>NC_141698.1:467148626-468419321 GCF_964263255.1 Lissotriton vulgaris
GGCAGTTATTCTGCGCATGGTCCGCATCCTTCGTGTGTGGTGCGCTGTGGCCTGCCGTGGCAACAAAGATGTAATGTGTCTACATGTATATAGCATTCTGCGACTTGTCACGGCATGTAGGCCGACTCCGTAAGTAACAATATCGGACTTGGTCAGAAAATGTGACCGGTTAATAAACAATAACAAGCATCAACGCGATAGTGAAAGAAATAGGGAAGGGAGGGGAAAGAGTTTGCATGTGTAATGGCATGTTAGAAGAGGGGTGGTAGCAGTTCCGGCGAAGGGTCAACGACCCCGATGCGGGGCATGGCGGGATGATTTCTGAAGCATAGGGGAGGTCCGGGTGGAGGCGTACATGTTATATCCCCAGATTATAGCTATCCGAGGGATTTTTCTCTAAAAAGACATGGTTTGGAACTGTCATGTGGGAGATATCATGTGGTATGTCAGACATGTCGGTCTGTCGAGTGCAGCAGGGCGTGTACCGCGAACGGGTGGGAACGTGTGCTTGAAAGCAGTTTGGTGCTACACAGGATTGCTCAAGTTATTCCTTGCTCCTGACTGGCATGTTGGAAGGATGCAAGGAGATCGCCCCAGAGCTGCGCGATGGGGAGTTTTCGAAGTCCAGCTGTTTCCTCCCGGAGGAGCACTGTGCCCTCCGCCCGTGCCCAATTAATGAAGGATGTGTGCCAATGTCGGGTGTGGGAGGGGCGCTGGCCTTCCAATGTTTGGTGAGTAAGCGCTTAGCTGTGATGAGGCCCATGTCCCAGAACCTTGTTTGTACCTTGTTGAGCTTCGTGCATTTGTAAAGCCCCAAAATACAGGCTTCCCACGTCTTCGGTACTTGTTCATCAGTGCACTGCGTGAGTAGTGTCGTGACCTCATCCCAGTATGTCTGTATGACAGGGCAGTGCCAGAGCATGTGCAGGAGATCCGCCCCTATCAAAGAGCATCTTTGGCAGGCAGTGTCAGTGGCCGAGAAGTATCTGTTTATCTTGGCGGGTGTGAAGTAGGCCCGGTGTAAAATATAGAATTGGATAAGTTTGAAACGGTAGTTGCGTGGGATATTAGTCGGCCCAGCTAGTATCATCGCCGACTCCTTGTCAGTCAAATCCCTCCCCCTGTTGGTCGCCCATTTCTCTCTGAGTGGCAGTGTGGAAGGCTGCGTGTGCAATAGTAGGGCCTGCGCTAGCCAATATATAATGTGCGAACCGTTGCCCATGACATGTAAGTACTGCACGAAATGGTGCAGCGGCAGTTCCTCCGACACATCGCCCCAAGTGGCAGTCAGTGCGTGGGTAAGGGATGCGTGTAGTAGAAACTGTCCAGCAGGGAGATCCGTGCTGGCGGCGAGATCCGCAAAAGAGAGCAGCGCGCCATCCGCATAGAGATCGCCCAGCGTTTCCACCCCTGCGCATGTCCAGCTAGTCAAATGGGCCTCCGTCAGTGTTCCTGCCGTTCCAGGAGTGCCTAAGAGTGGGAGTATCGGGGCATATGGCTTCGTGGCGCGGGTAAGCCGCAGGCAACGCAAAAAACATTGTCGTGCCACCGCCAGATGTAATTGTGAAGGACAGGGGGTTCGGGTCATAGGGTGAAAGAATGTGCATATTTGTGTCTGGGTGCAGATAGTTGTGTCCGAGGCAGTGTCCCCCAGGTTCTTGCCGCAGAGCCATCCCGACACCCATTGCAGCTGCGCTGCTAAGTAGTATAGCTCCATGTTGGGGACCGCCAGGCCTCCCGATTCATTGGTCATGTACAGCTTGGTCAGTGCCACTCGGGGTCGGCCTGTATTCCAGATTAGGCCACGAATCAGGACCTCCAGTTCCCGAAATACTTTGGTAGGCACATATGTCGGGATGTTGGCGAAGTAATATAGGAGTCTCGGCAGGACAATCATCTTGGTCAGCGCCACCCGACTAGGCACATTCAAGGGTAGGGTCTTCCAGAAACCAATTTGGGCGCGGATGCAGGCAATCGCCCGTTGCAAGTTTCCCTCTAGGATGTCTGCCGGGGCCCGGTAAATAAGAATTCCCAGATACCGAAACGTGGTGAGGTACCACTGTAGCCTCTCCCCGCCGATGTGGATGTCACTTTCAGGCGTATCTGTACTAAAAGAATAGGCTCCCGATTTGGACCAATTGACCCGCAGTCCCGACACGTTTTCGAAGGTCTGGAAAATTTCCGTAAGAGATTCCGGTACATTAGTCAGGTCTTTGACATATAATAGCAGGCCGTCTGCGTACAGCGAGACCACATGTAGTCCATCGTCCATCGGGATTCCCCACTCCTGTCCCCTGTCCCTAAGGATCGTGGCCAGGGGTTCCATGGCTAACGAAAACAGTAGGGGTGACAGGTGGCAACCCTGTCTGGTACCCCTCCGCACACAGATGGCGTCAGATAGTAATTGACCGGTACGGACTCGGACCGTGGGCCCGCAGTATAGCAGGTTGACCATAGTCTCGTAGCCATCACCCAGGCGGTACTTCTCCATCACAGCCGTCAGATACGGCCACTCAACCAAGTCGAATGCCTTCTCAAGGTCTAGTACCAGGCACCCTGCTCGCGGCCAGCGGTGGACAGCATATTCCTGCATCCGGAACAGTCGACGGATGTTGTATGAGGTGTGGCGCGCTGGTACAAAGCCATTCTGGTCATGGTGCACCAGGTGGGGAACCAGAGGGGCCAGCCTCCGAGCCAGAGTGGAGGCCAGTATTTTATAATCTGTATTCAGAAGGGCTAGGGGGCGATAAGAGCCCACTCCTGTGGCGTCTCTACCGGGTTTAGGGATGGAGATCAGATTGGCTTTGTTTAGAGTGGGAGGGAGGGAGGAGTCTTCCGCAGCCGCGGTGTAAATTTTTAGAAATTCCGGAATGAGGATGTCCGAACCAGCCTTGTAAAATTCGGCCAGTAGGCCATCCGGGCCAGGGGATTTACCGTTGGATAGGTTGAATATGGCATCACGTAGCTCCTCCGGCGTGAGCAAGGCCCCCAGATCGTCCTGTTGCGCAACGGTAAGTTGCGGCATCTTGAGGGGGGATAGGTATTCCAATACGTCGGGGCGGGGATCGCGAAGTCGGGAGCGATAAAGGGCATCAAAGTGGGATGAGAACGCCTCATGGATTTGGCGTTGAGAGTATATCAGTCCCTTCCCGTCAACATGCAACGCCGCCACCGGAGCCGCTCTGTCCTCTTGTGAAATCAACCAAGCCAATAGTTTGCCGGGCCTATCGCTTAGGTGATGCGTTCGTGCTGAGTGTGCAGCGTAGTTGAGGTTGCGCAGCCTCTCTAGGAGGCGCATATGTTACGCGCGTGCCTCCGTTAGCGGGTCGTCAGTGCCACCTACCACTTCCCGTTCTCGATTAAGTAGGTCAGTCTCCAGTCGCATTAAGTCGCCCTCCTGTTGACGCCTCATGTGTCCCTGTGTTCCCTAGCAATGGCCCCGTATCACAACTTTAAAGGCATCCCATTCAACCTGGGGAGAGGATGCCGTGCTAGAGTTCTCTTCAAAGTATTGGGCAGTTTGTGCAAGAAGGGAGTCGCGAAAAGCCGCATCTAGTAGTAGTGCCGGTTGGAGTCGCCACGTGGGGATGGGCGAGTGAGGGCGCTCCCAGGCTATAGTTAGGAAGTGCGGGTTGTGGTCTGAGTGTGTGCGTCCCATGTATCTTGTGTCCGTAACAATTGGGAGAAGTTCTGCGGACACCATAAATCTGTCCAAGCGCGCGTGTAGGTTATGTGCGCCCGAGTAATAAGAATACACTCGTGTTGCAGGGTTGTGTGATCGCCACGCGTCATGTAGGTCCCATTGTGCAGCCCATTCAATCAGTGCCTTCATGGCTCCGTGTGTTGGTGCACCCGGTGGGGGTGGGAAAGAGCGGTCTAGTGACGTATCCAATACACAATTGTAGTCGCCCCCCAGTACCCAAGGGACTGCATGCCAGGTCGCCATTGTCATCGAGAGGCGCGCCAGGAAACCGCCCTGGTCAGTGTTTGGTGAGTAAAGGGAGGTGAATACCACTTGTTGCCCATCCAATCTGCCCTGCGCTGCCACAAATCTACCCTCGGGTCTATATGTATATCCGTGGCTTTCCAAGGGATCCCAGGGCGAACCCATATCAGTGCGCCGCGCGCATATGAAGAATAATCTGGTGCATAAAGCTGCCCGCGCCATCTGCGATGTAGTGCTCGCGCCTCTGTTCTGTTCAGGTGTGTCTCTTGAAGCAGCGCTACATGTATCTTATGGCGTTTTAAATATGAGTATATCTGGTACCGCCTAGTCGGGTGTGCATGCCTCTAACATTCCAGGTACATATCCGAATTTCAGCCATAATCTTTGTCCATGAATGTCCTGCCCATGTTCGCCAAGGCCTGTCCCCCAGCCTTGGTTCCCCGCCAGTTCCTCAATTCCATACCCTCCTTCAGGTTATTCGTAGCTGCTAACACATTATGCGATAATTCCCCTTGAAATAAAATGGTGGGAAAAGAGGGGAACTGAATAAACCAAAAAAGAGTAACACAGTAAATAATACCAAAAGGTCGGCTGCACAACATGTCGCCGTCCAAACACTCGAGTGAGCTATAGTAAACTATACAGTTCAATGGGGAGATAAGTGGCTTATGCAACAAGAGTCTGTGTGTCAGTCTTATTGATGAAAAGAGGTATCACCTCTCCCGGGCCGGCAAGGAGCGTCCGTGTGTGACTGGCAGGCCCGCCAGTCCGCCCGCCCTGTGCAGTCCAGGTACTGCCCTCCGGTGCCAGAGAATGAGGAGAAGAGTTCTCACAGGGTCCCCGCCGCTGGTAAGTCCAGCACAGGGGCTGCTGGTAGGTCTATGGTAACAGTCTAGGGGTCGAATCCATCAGTGTTGCAGACAGATTCGTGTGTGTATAAGAAAATGTTACTCACTGCGTCCTGATAGGTTTCGACTCTTCAGGGCAGGGGGACCCCGCACCAAATAGTTCTGCAGTTCGCTCACCTGAGGGCAAGTCCGGGGACAGTTGCGTAGGCATATCTGCCCCGTATCACGAGGGAGCAAGTTTTTCAGGGCCCCGTCAACCAAGAAGGTCCACTGTTTGCGGTGTGACATCAAGGATGTCTGCAGAGCGCTGGGAATCCGGCAGGCCGTAGATTGCCTCATCATCACTCGGGAGAGTGGTCGGGCTGGCATTCGGAGCAGAGGATTGGGCCGGAGAGCTGCTGATCTCTGTAACCCTGCGGAGCGCATCTTGTTGTTCCTGCAGGATCAGATCCGCGGCCGGGGAGCGGTGTGGCGTGTCCTGGGCGCGGGTGGGCGTGGGTGTTGTGCGCCTTCGGCGTCGTCTCGGCCCGCGCATGCGCGAGGACATCGTGGTTCCGTGTGCTTTTCTAGGTGTCTCAGATACTCCTCCATCCAGCCAGGCCTCCACCTCTTCAGGGCTGGTGAAAAAATGTGTTTTGTCCTGCGCCACCACCCTCAGTTTTGCGGGGAAGAGTAATGAGTATTTAAGATTCGCCTGCCGCAGCCTTCTCTTCACTGCCAGGAAGGAATGGCGTTGTCTCTGCGCCTGTATAGTGTAATCCGGGAAAAACATCACTGTGGCGTTGTCTATTTGGATGCCACCGAGCTTCCTGGCTTCTCGCAGGATTGTGTCGCGGTCTCTGTAGTTCAGGACACGTAAGATGAGAGGTCTGGGGTTAGAGCCAGGGGGAAGGGGCATTGTGGGCACCCGGTGAGCACGTTCCACCACAAAGTGAGGCGACAGTGTGTCTTCAGGCAGCAGTTCGCGTAACCACTCTTCCACTCGCCGAGTAGGGTCCATCCCTTCCCATTTCTCCGGGATGCACACGAGTCGAATGTTGTTTCTCCGTGCCCTCCCTTCCACATCCTCCGTGCGTTCTTCTAAAAATTCCACTCTATTAAGCAGATCTCGGATGTGTTTGTCGGCTTGGGTCACTGTGGGTTCCAGCGCCGCCACCGCCCCCTCCAATGTCGTAGTGCGATCTTGAAGTTTCTTGTGGTCGGCTTTGAGATGTGTCAGGTCGATCGCTACGCTGTCTATCGTTGTCTCAAGGGAGGTGCGAGTCTGCTGCATTGATTCCTCTAGCCGTTCCATGACAGCTAGCACATGATCGAGCTGAGGTCACCAGTTCCGCATCCATCTTGGACGTCGTTTTGGAGAGCTTTCCCTTCGGTATCGTGCCTCCGGTTCCGGTCCGTGTCTTCACTCCTCCAGACATGGGCCAGGTGTGGCAACTGTGCCCGGCTTGCACGCCAGTGGGATTGACCCAAGTCTCTCTTCGTTTGGTAATTGTGCGATTTACCTGGAAGTCAGCGGTTCCCTACAGTCCCGGCCGGTAGGGGGGACAACTGTAATAGCACTACTAAGCTTGTGTAGTGTCACGGCAGTGTAGTCCTCCCAGGCCTCAGCAGGCACTCGTAGACGGGCTGGTGAGCGGGGCTGGTGGTGAGGGTGCCCTGGTGTAGCTGCAAGAGGGTCCAGGCAGTAGGTCCAACAGTAGCTGATAGCAACAGGGTGCACAGCCAGGCAGGGCAGTCGTTGAGGGGCACCCTCCGACACGGGCAGTGGTAGGCGGGTGTTCCAGCGTGTGACAGCCGTTTCGTCGCAGCAACTCGCAGGTCTGCAGCCAGCGTTAGGGCCCCAGATCGCAGAGTAGTGTCCATCCCCTGGGGCTGGGGTCCACATGCCGCTTCCCGATGCTCCCACCAGTCCGCCGCTACATCTGCTCCTCCGGGCGCAATGTCTTAGCAAGGGTGGGGGCAGCAAGGGCGTCAGTTACTCACAACGCTATCTTGTGATGGCGGAATTTGAGCAGGAAATTCCTGGATGGCCTCGGTTCCTCTCGTGTCCCAGGTCACCGTGCCAAGTACTGCCTGCTTTGGCCTGTTTCTGGTGGTGAAGATAGGGGCACGCAGCAGCGCCTCGTAGAGATTGCGTGGTACGGGCAGCCCCCCGATGTCGGGGCACACTGGACGTTGCTGTTGTTGCCTCGTGGTGGTCGCAGTTAAGGCCCAGCACCCTCACCGCGTCTCACAGCCCCGGTCCCCAAGTCGCATGGGCCCGGTCAGGATGTACTTGGCCGTGTCTCCAGGCGTCCCGAGCAGTTGTTCCCAGGCGAAAGTATCCGCGTGGGGGGGGTGCCGTCCGTGTGTGGATCGCGCCCCTTCTCTGTCACTCACCGGCGGTGTCTCAGTATTGCCCCAATGCAGCCAGGCAACATCCCCGGGGGGCCGCCGATGTGGCCGCGTCGTTCTCCGCCCGATACAGCGCCTCCGCGCTCAGCTCCTCCGGCGGCGGCCTCGTCCGGGTTCCCAGTCTCCTCCGGCCTCCCACCTCAGCTGTCGGCGGGGGCGCAGGCAGGGAGGGCTCAGCGGTGTGATGGGGACCAGGCAGCGGTGCAGGTGTTTTCACTGCTGCCACTCGTGGATTCCGCAAAGTCCGGTCAGGCCGCACACAGGCCGTGAGGTCAGGCCTAGCTCCGGCGCCCGAGCCCCGGCCTTGCGTAGTTGGGGATCCCAGGGGGTCCCGCGTCAGCGTCAGCTACCGCTGCTCAGTGTGTCCCGCTGCGGGCCCCAGCATCCGATCCGCAGCCGGTCAGTGGGTGGGTGGGGGTCTTGTACGGGTCCGCCAGCAGTCTGCAGCCGAGAGGGAGAATTATGCCGGAGAAGCGGCCCGGGAGAGGGGAGCTCAAGTAGGAGCTCTACCCGTGCACGTCTTCCTTCATCGCGCTTCAAGCCACGCCCCCAACACGTTTTGTTCAATAATATGCTGTGACCCTCTCTAAACTAAGAACATCATGTATTAATAAAGTTGTGACTTAAAACGTTTAAAATATGAAAGTCTTAGAGTTCACTGACAGCATGTAAACCACAAATAAATTTTTCACTTATAGCAGTCCTGAAAACAACAAGAAATCAAGAAGGCAAATACGTCTGACCCTTGCCACCAGGTTCTACTCCAAACTGGATAGCATATTTGACTATTCATAAGCTTATAGGCTGCGTGTCTCGCTCTTGGCATAATCATGCTGCAAATGGCTTTACCTATACTCAGGTTTGAAGTGTGTTGTTGTCACTGTTCACTTCTTTTCAACCTTACCGTAACTAACTTTTTCTTGTGAATTAGAGATCATCCATCGCTCAGCACTGGCAATAATAGCACATTGAGCTTTGAATATCTGCATACACAAAGCCCCCACACACACACACACACACACTTACTTACTTCGCTATCATTGAATCTTTCACATAATTGAATAATTCACTGTAGCCGGGCTGGGGATTCCCATTACATTTAAATAGCAGTAAACAGTGTTACATTGGCTATAGGCTTTTACAGCAGTTTTTGTTTAGAAGCACATCCAACTCATTTGCTTAACTTCAGCCAATGAGGTGGAAGTAGAAGGTCTGCTACTCACCTTAGAGGTCACTATGGATCAGCTTTCTACTACACGTCGTGTGCAAGGGAATCCCGAGGCAGACATCTGCTCTAACCTTTCAGTGAACTCAAAATTGTTACGTTTCTTAGTCTACCCTAGGACTGATCCGTCCCTAATGTGAGCTTCTACAGTACTGTAGGTTGTTTTTAGGGAAATGTGCTATGTTCTAGGATAGTGGGCCCCTGTGACTTTGTGGCCAACTGTTTCCATGGCTGACACAGAACAGAAATCTCTCTTCAAATCCTGTTCATCGAATGAGAAGAACAAGATTTAAACGGATGATCCTCATTCTCAGTGTTATTGTCTTTTTCCTGGTCATAAGGCTTCTCGCTTTGACATTTGTAAAGCCCTTACTTCTAAGACTCTAAAAGACAGAGAGAGTATGTTGCCATTATATTTACTGGAAAAAGAGAATTTCCTACCTGCAAAGGGGTAGATCCTGTGAAATGTTCACCTAAAAGCACTCCCATGAAGGCAGAGCAGAAAAGGACTTATACAGTTTCCAGATTTAGATTTGTTTGGTACAGTGCTTGCAGCCACCTTCTCACATAATAAAACGGAGGTTGGAAAACACCCCAGAAAAGAAGAATGTCTGCCTGCCCAGAAATGACATTATAATGATGACCAACTATCTAAAAAAAAGGAAGAAATCCTCAGAAGGCGCTCTGTCGGTGGCAGCCACAAGAAAGACCTTGTCCATGTTTTGTAAACAACAACAAGACCGTAGACGACTGCGCCATACATGTCTCTTTTGCTGCCACCATCAGTGCGAAAGCTTGAATGTTGAACCCATAAATGACGACAGCAACAACATTTTTAACGGCGACACCGTTGATGACAGTATTTGCTTAACCTGCTTTTTCGACATTAAGGATGGCATCATCTCTGCCTTCCCAAATTTTGGAGTCAGAAAAGGAAGATGTCAGTGACCTTATTTTAAAGACTACATACATTCCAACACAGTTGGATGTACACTATGTTCTGGATTTTGGAGATGAAATGAATGAAGATGAACCTTACCACGAATATGGGTATCAGCAAGATTATGTTCCTCATAATTCACACTCTTATGGAGCACCACGATACAGAATGGGAGCCAGAGTTAATGCAGGTACCTGTGGCTTTCTCATTTATTTTACAACAAATGTTGGACACTTTTCAAAGACTGCTACCACAACCTGCTAGTCAACTTCCTCACCCCCCCCCCCACCATCCACCATGCACAGTTTTTTCATCAATAATGTCACTGCAAATGTTGTCACAGAAGATGTCATGTCATGAGTGATGTAATATGTGGGGTAATTAGCAGTGCATGGCGAAGGCGCGAGTAATAGTTACCTTAGGGCACAAGTTATAGTTACTTAAGATAACTATAACTGGTAAATATTTGTGGTTGTTAGAGTTTAAAACGTTATGTTGCGTTTTTACTGAACATTTGACCTAACTGTGATGTTACTTAAACCTTTGTTTTTTTCAGTGCATTTCTACATTTTTTTCAACGTAAAGTAATAGTCATACGTACATCCAACCCCATGCTACGTATGGCCTGCGGTTAAACCCCCAAGCAGCCTACCCCCCCCCAAAAAAAGGCAGCCTACTCCACACTGCACATGGCCTTCGGTTATGCACGGCAAGGGGGGGTTGTCCACAGGGTTGACCCCATCCCCCAGGGCCTTTTTATTTTAAAGGGGAGGGGGCCTTATGGCCCATCTCCCTGAACTTGCTATGTTCCTGGAGACCCCATCCCCAGGGTCAAATATAGTTTAAAGAAGAAGGGGCTGTGTGGCCCCTGCCTCGAGCCTCATTAGTCCCTGGCGACCCCATCCACCAAGGCCTTATTTATTTTAAAGGTGAGGGGTGCTGCTTGGCCACCCTGCCTGAGCCTTATCAGGCCATGGGGATCCCCATCCCTGATCCTTTTTAATTAAGGGGCAGGGGAGCCATGTAGTCCCATCTCTTTTAGCCTCATTAGGTCCTGGGGACCCCATCCCCAAGGCCACTACTTAAAACAATCAGTAGACGGGCCGCATGGCCACCCCCTCCCTGAGCCTTATTAGGCCCTGGGACCTCAATCCCCAAGGGAACCCATCATCCAGGGCCACTACTTAAAATAAAGAAGAGTGGGGCCGCGTGGCACCCCTCCCCAAGCCTTGTTGGGCCCTGGAGATCCCATTCCCCAGGACCCTTAATTTTCTGTTAAGGGGTGCTGCATCCGAGCCTTGTTAGGCTCTGGGGACCCCATCCCCATACCCCAAGGTCATTTTTAAAAATGAATGGGAGGTGCTGCACGGCCCTCCCTCCGTCCCTATATTTTTTAAAGGTTGGTACACACCCAGGGCACCCACCATATATTTATTGGGGGTCATTGGGGGAAGATCCTCAAGGCTCCTGCGGCCCCAGCCGACTACCCGCGAGCAATGAGAGCCATCATTGCCCCCACCCTCAAGGAGCAGCTACTAATGCTGCTCCCTCCAGGTGAGAACAATATTTTGATCAGTTTCCCTGCCCGCATCAGGGTGTGCTAGAAACAAATTAAAAGTATGCTCCTAGCCCGCAGGAGCATTTTCAAAGCTCCTGCCGGCTGGGAGCAGACTTCGTGTTTGCTCCTGTTTGACGGGAGTTTTGAAAATGTTCCTGCAAAACAGAGCAAACACAGTTTTCCCTGATCGTGCCAGTGAGTGCAGACATACCACAATGTCCCGGGGTGGGCTCCCTGGGACACAGCTAGTGAGCTGGCCCGAGGGGATGGATTCCCTGGAAGATTAATGCTCAGGGAGGGTAGGGGGCGTGCAGTACCCCTCCCTTTCACTTAGTTCATGGCTCTGGGGGATGGATTTCCTGGGTCGTTTAGAGGCTCAAAGATGGGGGCCTCGCAGCCCCCTCCCCTTAAAAAATACGACTGGACCCTTGGGCCAAAATAAACCCTGACTGAGCCCGAATGTGTCTGCCATCACTTCCTGGTTGAGGTGGTGGCAGCCAGTCAGATCTCAGCTTGAGATCTGTCAGGATCCGCGAAGGCTCCGTATCCCTAGATATTTTTTGAGCATTAATTGCTCAAAACCTGCGGAATGGATTTACACAAAAGTTCCTATGGGAAAATGAACGGTGAAAACGCTTTTAGGTGTCCCCTTTTTTCTTATATATTTACATATATATATATATATATATATATATATATATATATATATATACATATATATATATATATATATATATATATATATATATATATATATATATATATATATATATATATATATATATATACATTCGTATGTAGGAGAGTAGGGTCTGCTTTCCTATGGTCACCCCACTTTTTGCTTTTTGCTTCACTGGTTTTCGACTTAATGTGGCTGTGGGCCTGCTAATCAGACCCACAGCCCTGCTGTTCTCTCTCTAAATTCACAACCATGTACTTTAGGTACATCACCAATTGGGTATTGGGTCACCTTATCAGCCCCTGTACAGTGTACTATAGGTACCCAGGGCACAGGTGCATCCAAGGCCTACCAGGGGCTGCAGCATACCTTTTGCCACCCCTGGCTGGCCATCAAAACTGACACAACTGGCTGATCACTCAGCTGGGGCAAGGTGGTGTAATCACCCCTTGCTTAGATATAGTATACCTATATCTAAACCAATATCTGGACATATATACACCTATAAGTCACTCCTATGGCAGGCCTTAACTATCCTGGAGGCAGAGTGCTTGGTTTTATGTGAGATGGTGCTCTAGCATGAGATGAGACTGTCTGCAGCTTTCGGAACCATGTCTTTATAGCTGTTCTGGGATATTGCCATACCATATACTCTTAAGTGCATTATGAACCTCGCGGTTAAATGCTAACTATAGTTTGGCTTTATCAAAACATGTCGTGTAAGGTGTCATACGCTTTGGAATACTACCCCCTTGCCAGTCCTGGCGACGGGGGTAGCATTCCACCCTTCTAGGGTGAGAAGACATGTTACTATCCTTAAACGCGGTTAAATCTAACCAGAGCCTCAGCATCACAAAATGGATGCTGCTGCCACAGACACAAGTCTGGCCTCCTGCTGCTGACCGAAACTCCAGCAGGGGAAGCCTGTACAAAAGGTTTCCTGTCACAGGGAGGTGTTACACCACCCCAGACAGAAGATAGTGGATTGGGGCAGGGAGGGTTGAACGAAACTAGACACTGCCTGAGGCGAACAAGGTGTCCCAGGCAAAGCCCAGTTCAAACCGGTGCTGTGGGCACTCCAGCCACAGCTCTGGCGCTAAACTGGACAAAGGGAAAGGGGTGTAACCACCCCCTTCCTGGGTCCCACCCATAGGAGGGACCTAGCAGGAGATCCAGCCCCTTGATTTGGAATAAAGGGAGGAGCTGTGCCATGGCACATCAGATCATCCTGACTGAAACTTTGATACGAAATTCTGGACCCTTCGATATCCTACTCGACGTAGAAGACTGAAGAATGTCCCTTGTGGTCAAGGAGTGGCCACCCTGTGCAAGCAGGCACCATCAGCGCTCAAAGGTTTTCTTTGCCATTACTCCCACCAGAGCTCGAACGACAGAGACCGACAAGACCTGGACTCCCAGACTTCCAACAGTCCTAGCAAAGGTGAGACCCGTGGAGGCGACGTGAGACGTGGGACCGGCCATCTTGGAAAGCCAGCGAAGTGCTTCCTGTGCAGCTCCCGAGGATCCCTCGAAGCTGTGCATTGGGGATTGAGAAGCCCCAGCCCCGAGCAGCTTTTGCACCAAAGATCACCTCTCCACACTCATCGAGTGCTGCGTGGGGCCCTTTTGAATTTTTCCTGCTCAACGCGTTGTCCGGTGACTTGCCCGTTGGCTAGTGGCCTCTGTGACGACGATCCTTCGACTTTACACTGCTGGTCTGGTTGCTCCAGACTGGCCCTAGCTCCCCTGAAAAGGAGCCACCGATCTGACCTTGCTGGTCCGATCCAGAAGCCATCTTCGAGTCCTGTGTGGGTTGCATTTGCCAAGGCCTGTTGACTCCGATTCGAGAACCGACACCGCCGACAGCGAGAGCCTTCGAGGGACAGCCCGTGTTCAACTCCTGGTCATCCTCGGTACTTCCTGGTCCACGTGGCAGCGGAGACAAACTACTCGACAACACCTGATTGGAACCTGACATTGCCTGATTCCTTCCTGGTTCCATCCTGGTCACTGGCTAGTGACCTAGACTCTGTCCCCTCTGCTTTCAGGTACTCTACATCTTCGATCCACCCTTGGATCCAACCGGACTCTTCTCTCCTGGTCGCCTGCAGCATCTTTTCCTCCATGCTCCACAGAACTCTACGAACAAACCCGACCCACTTTGACACCTATGCACCCGCTTCCTGTGGGTGAGGTAACGAGGGTACTCCGGTGCCCCTGTAGTGATGCAAATCCCTAGTGTCCTAGTTTCAAGTGGCTAAGTTCTAGTCCAGTCGGAAGACTCCCAAACCTATAACTTTCTAATTTTTACACACCATTGACTTGTATGGTAAACGCGGTTGCCTATAGACACTGCACCCGCATCCTGTGGGCCTCCTATGTCCTAACCTTCGTTAGTCCAGTGTAGCCCCAACGATTCTCAAGGCCCTAGGCCTTACCATTGTTTGTGACGTGGTACTTATACCACTTTTTTAATAGATGGTTTGAGGGGCCACCCGGCCTATCCATAATTGTGCAGCTTATTGTATGTTATATGAAGTTCTTTGTTTACCGCTTGTGCTTCTGTGCTCATAAAGAGTATAGGGGATTATTCTAGTAATAAATACATATATTTTATAATATATAACTTGTGTGGTGTTCTTTCATTTGATGTTTAAAGGATTGCATATGTTAAAACAGCTGGCTTCACATGCCCTCTTGAGTTTAGCCTAAGACTGCTTTTGTCCATGTTACCATTAGGATAGCTGGTCTATAAGGTTGAATCACATAAGGGTCATTTGGACTGGTGCAAGGTGCTCACTAGAATAGTGATCATCATATACCAGGCCAACTTCTCACATCGTATATCTCAGTTAAAGGCATTTTATGGTTCCAAAGTCAACGGAAAACCCAAAGCCCCCAAAATTAGGCTGTTATTGCTAACCATACCTTGTGCCCACTAAGCCCTGCCCATCACCAAATGGAGTAATTGATAATATCACCTATGGCATCTCAAATAGAAAATTTGATAGTACCACTGATAAAATCACATATGCCATAATTGGTGTGGTCAGTTTTACTAAATGTTCTATCGTTAACATCAATTCTTACTTGACAAACAGTTTTTATTGGCACAGTTTCAGCAATTTAATCCTCACTACCCCTACTCACACTACCATTTGTGCAAAGTATGCTGTTTGTGTACTACAACATTGTTTACATTCTTTTGCCATTTGGCCACGCCTTTACTTTCAGCTGCCTCATTAGCTTCAAATCTTGCCTTTGACAATATCTCACAGTGTGTCCCAGTATCCGACACTGAATCCTAGACTTTCAGCATCTAGTTATTTTAAATCATTGGTACTCACTCTTCTCTATGCCAAAGCAAGTTATTATTTGCTTTATTTTAATTCATTTATGTCTTCCTCCTGTAATATTTTCAGGGATGCTTCCCTTTTGAGGGCTACTTGTTAGGCTGGAGCCATTGTTTGCACACTTGTCTATTTGACTTGCAAGACGGGGCTTAAATAAATGCCTGCAGGCCTTTGTTCTCTTACAGGAACTTTATGATATCCCTCCTACACACATCAAGTGGTGAATTGGTGTCAATAATGAAACATGCGAAAATACACACTATAAGATTTCGGAAGACATTTTTGGGGTAATGGACAAGGAGGTGCGTACACTTCTGTGGGATGGAGGGCAACCAAGAACAACGCTCCAGACGCTCTATCACAACCAATATAACGGGGGTTGCTCTTCCTGAGATAAGGTCACACTACTGCTCAGCACGTCTGATAGTAATTAATGAATGGAGACACCTGCCAGGGACGCACTCGGCATAAGGTGCCAGTTTGAGACATGCACGCACCTACACTACTTATACAGGGGTAAGAGGTCTAGACACTTATTACCGGCTACCCTAAGGACAGTGGAGGTATGGAAGGAGGCAGAGAAACAAATCGGATGGGATAGAAAAGTCACGAGGGAAACCCAGTTATGGGAAGGCGTGCGCCTCCCAGAAATAGGGAAATTGCGGGGATTTAAAGTTTGGGACACGATTGGAATATCCAAATTAGGTGACCTTGTTGTGTGGCGTTTTAAGCTGCGAGTGAATTTTCCCGATTCATGCCCTTATATAGGTACAATTCACATGGCCCTTATATAGGCATAGAAAACAAAGCCCTTATTTAGGCATAGCCCATGCTACCCAAATACAGGCATGGCTACTTCCCCCCGTACCAAACGTCTCAACGATTTCTTGGAAAACCAGCCTAAGCAGTCAGGGACTTCCCTTTGCTTGAATATTGATTTGTCCAAGAACTCAGTTACTTTACAAAGAACAACTATTCCCTAGGGGTTCTTTCCTGACGTTCATATGCCTGACTTTACGTCAAACAATGGCATTCCTAAACACCTTCAAGGTATAAATATACCTTCACTTGCTATAGCAAACTACGGTGGTTTGGAGCAGTTCGAAGACCTACTTGCCCGACGCAGCTCTCTACAGCAAGTGCAGAAGGAAGCCGACTCTCCAGCTGACGCACTGATCAGGAAGCTGCCTTTTTCCTGCCGAGAATCCAGCTCCAGTGTTTCCGGCTCCCCTTGCGGGGTGTTGGGAAATCGAGTCCGAGAAAGATACGAGACCTCCTTCATTCTAAACCAAGGTATGGAGCTGATTAGAACCTAGAGAAAACTTTGGTAGATTCTTGGCAAAAGAACTAAAAACCTATGCTACACAATACTTACTTCTTCCCTCGTACTAGACCTAGGTTAGGTACATTGGGGTAGGCGTATTTTAGAAGCCCGAGTTGAGTATTTTAGTCTATGTTATTTATGTATGTATTTTTATATGGCTTAGAAACCATACAATGCTCTTACCGTATTATTTCATATTACTGTTTAGGCTGTATGCATTATACTTTGCAGTCTGCATAACAATTGTAGCAGTTAACCTCTCTTGCATGAGAAAGAAGACTGTTCATTAAACCTTTTTTTGAAAACGCTGTCTCACTATTTCTCTGGAACTCTGTAGAAACGAAGCATGCACGATTGACTGAGTGAAATACTTATCTATTGTTTCCGCAACTCTGAGAGATATATTCTTATTCTTGGGAATCAAAGTTGTCATGTTTATGCGGTTGTCAGAAACTAATCCCTTCTTGTGTATTCGAGAAAGTTTCTAGTGACCTCTGAGTTAGCTGGCACACACACAATTAAGTTAAGTATATTCGATAGAGACCTAGTTGACCTCAGTCCTACGTCAAATCTATAGGATATATTTTTCCAATGCGCAGAGCCCATTGGGAATATAGGAACTACACTACAACCTGATAAAGGACGGCACCCATATCACATTCGACACCCTGCAGCGAGACTTCCAACTGAGTGGCTGTCAAAGATAGAAATATCTGCAACTACAGCACGCTTGGAACGCTGAGGGAGTACATATAGCGAACACACCTGAGTATGCACAGCTAGAGGGAAGACTCCTTCAAGGGGAAATAGTAGAGAAGGTCATTTCCTGGACATATTAGTCCCTCATAAACAACATTCCAGACAACTTGGAAGGCCTGAGGACACACTGGTAATCTACCCTGGGAGAATTAGAAGATGGAGATTGGGAACCCGCCCTAATGCATTCAAGGGAACCGGCTATTAAATCAAGGTTACGCCTGATTCAGTTTAAAATCCCCCTTTGGGGGCAGAACAAGTGACATACAAAATGAGATGGTGCCCCCAAAAATTCTTTAAGATACTCTGGACTGGAATTGAGCGCTATGCCGGCGATCCACAACCACGACCATAACCCGGGGAGGGAGGGATGCGAATGAACACCCTTCTTCCGGGACTGGAGAGTCTGATGTTCAATAATTAATAATATACATAATAATTAAACGTGTGGCACCAGCCCGAAAGATCTGCATATGTGCATCGTCTCTCTGTGCTGTTTATTTGCATCTATGATGCACTGCCTATCGATCCTTATTCAGGGTGCCAGTCACTTTGAAATGTTAGAGATGGCCGATCCGACTGCTTCCATACAATTTCATGTCTTGGACCAGGAAAGCTGCCGAAAGTACAGCTTTCTTGGTACATGACAAAATGTAAGTCTCAAATACTTCTGTTTATCTTAATTTTTTTTAATTGTGTTTTTTCTCCTTTAATAAAATTTTTTTTTAAAAAAGCCTCTGGTTTCCACCCTGTTTGAAGGGAAATATTCGAAGCATAACTATATGGATAGGATGCCCTTGCTAAGGTACTGTTATTCCAGGTAAGTAACCTTTCATTAATTTGCAAAGGTAGAATGCAATTTATTTTACAGTGAGCTATTTAAATTGTTCCTTTCTCCGTAATCCTTTACCGTAGTCATCCTTTGGAGAGTTATCATTACAGCTTCTATAATTATTAATTCCTTTTTTTCAGGGGTCTCACCTACAAGAAATAATGTTACGCCTGAATCCAAAGAGCAGATTTGTGCTCATTCTTAGGTGTGCAAACAATGTAATTACAATAGTAAATTTCCTATCGGATTCACAGAATCAAGATTTGTGGCATTTTGCAATCATACATTGCACTTCCAGTTAGTGGAAAACTGCTATTGGTAGAGAAATAGATCTGAAAAGTCCAGCTAGTTTCCCACATCGAAAGTGCCTTTCCAAATTGGGAAAGATAAAGGTAGCCCCGTACATGTAATGGGTGGAAAGGAAGGGGTTACTCTAGAGGTTTAAAATATTTCCTGTGGGGTAAAATAAAATAAAAAGTTAGATGTGGAAATTGGCATGAGTAAATTGAGGTACTTCTTGAATCCCAAAGATGTCAGAAATCTATTGCATCGTCACCAATACTTTTTTGTACTCGCTGTAGATCTTTTAAACCTAGGTTGTCTTCAATCTAATGGGTATTTCTATTTGTCTTTCTCAGTATTGAGTTGCAGTCTCGGGAACTCAACGGTTCACAGAGGTCCAGTGTGTATTCCCACCTGGCATTGTTTTTGCCATTCAGTAAGGAGACTTTGTTAAAGCGTGCCCGCAGGCTTCACCGACATGAGCAGGTAGAGTGTACATTACTTCAACATCGAATCTTGTGCCTGGAAAGCACTTTAACATTCGGACTGTTGGCTGAATGGGGACAGAAAGTTTCAAAGCTCTATACACAATACCAAGACTGCAGTGGGCACAGGGAAAAATTGTCTATAGACCCTGTTGTTTGGTTGATGTGTATATTTGTGGTGATCATTTCCGATCATTTATAAACACAAAGTGCCATCTGAAGGAGGAAACCTTTCTGTAAACTATTTAAGTGTTAAGAGGATTTGTTGTTAGTAATCATGGAATCCCACTGACAAAATTAATTAAAGCAAGAGAATAATACATTAATTATTAGTGATGCAAGGCATGCTTCTTTGCTATCAAAACACTATTTAATTTTTGTCAAACCTCATATATTTATCTTAGAGGGTCAAAATGGCAGCACAGACCGCTCTGTCTAACAGTGATCTCAAAAATTACATAATTTACAGAGAGTGATCTGAGAAAGGGTGAGCACCCAACTGCTCTTCAATAGTACATACACATTCTTTCATTTATAGAGGCATTTGTGATGATCAATCCATCGATGTGTTGGTCTCCTGGCAACTAAAGAGTACTTGAGACCCTCTTCAGGACAAGGTATCAATGTCACTATTGAAATATATGTAAAACTCCTTACATAAAATATAACATTCATGTACAATGACAAAAGCCATAATTTCAATATGATTAAAGCGAAAACATTTATTGAAGCATGCCACCAATAAAACCAAGATGTGAATCAGCCTGCATGCAATCGAGGTGCAAAAAAGAGAGAACCGGAAAAGATCCTACGAGCTCAAAGAGGAACATCAAAGACCTACATCCTGAAAAGAACTATCCCAACACTTATGTGGAACTATGCAGTGAACCATAGGTGAATGGGTCAACTGCCAAGTTTAATTTTTATATCCAATGAAATGTGCATCACCACTGTGTAAACTTATTAAAGTTACAAGGAGTAAATCCTGAAATGCAGCATGTGAGAACACAAATGTCCCAGATCCGACCAGTATGTGATGAACCAAATCTGAAAAACAGAATTGGCAAAATATTTTTACTTCTTCAAGGGGGCACTTTGTGTTTACAAATATTTGTACCCAGTCCCTTGGGGAATTATTGGGTTGCCCTATTGTGTGGTACAATTTCCATTCATTATTACATGTAGGTCCCCAAGTATTTCCCATATTTAATATTATATTTTAATCTTGCGCAGGGTGGGTGGTTGAAGGAGCCCCTTTTGAAGCTGAAAGAAGCAATTTGTAGAGCAATGCCACAGCAGATGGACAGGTACCGTGCCGACTGTCAGGCACACACTCAAGCTAAGTTTGCTAGGTGAGTGGTGGCTCTTTGTTGTTATTTTTTATGCCTCATCATATCTTGTGTTGTGGATTTTCTTAGCCAAAACGTTGTTTTGTTTTGTTTCTTTGTTAAACCTCTAATCCTTTGGAGAAGTTATCTTCCATATTTCTATCGACAGCAGTTTTCCAGCTACATAGATCTTTTGTAAAC
The DNA here is from genome assembly GCF_964263255.1 of Lissotriton vulgaris. Lineage (NCBI taxonomy): Eukaryota > Metazoa > Chordata > Amphibia > Caudata > Salamandridae > Lissotriton > Lissotriton vulgaris. The sequence goes on from NC_141698.1 coordinate 467,168,778, forward strand.
TTTGATCTTACAGATATTCATTCTCAATGATATTGCTCTCCATTTCTCCTGCATTCCCCACTTCCTTTTTCACGCCCCATCTTGTTTGTTTGCTCTCAACTTGACTTCTTTCTCTTTGTACTAAGTCCAGCCAGTACTTCCATAGTGAAGAAATACCTATATTGTTTATTGACTTAAATCTGTCCACCAAATAAAAGGTGTAGCTTTACAATTTCTTCTCTATCATTATTTGTACTGTCATGGAAATGGAATGTCACATTGCCAAAACATCTATGCTTATAGGTACCTGATAAGTATGTCAACCCCCAGTAACAACAGTTTCTCCTTCTGTTGTCTGCCACAACACTTTTTTCAATTGCTCTTCTACTTTATCTGTAGGCCAGTCCATAAGGTTGCAAAACGTGAGATGGTTGGGAAACTTGCCAATTCCTATATTGGAGGGTTTGTGTTGCCTCTTAAGTGTGGGTTAGGGTAGCCATTCCCTGACTTTAGATAGTTATAGGTGCCTGCCTCATCTGATCAGAAAAGAAGAGAATACAAAGAGGGGCTTTCTATGTTCATTTTCATAGATGTATGTTTTGCATGGCTGCGGAGGAGTAAAAAGTAGTCATCCAAGCTATTACAGTGCCAGTTGTGCTATCCGCACCCCCCTCCCCTCTGCCAGCCAGGGACCACTAGTAAGGTTCTCAGCCCTTTGTGGGAGTGGTAAGGACTCTTTTGCTGTTTGCACACACAGCCCATCAAGCCTTGTGTGGCAAGAAATGCAGGTGCAGTGCACAGCTGGCTTAGAGACAATCATTTCTCCTTTCCTATGATTTTCTTCTCATTATCATTCTCTTTGCCCCTCTCCCCAGAGCTCTTTCTGCTGCCCCAACAGTATATTCTCCCATCTACTTTGCCTGTATGCATTGCCCCATGTCACAGTTTTTGCTCCTCAGATCCTTCCTTCACATCCACTTTTTTCTCACATCTCTCTCTCCCACTTTGTGCCCCTTTTTTTTATTGATATCCTCATTTGTATCACCAGAATTTGTATATTCCAGCTGTTTGTGAAAGATGTCTATCAGGGTTTGCACAGTAAGGGCACTAGGGAAGACATGTATTTGCCTGCTTTGTGCTACAGTAATGCGTTTATGACTACTAGATCAAAGAAATGGCAATATCTGGTGATGGTCTATTTGGGTGTGGGCAATCCACTGTATCACTTCACAAACCGAGCCTAAGATGGCTAATGTATTGAGCACAAGCCAACACAAGCGTGAAACACAGCTGTCAGTGTCCAGTAAAGACGTCTAGAGGGTAGGGGACAGTCACAGTGAACCAGTGGACAGCTAAGTTAGGGCTCACCAGCTGCAGTCCACAAAAATGGTCTACAGGAAAGCTTTGCTTTAACCGGAGGGGGATCAGTGTAGAGTTATTGATGTGGAATGAGACTTGCTAAGCAGAAGGACTTTAGGGTCATCAATATTTGTCTATGAGGATCTAGGTGAGCGTGCCCTTAGAAAGACTGTATGCCCCAAAAATGCAAGGAGAAGGCAGAAAGGATTAGGGGAGGGTCCAGGGTAAGCTAGAGAGGGTGAGGGGAGAGCAGTAAAGTGGATGAAGGGGGCAGCATACAGCCTTGGTGCAGAGGATGGGAGGAATGCCGGGAGACTCTAGTGCAAAGAGTTTGAGGGAATACCAGAGGCAGAGAGGTTCATGGCAGCAGAGATGCTGAAGGGGGCAATGGATCATGGACACAAAAGACACAAGGATGATGCATGGGAGGTGTGCATCTACTACGCTGCCCCCAGTACTGAAATGACCCTGGAGAAAAGGCTTTCTCTGGCAATCTGTTGGCCCTATTTCTTTTAATTGTTTGTACCAAAGGGTTCCTGTGGAACCAACCATCTAGATATACCTACATTTTTAACCCCTTCAAGCCCAACCCAAGCACCTCTATCAATCCTACTTTAAAAAAACACAGCTGAACAAATTTTCACCAAATCACAAAAGGCAGACTTCTTGACTTTGTACCAAATGTGATGTAATTCCATTTAGCCATTTTTTCAAGACGTGTTAGAGTTAGGGAACCACCACCTCCTCCTACCTTGACGAATTGGTGCAAAACTTTCCATGAAGGAGTCGAAGTGGAAAATCATTCTTTTTTTGGAGGGGAAAGTGTTTTGCTGATTCATCGAAATTGTCAAAGTTATTAGCAAACCCAAAGACGCTCTTCCAATGGAATCTCTGACTTAAGTATAATGACATAGTGGCAAGCGCCACATTGTTATTTACAGGTTGCTCTCAATAAAGAAAGTATACTGCCACGTTAAGATCTTGTTATGCTCTTTTTATTGAGCTAGGGCTGGACGTGTTTTGACTGGTACTCACAAAAATGAGAGAGCAACCATTCAAACAACTGGGTTAAGATACCTATACCCAAGAAAAATTCCCTCTCGTGTATTCGTATATTTATCATTACCTCACTAGAACATTCACTCAGCACTCTTTCCTTCTACCAACCATACTATGAGACCTGTTTATTGAAAAAATATCTGTTCTTTTATTAAAAATTATGATACCAATAATCTCTTCTGCAGAATAAAATCTCATAAAACAATTTTAAAATACATTACATTATATGTCATCAAGAAAGTTTCAACATAGAATCAATCAGTATTGCATATAAAACAGCCACTTATGTTTTTGCTATATTTCTTCAGAATTTTCCTATGTCATTACATTACTGGGAGCTATACCAACCATTGTTGTTTCGTACATGTAATGAGAGAAAATATTATCCAATAAATGCAACACATCTAAACATCTTCCTGTGACTTAAAAAACAATATCACAAATATAACAAACAAATGTTCAAATTGTCCAATATTACAAATATAAAAAACAAATTATCAGGTTGTCGACGCTGCGTTTCGGTGGTACACAGTTGGTCAACCCCAACTTCTTCATAACAAATTATTAAAATTAATGATGTTCTCTTGTCAATTTCTCTAAAGACCATATAGGCATCAACTGGATTTTTACAAATAGATCGCCTTCATGGTTTTAGTCATACGCCTTGTGCTTTTCCTCTCATTATGGTTAGATACCCAGAGATCACTTTCATGCCCATCATTTAATTCCTCACGGGTATGTTCTGTATAAGCCACTTATCAATTCCTGGCTAGGGTTCATCAGTAAATGGGACATTGTAACATATCTCTCCTCTTGTCCTGATTCTGTGTTCTGTAGGGTGTTGAGCTTTTCTTTCTGCCCTTGTGTTCCTTTAAAAAAAAGTGATCTTGTCTGTTCGATTGAGTCTTCCATATGTTAAAAAAAATCTGATGATCCCTAGAGGGACCGTTTCTTGTTGATACGTGTTTTGACTGGTGACAAAGGTGTTTAGCTGAAACATGTCCAATGTTAGAGAGGAAACTAAATGTGAACAAGTTGTGCTACCGCAGATATCAGTAGAGAGTGTCTCAGAGTTAAACGCTTTGAAATAGCAGTGCAGGCCCAAATCCCATGCTGATGCAAGAGAGATGAAGAGTTCACTAGAAAATAGAGTGCATGACCTGCAAGGTCTTAGCAAAATGAAAACTCGTGTTTGTAGGCCTGAAGCACATATTCTGTTTAAGAATTCAAGAACATGACTTGAATAAGAGCTGGAGTTTGAATAAGCCAGGAGCACACAGAATCTGATAAGAGTCCTGGAGACAGAGTAATAAAACACACACATGCATAAAAAAGAAGCAAATAAATTGTTGAGCATTGTTAGAATTACAATGAAGAGTGTGTAAAGAAAAAGGTCAGGAGTTTGAATATATAGGTGATGTGATATTTTGTAACAAAAATGCAAATTATTGAGTAACCTATTATTTGACTTTTTTGAAAGACACATTGTTTGTGTGACTATTTAAGGTACAGCCTGCAAGCAGCAATTTGAGACCATCTGTTTACCTGCATTGAGATAGCTACTCTCCCTGCTGCGACAGTAAACCTGCTTTTGCCTTGCCAAGAGGACTCTTGGCTTTTCTTTTATCCCAGTTTTCCCGCAACAGTTGGTGGGTCATCATAGGAGACCCATTTGCCCTCAACCGACTGCTGCCACCGGAATACCGCGTACCCCCACTGTATAGATCATTGCACATCCTTGATGAAGTAAGCAGACACTGTTGCTGTAGTTCAAAGGGTGGGTAGTACCCGGAGATTGATAACTTTGAAGTGAGGACAGTACGGACTTCGTTCCATGTTTTGTATATTATTTGACTTGTCTCTTTGGCAATGGTAAACGCAGATGTAATGAAAAAGAGGGTATTGCATGCAATATTGTGTACAAGTGTTGCACAATAGTGAGTTACGGTGTTGCATAGTCGGTAGAGTGTTTATCCCAATATAAAGTTGGGAATGGTCAATGTGGGTGATTAGAAGTTGGGTGCCCAGTACGTGTTCCAGCATTTTGAAATAGAGGTACGGCTGAAAGGCTGATGTCCTTAAACTTTACCTTCAAGTATGATCTGTACATTCTAATTACTGTCCTGGACTTATTGTCCAGAAGTCATGCCATGGTCTATGAGACGAATGGTTTGAGGGTTATCCTCTCTTGTGCGCAGAGGGAAGTGACCAGTTGTTCCAGATTTAGTTGATAATGTAGAGTCAAACAATTGTGATCAACATTTGGAAGTAGTTAAAGAGAGGAGCCGCACGCGGAACTAAGATGGCCGCTTGAGCTCTCAGCTCCCGAGACCCCGGCCGCCTTCTACACTATCCTGTTCCAAACCTGTGCCCTGAGGTTAAATCGGGCGGCGGAGGGCACAATCCTGTGCCCTGAGGTTAATGTCGGGCGGTGGAGGGGAAGCTCTATCTCAATCGAGAGCTGGGAGAGTAACTACAAGCCTTGCGCACAACTCCTATGCTGGAAGAGGTAGGTGCCACCTGGTGCTGTCCTGGCGTTTGCTGCCGGGGTTGCGACCCAGTTGAGGCGTACTCGCTACCTCCCGCTGCGTGACATACTGCTGCTTGCACCTGAAGCGAGGTAGGTCGCTGAGACAATCATCACTTGATAGTGCACCCGGAAGAAGACCCTACCAACATAAGCATATCTAGGGGAAGACACGCTGAGAGTGGCATTGTACAGGGCAAGGGGCTCCTGTGTATCCTGGGCCGCAGCGGATCATCTGCGATCTCAGTTCTGAAGTGGCCAGTTGAGGCCCCGCGGAGGGGTGACGACCGCTGTGATGGCAACGAAGCAAGATCCGGATAAGACTCTGCCCAGGTCCTCGAAAGGTTCGAAACAAGTACAATCCAACAAGCTTGACCGCTACACGTTGCCTAAGGGGTCCCAGGTGGAATCTGGAAGGTCCATGTCGTGGGGGGACGCGAGTGGCGCCCTCTCGGAACCAACGTTGATAGATGTTATGGCGGCGATAAATGGCATCCAGTCATGGCTGGGGGAAGAATTGAATCAATAGACAATAAACTTGCCGCGGTCACGATAGAGGTCAACCTGATACGTGGGGATCTCATGAAGGCCAGGGAGAAGGTGAAGTCACTAAACATTAAGACGGCTAGTTTGACAGATGATGTGGCGGAGCTCCAGAGGGAGGTGCGTGACCTTAAGACATCCCGAGATGCCACAGACTGTAAGCTTGATGAGTATAAAGGGGGGGCAAGACGCAACAAAGTGCGTGCCCTTGGAGTGCCCGAGAGGTCAGAGGGACCGGCGCCGGATTTGTTTGTAAAGACATTGTTCTTAAACATCTCAAGCCTAGGGGTCTTAGTGACTTCTTCACAATTGAAAGGGCCCACAGAGTGCCAGGAGGGAGACCACAACCTGGGGCGCCCCCTCGCCCGATGATCGCCAGAGTACTTAATTTCTGAGACTGTGATGCCATCCTGCAGGCGGCACGGATGGGGGCTCCCCTGAAATATGAAAACACAACGCTTTCCTTCTTCCCGTACTTCACCCAAACAGTACAGAAGCTAAGGCAAAGTTTCCTCCCAGTGAAGAAGAAACTCGGGACAAGGGACTGCGCGATGCAATTATGTATCCGGCTAGGCTGCGAGTGGAAATTGAGTGGAAGGCCTGGTTTTTTGACAACCCAGAAGTGGCCTCGGACTGGATTGACAGCAGACCCCCGGCTGGGGCAGTGGGACAGGAACCTGATGGTAGGGAGCAGCAACTTGAACAGGACAGTTGACAGCAACGGAACTGTTTGATCTGCTGGAGAGACTTCGATGTGGGGGCGGTTCAGAGGTTGTTTCTCCTTATCCTGATAGACTGCACTATGGCTGCAAACTGATTCAGGGCACAAGAGATTCCTTCCGGGGCTGGGGGGGAGGGGTGGGGCAATAGTTACCTCCTCTTACTACCTTTAGTTAGCCATTGGGGGGGTATTGGGCGACAGGCATACTGCGGTTGGGGATGGGCGTTAGCCATATGCAGGGGTGCAGGGAGGGTGGTGGAACGTGGGTGGTTAAAGAGATCTGGATTGGAGATCCTATTGTATACAGTAATGTTTGCATTGTTGGGTTTTTCTTGATGTTTTTTCCTTTATGCATCGGGTGGTAATGTTGCAGTTCCACGATACACACATTGGTCAGATGTCAAGTGTTAGCCAGGGATAGGGAATGAAGGTGATGAGCTGGAATGTGAACGGCCTGGGGGACAGGATCAAGAGAGGAATGGTTAATCAATTGGTGAGAAGGCACTCTCCAGATTTAGTACTATTGCAAAGACGCATCTAGTCGGCAACCGCTGTATGGCTCTCCATAAAGGAAGGTATAATCCGGTGGCTCATGCTGGGTTTACCACAGGGTCCAGGGGGGTTGGGATCTTGCTGAAAAACTCCTTCGCCTTGACAATCCATGCCACGTGGTCCGACCAGAGGGGCCGTTATATCGGGGTTTCTGGGCAGTGGGGGGGGGGACGGTCACCTTTTTGTCGATATATGTCCCCTCTGGCCTCCAATCTGATACCTTTTGCGACCTGGGGTCTTTCTCGCCTTGCCCCTGGGCCTCCTGGTGTTGGGGGGCGACTTTAATGCGGTGCTCGATGGGGAGATAGATAGACACCCTGCTAGAGAGCACTTAGGCCAGCTCACAGATGGCTCTCAGACTTTCTGGAAACAATGGGGCTTGTAGATAGCTTGCCAATACGCAACCCGACCCAGACGCACTTCACACATGTGTCCGCCGCATACCGCAGCATGTCCAGACTAGACCACGTGTTGATACCGGCGGCACATGCAGCCACGGCTAGAGAGGCAAGATAACTTGGTAGGGGCATTTCCGACCATTCTCCAATGTGGTTACGGGTGGAGCTTGGGCAGCCCCCAGTAGGTAGAGTTGCGCCAATCAGTGCGTGGCACTCAAAAGACCCCGAAACTAAGAAAGAGGTTATTACGATTTCAGATCGCTACTTCCAGGAAAAGGTGGGCACGGTTGAATCTGCGCAGTCCCTGTGGGAAGCGTACAAGACGGTGATACGTGGGGAGGTTTTGTCCTTGGTGGCGGGGAAGAAAAAGAAGCTCCAGGCAGAGGTTGAGAGGGAAGAAGCAGAAGTAAAAAGGTTGGAAGAGTGAGTGGCAGAGACGGCGGCTCCGATGGACCTGTATCCTTTAAAATTACGGCAAGATGAATATAAGGGCCTAGCCAGAGATAGGTTGATTGCTCAAAATAATGCCACCCAGAGCCACATATATGAACATGGTGACAAGGCTGGTAAACTGATTGCGTGGCTGGAACGGGGGAGTGGGCGTTGCAACTGGTGCCCGAGATACAGGGGAAGGACACTGCCGTGGTTACGGATCCACAGGCAGTGGCAGATGTGTTCTCCGACTATTATAGAGAAGTATATGCCTCGGTAGGGGGATATACAGAGGCGGAAAACAGCGACATGATTAGGGATATCCGTATGCCCGAGCTGTCAGAGGAGGATAAGGGATATCTAAACTCCCCTTTTACTGACGATGAGGTGGCACAAGCCATTAGAGGGGTAAAATCAGGAAAGGCGACCGGCCCAAATGGAATGAACTGCATAAATTAAATGCGCATAAACTCGTGTGTTGAGGGCAGTGGCACACGCTGCCTCACGACCGTATATTCGATCCATGTTCGCAGAAAGTAGAGAGAAAGGTCGACTCCCGTACGATCAGCGGGTGGCAAATATTGCGGTTATCTATAAGGCACGCAAACCCAAGACTCATTGCTCCTCATATAGACCTATATCACTGCTCAATGCCGAGCCTAAAATACTGGCGAAGCTCCTTGCGACTAGATTGGTCCAAGTAATCACTTCTTTGGTACACCCAGATCAGTCAGGCTTTATGCCACGCCGGAATACAGCTCTCAATCTGAGTAGGTTGCATGGGACACTGGGTGGTTCCCTGAAGATTCATGAGCCGTTGGTGCTGGTGTCCTTGGATTCCACTATGGTGTTTGACAGGGTTGAGTGGTCCTACCTGTTTGCGCTGCTGACAAAGATGGGTTATGGTCCGGAGTTTGTTGGTTGGGTACGTTTACTGTATGTTGATCCCTTGGCCAGAGTAGTTTTACTGACGATGAGGTGGCACAAGCCAGTTCACAACTGCAGGTCGGCAGATTTTCCCCTCGGCAGGGGTGCCCCTTGTCCCCGCTTCTCTTCGCTCTAGCATTGAAGCCTCTGGCAGCATGGGTCAGATGGGACCGGACGATACGTGGCTTGCGGTGGACGCCGGAATGGGAGGATAAAATTTCACTCTATGCCGATGATATACTGCTCTATCTCACTAACCCTAGGGAATCCCTTATCGGATTTCTGGATGTGCTGGCCATATATGGGAGATATTCTGGATTTGCGATCAATTGGTCGAAATCGGTGCTCTTCGTCCTCAAGGGCGATCCACCAGTGATTCCGCAGTCATGCCCTATACAAATTGAGCCAGTTGGGTTTAAATACTTAGGTATTCATGTTACACTGGATACGAAGTTGAGATACGCCAATAACCTGGGACTCAACTTGAACCGGTTTAAAAGGGACGTGGATCGCTGGAAGGCCCTGCTGCTTTCCCTGTTGGGTAGGGCAGTCTTGTTTAAGATGTTGGCTCTTCCCCTATTTTTGTATGTACTCCAGAATATAATAGACCCGGTGCCGGCGCCGTACTTCAAAGAAATAGAGGCCCTCCAGAGGAAACTTCTGTGGGACGGTAGACCCGGTATAGCATTTTCTAAACTTACCCTCCCCTGGTATGGTGGACGGATTGGACTGTCAGACCTGCGGAAATATTATTGGGCGTCACAGGTTGCGGTGGTGAACCACGTAATATACAGACCCCCAGGGGATCCAGGCTATGCCATGGATCCGGCTAGGCCCCAGGTGGCGATCTTACTAGGGCGCTGTACGCCAGGCCTCGGCGGTTTCCCCTGACGGGTCCCACGGCGCATGCAGTCCACGTGTGGCACGCGGCCAATAGATGTCTTTCCTGGGAAGGGAAGCTAACTTTGGCCACTCCCCTATAGAATTCGGAGAGGCTCGGGAGCCTGTGGAAATCTAAGGGATTTGACAGGTGGGACCTCATCCGGATCACACAGATTAAAGATGTGTGGAGCGGGGACACGATACATACATTCGAATCTCTCAGACAGCAATATAGCTTACAAAATAGTGAGTACTATCATTATCTCCAGATTAGATACGCTCTCCTCACACACATACCCGTAGACTCTACGCTTCAAGAGGCCTCTCCCCTGGAGGATCGAGTGTTGGATGGATACCTCCCCGAGAGGACTATCTCTTTAATATATAAAAAGCTAATCAATAATATGGAGGACCCGCTGGGGCTTATTAGGACACAGTGGAGTGCGGAAGGCATGGAGCTCGACGATGAGGACTGGACGGAGGCGGTCTCCACCCCTCGAGTAGTTGCAATCCAGATGAGACTTAGACTGGTGCAGCTAAAGATCTTGCATAGGTCGTACATTACAGGGCCTCGTCTGGTACGAATGGGCGAATGGAGAGTGGGGAGTGCCGCAGGGGATGTGGAGAGCTAGGCACCTTCATGCATATTTTGTGGCACTGCGCGGAAGTACAGGAATATTGGAAGAAGATTCACGAGACGATGAGAGTCGCCTTGGGGGTGTAGATACGACCGGAGGCCTGGAGGTGTATACTGAATGTGTGGGAACCCACAGACTTGAACACGTATGGGAAGCAATGGGTGATACTGGCTTGTATGGTAGCGAAGAGAAATATTGCGCATTTGAGGGGAGCCAGCCAGCCCCCCGGGTAGCCAAATGGGTGGAAGACCTGGATTGGTGTATGTTCAGGGAGAAGTCAGTGTATGTGGCCAGGGGTTGTCCTGCAAAATGGGGAAAGGTGTGGGGAGCCTGGAATAGTTATCGAGGAGAGATTTGTGTACCTCCGGCGAGACGAGCAGAGCTGGAAGCGCCAGAATCCCTGTGATCCATATTCACATATTGGCTTTATAATTCTGTATAAATGACATTGTATTCTTGACCAAGCTGTAACTGTTAACTCACCCGATGTCTTTTCTTTTTCTTTGCTAATTTTGTTAATAAAAAGATATACCAAAAAAAACATTCGGAAGTAGTTGAAGTTTTTATATTTTTTAAATATGTTTATCGCTTCGCTGAAGGGGGATTGTGTCGCTGTTGATTCTGCTTTGCCTGGACTCGCGGGAGGGCTCCAGGCTCCAGGATCCCCGCGCCTGACACCTGAGGCTCGTTAGCCCCTCCGGCCCCTGCCTACACAACCCCTTGTGGCACCCGCTGCGCGGGTGCCGCTTCGCTGAAGGGGGATTGTGTCGCTGGTGATTCTGCTCTACCTTGACTCGTGGGAGGACTCCAGGCTCCAGGAGTCACGCGTCTGACTTCTGAGGCACGTTAGCCCCTCCTGCCCCTGCCTACATAACTCCTCGCGGCACCCGCTGCGCGGGACGCGGGCGGGCGCCCGCCAGACCAAGCCCGGGCCAAGGGTGGGCCCGTTTGAGCCCGTGGAAGACCGGAGGAAACCGGGCCGGGCCCCCCTCTATCGTCTCACCCTCCAAAGATTGGATTCTTTCTCTGTAAGTGCTCATCAAGTGTCACTTGAATATTTTTCCTATACTGATTAAGCAATGACAGGGCGTGAAGGAAAGGGGAGGAAAGCTATAGCCGGTGGCTATGTAGCCGGGACTCTTGATCAGTTTATAATGAGCAAAAAACACAGTTGATGGACAGAATGTAGAACAATGTCATACATTCACCCCAGTACAAGGATCTGGGCCTAAATCCATAGTTTTTTTGCACTCCACACCACCCTGGGTTAGACACTGGCTATGTGCAAATCAGCTCTGACCCTGTGCCCCATGGGAACAGTCCAGTCCGAACTACCAAGCCATGTCTTTCCCAGACCGGAATCAAGCATCCAAGGACCGGTTTCTGGCTATCAGCCTTCATTCAGCCTGGATAGCTTGACTCCAGTGGTGTGGAGAGCCTGGGACTCACGTCTGAGTATACCCAGCACACTCGGGGTGAAAATTGCAAAAAACACAGTTGATGGACAGAATGTAGAACAATGTCATACATTCACCCCAGTACAAGGATCTGGGCCTAAATCCATCGTTTTTTTGCACTCCACACCACCCTGGGTTAGACACTGGCTATATGCAAATCAGCTCTGACCCTGTGCCCCATGGGAACAGTCCAGTCCGAACTACCAAGCCATGTCTTTCCCAGACCGCAATCAAGCATCCAAGGACCGGTTTCTGGCTATCAGCCTTCATTCAGCCTGGATAGCCTGACTCCAGTGGTGTGGAGAGCCTGGGACTCACGTCTGAGTATACCCAGCACACTCGGGGTGAAAATTGCAAAAAACACAGTTGATGGACAGAATGTAGAACAATGCCATACATTCACCCTAGTACAAGGATCTGGGCCTAAATCCATCGTTTTTTTGCACTCCACACCACCCTGGGTTAGACACTGGCTATATGCAAATCAGCTCTGACCCTGTGCCCCATGGGAACAGTCCAGTCCGAACTACCAAGCCATGTCTTTCCCAGACCGGAATCAAGCATCCAAGGACCGGTTTCTGGCTATCAGCCTTCATTCAGCCTGGATAGCCTGACTCCAGTGGTGTGGAGAGCCTGGGACTCCCGTCTGAGTATACCCAGCACACTCGGGGTGAAAATTGCAAAAAACACAGTTGATGGACAGAATGTAGAACAATGTCATACATTCACCCCAGTACAAGGATCTGGGCCTAAATCCATCGTTTTTTTGCACTCCACACCAACCTGGGTTAGACACTGGCTATATGCAAATCAGCTCTGACCCTGTGCCCCATGGGAACAGTCCAGTCCGAACTACCAAGCCATGTGTTTCCCAGACTGGAATCAAGCATCCAAGGACCGGTTTCTGGCTATCAGCCTTCATTCAGCCTGGATAGCTTGACTCCAGTGGTGTGGAGAGCCTGGGACTCACGTCTGAGTATACCCAGCACACTCGGGGTGAAAATTGCAAAAAACACAGTTGATGGACAGAATGTGGAACAATGTCATACATTCACCCCAGTACAAGGATCTGGGCCTAAATCCATCGTTTTTTTGCACTCCACACCACCCTGGGTTAGACACTGGCTATATGCAAATCAGCTCTGACCCTGTGCCCCATGGGAACAGTCCAGTCCGAACTACCAAGCCATGTCTTTCCCAGACCGGAATCAAGCATCCAAGGACCGGTTTCTGGCTATCAGCCTTCATTCAGCCTGGATAGCTTGACTCCAGTGGTGTGGAGAGCCTGGGACTCACGTCTGAGTATACCCAGCACACTCGGGGTGAAAATTGCAAAAAACACAGTTGATGGACAGAATGTAGAACAATGTCATACATTCACCCCAGTACAAGGATCTGGGCCTAAATCCATCGTTTTTTTGCACTCCACACCACCCTGGGTTAGACACTGGCTATATGCAAATCAGCTCTGACCCTGTGCCCCATGGGAACAGTCCAGTCCGAACTACCAAGCCATGTCTTTCCCAGACCGGAATCAAGCATCCAAGGACCGGTTTCTGGCTATCAGCCTTCATTCAGCCTGGATAGCTTGACTCCAGTGGTGTGGAGAGCCTGGGACTCACGTCTGAGTATACCCAGCACACTCGGGGTGAAAATTGCAAAAAACACAGTTGATGGACAGAATGTAGAACAATGTCATACATTCACCCCAGTACAAGGATCTGGGCCTAAATCCATCGTTTTTTTGCACTCCACACCACCCTGGGTTAGACACTGGCTATATGCAAATCAGCTCTGACCCTGTGCCTCATGGGAACAGTCCAGTCCGAACTACCAAGCCATGTCTTAATTTCGCCCATTACGGAATGAGCAGGGGTAGGAGCAGCCAGCCTGCTATGCAGAGTTATAGAGAAGGGCTGGAGAGTACAGTTATTACCAGGTGTTCCACTGAGCAATAGATTCAGTGTATTGGAACAGGTGGATTGACTGCTACTTACCGATTCCTGCTCTTTGATAGAGACTAAGCAATTGTGTGACAAAACAAGGGGGTTGGGTGTCGGGGTGATGAATCAACATTCTTTGCTCACTGATGAAATAGGGTCTATCGAAAGTGGTAAAATATGCATAGTTAACGCACTAGAGGAGATGGGGAATTCTACTGTTCTAACTGGGATTAAATCCTTGTATCTGTGATGCTGGACAATACCCCATGGAACTAGTTCCACCTCCTGCTAGACCTAAATCCCCTGGAATGCCAGATAGTCGTGATTTGGAGGCAAATGTTGGGAGTGGTATGGAAGTGCGAGCCGGTGGTCTAAGAATCCTGTCTTGGAATATTGCGGGCCTCACGGCTAAATTAGTTCTGCCTGTTTGGGGGGATTATATTGACTCTCATGAGATCTGCTTATTCCAAGAAACCTGGGCTCTAAGCCCTTTATACAGAGTGGGGGTTGTGGCATATTGCGAGGTGGCAGTTAAGGGACCTAGGGGTAGACCATCGGGGGTCTATGTATATGGGTGGGATCCCATTTAGGATGCAAGGTAAGAGCGAATAGAAACCCATTCCCCAGACATTACATGCATCCTTTTGACTCATAGAAATCTACCGAAACTAGCCATCATTAACGTTTATTCCCGGCCAGTTCAGCATGGTGGGATTTCCCTGACGTTAGATTCTTTGGTAAGCCTTCTCAACTCACTTTCGGGGAATGTGTATTTTTTAATTGGTGGGGATTTTAATTGCCACTTTGAACCCCTTAATGATATTTTAAAACCTATTACTAGTAATGAGGACACAATTTGGTCAATCCCAGCGCCCAATATATATTCGATCAGAGGGTGGACACCACTTGTCCTCCAATTAACTTCTCTTACTCTGACCTTTTCTTTAAGGGCTTGCAATGGACGGTTTCCGGGTGATAACCCAGGGCGTCCTACTTTTGAGAGACCTGGCCAGGCATCAGTAATTGATTGCCTTTTGTTTAGTGTAGAGATATGGCATAAAGTGGCAGAGTTTAGCGTTGATGCACGCATTGAAAGTGACCATAATCCTCTGGTTGCTTTGCTAGACTTCCAGATGGGAGGAATAGTCAGAGGTTCAGAAAATCCCCTTCGAAATAACTTAGTTGTTGTTAAAGGAGGGAGATGTATCCGTTGGGCTATAATAAACCAATCCCCAGAAATAATGTAAAAAATAGTACAATAGTATTATTCCCCTGTTAGAGAAGGCAAGCCTTATATCTGAAAATCCTACTAATTTAGGACCCTATAGTGGCTTTGGGGAAAATTCACCAGGACATGGTCTCAATCCTGGTGGATTTTTTCTTTAACAGTGGACCTGCTAAGACCAATGTCGGTAGTGAAGAAAAAAACCCTGGTATAGCAGGAATTGTAGGGAAGCAAAGCGAGCCCTGCTATCATCCCTCAAGGGGGGTGACAGTGTGCGTATTAGGGAAGCTAGGGTTGTTTTTAAGAAAACACTTGTAAAAGCAAAATCTGAATGGGAAGCAGATAGATGGTAGGCTATTAAGATGGCTTTGGATTCAAAAGATAGTAGAGGTTTTTGGAATCTGGTCCAGATTGATAAAATTGAGGGTAGGACCACTATCGAGCCAAACATTGATGAGGAAGCCTGGCATCTATATTTTAAGGAGTTATATTCAAGCCCGCCTATTGGATCTAGTGTGAGTGAGACTATGGTGTGTTGTCCTACCCCTGAACCGTTAAGGGAAATACCCCCATGTACAAAACCTGAGGTACTATCTGCCCTAGCCAAGTTAAAACCGAACAAAGCACCAGGATTAGATAGTATCCCTGGGGACCTTTATAAAAATCAACAGGCAGTGTGGGCCCCATATATTCTATTACTTTTTAATGCAATTCTTCATGGCCTCCCAGCCCCGTCTACGTGGGCTGGTGCAGAGATCATCCCAATTTATAAAAAAGGGTCCCCCATCGAACCTGCTAACTATAGGCCAATCAGCCCTCATTGACGTTACACAAATGTTTTTTGCAAGGGTGTTACTAGGAAGACTACAGGATTGGATGGAAGACTGTGACGTTTTAACCCCACTGCAAGCAGGCTTCAGAGTTAAAACTTCAATTGTAGACCAGCTGTTTAGGCTCCAGTTGATCTATTGGAAGCATGTAGTCCTGGAAGGTGGGAGCCTGTATCTTACCTTCGTGAATTTAAAATCAGCGTTTGATATGGTGGACCGTGACAATCTGTGGGGCATCCTGCTGGACATGGGAGCTCCATCATATCTTTGTTTCCAGCTCAAACGCCACCACGAGGGTACATATGCTAGAGTAAGGTATGGCAAGAATGGGCAATTAACGGCTCCCTTCCCTGTTTGTAAGGGGGTGAGGCAGGGTTGTGTGCTCACGCCGACCTTTTTTTCCCTCTTCCTAACTGGGTTAATTGAAGATCTACTTGCCGCCAAGGATATAGACTCCCCCCAAAATAGCACTTTGTAAATTCCCCGCACTAATGTTTGCGGATGACACCCTGCTCCTCCCGAAATCATCTATGGGGCTACAGCGAGTGTTAAAGGAATTTAGCCAGTTTTGCAAGAAGAGAAACCTTGTGGTAAACATTAATAAAACAAAATACATGGTCTTCAATGCCAATTCTACTAACTGTCCACATCCAATGATGGACGATAGGCCTCTGGAGCAGGTCCATATTTTTGACTATCTTAAATGATAAAATGTGGTGGGGTCCCCAAATATAAAAAGGCAAACCTGAAGCTATCCCAGGCAATCAGGGGAATTTTAAAAGCCCAGAAGAGCTGCGTTCTAAAGGTTATAAGCCCACCGCTGGAAATCTACAAAGTACAAGCTCGGTCGGCCTCTTTATATGGGGCAGAATTGTGAGGGCACAGCCCATCTAATGCCCTCACCCTAGCTGAAAATAATTTCATTAGACATATTCTGGCCCTTCCAAAAAAAAAACACCCTTAGTACCTCTAAGGATGGATTTGGATATCCTCCCAATTATGGATTTAATCTCCTCACGTCCGTTGCTCTATTGGCGACGGCTGTGGAGTACCCCAGAGCTGAGTTATTTTAGGGAGGAATTAAAAGCGGTAATGTCATCACTGGGGGCTGGGGGTAGTATACCCTGGCTGTCCTTTGTTAGGGATTCTTTCCGTGCAATGGTTAGTTAGAATCTATGGACCACTCCTGAAGAATCCTGCTTAGCTACTTCTAAAAAAAACCCTAGCTAATGCAGTGAAAGAGTTCAAACTGATCAGTATACTACAGGTAGCTAAACCCATGAGCTTAACATACGGGTTCTTTGATTTTAAATCACAATACCAATTTGAGCAGGTGTTAGACTCGATACAACCGCCATTAGCAAATAAGTTGTTTCTGCAATTCAGATATGGGATGCTCCCGCTTTACGCCATAACCAATAAGTGGGCGGGCGCAACCCATCGCCTATGCCCTGGATGCCTAATGGAGGAAGAAACAGTAATTCATGTACTGTTCTTCTGCTCGGCATACAAACAGGCTAGGTCTAAATGGGTTATACAACTATGTAGAAACTTGGGCATTAGGAACTTTTGTGATTTCTTTAGGATCATAAAATCTGATACTGACCCAGTTTATGTTGTGGTAATTTCGTAATTCTTCTTTGCTATGTGGTCCAAACGAAGGTATTTGCTAAAATCTGATCCGATTCTTAGTAACACCTAGTTTCATTCTTTCTACCTGCTGTGATTATCCATTTTGTAATAATTAACCCTGTAGCTAGCCATTGGGAACTAAATATATGTGAGAGATATAACTACCTGCCTGCTGGTTGGTATATTGATCCTGAACTTTTAAATGTTATTGGATGTGTTTAATTATCTTCTTATATACTTTTAGCATAAATTATATATATATATATATTTTTATCTGTTTTTATTATTTTCATTCAAAACATCGGCAAAAATAACATGATGCTCATAATCGTATGTTACAATTAGTTTGCAGAACCATCAACATATATCCCTGTTCAACCCCTCATGCAATTGGGTATCATCAATCATAACCTTAGGCAGTATGCTTATCACTGTCACTCTACTCCTCCCCAGGTTCCTCTTCTGAACTGTCCACATCAGAGTCAGGTATCGGATCACATATGTCTCCCCGGTATGCATTCCATGCTGCCCATATTTTGGTCCATTTCCGAGGGCATTTACGATTTATGTAGACTGTCCTCTCCGCTAGCATATTGAGGTCCATATCCCTACACCAGGTCGCTAGTGAAGGTAGCTCCATCGCCCCCCATTTCTGCGCTATATTACTTTTCGCTACTATGAGTCCCAGTGTGACCCATGCTAGCCCAGGATGCGCAAGATCATTCGGTTCTCACACGTTTAAAAGGCACCTGCGCGGTTCTGGCAGAAGTGATACCCCCATTGTCTGTGACATTGTTCGTAGAACCGCCCGCCAGTAGACTGCTATTGCTGGGCAGTTCCACAATGTGTGAAAAAAGGATCCCTCCTTCCCACACTCCCTGAGGCAATACGTATGTTGTGCTCTCCCCAGTTTGTGCAGTGTAGTTCTAGTATGATACGTGCGGTGTAAGATCTTTAACTGCACCAATCTAAGCCTTGCCGGTATTCCTACCTCTCTGGGCGAGACCAGGGCCTCCTGCCATTCTGTTTCGTCCATGTCTCCCACGTCCTCCACCCACCTATCTCTTAGAGGTTTGTAGGATCTGGTAGATTGTTGATTATTTCGCGATATGTAAAGGACGTGGCACTCTTGGGCATGTGATCTGTAAGAAAGCGATCTTCTAGTGGGGATGCCTCAGAGACCTCATTGTCTTGTGGTAATACGCCAGTAGCGCGTGGCATATTTGTGCATAGCGGAAAGTCTCCGTCGGGCCTAGGTCATATTGTTGCCGGAGCTGGTCAAATGGTATCACGTTCCCCCTGTCCCAAAGGTCTCCCACTGTGGAAATACCTATAGTGTCCCATTGGTCAAACCCTTAGCTTTTTCTCAGGTGTCCTAGCCGCTTAGTGTCCCAGAGAGGTGTGAGTTTGGTAATGACCCCTTTCCACCCAATCCGTGTCTGCGCTGCGTGCCACAGCATGGCTGTATGTTTTGTGGGTCCCATTAGTTTTGTAGCTAGTCCTTTGTTGTATAGAACTGCGAGCATATTTCCTGTTCCCAGTTGAGCCCTATCTGCCCTGTAAGCGGGGTCTGCCTGTGATGCATGTATCCATTGGTTAATGATTTTGAGGTGTGCTGCCCAATAATACATCTGGATGTTCGGGAGTGCTATTCCTCCATCGTACCAGCCACGATGCAATTTTGCTTGGGCAATTCGCGCCGGTCTGTTACCTCAGAGTAGCGTGGATACTTGTGCTGCTATCTGTTTGAAATATGTTGGTGCTACTGGATACGGTGTGCTTTCAAAGGCGTACAAAAACCGAGGTAGGGCCATCATTTTGAACAATGCGGCCCTTCCCAGCAGTGTCAAAGGAAGGGACTCCCAATGTTTTACATCTTGTTTCAAGCGTTCCAGGGGGTCGCCAGATTCTTGGAGAAAAAGTCAGCTGTGTCTGTCGTAACGTGAATGCCTAAATACTTAAATGAGTCCTGCATGACCATTAGTGGGCAATCATCAGGGAGCCGTGGTGTGGGGCCCTTTAGTACATATAAGACTGACTTGGACCAGTTGATAGTGTATCCTGATATTTTCCCGAAGCTATCACGCGCCTCCAGTAGCACCGGCAAGAAGCTCTCGGTATCCGTTAGGTATACCAGGACATCATCAGCGTAGAGAGAGAGGCGGTCCTCCCACCCTTCCGCCCACCGTATGCCTTTCAATAATGGTGCACCTCTAATCCAGGTCGCCAGGGGTTCTAACACTAATGCAAAGAGGAGCGGTGACAAGGGACAACCCTGACGCGTCCCCCTCGTCAGCAGTATAGCCTCCGATAGGTGCCCATTAGCTGTTATACGTGCCAGAGGTTTTGCATAGAGGAAGCGGATCCATGCGCAGGACCGCAAAAAGGTAGTTCCATTCCACCATGTCAAAGGCCATCCTCGCATCCAGGGACACGAGAACCGCCGGATCTGATAAGGATGGTGCCTTAGCCAGTGCCCCGTGCAGGCGTCTAAGGTTCAGCGCAGTGTTTCTATTTGGCATGAAGCCTGATTAGTCCGGGTGGATTAATTGTGGGAGGTGTGTCATCATTCTATTTGCTAGTAGTTTAGCCAGAATTTTAGCCTCTGCATTTAGCAGGGATATTGGGCGATAGGAAGTACATTTGGACGGAGGTTTACCAGGCTTTGGGATAGCTACTATTGTGGCGAGTCGTTGATCAAGCGGGAGTTCGCCTTTCTCAAGACTCTCAGTGTACATTCTAAGTAGGTGAGGGCTAACAGTTTCCGCCAGCTGTTTGTACAATTCTATCGAGATCCCGTTGGGTCCCAGCGTCTTTCCTGATTGCAGCGAACTGATTGCTACTTGCAACTCGTCCTCTGTAGAATCCGCTTCCAACTCTAATAAATTATATTTTTAATGTATGTTTTAATTAAGGAGTTCCCATAAATGATGATTTTGTATTCCCCAATTCTTATAGTGGCTTGCTTATTTTTATATGTTTATACTCCAGTGTTCCCTATGATCTTGTACCTTCTCCCTTTGATATGGATTTTATTGTGTTGAAAATTTAAATGTGCTTTTATGGCTGTAATAGCCGAAATAAAGTTTTTTTGATGATGATGAATATGTTGACAATGAATGCAGTAAATAGACATTTGGCCACAGAGTGATGTTGCTTTATAATGCTGCATAATGTTAATATGACGTTTAATGTTTAACATATGACTGAAAAGTCAAATTGACGGATTTCATATTTGTGAGGACTAGTGTAAGAAATTAAAAAGAATATTGAGAATATAGATAAAAGATTAGATTATAAAACTTCTAAGAATAAAAGGGACTAAGGAGACTCCCTTAGTGCATATGAAAAAGACCTTTCCAGGTGACAAGAAAAGGTTACAAAAATACTGTAGGAAATGGTTTAAGGCTACTCTGAAACATATCCCTGGCCAAAAGAAGAGACATTTGATGGCAGTATATTAGAACATATTGTTACGCACCTTAGCAGTAAATTGGCAGCAGTTCAATCACAGAAGTGAGATGCCACCTTAGCCTTGTGGCGAGTCTTCTGTAAAAAGTCTAAGGACCCCTCAAATGCTGATGCATCTAGTACCCCGTCTGCTTTCCCACCTCCATATGATTCTATGAATACTTCCACCAAGGTACCTGGTATTTATCCTTTGGCGTAGCTACAGCAAGCTGCACTGGGATTTGAGAACCCTGAGGTTGAGACCCTATCACAATCTCCAAAGGGACCCCCTAATTTTGCCCCACAAATGATGTCAAAGCAGAGACACACGAGTATTCCAGACAGCAAGAAAGGGGGTGGGTGACTCAGCATTTAGATACAGCCTCTCCCCAGTACGGAAGAGGTTAAGAGCAGGGTCCAGGAGACAGTGACAATCAGTTGCTTATTTCATGAACAACTTCGCACTTGTTACAGAAGAGATATATCAATAGGAGTAAAGGGGGAAAGAGGTAAGGCCGCCCCCCACTCAAACAACTGTAAACAAAGTATGCCTTACCTACTGAAACTACATCAAAGATTCAATGACCGCCCGGGACAGTCTGATGCGTCGTCCAGATCCTCCAAGTGTGTTAACTAACACTAAACCCATGGGTCAGAGATGTAAATTTAAAACAAAAACAAAGACAGGTCCCAACGTTTCAGAAAAAATGTGTGGGCACAGAGAGAGCGCCTCACGGACGTAACTCCCGAGGTTCCTGGTTAGCAATGTCCAGTGTACCCACTTCTCATCATCGGTCACTCTCTCTGTGTGAAGTGTGAGAAGAAAACAAGAAAACAAATAGTGGTATGTAAAGACAATCACCAATACCACAGTGCACCTTTACATGTAGTGTGTCTGTGCACATATGACCCCAAAAACAAAGACTAATAAATAAAATGGTGTAAAGTGCAACCAAAATATTAAAAAAGATTAATGGTGAGGGTTGCTAGCTTTCTGTCTTTATTCTGGTGCTGCAAGCCTCCCAGATTAAAAATGGATATTCATATACCATACAAGTTCAAAGTGCCGACATGTTTCATTGCTATCCATTCAGCAAATTCATCAGGGCAGGCTGGGGTTCTTAGTCATCACACTCATATGTATATCTAGGACCTGTATTAAAAGATAAAACAGAACACAGAGGTAAAATCCTATCACCCCTCACCAGGGGTTTTCTAGTGGTGGTCACTCATACAGCGTACACTGGTATAAGGGACTCACAATTACCTTATGGTTGCCACATCCGGACGTATCGGCAACCATACATAGGACCCTGTGTCAGCTGATCACGTGTCCACCGGTGCTTTGGTAAAAACTCAAGCCCGCTAGAAAAGTAAGTATGTATAAAGAAGAACAATCACTTATTGGCGGAAAATATGCAGATGTTTAATTCGCCACGCACAACCCCAGGGAATCCTATAAATCGCCATCCCGTTCTACCGACATCATCCATAAATATGTGCCTCCGTTCCAAAAGTCTAGCCACATGCACCGCCATCTATTCAGCGTAGGCAGTATTCATTTGAACTTGCCTGCTGTACCCAAAGTGTATCTCAAGCAATGCTGTGGGGGTTTAGCGCGTCATATTTACAAGCATTCCGACCGCACGAGCAGCCCGGAGAACCTGCAAACATGCTCACCCCCTGTGCCCGTAACATTTCTCTAGCCGATCAAAGTGGCGAACGCGTCATGTCTAAGCATCAAGAAAAAAGTTTCAAAAACGCGTACGCCGCCGATGTAGCTGCCTCTGTCCCAGTATCTATCCTCCTTACTTGTGCCGCGTCCCTCCGGCGCTTCCGACGATCCTGCAACAAGCTACCGTCGCGGGGTGGAAGAAATACAAACGGAATGAGGACCCCGCCCTCTACGTGACGTAGCACGTCACGCACCTGGTGACTCCGGCGGCCATCTTAGGTCGGGAGACAACTCGTATAATATACGAGATGCATGCAGAAGGGCTCACAGGATGCGATATTCTAAAAAAAGGGGGGAAACCCAATTCGTATTAGATATAAATTCAGCGCATATTACAATTAACCAACCGTAATCACAGCCGGAGATTTTACATCAAGTTACCATCAAGGCAAAGGATATTAGAGTGCATGGTGTAATTTACGAGGAAAGATTCAAGGGATACGGTATTCATTAAAAGAAAGAACGGGTCGATTGGATGTAAGTTAGAGAGACAGTGAAATCAGCCAATCGCTATCACAGCCGGGAGGGTCATGTTCTGTGTATGCCAAATCATGGGGGATATTAGGAACATGATGTATGTATATGTGAAAAAGAACCCGGTGACACGGGCATACAGAATCTGTGTCAAAGCTCTTCACATCCAGTTTCAAAATAGGTTCATTTCAACAACAACACTGCACGTTCAGAGTGGGCTCAAAAGATTGAATGTACACATCCTCCCACTTCTACCTGTAAGCTAAAGTCTTGGATGAATACAATATGGGGGGACAGAACTGGGTTTTTTTTGGGTTGCAGAGTCAATAAGGAGTCAAATGAATAGGGGGGAGTTACCTCCTACTGACTTTATTCCATTCAATATTCTCATTCAACCCCTCCTGGTCTGCCCTCTCCGAAAAAATCCATTTAGCTTCTTTACGTGCCAGAATGAGATCTAAATTGTGTGTGTCCCCCACTATTTTCTCTAGGACAGTTCATGTCAGGTCTTTTTGGTCATGTCCTTTCTCAACAAAATGTTGTACTAGGCGGGTGGACAATTTCTTCGCTGTTATATTACTCAAATGTTCTTGTATGCAAATTTTCCCCTTGCGGGAAGTAAGGCCAATGTAATGCAGCCCACAGCTGCAATTCAACCTGTAAATAACATGTGATGTGTTACAGTTACTAAAACGGTTAAGAAACCATATTTTCCCATCCTGCAAAACAACACTTTTGGTAGCCGTAGTGTGGCCACACATAGAGCAGCCCCCGCAGGGATAGTGTCCATTTGGAACAGTACTAGGCTGTCTTGTCACAGGGCATCTAGTATGGACCAACTTATCCCGTAAGTTAGATGCTCTTTTGAAAGCAAATCTTGGTACCGGCATCTTGCTTGTTGGAGTGTCTAGAATGGACCAGTGCTTTCTGATGATTTGTCTCATTTTCGTGGACAACGGGTCAAAAGTGGTAACCACTGGGAGGCAGTTTTGTTTCTCTTTAACATTCCTCTCTAGAAGAGCCTCACGAGGAGTGTTCAGAGCCCTCTTACGAGCATGTTTTATGACCTTCGCCAAGTATTCCCTATTCCTGAGTTTGACCGCCAAATCTTCAGACTGACTTATGAAGGTCTCTGTAGTGGAGCAATTACGTCGGTATCTCAAAAACTGTCCTACTGGGAGGTTATCCCTAAGTGCTCAGGGATGAAAGGATTGGTAATGGAGGAGGGAATTCCTGTCAGTGTTCTTGTGATGTACACTAGTGATCAGTTTCTGTTCTGATACTGTGATGTCCACATCAAGGTACACCGCAGACCTGTTGCTGATGGTCCAGGTGAACCTCAGGCTGGTATCAGCTTGATTTAACCATTGCAAGAATAACTGGAGTTGGTCCTCTGCACCTGTCCAGATGCAGAGGACATCATCAATATATCTTTTCCAAACTGCAATGTTTGCCAAGTATGGATTTGAAGGGTGGTACACCACATTGTTCTCGAACTGGCCCACATATATGCAGGCCAGACTCGGGGCAAATGTAGCCCCCATCGAGGTCCCGAATGTCTGCAGATACAGCTGGCCTCGATACTCAAATTTTTTTTTGTAAGGGCCAACTTTATACACTGTAAGACAAAGGTCTGAGGTGTATCATAAAACCACTCCATCTCCCCCAGTGCCCTCGCTGCTGCCACCAGCGTAGCATCCTGGGGGATACTGGTGTATAATGACTCAATGTCGATAGTAACCAGAATTTGGGTCTCAGGATCAAATGCGATATAATTAAGAATGTTCAAAACATCAGTCGTGTCCTGAACATAGGATTTTTTGCTAACCACTGCTTCCCTTAGGAAGAAATCCGCGAACTGAGACAATGGTTCGAGGACAGATCGTATCCCCGAGACAATGGGGCGGCCAGGAGGTGAACGTTGGGGCTTATGGATTTTGGGCAAGATGTAAAATGCTGGTAGCCGAGGCTTAGTGTTGATAATAAAATCAGCTTCTTTGGAGATCCGCACCACCAAGAAGACAGCATTCAAGGATTGACTAGACAACAATGCACATAACAGCACGGAACTCTTCAGCATCGTCAAAGAGCTCTCCAACCCCAGCGCCGCAAACAACGACATCACTCCCTCACAAGACCTCTGCGACTCACTCGTCTCGTTCTTCCACAGCAAGATCGCCGACATACACAACAGCTTCGGTGCCCAGACCACGCACCCAACCACCGAACCGACGCCCCCCACCACCACCCTCCGCGCCTGGACCCCGATCAGCACCGAAGACACCATCCACACGATGAACACCATCCACTCCGGATCTCCAACCGACCCATGCCCCCACCACGTCTTCAACAAGGCCGACTCCGTCATCGCACCCCAACTCCGGAACATCATCAACTGCTCCTTCGACACCGCAACCTTCCCGGAGAGCTGGAAGCATGCCGAACTCAGCGCCCTCCTGAAGAAACCATCAGCAGACCCCACCGACCTCAAGAACTACCACCCCATCTCGCTCCTCCCTTTTCCGGCCAAAGTCATCGAAAAGACCGTCAACAGACAGCTTGCCGCCTTCCTCGAGACAAACGGATCCCTCGACCACTCGCAGTCCGGCTTCCGGGTCAACCACAACACCGAGAGCGCCCTCATCGCAGCCACTGACGACATCCGCGCCCTGCTCGACAACGGGGAAACAGCGGCCCTCATCCTCCTGGACCTCTCCGCAGCGTTCGACACTGTCTGCCACCGCACCCTAGTGCAGCGTCTCAGCAACATCGGAATCCAAGAGAAGGCACTAGAGTGGATCATCTCGTTCCTCGCCGGAAGAACTCAGAGAGTCCGCCTCCCCCCGTTCAGATCCGAGGCCACCGAAGTCATCTGCGGCGTACCACAAGGATCATCACTCAGCCCCATCCTCTTCAACGTCTACATGAGCCCCCTCGCAGCCATCGCACGCCAACACAACCTCAACATCAACTCCTACGCTGACGACACCCATCTGATCCTCTCCCTCACCAACGACCCAGCCACCGCCAGAACCAACCTACACGAAGGGATGAAAGACGTAGCCGAGTGGATGTCGAACAGCCGCCTGAAACTGAACTCAGACAAGACGGAAGTCCTCATTTTTGGATCATCACCCTCTGCCTGGGACGACTCCTGGTGGCCCCCTGCCCTGGGCAGCGCACCCAAACCTACGGATCACGCACGCAACTTGGGCTTCATCCTGGACTCCTTCCTCTTGATGACCAGACAAGTCAACGCTGTCTCATCATCATGTTTCAACATCCTACGCATGCTCCGAAAGATATTCCGTTGGATCCCCACCGAAACCAGGAAGACGGTCACCCAAGCACTCGTCACCAGCCGACTGGACTACGGAAACACCCTCTACACCGGAACCACAGCCAAAATACAGAAAAGACTCCAACGCATCCAGAACGCCTCCGCACGACTCATCCTGGACATCCCCCGACACAGCCACATCTCCGGACACCTGAGAGACCTGCACTGGCTCCCCGTCAACAAGAGAATCACGTTCCGACTCCTCACCCACGCTCACAAGGCCCTCCACAACCTGGGCCCCAGGTACCTCAACAACCGCCTGACCTTCTACATCCCCACCCGCCAGCTACGATCGACCAGCCACGCCCTCGCCGCCGTTCCACGCATCCGAAGAGCCACCATGGGAGGAAGATCCTTCTCCTACCTGGCAGCCAAGACCTGGAACTCCCTCCCCATCCACCTCCGCCTGACCCAAGACCACCTCTCCTTCAGGAAGCAACTCAAGACCTGGTTGTTAGAGCAGTAGCGGACCAAAAGCGCCTTGAGACCCTCCGGGTGAGTAGCGCGCTATACAAATTTCGTGATTGATTGATTGATTGAGGTAATCCATTTTTTAGCTACTGCGTCCACCACCATTTGTTTGATGGTATTAAGAAGTTCAGAAGTGGGGTCGCGCATGAGCGGGTGGTAATTAGTGCGGACCCCTAACAGTTTGAGTATTTCCGCTTCATAGTCAGCGGTGTTGAGCACCACAACCGCCCCGCCTTTGTCGGCCGGCTTGATTGTAATTGTGGTGTTCTGTTGTAAACACTTCACCGCTTGCCAATCATCCCTGCTCATGTTCTATCCAAAAGGTGTGTTTGCCTGGCTTCTAATTCATCTATTTCATGAAGAATACGTTGTTCAAACACTGCGACCTCAGGGCCAAGAAGAGAGTTAGGAGGACAAAAAGTGGAGGGGCGGTGTAAATTAGTGTCAAAGATGGACAAAAGTGTTTTCTCCTTGTCAGCAAAAAATGTATGCAGTTTAATCTTACGCATCATTTCTGACATTTCCATCCTACATAGAAAGGCATGCTTGGGAGTGGGAACAAAGCCCAAACCTTTGTTCAATACCTTGCGCTCATTAGAGGTCAACTCATATGAAGAGAGGTTAACAACAATATCAATGCTGTCTGGTGTAGGGGGTTCACTTATAGCCCCTGATTCTGAAAAGGATCTGCTCCTGCTCCGTGTGACCCGGGGTGAGTGAGTCTGCCATGTTGATTGCCCTCTGCCCCTGCCTTGACCTCGTTGTGCCTGACCATTGCCTCCCCGAGCACCTCTCGGGGTTTGCCCTTAAACAGCTCTCAATAGTACCCCCAAACCCTCGTCTGATCTATTTTCAGGAGCGAAACTCACCCTGTTACTTGTGGATGCGGGGTAGCGGTCTGGTGTCTCCTCGTCTTCACTACTGGTGTTATCAAAGCGCCAGTTGTTAGGTGTGCGCCTATTGTCTCTATGGGGACATAGAAATGATGCGTAAGATTAAACTGCATAGTTTTTTTGCTGACAAGGAGAAAACACCTTTGTCCATCTTTGACACTAATTTACACCGCCTCTCCACTTTTTGTCCTCCTAACTCTCTTCTTGGCCCTGAGGTCGCAGTGTTTGAGCAACGTATACTTCATGAAATAGATGAATTAGAAGCCAGGCAAACACGCCAATAAGGACAGAACATGAGCTGGGATGATTGGCAAGCGGTGAAGTTTTTACAACAGAACACCACAATTACAATCAAGCCGGCCGGTTGTGGTGCTCAACACCGCTGACTATGAAGCGGAAATACTCAAACTGTTAGGGGTCCGCACTAATTACCACCCGCTCATGTGCGACCCCACTTCTGAACTTCTTGATACCATCAAACAAATGGTGGCGGAGCAGTAGCTAAAAAATGGATTACCTCCAAAAAAGCTGATTTTATTATCAACACTAAGCCTCGGGTACCGTCATTTTACATCTTGCCCAAAATCCATAAGCCCCAACGTCCACCTCCTGGCCGCCCCATTGTCTCGGGGATACAATCTGTCCTCGAACCATTGTCTCAGTTCGCGGATTTCTTCCTGAGGGAAGCGGTGGTTAGCCAAAAATCCTATGTTCAGGACACAACTGATGTTTTGAACATTCTTAATGATATCGCATTTGATCCTGAGACTCAAATTCTGGTTACTATCGACATTGAGTCATTATACACCAGTATCCCCCCGGATGCTACGCTGGTGGCAGCAGCGAGGGCCCTGGGGGAGATGGGGTGGTTTTATGATACACCTCAGACCTTTGTCTTACAGTGTATAGAGTTGGCCTTACAAAAAAGAAATTTGAGTATCGAGGCCAGCTGTAGCTGCAGACATCCGGGACCTTGATGGGGGCTACATTTGCCCCGAGTCTGGCCTGCATATATGTGGGCCAGTTCGAGGAGAATGTGGTGTACCACCCTTCAAATCCATACTTGGCAAACATTGCAGTTTGGAAAAGATATATTGACGATGTCCTCTGCACCTGGACAGGTGAAGAGGACCAACACCAGTTATTCTTGCAATGGTTAAATCAAGCTGATACCAGCCTGAGGTTCACCTGGACTGTCAGCAACAGGTCTGCGGTGTACCTTGATGTGGACATCACAGTATCAGAACAGAAACTGATCACTAGTGTACATCACAAGAACACTGACAGGAATTCCCTCCTCCATTACCAATCCTTTCATCCCCGAGCACTTAGGGATAACCTCCCAGTAGGACAGTTTTTGAGATACCGACGTAATTGCTCCATTACAGAGACCTTCATAAGTCAGTCTGAAGATTGGGCGGTCAAACTCAGGAATAGGGAATACCCGGCGAAGGTCATAAAACATGCTCGTAAGAGGGCTCTGAACACTCCTCGTGAGGCTCTTCTAGAGAGGAATGTTAAAGAGAAACAAAACTGCCTCCCAGTGGTTACCACTTTTGACCCGTTGTCCACGAAAATGAGACAAATCATCAGAAAGCACTGGTCCATTCTAGACACTCCAACAAGCAAGATGCCGGTACCAAGATTTGCTTTCAAAAGAGCATCTAACTTACGGGATAAGTTGGTCCATACTAGATGCCCTGTGACAAGACAGCCTAGTACTGTTCCAAATGGACACTATCCCTGCGGGGGCTGGTCTGTGTGTGGCCACACTACGGCTACCAAAAGTGTTGTTTTGCAGGATAGGAGAATATGGTTTCTTAACCGTTTTAGTAACTGTAACACATCACATGTTATTTACAGGTTGACTTGCAGCTGTGGGCTGCATTACATTGGCCTTACCTCCCGCAAGGTGAAAATTTGCATACAAGAACATTTGAGTACTATAAGAGCGAAGAAATTGACCACCCGCCTAGTACAACACTTTGTTGAGAAAGGACATGACCAAAAAGACCTGACATGGACTGTCCTAGAGAAAATAGTGGGGGACACACACAATTTAGATCTCATTCTGGCACGTAAAGAAGCTAAATGGATTTTTTCGGAGAGGGCAGTCCAGGAGGGGTTGAATGAGAATATTGAATGGAATAAAGTCAGTAGGAGGTAACTCCCCCCTATTCATTTGACTCCTTATTGAATCTGCAACCCAAAAAAAAAAACAGTTCTGTCCCCCCATATTGTATTCATCCAAGACTTTAGCTTACAGGGAGAAGTGGGGGGATGTGTACATTCAATCTCTTGAGCCCACTCTGAACGTGTAGTGTTGTTGTTGAAATGAACCTATTTTGAAACTGGATGTGAAGAGCTTTGACACGGATTCTGTATGCCCGTGTCACCGGGTTCTTTTTCACATATACATACATCATGTTCCTAATATCCACCATGATGTGGCATACACAGAACATGACCCTCCCGGCTGTGATAGCGATTGGCTGATTTCACTGTCTGTCTAACTTACATCCAATCGACCCGTTCTTTCTTTTAATGAATACCGTATCCCTTGAATCTTTCCTCGTAAATTACACCATGCACTCTAATATCCTTTGCCTTGATGGTAACTTGATGTAAAATCTCCGGCTGTGATTACGGTTGGTTAATTGTAATATGCGCTGAATGTATATCTAATACGAATTGGGTTCCCCCCCTTTTTTTAGAATATTGCATCCTGTGAGCCCTTCCGCATGCATCTCGTATATTATACGAGTTGTCTCCCGACCTAAGATGGCCGCCGGAGTCACCGGGAGCGTGACCTGTTACGTCACGTAGAGGGCGGGGTCCTCATTCCGTTTGTATTTCTTCCACCCAGCGACGGTAGCTTGTTGCAGGATCGTCGGAAGCGCCGGAGGGACGCGGCACAAGTAAGGAGGATAGATACTGGGACAGAGGCAGCTGCATCGGAGGCTTACGCGCTTTTGAAACTTTTTTCTTGATGCTTAGACACGACGCGTTCGCCACTTTGATCGGCTAGAGAAATGTTACTGGGCACAGGGGGTGAGCACGTTTGCAGGTTCTCCGGGCTGCTCGTGCGGTCAGAATGCTTGTAAATATGATGCGCTAAACCCCCCCAGCGTTGCTTGAGATACACATTGGGTACAGCAGGCAAGTTCAAATGAATACTGCCTACGCTGAATAGATGGCGGTGCATGTGGCTAGACTTTTGGAACGGAGGCACATATTTATGGATGATGTCGGTAGAACGGGATGGCGATTTATAGGATTCCCTGGGGTTGTGCGTGGCGAATTAAACATCTGCATATTTTCCGCCAACAAGTGATTGTTCTTCTTTATACATAATTACTTTTCTAGCAGGCTTGAGTTTTTACCAAAGCACCGGTGGACACGTGATCAGCTGACACGGGGTCCTATGTATGGTTGCCGGTACGTCCAGATGTGGCAACCATAAGGTAATTGTGAGGCCCTTATACCAGTGTACGCTATATGAGTGACCGCCACTAGAAAGCCCCTGGTGAGGGGTGCTATGATTTTACCTCTGTGTTCTGTTTTATCTTTTAATACAGGTCCTAGATATACATATCTGTGTGATGACTAAGAACCCCAGACTGCCCTGATGAATTTGCTGAATGGATAGCAATGAAACATGTCGGCACTTTGAACTTGTATGGTATATGAATATCCATTTTTAATCTGGGAGGCTTGCAGCACCAGAATAAAGACAGAAAGCTAGCAACCCTCACCATTAATCTTTTTTAATATTTTGGTTGCACTTTACACCATTTTATTTATTAGTCTTTGTTTTTGGGGTCATATGTGCACAGACACACTACTTGTAAAGGTGCACTGTGGTATTGGTGATTGTCTTTACATACCACTATTTGTTTTCTTGTTTTCTTCTCACACTTCACACAGAGAGAGTGACCGATGATGAGAAGTGGGTACACTGGACATTGCTAACCAGGAACCCCCTCGGGAGTTACGTCCGTGAGGCGCTCTCTCTGTGCCCACACATTTTTTCTGAAACGTTGGGACCTGTCTTTGTTTTAAATTTACATCTCTGACCCATGGGTTTAGTGTTAGTTAACACACTTGGAGGATCTGGACGACGCATCAGACTGTCCCGGGTGGTTATTGAATCTTTGATGTAGTTTCAGTAGGTAAGGCATACTTTGTTTACAGAAGAGATATATAACAGGAAGGGTAGTTAAGGAACAAATGTCTACCCCACAATGAAGAGATGAAGATGATGCTAGATGGAATGACTATGTAGACACAGCAGTTAGTATGACGCGATGTCCAATATCTCAAGAAAGAGATGAGGTTTTAGGAGGACTGAAGATAATTTTCCACATTGGCAGAAGGAGAAGGGGTGCGTAATAGTTTCACCAGAGAGTGTTCAGGAATAGTTATCACAAAGTGAGGATAGAAGAGGTGCAAGGAGAGAAGAATATTGTGATAATCTCTCAGGACAGATTCAGGGAAGTCTTGAGATTATGGCAAATAGAGTTGAGTTAATACATAGGCGTGTAGACAATATGGGTGAAATACTCTGATCTCCAGAGGCTAGGTACCCTACTTATAACACCAGCACTCAAAAAAAGCCCCCTATCAATTTTGGTCACACAAAGCAGGTGATAGGACTGCCTAATTTCACCAACACTAGAGAAGGAGAAAAGGACATGCTCTCTAGAGCTAGAAAGCCCAGAGCAACTGAGCTTGAGTGGTTACGTTTTCAGTGAACACATAGCCAGCCCGACCCCAGGATGGGATCTTGTGAAGCTAAAAAAGGATTGACACTACATGATAGACCAATGCAGCAGATGAGTGTTCAGTCAGTCCTACGCTGCACTGATCTTGCCCCCAGTGAGATAGTCGCTAAAAGGGAAAATAGTTGGCACAGGATTATACCCTATGTGGATAATGTAGAAGAATGGACTGAAGCTTTAGCCCCACAGATGAGTTCATGGCCATGAGAAGGCTCCTTAGAACCACGTGAAGGGTCGTTTGATACACATTACATTGTAAATGCTGATGATTACATTCTTTATGGCAAGGGAGATCCAGACTGGGATTATCCCTACATGTGGAAATGTTTGTGCATGTGGCAACAATATGCCAGATAGCACATCCCCCAACTTTCTGTTACTCCCCTATATCAAATGCCTCTGATATGTTATGGACCTGGAGCACCTCATTATGTTCCTAGGCCACAAATGGACAAGGAGAACCTTTAAAAGTTATTATCACCGCTTACAGAGGGAGGAGGTAAATGGATTAGAGCCTTTGAAAAGCAAACTGCAGGCATCAACCTGTCAGTAGGGAACATAAAGAGTTTACTTAGCTCTCTTGTAGGAGATAAACAGATACTGTTATCCATATGGTTGAATTGAGAAATGTTACCATCACTGAGACTAGGTATGATGGTTCTCCATTCAACTTAGTCCGGGCAGTGGTCTGGGACCAGCTGAAGAAAATAATTCTTGATAGGCCAGACATTGGGTCCTCCCTCATGGCTCAATCAAAGCAGCCAAATGATGACCATGCTCAGTTTCTCAGCAGTATGAAAGAAAAATGGACTCAAGAAGTAGGTCAGGGTTCAGAAGTAAAAGGGGGAAATACTGTGCTTTTTTATAATGTAATGAAGAAGGGTTTACCCTCTGATGAAACTACAATATAGAGGGCTTGAGGGGTAAATTATAAAGACCATCAAGGATTCAATCCCCCTAATTTAAATTTGTCAAAAAACACAATAGAATCTGTGGACGTAGAAACAGTGCGCATCAAGACATAAATCTGAAGACACCTACCGCTTTATGTACTCACCTCCACTCAAGTGAAGTTTCCCACCTGGAGGTACCGACGGATAGAGCAGACCTCTTCACAAAACTTGAGCTGGTGCCGAGTGAGGTGGGGTCCAGTCCTTGACAAGCAATGATGCCGTAATGCATCATGCTTCTATCGAGGATTTGAATATTACTACAACAGAATCTATACTGTATGTATAAATCCCCATAATTTTGCAGTGACAAAAGGTGTGTTTGTTTAGGTCCTGAAGAAAGCCAGGGAGACTTATCCTAGTGGCTGAAACATGTTGACCGTTGAGACAGTGAATAATTCTTAACAGTTTCTTTTTCACCTGCACATTGGTTTTAAGCGGGGAAACAAATCAGAGATCGTAGAAAAATATTATTTGCCTTTCTCATCTCTGTTGTTTATCCTATTTTAATTCACACTTTTCATTCTTCTTGCACTGCACCTATGAAATACTTTATACTATAGTACAAAAAGAAAAGAGTCCCTCTTGTATTTGCGTTCTCTTGGGAGAACTACATACGAGGATACAACTCATTCTCTCTGTTCCCCTTAGGGCTCAAGGCTGGACGAGAGAGAGTTGTTTGGAATCCCAGATGATGACACTGGACACTTGAATGTGTAATGATGGGACACCAATCATCCTTAGGTGGTGTGTGCCTATCTTTTCACTTTATCACTTTCTCTGCACCTTCTTGCTTTCTTTAACTAATTCTAGGCAGTACATAAAGCGGTAGGTGTCTTCAGATTTATGTCTTGAGGCACACTGTTTCTAAGGCCACAGATTCTATTGTGTTTTTTTACTTTTTTTTACCCTTTGATGTACAGGATAATCTAGATAATGTAGAAGTGTTGGAAGCGAAACCCTGGATAGAGATGCAGGGTAAACAGCATTTACAACACTGTTTCCACAATGCATGGCTTTACAACATGGTCGTTACAACGACCACGTTGTTACAGCGCATGCCATTACATGGCAAGTCGTAACAGCGACTTGCTTTAGGGGGTGTGCGACACCAGGGAATGTGTTAGATTTTAAATCCAACACCTTCACTGCTGTTGCACAAACAGGAGTAGGAATAGTAATTAACACTATTCCTAAGCCCAGCTCGCCCCTTACAACAAGTCGCTGTTACGACTTGCGATGTAATGGCATGCGTGGTAACAATGCGGTCATTGTAACTACTGCTTTGTAAAGCCATGTGTGGAGAATGTATGCGTAGTAACGTCATACATTCAGATACAGGCACCTATAATACATTTTTGTAAGAAGAAACAGGAGAAAGAGAGAAACAAGCAGGATGTAAGTTAGTGCAGCAAAAGTTGGCAAAGAAAGGACCAGTGGAAGAAGCTGTAATAGCAGTCACCACTCAGATTACTACAGTGTTTGTGGGTCCGATCCAAGGAACTGACAAACAATAGTACTCACAACGGCAGGATAGTGTAAGGGCACAAGGATGTAGCAGAGAAAGATGCAGAAGGATAGGAAGGAGCAGGATAGGTCCCCAGAGGATGGATCAAACATGTCATTATTGTCACAGATCTGGTATTATTAAAAATTGTAAGACTAAGAGATGGGATAAACAAAATGGAAGAACAGAGGTTTACAATCTTCATGGAAATACAGTAATGCAGCCACAGTCAAACCTGCGAATAATATATGTACCTCAGACACCATTACAAAATGTGCAGGGACCAGCAATGCCTCAGGTGCAACAAATGCCACCACAGCAAAGTTACCGAGCACCCCAAATGGCAACTCTACCTCAAAGTAGACAGGGAGGTGTGATTGTGAGAGGAGGAAATCCCTTCCAAACAAATTGTGTGGGCGGATATACACAATGAACATGCCCAAAGAGTAGTTCAATGTGTCCAGTGTTGTCAGTGATGTGCCAACCAGATGATGAACCCACTGTGACAGTAGCTGTCAATAACAAGAGGTGTTCATTCCTCATAGATACGGAAGCATCCCGATCTTGTATTAGGAAACGAGACCTTCCAATTTCTAATAGATCAAAGGACACACAAGAATTCTCTGAGGTGATGATGAGGGTTCCGTTTACTAAACCAGGAGAGTTGGGAATAAGAGCAATGTAGATTGACGGCTGCTTACTGTTGTCTCTGGCTGCCCCATCTAATCTATTGGGGGACATCTTATGGCTAAATTAAACATTACAGTTCATTTTGAGCCTGATGGTACTGGGATTTGTTCTACCCCTGGAGCTCCTCCTTCCAGTATCATGGCTGTAAAAGTTGATTCTTCTACTGAAGATCAATTCAGAGTTCTACCCACATAAAGAAGCATTTACCACATAGGTGTGCACAATAATAGCAGAAACAATAGAGTTATTGGGACGGGAGGTCCAGTTACCCAAAGAGTTTCTCTTCCAGCGACAAGGGCAAGATTCTTGGATACCTGACAATGAGTTGACATTATAAATAGATGCCTTAGACATAACACCAACCTATGGCGCTCTGATAGCTGACAAGACAGCCAGACCAAAGTTGCTGATGTACATGTGGGAGACAGGTTGAAGATAAAATGCCCAAGGGGTGTGTCAAATTATCGAAATTCTCCAAAGCCCTGAGAGTAACTAAATTCTTCCGCAATGCAGTTAAAACTGAAGATGGCAGAATATGGAACCTAGGGAGGGAAGCAATGCTCGACCATTCAGCAGCTTTGGCTAATGTGACCTGCCAATTAGGCAGTTTGGCCAATGCCAATAATAGTAAGCTAGGAGATAAGACCCATATACTGAATAGAGGAGTAGACAAGCATCCCAAGACTGAAACCCCATGTCGATTGCAGGCAAATCCAATTAGACCATTAAGTACTTGAAATACTATGTCACTGAGTGAAGTCATATTATACTCTTCAGCATGCCACTCTGTAACTGTTATAACAACGTTTCTTGGTTAAGTGATAGAGTTGTAGTCATTCTTCTCTTTTCCTTATCCTAGTCTCAGTCATATACTGTGACTTCGTCAGTTTGTTCTCATTGTACAAATGCTAATTTTAATGTAAAGTGTACTGCAAGTACAATTTACTATTCAGAATGATCAACTGTTTGCCCCATGCTGTTAAGAGGTTACCCCTTCTATTCCTGTGACATCCTTCCCTGCTCTCAATTTCTGTTTTAGGAAATGGGGATGGGGTATCTTCCATGGTATTTCCCCGTTATGTTCTCCCCTCCTCCTTGCTATGTATACTGGAATGTTCCACATCACTGAGATTCCATTAGGTGTCAGCTGTAGTGGTAAAACCTCCTCTGTCAGCTGTTTCTGGGGTATTTAGAATAAAGCTCAAGATCCTCATGCTTTCGACTCCTGTCGTGCTTTCCATCCAATTTCACACTTTTATAACACATGTAACCCCTTTGTATTGTTTCAGTGTCAACAAAATGTTAACAATTGGTTGCTTTCAGAATTATTATCTCACCAATACGAATTGTGATTTGACTCTTTTTCTTTTGATGCTCTACTTTCCTGGGGTTATTTCTCTGCACCCCAAAAGTCAGTGGTTGTGCAACCTAGCCAAGGAGACCCTCTTCATGAAACGAGACATCTGTCTAATGTGTTCTGGATGGAGTGAATGTCAAGAGCCAAATGTAGCGCTTGGATCTGTGTGAGACGGTTAGCTGGGTGGGTGTAAGTGTCTATACCAGACCCCCCTGTATCACACACGTGCTTAAGTGCAATGAAATCTTTCTGTTTTCCAAGGTCTATGAATATAGAAAAAGTCAGTTGGACTAATCTTGATACCTTTTATTTATAATGCAGTGAAAGTGCATGGTAATGAAACCAAGTCTTTTATTTCATCAGGATTTTTAAGCGGTTCCTACATCCACGAGAAAGCAGAAGATTTGCGGTTGGGTTTCCTTAGGTTGTGAGTAAATGTATGGTTAGTAAGACAGAATCTTACCAAACTCCATCCCTACTTTTAATCTTGCAGTAAGGACTGCATGGTCCCTAGGTGCTTGACTTGCAGCTTGAGACTCTCCCAGTGGGCCAAGATGAATGCCAGTGCCTCCGCAGGAGCCTTCACAGCCGGTGTTTTGAATTTGTTCTCTGTGGCCAAACAGGTCTCACCGTTGTCTATTGGTGTTGCCACTTTCACCTTAATTCCAAAGCTTTAATATCATGTTACCTCAAGCTATTGTGTCATGATAGCATGGGTAGTATGGGGAGAGTGGGCAGCCAAAGCAATTTACAAAGGGTGAGAGTAACTGTGTAAGTACGACTGGGGTAAAAAATTAAGCAGGCTACAGACTGGCAACAAATATTAACAGCCGTCGTGGGTCATGACGCCCCAACATCATTGGATGTGGCCAGTGGGAATGATGGCTGTTCTGGAGAACTGGGATCTGAATCTCCTCATCCCCACTTCCATGTAGTGTGGTCCTAGCAAATCATGTTTTTCTCCCTGAGCTTCAGTCATTTCATCGTCCACAGGCATCATCTTGTGTAAGCGCTCTAAGTAACAATGCCATGTGGATGGGTCAACGTAACATTGCCCCTTTGCGACCTTCACCAGTCTATTTCCCAACCTATATTCTCTATGCCCTAGGGGTTTTCCTGACAAGGCATGGGGATTGGTGGTGTTCCCTGACAGATGTGTTATCCTGAGCACATCTTTTGCTAACAAGGCACGGGCACACATCCAACAACCTAGAAGCTGACACCTTTTACTGGACAGCTCGAAAGTGCCAGTCTACCCTTGGAATAGGGTGAATCCAAGGATCCCCGTATATGGTGTGTGATATATCGCCTTCCACCTCTGCCATATCTATTACCAACACTGTCTTAACAATACATTCTCAAGTAAAGCCACTTCAATGCTCAAAACGAAAACAGATTGAACCACCCTCTGACAGGTTTCGATTCTTTTATGTTATCCCCATCCAGAGGTTAGTGAAGATAAGGCTGGTGCTGCACAAACACCTCACCCACCACACCACTTCCGACAAATATTCTTCCGTCAACAATTGTAGTTTAGCCTCGTGGTTTTCGGATTTTGTAACCTGGTGCTTCCCCCTTTACAAGTTCTAGTTCGAATTCCAAAGGAAAGTTCCAAACACAGACATCAGTGCCCTTCTAGAATCCTAGCACCTAAGAAGTCGTTAGCAGAGTCTCCCACAGTAAATGAATTTACATCAATGGCATCTGATTCGCGCTTACACAGCATTCTTAGTTGCCAGCATTTTATGAACGAACCACGTAAGGTAAAAGGAGGTGCTGCCCTTGCGGACTTGGAACCTGTCTACTGCTCTGTAGTACACGCTCAAACTTGCAAAGGTAGGGCACGAGGTTTGTTTTTACCTGGATTTTTTTGTATACCATTTGTAGAGTGCCTGCTCTTTGAGGCTAGACACAGAGTCCATGCACTGCCCTCACCAGGCCTGTCCTGGGTTGTGATCACGGTGGCCAACTTCAGGAAAAGTAGGTGTTCAGCCATCAATGGTCTAGTGGCCCTTTGTTAATTCTTGTTTTAGATGCTCTCAATTTTGTCAGCGAAGCAAACAAACTAAGGCACTGTGGGGAAAATATGATTTGCGTTTTGGTCACACAATTCATTTAAGCACTGAAAGCTGAGATCTGACACCAGGTTTTTGTATGTTTATAGCTTTGTATGGAGTGGGAGTTTGTGTCCAGCCATTGATCCACCTTTTAGATGGCATTTGCCTGCGCTCCTATGGCTTTCCGGTGGAGATAAGACACTGGGGTGTGTAGGAATGTAGACAGGGCTCCGCTTAGAAATTTAGTGAGGCCCTCATTAGGGAGGAGCTGCTAAGTACTTGTTTTTTCTGACCACTGCTGATTCTTTAAATATGAAGTGTGAAGAGTGGGACTTAACGTTTCTATTACTCAGGTGAGGACGTTTCGAAGCATCTACGCTGGGCCTTTCCTTTTGTGTTTCTAATTACTGCTACAGGAAGGCAGAATGACAGCCAGATGCAAGATCTCACACTTCATTTTGCTATGTTGTGGGTGCTCCAGATTAGACACAACCCTAGTGCTACCTGCCCTGAGAAGCATTACTTTACACAAATCCACTACAACAGATCCTGTTCTCCTTCATTCCACCCTGATAATCCAAGGGAGAGGGGAGGAGCATCTCTAGCACAAACATTTAAAGTGCCACATTCCTATTTAGGTGTTTTTCTTTCATCTGATTTTATGAGGAAATTAAACCATAATTATTTTAATAAAATGTACAAATGTGGTGTGTGCACACAGTGTTGTTCCCATGGCCTGCTATTATTTGGCAGCACATGCAAATAATGTAATTTTTTTAGTTATAGGTCTGCATGCTTTCTCAAACAGACTCCGTGATATTCTTAAAAACCATGCAAGAAAACTGACTTGACCTAAAGCTTTCAACTCTTGACACCCCTTTTCTTTCAATTGACTCTCTTTAGTTTCCATCCTCTGCATGCCTCTACTCTCTGAGTACAGTCCACTTGAAATAACATGCATATTTTCCTTAATCCTTATTATTGTAGTCCTGCAATTGGCCACACCTTATTTTAAAGATCACCACCTCTCCTTTACCCCTGCAACCTAGCAATACCTAACTTCCTGTATCTCATCTATTAATACTGCCAACCAATGTGTAATAAAAAGAAATGCCCATTTTCCCCTCTCCAAGTAAAGATCACATAGAATTCCTACGGATGTAATCTACCACATGGAAACTGGATTTAAGTTGTGGAATTGTTGCTGTAGAGCACAATACTAACCCTAATAACCCACAATATCTACCAGAAAACCCTCAAAAACACTAAACTCGGAACTTAAAGCAACGTGATGCCCAGCGTAAAAGCACAACACTGCCTCGTCAAACGTAATGAGTGCTATATAATGCAATTACAATACAATATATAACCCACACTAAAACAGATACTATAACACTCATTAGTCAGACAGTCAATTTTTGTTCATACAGGCTGCTTAATAATTCCCTTTTACTGCTTGACACTCTTACACTAATATAAGACAAACTGCTAAGGGTCATATCAGTCACCCAGTACTATACCAGTCCAAAGCACCAAACCACCTCTTACCAACTGAACAAACACAGAATAAATGAAGAGAACTGCCACATACATCTGGCCAAAGGAGGACTTTAGTTTAATCCAACACTGCAGATCCCGACTAGCAACATACTATAGTAACTTCTTGGTATCTCCCAATGGTAATAAGATTTGAGATGACGCTAACAAAACCAATCCCAGCAGATCTCTCCACCTCTTTTCCCTTTAACCTATGCCTTCTCAGGACCCTAAAGTTTAAACATAATATCTCAGAATGGACCATGCAGTACAGTAACCAGCTAAATTGACTATGAACATAAGAGATACCAAAAGGAACCTGCAGAGCTGCTCAAAGCTGTCAGCTTTCTTAAAAAACAAATTGCACACACATCTCTCTCACTTTTTCATCCATCACACTGCTAAGATTACTGCTCCCCATAGCACAATAACCGCACCTCAGTGGCCCTCACACAAAACATGGAAACGTTTCCCACAGAGGAGCAAAACAAAGACAACACACACTTCCAACCAAACAGCCTACAAGGTGTAGCATGCTACCCCTATGGGTAAGTGCTTCAAAGATCCACAAGCTCTACATAAACGTTGCAGTACAATACAATGTATTAGAGGTCAATCTGCCGGAGCAGAGCTAGAGGCATCAATTCTGAATCATAGGAGACTGGTACACAAGAGAAGGCTTGTTGCCTTTATCTCATTATTGAATACACAACAGGGGAGAGCGTGTAAGGTGCAGTTTTATGTTTGTTGTAGATTGCAGTTCTCTGTGTTATTGTGGGAATTGGAGTTTTACTGGTTGCATCTCTATTTTACTGCTGCTGTGAAAATTAGGTGAAGAGAGATGAGCATAATACTCCCCGCCCATCTGACAGAATGAAAAATAAAGGGTGGAGTAGAATATGCACTCTCCAGTTAGTTATGAAGCTATCCTGCTGCACTGTACTGTATCCTATATGGAAGGCTCAACACTGGTAAGACAGGATGGGCCCTGTCTTACCACCATATTCGAACATGTGAGGGTTGGTGGCTATATTTCTCCATGACGTGTGAGAGACAGCTGAAATATCCACCAAATGCACAGGGTCGCTGTCCAGCAGCAGCTCCATTTTTCTGACCTGATCCTGATCCGATCCTGATCCAGACCTGTTGGCCCTGCCCACCCCCTATGCTGCTAGCTGCATAGGCCATGA
Organism: Lissotriton vulgaris; assembly: GCF_964263255.1. Taxonomy (NCBI): domain Eukaryota; kingdom Metazoa; phylum Chordata; class Amphibia; order Caudata; family Salamandridae; genus Lissotriton; species Lissotriton vulgaris. The sequence continues at coordinate 467,210,313 of NC_141698.1, forward strand.
AAAACGTTACCAAGCCTCTGCAGTCATCTCACTCTCCCTGGGTGGGCAAGAGGAGAAGTCTAGTGCAGTCTACCCAGATTCCGGAGTGTGTGTTGGGCTGCACTAGTCTACCTCCTTGCTCCTCTGCTGCTAGTACTCAGCAATGTGGCGAACGCTAGGTAAGTTGTTTTCTTTTTTTTCTTCTTTTTTTTACCCCTCGTCGTCTGTTGACTCCTCCCCCACCTCACCTAACCGCTCTTACTGGCATGGACCACTCCTGATCACTGGAGCCATATATTGCCACCCTGGTACACCAATATCACTTGCCTTTTGTCTGTGCCTTTCGATACGGAGCTGGAGATTTTTCCATGTTTTCAGTGTATTTTCTTCACCTTTTGAAAAAATGATTTGATGCAGTGCATAATGATGTCACTGCCAAAGAAATCCAGCTTCAAACCCTGTCACACTTGTAAAAGACAGGTGTTCATTTCATATCCCTATGAGCTTGTCTGTGGTGCTTGGGGTTTAAGCACAACTTAAGTTTGTGCAGCAAATGCAGCTTCGTTCACTCCAAGGCAGCAAAAGAGTCTGATGCCAAAAGTGTTTTATGAGTTATGATTAGCATCGAGCTCGATGCCGGTCGAGGTCTCTCTCAAAGTCACATTTCTTTCCTTCATCAAATTCTTCTAAAGACAAGAAGAGGAATCATTATAACGGCTCCTCCCAACATTAATAACGTCGAGGGGTGGTCACCTCAATGCAGTTATCTCCTGCTAAGTCCTTGGAGCTGAATCTCATAGATATCACTTTGCCCGTAAAGCATCTCCCGATGGCGCATCCTGCGTTAAAGCTTACCCCGTGCCCTGTTTCAGGACCCCTGCACCTCTCCCATATGCAGTGCCAATACTGGCATACCTGATGTTCCTGACTCAATTCCTCAATGCCATGATGGCACAGTTCAGTGAGGCTGCAGTCCCCTCAGGTGCACCTTCAGGCCTCATTTGTCCATTAAGGGCTCTGTTTGGGTTTCCCCTGGCAAGTTTGCCCTCAGCACCATCCGTCCCTAAGACTCCCCCTTTAAGTGATCGCCCCCGGGCTGGCTCCAGTTCCTTCATCAGTAGCAGTTCTGCTGGTGTTGTTGCTGATGCCTGCTGCTGTACTGGTTCCATGCCTATACTGGCACTGGTTCCTTCACAAGAAAATACTAGGACAAAAAGCAATCCCAAACAGGTCTCATAGGGAGGCCCAACGATTAGCAGAGCAGGCCAGGCAAAGAGAACTTTTATTGCCTGATTTCTACCTTGTGTATGCTATTGGAAAACTATGGAGGACATCACTGGGTCAGATTAAATATCCTATCTAAATACCAGACCTGGTCGTATGTGATGATGGTGACAACAGTGAGGGGGTGAATTTGTGTCCCGTCAGTCCTCTGACACACCAGACTACCTGGCTCTCCAGAATGCTGAAACACTGGATACATTTCCAGAGATTGAAATGAAATGCCCTGCAGGTCCTCCTCCTTCAGGAGTGACATCCTGCCAGTAAGTTCTAAGGAAGGCAGCAAAGGTCTTAGAACTTCCCCTCCCCACACTGGAAGCCAGGTCAGATATACTGACTAAGGTCTTACAGCCCACTTGGCAGCATTGGAACCTTTCTCACCTTTCAACGACTCCCTACGTCAGCCCATCACAGCAGTGTGGGACAAGCTCACATTGACCTCCATTGTGAATATGTTTTTACCAGGAGGTCAAACAGTTGCATACATTTCGGAACTTTTCAAAAGACTTCTCCTTTCATCAGCACCAGCCCTCTCAACCAGTCCGAAGGAGGAACCAGCTGCTACACCAATACAGAGGTAAATGCAAATGAAAGGGTTGTCAAGCCCAGAGCGCTTCTATTCTTCCTCTGCCTGTAAAGTCACTTTAACTTCTCCATAAGGTAGCACTGGGGCCCTTTGGAGGGAGGGTGTCTTCCTTTCTGCAGGCCTGGAAAGCCATAACTTCAGATCAATGGGTCCAACAAATGATGAAAAGTGGGTATGCCCAACCCTTCAAACAGCCCCCAACCCAGATTCCTTTTTCCTCATTCCCAGACAGAGGAAAACCTTTGGATTGTTAGTTGTTGCATTGCACTCCAAAGATCAGTATGATGTCCTCATCTCTAGCCTCTAAGAGAATGGAAAAAAATAAATAGGGAACTGATGTTGATGCACCTGTGTCGCACTATATGTCTCAAGTGATGTCACCCCTGTGCTGCTTCTGGCACCGAGAAGGGGTTAGTGCTACCTGCTGGTATGGGAGTGGTATGAAAACTTTCCAGATCCAGTCTGCCACCTAGAGGCCTTGAAGAACTGACGAATCTGCAGGTCAATGCTTAATTTGTGCCAGTGATTTCCCATGCTTAGCACCTGCACTTATTTTACAGGGCTGGGTCTATTGAATTTTTCTCCCTTAGGCGGTGGCCCCCACAATTATTAAAAATAACTGTACTTGTGTTCTATTCTCGGATGTCTGCCTGGTATGTCTTCAGATGATGGCCCACCCAGGTTCAGGCATAATGGCTGTATCATGTTAGTGATGTCAGCAGTGCACGCCTGCCTTTCACTAAGGAGCATCACTGTTTCAGTGGATTATTTATGTGGTTTAGGGTGGGCTGATGGGTGAGCTAGGGGCAAACCAGGCTGGGAAAGTAGGTTCAGGTCGGAGAAGCTAAGTGCGTAGCATACTTTAACAGCTCTAAGGGTACGCAGAGAACTCCGCTCCACCGCCGGAGATTACTGAGTTTTGGAACTCCGCGCTCCGCTTGGAGCACGAAGTACAGCAAAAAAACTCTGTTACCTGCCGGTGGAGCCTGTTACTGGCGCGCTCACCCCACTGACATGGCTGCAGTGATCAGGATAATCAATTTAAAAACAAATGAGAAATCCAAGTCCCAGCTGAAAAATGAAACCTACTACCCTTTGAAACGTAGGGACCATAGTCAAGTCAAGTCAAGTATTTGTATAGCGCACTACTCCCCCAGAGGGTCTCAAGGTGCTTGAGAGGGGGGGGCGTTCGCTACTTATCAAATAGCCAGGTTTTGAGTGGTTTTCTGAAGGATAGGTGGTTCTGAGTAAGGCGGAGGTGGGTGGGGAGAGAATTCCAGGTTTTGGCCGCTAAGTAGGAGAATGATCTTCCTCCCATGGTGGCTCTTCGGATGAGTGGAATCGCGGCGAGGGCTTGGTTGGAAGATCGTAGTTGGCGGGTGGGGGTGTAAAAGGTCAGGCGCGTGTTGAGGTATTTGGGTCCTAGGTCGTAGAGGGCTTTATGTGCGTGGGTGAAGAGACGGATCGTTATTCTCTTGTTAACGGGGAGCCAGTAAAGGTCTCTCAGGTGGATGGATATGTGATTGTGGCGGGGTATGTCTAGGATGATCCGGGCGGAGGCATTCTGAATGCGTTGGAGTTTATTCTGTAATTTGGCTGGGCTCCGGCGTAGAGGGTGTTTCCGTAGTCCAGTAGGCTAGTGACAAGTGCTTGGGTGACCGTCTTTCTTGTTTCGGTGGGGATCCATCGGAAGATTTTTCTGAGCATACGTAAGATGTTGAAGCATGATGATGAGATGGCGTTGACTTGTCTGGTCATCGAGAGGGAGGAGTCTAGAATGAATCCCAGGTTGCGGGCATGGTCCGTTGGTTTGGGTGCGCTGCCTAGGGCCGGTGGCCACCAGGAGTCATCCCATGCAGAGGGGGATGAACCTAGGATGAGGACTTCCATCTTGTCTGAGTTCAGTTTAAGGCGGCTGTTCTTCATCCACTCGGCTACGTCTTTCATCCCTTAGTGTATGTTGGTTTTGGCAGAGTTTGGGTCTTTGGTGAAGGAGAGGATCAGCTGGGTGTCGTCTGCGTAGGAGATGATGTTGAGGTTGTGCTGGCGTGCGATGGATGCGAGGGGACTCATGTAGACGTTGAAGAGGGTGGGGCTGAGCGATGATCCCTGTGGTACGCCGCAGATGACTTCGGTGGCCTCTGATCTGAAAGGGGGGAGGCGGACCCTCTGGGTTCTTCCGGAGAGGAACGAGATGATCCACTCCAATGCTTTTCCTTGTATGCCGGCGTTGCTGAGACGATGTACTAGGGTGTTATGACAGACCGTGTCAAATGCTGCGGAGAGGTCCAGGAGGATGAGGGCAGCTGTTTCCCCGTTGTCGAGTAGTGTTCGGATGTCGTCTGTGGCTGCGATGAGGGCGGTCTCGGTGCTGTATTTGGCTTGGAAGCCGGACTGTGAGGGGTCGAGGGAGCCGTTGGATTTGAGGAAGGCGGCGAGCTGACTGTTGACGGTCTTCTCTATGACTTTGGTGGGGAAAGGGAGGAGTGAGATGGGGCGGTAGTTCTTAAGTTCAGTGGGGTCTGCTGTAGGTTTCTTCAGGAGGGCACTGAGTTCGGCATGTTTCCAGCTTTCCGGGAAGGTAGCGGTGTTGAGGGAGCAGTTGATGATATCCCGGAACTGGGGTGCGATGATGGAGTCGGCCTTGTTGAAGATATGGTGGGGGCATGGGTCGGTTGGTGATCCGGAGTGAATGGAGTTCATCAAGCGGATGGTGTCTTCGGTGCTGATCAGGTTCCAGGCGCAAAGGGTGGTGGTGGGGTGCTTCAGTTCGGTGTTAAGGGCGGAGGACTGGTCGCCGAAGCTGTTAGGTATGTCAGCGATTTTTCTATGGAAGATCGAGGCTAGAGAGTCGCAAAGGTCTTGAGAGGGAGTGATGTCGTTGGTGTCGGCGCTGGGATTGGTAAGCTCTTTGACGATGCTGAAGAGTTCCTTGCTGTTGTGGGCGTTGTTGTCGAGTCGATCCTTGAATGCTGATTTCTTGGTGGATCGGATCAGCTGTTGGTGTTTGCGGGTGGCGTCCTTGAGGGCGGTCATGTTGTCTGTGGTTGGGTTTTTTCGCCAGGCTTTCTCGAGGGTGCAGCAGTTCTTTTTGTATTTTTTGAGGTCGTCATTGAACCAGGAGCCTTTTTTGCTACCTGGCTTGTTGTGTTGCTTTTTCAAGGGTGCTAATTCGTCAGCGCAGTGGGTGATCCATTGTGCGAGATTGATGGCTGCTTTATTTGGGTCCGATGGTTTGGCGGGAGGGTTTTGGTTTAGCGATGTGGTGAGCTGGTCGGTGGTAAGTTTGTTGCAGTTTCTGCAGGGGACTTGTTGTGGGTGGTGGTGGGTTGTGGTCTTTCTGAAGTTGAAGTGGACGCAGCTGTGGTCCGTCCAGTGGAGTCCTGTGGCGTGATTGAAGGAGATGTGCTTGCTGGAGGAGAAGATTGGGTCGAGCGTGTGTCCGGCGTAGTGGGTGGGGGTGTTTACCAGTTGTTTGAGTCCGAGATTGGCGAGGTTGTCCAGAAGGGTGGTGGTGTTGCTGTCGTCGTTCTTTTCTAGGTGGAAGTTGAGGTCCGCTAGGAGAATGTAGTTCTCGGAGGGGAGGGCGTGTGGGCTGATAAAGTCGGTGGTGTCTTCGCAGAATTGTGTGCGGGGTCCTGGTGGTCTGTAGATGAGGGTGCCTCTAAGTGTGGTCTTGGGGTCGGTGTGTATTTGGAAGTGAAGGTGTTCGGCGACTGTGAAGGTGTCGTCGGAGCTGGTCGTGATGTGGATGGTGTTCTTGTGGACGATGGCGATGCCTCCTCCTTTTTGATTGATGCAGTCCTTTCGGATGATCTTGTAACCGTCCGGGGTGGCTATGGCGATGTCAGGCGCTGATGTGGCGTTCATCCAGGTCTCTGTAAGAAAGGCGACGTCCGGTGTTGTGGTGTCTAGTAGGTTCCATAGTTCAGTGGCGTGTTTGCGGACTGAGCGGGTGTTGAGCAGGATGCACTTCAGGTGGTTGTTGTCGGAGCTCGGTTTGGCGATTGTGGATGTAGTGTGGGTCCTGATGCAGCAGAATTTGCAGGATTGGCAGGTGAAGGGTCCATGGGTGCGTCCTGGGACGACTTGGTGGCAGTCGGGGAGTCGGCCGGTGTTGAGTGCAGAGAGGGTTGCGGTGTCATACGTTAGGCGGGAGGGGAGGTTTTTGCGGGGGCCGGGGGTCTGGCGCTGGGCGTGGTACAGGCGTGGACGGGCGTAGACGGGCTTACCTTTGGCGGACCTTCCGCGCCCATGGGGCGCGTCCGCTGCGCGTAGGTGCATCTGACATAAGTGGAGAGCGGAGGGGGGGCGGAGCGAGGGAGGAGCAACTGGGAGGCGGGAGCGGGGTGGCAAGTGGGGAAGAGATTGAATTGGAGATGCGGTAGGGGACGGGGGGTGGTGCCGCGGGGGAGCAGCGGCACGGACGGGCTGAGAGGCACAACAAATGGCACAACAATAATGCAGCCGAGATCGGGGCACAGTCAGGAGGTCACTAGCATTAATAGCAGAAAATGAAAATCGAAGCGCAGATACAGGAGTGCGGAAACAGACGGATGAAATTAACACTTATACCAAATAAAATCTAAACAATGCAATGCTACTCTGAGCACAGATGCAGGGGTACGATACCAAGCAGGCAGTCCGGGCAGATGGAATTACGATGTTGGCAAAAGGTAATCAGTCACAGTGAGGAGCGGGAGGAGTGTCCGGTTCTGACCAGGTCAGGTCGGCCACAGTTCCTCTTGCGATCCTTACCTTGGGATACCAGTGGGAGGGAGGAGCAGCTGGGAGGCGGGAGAGGGGTGGCGAGTGGGGAAGGGATTTAATTGGAGATGCGGTAGGGGACGGGGGGTGGGGCCGCGGGGGAGCAGCGGCAGGGACGGGCTGAGAGGCACAACAAATGGCACAACAATAATGCAGCCGAGATCGGGGCACAGCCAGGAGGTCACTAGCATTAATACCAGAAAATGAAAATCGAAGCGCAGATGCAGGGGTGCGGAAACAGATGGATGAAATTTACAGTTATACCAAATAAAATCAAAACAATGCAATGCTACGCTGAGCACAGATGCAGGGGTACGATACCAAGCACGTCCTCCTGGCTATCAAATACTCCGCCTTGACCGGAAAAAAGGCATTTGCGGTGGTCTAGCTATAATCTACAAATCAGATTACGTTGTCACCAGTACTCCCGTTAATTTCCCAGACTGTGAATGTCTTCCTTTTTTTATAAAATTCAGTGTTACACATACCTTTTCGGGTATGCTTATATACCGCCCGCCTGGACCACAAAGGCAGTTTCTTTCAGACCTTGCCTCGATAGCGGCAAGTCTTGCAGTCAGCACTGCCAATTTCACTATTCTGGGTGACCTTAACATCCACCTGGATGACCCAAATGATTCTATAGCAAGAGAACTATCCTCAAGCTTAAGCGCCCTCGAACTGCACCAACGTGTCACTGGTCCCACCCACTTAAAAGGACACCTCTTAGACCCCGTCTTTAGTAACTGTAAAAATCTTCACTCTGGAAATCCTTCTCCCCTTCCCTGGTCTGATCACTTCCTTATCCCGCTCACTTGGACCCTGCCTCCTCACCTCCCCCCCCAAACCCCCGATGACTCAACGATCACGCAATTGGTCTAAACTCCACCTATCTGAATGGGAGGATCTCCTACATGGTACCAAACCCACTAACACATCTACCCCCACTCAAGATAATGATAACTATAACACGTGGATCACCAGCTCCCTAGATACAGTATTACCACTAAAAAACTCCCATCCCAAGCGGGGCAATCCTACATCCCCATGGTATACGAATGAACTACGAGAGGCCAAACGTGTATGTAAACGACTGGAGAGGAAATGGCGCCTCAGCTACCTCCCATCAGATAAATTGAGCTATAGAACAGCAATTAAAAACTACAAGACAGACATTCACATAGCTCAGGCTAAATATTTTGAACTCAAGATTGAGAATGCAGCGTCCAAACCCAGGGAGATCTGTCGAATAGCCAAGAGCCTCTTGCAACTACCGGAGGCACCAAAGCATCATAACAATACTCAGACTCATTGTGAGGAAATAGCCGAGTTTTTTTACCAGAAAATAGAAACCATCAACTCTTCTTTCCCCCACCCTGTCACTTTGCCCACAGATTCTGTCAACTCAGGTTGTACGACAGTTCCTTCTCTCGTTCTCAATAACTTTCCTCCCTTAGAACTCACTAAACTGGAAAAACTTATGGGACAGGTTAAATCTGGATCACCCACCGACCCAGCTCCTCCCAGCACTCTCACCCAGATAACCCATCAGATCTCCCCCACTGTCCTAGACCTGCTGAACTCCTCACTCCATACTGGTACTGTCCCTCCTCTATGGAAAAGAGCAATGGTCAAAGCTCTATTAAAAAAACCTAGTCTCGACCAATCTAACCCCGCTAACTACCGACCCATCTCCCTTCTACCATGTCTCAGTAAGCTTCTCGAGAAGCATGTCAACTCGGTTCTCACTGACTTCCTGGAAGTCAATAACATGCTAGATCTCTCCCAGACCGGCTTCAGGCCCCGTCACGGAACGGAGACCGCACTGATTGCTGTGACGGAGGAGGCAAGAAGGATCTTGGACGATGGCGGGTCCACTGCCACCGTCCTACTCGACCTGAGTGCCGCCTTCGACACTGTTAATCATAATATCCTACTCCATCGTTTAGAAGGAATAGGATTGTCAGGGACTGCACTCAGATGGATGAGATCTTTTCTGACAGACAGATCCTTCAGGGTTTTTGAGAAGGATTTCACTTCTGCCAGTAGACCCCTTAATTGTGGAGTGCCTCAGGGCTCCTCCCTGAGCCCTACCCTTTTTAATGTCTATCTACGCCCCCTAGCTGATGTCGTCTGCCCATTTGGGGTGAAGATCGTTACTTACGCTGACGACACGCAGCTAGTGGTAGCGCTGGACCCCCCCCTTAACTCTCATCACAGTTTACACAAATGCCTGGAAGCAGTTGCTAACTGGATGTCTGGCTCTTGTCTTAAACTTAACGGGGACAAAACAGAGATAATGCTCCTTGAAAATAACATCGCAAAAACCATTGACCCTATCTGGCCTCTCTGTTTAGGGAGTCCCCCGCAACCCAAGGAGCAAATCAAGAGCCTAGGCATCTGGCTTGACCACACTCTTTCCTTCAACCATCAGGCCACCAAGCTCGCTGCCACCTGTTTCGGGCTGATGAGACTGCTTCGAAAAATCCTTCCTCTCCTTCCATTCCACTCAAAACGAATTATGGTTCAAGGATTGATCCTCTCCCGCCTCGACTGTGGAAATGCCTTATATCTTGGGGCACCTCAATCCACACTCAACAAACTCCAGGTCATTCAAAACTGTGCGGCAAGAATTCTCCTGGATATTCCCCGCCGAACCTCAGTAAGAGCCAGACTGAGAGATCTTCACTGGCTCCCGGTGAGGTCCAGAATTGAATTTAAGAGCATGTGCATCGCACACCGCTCTTACTGGGGAACAGGTCCCTACATCGATTCCCCCCTTGTGAAAGCCTACCAGCCCACCCGTTCCCTCAGATCTGCGACCTACCACCTCGCCTCAGTACCACGCATCAGGAAGGCCAGATGCGGAGGCCGCTCGCTCTCCTACAACCTAGCCAGGATCTGGAACTCCCTCCCCCTCCATATCAGATCTGAACCCAACCTTCTCACTTTCCGGAAGATTCTCAAAACCTGGCTATTCAGCAAAACTCCGGTTTAAAACTTCACTCAGCCCCACCTATTCCAGCCTCTCCAGCTCAGCTCAAGCTCTTTACAGCGCTGGGACGCCCCTGGGTAGCCATCGCGCTTTACAAATCCTCATTCCATTCCATTCCATACCAAGCAGGCAGTCCAGGCAGATGGAATTACGATGTTGGCAAAAGGTAATCAGTCATGAATTAAACTACATATCACATGAAGCAGGTGGCTAAAATCGGAACTTGTCGGCCGCCTTAGCTGTTAAGCCACACCTTCTCCCCACACTGCTTCCCACCACCTCCTCTTCAGGGCTTACGCTGGGAACTTGGATGGCAGAGTGAGTGCTTTTATTTAAATTAACTGCAATGTAAAGAGGGCACGCCGTACTTATTTTGAGTGCCCTTTAAATCTCAGAACGCACCATGTTTATTCAGTTGTGTCCTGAGTGCTGCGCTCATTCTCACTGTCCTTCTTGCCTGTGCTAGGTGGGCTGGGTCTCGGTCTGGTGTCATGCCCTTCTGTACCGGTCTCACAAGAGTCTGGGCCCCGGGTGCTGATGCAGGCTGCTGGCAGGGGATGTATAGGAGATGCGTTCTCTCCTCTCGCCCCTCCTGCTCGCACGCTTACTCACTCCACCTTTGCATCCGCTGCCAGATGGTGTCTCCTGGGACTCAGGTGTTTTTTCGTTGGTACTGGGAAGTTTTGCTGGAGCTTTTTCAGTATGTGTTCTTCTCAAGTCAAGTCAAATACAACTTTATTCGATTGTCAAAAGCAATCATAAACGCATATATGTTTAAAAAATTTGCATTTCAATAAATTTTACATATCATACAAAACAATTCATTGGTGACCAAATTCCATAAAAACATCCTTCCTATAATTAAAAATACATTACATAATCAATGTTTTCCTAAAATATATCACTTGTTTCAGGAACGCTGTGATTGTTGCTACACATAGCTCATTGTCCAAATATTGTATGCTTAACATGGCCAGACGACATTGGCGCAGGCCCATCTGTCTCAATAGAGGCAGTAAAATCCTACACCTAGGAAAATCATAAAATTTACAAAACAAAAGGACATGAATAGTACTTTCGGGTGACACATCGTCACATGGACAAGGCTGTAAATCATGCGACCAGTCATTTATAGTTATAAAACTAACCAGTCTATGGAAAATTCCAAATCTAAAGCGTGTTAGTAAGAATTGATCATGATTGCCACGGACATAAACCAAATAGGGTTGAATTATAAAAGAAGTTAATAACAGTTGATGTTGTAGGACAGTTGGTTTTAAAACCTCTGTGGTTGTCCTTCAGTTATCCCGAAAAGACAAACCCTCCTTCCTCAGATCTTTTCTTGAGATGGCTGAGATAGTAAGAGGATTTAGAAAGTATTCCGGCTTTCCAAAATCAGTGAAAAACTTGAACAAATAACTCATCTATGATATCCTCATTGCTCCATCCAATTTTAAAATATCTGACATAATATCCCTGTTCAGCTTGGTTTCTTCTTTGGTCCACAGTCTGTGCCATAAAAGCACAGGCTCAAGCTTGATCAGGTCAGATATAAATTGGAGTCTTAATTCTGCGTGGCAGTTATAATTAGGAGTGCCATTAGGCACTACGAGGATATGTTTCAGGAAGGAGTTTTCGGCTACCTGGATGGGATTAGGGTCAGCAAAACCCCATATCCCAATCCCATAGGTAGCACCAGATACACATTTGGCTTTATATATTTTAATTAGCTCAACCGGCGGTCTCCTACCTAGTTTATTAGCAAAAGTCTTCAGGGCAGCAGTAGAACGGAGCATCGCAAGTTTTTTAGCTGCTGCTGCCTGAGTCCAAGACTTGTTCTGAGTGAATAGTATACCCAAGTATGAGAATTGTTTAGTTGCCTCAAGCTTCTGTCCTGCAATGAAAATCGCCCTTTTGATCTTACAGTCCTTACCACATCGCATGATGAATGTTTTTGACGTGTTTACCCTTAGCCTCAGATCTTTCATGAAAAGGGCAAACCTATCTACCATGCGTTGAAGTCCCACTTGAGTACGAGACATTAGCACAGCATCATCAGCGTACAAAAGTGCTGGAATTGGCCGACCAGCTACATATAGGGAATCTAAGCTGTCACTGCACAGGGCTCCCTCGAGGCCGTTTATGTACAAATTAAAAAGGAACGGAGCCAGGACACATCCCTGCCTGACTCCACTCCTAATTGGGATTTTATCCGTGCGTTCCCCCTTCAGACCGTAACGAACACAAGCTGACGCATTACTATAAAAGCGTTTAAGAAAATAAATAAAATTTTCATCAACCCCTAGTTGTCCCAGCGAAGCCCACAATTTGGAATGTACCACACAATCAAAAGCGGCCGAGAGGTCAGCGAAGGCCAGGATCAGACTCCCCTTCTTGGCCCACGTGTACTTCCCCACCAACATTAAAAGGTTTAAGCCTTGCTCCACTGTTCCTAGGCCGGCACGAAAACCATATTGCAAGTCAGATAAAATGGAGTTGTCATTAGCCCAGTCTAAGAGACGGTCCAGAATTATCCGCCCAACTATTTTCGTAAAGGAGTCCAACAGGGAGATGGGTCTATAACATCCCAGATCGTGTCTATCCCCCTTTTTGAAGATGGGCACGATTATGGACTCCACCCAGGTGGGCAAAAATCCTGTAAGACAACTAGTATTAAGCACCTGGACCAGAAGGGGACCCCACAGAGGAATAATAGCTTTAAAAATATCTATGGGGATACCGTCTGGGCTAGGCGCCTTACCGCCCTGACTAGCATGAAGTGCTTTTTCAACCTCCTCCAAAGTAAACATCAGATTCCTTGATGCAGGATAAAAAGTAGGAGAGCAAGGGGGAGTTATAGGTACCTCTACCTCGTATACCTTAGCAAAATGCTCAATCCAATCCGCCTCTGCGATTGCAATATCTATTTTAGGGCCAGACTCTTCCATTAAAAAAGAAGTTCTAATAATCTTCCAGAAGCCTGCACTATCATTATTTACAGATGCTGAGTACAGTGCTTCCCATGCTTCTGCTTTTAATGTATTCTTCCTATCTTTGACAGCAAGTTCATATTCTTTCCTAAGTCTCCTAACCTCCGAGACACATCTGGGTTTGTTATGCAGTTCTTTCTTTAGAAGTGCATAAGCTCGAGTACAGTTAGAATTGAACCATCCTCCCTTTTTTCTGTTGTTTTTACACTGTCTCGTAAGAGAGGTCCTAATCTCATTAGAGATGGTCAAGAAAGAAGCAAGGAGAATTTCCGGGGTAGAGTCTTCCCCCCAAACAAATTGCTAACTCGGACGTGCATTTGCCCATTACTGTATTAAGTATTTTTGTTTGATCGACCAAAGCCCATCGTAACGAATAGTCGTTCATACTGCCAATAGACACATTTTCTCCCCCTCCATCTTTTTCAAGGTTGCTCCTTGGAAGGGTCTCCTTTGGCATCAACATGGTCAAACAAAGTGGAAAATGGTCGCTTAATGCAACATCTGAGACCATAAAAGAATAGATTCTATCAGCATGATTATTAGTTACAAGGGCATAGTCAATAGTGGAGGAACAACCCCTCCCACTAAATGTTGGGGGTAAAAGGGAAGGTGGCACACAAACTTCATTCACAAATCCCAGGTGAAACTTACTAATTACTTTGTTTAGCTGTTCACCCAGAGAAGTGTGGGTAAAATGTGATTGAGGCAAGCCCTCTTCCCATACTACTCCACATCTATTATCTTCTGCCACACTACATAAAATACAATTAAAATCTCCAACCAAAAGAGTCATCATATCTTGCCTAGCACTTTTGGCCTGTAAAGATAATGCTTTGGACAATTTGTTAAATACATTAGGTACTTCATCCAAGGGAATGTTATTATATAAGTTAACCAGGACAATTGAAATTCCAGGGTCCAATACCAATAACAAAAGCTGAAAATAAGTATCTTTATTGGGCTCAATGACCCTAGTTATTTTTAGATTATTTGACAAATAAAGACTCAAACCCCCATGCAAAATTTCAATAGCTGAAGTATGAAAAGTCTTGTACCCATTAAGGTGGACATTTTCCTTGCTCCAAGTTTCCTGGAGACAGATCAAATCTTGTGACTGGATAAAGTCCTGCCAGAGTGGATTATCAATTTTAGACTTAATTCCAGCAACATTCCAAGAGGTAATATTGCATAAAGGGGCTACAAGGGGGCGTCGCACATAAAGAGGGGGCCTAACACCTACAGTTAATGATCCAGTCCCATTTAGGAGTACTGACTCACCACCAGGTTCCAAAGACTCCAGCCCCTTATTACTACCCTTGATCCCCAAGCTACTTTTATCACATTGTTCTTTGTTTGAAGATATCCTTTTAATCCTCATAAACTGAGATACAGGAAGATTGTTAATTAAGTTTGCCGGGTGAAAACTTCCGAACACCAATGCTGTGTTTTTATCAGTTGCTTTCTTATGTAATTTTGTTTGGATAGAATCTGTATCTCAGTTTATGAGGATTAAAAGGATATCTTCAAACAAAGAACAATGTGATAAAAGTTTGGAGGAGCAGAAACAGAGATACCTCGACAGGGGCTACCCTAAAAAATTGCTGGAGGCGCATTTGGAAAAGATCAAAGCAATACCTAGGACAGAACTTTTACAAAAAAGACCCAAGACAGTCAATAAAAGGATGGTCTTTGTATCCAAATATTCGACAGTTTCTAGGGATATAAAGAAAATAATTCTAAAAAGATGGGAGATCTTGTTAGCTGAGAAGGACTTTGGGGCATTGTTTGCTGACAGGCCATTATTTGCTTATAAAAGAGCCCGAAACTTGAAGGAGCTTTTAAGTAAACCAACAAAGGAGATTGCACAGCAACAAGTTATCTTTAAAGGCACAACTCGGTGTTTCAACTGTAAAAATTGTAATAATGCCATACTAGGAAATGTTTTATTGCATCTGCGCACTGGTGAGAAAATACAACTCAGACACACAACCAACTGCAATTCTGAACATGTAGTTTACTCAATCAAATGCCCATGCGGGCTACTGTACATTGGGAAGACTGACAGGAAACTAAAGTTAAGACTTTCTGAACATAAAAGTCGGATTCGCAACAAAAACCACACTTCTCCTTTGGCTAAGCACTGGATTGAAAAAGGTCATTCTATAGCTCAACTACGATTTCAAATTATTGAATTAGTACCGCAGAGATTAGGAATGGACAATGCGAAAATCCTTCTCCAGAGGGAAGCTTTTTGGATACGCAAATTGCAAACACTGATCCCAAATGGGTTAAATGACAAAATGGAGATGATATGTTTTCTTTGAGCTTCAAATACTCGAACCTCCAGGGGCTCCAACGCACAGTGATATGCATGTTTACACGACCACACACATTAACACACATGAGAGAAAGAGCTGTAAGCATGATGGATAGGGTTTTTCATAAAAATTTGTCGTTTCTAAAGACACCATTCACATAGAATGTAAATAGGCAGGAATATACTTAGTTCATTGTTATACTTTTTGTATATTTTTTGACGTGTTTTGGATTTATGTTTGCTTTAGTTGCATTTGATCACTACTCCTTTTTATAGGCGAATTAACAAAATAGAACAAAGGACAAAAATCCATGTGTAAGCCTTAAATCACTTCGTTAATAATGCATTTTTTAACTATTCACCACTTAATAATGGTGACCGAATTAGTATGCCAAACCAATTATAAACTCCCCCTTCTGGACCGAACATCGTTCAGGGAGAAATCAGCAATAAATAAATAAATAAAGACCGTCCATTGTTCAGGGCAATTTTCGTTTACAAGCTAAACTCCTTTTAAAATATGAATGCTTCGTGCTATTTTCCAACACACAATTCCATATGCTTCGACAACAGTCATTAGCAAGGGAGATATCGAATAATTTTGGCCGTTGCTTAATGGCAACCATCTCTAATCTGAAGCTATTTTGAATCCTTTGTCTATTGCTACACATCGGGTAACATGGAAGTAATAATAGAGAACGGACTACTGTCTGTTATTCAGTTTCCAGTCGGCAGGCTAGGTGCTGGACGCTTTTCCGAACGGCAGCATTTTTGAGTCAAACGGTAAGCTTGCACTTGTGGAAATGCCCCATATATAACGACCCGATTTCAGTTTGGGGTGGCAAGTTTTATAACTAACCTGTTCTTTATATTCACAGTGCCGTGAAATGAGATTATAGCGAGACCGAAGTTAAGTTTACAAGGCTCGCAGGTAAAAGTCATCTTCTTAACTTTTGACAACCCGCTAACATTATAAAACAGAATATTATACTCATGGGCAATTGCAATTCTTGTCCCATTCAGGTCTTTTCACGTATGCGCGACCTAGAAAATCACAGGTGAGCTCATAACAAGAGCGTGAATATGTACAACACATGATGTTTGTTTCTCTTTAAAATAATCTTAAACAACCCTCGCCCCCTCCTTTTGTTACAGATATTTCAGTACGCAAAAACATTCAGGTAACCTTATCTTCCTGCAACAACTTCACAGTTTAGTTCCGAATTAAATAAATTTTCTCTTTCTAATCGTGCATCATTTTTCTTTAGATAGAACACTG
Source organism: Lissotriton vulgaris (assembly GCF_964263255.1). Classification (NCBI taxonomy): domain Eukaryota; kingdom Metazoa; phylum Chordata; class Amphibia; order Caudata; family Salamandridae; genus Lissotriton; species Lissotriton vulgaris. The sequence goes on from NC_141698.1 coordinate 467,226,504, forward strand.
CCAATTGATTGTAACAAGCTAATAAGGAATCGTATGATTTCCCTACACTTGTGGTAAGAATAGACTGAACTTATAAACTTTAGAGACTCGGGAACCTCCGTAAGCACCAAGAGTAATGTATTTTCCTTGTTCTTTTTCTTTTTAAACAGACCCCCGACGAAGGGGCCTCAGCCCCGAAATGCATTGGGTTTTTATTTTTATTTCTATTTTGTGTTAGGAAATGTAAATTTGTTTGTATTCATAATGTTATAATGATGAAATAATTGCTGATGTTGCAAGCAAACATGTATGAGCATAAAAATTAAGTGTGATGTTCTTATCATTTGAAATATTGATAAAAATAAATTAAATGAAATACAGGAGAATTTGTATCTTAGTAGTGCATACTAGAGCCCTGGTTACTTGTTGCACCAGGCCATATATATCACTTAGGCAATATAGGCTTACCTGGTCAAGGATAGCCTTATCTACTTTCGTTTGGCGGGGGGGGGGTTGTGTAGGAAGGTGGATATCTGACTATATGGTTACCCCAACTTTTTGCCTAGTGTTTAGCTGGTTTTCGACTTAGTTGGCCTGGGATCCTGCTAATCAGGGCCCCAGGCTATCTGCTCTCACTGTAAAATGGACTCCATGTACTTTAGGTACATCTCCAATTGGATATTGGGTCGGTCACCTTATGAGCCCCTGTATAATGTACCATAGGTACCCAGGGCATAGGTGCATCCAAGGCCTACCAGGGGCTGCAGCATGTATTATGCCACCCGTTGCTGGCCACCCACATTGAGACAACTGGCTGATCACTCAGCTGGGGCAAGGTTGTGTACTCACCCCTTGCTTAGATATAGTATTCCTATATCTAACCTTATATATAGACACATATGCACCTATAAGTCACTCCTATGGAAGGCCTTAACAATCCTGAAGGCAGAGTGCTTGGTTTTATGTGAGATGGTGCTCTAGCATGAGCCGAGCCTGTGTGCAGCTTTCGGAACCATGTCCTTATAGCTGTTCTATGATATAGCCATACCATATACTCTTAAGTGCATTATAATCCTCACGGTTAATGCTAACTTTGGTTTGGCTTTATCGAAACATGTCGTGTAAGGTGTCATACGGTATGGAATACTACCCCCTTGCCAGTTCTGGCGACGGGGGTAGCATTCCACCCTTCTAGAGGGAGAAGACATGTAGTTGTAGCTTTACCTGGTTAAAGTTAAAACGAGCCTCAGCATCACAAAATGGATGCTGCTGCCACAGACACAAGTCTGACCTCCTGCAGCTGGGAGCCCTTCTAGCGAGGGAGGCCTGGACAATAGGTTTCCTGCCTTGGGAGGTGCTAGCACCTCCCCAGACAGGCCATAGTGTATTGGGGCAGGGTGGGTTGAAAGAAATGAGACACTGCCTGGGGCACACAAGGTGCTCCATGCATAGCCCAGTTCAAACCAGTTGCTGGGGCACTCCAGCCCCAGCTCTGGCGCGAAACTGGACAAAGGGAAAGGGGTGTAACCACCCCCTTCCCTGGTCCCACCCCTAGGAGGGACCTAGCAGGTAATCCAGCACCTTTAATTGGTATAAAGCTAGGAGCTGAGCCTAGAGCCTTTAGATTATCCTGAACTGAAACTCTGAAACGAAACTCTGGACCTTTGACATTCTACTGCAACTAGAAGACTGAAGAATCTCCCTTGTGGTCAAGGAGTGACCACCCTGTGCAAACAGGCACCACCTAGCAAATTGCCGGTTTGCTTTGTCGACGCTCCCGAAGGATCCCGACGACTCTGCTTCACAGGACTGGACTTCCAGACTTCTCCGACCCCGACCCACACCTCCAGTAAAGCTGAGACCAGTGGCAGACACGAGAGATGTGGGACCGGACACCTGGCCATTTTGCTCTTTGCTAAACTGTGCAACTTCTGAGGCGTCCTCGAAGTTGTGCATTCGGACTTAAGAATCCCCAACACCGAGTCGTAAGTGCACCGAAGCTCAGCCCGCCACACTCCACGAGTGCCGTGTGGGGCCTGCTCTTGCATTTCCTTTCGACGCGTCTTCGCAGTTGCTAGCCCGCTGGCTAGGGGCCATCTTGAAGGCTCCATCTTGAAACAACGCTGTTTGCCTGCTTGCTCTGGGCTTGCTATTGCTTTCCTGTAAAGGGGAAGCTCCACAGACCTTGCTGGTTTGTACAAGAAGCCGATCTTCACTTCCTGCGTGGGTTGCCTTTACCAAGGCTTGTTGACTCCAATCCGGAAGCCGACACCGCTAACAGCGAGAACCTTCGTGGAACAGTCCGTAACCAGCTCCTGGTCGTCGTCGACGCCTCCTGGTCCACGTGGCTGCGGAGACAATCTTCACTTCTTCACCTGTTTGCAGCTCGACATCGCCTGGTTCTTTCCTGGTTCCTTCCTGGTCACTGGCTAGTGACCCAGACTCTGTCCCCTCTGCTTTCAGGTTCTTCACTTCTCCGATCCACCCTTGGATCCATCCGGACATTTTCCTCCTGGTCGCCTGCAGCATCGTCTTGCAGCTCTCCATAGGAATCGACGACGAAACCCGACACGACTTCACACCTATGCACCTGGCTTCCCTGGGTGAGGTAACTCGAGTACTCCGGTGCTCCCGTGGGTAATAACTATCCAAGTGACCTGTTCTAACTGGGTTTCCCCGCAAGTCCACCCGGACTGTCCGAAATCAACTAGTTTCTAACATTTATGTTCCCATTGAAAGTCTATGAGAACTCGTGTGTGTGTTTAGACACTGCACACGCATCCTATGAGACTCCTACTTCCTAACCTGTGGTTGTTCAGCGTAGTCCTAACGATTCCCTAGGCCCTAGGCCTATTCACCTGTTCTGAAGTGGTTCTTATACCACTTATTTAGTATATGGTGCGTGAGGTCCCTAGGGCAGAATTGTATTTGGGAAACATATAGTATGCTTATTGAGTCACTTGTGCTGTATCTCGAACTCTGGACTCATAAAGAGTGCAGAGGGGTTGTGTTAGTAATAAATACATATATATTTGATAGTTACCTTGTGTTGTGTCCTTTCATTTGGTATTCAAGGGTTATTATTGGTAAAATAATTGGCTTCACATGCTCTCTGAAGTATTAGCCTAAGACTGCTTTGTCCATGCTACCACTAGGATAGCTGGTCTATAAGGTTGACTTTACAACCATCACCATAAGGGTTGTTTGGACTGATACAGGGTGTCCACTAGAATAGTGGACATCACATAACAGGCCAACTTCTCACAAGTACTGCTGAAGATTATCCATATGCTGTCTGATGCCGGTCTAAAGTGATTAATCTTAGGTTAGATAGAGTCTCTACCGGAAAAAGCGTTATCCAATTTAAGTCCGTTGTTCCTCTCAGTAGTTTACCCAGTGGTTTACTACATTTTATTAAATCAAACACAAGATAAGGTTTTGGCTGACCCAAAGCCTGCTCTAAGTATGTTATGTTTTGGAAGCACTAGGCCTTGTCACCGGAGCTAAAATCTTAGCAGAGATTTAAAAATAGATGTTTTACCCCTAAGTAAGGTAGAAGTGAAACTATCCTCCTCAAACAACTGTCCTGGTCTTTGAATGGATAAGCAAGGTAGTCAAAAATGCCTTACGACCTTTTTGAAACCCAGTACCACTTCCCTGAAGTTTGTTTTTAGATATCTGCATTTACAACTCCTGGCTATTTCGCTAATTTTAATTCTTAATTTTATAAAAGTAAAATTGATGCCAAACTTATGTTGTGGTTACGGTGCCTTTCCAGGTAGGTTGTCAAAGTGGTTAGTTTGAACTGAACGCTCAATATTCAGAAGGCCGATTTACTTTTCGAAATTCAATATGGAGCCCCATATATATGGTTGAAATTTCAGCCTGGTTCAGCTAACTTTTGCTCAACAAGCTCACTTTGTTAAGGTCTGGTTTAAACTGAGGGAAGCCACTGTGAGGACATTTAAGTTGTAGGTTCTGTCAGACTTCAAACCAAAACCCCATTTCTAAACTTCAAATGAACGATAACCCGTGATACCTTAGTTTGTGCAATGCTCAGGTAGAATTAAAGCTGGGAGTGTGTTTTGTCTTCTGTGGCATTCAAGGCTTTGGTTAGAGATACACTAAAATCAAGATCGTTTGAGGGAGATTATTTTGACTTGGCACTTGAAAACGTTCCTAATTCATTTCTGTGGGGGCTTTTAGAATATCTTTATGTCCCACTGGCCAATTGTATGTGGTTTGCAAGTGAAAAACAGCGGTCACAGGTAAGTACCGATTTGCATGTGAAATGAAATGAAAAGGGGTTTTATTAAGCGCAACTGCTGCCCTGAGGCGTCCAGGCGCTAGAGAACTAGGTTAGTACCCTCCAGTGTGATCGGCCCAGGGGTTAGCCTGATTTATTGAAAAGAAAAGTTTTGAGCTGTTTGCGGAAGGTCATCAAGTTAGGATTAGATCTTAAATGGAGAGGGAGTGAGTTCCATAACTTGGCTGCGTAGGAAAATGACCGACCTCCAGCTCTGGATCTCCGGATCCGGGGAACTGCCGCCAAAAAGGCGTGGGAGGAGCGAAGCTGTTTGTTAGGCCGATGAAAGGTAATCAGAGAGTGACTGATTGCTGGGCCAGATTTCCAGTATGCTTGATGGGAGATGCACATGGACTTGAACTCAATTCTCTCCCTGACAGGGAGCCAGTGCAGGGCTCTCAGCCCAGGCTTCACCGAGGTTCTGCGATACAGGGCGTTACTGAAATCAAGGCGGGACTGGATTAGACCCTGCATGACTACCTGCTTGGCTTCAAAAGGTAGAAGGGGAAGGTTTTTTTTTGATGAGACCGAAGCAAGTCGCAGACAGCTTGGTTGCTTGGGTGTTGAAGGTCAGGGATTTGTCCAACCACACCCCAAGACTTTTTATATTGTCTCTGGGTGTGGGGGGCGCGCCCAAGCTAGCGGGCCATAACAGCTCCAAGGTGGAGGGAGCTGATGTACCAAGAAGCATAAGCTCGTTTTATCACCGTTAAGTTTGAGGCACGACTTCGTCATCCAACTCTTGACCTAATCCAAGCAAGTTGTCAGACTGGTCTGTGGTTGGTGGCAATTCTTTTGCGCAAGAGAGACCACTAGCTGAGTATCGTCCGCATATGTAATGATCTTAATACCATATGGACGAACGATCTCAGCCAGCGGTCTTATGTACGCATTAACTAGTGTGGGGCTCAAGGATGAGCCCTGCGGCACCCCACAGCCCAGAGGCTTGCTTGCGGAGACAGAGGGTCCTTCAAAGACTTGAAAAGTCCTGTCACTTAGAAAGGACTTGAACCAGGCCAAAGCTTCTCCTGATACTCCTACACTATAGAGACGGCGCAAAAGGATTTTGTGGTTCACCGTATCAAACACTGCGCTCAGATCAAGGAGGATCACTGCCACTGAGCCCCCCTGATCCAAGATCCGCCTAGCTTCCTCTGTGAAGTAGTGTGGCTCACTGGTTAGAGGCGGCAGACCCGAGAGCAGAGGACGGCCCGGGACCAGGGTTCGATTCCCGGCGCGGCAGGTTTCTGGACCAGGGTCAGCGGACTCGATAATTCTCTCGCCTCGGTGCCCACTCTGATCAGCGATTACACTCGGCAACTCTGGGCATTAGCTTGCCTCATCTTCACTAACGGCCCCACCAGACCGCCGGGGATGCCTGGTCTCACCCTGGAGATACCCATTAAGGGACCATCTCTCAGGGAAGCCAGGAAGGGTTTTGCAGCGGTCGAAGCGCCTTGGGACCCTACGGGTAAGTAGTGCGCTATATAAATGCCTATACATACATACATACATGTGACCGCCATCAAAGCAGTCTCTGTCCCATGTTTGGGACGGAAGCCCGTCTGGGTAACGTCAAGCAGATGGTTACTCTCGAGAAACCTAGTTAGGTAGATATTATGTGCAGCTTGATTCTTTTGTAGTTGCACGCGCTATTACTTGGTTAAAAAGCAGTGTCACCTACTTTACTGTGTGGCGGTTACGGCCATTTAGAGACATTAAATAAAGCACTTTCTCTTTAGCGACATTTCCTACAGCCCCAGAAGATACCACAACCGTTCCTATAGTATTCACCAACATGGCAGCCTTTCTGTACATAAAGCCCTATTGCCCATCTGTTCTTGCAGCAATCATCACTCCTTTCCATGGCAGCTGCACCAAAAAACACAGCCTTCATTTTTATCCATCCTAAGAAAACATAACCCTTCGTCCGGTTTGAGTGCCCCATATGACAGGCATTCCTGTCTACCTAAATACATAATCCTTACTTAACCGTGCATCAGATACCACCCCACACACCGAGCAGCCTTTATCAAACTACCATTCATGAGGTAATCCTTGCTAATTCAAATTGTTCTTGAAAGTCAACAGCTTACTACGTTTTTCCCACATTTGCTTCTACAAGCATGTTTCAAGAAGCTGTCCCCCATCTAACAATGACATGAGGATCAACTACATCACTTGAAAGTAAAACTTTGACCATTTTAGCCTATGCATTATGTAACTAGTGGCTGCACTGATGAACTCGCTAGTTGCCTTGTCACTTCAAACTACTTAGTCTTTGTTTTTTCTGGTCCATCAGGATACTGGAGGAGGAGAAGGAAAAAGACCCAACAGATAGAATGTGCTCTGAAAATGAGGACGATGATGATAAAGGTGTCAAGAGAGTTATTAGCCCACGCAAAAAGTTCCAGTGGAACGAGGAAATAAGGTATGTGCAGGGAATGGGGCAAAGAAGAATGTTTCTCATTGGTGTGGTTTTGAAAAGTGTAAGTGGTGAGCATGGAATTCGGAAAATGTGATGTCGGCAATGACATACATTCCTTTCACCACTCTATTTAGACGTGCTGTGTTTTCTTATTTAACCCTTCCTTTTTAATCAAAAGGGAAGAGACCAGAAGACCTTATTAATTAAAACAAGCATTGGCAAAGTCACATGGTCATGCTTTTGCTACTTGCTGCTGACTATTGGCATTGCCAATGTATTGTTTCTCTTGTTCCCAGATGCATACAAAGCAGCCATCTTGTGCCTGAGTTTACGAAAAGCATAGGAAACTCCATTCCAAGTTTGCCACAGTAATAATGAGGGGAAGGAGATTATAAACACACCTATAGCTCTAATGTGCTTCCTAGTTAGTAGCTATGTGTTATATAAAGATAAGATATTTCAGGAGTGTCTGCCAAAGATGACTCAATCACTCAATCAGCAGGGAAGTTTAAAGCGCGCTACTCACCCCAGAGGGTCTCAAGGCGCTGGGGGTGGTAGGCGTGGGGGGGGGGGGGGTAGCAGCTCTGGTCAGTCAAAGAGCCAGGTCATGAGGGACTTCCTGAAGATGTGCAGGGTGGGGGCGCGTCTGATGTTGATCGGCAGCTCGTTCCAGGTCTTGGCCACAATTTAGGAGAAGGTTCTTACCCCATTCTTGCTCTGCGGATGCTCAAGGGTTCGGCGAGGTCGGCATATCGGAGGTTCCTCTTGGGTACGTGGAAAAAGATTTTATCGTTGAGATATAGGGGTTTGGTGTTGTGGAGGCATTTGTAGGCGTGGGTGAGTATCTTGACAGTTACTCTTTTCTCAACGGGGAGCCGGTGGAGTTTACGCAGGTGTCAAGGGATGCAGAGGACAAGTCTGGCTACGGTGTTCCGTATGGTCTGGAGTTTGCAGAGAAGAGATTTGTTGATCCCGGCATAGAGGACATATCCGTAGTCCAGTCCACCAGGTGTTGACCCATGCAGAAGGGGAGGATACTAAGACAAGGACCTCTGTCTTCTACAAGTTAACCTGCAGGCAGCTGCTGGTTTTCCAGGATACAACATCCTTCATTCATTCCTGGAAGATGAGTCTGGGAGTCTGGTGGTGATTGGGTCCTTGGTGAGGGAGAGGATGAGCTGGGTGTCGTTGGCATAGGGTACCATGTTGAGTCTGTGCTGTCGACGATGGAGGTGAGGGGGGCAATGTAGATGTTGAAGAGCGTGGGGCTGAGCGACGATCTTTGGGTACTCCACAGTTGATTTCTGTGGTTTCTGAGAGGAAGGGTGGAAGTCTGATTGTTTGGGTTCTGCCGGTGAGGAAGGAGCGGAGCCAGTGAGGGCGGTCCCCTGTATGCCGGCTTCGCGGAGTCTAGCAGTGGGAGATGGTGTCGAAGGCTGCAGATAAGTCGAGTCGGATCAGGGCTGAGGTGTGTCCTTGGTCAACGAGGGTGCGAGTAGAGCGGTCTCAGTGCTGTGGTTGCTGTGGAATCCGAATTGGAAGGCGTCTAGGATGGAGTTTTAGTTGATGAATTTCGTTAGTTGGATGTTGACGGTCTTGTCTGTGACTATTGCCACAAAGGGGGAGGGAGATGGGTCGGTAGTTCTTGATTTCTGTGGGATCTGCTGAGGGCTTTAAACTTCTGCACGTTTCCTTTCATCTGGAAAGATGCCGATTTCGAAGGTGGCGTTGATTGTGCGTCGTAAATTCAGGAGTGATGTCGGTGGCGGCTCTGTGGAAAATGTGCGGGGGCAGGGGTCCGTGGGGGTTCCCGAGTGGATGCATTTCATGGTGGATGCAGTGTCTTCGGTAGTGATTGGGTTCTAGGAGGAGATGGTGGCCTTGCTGGCTTTGCTGGAGGGGGCATTGGTTTCAGAGTCAGATGTCTAGTCGTTGAAGTTGTCATAGATGCCTTTGACTTTCTGATGGAAGTAGGAGCCGAGCTTGTTGCAGATGTCCTGGGATGGGGTGATGTCCGTGGTTTCGTTGGGGGGTTTGGTGAAATCCTGGATGATGCCGAAGAGTTCCTTGGAGTGGCTGGAGTTGGCTAGGATGTTGTTCTGGATAAGGTCCTTTTCGTGGATCTGATGCATTGGTGGGATTCTGTAATGGCATTCTTGTAGGTGTTGCAGTCCTCCGAGGATTTGCTGTTTCTCCTGTTCTTCTCGAGACGTCTGCAGGTGCGTCTGGTTTCTTGGAGGTCAGCGGTATACCAGGTGTCCTTCCTTGGGTGTTGTTTGTCAGGGTTATGTAGGGGTGTGAGCTGGTCTGCTCAGTTGGAGATCCATCTGTGGAGTTCTTTGGCTGTGAGGTTAGCGTCAGTCAAGGTGGCGGGGGCATTGCGGTTGAGGGTGGTGTTGAGCTGCTCCTCAGTGATTTTGATCCAGTTTCTTCATGGAGCGCGGGATGCGGGTTTGGACGCCGTGGGTTTGCCTACGTGGAAGTGTACGCAATGATGGTCCGTCCATGGGGGTTGAGTGGTGTGGCTGAAATGGGTGTTGTTACCTCTTCCGAAGATGGGGTTGAGGGTGAGTCCTACCTTGTGGGTGGGTGTGGTGACGAGTTGGTTCAGTCCAAGGTTGTCCAGTAGGGTGGTGGAGTTGGGGGTCGCTGATGATGTCGAAGTGGAAGTTGAGGTCTCCGATGAGTATGTAGTCCGTGGAGGTGATGACATGGGGCGCAATGAAGTCGGCGATGGTGAACGCAGTTCGCGGTCCAAGAGGTCTGTAGATGAGGATGCCTCTTAGGGTTATTCTGGGGCTGGTCTGGATCTGGAAGTGGAAGTGTTCGGGGCTGTCGCTCGAGCTGGAGGTCGTAAGTCGGAGGGAGCCCTTGTGTACAATGGCTAGTCCTCCTCCTGGGTGTTGGGGTGGTCCTTCATCTGGACCTTGTATATGTCGGGGATGGCGGTGGCGATGTCGGGGTGGAGGTGGAGATGGTCCAAGTTTCTGTGAAGAGGACAATGTCTGGTGAGAGGGTGTCGGAGAGGTTCCAGATCTCTATGGCGAAGGCACCTCAGGGATTTGTTGGTGTTGGCATCCGACGTGGGGGTGGTGGCCATGGGGGTGCTGATGGCAGTGAAGGTCTGGCGCAGTGATGGCATGAGAACTGGCAGTGGCTGGCGTTTGCCGTGGGCAGCTGGCATTTGTTGTTCCTTCCGGAGTTGAGTGCGAGGAGGATAGCTCTGTCATAGCGGTTGGTGGCCGGAGATCCAGGGTCCCTGGCGCTGGTCGCGGTCTGGTCGTGGACAGGCGTAGACTCATTTAATATGGAAGGGGGAGGGAAGTGCAGCTGGAAGGTGGCAACGGGAAAATCGGCAGGGGTGAGAGGCCGCTGGGACTGCAGTGGCAGGGGACACTTCTGACCTGGGCATGTCTTGGGGCACAGAAGCTGCAGTGCAGGGCAGAAGCAAGGAGATCTCTTGAGAAGTTACCACGGAGCACGGGGGTCTACTTAAAGCCGCATGCAACCTTGCGCTGAATGCCTTTGTTTTAAGAACAACCCATGCAGCTAATGGCAACCTCTTAAAAAATACCAAAAGCCAGTGACCATAGGGAACTGTTCAGCAGATAAGCAAGCATTGATCCTACCATGTGTAAGCCATGGATCCTGCCAATATGTAAGCTGATGCAACCTGGCAATCCTGCAAGAACCAAGCACAGAACCATGCCATTGATGTCCACTAGTGCACTGCTGAATCATGGGCACCAAAATGGACAGAGCAACTGGGGACCACCATTTCCAATCACTTGAGTAAGATCAGCAAGGACCAACCCACCAAGCAGTGCGCTGACAACTTGAAGCAGGGAGCCACTCACAGAAATGACAAGTGTGATCAGTAGCCATTGTGAAGGTACCTTGTCTACCAGCCTTGAAAGGACGAGTCAGCCTTGCCAGGAGTTGAAGACATGCTGATGCTTTACATACCACGGTGATACGGTTTGAACATACTGAGCTTTCCTGCCCATGTCAGAAGAAGGGCCTGCATTACACAAAGGCTTCTGAAGTATTTGTACATGGAATGCTATGATCCGGAGTCAAACACACAATAGAAACACCAGAAAGACTTTTGAGTATGAAAGTCAGTAACCTCCAGACGAGCAGACTTAGGAGACCTGACTCAGTAGGGGAAACAAGCTTGCAAGTCTGAAAGTGCAACCAACAGGGTGAAAGTGCTCACCAGGATAAAGAGCAGCAAGGGTACCTCTTTTGGGCAACCTTGGAAGGCAAGACACCCAAGGGTATTTGCACGCTCTACAAATCGCTTACATAAATAAATAAATAAGAACAGTTACCCATTACCCAGGAAAAACAGCTCAAAAATGGTTTGGGATACCCAGAAACCAGTAGGCTACTAACGACCCTCTGAGGATGATGTGGAAGCCAAAGAAGCACCAGACATGGACACTGCCACTGCTGGCAAATCTCTTCCAGGTGTTAACATCTTTAAAGAAAAAATGTTTTTCCAATGCTGTGTTTTATAAGACAGTCTTAATTGTTTTAGCGACTGTCTTCCTAGCAATATGTAACTACTTTCAGACCTCTTTATTAGGCTGCCTTTACAGTTTCTGCTCACACTTTACAGGGCTTCACAATGGACATACCACCAGGCCAATTCAAAGCATGAAGTTGGTCATTCGAGGCTTCTCAGTTCACCCCTGGATGTTGGAAGGCTATTATAGGACTCGAAGGAAAAACGATCATTATTGGCCTTGTCAGGATTGGACAGCTGTATCTTCAATCCGCCGTCATCTCAGAGCACTGCGGGGAGTGTGTGGGCTGAGGGTATAGAGCAAGGCTGGGCAGGCTTGACATAGAAAGCTACTTGGCTCCTTCATACTCTGCTGTCTATGGGCACTGTGGGGAGGGATTGGGGCATAATGGACTTTGAAGGGATATACGCCAGCAGAGGGCTATGGTTGCCCACTATGGTCACTGAGAGTACTTGGGGGAGGGAATAGGTCTTAAAGAACCATTCAAAGGCTTTCAGGCTAGTGGAGCGAATCTTCTCCTTCCTCTGTACCCTACTGTATTGGCATACTGCAGGGGGAAATGAATGGACACTTCACGAATCCGGTCCTGGAGCACTATTAGAGGCAGTTGACTCAAAGGACAGTACAGGGATGGTGCCTTGGTGGCATAGCATTACTGCTGCTGCCTTCTCCATTCTCCTTTAAATCAGAGAGCACTAAATGTTCCCCTACTGTCTCAATGTCTAGACACACTAGCATGAAACCCAACAGTAATACATCCCATTCACGCATGTTTGCGGTGTAGTTTTACTTAAAAATAAATGAAAAAATGTGCCATGCTGCAACTCCATGCATTACAATCAGGACCATGTCAACTCTCTTCTGTAGGAGGACGGAGGTAGAATGGTTAGATAAAGTAATTTCTCTTGTAACTTCCATGGCTCCTGGGCCTGTTCATGTAGCCCCACAGCCTTATACTTCTGACATCTGGGTACAGTGCTCCTAGACACCAACATTTTAAAAAACTGAAAAAGTGGCATAAAATGTTGTTTTATCACGGCTGAAACAGTATCTCTAAAGATTCTGCAACATAGCTGCAGTACACAAGAAAAATGTGCCCAGGCGTCACCAGGTCGGGGCCCTTCTTTTCTGTGGATGGTATACCCCACGTCAGAGCGAGAATGCATTGAAATTAGTAATAATCAATTTCACATAACTACCTGAAATGGTGCAATTGTGGTTTCAGGGGCTCCACGGCCTTATTTACTCTTGTGTCCTTGTTTTTCCTATTTTCCATCTGAAAATGAGAGATGTGCAACTTTATCTCACTCTTTTTCAGGGCCATCTGTTCAAGCCACAGTCAAAGGGAATTCTAATTCCAAACGAAAGTGTACAAGCAGCAGCATCAGGATTCAAATCTTCTGAAAGGTTAATAGTTTCAGCCACTTTCCAAATATACTTTGCATACAAACAGCCTTAGGAAATGGCTCTTCATTGCATGGCTTATGAACACGCTTTGATGACTTGCTGAGTCAAGGAATGTGAGCAGCCTAAGAAAAGATGCTTACCATAAATCCCCTATAGTTAAAAGCTGTCTTCTTAGTTTTATATTAGTATCATACTCTACTAAAGGGAAACGTTGTTATAGTCCTCACAGAAAATACAGAACCTGTTTTCATGTTGAATAAACAGGGTAAAAAAAATATCTTACTCTTTGTGTCAACTCACTGTTCTGCTGTGGGACAAGTCTTCCCCCTGGCTGTCCATCTGGCGAGGAAACACCAAATGTTAGTGAAAACGCAGATCAGATTGTACAATGTTCCTCATGAGGCAGTTGAACACTGTGTAAATGGACAGATTAGACCCATTTAGGTCAAGGTACAATTACCAATTTGTTCAGTTTGCCTCTTGCTTGGGAACACTAGAGGCTTCTTGGAGAAATTCTGCATCTAGATTGGTCAGGATCATGTTTTATGCTTTTCTACAGATTTCACTGATTCACTGTTTTTTCCCATGAAGTCGATAGTTCCTACAGCATAATGATTATACTCATAGACTAATTTTTCCCAAAACAGGTTTGTATTTCAAACCTAATTGAGCTCTTCAGTCACGCTTACTTAGAACTGGTGAGAGTGTGAGCTCTCTTGGTTTAGCTGGGGTGTCTAAGAACTATTATCTTTCAGAAATTAGTTCACTTCTTGATCACATTCAGTGGTTTTAACCCATGCAGCAGGGTGGCAGATGCTACTATGCCAGGTGGATAGTCTGGTGCCTACCCGCCGCTACCACAAAACGGTACAGATTCCGCCTGGATTTTATTGATGGATGCAGGGCCGGTCCTAGAACTCTGGGGCCCCGGATGAAAGTCAAGATGTGAGGCCCCTCTAATTTGCCTGTAACATCACAAGAAGTGACATCACAGAAAGTGACATCTCAGGACTATTCATCTTATTTGGCATCACTGAAGAGACCTAATGTGAATGTCAGTAATATGGAGAAAAAGATAAATATACAAATTAAATAATTCCATATATTTTAAAACTGTAATAAATGGATTACATTTGTCACCATGGATGGGAAAGCTAGGTGCAGGTCTCACAGAGATGCATATTTTTTACTCCATGTTAACTGATTGTTTCCAGATGAGTGCATGATAAACATTTCAGTCCTGTTTCATAAAGGGGAGAGATCCTGTTGAGGTAATGAGGGGCGGGATCATTAAAAATGTAAAATTAAACAAGAGAAAACCCCTCACCCCATGGATACAATCGCAAATTTTAAAAGGCTCTGTTATCTTCCCGTGCCAATATTGTTCCACCTTAGGATGATTAATACTTAGTAATTTGTTTTAACGTAAATCCTCTCACCAGTATTCCACACGCACATGCTAAGACTCGTAGGACAATCTTTTTTGTGTGTGGGCTCTTTACTCGCCAGAATAATGTTAAGTGCAAAAACACAACACATATAATACAAAAATACAAGACAGCATTGCAAACAAATAAAGATTGTACATAAATAAAAAAAAGACTTAGAACAACGGAGACCACTACTAAATCATACATTGACTTGAAGGTATGCTGCAGGGTTTTCAAATCAACGTTTTTGATTTGGTGTTAGAACTGTAGGAAGTGGACGTGGCCAGCTTTAGCACTGGTGGAGTCTTGTGCGACAATGTCTGTTGGTGTCCCCCAATGACCACCTCTGCCACGGAATTCCCTCACTACCACTCTTTAACAGTGCCCCTCAAGTCTCCATAACTACACTCTCTCAGACGTATTTAATTAGATTCACAGCGCCGGTCATACCAGTATAGGGTGTCAGAGCACTTTATGTCACACGCATTACACAGAAACAATCAATCATACGTGTGTAAATCACTGTATAGGAAATGTTACGTAAGACAAAGGACTACAATGTGTAGGAGTCACATGACAATCATACTAGTAGGCAGTATAGTTTAATAGTGATTGGTCTGGAGCAACACAAACTCTGAATTTAGAACGTACTACCATGGTTGGGGGTTCTCTTTAATAACCATAATTGATTTCTATCTAAAAGAACCCTTTTTGCAAAATTAGGATAATCAAAGACTAGTGAAAAAACATAAATCTCTAATTTATACCTTGAAGTTTCCATGCAGCTCTAAGATGACAGTTAATAACTCACTGTTCTATGTTAGGATGTTGACTTATAAACTGCAAATAACAAAAGGATCTCACTGACAAAATCAGTAACCCACTGACCTATTTACATTATGTGCACTTTGTGATCTGCATGGTACATATCCTTTGCAGCAGGCACATTAACCCTCTGCGCTATCTTTTCACGGGTCAAAACTTACACCTGACAAACTCCATCTCTTTCTAGGAAGAACATCAACCACACACAGGTTCATGGCATTTTTATTGTTGCCGAAAATTGCTGGAGGCCAGGAAGGAGGCAACAAGTGCTTTTAAAAACAGAATGTACTTGCAATAATGACGCCCCCCACCCAAAGTCAGCGCTCGGTGCGATCTCACCGGTCACACCACCCTAGAGCCTCCCTGTTCAAGGATTGTGTGCACTCAGTGACAGTCACTGTCGCTCTAGGGTGTGCTGCTTCATAGGCCTGCCCCCAAGACTGGTGGTGAACTTCAGTATGGATTGTGGTGGACAGGTCTACAAGGTTATCCCACACTTGCCACTTCTAGGATCCACCTACTGATGCTTAGACACCACAGCTTCTAAAGTTTTGCGGGGCCTTCTAAGGTCTAGCATGGTTTGGTGCTCCATCAGAAGAGTAGTCAGGTGGGCTGATCCTGGTTCCGCAGTCCCAAATTCGTCAGCTCTGACAATGGTGCCACATCTTACTGAGAAAAACTTGTACTGTCTTCAAGTACAACTCAATTGTGCCCCGCTATAAACACCTTGATGCAACTCACTTCAAATTACGCACTAAACAAGAGTAATATGCTGCCTAAAAAAAAAGTTACAACATCCTGCAAAAAGCAAACACTCAAGGGAATGCAAGATTATGTAAGGCACACAAAAACCAAATTTTTAGTGAAAAGGCGTCTTTCTTCCGCAGCCAACTAGTTATGGCTAAAAATAGACTGAGAGAACTCTTCAACATTGTCAAAAGCCAAACAAACTGCACTCCCTCTCACGAAATCAAAGCCACCAAAGAGCTATGTTAAGAAATTGCCACCTTCTTCACTAATAAAGTAAAATATTGATCAATCCCTCATCCAAACCTCAAATCTTCCTTCCCTCTTAACCTGCCCCCCTTTAATCACCCTTGGCCAATCAGAAAGTGTTCCTATCAAGGTCAATCGGTCTGACTCCAGCTAAAAAACAATGCGCATTGGTCCGACTTTGAGCTAATGTTGGAAAAAGAGGTCTTCAGTATAATTTCAAACCTAAAACCTTCTTCCCACACTATGGACCCCCTCACACCCACAATTATAAAAGAACTCAACCACACCATTTACCCTTTCTGGACAAAAATCATCAATGCCTCTCTCATCTTAGGCTGTGTCCTAGACTCCCTTCAACTAGGACAAATCACACTCATTCTCAAGAAACCAGGGGCCGACCCTAATGATCTTAACAACCTCAGACCTATCTCCAACCTCCCGTTCCTTGCAAAAACATTGGAGAAATGTGTTCTCCATCAACTCAACAAAGACATTGATGAGTTCAACCTCCTCAACACCTTTCAATCAGGATTCAGGAAAGGCTATAGCACTGAAACAGCTATGTTCAACATCTCTGACGATACAATGCTTTAGATGAAGGTGATGCTTGCCTACTCATCCTTATTGACCTATCTGCGACATTCGACACAGTAAATCATCCAACTCTTCTGGAGACCTTGAGGAAGCGCTCCGGCATTAATGGCACAGTACTAAAATGGTTCACCTCCTTCCTTCAACACCGCTCGCAACAAATTAAAATCAACTCCTGTCTCTCGAAGCCAACAAAAGTCACACTTGGGGTCCGCAAGGCTCGATCCTCCCCACGTCCCGCTTCAGTCTCTTCATGAAGCCCCTCACAGTCATCTTGAAAAAAGCTGGAGTGAATTCCCACCACTTTTATACTGATGACACCCAAATCTATTACAAAATCAAATCACCCAGCGACATCCGACACCTCAATGTGACTCTAACCGAGATCCAAACTTGGTTCAACGCTAACCACTTAAAGCTCAACCCAGATAAAAAGGAACTAATCCTATTCTCTCCAAAAAGTAACCACTGCCCAATCCAAGAGTGGATCAAGAATTTGGTTGCCCTAAACTGCCCCCTCAATCTATCCGACTCAGTTAAGTCTCTAGGCAATACCCTTGACAAGAACTTATCAATGGAGCCCTATATCAAAAACGCTGCAAAAGGTGCGCTTTTCTCACTAAAACACCTCAAGAAATTGAAACATTTTCTTCCCCATGATGACCTCAAGACAGTAGTTCAATTCCTAGTTCTCTCTAAAATCGACTACGGGGAACGCCATCCTAACAGGGACTCCAAAAGCTCACCTAGCCCCACTAAGGGCAGTGTTGAACATGGCCACACACCTCATATCTGGAATAAAAAGATTTGAACACATCACTTTAGCTCTCAACTCCCTCAACTGGCTTCCATGGAAGGGGGGTGTAGTTACAAGCTGGCCTGCATCACACAACAATACCCTTCACTCTCTGGCCCCCAACTACCTAAACAACAAACTGGTAAGAGCATGAAAATCCAGAACTCTGACACGTTCCAACTCACTCCTTCGTATCCCTCCGAAACTGAAAAAGAAAACCACTCAGTACTGATCCTTTTCTGGCAACGCTGCCAGGATGTGAAACGCTCTCCCTAGAGTCCTCAGATGCAACCCCTCCTTCTCCTGTTTCAAAAGGGACCTGAAACTCCATCTCCTTAATAAATACTTTTCCTGACCAACGTCAACAAACCTAGACATCTGAAAGAAACAGGTTAGTATTAGATTCCTTACCTTAGAATATCCCCAGGCGTCAGACTAGATCCGGAAGTGTTTGCGTAGCAATACCCCTGCGCGTCGTTAGGCGTCGTCTCTGGCTCCGCGTCCGTCGTCTGTGCCGGAATGACGTCGTCAGAGTACTTAGACGCCGCCCATGCGCGCTGACGTCAGTTCTTAGACACAGCTTTTCCGCGCCAGATATGCAGAGCCATGCTAGAACCAACACTGGTGCCATGAAACTAGGGCTCTGAAAGGGGATGACCTTTTCCGCGCCAGCTAGCGCAGATCTGGAGAAGCTCTACCCCTTAGTCACTTTTTGACTAAAACTTTTTTGATCATTTTTGATCCTCTTTCGACTCTTCAGGTGCCGGTAGGGTTGCCCGGGTTCAAACCCTGCTCAAAGTGTAGTCGACTGATGTCGAATACCGACCCCCATCGCCGGTGTCTGCAGTGTCTAGGCCTCGACCACGACGACCGATCCTGCTCCGACTGTCGAGCCCTGACGTCTAAGGCTAGGCGGGAGCAGTCCCGCAAGCGGCTCGAGCTCCAGCAGTCGGCCCCGCGCCATTCAAGGTCCCGGTCCCACGGGAGGTCGAGGGACCTGTCGCGGGGTCGGAGCCCTCGCAGCTCCGGAAGTCGCATTGGTCTTCTGGTTCCTCCTCAGGTAAGAGGCATGAGAGGTGGGAGCGTCGTCATCGCTCCTCCGACCGCCCCCGATGCTCGCCCGACGCGGCCGGGGTTTTGGGTGGCACCACCCATGCGGCTCAGCCGAAGTCGCAATCACCGCATCCTGCCTCATACCTATGGGTCCCTGCGCACGATGCGACGCGAGAGGAGATCGAGCAGTACCTCATGGGCATGAGGTCGCTCTCTTCTCCGCTGGGCCCCACGGCACCTTCGGGCCCAGTGGGCCCGGCTCCGGGGCCAAGCGGGTCGGGTGCTCCAGCACCGACGCCGTCGGCGACTTCGGTCCTGGCGCGCAGGCCCCGACCGGATCCGGATCGACGCCGGTCGACCTCACGGGTGCCGTCCCCGAGGGTGTCACCACCGCCGCCGACTTCGGTCGACGCCGGCCCCAGTCCTTCTGTCGCTCCTGTTCAGCCGTCGACACGGCCCCGTTGGGAGCCGTATGAGACGGCGGTAGGTACATTCCACTTTAATGAACGGGCCCCGATTGTTGATCCTGGCTACCAGGAATTGGGTGACGACGAGGTCTGAGGACCCTCTGACACGGGAGTGTCAGGACCAAGCGGACTGGACAGTGGAGCTTGGGGAAGCCAGTGGCCTGGATCTCTCTCCAGACACTGGTTTTGTCTCCCCTCCTACCGTGGCTACGGAGGAGGGGGCAGCGTACAGTGTAGTGTTGATGCTGGCGGCTAAGGCCTTGAACCTTACGCTCCCCTCAGCGGCCGTGAGGACTAATCTCCTCACCGAGGTCCTCAAACCGCAGGCAAGCTCAGTCGAGCCGCTGCTGCCGTTCAATGAGGCCTTATGTGACGTTCTGCTGGGCACTTGGTCCAAGCCCGCCTCAGGACAGCCTGTGGACAGGAACGTGGCCAGACGCTACCGACCGGCTCCGGGTGACCCTTGCTTCCTGTCGACCCACCCCACCCCGAGAGCCTGGTTATCCAGGCCTCCAACTCCCAGACCGCATTCCCGTCGGCTCCTCCCGACAGGGATCCAAGAGGTTTGAGCAGTTCGGTAAGAAGGTGTTCTCGTCCCTGAGTTTGGGACTGCGGTCAGTCAATACCGCATGCCTCTTGGGCCGCTACACCCACACCCTGTGGGACACGGTTGCGGACGTGCTGCCACAATGCCCTGAGGAGGTCAGGGCTAAACTCGCCCAAGCCCTAGTGGAGGGTCGAGATGTGGCACGGTACTCTATCCGGTGCGGACTGGATACCACCGATACACTGGGCAGAGCGATGGCTAGGACAGTGGCGGTTCGACGCCACGCCTGGTTGGGGTGCGCCAATTTTTTGGCTGATGTCCAGGCTACTCTTCTGGACCTGCCGTTCGATGGCAGTCGCCTGTTTGGCGACCAGGTAGACCACGCGCTTGAGCGCTTTAAGGACTCCAGGGCTACGGCCAAGTCCTTGGGCCTCTCAGCCCCGCGCCAGCAGTCGGGTGCCTTTCGCTCCTTTCGTGGCCAAGGAAGGTGCACCCCACACGTGCCGCCAGCCACACGCCACCTCAACAGAATCTTCAGCGCGGTGGCGGCCGTGGAAACCGCCGGGGAGGCGGTCAGAGACAACGGCGAGGCCAGTCCGCACCCGCTCCATCTGCCTCAAAACCTTCCTAGTCCGAGTTTTCAGGCCCATGTAACGCCCGTGGGGGGCAGGGTTCGCCATCACCTCTCCCACTGGCGCACCGTCACACGGACAGGTGGGTGCTGCAAATCGTCCGGAGGGGCTACTCCCTCCCCTTCGAGACGACCCCTACAGCTATGCCACCGCAGTACCACCGCATGTCAGGGGACCACTTGCGACATCTACAGGAGGAAGTTACGGCCCTCTTGGCCAAGAAGGCCATCGAGCGTGTTCCTGGGCCAGAAGTAGGGTGCGGTTGTTACTCCCACTACTTTCTGGTTCCCAAGAAGGCCAAAGAGGGCCTACGCCCTATCTTGAACCTACGGAACGTCAACGGCTTCCTCCGGAAGGAGAAGTTCAAGATGTTGACTTTGGCTCAGGTCTTGGCTGCCCTAGACCCACAAGACTGGATGGTGGCGTTGGACTTGCAGGACGCTTACTTTCACATCCCCGTCCTGCCGGCCCACCAGCGTTACCTGCGGTTCACGGTAGGCCACGAGCACTTTCAGTTCACCGTGTCCCCTTTGACCTTACCAGCACCCCACGGGTGTTCACGAAAGTGATGGCGGTGGTCGCAGCTCATCAGCGCAGTTTAGGGGTTTCAGTCTTCCCCTACCTCGACGACTGGTTATGAAGGCGGGCTCGCCCCAGACAGTCGTCAGCCACCTCCAGATGACGGCGGATCTCCTGCACCTGCTGGGGTTCTCCATCAACGTGCCGAAATCACACCTGTGTCCCTCCCAAAAGCTCCTCTTCATCAGGGCTGTTCTCGACTCGGCGCCGTTTCGGGTCTATCCGCCTGAGCAGCGAGTCCGGCATATTCAGGCTCTGATTCCGATCTTTCAGCCTTTATCCCGGGTTTCGGTCAGGTTGACGCTGCAGCTTCTGGGGCTGATGGCTTCCTGCATCCTTCTGGTGCATCACGCCCAGTGGCGGATGCGGGCTCTGCAGTGGGACCTGAAGTTTCAGTGGGCCCAGCATCAGGGCAACCTGTCCGACCATGTCCTGATCTCGGAGGGCACTGCGAGTCAACTGCAGTGGTGGCTCACAGACCGCGATTGAGTCAACGGCAGATCCCTCTCCCTTCCCCAACCGGAGGACGTGGTTGTGACGGACGCGTCCCTCCAGGCCTGGGGAGGCCACTTGGGAGAGGCGGAGATCAGAGGCCTCTGGTCTCCGGCAGAGTCCCGGCTCCATATCAACCTTCTGGAGCTGTGGGCGATTCGTCTGGCACTGAAGGCATTCCTCCCCTCTGTCCGAGGGAGTGCAGTGCAGGTGTTCACGGACAACACCACCGCCATGTGGTACTGCAACAAACAAGGCGGTGTGGGTTCCTGGACCCTCTGTCAGGAGGCTCTGTCCCTCTGGCAGTGGCTGGAACATCAGGGCATGACCCTGGTGGTTCACCACCTGGCAGGTTCTCTGAACGCTAGGGCAGACGAACTCAGCCGACGGTGCTCGATGGGTCACTAATGGCGTCTGAACTCGGACGTGGTGCAAGGCATCTTTCTGCAATGGGGAGAGCCTTGGTTAGATCTATTCGCCACCGAAGAGAACGTGCAATGTCTTCAGTTCTGCGCGTTGGAGTTTCCAAGGCGGCACTCGCTCGGCGACGCATTTCGTCGCGAGTGGAGTTGCGATCTGTTATACGCCTTTCCGCCTATACCACTTCTGCCCAGAGTGCTGAAGAAAATCAAGCGCGGCCGGGCCCAAGTCATCCTTGTGGCTCCGGACTGGGCTCGAAGGTACTGGTATCCTGAGCTACTCAATATGTCAGTCGGTCCCCCGATCCATGTGCCTCTTCAGGAGGACCTTCTGTCGCAGCAGCAGGGGACGGTCCTCCACCCGAACCTGTCCAGTCTCCACCTCCATGCTTGGAGATTGAGCTTCGACAGAAGAGGCCATTTGACTTGCCTCCTGAAGTCTGTAATGTTATTCTGGCAGCCAGGCGTCCCTCCACAAAGTCGGTATACGCCTGCCGGTGGAACAGATTTGTGGCATGGTGCACAGCAAAGGCTGTGGATCCTCTTTCTGCCCCTCTTTCTGAGGTTCTTCTCTTCCTTCTTTCTCTTGCCCAGCAGGGCTCTGCTCTGGGCACTCTCAAGGGCTACCTTTCTGCCATTTTGGCCTTTCTAAGGCTGCCTGATCAACCTTCTTTGTTCAAGTCCCCTATTGTCACTCGTTTTCTGAAGGGCATCACACACATGTTTCCACCTCTTTCCTTTATGATGCCTCAGTGGGACTTGAACCTGGTTCTTACTTTCCTGATGTGCCCTCCCTTTGAGCCACTTCATTCTTGTCCTCTCCGTCTTCTCACCTTGAAGACAGCTTTCCTGGTTGTCATCATCTCTGCCAGGAGAGTGAGTGAGCTCCAGGCTCTATCTTGCAAACCTCCTTTCCTGTCTGTGCATCCAAACAAGGTGGTGTTGCGTACAAGACCATCTTTCCTGCCTGAGGTAGTCTCTGCTTTCCACATCTGGCAGTCCACCACCTTGCCTTCCTTCTTTCCGCCTCCATATCCCTCAAATGATGAAGAGCGGCTCCATCGTCTGGACCCAAAACGTGCGCTTTCATTCTATATGGATCGCACACGCCAGTTCCGGGTGAATGACCAACTCTTTGTTGGTTACGTGGGTGCGAAGAAGGGACGGACGGTGCATAAGCGGACCATCTCTCGGTGGGTCGTCTTATGCATCAAGGCGTGCTACTCCTTGGCTAGAAAGGAGCCTCGAGTTGGACTGAGGGCCCATTCCACTCGGGCCACGGCGGCTACTACTGCCCTGGGTCGGGGAGTCCCCCTGCAGGACATTTGCCAGGCAGCTACGTGGGCCTCGCTGCACACCTTTGTGAGGCACTACTGCCTGGACAGTCAAGTCCGGAGGGATGGCTTCTTTGGCCGTTCCGTCCTCCAGGACTTTCTGGTGTAAGTATTGGTTCGCAGACCCACCACCGGGGTTGGTATTGATGGGGTATCTATTCTAAGGTAAGGAATCTAATACTAACCTGTTTCTTTCAGATGAACAAGTTACTTACCTTCGGTAACGATATGTCTGTAAGAAACAGTAGTTAGTATTAGATTCCTTACCGCCCCACCCATCCTCCCCGTTCTGCGAACTGATACCTAGGGTTAAGGTCATCCCCTTTCAGGGCCCTAGTTTCATGGCACCAGTGTTAGTTCTAGCATGGCTCTGCATATCTGGCGCGGAAAAGCTGTGTCTAAGAACTGACGTCAGCGCGCATGGGCGGCGTCTAAGTACTCCGACGACATCATTCCGGCGCAGACGACGCCGACGACGGACGCGGAGCCAGAGACGACGCCTAACGACGCGCAGGGGTATTGCTACCCAAAAATTTCTGGATCCAGTCTGACGCCTGGGGATATTCTAAGGTAAGGAATCTAATACTAACTACTGTTTCTTACAGATATATTGTTACCGAAGGTAAGTAACTTGTTCTTCAATGTCCGAGTTGACTCCTCTCTCTGTTTACCTATTTTTCATGTTGTATTTTTTATCTCTGTTTTGCCTCCTTTCCGCCTTCCTACTATGTAATGGCTACAATGCCTGAGAAAGGGGCCCCCATACCTGGATCTTGCAGCTTTCTCCAGTGCTTCGAGGCCCAGGGATGGGGGCCCCTCCCCTGTAACGAGGCCTTTAGCAAAACACTGCCCTACCACTGGCAGTTCTACATACATTTGAAATGCACATTCACATAGAAAAAATCTTTGTTATGGGTGTTGCAATGGTTAATAAAAGCCAGTTGATCTGATTGCTCCTTCTACCCTTCACCCTCGTCTCTTTACCTGTGTCCGGCTGGTCCTGGAAACAAAGGGGCCTTCTGTCACCTAGCAACAAAATGCAGAAAGGGGGCCTAGAATGGCCGGTACTTATCAGAGGCGCTACCCCGCCCCTTACTGTGCCAGACCCATTCGGTTCGTTCCTTCCTCCCCCCTTGCACATCCAGGAATGCCGCCACGCCCTGACCAGCAAGGTCAAGACATGTCTCATTTGTAATGCGATTGTGTGAGGCAGGGGGACGCTGCCCATGCCTAGCTCCGGCCCTGGATGAATGCATCAAGGCCGGCAGTCTGCCTACATGTTTTTTTATTAAGTCATTCCTGCGGTGCAGGCAATTTCCGGGGAGTTTTGAAGGTGATAGAGCAAGAGCTAAGAATTCCAGAATGACTTCAAGTATATCTTACTTCACTGGCCATTTCAATACATTTTGAATATAAACTCATCAATCTATGATCCAAAGTATTGTCAGCCACACTCTTAAGGTCTGACAGTAGTGTTTAGAATTCAGTTGCTACACATGGCATACAATATACGATTAAGGCCCTTCAAACTTCATATTATTACAGATATTGA
Organism: Lissotriton vulgaris; assembly: GCF_964263255.1. Lineage (NCBI taxonomy): Eukaryota > Metazoa > Chordata > Amphibia > Caudata > Salamandridae > Lissotriton > Lissotriton vulgaris. Next base: position 467,250,869 of record NC_141698.1, read on the forward strand.
CGATCGGCTTAGAGTTTCATTGTTACATTATCATGATCTTTTTCTGATCTTAACCTGGTAGATCTCCCTTGGCCCTCACACAAGCCCAGGTACAAACTTAATAAGCGGAAAAAACTATGGCCCTAACATCTCTCTCAACCTACCTGGAGAGAATGTATCTTAGGCACACTACAAAGCCTTCCAGATACCATCAGGGATTTGAGTTATTGTTGTGAGTTAGTGGCACACTTTCCCCACAAGTGCGCCCCACACCAGAAAGACACACTGTTATTTGTAAGGCTTTATTAGAAGCCGATTTTAGTGCAAAGTAAATATACCAACAATGTTGCAGATGCAAGGATAATAGTAGCAAACATAAATGCACAAGAATTATGAAGACAGGTCACAAGTACAGTGTGAAGACCCTACACATCGAACCCTAGCTGACAAACACATTAGCATCAAAAGTCTGCTATTCTATGAGGGTTCAATGTTCAGATGTTATAATCGCATGCCTGAACTTCATTGATAATCTCCATTCCGCAGCTTGTCGCTAAGCAATGCTAAATGGTGTCTCTGTGGCCACGTTTGTTATTGAATGATGACCTTGGTGCAATTAGACGGAGGACACCACTGCTCGCTCCAGAACCTGAAATTCACGCCTCTCAATGGGAAAGGAGTGAATGATAATTTTATGCCATTAATAACATTATTTTGGGGAAAATTACCTTTTGTAATTCGTGATGTAAGGTGAGAGGAAAAGCATGTACATAAATTTACATATTCATGTTAATAGAAGGAGCTCCTAATACACATGTAAGGGAAAACATTTTGCTGACACTTTACTCCGAGCCCATGGAAAAGCTCCTTGGTGCAGATTCAGAGCAGCTTTGTATACCAAACCTGGAGTTACAGTGCACTATATATGCTTATGGCCTCCCCCACCTTCTTATACCGATGCTGGGCTTTATCTTTAGTCTTCAAAATGCCAGTGCTTTGATGTGTTTCCCTAGGGGGATAGTCCCTATCTTTTGGACTGTCCCTTTTAGGATGTTCCTTCATTCACAGCAATTGTTCATAAAGCTGAGAAGGCCCTATAAGTTGCCTTTCCTGTCTGCTCAGCCGAAGTGTAACCTCCTCATGGAAATTACAGCCTCCCTCTCAGCTCCTGAACCACTTCTACCCGTCAAGAAGGCTTTGCTTGTGCCAGTCCTTGCTGCCTGGGAGAAATCCTTTTCAGGCCTGGCATTCCATATGTAGTGCAGACCCAAAGTCCTTGTCTGCTCAAACGCCTTTGTCTTCACCTCTTCCCTTCAAAATTCCAAATATATTGATTTCATGGAGCGAAGATTATTAGCATGAGGTCTTTCTCCATGCACTGCCAGTGCAACATGTCTTTGTGTGCCATGTGTTTATGTCTCTTGGCAAATGGTCGAACTGGCTACCATTAGTCTCCGAAACATGTGAAAGTTTTGTTGTTTTAACTTGTCAGGAACGGTCTTGACGTTTCCAGACAAACTCATAAATGCGGACTGGAGTTGGCTGACATTATGGCACTTTTTGTGGCAACAGAAATAATCTTACGCAGACATTCATAGATGGGCTTGACAGGAGTTCTCAGATAGGCCCAGCCTTTATAGACGGGGTTTGCTATTTAATAAAGAGAAGCGCTTCGGAGAGAAAGTAGACTCCTCCTTGGATCCGTTTAAGAATAGTCAAGCCTTAGCATGCTTCCTGGGTCTGGCCTTCTACAAAAGTATTTCCCTTCAATGCTGCCACTTTGTGTTTTTTTAAGAGCCCACCTTTCCCAGCAGAGACAACTCTCTCAGACGCTATAGACCACAAAGTAATTTTTCCACTCATTTTATGAAAAAAGGGTCTGAAAGAAACACGTTCGTTATATATTCCTTACCTTAGAATTACTCCCAGGCATCCGACTGGATCTGGAAAGTTTTTTCGTCAGCAGTACCTCTGCGTGTCGGAAGGTGGAGTCGGTCGGCTCCGCGTCCGTCGTTGGCATTGTGGTCGCCGGGATGACGTCACAGTAGCTACCTAGACACTGCCCTCACACGTTAGTTCTTTCTTTTTCCGCGCCAGCCAGCACAGATCCGGAGAGAGTGGTACCTCCAGTCACTTTTTGTCTGAACTTTTTGAGCGACTTTTGTCAACGTCTTTTTAGAGTCTACGACTGCTGGTGCACGAAGAATTATCGGATTCATGGCATGCGGTTCCTGTACCCGACTGATGTCGATTAAGGATCCGCACCCCGTGTGCCTCTTTTGCTAGGAGCGCAAGTCGTGCTCCGACTGCTGGTTAATGTTAAATGATATTTATACAACGCAGCGGTTACCCGGGGGTGTCCTGGAGCTAGTTACATCTCCTTTAGGCAAGGAAATATTATTTGGCAAAAAGCCAGGTTTTTACACTTTTCCTAAAGACCAACAGATCTGAGACATCTTTTAATTGGAACAGCAAAGCATTCCAGGCTTTAGCTGCACAGTAAGCAAAACTTCTGCCTCCCCACCGCACTTTTTTTATGTGGGGTACTGAGACCCACCTACCCTCCAGTGACCAGAGTTGTTTCCTTGGTATGTACCAGTGGAGCTGCTGTCTTAAGTATTCTGGCTCCATACCGTCCAGAGCTTTAAAAACCAGGCAAAGGGTTTTAAAGTGCACTCTGTTCCTAACCGGTAGCCAGCGTAATTTTTTTATTTCCTTGGCTACTTAGTCGAATCGAGATGTGCCAGTAAGCAGTCTGGCCGCTGCATTTTGTAGCATCTGAAGTTTGTTCATCAGCCTTTGTTGAACATTTAGATACAGGCTATTACAGTAGTCTAACTTTGACATTACAAGGGTCGCGACCACCGTATGTTGGCTACTTGAGGGCAAGAATGGCAATATTTTCCTCAGTGTTTTGATTACATAAAAAGTTTTTGATACCACTGAGTTTACCTAATGATTGAAAGTGAGCCCATCATCCACAATCATTCCCAAATGTTTTACTTTTTTTTACATGTGACGGGAGAGGGCCCATAGAATCAGGCCACCAGTTGGGTATCCAGAAATTGACATCATTGCCGATAGTATGATCTCAGTTTTTCCAATGTTGAGCTTCAGGCAATTCCACGCCATCTAATACCCCACTGCCATCCTACATTCTTGGAAACGTATGTCCCCTCCTGTCCTCACCGGGTAATAGAGACACCACAATTTGGTTGTCGTCCGCATAAGAGGTGAGGCCGAATCCAAAAGCTCTGATGACACAGGCTAACGAGGAGACATACACATTAAAAGTGTGGGACTGAGAGAGGACCACTGTGGAACCCCACAGAGCAGTACAAAAGATTTTGACTGATAGTCGCCCAGGGCCATGATTTGTCTCTTGTTAGTTAAAAAAGCTCTTAAAAGGTCCACAGCTTTCCCCTGGATTCCACATGCCCTTAAACGGTCCATCAGGATGTCATGGTGGACCATATCAAAGGCGGCAGACAGGGCCAGTAAAAGCAGAGCTGCCCTGCCGCCCGATCTACTACTTCCCTAATCTCATCTGTGGCCTTGATGAGAGTGCACTCAGTATTATGGCCTTCTCTGAAGCCGTATTGAGAGGGATCCAATGCTTGTGTCTCCTTTAGAAAGGTACTAAGTTGTTTATTCATAACTTTTTCTATTAATTTTGCTAGGAGCGGGAGCCTGGAGATAGCACGAAAATTATTTGGGTCCTTGGGGTCCAAACTTAGTTTTTTTTAGGAAGGGAAAGATAGAGGCTAACTTCCAGCATTTCGGGAACTGTCCTGTTACAAACATGCTATTAAAAATGGAAGTTAGCCTCGAAGCAATTGGAACCGGGGCTAATTCGGCCCCTGCCACCGGACAAGAATCATAAGGGGACCCTGAGTTAGCTGCCTTGAGAAACCCTTGAATATCTTCAGGAAGCACTGGAGAGAAGTTCTCGAAGAGGGAAATGGGAGCCCTGCTTGACCTGGATTCCTCCCTAGCCACAGTTAATCCACCAGTGCTTGGTCCATTAAGGTTAGGAAAATAGACTCCACTTTTGTCAAGAAAAACATGGCGATATCTTTGCACAGATTCTGACTTGATTGAACTTTGACCAGGCTGGGAGAGGCCAGGCTGAAGACAGTTCTAAACAACTCTTTTGCCAAGTTCTTGGCTAAATCAATGTGAGTTCCAAAATACTGTTGTTTAGCCAAGAAAATGGTGTGTTTATAGTTCTGCAGGCTAAGCTTGTATGACTTTTTATCAGTTTCCTCATAGCCTTTCCTCCACTTCCGTTCAAACCGTTTGCATTTAAACTTCTGAGTTCTCAGTTCCTCTGTAAACCAAGGGATCGAGGATTGTGATCTTTTAAGGGCATAGGGTTTTAGCTGGGGCTATTACCTCACAGGCTTGTTCCAGCCATTCTGTGTATACCACTGGCGCCTCCTCCACCTCCTCTGGTAATTGCCCTGTTTTGGTGGTGAGCTGGTTCTGCAAAACTGTCTCATTAATTTTATTCCAAGCGCTAGCACTTATAGGACCTTTAGGATATTGCCCAGGTGCCCGCTGCGCCATCAACATTAAATCAAATTGGACGGCAACATGATCCGACCACACGAGTGGTAAAAGCCTTACAAATTTGAGACACGGATCATTCATAAAAATACCATCTAAGGTATGTCCTGCCACGTGAGTCCATGGCACTGAAGGCTTTGCGGGAGCAGTCCAGGAAGCTGCTTGAGCGCTGGCAATCGGCTCCGCATCGTTCGAGGTCCCGGTGGCGATGGAGGTCCAGGGACCGGCCGCGGAGCCATCAACACTCGCCAAGTCATCAAAGTCTTCCCGCTCGGGGTCGGGTAAGTCAAAGCACAAAAAGAAGTCGAAGAAGCATCGTCTCTCTTCGACTTCTCCCCATCGGTCGGCTGACCCGACGAGGGATGCGGGCGGTGCCCCTCCCGCTGCTCCGCGCGTGAAGCCTGAAGAGTTGACTCTGGGCTTCCCTTCCTTCCCGGGACCTGAAGCAACTCCTGCCCAGCTTTGTAAATTTTACGAGACGATGCATGCCATCTTCGGGCAGTCTGAACCCGCTGGTGCGCCTTTGGGCACCAGCGGACTCAGTTGGGGGACCTAGGACTTCTCTGCCGTCGGCTCCGGCGCCCCAAGGCCCAAGTGGATCCAGGCCTGGATCCCGAACTTCACCGGTTGACCTAATTACACCTTCAGGGGCGCCGCTTCCTCTGGCACCGCAGCCTCAATCGATGCCAGTTGTGTCGCCGGCCGGCGTTGACCCCAGCCTCCATCCTGATGTGGACCCGGAGCCAGACTGATGTCACCCGACCCCGGATCCGGCGCTGAGAGGGGCTTTTGTGCCCCTGTTCAGCCTGGGGTCCCTTTTCAGCCAGATTGGCAACCTGAGGATGAGGAGGAGGCCTGGGAGGGCTCAGGTGACCCTTTAACTGATCAGCTAGGATCTGAACAGGACTGGAGAGAGTAACTGGGGTATTCCTGTGGTCTTGACACCTCCCTTGACCTTGGCATGTTGTCTCCTCCTACCGGGGCTACGGAGGAGGGAGCGTCATATGCAGTGGTGTCGCATAGGGCGGCCGAGGCTGTCAACCTCGAGCTTCCTACGGTGGCGGTCAGGACTAACCACCTGCAAGAGGTGCTTCAGCTGGCTGCGAGCTCTTCGCAGCGCCTCCTGCCATGTAATGAAGCCCTTACCGATGTCCTTTTGGGCACATGTTCCAGGCCCAATACGGGGGCTCCCATGGACAGGATGATTGCCCGACGGAGCCGCCTGGCTCTGGGCGACCCCACTTTCCTCTCCCACACCCCACCCCGGAGAACTTGGTCGTCCAAGCCTCCAATTCCAAGAGCGCATTCCCTACCGCTCCACCGGAAAGGGAACCACTGAAGCTGGACCATCTTGGGAAGAATATTTTCTCTTCCGACAGCTTGGGACTGCGGTCAGTAAACACTGCATGTCTATTGGGCCGTTATTCCCACTCTGTGTGGGATACGGTTGCACAGATGCTGCCTCAGTGTCCGGAGGAGGCCCGGACAGTGCTCTCCCAGGCTATCGCTGGTGGGAGAGATGCAGCAAAGTTTATCATCCGTTGTGGGCTGGATACCGCCGACTCTCTAGGCGGGACGATTTCCACATCTGCAGCCCATCGTCGCTACGCCTGGATGAGATCAACTGATTTTTCGGGTGATGTTCAGAACACATGGACATGCCCTTTGATTGCTGTTGCCTTTTTGGTGACAATGCGGACAACGCTTTAGAGCGTTTCAAGGACTCACGGGCTACGGCCAAGTCCTTGGGCCTCTCCAGCCACCCAGCGCATTCTACTTTTCGCCCCTTTCGTGGCTACGGAAGGGGTGCCCACTACGTCCAGCCCAGAGCCACAGGCCGTAGCAAGTTCCCCAACATTCGCGCGGCTGGGGACGTGGGAACCACCGCCGTGGTTCAGGGGGCCAGCGGGCGGACCAGTCCACCAAACCCCTCTCTGCAGCAGCCTCCAAACCCTCCTAGTCCGACCTTTCAGGCCCATCAAACGCCAGTGGGTGGCAGGATTCGCCATCACCTCCCCCACTGGTGCACCATCACGTCGGACAGGTAGGTTTTGCAAATAGTCCGAAGGGGCTACTCCCTCCCCTTCGAGGCTACCACTCCAGCCATGCCACCTTAATACCACCGCATGTCGGAGGATCACCTGGCACTTATCCAACAGGAAGTTTTGTCTCTCTTGGCCAAGGGAGCCATCAAGTGCGTTCTTGCCCAGAAGTAGGTTGTGGTTGTTATTGCCACAACTTTCGGGTACCCAAGAAGGACAAGGGCCTGTGTCCTATCTTGGATCTCAGGAACGTCAACAGCTTCCTCCGGAAGGAGAAGTTCAAGATGTTGACGCTCGCTTAGGTCTTGTCTGCCCTCAACCCTGGAGACTGGATGGTAGCGTTGGACTTGCAGGACGCTTATTTTCATATCCCCGTCCTGCAGGCCCACCGGCGTTACCTACAGTTCACTGTACGCCACAACCACTTTCAGTTTACCGTGCTCCCCTTTGGTCTTATCAGCACCCATCGGGTGTTCACGAAAGTGATGGCGGTGGTCGCAGCTCATCTGCGCAGATCAGGGGTTCCAGTCTTCCCTATCTCTGCTATTGGCTGTTGAAGCCAGGCTCACCCCAGGCAGTTGTCTCCCACCGCCAGACTGCAGCCGAACTCCTGCATTCGCTGGGGTTCTCCATCAACATGCCGAAGTCACACTTGATTCCCTCTCAGAAGCTCCTCTTGATCGCAACGGTCCTGGACACGATGCGGTTTCAGGTTTATCCTCCCAAACAGCGAATCCGGGATATTCGGGCTATGATTCCTATCTTTAAGCCTCATCCCGGGTTTCGGTCCGGATGACCCTGAGGCTGCTGAACCTCATGGCATTCTGCATCCTGCTGGTCGATCATGCCAAGTGGCATATGCTGGCTCTGCAGTGGGACCTGAAGTTCCAGTGAACGAAGCAGCAGGGGAATCTGTCCAATTGCATCCAGATCTCGGAGGGCACTGCTCAACAGTTGCAGTGGTGGCTCACAAACCAGGATTGGGTCAACAGCAGATCCCTCTCCCTTCCCCAACTAGAGCACACAGTGGTGACGGACGCATCCCTTCTGGGATGGGGCGGTCACATGAGAGTAGTGGAGATCAGAGACCCCTGGTCTCTGATGGAGTGCGGGCTCCACATCAGCCTTCTGGAGCTTTGGGCGATTCATCTTGCACTCAAAGCATTCCTTCCCTCTGTCCGGAGAAGAGTAGTGCAGTTGTTCACTTACAACCCCACCTAGAAAGCAGACCTCTGAACTGACCTATATTTCTTTTCATGTGGCCAGTGTTGGCTCAAAGCTGACCCTTCCCCAAAATCATGTCATGTAACACAGTTGGCCACAAAAATATATTATTTTATTTTATTTTATTTTTCGTTATGCGAAATTGTTTTGTATCTTTTTATATAATAAAATTGTTCTATCATTCTACAGTTTAAAAAAGAGACAAATACAACATTTGACATACATATACACAACCATTAGATGCAACAGGTAATTGCCTAGAGAAGTGTATAATTACGAGAGTTCAAATGTGCTATAGTCACATATTATTCCATCTCTTGAGTTATCCGTTATCAATCTGATTATTGCGTATTGTTCTTAAAACATGTATTGAATCAACATAGGATAACTAAGGAGTACTCATCAATACATACATGAATAGAATAAATAACCCCAGAATCACCATCCACAAAGCTCACTCACTAATCACACTTACTCATTCGCACCTTCACACATACTAGAAAGAGATTCAAACAACAAGGGAGGGCCCAAAATGATCTACTAGTAGCTGACTCTATAATTGTTGATTGATGTGAATCACCCCCTCAGATGTCTATGGTGTGTCTGTCTCTATGGGAAGTCTCCAGATATGAAGTGTTGGTCAACGTGCGTTTTGGTGGATCTACAGTTACACCCCCTTCCTCAGGACCAAAAATAATAAAGAGGAATCTCAAACAAGGTGGCTTGGGATAATCTGTGAAATAATAACAATAGTCAGGGAATGCTTGGATAGGGTAAATCTTTTAAAAGAGATGACTTAGATGCCATTATTTCCAGCCAAATTCTGAGCCAGATACTCACATGCGAACCTGTCTCTTGCAACGAATGTCTGTGACGAATAGGCATAATACACCTTATCAAACCATTGTGTGTCATGCAAACAGACCTGGTGATCAGGAAAGAACAACTGTGCAATATGTTGAAAAGTCTCAGACAAAAAATATGAAGAAAGTTTAAAAAAAAGGAAGAGAAAGCTAACTTCACTGTGTGGCTAGAGCACAATATGTGCAATCAGTTTGAAAGAAAGCAGAGAAGATATTTTACATATTTACAGCTCACAGGAGCATGCATAGTTGTTTAGCTAAAGGATCCTGTTAACAGCAACGAATCCAATCTTATTCCATAGAGCTAGGAATTCTTGTCATTAGCAACAGAGTCACTTCGGACCAAGATTTATATTTTCCAATTGGCCAGATATACGTTTAGTCTATGAAATGAGAAAAAGGCCTTAGATATGATACATATTCAAAATGTATGTTCTAAAACCAGTTTGTGCATGGATTTATACAGTGAATATCTTACCCTGAGCAGGACCATAAGTTGGGCTTCCTTCAAAGAGAGGGACTATGACGAATGTGTTTCTAGAATATCTGCTATGTGTTTTTTTTTAAAACCAATTTTGCTTGACAGCAAAAGAAAAAGAGAAATTATATGTATGTGCCAGCTTTATACTCCGATGACACACAAACATATTTTCATAACCTCCAGAGCCTTCAATGGGGCAACTCTTTATTATGGCATATATCTCAAGCATAAGGAAAGAATTGTTATTTGTCTTTCTGATAGTTACATTATTTCTCACAAAAGAATAACCAGACTTATATCTGTACCGTATGTACCACAGCTTATGCATATATAAGGGGGCACAGCAATGCTCCTTAACAGATTCTTCTCTGCATATATCTTATGGAAAATCGCTGCGGGATGTCGGATTCGAAGAATCCCTTACTTTACTTCATAAATAGGGAAGACATGTGAGACTATAATACTGGAAACGTACCACTCTACGGTGCGGTTTCCAAAAAGGTATGTATAACTATATTAAGAATCTCCCACTTACAAAGTTCTCTGAGAATCCTAATAACAATGACACGGTTAAAGCAAACCCCCCTGGGTGCTTTTCCTTCCTTACCTAGTCATCGCACAAACGTGTCTCAAAGGAGCTCCCAAGTGTCCCAATCGATCACGTTCGGCAGTACTCGTTGGCTAAAATCCTATTCCTTTTAAGTGGCGCCAAAAACGCGGCAAATTAGATCTACTTGCGTCAAATTGATGATGTCATCGATTATGTGACCAGTGTGACAGGCATATTCATTCTCTTTCATTGCTGCCATATTGAAAAGATAAACTGATCCAGAAGTAGCCGAACTAAGTCAAATATATTGTATGCTGAGGTTGTAGGTACTTTTCTAATTTAAATTACCAATGTCTGTAAAGCAAAAAGGTCTAACGCATACAAACTGCAGTTCTGATATGCGTAAAATCTGATCCATATGTTTTCAAATGAGTAGATCTCCTCTCGATATTTGAATTACATTGCATGTCATGTGATCATGATGGCAAACGTATTCCTACTCCTACCCTGCCACTATATTGCCCATGTGTTCTCAACCAGGATGAGTGTTAGTAATCAACTTTCTAATGGATATATCTGCCAGTGGATTCCTCACCTTGTGAATATCCCCCTGCGTTGGCAACATTCGGAAATTCTTTTGTAGCTCTTCACGCCGACGTGGACGACGGCACAGAAGCATGGCATCGCGCGCGGCTTCGTTGACGTCACTGACTCCATAATAGGACTCCGTTGACATCAGTTCCCCCTTTTCCGCGTCGTCGACGCTAACGGTTTTTCTAGGGATCCTCAGTAGCTCGTGGGTAACTCTGTTACTGTTGATTGTTTCTAGTGCTTTCTTGCTTCTTTGTTTCCTGTCGAGATGTCTTCGAAGAAAACTGGGTTCAAGCTGTGCGGAGAGTGCGGGAAGATGATGTACATAACGGATCCGCACGAAGACTGCGTATGGTGCCTTTCTTCTGACCATGATGTCCAAGGGTGTCCATGCTGTAAGAAGATGAACCCCAAGGCGCTGCGAGAAAGAGAGGCGAAGCTTTTTGTGGCGAAGATGAAAGGCAAGAAAGATAGGACGAGTTCGAAGTCCCGCTTGAAGCAGTGGAGGTCGCGTTCGAGGTCCCGCTCGAGGTCGCCTTCGAGGTCGTCTTCCGGGCATGCTTCTCGATCCAAGAGGAAGCATAAGAAGAGGAAGCACGGGTCTCGACGTCATTCTGAGAGGGAGTCGGACCTGAAGTCGAAGTCTCCAGGTCGTAGACATCGGAAGGATTATGTGTCTCCTTCACCTGTTGTTCCGGATCCGGAAGGTGAGCCTTCGCATGTGGAGTCTCCGGAGCATTCTCCGGCTCCGGCATCGAATCCTTCTCCTGCGCCCACACACTCACCACCTCGAGAGGAGGAAGAGGCTCCATTGCCAGAAGGTTCTGCGACTCCGGAGAATTCCAGAGGGTCTGGCTGACACAGTTCCTGCACCTCGACAGGAGCAGCCTGTGGGTCAATACCCTCCATTTCCAGGCCCGTGACAGGACCGTACGTATTATTTAAATGTAATGTATGGTGTCATCTCGAGAGCCATGTATCCCTCTCGTGCACCGGCTGGTCCCATGGGTCCGATGGCCTTTAATCTGGGCGTCCCTCAAGCATATGCACCGGCGCCGTTTATGCCTTTTATGCCGACGCCGGCTTGGCATTTTCCGGCTCAGAGATCATCAACGCCGGTTCCATCTTCACCGGCTCCGGTCCGACCTTGTGCGCTCCAAACTGATCCACCAGCTCTGAGTTCAACGCCGGCACCAGCTCCGTCGGAGTCGGTTGTGGCTCTGTCGACGCCGACCCCGAAGATGAGGTCTAGGCGGGAGGCTCAAATGCTTTTGAAGGAGCTGAGATATAGAGCGAAGGAGGTGGAAGGAGAGCTGCAAAACTCCGATGACTTCTTTGATGACCTTAAGGAAGCTAGCGCTTGGAGTTATCTCCAGAGTGGGAGCTTTCCTCAGCTCCTGACGTCCCTTCGAAGGATGTAGCACCATATCACATGGTTATTAGAAAGGCAGCTGAACCTTTGGATTTGAATCTGCCCACTGCGGAGTTTAAGTCGAACATTTTGACCGAAGTACTCCATTCTCCCTCTTCAGTGGTGAAACCGATGCTGCCTTTTAATGAGGCAATTACAGAGCCTGTCCTAGAAGTGTGGAAAAAGCCCTTTTCATCGCCTGCTGTATCAAGGGCTGTTGCTAGGAGATATAGGGTGGCTCCTAGAGATCCTGACTTCCTCTCAACACATCCGTCTCCAGAGAGTTAAGTTATTCAGGCAGCCTGTTCCAAGACATCAACTGGAGCTTTTCCACAGGTACCTGGTGACAAGGAGTCTAAGAAGCTGGACCAATCAGCTAAGAAGGTATTCTCTTCGGCTAGCATGGCTCTCAAGTCCACAAATGCCATGTGCCTTTTAGGACGCCATAACATGGAAAATTTGGCTGGTCAACACTCTGTTGACGCAGGCTCAGCTACGCACAACCTTAATACAATTTACCGATCAAACTCCACTTTTAACATAGTATTCATATTTTTAATTTATATACATCTTAACATTCAGTCAAATTTTTTCAAAGGTATTGTGTGTACATATAGTCATCACAATATTTACAAAAACAATTAACCACATAATATACAATGTAGAACATTAGATTCTTTGGTGTACATCATAGTTCGCCCAATGCATTTCGGGACAAAAGTAGGGTCCCTTCGTCAGGGGCAATGCTGTAAAATAACATATACAGACGCATAAGTTCAATTATATATATAAGACCAAGTATCATGGTTCATCACACTTTTAACAAAACACCTCCACCTAAAGAAAACACCCAACGTGTGTCTATGAAGAAATAATAGCTTCGAGAAGCCAGTAGATGCTACTCACATATACACAAATAAATCGTGTCTTCGTCTGAGCTTCCCAAGTCCAACACAGTTCTTAAAAAAATACGCGAAAAAAATCAAATTTGTCAACTCGGTCTATCAATAAACACTAAACAAGAAAAGCTCCATCAAAAGTATACTCAAAAAGCTCAATAAGAATGCATACCTGCTTTTCAATCCAACAAAAAGCTATGCGTGGACACTCTCCCACTAGACACGTGCTTGTTCTTCAAGACCTGTGTACAATATAAACCCATTTAGAGGTCGTCCATATACATCACCGCGTTCAGACACACCAAACCGTTTAATGCCAAAATACCAGTTCTTACCGTTATTCCAAAAAACGTAGCTCCTCTATAGACCTCCGTGTAAACTTTCCAGCATTCGAAGACACCGGCGTGTGTGGAGATACATCGTTCCCTGGTATAAAAATTCAAACGTATCACCCTATTGGAGGCTACCCTGATCATGTGCACCAATGGCCAACGGGTTCTCAATCTATTCTATTTTCGTCACCGGTAACTATGGTGACCGTCCTCACGACTCTCCATAGGTCGCCGTCTGAATTGTCAACTATCAGGCTACAAACGTCGAATATATAGCGACCATATGTTAATCAAAAAGTTGCTTATATCACGCAGTTATGGCGTGTTCAAATTATGCAACATATAATATTCACTAATCGAACGTGAATCTACGTCGGTCACCAAACCACGTGTTACAACACATCAACAAACTTTACAAATACGGCGCAACGCTACCTCCAGCTCTACAAATAACAACATGCATTGGCTACCAAAAATAGAACGCGAGTATACGTGGATCACTAAACCACGTGTTCCAACACATCAACAATCTTCGGTTGTGGCTCTGTCGACGCCGACCCCGAAGATGAGGTCTAGGCGGGAGGCTCAAATGCTTTTGAAGGAGCTGAGATATAGAGCGAAGGAGGTGGAAGGAGAGCTGCAAAACTCCGATGACTTCTTTGATGACCTTAAGGAAGCTAGCGCTTGGAGTTATCTCCAGAGTGGGAGCTTTCCTCTGCTCCTGACGTCCCTTCGAAGGATGTAGCACCATATCACATGGTTATTAGAAAGGCAGCTGAACCTTTGGATTTGAATCTGCCCACTGCGGAGTTTAAGTCGAACATTTTGACCGAAGTACTCCATTCTCCCTCTTCAGTGGTGAAACCGATGCTGCCTTTTAATGAGGCAATTACAGAGCCTGTCCTAGAAGTGTGGAAAAAGCCCTTTTCATCGCCTGCTGTATCAAGGGCTTTTGCTAGGAGATATAGGGTGGCTCCTGGAGATCCTGACTTCCTCTCAACACATCCGTCTCCAGAGAGTTAAGTTATTCAGGCAGCCTGTTCCAAGACATCAACTGGAGCTTTTCCACAGGTACCTGGTGACAAGGAGTCTAAGAAGCTGGACCAATCAGCTAAGAAGGTATTCTCTTCGGCTAGCATGGCTCTCAAGTCCACAAATGCCATGTGCCTTTTAGGACGCCATATACACGCAGTGATGGACTCTGCAAAACAGTTGGTACCAAAGATACCGGAGGAGGACAGGGGAAACTTCAGTGAGGTTCTTGCGGATACTCAGGCTGGTGCTCGCCAGGTGATCCAGAGCAGTTTGGATACAGCTGACTCTGTGGCAAGGGTCATGGGATCAGCTGTTGCCACCAGGAGGGCTTCTTGGTTGAAGTCTTCTGAATTTTCTCCTGATGTACAGGCTACTTTAATAGACCTTCCATTTGATGGTTCCAGCCTGTTTGGAAAAAAGGCAGATGCTGCCTTGGAAAGGTTCAGAGGCAGTAAGGCGACGGCTAGGTCTTTGGGACTTCAGACCAGGGGTACATCGGTTAAGAGATAGAGGATTTGGGAGATCTTCCTTTCGCTCTTACAAGCAACCACAGCAGCAGCAACAGCAGCAGAATTCTCTGTACAAATCGTACCTAGAGGTCGTCTAGCTTCCTCCTCCTCCTCCTCCTCCTCCTCCTCCTCCTCCTCCTCCTCCTCTTCCTCTTCCCACCCCCCTCCAACCACAGCAAAGCAGCCCTAGATCCGCCATTCCGGATCATGTTGGTCCTGTAGGGGGTCGGCTTACTAATTTTCTACAGGATTGGGAATCGGTCACATCGGACCTTTGGGTTCTCAATCTCGTGGAGTATGGGTATGCTCTTCCCTTTCAGGAGTTTCCCCCGAATTATCCTCCTTGCAGAGGATTTTTCACAAAGGACCACCTGCATCTCCTGCAGGAAGAAGTCCTGGCTTTACTAAGAAAAGGTGCAATAGAGGTGGTTCCGGAGCAGAAAAGGGGTCAGGGATGCTACTCCCGGTATTTTCTGATACCCAAGAAGGATGGTAGACTTCGTCCAATCCTGGACCTTAGGGTCTTGAATCTCTTTCTGAAACTGGAGAAGTTCAAGATGTTCACCCCTGCACCGGTTCTTCAAGCGCTGCTAGAAGAAGACTGGATGGTGTTGATCCACTTGCAGGATGCGTATTTTCATATTCCCATCCTGAAGTCACACAGAAAGTATCTCTGTTTCACAGTGGGATCGCAACATTACCAGTTTGCGGTCCTTCCGTTTGGTCTTACTACTGCACCTCGAGTCTTCACCAAGGTGATGGCAGCACATATCAGAAGGTCAGGAATACCAGTATTCCCTTAGCTGGACGATTGGCTGATCAAATCAGAATCTCCGGAGAAGGTGCTCCATCATCTGCAAGTCACAACTCAGTTGTTGTACAGATTGGGCTTTTCGGTAAATGTGCCCAAATCTCAACTGGTGCCCTCCCAGCGCAACCTGTTCATAGGTACTGGATATCACTGTGTGTCGGGCATTCCCTCCTCCACAAAGGATTCGCGACATACAGGATATGATTCCTTTATTTTACAATGGAGCAGTCGTTCCAGTCCTGAAGGTCCTTCGTCTGCTCAGTCTGATGGCTTCCTGCATTCTGCTGGTCAATCATGCACGCTGGCACATGAGGGCACTCCAGTGGTGCCTCCGCAGGCAGTGGTATCAGCACAACGGAGATCTCAGGGAGTCAATCAGGATCTCCAGAGAAGCTGTGGCGGATCTGTCTTGGTGGAGCGTGGAAAGCAATCTGACTCAAGGGAAGCTGTTCCACTTACCTCCATCGGTGGCCACGGTGATAACGGATGCATCCCCCCTGGGGTGGGGTGCTCATCTGGGGGATCTGGAGATCAAGGGTCTTGGTCTTCAGAGGAAAGGTTGCTTCACATCAACCTTCTAGAGTTACGGGCGATACGTTTGGCGCTCAAGGACTTCCTCCCTTCCCTTCGCGGTCAGCCGGTTCAGGTCCTGACGGACAACACTACCGCAATGTGGTATGTCAACAAGCAGGGAGGAGTGGGGTCGCAATCTCTCTGCAGAGAAAGAGGCTCTGCGACTCTGTTCCTGGGTTCAGGACCATCAGATTTGTCTGATGACAAATCATCTGGCCGGAGTTCTGAACATGCGTGCAGACAGTCTCAGTCGGCAGTTCTCAGCCAACCACGAGTGGAGGCTTTATCCGGAGGTGGTTCGTCACATCTCAGGTGGACCTGTTTGCCACTTGCGAGAATGTTCACTGCCCGTCATTCTGCAGTCTCCAGTATCCGATGCAGGGAGCTTTGGGGACGCGTTTCAGTTGAGTTGGGAGTGAAAACTCCTTTACGCGTTTTCTCCCATAGCCTTGATTCCTCGGGTTCTGAGGAAGATACGCCAAGACCGGGCCCAAGTCATATTGATCGCCCCGGATTGGCCAAGAAGGGTGTGGTACACAGATCTTCTTCACCACTCCTTGTGCCCGCCGCTCCGTTTCCCTCTCAGGGCAGACCTCCTCTCTCAGATGGAGGGGCAGGTTCTACACCCCCACCTCCAGACCTTACACCTTCATGCCTGGAGATTGAACGAGGCAATCTGAATTATTTTTTTCTCCCACATGATGTGGTGGATGTCATCTTATCAGCCAGGTGTCATTCCACCAAGTCTATCTACTCTTATCGGTGGTCCAAATTTCTCTCTTGGTTTGGGGAGAAATCCATTGACCCTTTGAAGGCTCGATTGTCTGGCATTCTTCAGTTTGCGCTTTCTTTGGCTCAGCAAGGGTTTGCTGTAGCTACAGTGATGGGTTATCTATCGGCTTTGTCTGCATTTCTCTGTCTGCCGGATCAGCCGACCTTATTTAAGTCTCCTATTGTGTTAAGGTTTTTAGGGTTTAAATGTCTTTATTGAGTTTTAACACATAAGCAGACCCATGTACATTTAGCTAGTTTCAGGCAATATCTACTCAATACAACCAGACAATGTTAATTGAGAGCGCGAGCCCAGTATGCAAAACGGAAGCAGTCTGTATAGTGTACATGGAAGAAAGCTATGGAAATATAACAAAGGAACAAAACAACCCCCTTCCCTAGAAACCCCTCCCTCCCCAGTCCAGTGCTCTTTTTCCCTCGTCAACCCCATCTTTCCCCTGCCAACCACGCAACCCCGATGGCTTATCTAGCAATCCGTCTCTCGCGATTCTGTAAGGCGTAACAGTCTAAGATATCATGGACATGTGACCTCGCGAAACTCTGTCGCTAAGAGTGACAGAAATGAGTGCCATAATTCATCATAGGTAGATCCCTCTCCCGCTATAGTAAGGATTAACTTCTCCATCCCAAGGACATGCCACAGTTTATGAAGCCATCCCACAAAAGAGGGTGTGGTGGGAATGCGCCATGTGTAAGTAAATTTTGCACCGCTGAGCCTAGAGCAATAGCTATCTGACTGCCTTTAGAGGATTTCAGCGGGTAAGTTAGGGGGTTAGAATACCCAACAGTACATAAGCTGGAAAGCGCGGGATTTCTGTCTCAAAGTGCTTGTCCACTTCTGTTAACACCTGAGTCCAGTAGGGCTGAATGTGTGCGCATTCCCACAACAAGTGCACCAGAGTGCCTACCCGGCCACAACCAAGCCAGCAGGTCTTTTCTCGCTGGCGATCAAGTGCATGTAGTCCCTCCGGAGTATAGTACCCATATATCACCACTTTTGTGAAGGTCTCCGTCAACCCCATGTGGTATGCAGAGTGTCGAGCTCAGTAGAATATCCCCTCCCACTCTTTGCGACTGAGTGTCCTACCTAGTTCTCTCTCCCACCTTTCTCTGCCAGGGCTATATGTGTTTGTCTAGGTAACCTGGAGCATCTTATATAGGTCAGAGACAAGTTTAGCATCTGATGTGAGGGTGATGAGCCAGCGTTCATAGAGCGATATGCGCCTGTCTGCACTCGAGCGTATCTGGGGTTGGAGTGCTCAGTGACGCACCTGTACGTATCTTAGCCGCTCGGTCTCAGGGAGTCCGTATTTCTGCCTGAGTTGGGGAAAGGGGATAACCCCCTCGGCTCTGTACACATGGGACAAAACCCGGCAACCAGCAGGCCTCCAGCGTGCAAAGGCCAACCTGTCAGTGGGGTGAAATCAGGGTTGTCGACCAATGGGGTGAGAGGGGATGGAAAGGTTGTAAGGTCGTGTTTGATATTAGTGGCATCCCACACTTCAAGGGGGACCCGCGTTATATGCGAGGCATACAAATTAGGGGGCCTGTGTGGTTTGTGCAGGAAAGGGATTTCCTGCAGCGGTCTTGCCGCAACTGCCTGATCTTGAAACAGCCAGTGTTTCTCCGACTCCCACCGACTCCACTCAACCAAGTACCGTAGCTGTGCCGCCTGAAAGTACAACTGTAAATCGGGAACCCCTAGGCCTCCCATCTCAGGGGGGAGCGTCGCCAATGCTCGCCGCATTCTTGGTTTCCTGCCATTCCAAATGAACTGGGCCAAGTTGGACTGTGTCTGTCGTATCCACCCCGCTGGCGGCAGAGGAAGGGTGCGGAATAGGTACAGAATCTTGGGCAAAATAGTCATTTTGACCGCCGCAATCCTGCCCAACCAGGAGAGAGGATAATGTTTCCAGTAGCCCATCTCAAGTCGGATGGTCCCCCGAAGGGCAGCGTAATTAACGGAGGCCATAGTAGGAAGGGAAGAGGCTAGCTGGATCCCCAAGTATGGGATAGTGTCCGCCACCCCATGCACGGGAAACAAGTTCTGTAGGTATTCCTTGGTAGAGCGCGACAGCGAGAGATCCAAAGCCATGGACTTGTCTGTATTGACTTTAAATCCGGCCACCCGAGCAAAGGCATCAAGGTCCGCCAAGCACTCCGGCAAGGCTTCCTTCGGGTTAGTCAGGGAAATCAGAACGTCATCGGCATACAAGCTGATCTTGTGAACATAGCCACCAAATAAAGGTGCCGAACTTTTCCCGTATCCCCACCCTCTCCAGCACCCGCTCCAAGTAGGGCCAGTGAACACTGTCGAACGCCTTCTCAGCATCTATGGCTAGCGTCATGTATTCTTCAGGCACTCGGGTAGCTTTCTCTATGAGGTGGACGATCCTTTTAGTGTTATCTGATGTCTGGTGTACGGGGATAAAACCTGCCTGGTCGGGGTCGATATGACCGGGCATGTGGGGGCCTAGACTGGTGGCAAGAATTCCGGTGTACAGTTTAAGGTCAACATTAAGGAGGGAAATCGGGCGATATGATCCGCACTTAGTTCTGTCCTTCCCTGTCTTGGGTATCACCGCTATGGATGCTCCCAACAGGTCATTCGGTATTGCTCCCTGCTCCGCGAAGGAGTTAAACAAGCGGGTAAGGATTGGGGCAAGCACAACGCAGAACTTTTTTATAAAAAACAGCAGGGAAGCCGTCTGGGCCAGGGGCTTTCGCCAATTTAAGGCGAGATGTAGCTGCAATGACTTCCTCCATTTGAATAGTCCTGTCCAAGTGTTCGGCCTGCGCCGGTGACAGAGATGGTAGGGAGACCGAATCCAAAAAGGCGACCTCCTCGGAACTGGCTACATGACCCCCGGTGTAGAGGGCAGCATAAAAGTCGCGGAACGTTTCTGCTATAGCCACATCCTCAGAAACCAAAGTTCCATCCGACTGGGAAATTTCTTTAACCCCCTCTTTTAAACGGGCCTCTCTAAGCCTATTTGCCAACAGGTGTCCACATCTATCCCCCCCAGTATAATAGGCTTGCCGCAGCCGAAGGGCCGCATACTCTGCCCTATCTTGATCAAGCGCCACTAATTGTTGGCGTGCAGCCTTAAGCTGTCGCCACACCCTGGGGGCGCCCGTCCTTTGGTGCATCTGCTCTAGTTCGGGGACCTGTCATGTGAGCTCCTCACGCTTACATTGGCGTTCCCTGTTATCGGCCGTTGAGAGAGCAATGAATTCCCCCCTAATCACAGCCTTCAGTGCTGCCCATTGCGTCGCAAGAGATGTATCTGTATGCGCATTATGGGAGAGGTAGTCAGTGATGGCGTCGTGTATGTGCTTTACAACCTCAGTTCTGTGTAAGAGAGTATCCCTAAGGCACCAAACCCTGGAAGGTCGTGATGTGGGTGGGAGGGAGAGTGTGGCACCACTGGGGCGTGATCCGATAATGAGTCCACCCCTATTTCAACTGAGGTCGTGAATATGCTTATAGGGGCGGAGACTAATAGGTGATCAAGTCTTGCGTAGGTCTTATGTGCGTTAGAATAGTAAGAGTATTCCCTATCTAGGGGGTGGAAACTACGCCAAAGGTTACAGAGCCCTAGCTCTGGCAATCTTCCCAGCCCTTCTACAGGGAGCGCCCCCACCTGATGGGTGCACTGGCTGGATCTGTCTAGCAGATTGTCAAATACCAGATTTAAGTCGCCTCCCAAAATGATATTACGATCCGGCGTGGCTGTGACCTCATTCAGGGCAGAATGTAGGAACCTCTCCTGACCCTCGTTTGGGGCATAGAGGGACCCAATAGTAAACGTTAGGCCGCTTAAGGCAAAACAGTATGCTAGAAGTCTCCCCTGAATCTCAGTGCTTTTGTGTAGGACTTCCCCCTTGAATCGCTGCGCCACTAGGATCACGACCCCAGCCATCTTAGTAGAGCACGAGGGGAAGAACTGCATGGGAAACCTATGCGCCCTTAGTCTATGACAATCGCTCCCCAGCAGATGGGTCTCCTGAAGTAAACATATATCAGCCTGGGTGTGTTCTAGGCATGACAACACTGCTCTGCGCTTCAGCGGGTTATTAAGACCCCTCACATTGAGGGTTAAGATCTTAAGGGTGGTATCGGGCATGACAGATTACTGGCAAAGCCATGCTTAATGCTTAATAATAGGGAGCCCAGCGGGGCAGCTTCAGCGGTCTTGATCGCCAAACAGGGGAGGGCCATATGGGCCGGTGGAGCTACGCGGGCACTGGACACCCCTCCCTCGAACCCCCCACAATTCCCCAACTACCAAACAGTCTAAATAAGAAAAAAAGGCAAAGACAGATAGTCCATCAACCATGGTTGATCAGTAAAAGATTATCGGGGTGAAACACCTACAGAGACAATATCTCCCTCCCGCCAACAGCCTGGGCCATAGAAAATTAGGCAGACAGTTAGGTTTGTGTCCAAAGTCAGCCGGTGGGGCCGCTTGATGGATCCGCCGAGACAGCCTACAGTGCCGCCTTCCTGCCCTCCATTACCTCTGCTGCTCGGGGTTTCCTAAGCTGACGCCTGCGGCCCTGCATTCGCCACCGGTGCCTGGAGTCCTCAGCTTCCTCCTTGGAATCAGCATCCTCACTCTCCGACTCCAGGCAGTTCTACAACAAGCAGTCTGCAGGCCTCAGACAAGGAGCGCAACTGGTACAGTTTATTATCCATGCGGAACACTAGTCGGAACGGATGACCCCAGCTGTAGGTGATGTTGCGTTGCTGCAAGTGCAAAGTAATCAGCTTAAAGGTTCTTCTCCGTTGGAGAGTGAGGGCAGAAAGTCCTGCACACAAACAAGTATATCGGGTGGCGGCACTAATGGGGCCCTCGATCCAGCCTTAACTCTGTCTCTAGCGGCCTGCCTAGTATGCGATTGAAGAGTTCCTTGGAGTAGGCGAAAAGGTCTTTCGAGCTCTCGTCCACCCTCACCCCCCTGATGCTTATATTGTGGCGCGGGACCTGTTCAGTCTTTGACGTGTGCTTGGAGGTCCACTTGCTGGTCGTGGATCCTGAGAAGCTCTTGTTGCAGAGCTGCCACTTCCGTGTCCCTCCCATCGCTCTTCCCTTCCAGGTCCGCCACTCTCTCGCCAATGCCGTTCATATCACGCCTGACTTCCCGGATCTCAGACGTGAACTCTTGTTTTAGGGTATGGATATCTTCCCTCAGGGCGGCGAACATGAATTCGAGAAACACCTTCGCGATGGGTTCTGTTACGTCCGCCTTCTTGGATTGCGGGTCCGAGGGCCCCGCTTTCCCATTAGAGGCCATTTGGTCCACTTGTGCTTTGACGAATAAGTCCTTAATAGTCTTATCCTTCCGAGTTCTGGAGGAGGACATAACACACTCCACTCAGGGCTCAGGAGCGCCGTATAAAGCTCCCCCTCAGCTCCGGGACCAGCCTCTCATCAACAGATTGCGACCATAAGCGTCCCTTCCACCCTGCCAAGGGGTCGACGTGGTGCGCTCTTCTGTGGGAATGTCAAGGGGCACCGCCGCTACTACTCCCTAGGTCACTCAGGTGTTCCCAACTACCACAAAGTCTAGCCACTCTGGCCCGCTGCGCTCCAACGTTCCACACGTGTTCAGGCTGTGAGACCCTCCCCTGTGTCTGCTCCTTACCCCTGTACTGTTGGCCGGGTTCACTCTCGGCGCTCAGCTTCGCACACTCAGTTCTAGGGCAAGTAGTTATAGGAGCCAAGTCTGAGTACGGGCGATATGTGGGCCTCAGTCACGCCGCTCCCTTATCTGCTGCACTGTCGGTACTCAATCAAGGGCCACGGGGACTCCTCCACAGGTCGCTCCGTTTCCGCTACCACAGTCACCAACCTCCTCCGTATGTACCAGGGATAGGGATCCCAGTAGGGCGTCCTCAGGAGAAGCACTTCCTCCCTTCCATGCATTAAGGTGCTCCTGCGCAGCCCCCCCAACCACCGCTATGACCCACAGGCAGCCAACGATGCCACACCAGCCTCCTACTCCACTCCGCGCCGACCCCCCCATCTTCTCTCCACTCACCGATGTTTCCAGGTGGCTCCACCGCCGTCTCCCCCCGTCGCAGGGCAATCCAGACGGGAGGCCTGAACACAGGGCTACCGCAGCTGGTGTCTCGAGTCCCCTTCACTCCCGTACGGGGGCCGGGCAATTCGCTTCCTCAGGAGGTCCCAATCTGACCCCGGAGGGCCCACACCAGCGTCCCTCGCTCACCAGCCACCCCGTTGGGTCCTTCTCCTGTGGACCGCTCCGTCACAGCTGCAAAATGGCGGGAGCGCCGCTTCCTCGCGGCAGAGCCGCCGGGTCCCCCCTCAGGAGGTGTTGCTGGATTGGGGGCCTGTTACTCCCTGAGGCCAAGCTCTGAGGCCTCTCCTCGCTGTTTATCCGCAGCCGGAGGTCACGGCGCGGCGCTCTCCTGCCGGCAATACATTCCAGCGGACCGGGCCCAATTGAGATGGCGGCCAGCCCGGCTCCGCCGCGTTGCTGTCTTCCGTGGTTGCCCCGGGCGGAGCGCACCCGCCTGTCACTGTCGCGGCGTTGCAGGGCAGTCCTCTTCACTGCGGAGGGGCAACCAGTGATCGCCGGCCCGACTGGGGTGATGGGCGGCCCGATCCACTACTCGCCACGCCGCCGCTGCACCAGGCCGCACCAGCCTCCTCCAGTCGCAGCAGTTGCTAACTCATTTCTCGGGTAGACGGCATTCCAGGAGCTGCTACCCGCATCCGCTCCGCCACCGCTGGATCACGGTCAAAATCGCGCGTGGATGGGTGCCGACTGTTGCAAGAACGGCTTTGAAAGCCGGTGCTAATGCTGGCCGTTGGCGGGAGCTCCGGAGCAGCTTATGGATCCTCCAGGTACCCTACACCCAGTGAAACATGAAGTATCTCCAGTGGTATCTCAAATTACAATGGTCCCTTCATTAGGGGAGTCACTTTATTTGAGTGTAAACCTTTACCCAAGTCCTTTGGGACTTCGACTGACGGATATACCACCCAATCTTACAGTGAGATAAATATTCTTTCTGCAACTTTCCACCCTTTCCAACCTCTCTCCCTCTGACTGAAACAGGCCACTTTGGTGACAGATGGCTCCTCCTTGACCTGGAACGGCCATCACTTGGGCTATTTGAGGATCCATCTCCTTTGCCCCTGGCAAAAAAATGCCTGCACGTCAGCGTGCTGAAGCTGTGGGTATTCCACTTGGCATTGAAAGCGTTTCCTCCCTCCTTTTCATGCTGTGCGGTGCAAGTCCTTGTGGACAACACTACTGCTTTCCACTAACTCCACTTACCAAATACAGTATCTGCCTTCCATATGGGCAATTTGTTTACTCTTCCATCTCTCTTTCAAGCTCCTCACCTTACGTTACAATGGAGCTCCCTCTCTGACAACATATAAATTAACCCCTAAGTCAGAAGGTAAAGTTTTTTCCAGTCCAAACTTGGCACCTGTGTCCGACCCGCACTCCATCGCAATCGGCCTTCATTTTTTACTTTGACAAGCTCTACTGGCACCAGATAACCACAGTGGCCGATTTACGCTTTATAGCACTAGAATCATTTAGGAAATCATTTCTATGGTTCCACACATTTAATTTTTGTCATTTTGTTATCAATTTGCTCATTAAAATGTTCTCTATTTTTATAAACTGGAGTAGTAATTTTACTCTGTTGTGTTTTCTCCTTTTCAACTTATTTGGTACTGATAAACTCTTTACACATTCTTCTACATTAAGCCTGTCTGCATTGTACTACAGCTACCAAGGAATTAGATCAGGTTTAAATGATTGGAACCTATTAAGAAATAGTGTAATTATTACTTGAAGCGGGCTACCATCCACTTCAACTAATAATTCACTTTCTCAGACCTATCCTTTGCATTAAGATCGGTTACCCCATGGCAAAGAGGGAATGCTCTGTAGATATTAGAGACAATTTCATAAGAACCATGGAAGATATTATTCTGTATAGAGACGTCCTGGTAGCTGATATTTGCTGGGCGGCACTTGGTCTTCATTTCACACCTGTGGTAGGTATATATGCCTTGGTGCTCATATGAAAAGTTGTTAATGCTTCATTTGGAGTTGTTCTGAATGATTTTCTTTAACCTTTCCTTACGTTGACACTTATTCATAGGGTGAATAAAAGGGATATGTTTCTTACGTTTGATATTGTTCTCCCTAGGGGGTACTTTATTTCCCTGAACATTCCTGACCAGCATCAGACATCACTTTCTCAGATTGTCCTGGGTTTCTAATTTTCTTGTTTTTGCTGCAGTAGAGTCTGCTATTGCAAGCCCTCTTTCGGTTCCTCTCTACTTGCTTCACTTTGGTTTGATAAAAGGTAAAGATAATAATGTCATATATACTTATCTTTGATAATGCTTGTTCCGGGGTGTACTATATTCTCTTGAACATTCCTCACCAACTTCAGTCGTCCCTTTCAATGGTCATCCTGGTTCCAATAAAGTTCCTGAGTTTCTAATTGTTTTGTTTTTGCTCCAGTGCAATGCCATTGTACCTTTGGGTCAGGTCCAGCACCTGTGGGTTTTTTTGTTTTCATTTTTTAAATAGTGGTCCAAATAACTATTGCATCCTGGGATTCAGATTACCTCTCCCACTGTGTATGGTACCACACAAACTTTGCCTGGGGAAGGTGGGCACCCCTTCCTTCTTGGGTATCTTTTCGTTGAATGATTCCCGCTATTTGTCCGGTGGAATTGAGACCATTTTCTCATGTGGCCAACAGGCAAGACGTTTAATTCTTCTCATCTCTGGTTGATAAGGCTTGTCCTGCTCAGTTGATGAAGGGAGAGAGTTTCCAGGTTGGTGAGTGACGCCCTGCCCATAGACTCAATTTTAAGGTGTTGATTTCTTCCAGTTATGCAGTTCTGGGATTCAGTGCTCTGCTGAGTGGAAAGTATGCAAAGAAGGGTGGGTGCCAGGAGGCACTATCACCTGCTGAGGTCCACTCTTTCGACCAGCCATTCACATGAGTATGAATAGACATCTCTGTCCCACAATCTTAAAAGTAGGTTATCGTATTTCCTTTCTACTTAATCAGATCTTGGAGAGAACACCACTCGGATTATTCCGAACTGTGTGAGCACCCTCTAAAGAGTCCTTGCAAATGATCTTGAAGGACTATCCAATGAGGCACTGTCACTGGAGACTAAAGACATTTATGTGCTGGTGGCTTCCTCTAACCCCAACAAAATCATTTGCTTCCCTGTGTCCTCCAGCAGGCTTAGGAATTGTGGAGGACGGCATGCAGTCTCAATATCTTTGAACTAATACAGAGCCTGCAAGGATGTAATTACCTTTGCCTTCAAGAATACTGTAGTTTAATCAATAGTGACCTTTGCACCAACATATGAAGAAATTAACCAAATGTTTTAAAAATTACAGAAAGAAGACAAATCTGACATGTGATCTCTTAGTGAGACATGCTATGCCAGAGGGATCGAAACCCCCTTCCTTCTAAATCTCTGCCACTATCAGCATGTCTCCCTCTCTCTACAAATGTCCTGTTGATTCATGGTAACAAGGTGGAGATGACGGAGGCAATTAGGGAATGCCTGGATGGGGGCGGCAGAGCGGCTCTGATTCTATTGGACCTCTCTGCCGCCTTCGACACGGTACCTCACCAGCTTCTTCTCTCCCACCTTTCTGCCATCGGCCTCTCTGGTGCAGTGTGGGCCTGGCTGAAATCTTTTTTGAACACCCGTTCCCAGCAGGTCTGAATGTCTCCCTTCTCATCCTCGGCCAGGGAGGTCCTGACTGGAGTTCCTCAGGGCTCGACTGTGAGCCCTCTGCTTTTTAACATCTATTTGACTCCACTGATCTCCTTGGCTGAAGAGCTGGGTGCCAAAATTATGGCTTACGCTGACGACACCCATCTTCTGTTTACCTGGAATGGCCCTGACCTGTGCATGGAGATGGCACAAAGGTGCCTAGCTGCCGTGTTCACATGGCGTGCACAGGCCAAACTTAAGTGCAACGAGGGAAAATCAGAAATTTAGCTCTACGGCCAATTTCCTCCTTTATTTACAGAAGCCTTGTGACCTCCTGATTTCCCCCGCCCACTCTCTGAGGGTGGTCCAGCTAAGAACCTGGGAATCTGGTTTGGGGAGGATCTCAGGTTCTCGGAACACATCAAGAGACTAACGGGTGTCTGCTTTGGTACTCTTAAATCTCTCAGCAGATTCTTCCCTTTGCTCCCCCAGCCGGCCAAGGAAATGGTGGCTCGGTTGCTTATCATGTCCCGCTTGGATTATGCCAATGCGTTTTTTTTTGGAATTCCTGGATATTTTGTGAACAAACTGCAATTATTCCAGAACGCGGTGGGCAGACTCTTATTTAACATCTCCAAGAGATCAAGTATTAGATCACACTTGCGTGACCTTCACTGGCTGCCCGAGGTCCAGCGGGTGCAGTTCAAGGCTCTCATTTTAGCTCATAGAGCTTTGCACGACTTAGGACCCTCCTACATCAGGAAAAGGGTGGCCTTTTACACACCTTGGCGATCCTTACGATCTGCTTCCTATCGGCTGATGGCCACCCCCCACTTTCGTCGCTCTAGGATGGGTGGCCAGTCACTTTCAGTCAAAGTAGCCACTCTATGGAATGCCCTTCCTGTCTTGCTGCGTCACACCCAGGATTTCCGCTGCTTTAAGAAACTTCTCAAAACTCATCTTTTTAAACAGGCTTCTTAATTTTCTTTCTAGCTGCACGTCTGAGACCAAATTGCGCCAGGATACTCAAGAGTAATTGTGCGCGCTACAAATCCCATATAACATAACATAACATAACATAACAAGGTGACACAGAAAGAGCTACTAATGTCTATACACATCATTGATTATGCTGCCACTGCCACAAACACTTTTCTTTCTGTATTTTGGTAAGTGTGGCTGCAATTATCAGTCGAAAATACAAAATACAGGATACGTTTATTAACTTGCCTTTTGATGGAAAGCATTTATTTGATACAGATGCAAGGCAATTCCTGAAGCAATGTTGCTCTCCATCAGCAAGATGGGGCTGGGTAGTTTCATTCTGAAAGGAGCACTGCGTCTATATCTGACCACTCCCTACCAACAGAGACAAATAGATCTGGTGATGAATAGAGAAGTGTACCTGCAGGCTTGCCTGCCCTATCCAGGATGCATTCATTTTGCCTTGCAGAAAGCCTACCACCATCTTAAATATTGAGTAGTGGGTTGGATGTAGTGTTAGAGCAGTAGACAAGTATACATTTATGTCAGCCATAACTCTCAAGGGACCCATACTTTGTATTATTTTGAAATGTGTTTCTTTTAAAGGTTGTAGCCAATGTTTTCTTTTCCTTTTATTTGCATAATCTGCTCACTCCACAACCTTTGGCTGAAAATAATGTCACAATGCCATCCCAAAGGTAATTCCATTCTCTATTTTGGATGCATTCTACTCCATTGGGGGAAATGCTTTTCTTTCACTGCTGCCAATGAATCCACTAAATACTTCTGAAACATTTAGGTGGCTCATAATGCCTAAGTTATTCAGCTTTAGGCAGGCTCTGCCTTCCTTAGTGACCAAGGAACTTCTGGAGAAAATTATGTGACTGCTTCTTTAAGGGGCAATGGAGCCCGTCAAGATATCTGGAACAGACAGAACATCTGCTCTCTCTATATCATTGTACACAAAAGGTGATGGGGTCTTGCCCAACATTGAATTTGCTCTGAATCTTTACCAAGCAATAGTCCATGATGCTTACTGACTCCCGCGACCACCCCTCCTTCCAAATTAGAACTGGTTACACCAACAACCATTCCATTCCTGCCCTTCTGATAGATACTTCTAACTGCAGATTCTTCAACTTGTGAATATTCCCCAGGCATCAGAATATATCCATGAAAACGCCAAGACAGTACTCATATGCTCTGGTAGGTGGCACTGTGTGGGTCTGCACAAACTTCATTCCACTTCAGAGATGACCAGCAGAGCCACATATAAATTCCACTTAGGCGCGCTCATGTGAGTTCCTATCTTTCCTTTCCTTCAGGCGTGGATCCAGAGCTCTACTCCTCTCTTCTGTGATGAGATTTTTTTCTCCGTTCTCAAAATGTTGCCAGGGTGCAAGGGAAATGTCCACTCCTAAAACGACAAGTTAAACACTTATAGGGGCTGTCGCAAAAAAATGTCTGTTTCAGATCCCCGCCAGATATGCCTCTGGTGCTTGCAGTCAGAAAACAACAATAGAACTTGCAATGCTTGCGCCTGGATGAAACCAAAGTCTATTTGGAATTGCAAAACGAAATGTCACAAAACACCACAAGAATGCACTGTGACTGGTCAAGGGAAAGGTCCCATTCCAGCAACAAATCTTCATTGCTGTCGAAATCTTTTGGTAAGTCAAAGAAGAAGCATAAGAAGTTCTAGTGGTAATCTGCCCCTTCCCTTCATTCTTGATCTCCAGAGAAGGCACATGTGTTTCAACTTGCCAGCCAACCATGTTCCCATACTCCTGAGGAGCTGATTCAGAGTCTGGTCCCGATTCACCCTTATTTTCAGGGTTTGGTGGTGCCTACGCAGCAAGTCGAGGCCTTGGGTATTACATATTGCATATTTTCAGCAAGCTTCCAGTTTCCTCTAGAGGACCTTCAGGCCCCAAGGTTCCACAAGAGCCTGAAGTTGCACTCCCTGTGGTCGGTTCACCCTGGGCCCAGTCTGGGCCTCTCAAACCTGCTTTGCGCTCCACTCTGGCTTGGCTGACCACTTCAGTGCCACACTCACCTCTGGCTCATTTGATGCCGTAGGAGGATGCACAACCTATAGTGATCTCCAACTCTGAGCCAAACCTGTCTTGACCTTAGCTGAGTTGAAAGACTGAAGAGTTGATTTACGCTGTACATCCTGGAGTCGAGTGCCACCACACTCTTGTATATTTTACTTGACCTTAGCTGAGGCCACGCTCCTACCCCGTCGGAACACAGCCTTTTGGCAATCCTTCTGGCTCTGATATATTGCCTTTACAGTGTAGTTGAGTGCAGACGCTACACCAAATATTTGTCTCAGATTCAGACTGAAGCCAGATGATGGGAGTGAATTTGTCCCACAATTCAATGAGGACAATTGGTAAGAAGTCTACAGGATGCCAGTCATCTGAACACTTGCCAGATACTTTGTTTGTCTTTCCCCCTGGTCCTTACATGGAGTAAACAGCATCTTTTGCACTTGTCGCTCCCAAATGTGGAAGTTAAAACCAACATCCTTGCAGAGGTGCTTCAGACCTCTCCTGCCCTTATATGAGGCTCTAACAGATATGCTGTTGGACACTTGGGCAAAACCATGTTCTGGCCCTCATCTACAAACCACCTCCAGGCGACCCTATATTTTTCATGCAGCATCCAATGCCAGCGAGTTTGGTATTTCAGGCATCCACCAGTAAAGTCAACCCTGACACCTTTTCTGTGAACCCTCCTGGCAGCAAATCCAAATGTATGGAAGTGTTTGGCAGGTGCAGGTTTTCTTCTGCCTGCTTTGCTCTACTTTCAGTAATTGCTAGCTGTCTCCTTGGTTGCTACATCCATGCACTACAGGATGTAGTCGGTCAGATCTTAATGGCAGTCTAAGGCAACCTACAGGCATCTTAAGCATAAACTATTTAGAATGACTGGGATGCTGCGAAATTTGTTATCCGGTCTGGCCTGGATCTGATCGATTGCTTAGGTTGGACAATTGGCTCAAGAGTGCTGCTTCGGTGGATTTGGCCCCAAACTGATTCAAAGAGAGCCTTGTCACAGCCCGCTCTTTTGGTCTCTCCACATCTGCAAGTTTGCCAGTCATTCTGCCCATTTCGTGGTTGCGCTAGGGGTTTGGCATATTGACAAAGCCAGACTCTGCTACCAGCATAGCATGCTCCTCAGCCCTTTTGAGGTCAAGACCACTGCTCCCACGTGCAACACTCAGGACATTAGGGACACGGCACACCTCAGTCCCCTTGCCCCTCCAGCAACCACAACTTCAAAAATGCTTTAGTGTGTCATTGTGGCACACAGCCAACCTGCAAGATCTGCCATTTTCTCCAGGGGTAACAAAGCATCACTTCTGACATATGGGTCCTCCAAATTGTACAGTGGTTCTGTACCCTCCCATTTCTTTCCACCCCACAGCACCTTCCACCCCCATCCGAGTGGCTGACAGAGGACCACATGCGGTTAAGGCCTTGGAAGCCGAAACTAGATGTTATTCCCGCTAGTTGCTTGTGCTGAAGAGGGATGGAGCCTTTCGTCCTATTTTAGATCTCCGCCCTCTCAATGCCTTTCTGCAGAATGGCAAATTTACACCAGCCCAGGATCTATCTGCTCTGGATCGTGGAGAATGGATGGTAGCATTGGACCTATAGGATATTTAATTCCATATTCCCAACCTGCAGGCACAGATGTGTTATGTGCGTTTTCACAGTTGGTCAGGAGCAATTTCAGTTTGCAGGGCTCCCTTTTGGCCTCACCAGTCCTCTTTTGGGACCCCACCATTGCTAATCTAACATGTGAGGTGACGTATCTTGCCGGATATCTATCAGACCATTCCCCACTCTTGTTACTTCTACCTCGAGAGAAATCACGGCCTGCGCTCCCACAATGGTGCCCATGTGCTGAGGCGCTTAAAGACCCACCATTTCTGCATACTGTACAGACATCACAAAAGTGATGGTGGTAGTAGTCACACAGCTTCGAAGGTTAGGTGTTTTAGTTTTCCCATATTGAGGACTGACTGTTGAAGACGGGCTTGCCTCTGGGAGTGATAGACCATTCCAATTAGTGTCAACCCTTCTGATACTATTAGGGCTCACTATGTGCAAAAATCAAACTTGACTTCTCAGACGATCGGGTTCACTGGAATCTTTCTCAATATGGTGTAGTTTCATGCCATTCCCCGAAGCAGAGAGTCCAGGACATTCAGACTATAGTACCCATGTTTCAGCCCCTTTCCTGGATTTCAGTGAGTATGACTCTGAGGCTACCGGTTCTGTTGGTCTCTGTATCCTGCTGGTCGAACATGCCAGATTGCTCATGTGACTCTGCAATGGAATCTGAAATCCCAGAGGGCACAGTGCCAGGGGAAGCTATAGAATGTCATCCAAGTTTCAGAGCAGATTGAAAAAGATCTGCAGTAGTAGCTGCTCAACTGCGATTGGGCCAGCAGCAGACCCCTCTCCTTAACCCATTCAGAGCTGACAGTGGTGACGGATGCAGTGCTACTGGGTTGGAGAGGCTATCTGGAAGAGATGGAGATCAGAAAAACCTGGTCTCTGGTGGAAATCCGACTCCACATCAATTTCTTGATGTTGAGGGTCTTCCTAGGAACCATCAAAGGGAGGCTGGTACAGCTTCTCACGGACAACATCACTGCCATGTGGTACTGTAATAAGCAGGACGGGGTGGAGTCTCAGCTCTTGTGTCAGGAGTCTCTGTCTCTGGAATTGGCTGAATTGTCATGGCATTTCTCTGTTTGTGAACCACCTGGCGGGATTCTTAAACACTAGGGCGGACTAACTCATCCACCAATGCTTACCAGGTCAAGAGTGGCAACTACACCCGGACATGGTGCAGGCATCTTCCAGCAATGAGGAGAACCCTGGCTTGATTTCTACGCAATCACTATGAATGTGCAATTTCATTATTTTAACACGCTGGAGTTTCCAAAAAGGCTCTCTCTCAGAGATGCATTCCACCTAGAGTAGAACTCAGGGCTTCTGTATGTCTGCCTGCCTCTACCTCTCCTTCCTTGAGTTCTGCCAAAGATCAGGAACAACCAGGCCTAAGCCATCTTAATGGCTCCGGATTGGGTCAGTAGAGTGTGGTGTCCGTAACTCTTGAGCATGTGCCGTTCAATCGAGCTTTCACTTCAGGAGGATCTTCTGTTGCAGCAGCAGGGCAAGGCCTTTCTCACAGGCCTGTGAAACCTACACCTCCATGCATGGAGATTGCACTGCTGCAGTTGATTATATTTTATCTCCCACCTGAGGTTGTTGATTATATCTTGCCATCTAGATGCCCTTCCACAAAGTCACCTATTACCGGCCAAACTGTCAGATGTTTTGTTTGTTTTATCTTTAGCACAGTGAGGGCTTGCACTAGGCGCTGTTGAAGGTTGCATGTCTACTCTTTTGTCCTTTTTGCTTTTGTAGGACCAGCTTTCTTTGCTCAAATCACATTTCATAGTAAGATATCTTGAAGGTTCACAACACATGTTCCAGCTGAAGCTCTTTGTGATGCATGCCCAGTGGGAGTTGAATTTGTTTTTCACTTTCATTAATCACACCCCCTTTGAACTTGTGCAGTTATCCACTACTCATCTTTACTCTGAAAACCATGTTGTCCAGCCTCCTATGGTTGCAAATTGGCTGAATGAATTGGGGGAGGTTAGTGCTTTAGAGGCCTCCCCAGCTTCAGATTTACTTTCCCCACCTAGTATGGCAACAGAAGAAAGTGCTTCTTTGTCTGGAGCATTGAAAATAGCGCCTGTGGTGTGTGTTGGATTGTCAATTTCCCTTAGTAGAGTTATCCATGGATCCCTTGGTGAATATTCTTCATCAAGGTGAGACGGGGTGGAACCCATGCTCTTTTTTAATGAGTCTCTTTTTGATTTTCTTTTGGGACCTTGGACAAAGTCCTTGTCTGGAGCTCCAATTGACCGAGCTGTTGGCCATAGGCAACGTCCTGCCCCTGGAGACCCTCAATGTCCCCTGCTTCATCCTACTACAAAAGGACTGGTGGTTTAAGCAGCAAGAGCTTCTTCAGACCCTGATGCTCTTTCTTTAGTTGCAACAAGCAAGGAATCCAGATGGTCATAGAGTTGTGGGAGAAATATATTTTCTTCTTTAAACTCGGCTTTGAGATCTTGTAACAATACTTGTCTTATAGGCGTTTCTTCACATGACTTATGGGATTTAGTGGCACAAAGGCTGCCTTCTCTATCAGAGGAAGCCAGAAATTATTCATTGCAGGGAGTGCAAGATGGCCAGGTAGCAGCATGATTGACTATCAAATGTGGTTCGGATACCACAGATTCTGTGGGTAGAGCCATGGCTCAATCCGTTGCTCTGCGCAGGCATGCGTGGCTACGTCATTCTGTATTTACAGGGGCTGTGCAGGAAAGCTTTAAAGATAGCGCAAAGAGAAGGACGGATCGCTGAAACTTTTCAGAACGCCCCAGTTCCCATTAGATCTGGGTTGAATCCATCATTGTTGTTTAGCTCACCTCGCAATCCCAGTCCAGACCTAGCCATATGCAAATCAGTCTTGACCCAGTTCCTCATGGGAACAGTCATGCCCAATCTGCCAAGCCAGGTCTTCCTTGGACCGGAAACAAGCATCTGGGAGCAGTGTCCGGGGTAACACCCCTCATCAGCCAGGCTAGCTTCAATTCAGTGAACAAGGGACCCACATCTGGCCTTAAAGATCTGCTATTCGATGGTGTCCACTTATCTGATGAACAGGCTGATTCAGCCTTAAGGTGATTCAGAGCTAGCCTGTCTGACAAGTCCACTTGAGTTTGGTATTGATCTTGTGTAGAGAGGTATACATGACTGAATTATGTTGTATTTCAACCAGTACGGCCAGGGTAGTATTTTGCTTGATTCAAAGGTTATTGATACCTAGTCTGTTTTAATCCTGGGCTGTTGGGATTATAGAAGTTATATACCACGATGATTGGTTTTCTAGGTTATTCTGCTAGATGCAGAGGTGCTGGAATCTGTCATTGACATTTTTTTCAGTGTTATACTTATGCTATATTATTTTTCTGAGCCCTGTGACAGGTTCGCCACTTTGAATTTCTCTGGAGAAGAGTTTTGGCTCAAGAGTGATAACTTTGTGGTATATACTACACCCTAGGTGGGGTACTGTTAGTATGCTGTTGTCAGCATCTTCCAATGGGATGAGGAGAGTCTGTCCAACGTA
This sequence comes from Lissotriton vulgaris, assembly GCF_964263255.1. Classification (NCBI taxonomy): domain Eukaryota; kingdom Metazoa; phylum Chordata; class Amphibia; order Caudata; family Salamandridae; genus Lissotriton; species Lissotriton vulgaris. Next base: position 467,285,493 of record NC_141698.1, read on the forward strand.
TGCACTGTTTGTCACAAGGTTCTACTCTAGGTTTAGGATAGTTCTCAGTGGCGTTTTTGAAATTGTATCTCATGGAGACATGGAATGTACAATTTTTCCCTTTATTATTGTAGGGTAGGCCACTAAGGTGCTTATCTTGTAAATAAAATTGGTTATAAAAAACGGTGTCAATTTTAAGATTCCTTCTGAAATGTTCTCAGAAGGTGCCTATGGCCTGCTTTCATTATTATGTGACTTGGGCTTTACCATGGTATGGGCCTTATGTACTCGTAGTGGATGAAGTTCTCTATGTCTGTTGTAGGTAGAACATTATTAATAAACAACTGTCTTGTGAAGTTTTATTGTGATATAATGCGTTCAGGTTCTTTCTTATGGACAGTGTAGCAAACATGTTCATGTTCTCTCAGCATTATTGGTTGCTGACTTTCCTGGTGTGATATCAGGTTATTGTATTGTAGGCCCTCAGGCAGATATAGTGTAAGTGATTCTGTTCCTTATATTGGAAAAGGTCATTTAGTATTTTGTCCTTTTTGGGGCATAACGTTATGCGTTATTACTAAACATAATGGGGCACAGGCATCAATGTAAGGAATTGGGATTCCTTAATATCAATTTTTAAGGAATCGCTATTAAGGATTCGCAATTCCCTATGCATGTAGGAATTTCTAAATAAATTGAGATTCCTACACATTCCCTATTAGCGAAGCGCAAATTGGGGCTGCCTAGAGCACCAAGGGAATGAATGGGAAACCATTCTCAATTTGCGATCATCAAAAAGGTAATCGCAAATTGCGAATGCAGTTTCAAAGGTGCTAGGGGGCCGAAAGCCCTCCCTGATGCACCCCCAAAAATGGCATGAGTGCACCTGTGGTGCACATATGTCCTAAGGACATGTGTGTGAGCCACAAGGAACTTAGAAAAATGCAATTTTGAGCTCTTTTCTAAAGAAATTGCAAATTACCATCAACTTGAAGTTGATGGTAATTTGTGATTCCTTAATGCAAAGTCGCATTCTCAGAATGCTTCTTGTATAGCATTTAGGGAATCGCAAATTGCGATTCCCTAACTGCATTCACTAAATAGGTCATCACAAAAATTGCAATTACTATTTTGCGAATGGCTTTGGGGTTGATGCATCCCAAAATGCTATGTATCGGTTGCAAACTGCCCGATTCTTCGAATCAGACTGTTTACTACCGGTATTTAACTTGATGCATGTGCCACATGGTTAGGTACGTTACTGCTCACCTATATTATCATGAGTTTCCGGTCTATTCTCTTCTCCTGGCCCTGTTAGTCTTAGTAAGAGACAGTTTACGGATACAGTTCACGGACCCTCCTCCGGAGATGGTATAGCTTTGGCATTTGATTCTAACATAAGGAATCTGTGGCTAGATGTCTTTATCAGATGAACAAGTTACTTACTTCGGTAACGCCTTATCTGGTTGAGACAGGATCTAGCCGCAGATTCCTTAATAATACTCTCCTGTCTGCGAATGGTCTCAATTGTTTTGTCTTCATCTTTTTTTTTAAATAAAAGAGAACAGAAGATTAGGAGAATCCAGTGCTAATGAACGTAAGAATTTTCTTTCACCGCAAGATTTTTTATTGAGATATTCATATACTGAATTTTTGTTTAGGAATTTAGTATTTGTTTGACACAAGTTTATTTTGTTTAAGCACACTGTTCAATATGCAGTTTCATTTTCTGGCTCCATGTTTGAAGTGTGGTAAATAGTCACGGAAGAAACTGATGTCGGAGAGGGGGTTATATGGACTCAGTTGAAGTCATATCCAGTGAATAATGTCAATGTGGAGTTGTGTGACGCACTATGCCGGCACGCAGACGTGCTGTGGGAATATTTTCCGGATCCAGTTGTGCACCAAGGAATCATTCTAAAGTAAGGGATCTACAACTAGATACTGTCTCTACCAGATAAGACGTTACTGAACGTAAGTAACATGTTCATTTATGTATATTGAATTGATATACAATTGTTGTTGTGCTCATCTGTAAATTAGACAGACACCGCCACGATGTGGCAGACTGTCATAAGCGCCGGTCTTGACAATTAAGTACCAGTGCCGAGCACCAGAAACCACAAACTCAAATTAAGCACTGCTCCAAACACATTATTTTATGGAAGATTTCTACATTTATGTGGGCCACCACACAGATGAATCTTTTAAAATCAAAGTTTTTGATGCTTCCTCCAGGGGCAATTCCGATTCTGCTAAGATGTCTTTAGTCACCTTTCTGTCTTAGACTCGAACTACCAAATGCTGTTTCCCTTTTCCTTTTTTTGTCCCTTTATGGCAGAATCTACTCGCATATGGGAATAAGGGGAATATAGGAGCAGAGTAAAGTACCTATTTGGCCACTCATTATTGCTAGTCTGTAGGATATCTGCTATTCCCAACACCATCCTGTTTTCATCTCTGTCATTGGTCAAAGTATAAACACTGATGTGCTACGTTTTAAACCGAGCGAAGCCTTAGAGCTCTTTCAGTATAAAACCCTGCCACTGTTTCTGCTTCCATTATGCCTCTGAAATTCCTTGTTACATCCTTGGGGTTCAGGCTCTAATTGGAGCTAAGTAGTAAAAACATAAATGATTGGCTCATAGCCACCAATTCCTTCTTTTAAAGGCAGAAGTCTTCAAGCCTTTTTTTCACTGAGCCCCCCCTAAGCAAAATGTTTTGAAGTCTGACCCCCCCTCCAAAAATGTTTGGTAAGAATAGGGGGAGCGAGAGGGGCAGGACTGAGCACTGGAGACAGAGACGAGAAGATAATGTCAGGGTTATTTTGCTGTAGCTATTAATCCACACTAAATATGAAATGTATTAAAGTGCAAATATATCAAACAGAAACTGACCAAAAACACTAGGACCCATAATTTGGGTTTTGTGAGAGCCTGGGTTCCAATGCAACTGCACTTGCTGCACTGGTGGTACCTGTGGTCCTGAGAAGCAGGCTGTCTTCTCTGCCTCTTTCTCCCCTTTACCTCAGCCTGGCCATCCCTCCAATCGTGAAACTGACTCTATCTCTTTCAGTAAAAGATTAGCTCCTATGTGTTGAGCCACCCCTCTGCAGTATGGGTACCCTCTGCCCCAACACTAGAAGGAAAATGAGCCTTCCATGTGCCCCTTTGGTAAAGGCTGTCAGTATTTTGATAGATATTGCCTTGAGAATCAGGCATTCTTCTCTGCCCTTTGCTAAAAACATGTGCCCCCATCTTGCCCCACCCATTTTTTGCCATCTCTCTGAGACCCAGCGAACATATCTCCTCTGCTTCATTTTTCACCTCCGTTGGGCCATGGGTCCAAAGACCAAAGAAACACTGGCACAGCAAATATTTACTTGGGTTTAATGTCAACAGCCATGACCAAGGTTTAGTTGGCCTTCACACCTTGGTGTCCAGGTGCCACGGCACCTGCAGGACTAATGATACCTCCAGTGCTGCGAAGCAGGATATGTCCTCTGCCCACTCCACTGGGCCATGACTCCTTGGCCTGAGGCCAAATCAGGTTGCTTGAAAAATAAGGGGAACAATTCCATCTCGCCCCATGTTTCTTCAGCCCTGTTCTCTGTGCACAAGGGTGACATTGTCCCTACTGCTAGCAAGGAAAATGTATCCCATCCCTTTTTGCTATTAAGACAGCCACAATTGTGGTGTGGTGGCCCCTCACAACCCTGGCATCAGTGCCACTGTACTTGCTGCACTAATGGCCCTTTAAAAAAAAAGAAAATTACTCCCCACCTATCTCAAGGCCTCTCTCTGGGCAAGCTGTATCTGTCATTTGTACACTAAACAATTACCCCCATATATTTCTCCTTCCTCTGGGCCATCTCTTTGACACTATTCAGAGATCGTACTACTTTGCTCTTTCTCCTGGGCCATTCCTCTGCGGCCCAAGGAGCCGGGATGATCAGAGCCCTGCATCTAAATGTGACCCTGCTGACCTCCTCCCTGTCATCCCCTCGACTCACCTTGATAGACAGCTCGATGTAAACAGAGGTCAAAGTGGATGGGATCTATAGGGCCTCACATACCCATGCTTTTTTAATTTTAGAAAAGCAGTTCCCATACTCATGTTAAAAACAACCATCTCTGAACAGTTAAAACAGCCCTTGAGATTCCTTTACGGTTATAGTTAATTATTCATGTTTTTCTTTTTTACATTTAAATAATTTTATTTTGCAAATGTTTATTATTTTTTGTGATTCTTGTAAAGTATATATTTTTAATTTAGGTTTTAAAGTTATGAAGAGCAGAGCAGATAAGCAAACTCCGGGTGCCCTGGTGCTGTTAGACCTCTCCGCTGCATTTGACACCGTTTGTCACAAACAACTATTGTCGCGGATGAGGGATTTCGGCATTCAGGGCACAGCACATGCATGGTTCTCCTCTTCCCTCCAAGGGAGGACACAGAGAGTGCAACTTGGTGACCTGCTTTCCACCACAACATCGATCTCCTGCGGAGTGCCGCAAGGGTCTGCCCTGTCACCACTTCTATTCAATATTTATTTACAGCCTTTGATTCTGTTGCTCAACCAGATGGACTGCCAGGTGTACAATTACACGGATGACACCCAGATCATCATCCAATTGGATGATGGCCAGGATGCTTTCGCAAGATTGCAAAACATCTTGATGTGCACAGCCAACTGGATGTCCATGAACTCCTTAAAGATCAACCCTGATAAAACCGAGGTGTTGCCAATTACCATTGCTGGCAACCCATGGAATGATCAATTCTGGCCAAGGGAGCTAGGGTTACCCCCGGAACCGGCGGCCGTTGTCAAAAGCTTGGGCATCCATGTGGATGGTAAGCTGTCCATGAGAAAAAACAAGTTATGGCTGTGGTGGGTACTTGTGTCGGCCTTCTTCGACAACTTAGGAAAGTTTCCTCGTTGCTGTCCTTCTCCACCTTGAGACGTGTGGTCTCTGCTACGATCCTAGCCAGGTTGGACTACGGTAACTCGTTGTACATAGGGCTGCCGCAAAAACTTCTGAATAAATATGCAGGTTGTCATGAATGACGCTGCTAGACTTATTTTTAAAAAGCCGAGGAACACGCATGCATCCCCCCTCTTGCGAGAACTGCATTGGCTGCCAGTTAAGCAGAGGGTAATGTTTAAAGGGTTGTGCATTGTGCACAAAGCCCTTTATGATAGGGCGCCAAGTTATATGAAATCCCGCCTGACCCCTTATAGGCCAGGTAGGGCGCTACGATCTGCAGAAGCTACCCTTCTCACTCAACCACGTTGCAGACTGGCTACCGTGGGTGGTGGCGCCTTTTCCTATACTCTCCCACCTTTTTGGAACAAATTGCCAATGGAACTGCGGAAGGAAACCAATTTGTTGTCCTTCCGAAAGAAATTAAAAACAGTGCTCTTTCAGCAAGCGTGGGGTTGCCTGTAATATTTGATTAGCTGTTCCTCTGTATTCGTGTGTGTGGATCCTGACAAAGCGCTTAGAGACCCTTGGGTTATAACGCGCTATATAAATCAAATAAATAAATAAATAAATTGTTATCTATTTTTTATATAAGTATATATATATATAGTGTTTAAAGTTAATATTATATCTAATAGTTACAATTCTATATACTCACCTATTTTATCTTGACATTGTTGTCTTCTATATTTTGTAGTTGATATTTTTGACTTTACATATTTAATCATAAAACCTTGCTGTTATGTCTGTAGGTTTCAACTCCTTAATGTCGATCTCTTAAAGAATGGTGATAGGAATCTAGTATCACTATCAGGGGTTTCTTCTTGACTTAACCAGCTTTTATCAAAACAATAGCACCACGGACTGGGAATTCAAATGTACCCATTTTTCCATATATGTTTAATAAGATTTCTGTAACTTCTGTGCTACATTAAAAAAAAATCTTGCAATCTGTGTTCTCAACCAGCTAGTTAAATGTGAGGAATTAAATACGGGATCTCACCTTGGTACTCTTGTTCGTTTTACAGTTTTGTACAGAAGAATGGGGAGGGTCTTGCCTCTAGCAAAAAAGACATAAACCTTCGAAGACATGATCTCTTTTTGTAGGACCACTGGATTTAAGAGAAGGAGCATTAGTCCCTTCATGCATCAGTACAGATGTGACTGCAGGAGGCTAGTGGGCCATAGAGATCAACATACTGTAATCGCCTCTTTAACGAACCTAGATTCAAACATCTTTGTAAGACTCATTTGGTTAATTACAATTGAAGTGCAAAACTGAGCTATATTGATATTTGTGATATGTGAGCCCAGAGTTTAATTCCACTTGCTGCTTGTTTCAAAGGGACTAAAGTAAGGACTCTAAGTGGGATATTTTGTGGAGTCTCAGTGTGAGCATAGTTGCCCATGTTCAGTATTTTTTGTTTTTTTTAAAGTTTCATTGCTGTCTAGTTATTGGACATGTCACTTAAAAGACTGAAGTTCTACCTTTCTCAGAGTTACTAACATTTAATCATTCTTCTACATGCATGTCACAAGATCACCTTCATTTCACTTCTATTTTTTTGTCGTTGTTGCTACAGAGAACTGCTCTCGCGTGTAGTGAAGATGAAAGTTGATTGCTTTGAGATAGGGAAAAGCAAATCCGTAGAGCACTACCTGAAAGCTTTTTTGGATGCTGAGGTCAAGCCTCTGTGGCCCAAGGGTTGGATGCAGGCAAGGTGAGTACTTGGTATCGAGAGCCAGATCTGTATGTGAGAATGCCACATGTTAGAGAGGTATCCACTGCTTATTGCCCTTTATGTATTTTTCAGGACATTATTCAAGGAGAGCAGACGAGTCACTTCTCATCCAGCATTGAAGAAGTGAGTATTGCTTTTGCCCTTTTTAGAAATCTGGTGTAGCTGTTACTTACCTATTAACCTGCTCATGTGCTCTTTTCTTCACTGCAGGGCCAGGAAGAAAGTTATGACTGTCGACAAAACAAAGGTTGGTGTCTGGCTAAGGCTTTTATGTTGTAGTCCCAATAATTGTCATTTAATACTAGCCTGTATGTGCCATACTGATTAGGAAGAATGAGCTTCCACTATCTCCATCTGTTTGAGATTCTGCAACTAGCCATTGTAGGTCTTAAATGTCACCTCCTGACTTATTCCTTTGATTTGTTATTGTCTGCATTCAAAATAGTTTGGTAGATATTTCTTGATTTAAAGATGGGCACATGTATAAAGATTCTGAGAGGAAAGCCATTAAGAAGTAAGACAAATATTAAAAACAAATATTGATGGATTCTATTTTTCATGTTCGTGAAAACCCTGGACTACTTAAAAGGAAGTTGTGAAAATCATTTTGGACGGTGGTTAGTTAGGCAAGTTATCCATTATTGGGTTATCTTTCATACATGCCTGAATCATTCCCTGTCGTTTAGATGGGAGCCCCAGGGTAACATTTTCAAGCAGTGCTTCAAATATTTCATTGGCTGTAATGGCCCTAAGCCATATCAATAGTAGACTTTCTATGACATTTCATAAAAAGGACCTAATGTTGGAACCCAGCTAACCAGCTGCACCCTCTAGAACACTCTCAGCTGAGGCAGATTCTCTCAGATTTTCACAGCATTCCGTGATGAAGGAAGTCTCCCTGAGTGCTACTCAGTTTTTCAACAATTTTTACAAATCTTGGCATAATGTCTGACAAGAAAGGTCTTTTCTGCCCATGTAAGACCTGTGGCAAGAAAATAGTCCATGTGCATGATCCACATAAGGAGTGTATTTACTACCTTCACCCAAGGCATGATGTGAGCGAATGCAAAATTTGCTGTAACTTTTCGTCTAAAACCCTCAAGGATAGAGAGGGAAGGTTGTTTCTGTGGCTTCAAACCATGAAGCACCAGATGCCTTCTTCAGAGGAGGAGAGTGAGAGATCCTCCACATCTCATAAAAGGGCCTTAAATAAAGACGGTTTCTCAGGAGAAGGTAGGAAACATCATAAACATTCCCAGGACACCAAGAGCCCAAAAAAAAGACAAAGGAGCTAAACACTCCTCAGAATCACTCCTCAGAAGCGGTGCTGTCTGTGCCTTCTACACCATCTAGAAAAGAAGGAGATCACTGAAAAGTCTCCTCTTCAGATCCTGTGGGGCAGAAATCTCTTTAAAAATCATCGCCGACGACGTTCCATTACTTGTCCACAACAATGAGTGTTACATCGTCGATGCCGTGGTCGATGGCAGCAGTGACGATTACGGCAATCCAGAGTTCGGTATCATTTAGGAGAATCTCCAGATGCCCATCGATGGCGAGAACTCCATCGTCGTCAAAGACCATCAACGCTCCCCCGTCAACTAAGATACCGTCGGCAAAGATCCCGTAGGCGACAACTGCACTTCTGTTGACGACGACACCAATGAAGATTGTACCGTCGATGACGACACCTTCGACGAGGGTTACTCAGGTTACCAGAGTGACCAAGACTTTCCTACGTCCAACCATGCAGGAATACAGTAAGGCGTCACCTTTAATCCCATCGTATCTGCTAGAGGGCTAGGTGGATAATGATGATGATAATGAAGATGATGGTCTTTATGGTGTGGCTCCCAGTCCATCTGAGCTCCAAGTAAAATGTCAGGACAGTGACGAAGAAGAGGATGAAGGCTACCATGAAGAATTGCAATACTATCAGCAGAGATATATGGCTCAACGTCACTGTTACCATTCATACAGTGTTCAGCCAGAGCCGCGCACCAGGGAAATGGCCCATCTGCCATTTTCACTTGTACAGGATCTGCAGGGTATGTTGGCAGATTACCAGCAGCCGTTTACTCTGCAACAGGACCAGCCAGACAGGCCGATACCTCAAACAGATCCTCCAGGTACATCAGTTGTTCAGCCACCAACAACACCTGTAAATGTTCCTGATCCCAGGCCAACTGACCCTGGCGCACCGATGCGTCCTCTTCAGATGAAGATAGAGATGAAGGTGAGCTGCCGGATCCAATCTCTGCTCCGGATTCTTGGGAGGATTATATTTTACCAACACCCTCCCCACCTCCCATCAGATTCTCCTCCGCAGAATGCAGAGAGCAGCCAACGGGTTTCATCTGCTTATTACGGTCAAGCTGATCTAATGCTTTTTATATGATTTTAAAGAGGAGACCAGGAAACTGCCTTCTCCATACCCATTATAGATCATAAATGACAGGTAGGCATCAAATTATGAAGACACCAGCAACCGTACCACCGGCGCGCCCTTGTATTGGGAAGAAGTAAAAGGCGCCAGAGGATTTTCCATCTTGCCTCATTGGGCTTCCCAAACTGGACTCGGTCATCTCTCAAGATGTTCCAGGAACCCTCTACCCCTATCACTTCTCCTCATGATAAGGAAGGGCGCAGGATGGACATTCTATGGAAGCTTTTCTCTTCTGTGGTCGTAGTTACGATCAGGGCAGCAAATGCATTGGCCATCATCAGCCTCTACAACTACCAGATGTGATCCGATATGGCAGGTTTAATAGACCTTATACCTGACGACAAGAGACGAGAAGCACAGAAGATACTTTTAGAAGGAGAGTGTGCAACTTTGAAAGAAGATGGCTTACAATCTGCAGTGGTGGCGGTTCGACCAGAATATGCTACTGCAGCAGACACCTCTCCCTTCCCGAGCTGACCGTGATTATGGATGCCTCCCTGCTGGGCTAGCGAGGTCTGCGGAAGATCAATGGACTCTAGGCTCCATCTGAAACCCTGCTGCACATCAATCCGTTGAAGTTGTGAGCCATTCTCTTTGTCTTAAAGGCCTTTCAGCCACCCAGACTGAAGCAAGTTCTCATGGGCAACACCACCACCATGTGGTATTGTTACAAACAGGGCATGATTGGTCTTGGGACATTTGCCAGGAGGATGTGTGCCTTTGTGGTTGGTTGGTGCGGCAGGTCATTCCCTTGATCCCACCCATGTGGCAGGGTCCCTGAATTCCAGAGCAGACAAGCCGAGCAGACAGCATCTCGGAGACCACAAGTGGCATCTACACCCCAGGTGGTGCAGGGCATCTTCCTGCAATATGGAGAACCTGGCTAGACACACTATCCATGTAAGCAAATTGTTTAAATTGTAATGTCTGCACAGTAATGTTTGATTTATGATTAGTTCCGGAAATGTAAGCATGTATAAGATTACTGATGAAACCTGTTGATATACATGAAAACGTAATAAAGAAAGGTAAAAATAAAAATGGAGAACCTGGCTAGATGGTATTGCCACCCTTGAGAACACTCAATGTCGAAAGTTTTGTGCTTTAGAGCTTTCACAAGAGCATTAGTTCTGGCTGCAATGGAACACAGGACACAAGACTCATACATTTTCCTACTCCTGTCTCTCCTTCCCAAAGCTCTCAAGAGGATCAAGAATGACTGGGCCCCATGTCATCCTAGTGGGTCCAGATTATGCAAGGAGGGTATGTTACCCATAGCATCTGGGCAGAAAGATCTTCCTTCCCAAGGATCTTCTGTCGTAGCAACAGGGCAGGGGACTAGACCAGAATCTTTGCAATCTACACATCCATGTGTAGAGATGGAGCGGGAGCAGCTGACTACATTTGACCTGCTGCTTGAGGTGGTGGATGTTATCCTTACCACCTTGCGCCTTTTCAGGAATTCATTTAGGCCAGGTGTTGGGACAAATTTGTGTCCTGGTGTGGCGCTCATAAGACTGATGCCTTAAAAGCAAGGCTGTTAGATTTCCTTTTTGTGTTTTATCTTTTGCCTAGCAAGGTCTTGTAGTGGAACTATTAAAGTTATTTTCGGCCTTTTTATGTTTACAGGACTAACTGTTCTTGTTGAAATCACCTAATCTGAAGAGATTTATTAAAGGTTTGACACATGTTCCTCCCCAAGTCATTGGTGAGGCCACAGTGGGACCTTAAGTTGATCTTGATATTTCTCATGTGTATGCCCTTTGAGCGTAGTTGCTCGCGGCATCTCCTTACCTAAAGACTGTTTTCCTCAATGCAGTTACATCAGCTCGTTGCATGAGTGAACTCAGGCACTTTCAGTGCAACCATCATACACCACCTTTTTCCCCAGACTAATTGGTGCTGAGGGCTCAGGCGGCATAGCTGCCAAAACCTCTGACAGCTTCCAGATTGGGCAATACATAACTATACTAGCATTCTTTTCCCCCTCTTTAACCCTTGAAAGCGGTGGACAGGCTTCTTCAGCTGGACCCCAAATGGCCTGTGAAATTTTACATTGATCGTACCAAGGAACACTGTTGGCAGTTTTTTGTGGGGTTCTGCAGGGTGAAGAAAGGGAAAGCTGTGTAGAAGAGGTCCCTATTGAGGTGGGTAGTTCTCTGCTATGTACTGGCCAACACCTCCCCTAGAAGGACTGATAGGCCATTTTTACCAAGGTTAAGGCTACTACAACTGCATTATCTCATGAATTTCCTCTCCTTGCAATCTTCCACGCCACTAGACGGGTGTCATTACATACATTCATGAAGCACTACTGCCTTGACGGCCAGGTCTGGTTGGAGGGGCACTTTGTCCACTCGATCCTGCTGACATTTTGGTTTGATTAATCTCCACAGACCCTCCACTGGCCCAGTTACTTATTTGATATGTATTATACGGTGAGGAATGCACAGTTAAAAGTATCTAATAGAATAGCAAGTCATTTACCTTTGGTAATACTGTTTCCGATGGATACTCTATCTAACTGCAGATTCCTCACTGCCCTCCCACCCCCATTCGGCAGAATGTTATCTTTTTATCATCTAAAAAGGTCCCACATTAGTATTCAATACACTGGTATCAACATTTGTTCACACCCTTCATGTGAGGGCTCAGAAAGGAAAAAATAAGAAACTTATGTCAGTGCGCAGAGCTGGTGCTTAATTGCAGTTCTCCTCAGTACGGTACTGAGCCAACGCAGAGCGACACAGTGCCTCCTAGTGGTGCATGGGGCACTGCTGAAGAAAAGATTCTGGTTCCAGTCTGGTGCCTGGGGAGAATTCGAAGGTGAGGAATCTGTGGTCAGACAGATCATCAACTAGAAAGAGCATTACTGAAGGTAAGTAACTTGATCATTAAGGGCATGTTTGCCAAGGCCCTTTAGCTTTTCCTTCGTACTCCAGGGTCTCCAGCTTCTCAGGGGAGCAGAACTGCCTGTATTGTATCCGAGTGTGTGGTGGTTTGAACATGCTAGTATTTAACATTGTAAACCAGTGTCTGTATTGTATTTTGAAAGATATTATGCATACTGTTCGCATGTGAATTGTTAGCACTGACATGTAACTTCTTTCTTAAATATATACTCATTTGTCTCTCACTAGGTCTCTTCTGTTAAGCCTGATAAAAAGCCCTCGGTCACAAGCCAGTTGACAGAAACAACCGGTTCTATGTCATTGGAGCAGGCAGAAACTAGCTGTAACCCCGAGAAGTCAGCCATACATGTCTCTTCCAGCACTTCCTATTCCTCCAGTAGTGGTCTGCCCCCTGCACCCTGCAACAAGGACACCTTAGGTGGGGCTTTCAGTCTTCAAGCACCTTCCACGGATGGCATGTCTGGAACTGCAGATTGCTGCTCCACTGATGTACGTCCTTCGTCACAAGCATTCCTCTCTGTACAGAAGGTCTCTGCAGCTGCCAGTTGTGAAGATAACCTCCTGAGATGCAACTTAACTTCGCATCCTGAATCCCTTCATCAATCTCGAAGTTTCCCCATGGACCACCCAAAAGATCTGGAACAGGCCCACAGTGAGAAAAAGCTGGGTCGCATCAGCTACAAAGGCCTCTGCAACCCACTTCTTACTGGCAAGCTCCTGCCAGAGATCTACCAAGCAAAGCAACAACTTCATATTTTGCAGCGATCTACCTTTCCCAGCCCCCAAGCACCAATCCATGCCTCTACCACCTTGCCAGTGAAACCTTTCCACCTAAGTCAGCAACAGAAAACATTATCTCTTCAAGTTCATTTGGGTAAACAACAGGTTTCCAAGGCAGCGTCATCCCCTCTGCCTCAACACCCTGCTGGCCATTCTACCAAGCCTTCTACTAAGTCCCAGAATTTCAATTCATTGGTAACATCATCCTCATCCTCTGGAGGGGCCATGCAGGTGTCCAGTACATCTTACAGGAACCCATGCTTGGGCATTGCTGGGAAGCATACTGTTAGCTCGAGCTCTCCAGCCCAATCCTTCAGGCCTTCATTCCTGCTCGGCTCCATATCCAAGCAAATGGCTCCAATCAGCAGTACAACAGCTACAATGTCTGTAACCCCGAGCTCCATGTCACCTAGCTTACCGACTGATTCCTTAGGTCTCACACCAAGCACTTTGGTGAAGAAACCTACACCGGCTCAAAAGCTGACTTTGGTAGCACCACCATGTGGCGCAAATGGAGAAAGTAGTAGGGGAGCTCAAGGAGTAGCTAAGTTACTTACATCTTCTGTAACTTCGGCTATGGTCTGCAGCACTGTATCATCTACTCCACGTATGGTGAGTATGCTGTTAATTAAAGCAGAGTCTGCTGCTAGGTTTAATAATGTAAAGTTAGTCATTAAGCAATATGAAAACTTAAATTTATTCAGTAAATATGGCGCAGTCGCTATTTCTAGAGTAGTGTATTTGAGGAGCTCGTTTTGGAGACTTTCTTTTGTACATTGAGGTTATGTCCTTGCTTTTTGCTGTAGTGTTGGTGTCCTTCAACTTAGAAACAATGTTTCTCTGCCATGGAATCGCTGGCATTCATAAACAATGGATCTCTCCACCTATGATCAGTTTAGAATAGTCCATATCTCTTTTTTAACGACCATACAAGCTTATGTACAGTCATATTTTCCTTTCATTTTTGATTCAGAGTTTTGATGTTGCCTCTTTCAGCCATTGGCTTTCTTTGGTCAGCCTCTTTCAGCCATTGGCTTGAGACTTTGTCATTCATTTCTTGACTCTCGTCTCTCACTTTATAGTATTGGCTGTTTGATTGTATTTGTATCCTTCTGCATAGAACTGCATGAGGAACTACTTTACAATTATAGCCTCATCTGTCTGCCCTTGCTGCGTTTCATTTGCCTGTGCTGTATATATCAATACATGACAACCAAGACCTGTTGGTTTTGCTAATACTTGTTAAGGTAGACGGTGAGTAACTGCTCAACTGAACTTGTAGTGGCACCTGCTTCTAAACTTTAATACATCTTCTTATTAGTTGTAACAATGATACAGTATACCGAAAGGCATTAAGACTTACATAGAGACAGAACTGCACACCTGCCCTTTGCCTTTAATCATATAGGCTCCCTCTATATTTCCAAAGTGCACTGCTTTGGCAGCTGACTGGGGGTTCATTTTCCACTCTGAATGCTTTGGTCTGCTTTTTTTGCTTATATGTTGCAAAATATAGTCATATTTTTTACATATTTGGACACCATCCAGCATTTTGTGGCTTCATCCCTCAACTTTAAAAAAAATTGTGTGAATGCTTTGTTTTGAATAGATGTTCTTCCATTAGAGGACCTCAGAATTGTACTGTTTATGTAGTGTGTATCTTGTCTCAAGAATTTTTTTTTATTATTTTTCTTCAGAAGCTCCTCCAATACAAGGAGCTGGACTTACTGGAGGTACTGAATTGAAGAACATGTTTCTTTCATTCCAAGTCGTGAGTTCCTCGGGGGATATTGCATAATTGTCAGCAGAAAGATATTGGTAGAACCTATGTGAACTCTATTATTTCTCAGGCTCACCGGTTTTAAACCAAATGCACATCAATAATACAAGCCTGCCATCCCTAGGAAGTATTCTGTTTTGTTCCCATGCTGTTGAGGAGATACTAAAGATCTGATAGAGAAATCTAGCCGCAGATTCCTTACCTTTGAACTTCCAGGCATCAGACTGGATCCTGAAGATTTTTACTTAGCAGTGGCTCTGTGCGCTGGTAGGTATAGTCGGTCGACTCCGGGTGATGGCGGCCGCATCGTGTTCCTCGTCGTTGTGACGTCAGTCGTCAATATAACCATCACTCTGGCGCGCTGACGTCAGTGCTTTTCACGAATTACCACACCAGAAGCGCGGAGACATGAAATAACTGACCATGGTGTGTTAAAAAGAGACTAGGGCCCTGAAAGGGTACAGCCTAGAGACTAAAAGACAATTCGGCAGTGCAGGGAGGATGGGTGGGTCGGTAAGGTATCTGCGGCTAGATCATTTCTCTACCAGATAAGGCATTACCGTAGGTAAGTAACATTAAAGCAAATCTGATACATTAAAAGCCCTGTAACAGGGAGTGAAGGACTATTGCTGTAGGCCTGTCTTGAGACTTTTGGAACAGTGCCATCACCATGACTTTGTTTGTCACCGAAACTGTCAGCAATCGCCTCAGAAACAAATTCAGAAATCTCCCCCTCATTCAAGGGGAAGAGGCTTTGGCTTAAACCATAAAGCTTCCCATCAAATCATAGGATTAATTTTCCCAATTCACCCAAACTTCTTCCAAGTCTGATAATAGTATTGAAATCAGCATGGTAGTGTGGCAAAAATATTTAAAAAATGTAAGTGGAAGTCTACGCTTAGAGGTTCAAAATATCACTTCTAGACATGCCTCCTTCCTCCTACAAGGTCTAGGACATTTCATATCCACTATTTGGCTTATGGTCTTTACATGAGGTTCATCCAGGTGATTACAAGAAGTTTGCAAAAGGAAAACAGACCTATCCTAGACCTGAAGACAGCAAAATAGCAAGTGAGAAAAGAAGCATAGTGCAAAGCCAGAACCATTTGTTGTGTCAGCTTAGTAATTAATTACCATCTGTTCCGCAACCGCACCCCCCCCACCCCTCCCCCCCCCACCACCACCACCAGGACTTTTTAAGCATTCCACAGGCAGCAGTCCAGAAAATATTAAATCATTTTAAGAGCCTCAGCTTCCTGCTTTTCTCAGGGATCTTTACCTTTATGTCTCCCTCCCATTTGGTTTGGAGCGTGTCTAATGGTAGCAGCACGTCCCCTCTGATCGCCCTGTATGGTGCCAAGATCACCTTATAAGTTCCTGAAGCCGCCACTGCGTACTGGCAGGTCTTATGGTGGAGTGGTTCTGCCAATCCCATGTTCCAGTGTTTGCGGAGGGCCCTCGTCACCACTGTGTGTGGCATTTAATTTCTATACTGAAGTCTTCAAAAGAGAGCAGCTCACCATCCCTGAAAAAGTCTCCTACCCTAGTTGCCCCTGCCATCACCCACTCGGTGATTCCCCTCCAACGCCCTCCATTTGGCAACAATATAAGCACAGAGAGGGGAAAGTTTGGCTAGTATGGGGCCTTCCGCCTTGGCTTTTGGAGGCAGCGTGCCCAGCATTTACTCACGACTTGCAGTTCTCTTGTATCATATATCGCTGTGAATATCAGGAGCGTCACCAGAACTCTATGTTCTGCTTCAGTGTTTTATTAGCCAGGCTTATATTCCCTTCTAGTAGGTCAGTGTAATCATGGAAGATGCATACCCCTAAGTTTTGTAAGCAGCAAGGCTCCCAGCGCAGGTTCCCCATCCCTGGTGGGGGATCTCGGTGCGCTTGGGGCAGGCAGACTGGATTTTTGCCAGTTTTCTTGGAGCCTCGATAAACCCCCAAAGTCTTCTTGCTTTAGCTTAGCTCCCCTCAGGTCCTCTCCTGTGTCTCTTAGGAACATGAGCAAGTCATCTGCGTATAGGACTATATGGCGGTAGTGTTAATTCACTTGAAGTCCTTGGTGCCAGCAACTCTGCCAGGCTGGTCAGGCCACTATCTCCATTGCTAGCGTGAAGAGCAACAGAGACAGGGGAGTCCCTGCGGTGTCCCCCTGCCAATAGGATATTTGTCTGAGATGTAGCCTGTGTGAACTCTTGCCATGGGGTCTCTATAGAGAAGCCTTGTCCAGTTCGTGTATCTTCTTCCTAGCTGCATCCCTTCCATCACACCAAAAAGTTATGACTACTCAAAGCTCTCAAATTCTTTTTCAATGTTAATACTAAATATTGCCGCCTCATCTTGGTCGTATGTATCTACATCAGTAATACTGAGGAGTTCATAGTCTATGTTTACATAGATAGTGGCTGTAAGCCCTGCAGTCAGTTGCCGGTTTCCCAGGTTTCAGCTGTAGTTTCGTTATCACTTCTGATGTGGAGCTGGGGAGGAGCCCTGCTGTCTTTGCCACCTGGAATAGCTATTCCAGCTTCGGCGCTAAGAGCGTCTAGTATTTGGCATAGAATTCCATTTGCTAGGCCCTTATTTCCTCCCCAAATTTCTTGGATTGAAAGTTGGCTCCTAGTACCTGTGCTTCTTTCACAGAGAGGCTCCAGATAATCCCTGACTAGGTTGTGATTTGGGTCCAGGGTGCTTGTGTATAGTTGTCAATATTAGGTAAAGAAGTGGTGGTTTCTCTCGGTTTGCCGTAATAATCTAGTTAGTTTGTCAGTCTGCATTTCTAATATAGTAAAGCCTCTCTTTACGGTATTAGCCAGCCACGCAAGAATCATGCCCGTGTGGTCCCTCTCTGCATGTGTCTTGATCATATAGTTCCTGTAATCAAAGCACCAAAGGCGTTTCACTTGTCTCGCTGCTTGCTCCTTACTTTCCATGAGCTGTTGATGTAGCTCAGGATGCCCAGATCTATTCTTCTCCACCTCCCTTATGGCTTGCGCTGCTGTGTGGGTCGCATGAAGTAATGTTTTCCTAATTCACGTAGAGTCTTCTAGACATTTGCCCCATATGACTACCTTAAATGTATCCCATTCAAGAAAGGTACATTTTTTTTATTTATTTATATATATTGCCGGCCGCTACTGGAAGTAACGCGTACAAGGGTTCCTCTCAATAACTAAATGTTTTTATTCTGTGGAGTTCAAGGCCTGCATGAGACAGGGAATCAGGGAATGCTGAGGTATGCATTTAAGGACCTGCCTTGATGTGGTAGCAGAGTACGGATGCCAAGGGCCTTAGTGCAAACAAGGAAATGCAACTGCCCCCATCCGCTAATTGGTTAGTGCCAAAACAGTCGTAATTAGGGTTCATTGGGTCCCTAAAGCCCATAGGCCCCGGTGCCACTATACTTACTGTACTATTGGTAGCTATTCCACCCTGCTGCCTACAACAAGGAACACCATGGGCTGGATGTGACCAAAAATGCTATGCTAGTTGTAAAATGTGGACTCCAAAGGACAATGTGTGGACTGTGGAGAAAAAATAATCTAATGAAATTAAAATAGGCAAACATCTCTCAAGGATTTGATTAATCGAATAAGACAGTGCATTACATTAGATTGTATTAAGACTCTAGTTCCGCTTAAGGCAATTTAAATCATGTTTCGACCATGCTGGTCACCCTCCCTTTGAGGGGCATTGGCTGTGTTGAAGATTCGCGCGCAGGGTTTATTGAATTCATGCAGTCAACTGCGCACTAATTAAACAGCTTTGGCACCCAATCCTGTTAGCCTTTGTACACCAAACAGATGTTACAAGCTTGAATAATACATAGGAGAGGTAGCACTTTTGGTATTTGGTAGCAGTAATGGATACTGCCACAGCACGAATCCTGGATTCTGCTGGCCTTTTTGTGACTCCCTTCGCCTGGGCCAAAGATAGTCCCTCGCCATGCCACCCAACAGTTATTACTTCTGCTGAGTGCCTCGCGATTTCCACTTCCTGTGCCCAGGCCCAAGATGCTGCTCCCTATGCCCCACCTGCAAGTGACCATCTCTAAATACCCCATGCATTGCCACTGTTTGCCACAGGTGTCCTTTTCATATTCCCCGAGCACCTGTTGGCGTCTTTAAGTGCACTAGAGTGACCACCCCACCCCTCACTGTGCCCTGACTTCACTCCACTGCTCCAAATTGCTTCTTTAGGTGCCCCGAAGCTCCAACTCATTGAGAGTTAAATGCCCTCTCCACATATCCATTAATGACCTCTTGCCCAAGATACTCACTCTACATACACATATTCAGCTAATCTGCCTCCTTTATCAGTGACCACTGCCCACCATGAACTGCCCCCTTTAATTAACTCAGATCGCCTACTCCTGCCCCGTCCAGAGCAGCCTTCAGAAACCGTTTTTAAACACACTCCCCCTGGGACCCAGGTCAAAGGGTCACAACTGCAGACAGCTCCAGCACCCCTTCAGAGGTCAGCGCCCTAGGCGTGGTCCCAGTTTGCACATGCTAAAGGCGTGCATTCCCTTCCATACAGTAGCACTAAAAGTCTAAAAGTCTCTGTTGAACTCTCTTATAACGTGCACCAGCGCTGCTCACCCATTGCTCTGTTTACCTAATATAGATCTTTAATTGAGCCTGGGAGATTTGAGTGGAAATTATGGACTGCAGTGTAAATTTTCAACTCTAGTGCTCTTTTCACATCTTTACAAATAAGAGGTAGAGTGACATATTTGTTATGATTACTGCACCCTACCTGAAATATTGATCCACGGTTAGGTTGTGATTACCGGACCTTACTTGTGTTGTCATTGCCATTGAATGTCCTTTATTTGGACACTCTGGAACTTTCATGCATGAGGGGTTCCAACCAACGGCTTCCAGTGGCAGTTGCTTCGGGACTCTCATGCTGAGGGATGCGTTTCAATGGGCTCCTCATAATATTTAAGATTACACTTATTGAAACCTATCTTCTGTTTTCTGGTAGTCTCTATCTCACCATATTGGCGATGAGGAGTCCTGAGGAGCTCACCATGCATTGGAATTACACATTTTGTTTCCGTTATTTTCATCACCGATTCCGTCCGTTCTTCTCATTATTGCTTGAAAATGCACCATTTGCCAAATCTTTTTTCAAAATTTTCTCGGGGTAGACCCTCACCCCCCGTAAGTGCTTCAGGCTCGCTCGCTCGCTGCACTCGCTCGCTGCAGTGAGGTACGACAATTGTTTTACGCCTCACCACTTTCAAATGACACCATCCACCCCTGCTTCTATTATCTCTGATCTGAATGACCAATCTGCTTCAAGTCAGTCTCCCTCCTGCAGCGGTGGTCTGGTCAGTTGACCATGCAGTCTGACATCCCTCTGCCCACAGCTTCCTCCGGGTGCTGGCCCTCATGTGTGCTTCAAGACTAGGTTGCGCTTCTCCCCTTGTGGCCTCCTCTAGGTAGGCGCGATGTGGCTGACTTCTGCATCTTTGGGCCAGGTCGACCCTCCCTCCCCGCGCCCACTGCAGCAGGCAGTGTGGGGGACTAAGTCCAGGACCCCCGGAGAAGCCCCTTTGCTGGGGGGCCACATTCAGGGTGGGTGTACCAGTCCGCCCGCCTCTGCTTCCGGGCTCTCCTCCTACCGCTAACCTCTCTGGTTGATGGAGTGGGCCTCTGTGCTTCCCTGGTGCAGTGCTTCGCAGACCACAGTCGCGCTCTACGAGTCCCAGGGAGGCTGTGTGGGCCTCAGTCCCGGCCTCTGTGCTCCGCGTTCCGGATCCCCAGCTTCACTAGACTGGTGGCCAACATGTCCCCTCCAGGGCCTGCATCCAGCCGGGCCTCTTCAGGTCAGGAAACGGTGTGATGGCCGAATGCTGTTGTGGCATAGACCTCCGCCGCTATTGCCACATTGCATTACAGGCTGCAGCACTAGCCCGTCTCTGGGAGTCTGTGCTCTCCCCGTTCTCCAGCAGATCAATGGGTATGTCCCCTCATCTGCATTGTGGTCCACTTACTTACGGGCACCATTTTGCAAAGGCGCTCGCTACTTGCTCCAGGCCTCAAGTCGCCAAGTCCGCCCCAGGGTCTTCTGCATTGCGGGAGGTTGCCTTTCTGTCGCACCCGCCGCTTCTCTTCAGTTTTGACTCCCTTGCACCCCTCAAACTTGTCAGGATGCGGTCGGATGGGGATCAGTCAGCAGAAGCTCTAGCCTTTGCCTCTTACACCATTGGCGTCAAGCCATACCCCCTCATGCAGCCACACTGATCAGCCTGCACTCACACACACACACAATACCCTTACCATGCACCCACACAGGCACATCCCTCACCCCACTTTTACACAATCAAAACTAACTCAGTACTGATACATACCACTCCACCTGAGCTCACACAGAAACCCACTCACCTTGCATTCATACCAAGCCACTCAATACACAATTAAACCATGTTCTCAGGCACACTGCTACCCTATACTCACACAGACTGCATTCACTGTACACTCACATGCTACCCCTTTTACTCTGTGCTCTGACAGCACACTAGTCATGCACTCATACATATACTCCCTTCACCATGCACTAACACATGTAGACAGCCTACCAGGAGCTCACATAGGCATAACTCACTCTATACTCATATAGATAAACCCATCTCTTGTACTCATACAGGCCCTTCTCCTTGACCTCAGAGAAGCAAACCACTCCCCGCTCAGACAAGCAAACCACTCCCCCTGCACTCAAATACTTCTCCCACCCTGTAAATTCACAGACACAACTCAATTTGTACTCCTACAAAAAGACTTTCTGCCTTACACTCACACAGTCACACTCTTGATTGCACTCACAAAGCCAAACCTCTCACTCTGCAGTCACACAACTTCTGTTTTCCTACAGACCCCTCTGCCTGTACTCACACAGGTTCAACTCGCTATACTCACAGAGGCACTACCACCCCCCTTCACATACACACATGTACATTCCACTCACTCTAAACTCAGACACTCCGCTCACTCTGCCCTCACAAACTGCTTACCATGCAATGATGCAGACATGCTCCTCACCCTGTGCTCTCACAAAAACTCCACTCACCCTTCACATAATCTTCCTGCAGATTCCTCATCTTATGAATTATCCTTGCTGACACCATGCAGCTTCAGCAGTCAACTGCGCCTCTGAACAAGATGACATTGAAGCGTAATAGGCTCCAGTGGGTGCGCTAGCATCAGTTCCATTTTTACACTCCGCATTGATACGGTTCTTGAACTCTTTCTTGGTGTCTCGCTACATTTCTCATAGTTAAACAGCAACTAGGTCAATATCTCCTCCGAAACTTTCAGATTTCAAGCCTAGTCAAGGATGCCAGAGGAAGATGCCCATTCCAGATCCACATCATTACATAATGTGGTGCTTTGGGTCAGGGCATGGTGCTGTGGTTTGCTTTTCGGATGCATGGAGGCAAAAGAAGACCATAAGGTAGCAGGAGGCCAAGTTTGTTCTGGTAATATCTTCATTGATACACTTAAGCAATCTCCTTTTACTTGTAGATTGGTAATTTAGAAGGAAGCATTCTCCTGAAAGAGTTGTCTACAAAACCCCCCACAAAAGTGTCATTAGATATAGAAGTCCTCTTTGAGGAAACAGCCTTGCTCTGATGGGAGTTTCAATGTCAAATTCCTCCTCATCATAGGAGAAGATTCCAACACTGTAAAATACACCAGAGTTTCTGGGTGCGTTGACCAAACTCATGCGTGCTATGCTGGATTTATCCGGATGTCTCTTGAGATCTCTGGCTTCCCCCCTAAGAGGGAACAATGACCCCAGTGCTTTCCAACTCCAGTCCTTCAGGGGATAGCCTCTGTCCTTTAAAAGAAGTTGTAACCGACCAAGGTGCAATCCCCCGTCTGGTCGGCATCAGGGCCCCCCATGGAGCCAGCTACGGTGCTGTTATCAAAGCTGTCTATGTTGGAAGAAATCTGCGAGTGGAAGGAAAAGCTGTGGATAACTTTAATGATGTTCCCTTGCTAGAGCCCTTCCCGGGGCTCGTAGATTTGCCCAGATGGAGGAGATTTTTGGATGCAAATCAGAAGTCCTCATGATGCCTGATCAAGATTGTGGCCGTACAGAAGATGATTTGGAGTCTGCTAACCTCCCTCCCAATTAAAATACTGATGCTGGCTTATATCTGGATTTACAGAATGTGAGTGGCCTTGACAGTAACCAGAAGGGGATATCCCTTGGCTGTCTGGCCTTCTACTCTGGAATTTTCCTCATATCCAACTGTAGTACGTAAAATTCCTAAAGCAAGGGTGTAGTGAAGCCCCTGCTATACCAGCATAAGAGGAGAGTCTTCGTCGGGGACTACGTGTCCCAAGAGCCGGCGGAGCATCAGATGCAACCCGCATTATCACTCACACCTACTGCTGATTTTACCGGCGCTATATAGCGCAGCAACAGGCACAGCTGTGCGTGAGAGTTATCATCGGGGAGTGTGTTTCCTAAGAGTCTGAGGGGCACGAGAGGTGGCCCGCATCATCCCTCACACCTGCTGTTGGTGGTACCGGCGCTACATAGCGCAGCAACAGGCACCGCTGTGCGTGAGAGTTATCATCGGGGAGTGTGTGTCCCAAGAGTCTGAGGGCACCTGAGGCGGCCCGCATCATCCCTCACACCTGCTGCTGATGGTACCGGCGCTACATAGCGCAGCAACAGGCACAGCTGTGCGTGAGAGTTATCATCGGGGAGTGTGTCCCCCAAGAGTCTGAGGGGCACGAGAGGTGGCCCGCATTATCCCTCACACATGCTGCTGATGGTACCGGCGCTACATAGCGCAGCAACAGGCACCGCTGTGCGTGAGAGTTATCATCGGGGAGTGTGTGTCCCAAGAGTCTGAGGGGCACCTGAGGCGGCCCGCATCATCCCTCACACCTGCTGCTGATGGTACCGGCACTATATAGCGCAGCAAAAGGCACCACTGTGCGTGAGAGTTATCATCGGGGAGTGTGTGTCCCAAGAGCCCGAGGGGCACGAGAGGTGGGCCGCATCATCCCTCACACCTGCTGCTGATGGTACCGGCACTATATAGCGCAGCAAAAGGCACCACTGTGCGTGAGAGTTATCATCTGGGAGTGCGTGTCCCAAGAGTCTGAGGGGCACGAGAGGTGGCCCGCATCATCACTCACACCTGCTGCTGATGGTACCGGCGCTACATAGCGCAGCAACAGGCACAGCTGTGCGTGAGAGTTATCATCTGGGAGTGCGTGTCCCAAGAGTCTGAGGGGCACGAGACGCGGCCCGCATCATCCCTCACATCTGCTGCTGGTGGTACCGGCGCTACATAGCGCAGCAACAGGCACCGCTGTGCGTGAGAGTTATCATCGGGGAGTGTGTGTCCCAAGAGTCTAAGGGGCACCTGAGGCGGCCCGCATCATCCCTCACACCTGCTGCTGGTGGTACCGGCGCTACATAGTGCAGCAACAGGCACCGCTGTGCGTGAGAGTTATCATCGGGGAGTGTGTGTCCCAAGAGCCCGAGGGGCACGAGAGGTGGCCCGCATCAACCCTCACACCTGCTGCTGATGGTACCAGAACTATATAGCGCAGCAACAGGCACCGCTGTGCGTGAGAGTTATCATCGGGGAGTGTGTGTCCCAAGAGCCCGAGGGGCACAAGAGGTGGCCCGCATCATCCCTCACACCTGCTGTTGATGGTACCAAAACTATATAGCACAGCAAAAGGCACCGCTGTGCGTGAGAGTTATCATCGGGGAGTGTGTATCCCAAGAGCCCGAGGGGCACGAGAGGTGGCCCGCATCATCCCTCACACCTGCTGCTGATGGTACCGGCACTATATAGCGCAGCAAAAGGCACCACTGTGCGTGAGAGTTATCATCGGGGAGTGTGTGTCCCAAGAGCCCGAGGGGCATGAGAGGTGGCCCGCATCATCCCTCACACCTGCTGCTGATGGTACCGGCACTATATAGCGCAGCAAAAGGCACCACTGTGCGTGAGAGTTATCATCGGGAGTGTGTGTCCCAAGAGCCCGAGGGGCACGAGAGGTGGCCCGCATCAACCCTCACACCTGCTGCTGATGGTACCGGCACTATATAGCGCAGCAAAAGGCACCACTGTGCGTGAGAGTTATCATCTGGGAGTGTGTGTCCTAAGAGCCCGAGGGGCACGAGAGGTGGCCCGCATCATCCCTCACACCTGCTGCTGATGGTACCGGCGCAATAAAGCGCAGCAACAGGCACCGCTGTGCGTGAGAGTTATCATCGGGGAGTCTGTGTCCCAAGAACCCGAGGGGCACGAGAGGCGCCCCGTATCATCCCTCACACCTGCTGCTGATGGTACGGGCGCTGTATAGTGCAGCAACAGGCACCGCTGTGCGTGAGAGTTATCATCTGGGAGTGCGTGCCCCAAGAGTCCTAGGGGCACGAGAGGTGGCCCGCATTATCCCTCACACATGCTGCTGAATTTACTGGCGCTATATTGCACAGCAAGAGGCCCCGCTGCACAGGACGTGCGCTGGCCGCACCTAGCGGGCTCGTCCTGCTTTCGTCATTGTCTCAAAGAGTCTTGGCTAGGCCACCCCTCTTCAGATTTCTTCATCATTGTGCATTGAATTTCTCTGCTTTGGGGTTTTGCTTAAAACTTCCTGGGGATAGAGACACTTCCACTAAAGCTTCAGGAGGCACCAACCTTGTCTCCTATCTGGCCAGTGCAGTGGGAGTCATAGCGAAAGAAATAGACTTCGTGGAGAGGCATCTATCCCTGATCTGGGGGAGGGCTTGCTGGGAACTTTGGGGTACCATTTAAGCGTGGGTAATGTGGCCTCCCCCGCACTGCCCAGCCCTGCACTTGATGATTTGTCAAAGCTGCAAGTCCTTTCACAAGCAGCCACATCTAGCATGCCTATTCACCAGAATCATTTGGACTTCAGCGATAATGGCCCCCTAGCCAAAAGAAAGAAGAGGAAAGCCACGGAAGTGGGTTTTTCGAGGGCATGTAGATCGGCCAGAGTAATGTTGTACGGGATAGTGTGCCTGATATCGCCCTCTGCAGTAGGTAGAGCATAAGAAGTTCCCAACACTGACTGGGATTATTACTGACCTCGTATCCTTAGATGGGTACCGCTCGTTCCAAACAAAAGCAATTCCATCTCCATAAGGTAGAGCTAGAGGGGGTTTATTAACATTAATTTCAAATACTTTGCCAATAAAAATAAAGAAATTTGAGAATATGAGTCCCTACTTTCACCTTCTCTTATTCGAGTTTGATACAGACCAGGACTGGCTTCTCATAAATTATCTTAACAACCACTTTTGGGGAGGGGATATGCAGTCAGTGGTGGAGTCACTAGATAAAGAGATTGCTAAAATTAGTAGACCCAGCACCAAAAAAGGTTTTAATATTTTTTCGGTAGGTGATTTCAATGCTCAGCCATGTAAATACATACAAAATAAGGTATGTGGCCTAGAAGACATCTTGGGCTACTCAATCTATCATTTTTCCCATCACGAATATGGAAACTCCCTAAATAGGATGCTATACGCTAGAAACCTGGAAATAACTAACAGGGTTGATGCTTTAACGGCAACCCTCGAAAAGACCTTTGACGCAACACATTTGAATCCACAATTGATTTCGTATTAGTGTCTAATTATTTTCGTGGAAAGCTCGCCTTAGTGGACACCTTATTTGCAGAAAGCTTTACGATCACGCAATTCTCCTTACCCAGATGGAAGTGGAGTGTAGGAAAACCACGCCAGTACTAAAAGCCCAGAAGCCAACCCTGGCTTGGAAGAACTGTTACCAGTTCAAGTGGAGTCAAATTGATAAGCTAATAATGGAACGTCCTAAACTGCCTTGGATTTGAGATTCCTCTTGGCTCACTGTTGCCCCAGTTTGTGGATTTGCTTGAAAAAGAGAAATTGTCTCTGACTCGTTGCAGAAAGCTGGTGAATACCCAGTAAACCGCTGGTTTGACCATACATGTACACCATCTTTAAAAACCCTCTATAAAGCCCAGAACTCTCAGCCTGAACCTGAATTAGCAGCTTGCACTAAAGCAGTAGAGATTTATGGATGATGATCAATGCTCCGTTCTTTAAAAACCCCAAGGACCCCACGCTGGACGTCCACATTGGCAAAGAAGCTTGGGCCGCCCAGTTCTAGCAGATGTTTGGCACAAGTGACATTGCCCCCCCCCCCCTGAGTTTAGAAAGAGCCTCGGAAGAACACCTAACATTCTCTCTGGAAGAAATTAGAAGCGGATTGGATACATGCCACTCCAGTAAGGCTCCGGGCCCCGATTGGGTGCTCATTGACCTCTTTTTAGATCATCAAGATCTGTGGACCCCCTTACTAACAAACGCATTCAATGAGATAGCAAACGTTGGCCCCCTTTCTTGATGGAGAACTAGCATAATAGTTCCAATAAACTCAAAGGGAGACAAAGAAAATCTCCAGAATTATAGACTAGGGTACAATAGACCAATGTCTAAACATAACCCTGTCCATAAATAAATACACTAGAGCCATGGGTGGCCAGAGTTTCATGGATATATCAGCAGCATTTGACTGCGTGAGCCACCCTAAACTATGGAATATAATGGAGTTGATGGGGATCGAGCCAGCAATATTTAACTGCATTCTCACTCGTGCGCAAATTTTCGTTATGACAAACATTAGGAATGTACCCATCCGTTTAAGATTGCCAGAGGAGTCAGACAAGGGTGTGTCCTCGCCCCGTTCTTATATTTCATCTATACAAACGGGGCTGAGGCAGCCCTTTTGGGAACAACACCAGGCCTCCCTGTGTTTGACACTTCTCCTGTCCCGATATTGGCCTACATCACCTATGCTGTACTTATTGACAGAATGGGGGTGGCCCTCCAACGTCTAATCACGGCCTACGTGACATTCATGTCATAATTGGACTTGAGGGTCGAAAGATCTAAAACCATTGCCTCATAGCAGGGGCCCGTCCCCACAAAAGAATACCACACTTTCACATAGGCTCGTGTAAACTTGAGGTGTAGACACCTTTCCGTATATGGGGATCACGTTTGATAAAAACTAGACATGGTCAAGCATGGTGGACAACAGGGCCCTAGTAATGGAGAGGAGTATGGCAGCCAATTTTATTGTTTGCAAAGAAGCTGGGCACAAGACCCTTAAACCCAATAAAAAAGATATATTTATATATTTTTAATTTTAACAGAATTTTTGATAGGCATGGGGAGATTAAGTGGTTTGCCCATTGCCCATAATCACAGCATGTTGCGTGTCCTTGCATAGATTCCAACACGGTTCCCTAGATTTTAGGCTGACCGCCCTAGCTGTTAGGCCGCATCCTCTCCCCAAGATATATCATGCAAAGACGGTATGGGCTGTAACCTATGGGGCAAGAGTCTGTGGCACGGCTCCTATAGCTTCTCTCCAAATACTTGAGGATAGATTCTTCAAGAGACTTGCTTCTCCCCCTGTGACGAGGGGGACCCGGACTCGGGCCCCCCTGGCCTGCCTATTCATGTGTTTCCTCTCTTTACATAGCACACAGACTCATGGAAAACCGCAGACGTGGTCAGCTGCCTTCCTGTGCTGGACACTGAGGGACCCTGTTACTTTAAGTGGGCGGACCCGGATCTGGGACCCGCCCTCGGCACCTCGGTAAAACCCTGCCCTGAAACAGCACAGGTGTGTGTTACACCCGGAGGAGGAGAGTGGAGACTGGAGAGCGAGGACGGAGCGGAGCGGAGGAAGAGCGAGGACGGAGAGGAGTGGAGGAAGAGCGAGAACGGAGAGGAGTGGAGGAAGAGCGAGGACGGAGAGAAGTGGTGGAAGATGGTGGACGGAGCAGAGGGGAGAGAGATCGACGCGCGGAGCGGTAAAAGGAGAGACCAGACCGACCCAGGAGCGGAGAACAGCAGAGTAAGCCCTGCGGAGCAGCACGACTGCAGCGACACGCCAGGAGGCCACCGAGAAGGCGCATCGACCAGCCACGCTTCCCGGGAAGTGTCGCTAGGACAGGTACGGTCTCGTTTCCTGGGCTGGGCGGGACGTAAACGGGACAAACCCCCTTGACCCATACGGTGCACAAGTTACGACTATCCCCCTTCCCCTCACTGTCCCTCACGATTAGCGGGGTAGATAGTGTGCACGTGTGTGTCCTCACCACCCCTCCCTTACCGCTGTTCGGCTGAACAGCCGAGTAATACTGGTTTTCTCTTTTTCATTCTGGTATCGACTCCCGGACCCCACGCGACAATGGCGGAAGCTCGGACTACGCCTCCCAGACGACACCGGGAGACGAGACGACGGGGAGGCACTCGGGAGGCTGCAGAAGAGGCTGCCAATCCGCTTCCCTACTACCAGATACCTGTTCTAAAGCGAAGACTATACAAAATAATAAAACCCGCACTTCCTAAAACCCCTTTGTCCGTAGATTTGTTCGGCGATCCCCCGGAGTCCCCACACCCCCCAAATCATGTTCAAGCTACCTCTGCCACTTAGAACTGGGATTAAATTACGTGTCGAACAACATTAGGTTAGCTCCGGTTTTACTATGGCACTCAATTTGGCAAAGGGACACGGTAAACTTAACCCAAACCCGCATAAAAAACTGTTTAAAACTGGATACCTCACGCAAAATCATGTGGTTAGAATATAATAGGTCAACTTTGATAGCACTTGGGTTAGCAGAATTATTCACTGACCCAAGTACATGTATGAAGATCATGAAGCAAAACTAAAGGCCATCTACTTATCCAAGGCTGGTTATGATCGCCAGGAAAGCAACTGAGCACAACAAACAGTATGCCAATACCAATTGACACCGCCCATTTTCGATCTTGGGGGGGGGGGGGGGTATTCTTAGTTAGAGAACATTGAAATATTACAGCATAGATTTATACTGCTGAGGTTCCATTTGAATTTAATCCCCCTGATGTTGGGATTTCCCTGCGAGGAGGTTCAGGCATACTGAATTGATACCCTACCCGCGCGACTGCAGTTCACCAGTCTGACATCCACATAGTTTTGTTTTGCGGGCTCTATAAGAGAGAACATGACAAACGTATCCTTCCAATTTTAAGACGTCACAAATTTAAGCAATGCTGAATTGCATTATATTTTTTAAAGAGCCTCTCTGACCTGTTCATCTCTTTTTCGATAGCCACATTCTTATGGGCCTGTCTAATAGGAGGTAATCTTTGGGTCCCTAGCTTTTGTAAGGTGCTCAGGAGCTAATGAGTTAAATAAATTGGTCTGTATTATATTCCATCAATTTACCCCCGGAGCAATGTTTTTAAGGGAAAATTTGACTGTTTTAAATGTTTTAGGGATGTACTACTTTTTTATTATCTTCACCTGATTTTTAATTGTACAAAGCCTATGAATTACCAGAGCACTGTGCCGCATTTAGGGGCCTATGGCACCTCTATTTAAGAATTATTATTATGGAAACGAATTTGGGCCCAATACTTTTTTAATGTTTCTGTATTTTTTCACTTGTACTCTATAAGATCTGTATTTTTAAACCAATCGAATAAAAGAGATTGATTGATAATTGACTGGGATTATGTTTTTGATAAATTCCGACTTATGATTGCTACGAGTGTGTCTCCGCTTACAGACAGGATACACAGTTTTGAAGACACTGTCACCCAGTTATCAAAGACTTATTCTAATTTTTTGGCTCATCTGGCCCCTGTGCATGTCCCTTTAACCGAAATTGCTAAAACATTCTTTGAGCCCTGCCCAGTCATGGTCCATCATCCGCCTTAGGGTGTATTGACTTTCAGTATTTTTCCCTCCTCCTCCTTGTAAGCTTCGGGAACCTTGGAGCATGGGGAGGCGGTGTAGGGCTCTTTGAGGAGACCTAAAGCCCTCCAAGGAGCATCAGTTCAAGGAGTTTAGATCAAGGCACAGTCCTTTCCCAACCATTCCTGCCTAAACGTACTTCCAGAGTTCTGCCCCTATGTAGCTATTATGACTTGTGTACCTTAGTCAAACTCTCCAAGGGTGGAACCCACTCTCCTGCTCAAAAACTAAGTGTGTCATTGGCTGTCTTGTAATTCAGACTTTGATATTAACAAATAAGTCATTCTGTTTGTGGGAATGGTCGGGTGGGTGTGTTTTTCAATCAAGCATTCAAGTAGGAATTGTATTGTGACTAACTGTAAAAGTCCAGGTTTGGATCACCAGCTAATTCAGTGTGGCCGTAGGAACTACCAGCAGAGTGCTGGTATTAATATTGTCCCCTTAGGTTATTTTTATAAACACCGTCAATCTAGGGTGTCAGACAGGAGTGAAACGTTGTCACCAAGGGAGGTGAGCCACCTAGATTTGCTTTCCCAGTCTCCAATAGATTTTTCCCATTGTCAGATCAAGCTGGAGTTGATTGACGCCTAGAGCCTATATCAACATCCACAGAGTTATCCATACACGTTCTCCCTTGAGGATGCAGGTTTTTGTTGAGTGTATAACATTTGAGAGGGTTGGCTGGAATATTTTATCTCAAAATTTGATTTAGTTTTACTGCAAAAAACCAGGGCCCATGACAAGTTGTCCGGGATGGATATGAGAGCGTTATTGTTCCTTCTGTGACCTCCCAGGGACATAGAGCACGGGTGGTCTTGCGATTTTTATCACGACCGTGTTGGCCCTAAAAGGTATTCTAATAGCTACTAGCCATAGTGTATTCAGGTAGCTTGAGTCTTATTGTCTAAAAAGTTTAATTTTTCGAATTATTTTTTTATACTTCTGAATGCGATTTCTGCTGAGAGACAGAGAGACCCTTTTCCAGGTGGTCTCTACTCTGAATTCTAGATCTTCAATGTTGGGCAGCAACATTTACATTATTTTAGGGGGGTGATTTAATGCACAATTGGGCTCTATGGCCACAGCGGTTGACCCTTTCTTGATGCAGGAAATGCCTATTCATTGTGCCTCCCTTGACCAGAGGTATGGTAAATTGTATATGGCCTAGTGCAACTCATATATTTTCAGTGTTATTGAACTGGCGGGGAGCCCCTTAACCAGCCACCTACTTTTGTGGGTTGAGGCCGGAGTTCCACCATTGATTAGGTATTGATCTCCAGGAATCTGAAATATTGTGTCCATTCAAGTGGGGTCATAGACTCTTCTCATAGTGATCACAAACCAAATGGATTTCAGTTGAATTTATCTATTCATGTTGCCCTCGTGTTGCCTCAGGGGCCATCAACCTTTCCTAGCAGGATAAGGGCTTAAGACTTAAATGAAGTGCACTCAATATTTTCATACCTTGACACATTACTGATATCAGGGAACCAGGCTATTGAGTTCCTGCTATCTAGTGATTCCACAGCCACTGATAATTTTGACTTCAGCTTCTTCAGTTAGGACTACCCTGCTGAGTCACTCCCGGCGAGTGGGGAGAGAAAACAGGGATGGTTTAATACAGGGTGTTAGACCCCATGATCAGCCAAGTATTTTGGCTGCCAGATTGGATTATAAAAAGGCCATACAGAGTAGGAACATCAAATGAAAGGAGGAGAGACGTGAGCGCTTACTTGCAATATGCAGATTGAGGGATAACAGAGGGTTCTGGGAGATTATCAGTGGCAAGCCGGCCTTTCTCTATTCATCAGACGACCTTGAATCGAACATTAATTATGAGAAATGGGTGGTCCATTTTTTTCTCA
The DNA here is from genome assembly GCF_964263255.1 of Lissotriton vulgaris. Lineage (NCBI taxonomy): Eukaryota > Metazoa > Chordata > Amphibia > Caudata > Salamandridae > Lissotriton > Lissotriton vulgaris. The sequence continues at coordinate 467,317,792 of NC_141698.1, forward strand.
TCTGATATGTGGGAATCGCCTGCCTCAGTTTCCCCTTAACATCTTCTTTGAGCTCTCTGAAGTCACCCATGCTACTGAGGCTTGCCCAATTAACAAGCCCAATTAACAAGGCTCCTGGGTCCCCTATGGATATGTTTAAGGCTAATATCAAGCTCTGGGCTCCCCTCTTCACCAATGTTTTAAACGCTATTATGGAAACGTGCAATGACAGTCCTGGTCTTCAAGAAAGGCAGCAAGCAGGAGCCCTGTTATAGACCCATATTGCTAATAGACTCCACAGTGAAGATTGTGGGGTGGTTCATTCTTAATCGAATCAAGGCCTGGCTGTAGAATAATGTCCTTAGCTGTGTGCAATATGGTTTTAGGGACTTTACAGCAATGTCTGAGTCTCAACCTAATTATTTGAAAAGTATGAAACAGCGAAAAAAGGTGTACTCTACATAGCCTTCATGGACCTAAGAAGCGCTTTCGATGGGGTCAATCGGTCCTACCTCTGGGACATTTTAACTTGAAAAATATGCCCCCTCCATTAGCAGATTTTTTACGTGCACTACACACAGGGATTAGTGCCCGTGTTAGGTATAGTGCCGAGGGGCAATTCACAGATCTGTTTGAACTTTCCTGAGTTGTCCGGCAAGATTGCATTTTGGCCCCCATTTTGTTTTTATTATACATCAATGGTCTGAATTCCTTCTTAATAACTAATAAAAAGGATATGCCCAAAGTTAAATCTGCATCCATCCTGGTTCTTCTGCTCTCCCATACCACTAATAGCTTTAGGGGGCTTGTGGGTGCCATCGTGAGGTTTGACAGCCTCGACTTTGACACCAACATCTTAAAGGTGCTCTATATGGTGTGTAGTAGGTCTTAGTAAAACAAGGCTGATTTTTCTTAAGTGAAAATCAGTCAGGAGGGTCGGCACGTTTTCTTATTAGGGATTATGTTTGATGCATGGAACAGTTGGGCTCCTTGTCTTTCCAGTCACTGCTGGTGATTTAATCAATCTTGTGGGGCCCTATTTAGGTTCTCTTTTAGCGTTGGCAGAAAACCTATCCTGCCCTTGCTGGAAGTGTACAACTTAAAGTGCCTACCTATGTTGACTTATGGGGCAGGGATATGGGGAAACTGTCACAGCTCCAGGTTGCAGCGAGAAGAGAACTATTTTTGTAGGAGGCTGTTGGGTTTGGAACCCCTAACTTCTTCTTGTACAAGGAACTCAATTTAGCCTATGTTGAGGATGCAATCAGGATCGCCCTATTACTCTTATTGTTGACGGTATGGAGTAGCAAATTTACCTCCCTTAATCAAGATGTGATTGAGGATTGCTTAAATTATGAAGAGGGGCCACAAGATTCTGTGGCTCGCCACTGTCAAGCGGTTGGCAGACTCCGTGAGCAGACCTGAATTGTGCTCCTCTCCCTAGATTGATAGGTAGGAGCGAGCATTCTAAAATAAGAGAGCTGAGAGGCATGGTCAAATTGTGGCGGAGTAGCACCGTTTCTTCGTAGCTCCGCTCGCCAGGGCCGATAAAGGCATCTACACGGCGCATTAGAGATCCCGAGAGAAGTGAAATTGATGCCCCGTGGTCCAGGACACTAGTGGTTGGGGTGGGACGGGGGTTTCTCCCCCAACGGAGCCACGACCTGTACCGGAGTAGCTGCGGCTGAGGACAGGCTCTTCTGAGACCTGGATGACAACATCCGGTTGCAGTGCCCGGCTGTCACAGAGGAAGAGGGCTGCCACGCTCGTGGTGATCGGCGGCAGCTCCAATGAAGTCCCTGCTGCACCCCTGTGAGAGCGGAACCGCAATATCTGAGCGAGTGACCTTGGGGGAGAGGTGGCCTAGATGGACCCCGAGGCCGCGGAGGCAGAAAACCGTGATACAGCCCAGCAACCAGACCGCATTGCTGTTGAGCGGCCGTAAGCAACACCCTCATCCTGGTGGGCAGGTTTCGGAAGCCACAAGAGGCTGAGGCGGCCGAATCGTAGTTTGGTGGGTTAGCCCGGTAGAGAAGCCTTACCCTGGCCTGAAGGCCCCAAACAGTGCGCAGCCAAAGGAAGAGTCTGGGGCCTGCAACATCCCATTGCTGTTGCTAATAGTGAAAGGCCCAACGAACACTGGGGACTCCCCTAGCAGGTAGGCTGGACCCCACTGGGGGCTAGGTAGCGTGCAAATGAGCGGGGCGACGGCACTGGGAACCAGAGGCTGGGCGTCAGCCCACACATAACCCTGGGACCTGCAGTGACTTGTCGCTAAGCTTGATTGGGCCGTGGCCTTCCTTTGAGTGCAGAGCGGAGGCACCAAAGTGGCGGGGAGTGAAACCGGCCCTGGGAAAGACCTTTGGAGCTCTGCGCACGCCGTGGGCAGGGCGGCCATCTTGACTGTTGCATTGAAGCCCGGCCTTCGGTTTGAAAGTGCAGCCCCCCTAGTTTGCAAGGTAGTCACTGCTGACGAGGAGAAGGGTAGATCTCAGGGTATAGATCGTAACCCTCACCTCACGACCCCAGGGGAGCAGACTCAATTGGCCGAGGGGCAGGAGATGGAGGTCACTGACCCAAGGGCCGACTAGAGGAAGGAGGAGAATGACTTGTGGCCTACCGACTGTGCAGTCTCCTGGTCCCGCTCGCCGATGCCCCACAGAAATGTCTACGCAACGAGTGAAGAAGGACCCCACAATTAAAGACCTCCTCCAGAAACCAGGCACCAAGAAAACGGGAGGACACGGATCTGAACAGCAGGGGACCCAACCCCATGAGAAAGAAATGTAACCTGCCAGAGAGCCCACAGATGTTCCGATCACACAGGCTTTCTGGAAAAGTTGTTTAGCACGCTCAGGGAGGACTTTGCAGGCCAACAGCAAGATATAGCCTCTGATATCAAACAGCTGAGGACAGAGGTCCAGGAAATTGGGGACCGTGTGGACTCCTTGGAAAGAAGTGGGGACCGCAGAGAGGAGGAAATCACTGAACAAGCCCGGGAATTGATAAACCTGCGTGAATGCAACAAGAAGCTCTACCTCAAGTTGGAGTATCTTGAATACTGCTCTAGGCCGTCCAATATACGCATTAAAGGTGTACGACTCAGGCAGACAGCAGCAAGCTGGAGCAATGGGTGTCTCGCTTCTTCCAACACTCTGCACCAGCTCTAGGCGATCATCTTGGACCGCACCCACCGTACCGGACGGCCTGCCTCCAGACCGCGACAACAGCAAGATATTCTCACCTGTCGCCACTCATACAGGCAGAAGGAGATCATTATGAATGCCACTTGTGATAAAGCAACCATTGCGTTTGAGAGTCTTCAGGTGGGAATCTTTCAGGACCTTTCGCCTCTCACTCTCCAACGCTGCAAAACTCTGAAACCGATCACGTCTTATCTACGAGACCAGGGGGTCTGCTACCGTGGGGCCACCCGTTTAGACTATCTTTTGTCAGGAATAAAGAGGTACAAGTGGTGTGATCCCTCAAAGAAGCACATGAAGTCCTCGGGATCGAACTGGAAGACGAAGGAGGCTCTGAGTTGCTAGAGGAAGGTCCTGCATCTAAGTTGCCACCCAAAATGAACCGAAGACGAGGTCCTAGAAGGGAGAAAAGCACAAAACCCTCCGAACAGGAAAGCCAGAAAGAAAGAGAAGCTCTGTAGTGGCAGATACAAAACCGCGAGGGTGCTGGTGGCCCCCTGAATGAGTGAACCACTTGGCACACTTCTCCGAGGCACACAGACTGAGATGTCTGACCGATGGGCCTTGGGGTGATCAACTTTGGCCTTGGTGAGGGGAGCCCACCCCTTTGGAGGCGATGTCCGACTACTGGATACACAGACCCTTGCACGATGGTGCGATTCACAGCTGTCAGACGGCGATTCATCTGTTTAATTTGTTCTGTCTCCTTTTCACCTTTCTTGTTCTTTCTATAATCTTGACATCAGAGGTCTCCCCCTGCATAGGTAGAGAGAGGTACCGACCTGCTGGATTATTCATGCCACGGAAAGGCCTTGGGGGCACCGAACCACAACCTCAGTGGGCACGGGTGGGGTGGTGGGGAATGCTTTAGCACTCTGTGTTTTTTGCCGGTCCCCTCCCAGTAGGTACTAAACCCACCAATGCATGCCTTCAAGCTCATAAGTGGAACACAAACAATGCGCTCACAGCACTTGTAGGGTGCTGCTGGGAGGTGGGGAGTGGAGGGGTCATCGATCCATGTCCATTGGCACCCACCTGAGACTTGCTATGGCTTATGCTTACATATCCCCCTGTGATAGTTCTTAGGATCCTAATCATGAGTTTTAATGTCCAGGGACTTAGCTCACCCATTGAACGACGGGCGCTACTAGCAATGCTGAAAGATGCTAAGTGCGATATCTGCCTCTTACAAGAGATGCTTCTCATGCGGGCCGACTGCAAGCGCCTCAGATCGAATTTGTTTGATAGACAGTATGTCTCATCTGTGGCCTGGAAAAGGTCGGGTGCGGCCATCCTGTTTTTGCAACTCAGTTCCATAGGAAAATACTGGGCATTCCAGGCAGAAACACTGGGCAGAATGCTAGTACTTGGGGTATCCCTGGGAAATCACACATAGTCATTAGCTTCTGTTTACAGCCCTAATGAACAGCAGGAAACCTTCTTTCGGGACTCGCTTTATACGATCTTCGAGTCTCTGGATGAGGATCTGGTGGTGGGGGACTTCAGCCTTGGTCCATACTTTCAGATGGACAGAACGTTTCTGCGAGTGGGTCACCCCGGGTCCCTCTCAGCCTCCATGCTACAAAGACTGGGGGAAATTGGTCTGACGGATGCTTGGAGGCATTGCTACCCTAAAGCTCAGGAATACATTTTCTTTACACGGCGCACCAAACCTATGCGCTCATAGAACTGTTCTGGACTTCCCCAAGAGACACGAGGGCCATAGGGGATGTTGCGATTGGGACGGCGGCGCTTTTGGATCATTCCCCAATTTACCTTACGCTGCTTCTACCCGGGGGATCTCCCCGCCAGAGCGTATGGAGACTGAACCAACTCCTCACATACGACTCCATTGTCACTGAGATACAGGCTTCTATACAAGCTTAATTGGCAACCAACAACGATGGCTTGGTGGCCGTCCCTTTGGTGTGGGATGCGCTAAAGGAGGTCATACGGGTTAGGTTCCTAGCTCTTGCGGCGAGATTGAATAAAGAGAGGAGGGATAAGTGGGAGCACCTGGAAGCCCAAATCAGGGAGCTGGAAGGGGTTCACCACTAGGCGGGGTCTGTCCAGACGCGACGGCTACTCAATACAGCGAGGAAGCAACTAATAGCCCTAGATCTTGATTGGGCCGAATACGCCCTTTTGCGCACTAGGCAGCACTACTATGAGGGGGGGGGGGGACAAAGCTGGGGAGCTTTTAGCACATCTGCGTCGAGCCCAGACAAATGCTCTACGCATCACAGCGATTAAAAACGGTCGAGGAGAGACCCTCCGGTCGAACGAGAACATTGCGGCCGAATTTGAGTCTTTCTACACTGCTCTTTACACAGCAGATCAATAAGATTCGTTGGTGGCAGAGGACTACACTCGTGGCGCACTGGTGTCCTCCCTCCCACCCCTGGACGCCACCAGGTCGGAAGAGGATATCCAACCTGAGGAGGTATTGCGGGCCATACAGGGACTCACCCCTGGGAGAGCCCCGGGATAGGACAGCTTTTCAGACGATTTTGATAAAGTCTTTGCTTCTGACCTCATCCCTCTCCTTACCGTAATGTTCAACAATTTCAGTGACGCTGGGAATCTGGCCCCATTGATGTCCATGGCAGAGGTGGTCGGGATTCCCAAACCGGGAGAGAACCCTCTGGACTGCGCATTGTATTGTCCTATATCCCTATTAAACATAGATTTTAAGAATGTTACCGGTATCCTAGCGGCCCGTCTTGCTCCCCATATGCAAGGGCTGGTAGACCCGGATCAGTCAGGATTTATCCCGGAACGTAATTGCAGCGACGGGACCCGGCGACTATGCCACTTCCTGGACAAAACCCAGCACACACAGTTACCTGCAGTACTCCTGTCGGTTGACGCTGAGAAGGCGTTTGACCGGGTCCACTTGCCCTACTTGAGACAAGTCCTGTATAGATTTAGCATTGAGGAGCGATATTTGCGTTGGGTGAACTGCATATACAAAGGCCCTGAGGTGCATATCAGAGTAAACGGGGTTGCTTCCCACCCCTTCCAGATTGGGAGGGGGACTAGACAGGGGTGTCCCCTCTCAGTCCTTCTCTTTGCGCTCTATATGGAGCCGTTTGCCAAAAGAATCAGGCAGCTCCCCACTATCACAGGGATTCGAATGAGAGACCGAGAACACAAGATTTTGCTCTACGCGGATGATGTGGTGCTTTTTCTCACACAGCTGTCGTTATCCATGCCCCCCTCTTGGCGGAGATAGAGATCTTTAGGCTTTAAAATCAACATTCAGAAGACACAGGTAGCCTCACCCTCCTCAAAGCTGACCAACAACAACTGGTGACGCAGTTCCCATTCATGTGGGCTGCCAGGCACATTACTTTCCTTAGATTAAGGATATTTATTCCCCATGGTCGAGAAGATAGCCCCGGTGAACTACTCAGTGCTCCTAGCTAAGGTACAAAAGGAGCTCCTCACTTGGAATAAGCACAAAATGTCGTGGCTGGGCACTTTGTCGGTTATCAAAATGACTCTCCTACCCTGCATCCTATATATAATGAAGACGCTTCTGCTACATCCTCCGCCTAGACTAGTGGCCCAACTCCAGCAACTCATGGGGGGCTTCATATGGGGTGGGAAGAAGGCATGCATGGCTCGCCACCTGACGTATCTGAAGCAGGAGGATGGGGGACTTGGGGTCCCAAACTTGGGACAATACTTCGAGGCAGCTAAATTACACTACATCAATCAATCAATCAATCATAAAATTTGTATAGCGCGCTACTCACCCGTAAGGGTCTCAAGGCGCTGAGGGGGAAGGGGGGGGTCGCTACTGCTCGAACAGCCAGGTCTTGAGCTGTTTCCTGAAGGAGAGATGGTCCGGGGTCAGCCGTAGGTGAGTGGGGAGGGAGTTCCATGTCTTGGCTGCCAGGTAGGAGAAGGATCTACCTCCGGCGGTGGATTTCCAAAAACGAGGGACGGAGGCGAGGGCGAGGCTGGCGGATCGGAGCTGGCGGGAGGATGTGTAGAAAGTGAGGCGGCTGTTGGGGTACTTCGGGCCCGTGTCGTGGAGAGCCTTGTGTGCGTGGGTGAGGAGTCTGAACGTGATCCTCTTGTTGACGGGAAGCCAGTGCAGGTCCCTCAGGTGGGCAGAGATGTGGCTGCGGTGAGGGATGTCCAGGGTGAGTCGTGCTGAGTCGTTCTGAATGCGCTGGCGTCTTTTCTGGAGTTTGGCTGTGTTTCCAGTAGTCCAGTCGGCTGGTGACGAGGGCCTGGGTGACCGTCTTCCTGGTTTCGGTGGGGATGACAGAGTATTACAAATTGGAATCAGAAATGCACTGGTGCTTCATTGATCGTCCTATCAAGGGCATGCATTTTTGGAAGGTTCCCTGGCTTCCTAAAATACACCGCCCGGTCGGGGTGTATAGCTCCCCGGTTTTGAGGTCCACCCTCGGGTTTGGAACAGAGTGCAGGAGAAGCGCAGGCTATCGTCCTCTATGCAACCTCTGACCCCCTTCATAGGCAACCATGACTTCCCCCCAGCTAGCTTAGGGGATGGTTACTTGAAATGGCAAGAGGCCAATTGCAAGAGAATAGGTGACATTTTAGACAAGCGGGGTGTCATGGACTCCCCCCAATTAGTGTCAGGCTTTGGGATCCCCAAAGATGAGTACTGGCAATACCTGGCGCTTGCCACTGGGTTACCCAACCCCAGGTGCTACCCCATGCAAGTCACCCCTCACTAAGATTGAGCTCTGGTTCATCATCTGTAATTCAGACAAACATCTACTGTCAGACATCTACAACTTTTTGAACAAGGCTACAAACAACACTAAATCTCCGGCGCAGAGGAGGTGGGAATCAGGATTAGAACGGGAATTTTCCCCAAAGGAATGGCTGGACATTTTCCATAGGGCCAGAACCTCCTCCTGTAACACTGCTGGTAAGGATATGTTTTTAAAGATAGCACATTATTGGTACTATACTCTTGCCCTAATTGCACGATGGAAAACAGGTTGCGGATAATCTCTGCTGGCGTAGATGTGGCCAGCTTAGCACACTAACCCACATCCTCTGGCAGTGCCCTAAGATACAGCCCTTCTGAGACTCCATCTTACCAGACATTGATGATAGCCACCACAACGAAATACCCAGATTTCCCAGCTATATCCTATTGGGTCTCCCCAATCCCCTTACATATCCCCTTAAGTCTTGCCGGGGTAGACCAACCTTAGCATTAGGTGCCGCCAAGCAAGTGTTGTTGTCTAGATGGGAAACGGAGTATATCCCAACGAAGTTGGACTGGCTACATAGGGTTTTGGAGGTTGTGGGCATGGAGAGAATCACAGCAGGGCCCTCCCACACCTAGATTTGGTAAGACATGGGGCTCCACTGTTACATATTTAACTTCTGAATATGTAGAGCTCATGTGCTGCGGGTCCTCAGACTCCCCGTTGCCACTCCCTTCGAAGAGGAACGTGCGCATGCAGAAAGGGTGTTCCCCCCCACTGGCTAGAGTCTCACTTTATCCGGATTCAGACCGTATTTTGACCTCTGACTATCATCTTCCCCATCTCTTTGGATGCTTTTTCTTCTCTCTCTACAGAGTATTTATACGTTTCATCACTTCCCGCTGGCCAATGGTTGTAGGTGATGATTTTGTTTAACTTTGTCACAAAAATTAAATAAAAGATTTCAACCATAAAATCAGAGAGCTACATATTTAGAGTGCGAAAGAATCTAGAGAAAGGGAGGCCAAAGGGTAAAACCACCCTGAGAGATTATTTGATCATCAAAACAAGTGTTGGGGCAGAGGCTTACTTGTCACTAGTGACGAATCCCTGGGAAAGATCTCTGCTAGCTAAATTTTGTATAGGATCCATCAAAAGTTTTTCCTTGCTTCCCTCTGGCCAGTTCGATCTATCTCAGATGCAACACTGTTTGTGTGATGGCACTGCCGCCCCCCCCCCCAATCTCTTGAGTGATATATCTTATACGGATTATGTGCAGTTTCGTTTTCATTATTTGCTGCCTATTTTTAGAACTCTTGTACTAAGAATTTCTATTAGTTTGTATTTTTTCTTGCAGACACTAGGATCGAGGTAGATTGTTAGTGTCATTAACTTCCAGTGATTGAGGTCAACACTGCTGAGCTTTAAGAGCTTTTCTGGAGAAAAATGACGAAGCCAGATAATTGGTTGACTGTTACATTCTTACCCTATGAGGAAACGTACAACCCAGTGGGACTTTTTTTTACAGCATTGTGATATTAAATCTCCTAAGACTGCTTTTATCAGCACAATAAGACATTTCAGAGTGAATTGCTTGCAAGAACAAATGTCCCTTCATGTGCAGTCACTTTACCCCTTTTGTGTTCTTCTGAATTCAGTTTGTTTTGCCCTTTGATATGTTGCATTCTTTATACAACTAGAGGTTGTGCTTCACATTTTTTATCACTTTCCATAGGCTACTAGACTCTACTGGATTGGATTTCTCTTAAAGTGCAAGGCAACCTATAGTCAAAGTAGGCTCCTCTCATTCTCAGGCTATGAGAATGGTGGTTGGTGACAGTAGATTTTACAGTGAGGTGTGCAAGCCTTTTTAGGTCTGCCTAAGGAAATGGTGTACTAGTATTCTGTGGTAAAAGCCACTCAATATCTCATAACTGGGGTTTCTCAGATGTCATCCCCAGTTTCAGCCCTGAGCCGGATCCTGCGCCGGAACGGCAGCGCTCGACGCCGATTCCGACGCCGATGCGGCCTTTTTACCCCTATGTCCGTCCTCCTTATTTTCAGCCTGTTTCAATCAATCAATCAATCAATCAATCAATCAATCATGACATTTGTATAGCGCGCTACTCACCCGGAAAGGTCTCAAGGCGCTGGGGAAGAGGGGTGCATTACTGCTCAAAAAGCCAGGTCTTGAGTTGTTTCCTGAAGGAGAGATGGTCCTGGGTCAATCGAAGGTGGATGGGAAGGGAGTTCCAAGTTTTGGCTGCCAGGTAGGAGAAGGATCTTCCTCCGGCGGTGGCTCTGCGGATGCGTGGTACGGCGGCGAGGGCGAGGCTGGTCGATCGTAGCTGGCTGGTGGGCGTGTAGAAGGTCAGGCAGTCGTTGAGGTACTTGGGGCCCAGGTCGTGGAGCGCCTTGTGTGCGTAGGTGAGGAGCCTGAACGTGATCCTCTTGCTGATGGTGAGCCAGTGTAGGTCTCTCAGGTGGCCGGAGATGTGGCTGTGTCGGGGGATGTCCAGGACGAGTCGTGCGGAGGCGTTCTGGATGCGTTGGAGTCTTTTCTGAAGTTTGGCTGTGGTTCCGGCCTAGAGGGTGTTCCCGTAGTCCAGTCGGCTGGTGACGAGTGCCTGGGTGACGGTCTTCCTGGTCTCGGTGGGGATCCATCGGAAGATCTTACGGAGCATACGCATGGTGTTGAAGCATGATGAGGAGACGTAGTTGACTTGTCTGGTCATCGAGAGGGAGGAGTCCAGGATGAAGCCCACGTTGCGTGCGTGGTCCGTTGGCTTGGGAGTGGTGCCCAGGGCAGGGGGCCACCAGGAGTCGTCCCAGGCGGAGGGCGATGATCCCAGGATGAGGACTTCCGTCTTGTCTGAGTTCAGTTTCAGGCGGCTGTTCTTCATCCACTCGGCGACGTCTTTCATCCCTTCGCGTAGGCTGGTTCTGGCGGTGGCAGAGCCGTTGGTGAGGGAGAGGATCAGCTGGGTGTCGTCTGCGTAGGAGATGATGTTGAGGTTGTGTTGGCGTGAGATGGCTGCGAGGGGGCTCATGTAGACGTTGAAGAGGGTTGGGCTGAGAGAAGATCCTTGTGGAACACCGCAAATGACTTCGGTGGCCTCGGTTCTGAACGGGGGGAGGCGGACTCTCTGGGTTCTTCCGGCGAGGAACGAGATGATCCACTCCAGTGCCTTCTCTTGGATTCCGATGTTGTTGAGGCGCTGTACTAGGGTGCAGTGGCAGACAGAGTCGAACGCTGCGGAGAGGTCCAGGAGGATGAGGGCTGCTGTTTCCCCATTGTCGAGCAGGGATCTAATGTAATCGGTGGCTGCGATCAGGGCGGTCTCGGTGCTGTGGTTGGCTCGGAAATCGGACTGCGAGGGGTCGAGGGATCCATTTGTCTCGAGGAAGGCGGCGAGCTGTCTGTTGACGGTCTTCTCGATGACTTTGGCAGGAAAAGGGAGGAGCAAGATGGGGCTGAAGTTCTTGAAGTCGGTGGGGTCCGCTGTAGGTTTCTTCAGGAGGTGCTTCCAGCTCTCCGGGAAGGTGGCGGTGTGAAAGGATGTGTTGATGATGTCCCGTAGTTGGGGTGCGATGATGGCGTCGGCCTTGTTGAAGATGTGGTGGGGGCAGGGGTCGGTTGGTGATCCGGAGTGGATGGTGTTCATCGTGCGGGTGGTGTCTTCGGTGCTGACCGGGGTCCAGTTGCAGAGGATGGTGGTGGGGGGCGTTGGTACGGCGGTTGGGTGCGTGGTTGGTGCGCCGAAGCTGTTGTGTATGTTTGCGATCTTGCGATGGAAGAACGAGGCGAGAGAGTCGCAGAGGTCTTGCAAGGGGGTGATGTCGTTGTTTCCGGCGCTGGGGTTGGAGAGCTCTTTGATGATGCTGAAGAGTTCCTTGCTGTCGTGGGCGTTGCTGTCCAGTCATTCTTTGAATGCAGTCTTCTTGGTGGTGCGGATCAGCTGGTGGTGTTTGCGGGTGGCGTACTTGAGGGCGGTCATGTTGTCTGGGGTCTGGTCGTGGCGCCAGGCTTTCTCGAGGGTGCGGCAGTTCTTCTTGGAGATTCACAGACTTCGGAGGAAGGGGAGGACTGGGAGTGGTCTGAGGACCCTCTCACACAACAGTTATGGATCTGTGCAATTCAAACAAGTTTCTCAAAAATAAAACATTTCACCTGGTGAATTTGTAAAAAGTACTCTAGCCTCCCCGCCAAGGAGATTACATGACATTTCTAGGCTTACAGGATGTATATTTTCATATTCCAAAAAATGCCACTCGTCTGCAATATCTGACATTCCAAATGGCCAGTTACCGCTATTAATTCAAAGTCATCTTGTTTGGCCTCAGGTCAGCTCTGAGAATACACCCAAAGTGCATGGCTCCTGGTGCATCTCATCTGAGAAAACTAAGGGCCATATGTATGAAGATTCCGATTTGCGATTCAGGTCCTTTTTGTTAGAGATGATGTCATCCTGCATCCCTTTGATCCTACATTGCCACCTTAACAAGTGGCCATTCCAAGAAGATCTCAACAAACAGTGGTTTCAAACAAAAAACAATCTTTGCCTTGGTGGATACAACACAAAATACTAAGGGCAGATTGTCTTTTCTCAAGAAGAGCGCCTGCTTTATGACGAGGGGCACCTCCCTAGAAATTTGGGATGTGAACTTGCAGAAGCTAACAGCAGCAAGTGGTCCCACAAAGTCACCCACAATTGCATATCAATTTCCTCAAATTGAGAGCCATAGCACTGGGCTGGGACTTTTTTCTTCCAAGAATAAAGAACCCCCTCAGTGTTTAGGCACACAGATTGCACGATGATTATGAAATGCATCAAATAGCAAATAAGACCACGTTCCTGTCGACTTTTAAACGAAGCACAAAACATATGGGACTGGGCCATTCAGAATGAAATCCAAATAACAGCGAAGCATGTACCAGGCATTACTAACTCCTGGGCCGACAATTTCATTAGAACAACTAACGTGTGTCATGAGTAGGAGCTGAATCAAGCGCAGTTGGACCACATCTTTCACCTTTGGGGCAAACCAGCTAATCAGAACCAGATTACTCCAGAAGGCACAGCCTTCCTGGGTCATAGGAGAATTTGTATTTTTTGAACACTTGGTCAGGAAGTTATGCGTATGGTTTTCTGAGAGTCTTCACAAATATGAGCCTCATTCTGCTCACCCCTTAGTAGCCCAAACAGTACTGGTTCACAGAGCTACATGTCATCTCAGAGCAGCCTCATAATCTACTGACGCTGTCACCGAATCTACTGTCTCAATGCAATGGCCAGATTCTGATGGCTTGGCTCCAGAATGCAATGAATTTAGCTTTCTATACATTTTAGATAAATGCAAAGACATACTATCTAAAGAGCAGTCTTTACAAATCAGACTTATAGGGCAAAATGAAAAAAATCCTGTTCTTGGTGTGCTGAGCATAGTACCACCAATATCGTCTTGACTAAAGCAAGTACCACCTTATTTGCTTCCCTTAGAAAGATCTGCCCTTAGTCACACATCAGTTAAAATCTATTGGGCTGTCATTTCACACTTTAGGCGGACACCAACCCAGCCAACACTTTGGATTAATAAACTCTTAAGGGAATTCCTTAATGTTCTTTTCAGAGTCTTTCCTTCAATTAAACCTCCTCCTAGTCCAAGGCGGCTTAACACAGTTCTATCCCAGTTGATTAGGAGTCCTCTGAACCAGTTCACAAGGCAGAATTGAAAATTCGTTCTGAAAAGATGGGTCTTCCATTGTCTTTAAGGGTGTCTTCTATTGTCTTTAAGGGTGACTCCTGTTGTCTTTAATTGTCTTTATTGCCAGACGGGTGAGTAAAATCCAAGTCTTTGCGATTAAAGGACCCCATTTTTCAATTCAGAGATAAGTCATACTACAAACAAACTCACTTTTTATTTCCGAAGTGCCATCTGACTTTCATTTGAAAAAACACAGTAGACCTAAAAACATACTTTGACAATCAATGTAGTGCAGCTGAAATCCCTTTACACCTTAGATGTAAAAAGAAGTGTGTCTACATCCAGACCCTTATTCACATGAGGTCCCTTATCGGGTTTTTGTAGGGCAGTAATGTGGAAGAACAGACACATCTTTATGTAACATTGTTGTCTGTATTCAACACCACACAGACATGCAGTGGTGGGACAAGCAATTCGTAGTCATCTATTTCAATGTGGTGAGCCTTTTCTTTTCATTGTGTCCCACAAAACGCTAACAGTATCTGGTGAATTTACTGGGCGCTACTCTGATCCAAAAATTTGATTCTATGAAAGATCCAATATTGAAGGAGGGAAACGTTACGTACCTGTAACTGTAGTTATCTAGTATTGGTATCTTTTATAGCTTTGCTTAAGAACCACACTCCTCTTCATCACAAGGTCACCCTTGTCATATTCTTCCTCAACACTTGTGTTTAACTAAATATGAGCCATTGTGACCTGGGTTGAGAAGGGTGAATGCTGTTCTGTATCCTGATTGGCTGAAATATGGATCTCCTAAAATAATATAAATAGGCTACATATTTGGCTTTATTAAAGCTTTTCTGCCAGTGTTCAACATTGGACTGTTCTCTTTGATTTCCATGGAACTCCCAGCTCGACAATGGGGGTGATTCAAGCATGTGAATCTATGAAAGATAACATTACTGGAGAACTACAGTTACAGATAAGTATACTTTTGTTCATCTCCTTGGGCTCCCAAGTTTATAAACTGATCTGGCAGTCAGGTGGTCCTGTGCCTTTTCCAGACATATTTATGAACGAGGAGACCGCTCAAGGCAAAAACTATGAATACGGAATTTGAAGTGTAATGTGTACTTATATGGACTTCTCTCTGCTTGGACTGGTCTGGCTTATTCTATCATTAGAATATAAGTGAGTTGAAGCACGGTCTGATATCACAGCTTAGTTGCTAATAATATTGTTGAAGACTTTGTGTTACTCCTACCATTTAAATTCTAACTCGTGTCTCTGTCCTAAGACTCTGAAAGGCGCTGGGGGAACTACGTTTATGACTGCTTCGTCCTCAGGAAGTGTCCTGGCTCCCAACTTCAAGTCGACCAACCTGCCTGGAGCCCTGAGCTCTGCTCCACTTGGGATTCTGTCCCCCATACACTCCTTTCCTCTGCATGTCATCTCTTTTACGTCAGAAAGTGCAGTGAAAGCGGGAGTGTCCACTAAGGATGCCATCGTCACAGGGCCTGCGCCAGGGACATTCCACCATGGCATTCACAGTAAGTGGCAATGTCTATTGAATCTCTCATGCCTACTATTGCATTTTACTTTCCTCCACTGCATGCCTCTGTAGATATGATTACTCGGGTGCCTCTCACTCTTCTAATTTTCCTTATATACAACCTGTCCAGTTAAGGAGTTGCCATTAAGGAGTTGCCATTAATTGTCTTCTTTCCTTTAAGATCATCTTGTAGTGTCTTTACTTTTTTGTTTTTCTCTGCAGGTCTCTTGGCAGACCAGCAGACTATCTCACCAACAGCGATGCCTTTCATTCGCTCCTCTTTATCCACTCATGTACCACCCAGTTTTGAAGGTAAAGGGTTTGAATCTCTCATCCAGTCCAATAGGAAATCACTTCTCCATCTTGCCATAACCATGTGTTTGAAGCATTGGGAGGCAACTCATCCTTTCATAACCTTTGTTTATTCTACCGTGGGATAGTCTATTTCTAATCCATAACCTTTCCTACAGATTCCTTAAGTGAAACCCTGACAGACAAAATGCTAGACAAAATCTTAAAAATAATTTTTAGATATTCTATTGACTTACTACTCCATGGACGTGATGTATCAGAGATATTTTAATCATTGATGACCTAAGTTTTTAAGGGATTCAGAGTAGCCAAGGATTCCCTAGTTCTCATGTTTTTTTTCTCATTTATCGAAATATTCTTTGAATATGTTAGGGCGGAGGTCTTCGGGATTAAAGCCCTCGTGCCTACTGCTGAGTAATGGCAGTAACTGGATCTACCCCCTGATTGTCTGTGGTGTCTTGCTAGCTCCAATGGCGCTGCTTCCTGCTCTCTGAGTGCCTTTATGCTTTTAGGCCCATTTGTAAATGGAGGACAAATTGATGATGGCAGTTGTCCAAGTGAGAACGACTTTGGTGTGAACAAGTCTTCACTTTCCAGCTATCTCTCCCAGGATGCCTGTGATTACTGCCCAGAAGCATTAATAATGTTGCAACTCCATATTATGTGGAAAAAATTGCTTTAATTTGATCATCCCGGAGGCATCCAATCATTATCAGCCTTTGCGTCTGATTTATTTTCTTTTTTGTTGTGTACATAGTATGCAAGTATTTAAATTGGGTATATTCTAGCCTCACATTTCTTGACCCCTTGTGTGGAAATTGCAGAGACCTTTGTCATCCCCAGTGGAAAAAACGTATAAAGATTGCTCTGCAGAATGAACCTCATAAGCAATCTCGGTGGCTTGCTAAAACTCAACATGGCATAGGGACAGTGAAGAAACATCATAAAAAAGCATTGCTCCACATAACTCTCCTTTGTCGCTTTCTGGGCAGTTATCCCTGCCCCCCTTCATTCTAGGCGTTGTATTCACCCCTCTACCAAATCCACATGAAGCATTTTGGCCCCCATGTCGTATGTGAAGTCAACCAGTGTCTGCACTGAGACTGTCAACTTAAGCTCCAGCTGTATCATTTTGGAGACCATCAGTTGCCCCCACTCAGGTGGAACATGGTATTGTTAGGGACTTCCTGGGCACACAATAGGTATCAGAGGGCAGTACATTTTTCCCATATCCAAAAACGTGAGACTTATATCAGATGCCAAAGGCCCATCGTATTAATTTGGCTGCTGTACCTCACAGTGCAGGCAAGTAGGGTTATTTGGAGGTGGCAAGGATTCCCAATTTTCATTGTGTTAACATTCCTGAATATCCAGCAACTGAGGTGATACACCTACTGAGCTAAGGAGGTGCCCTTTTGGTAGCAGTTGTTTGTTTCCCTGTCGGTCCCTGGCTCGGAGGACAAATGCTGATCCAAAACATAAGGAAACATTCTGCATGTCCAGAAATTGAAGAAAACACAGGAACGTTTACTCAATGTTCCAATCTTCATAATGCTTCTCCACTTGTCTACATTTTGGCAGTATGTTGATGACAATTTTGCTCTGGAACATTTACGCATTTCATTCCATGTTCCAACCTTCATAAGCTTCTCTACTAGTCTGCATTCTGGCCATATCTTGATTGAAATTTTTCACTCGGCTACATACGATTGGGTGGAGGTCCTCAGCACTGTGATACAACCTCAAATATTTGCGGTTTTAGGATGAGTGATGGGTTTCCAGTCAATACGGACATGAAATCAAGCACACTACTAGGGGTACCTGTATGACAACTTTGAACCATGCTCAGCTTCAGCTTCAGCTCCAGCTCCACCCTGGCCTGGGTTTAAGTGGGTAGAGGCACCCCAGTTATTCATGTGGGAACTAAGGCCCATATGTACAAAATTAAGAAATTGTGATTCCCAAGTAGCGGATCTGTAGAAATCGCTATTTGGGAATCGCTAAACAGAATGTATGTAGCCTGCGATTTCCTAATAGTGATTCCTACAGATTTGCATTCGCTATTTGGAAATTGCAAATTAGGAAATCGCCATGGTGTGATTTCCTAATAGGAACTCAGAAAATGTACACCTATGGGCCTTAGGGCTAGATGTACGAAGCTATTTAGCATTTGTTGATGGACCAAATCGCTATTTCAGGCCATTCATAAATGCTAAATAGCCTTTAGGCATATACAAAGGCCTAAAGGCGGTGGCAAAAGGCGATTTCTACCCAGTAGAAATCACATTTTGCAATACGCTAAATAGGAAATCGCAAATAGGGCTTACCTATTTGCGATTTCTTATGCACATGTACAAAGTATTTCCCAAATGTGAAATGGGCATGTAGGAAATGGTATTACCATCGATTTCAAGTCGATGGTAATGATGTGCAGTTTTGAAAATGCACCTAAAATGTATTTTTTCCTGTGCCATAGAGCACCCACTTGCTCTAGGGCAATTGAACGCTTTACACCAGCGCCATGCTTTTTTCCCCTTTAATTTTGGGCAGAGGGGTGGCTGGGGCTTTAGGTCCGTAGGTAGAAATCCTTTTGCATTCCTAAATTTGCAATTTCCTATTAGGAAAAAAACATTCTTACCTTTGACTCTTAGGCCCAGACGAACTAATGGGTTTGAATCTCCTAAATAGAGATTTCCTAATATGTGACATGGGACTGATCAAGGAACAATGCATACTCACTGAAACCTTCTTTGGGTGCACCCCAGAAAGAGGTACTTAATGATTAGATAGAGGCCGGCTGACCCTATTTGAAATTGTGGGTGCCTTTTTAATGTGTGCACCTCTGGTTACCATCAGATCCAATTCAATGGTAATTGCATTTCTTAAATGCCCTTTTTGCGACTAGTAGCAATTAGGAAATCCGCTGTACATGTGGTTACCGAATCGCAAATAGTCTATTTGCAATTTTCAATTTTGCGATTCCCAAAATGCAATTTCTACAAGGAAGAAATCGCATTTGTGACACCATATACGCCTTTCATACATACCGAAAGGCAATTTTGCATTTCGTAATAGCCCGAAATACTGATTCATACCGTTAAGAAATGCAAAATTTGGGGGGGTGGCCAACTGCCAAGAAAGATGGCCGCACACTAGCGCGAGTCCGGCACAACTCACCCGGCAAGTCCAAAAACCAGTGTATTAATCTGCTGAAAGAGCCATAATCATCCTCGCCACAACCCGTAGGCACCAGTAGACCCCGGAGACAAGCGATGTGAGAATCGAGGGCCGGAGAGCAGAGATACACCCTCATAATCGGCGCTCGTAATAACTGCAGCAAAGCATCCCTGAAACATGCATCCGCCGGAAGAATCGCCCCCCGCGGAGTGGGGAGTGCGGCGCAGGCAGAAGGGATTACGTTCATCTCCTTCTGCGGCGGATGGTGAAAGCGGCTCCAGAAGCGAGTCGGCCCTGATTGCAGCAAGAGGCCGATCGGATCGGTGAGTAGCACGGCCTAACAGATAAGCGAGCGGTTTGCGGGAGCGCAGGAAGCCACCGGGCATAAACTATCCAAGACCTGTCCACGCCAACAAAAAAATGACTGATGCCTCTGCGTTGGAAGTGGAGAGACCAGAGTTAAGACAGCGCTTACCCGCGGGTCGCAGCGGCGACCTAGAAGCACAACTCAAGACCTAAGAGGACTAGAAGAAAAAGAACAGACTGGGGACTAATTTTAGTGGGCACCACCCACCTGGATGTGATAGACAAGATACATATGCGAGCCTGGGGGACTGCTACCAAGACAGGGGAGCAATCCTGATGCCATAACAGCCCGAGGGAGGTGACAATCGACGGTGGGGAGCGCAAGGGGACAGAGTCTAAATTCAAACAAGACCTGGCTGGCAAAACCCGACAGGCTGGACAGGGCCCAGGCCCCAGAGCAGGCGGCGGAGAGTAGCCAGACAAGTTTAAACACCCAGATCAACTTCTAGATACCCATTGAGAGAAACAATGTCAAGAGGAAGAAGTGGCCGAGTTGCGATGCAAGCGAAACTGGACAAATATACATGGCAAAAGGGGGCTGACACAAAAGAAAAAGTGTGGGAAAATGAACACAAAACAATACGCTCCACTGAAGGGTAAGAGGATTTGACCCTACAGGACATAATGTCAGCCATTACTACTGCCCGAAACTCCCTGGAATCCAGAGTAAAGTTGGCTGTCTCCAGCAGAGTAACTTTACCTGAGGCGTCCCCGCTAGAGGAAAGACTTCTCACAGAACCTGTGGCCCATAAAGCAATATCCTTGACTTACAGGAAACTGATAAACAATAGACCGGACCCACTTATGTGCATAAGGCACCAATGGGGGACAGACGTAGGAGCTTAGAAGAAGACGAACAGCCGGAAGCTCCTTCCTCCTCACGAGAGGTAGCTATACCAATGAGATTAAGGCTGATCCAACTCAAAATCCTGCACAGGACGCACTTCTCAGGGGGATCCTGGTTAAAATGGGGAGCAGGCCAGACTCAAGAGTGTCTGAGGCTCTGTACCCAGGAGGGATCGTTCTTCCATACGCTTTGGGAGTGCCCCGCAATTCAACCCTATTGGGGGGGAATTATAGCCAAACTCAAAAAGAATTGTGGGAAAGAGATTTCCGGCTCCTCACAACTCTGCCTGTTTATTGTATGAGAGGCTAACGATTTCACGCACACTGAAAAATCCTGGGTCTCCCTGGAACTGGCCCTGGCTAAAAGAAACATTGCCCGAAAATGGGTAGTGGTTGACATGCCATCATTGATGGGGTGGGAAATAAACATGGACAGAGCTATGATTACAGAAAAAGAGGTATTCAAAAACAGAGATGGCCCGAAGAAATGGGACTTAAAATGGGCTAACTAGAATGCATCTACCTCACAGATGAACTGCGAAGTGGGAGGAATAGGATCGACCTACTGCAACAGTGAAACGTGATAAATGCACAAGATAAATGGCAATCCGGGACTGATTGCAACACTAAATGCAATGCTGAATGCAACACTATAACTTGAGCTTACTGTCCAACCTACTGTAAGACTGATATTTGTCCAAAATAAAAAGAGTTCATAAAAAAAAGAAATACAAAATCGTTCGTATATATGGGCCTAAATGCATCTTTAATTGGGTAGGAGCCATGTATTAAAATTGCCTGTGTTTGGTGAGGGCTAGGTCTCGTCCCCGCAACTATAGCAATGCGCTGATACTATCTGACACAGGAGACTATTTGGCATCTGGCACAGGAAAGATGAACTCTTTACCTTCTTTTTTTATTATTTTTATAAAGGTATCCTCTCAGGACCTGGATGCAAATGGTATGACTGCAGAGCAGTCAGTGGCTCTCCTGTTAATGTGGGCTTTCAACTTAGGACGCCTTGATATTCTATATATTTAAGCTTGTGTCCCACCATTAACACTCTGGTTCCATCTAGTGTAGTACTCACTTGCCTCTAGGGGACCTTTTGGAAAGTGTATAAACAGTTAATAGGAGAGTCAAGGTTATGGTATTAGATAGACAGTAAGGTGCACCGCAAGCAGTAGCCTTGTAATGTAATTGTACTTTTGACTCTTTAAGACATTTACACATGCTGGGTGTATAATAACTTTGGATACCTGATGCTGAAGAAGCCAGACATGCCAATTGTGGACACACCTTCAAACGGCATCAAGAAATGTGTAACTAAATATGAATGTTAGTTTTGGTGTACAGAGGTACACTTACTGCTCGGCCTTTGTTCAGTTCAACAGACTACTAAAACATTTAGTGGCAATTGTATACTGACTTCTTTACAATTGGAGGCACCTAGGTGCAGTACCTTAGCAAGAGTAATTTTCAAACACAGGTATCCTCTTCAACCTATATTGCATTGAGAGCACAAAGGGGCAGCACCTTAAGTTGCCTCTCTGTCATACATTTAAATTATGTCCAATAGTGTTGCATTGGTTTGCACGAATAAAACAAGCTCCTATGGCGGGTGAATGGTGCTGCCAGCATAGACACGTCACCAAGCCACTACCTAATGAAACATCCACAGTTGGGGCAAAGTTTAGGGCCCCCGTCTCCTCTAGATCAGTGGTCTGGGCGACCGTTTGTTGTGTATTACTGGTCCTCATTGTCTAACCAGGCGGGCAGCCTGCTTAGGTCTTACCAATCACTTGATGCCCTTGGATCACCCATAAGTTAACCATTACCATACCAAATAAACCTGCAACATAACTTTCTACCAACAAATGGGTGTGGTTTCAGTCATTTAATTGTGGACTTTCCCTTTGCATGCATTTGTTTATGTAATTTAGTGTGTGTGCCTGGCTACATAATTGTGTGCTTTGCCCAATTAGCCCCTGGCTTGCCTCTCTTCAAAGTACTTGCAGGGCGCCAAACCAGCTACCCCAGATCTCTGCCTCTGTTGATGCCCCTCCTGGCCGCCTGAAATGTTAACAGGCCTGCCCAGCTCTGTCACATGTATACCTCAGCGATGCGCTTTTACCGAAATGTCATCTCTTCTTGCACCCTGATGAGGAGTCTAATTGCCAAAGCTGTTGTCACCCTGCTTACTTATAAACATACCTTTCACTTCTGAAATTTTTTCACTATAGGCTTATGGCCATATGCGAATCCTACATATTCCTTAATTGCGAATCTCAAATTACGATTCGCAATTAAGGAATACCTCCCCATTCATTCCTATGGGCCTAGAGGCCCATAGGAATGACTAGGAAGACATTCTGAATTTGCGGTTAGCAATTAGAGAATCGCAAATTGAGAATGCAATTTCAAGGGTGCAAGGGTGTCAAAATGACACCCTGTTGCAACCCTGAAACAAGCATGGATGCACATGTGGAGCACATACATGCATTTTGCTTGATACATATGGCCCTTAGTCTGATATGTCACATCTTAACTCACATTCATTCTTCACTGTCCAGAGATTATGTCCAACGCAGTCTGTGTCCATCATAGAGTGTTTCTCCTAACGCAGCCTGTGCCCATCATGGAGTGTTTCTCCTGATGCAGCCTGTGTCCATCATAGAGTGTTTCTCCTAAAGCAGCCTGTGTCAATCATGGAGTGTTTCTCCCAATGTAGCCTGTGTCCATCATGGATTGTTTGTCCAAACGCAGCCTGTGTCCATCATGAGTGTTTCTCCTAACACAGTCTGTGTCCATCATGGAGTGTTTCTCCTAACACAGCCTATGCCCACAATAGAGTGTTTCTCCTAACGCAGCATGTGTCCAGCATGTAGTGTTTCTCCTAACGCAACCTGTATCCATCATGGAGTGTTCCTCCTAACACAGTCGGTGCCTATCATGGAGTGCTTCTCCTAATGCAGCCTGTGTCCATCATGGATTGTTTCTCCTAACGCAGCCTGTGTCCATCATGGAGTGTTTCTCCTAATGCAGCCTGTGTCCATCATGAGTGTTTCTCCTAACACAGTCTGTGTCCATCATGGAGTGTTTCTCCTAACGCAGTCTGTGTCCATCATGGAGTGTTTCTCCTAACGCAGCCTGTGTCCATCATGGAGTTTCTCCTATTCCTGCCTTTGATCCACCTGGCATCCTATCACCATTGTCTTTATTTATCCACAGGGCTCTCTCCCAGACATGCCTTTGCCTCTCTGGGAGCCTACCAGCCACAGTCTTTGTCTGTCTAGGAGCCTCTAACTCACCCTCAAGAGTTCCACCCCGCAGCCTGTGTCCGTCATGGATTGTTTCTCCTACCATAGTCTGTTTCCATCATAGACTGTTTCTCCTAACGCAGCCTGTGTCCATCATGAGGTGTTTCTCCTAACGCAGCCTGTGCCCATCATGTAGTGTTTCTCCTAACGCAACCTGTGTCCATCATGGAGTGTTTCTCCTAACGCAGCCTGTGTCGATCATGTAGTGTTTCTCCTAACGCAACCTGTGTACATCATGGAGTGTTTCTCCTAAAGCAGTCTGTGTCCATCATGAAGTGTTTCTCCTAACGCAGTCTGTGTCCATCATGGAGTGTTTCTCCTAACGCAGCCTGCGTCCATCATGGAGTGTTTCTCCTAATACAGCCTGTGTCTATCATGGAGTGTTTCTCCTACCACAGTCTGTTTCCATCATGGAGTGTTTCTCCTAACGCAGCCTGTGTCCATCATGGAGTGTTTTTCCTAACGCAGGCTGTGTCCATCATGGAGTGTTTTTCCTAACGCAGGGTGTGTCCATCATGGAGTGTTTCTCCTACCACAGTCTGTTTCCATCATGGAGTGTTTCTCCTAACGCAGCCTGTGTCCATCATGGAGTGTTTCTCCTAACGCAGCCTGTGTCCATCATGGAGTGTTTCTCCTAACGCAACCTGTGTCCATCATGGAGTGTTTCTCCTACCGGTGTGTGTGTCCATCATAGAGTGTTTCTCTTAATGCAGCCTGTGTCCATCATGGAGTGTTTCTCTTATTCAGGCCTTTGATCCGCCAGGCATCCTATCACCATTGTCTTTATTCATCTATGGGTCTCTCTCCCAAACATGCCTTTGCCTCTCTGGGAGCCTACCAGCCACGGTCTTTGTCTGTCTGAGAGCCTCCAACTCACCCTCAAGGGTTCTACCCCACAGTCTGTGTCCATCATTGCTCAGTTTCTCCTCTATGTCTGCTCTTATTTCTACAGAGAAGTTTCCACCACTGCCTGTTTCCATTGTCGGTCTTTTGAAGTCAAGTCATAACAGCTTCATTCGGTGTAAAATGTACAACCATAAAAGCATACTTATAACAGAAAATCATTGAAATACAATATACAAGTTTTAAAAATGTCAGTTCATATACAATTGATTTTTGTGGAGACATCAAGGGATCATTGTTCAACGTAAACATATTAAAGGGTCAGGGAGGGCTGTATACAAGGGGGAAAAAAATCCAAATATCATACAATAATTTAATGAAAATATCAGTGCTTCAAATTATAAAACATTATTAAATACAGCAATAGATACAATATATTCTATATGCAAACCAATTCACGATATGCAAACCTGTATGTTAAAAATTTTTATTGTAAATAATTTACATCAGATTTAGCACCTTTACTTAGGCCAAAATACAATAAACTCAAGACAGAGTAGATTATGTGCAAACAAATGCATCATGTACAAGGCTGCATAATAAGACCCCTTCACAAAAGTAACTAGAGTCCTTCTACAAATTTCATGTCTACACTTGTTAATAACGCAGCTAGTTACTCTGGTCAGATTTTTCATATAGTAATGCGTATAAATATGCTAAATCCTTTCTTTTCCTAACCGCCCTCACTATAAAGCGGATTAGAGTGTATACAGTCTTCAATTATCCAGGCTACATAGAAATGTAAAAGCATTTTTATAATTATAAAGCCTATTAGTCAGGAAAATTGGTTTTAAAACAGATTTCCGAATATCGTTATACAAGCTGCAGAATAATATAAAATGTAGTGTGGACTGGGGGTTCTTTCCATTACATGGGCAATTTGGTCAATTATAAGACTACTTTTCTTTATCAAAGAATGCGGTTATATAATGTAATGTGTCAATCTAAGCCTTGTTAGATAAAATCTGTGTTGGGTATTTCTTACCATTGTAAGATATGTCTGTATACCCAGCACAGAGGGGATTTCGCAATAGATAGTAGCACTATTGCCCACATGCATCAAGCACTTTTGCATTCGCAAACGGTGCGATTCCTTAAAATCGGCCGTTTGCGAATGCAAAAGTGCTTTTTCAGATGCATCATCATTTCTGAATGGAATTCGCTGATTTTGCGACTTTCCAGAATGCGAATGCATTTAAGGAATCGCAAATTTGCGATTCCTTAAATGCAATGCATCATTCAGAAATGAAATTGCGAGAACAAGGTTTGGAAGTGCAAATTACCACGAGGTTGACCCTCGTGGTAAATTGCGAAAAAAAATTAAAATGTACTAATTTACATTTTAAACGATGTCATGTTACAGACACACATGTCCTTAGGACATGTGTGTGTGAAACATCCATTTCAAATTACATTTCGGGGGTGCAGGGGGGGGTCCTTTGGACCCCCCCCTGCACCCATGAAATTTTCTAAGTGCCATTCGCAATTTCCATTGATTCCTATGGGCCTTTTGGCCCATAGGAATCAATGGGAATTGCGAATTCGCAATTTTGAAGTCACAAAATATTTGCGAGTCGGTAAAAATTGCGAATTTTACCGAATCGGAAATATTTTGCACTTTCCATGATGCATCCCGTTTTGCGAATCCATATTTGCGATTCGGTAAAATTCGCAAATTTGGAAACGCAAAACGGGAGTTTGATGCATGTGGGCATATGTTTTTGTCTAGCATTGTCAGTTCTATCACAGTCCCTGGCAGAAATATATCTTAACTTCAAATCATTTTTACTAATGTTTTGGATAGATACCTGGTCCCATTTATTATAGTCTATCGTACAATATGTTAGTAAGTTGTGGATATACTCTAGTCATGGGATTTTTTTCCAATAATCAAGGGCCAGGCAGTCCTTTATTAGATCCTTGGTGAATTGTGCCTCTTCTTTCACCCACAGACCTCGCCAGAATGTTAGTCCTGCTATACTGATGGTATCACTTATGCATGATGCAGACAATTCTTTGTGTACAATATAATTAGCTGTTGATTTTGGAACCGCCAGCACTCTTTTAAAAAATGTATTTTCATGTATTTCTAGGGTCGTCATGTTTGCTCTCCCCCATATTGCAGCCCCATAACAAACACCAGTCACACACTTAGTTCTGTACAAAGTGAGTATCTCCCATGCAGGTTTATTTCCCAATTTAGCGGAAAATCTAAAGATTCCCTCAGTAATTCTTAAAAATTTCAAATTACATGATTCAATGTGAGGTTTCCAGCTACCCGTTCTATTAATAGGAAGGCCCAAATAAGGAAAAGTTGGGACTCTACCTAAAAATACTCCTCCCGCATGGTGTGGTCTATACTTCAGTTTGATGTTTCCACATGTCATGACAAAAGTGTTAGTAAGGTTTAGCTGTGAATCCTTTTCCGACATCTACTGAGCAAATTTCTCAATTAGACATTCATCAAGGACAGCGTCATCGGCATAGAGTAATACTGGGGTAGTACGTCTACCTACTTTTGGGCTGTCTGCATTTTGCTTCTTTAAAAAAGGGTCCACATTATTGATCTATAAGGAGAACAGCAGTGGCCCCAGTACACAACCTTGGTGTATTCCTCTTGTAACCCTAAAATCCTGTGTACATTCACCCTTTGTTCCGATTCGTACTCTTGAAGTTAAAAAGGTATAAATCTGGGATAAATATATAATGATATCATTTGGTGCTCCTAACTCTTTTAGGGTTTGCCACAGTTTGGCGTGATTAACGAGGTCGAACGCACTTGTGAGGTCTACAAAACAAAGATGTAGAACCCCCTCCTTAGCTAGAGTATATTTTTCTATTAGGAGCTCCAAATTCAAACACTGTTCTACCGTTCCAATACCTCGTCTGAACCCATACTTGGCTTCTGAGATAATATTATTCTTATCAACCCATTCTTCTAACCTCCCTAGGAGAATCCTTCCCATTAACTTTGAAGTTGAGTCCAGAGCGGTAGCAATTTGCCTTCCCTCTGTCTCCCTTTTTAAAAATGGGTACAATGATACTTTGTGCCCATGATGCAGGTAGCCCCCCCCCCCCTATAACAGCATTAAAGACTTTTAATAAAATGGGGGACCAAAAATCCATGTCACTTTTAAAGACATCTGGTCCTGTGGCTTTCCAACTAGCACTTTTTTTGTAGGGTGGTTTTAATTTCCACTGATGTAATTGGCAAAGATTTTACAGGTTCAACTAATATGAAATTGCTATTATTTATTGTAGTTACACTAGCAGCTTCGGATTAAAAATACACTCAAAATGTGTGATCTAATCTTCTAGGGGTACGTCAATTTCTATTTTCGAAGTTGTATTATTTTTTTAAAAAGGGTGGTCAATGTATGCCAGAATATAGCCGCATTTCTAGTTTCAGCGGTCTGAATTAGAGTCACGCAAGCATCCTCCCGGATTTCAATTTTCCTTCGATTTAAAGTTCTTTTGTAATTTTCCTCAGGATGCTTATTTTGGCACAGTCCTTTGGTTTTAATTTAAGGGCTGTTTTTAAATCCCTGTTTAGCCTTGAGCATTCTCTGTTGAACCATCTAGGGTTATTATCACATACCGTTATCTGCTTTTTGAGGGTTAAATCGCTCACTATTTCGGTAATAATATTGCAGAAGGCATTTATAATTAACATATCTATAGAGGAGCTATTCATACAGGTGACAATATCTCTTTGTTTTTTCCCTCTTAAATTATAGAAAAAATGGTTGGATCTACTCCTAACCATTTAATGGATACTCATTTCCTTGGAGTTTTATGTCTGTATGTGTAGTCTTACCCCTGGGTTGATGAGCCATGCCAAGTCTAAGCGTCGGTATTAATGGATGATGGTCAATAAGCCGATTTTCGTTAATTAGGGATTCGATCACCAAAACAGTTGCTAAAACCACATTGTTCTCCCACTAAAATATCCCAAATTTCACAATTAAAATCACCTCCCCAGATAAGTATATACTCCCCTCCCAATTCCTTTACAAAGTGATCTAGATCAACCTCCAGGGCTTTGATTACCCTTGATCTAGTACTATTGAAAATATTATTATAAAAATTAATCAAAACAATTGTCTGTTTTCCTTCCGAATATAGGTGTATCAGCTGGTAATATTGTGACTTGATATTAACATCCTTCACTAGCAGGGGCGCAGTAACTGCAATTAACGTTGCTAAGTCTCCCTTTGCTCTCCCTCTTCTTGAGGCACTGGCATAAGTGCAAATTACTTTAAAACCATTTATAAAAAAGGGCTCAGTATTCCATGTTTCCTGTGTTATAATTACAGCACACCTCGCTATCGATGTATTCCATTCATCATTATTTATCTTATTTTTAATCCCTGCTACGTTCCAAGACATAATATTCGAGGACCTATGGGCTTGTGTAGATGGACAGCTCAAAACCACATCTTCCATATTCCAAGTGAGGGTACCTAAGGTATTATCTTTATCATCAGCTATTAGTTTGTGTTGGTCGTCATTAAATAATTTGGAGCACAAAACACCATCTAACTTGTTTGCAGAGCTGTTAGAAACGTTATCCTTAATGTGGACTACCATATCGCATCGGTCCTCAATAGGTATTTGTGTGCTCAAACAGCCATCTAACTTATTTTCCTTTACATTAACATCAAGCTCATTTGCATGGGGATTGTGCTCTAGCAATCTATAAGAAACAATTTCTTCATTTTCCTGAATCAATCAATCTCACTACAAGATCTGAGCAATTCATACCTATTGTAAGTAGGGATATTTAAAATCGGTCTGCGCACATTAAAACTATTTGCCTTTGTATTTACATAATTTGGCCTATAAAAATAGCCCAGTGGGACAGCACTTATACATTCCATCATATTAGAATTCATTTTCATAGCATTATTCGCAAATATCGCCATCAAGTCTTCTAGCAACTTTCTACTACGAAAGTTCACCACTACACAGTGTCCTGCACATTGTTTCCCAGAGCTACCCACCCAGCTCACTCGCTTCAACATTATAATGTTTTGTTGTAATACATTGATGTCGGTATTCGTACTTACAGTAAGCCAGTGTGTCACTTGATTTTCTTGTTTCTCATAGGATTCGTGGATCTTATTTTCCAACTTGGGCACATTTTTAAGAATGATGACATAAGGTGTCGCCTGAGGCAGAAGATGTAAAGGACCATCTGCAGTGTTGCCTAAATTCATAGTCCTATTTGGTTTCTCAATTTTATTAATTTATTTTGTTACCTTAGGAGGAGTTTTGAGATCAGTAGCCGACCTTTGTGTTTGGATAGATGGCATGCTGTCCCTTGATGGAAGCTTGGTAGGAACCATTCCTTGTTTAATTTGGGTTATAACGTTGGTACCACCATCCTCCTTTTGCCTGATTAGTGGGTTATCATCTGAAGTTGGTAATCTCTGATTTTTTAGGCAAATAGTCCCGACACCAAGTCTGTTAAAAAAGTTACATCTTTCTGGACCAGTTTTATCTCAGACATAACACGACGTTCAATGCTTCAATTTTGAATGTACTTTTTTAAATCATATCTCAAAGTTATGCTTCCCTTCTATACTCTCAATTGCATTAGTCTCTCCCTTTGGCGTTCCTTCGTGTTTGCTACCTTTTTTTACCTTCTGTTTTGGTCTGGGCTTCACAACCTGGCTTTCCTCAGAACTTTTCTTCCTTTTTGGCAGTTGTTTAGCTTTTTTTTTGCTGGTGGGGAGACTAGAGTTGTATTATCGGATAATTCTGAAATCTCTAGATGTTACGATGCATGGATTGTCCCTACTATTTGGCATGTCCTTTTTATTTGCAGTATTACCCACTGGCGCTATCTCAGACTCTAGCGCCTTCTCACTATTTATTGTCTCATGTATTATTAGGTCTTGACTAGCCTCTGGTACCGGTGCCGAGACCAGCAGGGCAGCATCTAACACAGTTTTAGTCACTACCAATTGTTCCTTCACAAGGACTATCTCATTGTCAATCATTCCCACTGCTGATTTTAGATATTTCGTAATCTGCATGTTATCAGAGTGTGACTTCCCCAGCGATTGTGGTTGCTTCCTCTTACCCATTTTGGCACAATTATACTGTTGAAATAACGCCTTACCAGTGTCTTACTTGAAATCCTTTGACACAACTAAGGGCCCGATGTAGGTAAATCTCATTTACCGACTCTAGAATACCGAATTTTACTGATTCGGTATTCTAGATTCGGTAAATGAGATCTAGTAAATAATTCTGTAATTTTTACAGAATCTGTATGATTCGGAAATTACTGAATCGGTATTTACCGATTCGGTAATTGCCATTGATTCCTTTGGGCCTTGAGGCCCATAGGAATCAATGTCAATTACAGAATCGGTAAATATTGATTCGGTAAAGTTACTGAATTGTCAAGGGGGACAGGGTGTCACTTTGACACCCTGTTGCACCCCTGATTCTGGCTTGTGTGCCATGTGACACACGTACATGCCCTTAGGGCATGTATGTGTGCCACATGGCACAGGTGTACATGCACAGATGTGCATGTACACAGGAATTCGTTATTTACCACTAAATATTATTTTGAGGTAAATAACGAATTCTTAAGGGCCTGTGGCACTGTTTTCAGTGCCACCTACATCTAGATTTACCGATTCGGTAACTTTACCAATTCGGTATTTTACCGAATCGGTAAATTTACCGAATCTGTAAATGTACCGATTCTGTCAATTTTAGGCCCCCTACATATCAATTACCAAATACCGGTCGGTAACGGCCGAAATCGGCCAATACCGACGGGTATTTGGTGTCCTACATCTGGCCCTTAGAGGGATGGCCCAGCGCTGCCTCCTCCTGTCGCCGAGGGGCGCACGGACCTGCCCTTGGCTCGCGCTGTGGGAGCACTGGCCGTTATTTGAGCGCCTCCTGGCGCTCACCTCAACGTCGGCGGTGTGCGCGCCGCAAGGAATGCAGGGAAATGGAGTTCTTCTGTTTCCCCCGCAAACCGGCATTCAGCAATCCAAACCGGTAATCGGTAATCCGGCGATACCAGTGGGCAAAAACAGCAGACTGCAAAGGCTTTAAGGCTTTAAGGACTTATTGGAGGGTTGATTGGTCTCTTCTGCCTTCTTCAACCCCAACCACGCTCCATCTTGCCCAATCACCGAAGTGCAAATATTTCATGTCGGTCTTTTAATTTCATTACTTTCCCTTCGACTGCATGTGTTTTTTATCTTTAGTTCTGTACGCGGTTACACTGTCTTGACTTCTAACCCGGTGGTAGTCCTTTACGTTGCCCTCTTTTCTTGCGTAAGCCCCCTGTTTTGTCTCGATGGCTTGTCGCGTGGCTTCAGTGCTAACTGTTGTCCTCATTTCTGTGTTACAGATCACTTGAAGTCAGCAGACGGACAGCAGAGAAAGCTGTGACCGTCTCATGAAAGGAACCAGGCCGGAAATAGGAGCAGCTCTGCGGTCACTGAGGAGCTGGCTACACCTGCTGCATATCAAGCGCCACCAGCTGTGTATAGAAGCCATGTTTAGGCTGGAAGGGGGGCGTGTTCAAAGCAAATGTTCCTTCCTGCTGTAATATGAAAGAGGCACTTAACAAAATGTCTGTTTTGTGTCAGTAGGTAATTGTCGCGTTGTGTGTGTGGGGTGTGGGGGATTTGTTTACAGTAGGTCTGTCTGCAACAACCAGCTGCCCCTTATGTCATAGTAGCGACATGCTGTATTTATGTGTTGTGGCAGCTGTTCACGGTGGCCGTGTGTGCTATTGCCAATTGATGTGTATGTGGAGTGAGTGACAATATTTGCTTGTGGTAGCTGGGTGGGTTTATGCATGCATCCACATTCGGTGGCTAAATGTGTGCATGGAGGGTGAGGCCGTGTACTCAGTGGCTGCTGTACGGCCATGCCTCCCTGCACAGTTGCTGGGGGTTACCACTGCCCATGTTCGCAGTTGAATGTGTGTTCCTCCCTTGCGGAAGAATAAAAAACGCGTCTCTCTACGCACGCTTGTCCTGTATCGGTACAGTCATGTTTTTAATGGCTGTTTGGGTTATGCCTGCAGGTGTGGTAGACCTGTCGCTATGAATGCATGCTGGCAGTCTGTGTGTGTATGTAAATAGAAATACTTGGTGTGTGCATCCATGAGTGACTACAGCGCTCCCTGAATGTGCACATATGTTGGCGCTATGTCTGTGGGTATACCCACCGTTTCTGTATGTGCTTAATAACTGAGCATGCAGCGACAATGTGTATGTGTTTTTGTATGGATTGCTGTGTACTCCGTGTGGTGGCTTTTTGTGTGTGTGTGTGGAAGCAGTGTCTCTGGAAATAAGCACACTGCACAGAAGAGCACACGACGAATGCCCAAATGTAGTCATGTCCACCTGGTTGTAGATAGAGTACGTTTTTAAAATGAGCCCAGCCCTCGAGGAAATCACCTACGCATTAAATTGTCTTGTTCAGGCTTGTCCAGGCTTGTCCTGGTACACATGCATTTTTATTCGGTGTTTCTGACATTCCAGACAGTTGGTCACGTGACTCTATAGCTACATCAGGTTGGCTTCTGTTCCTGTTATGTTTAGATTGCCGGATTTTTTAGGGATATGAAACCGCAGGACTGTGGACCAATAAATAGCAAGAGACACCCATACATGATGTCCAACATTTGTGCTGTCGAAAGCAACCAGGTTTTGTACTAATAGCACGGCCTCGGATTCTGCACTGTCAAGGGTCAATGCTGTGCACTCATAAGAGACCGACGTGCCACCTCCGAATAACAGAAAACACTTAACTGTGCAGACACATCAAGAGGCTTCCAGATTGGCCAGTCAAAGGCACCCAGATTGTGCACTGAAAAACGAACCTGTTCACTAAATAAACAGTTACATGGCTCTGT
The DNA here is from genome assembly GCF_964263255.1 of Lissotriton vulgaris. Lineage (NCBI taxonomy): Eukaryota > Metazoa > Chordata > Amphibia > Caudata > Salamandridae > Lissotriton > Lissotriton vulgaris. The sequence goes on from NC_141698.1 coordinate 467,350,767, forward strand.
GGGATCTTACACCAGATAATTCAAGATCTCGCTGAGCGCAAAGTGATTGCATTAGCTAGATGGGTACCTCAACTCCACCTAAAAATAGCAGAGCTAAGCACAGCATATTCAGTTTCTTTTTGTCCCTGGAAATATGGCGCTCTGGCGAGGATGATCTTGTTTGATATAACCCTAAGGTAGAGCTGCCTATCGCAGTGCCTCCTCTCAACAGGCTTGTTTAAGAGCAATGTTCCCAGCCACGGCCCATGGTCAGTGCGAGTAGCCATTTCCACATTTTGTGTCTGTTGTTCTCTGCTCGGGGTTGTCAATTTAGATTGCATATGGAAAGAAAGTTTTTTTGGACCATATTATATACTTTGTTGATTTTCTTACTGACCTTCCGCATAGCACCTGGGTGCCTGCTTCTCCCTTTATTCTGACCTTATTTGAGAAGCTCCGAGAAAATTTTGAACAAAACAAAATAATTTTCTAGTCGTAAGAAAAAAACACTTATGGTCTTCTTCCACAGTCGTAAATTATGTAAAGCATTGTGGGTGAGCTGTTAATTTGGATTTAAATACGTGTTAATTTGTGTAACCTGGAAGAATTGGCAGATAGGCCTCCATTTTGTTAGAAAAGCCTGTTATCTGGTTGAGTCCTATGAATTATAATTTGAAGCAAGCACGTCTATGGAAGGATACACATGCTGATCTGCAAATATGTTGCCTGACCCTTGGTACATTGAAAAATATTGTATTAGGCAACTCGCCAGACAACGAGATGTCTGGCTGAAAATGAGGTACAGCAGAGTGTGAATAGATCAGCATGGTAGAACTGTACCAAAGCCCATTTAACTTGGAAAAGTATTTGTCCAAAAACGTGTTCTACACCCACCCAAGTCTCTCTGACTCCTTTGGCTACGCATACCCATCCCATATCTCTTCAGCTTTATAGATTGTGGGTTAGAAGTTCTCCCATACATCATTTTGAAGCTGAATTGCCTACAGTTCTTCACTGCACTGTCAGTTCCCCTTTGAAAAAATGTTCCACTCCTGTTACTCTCCGCTCTGTTGGCAGCCCTGCCATCATCTGCTGGATATTGAATGGGAAGATGGAGAAACCCTCTCCAAGGTCCTGATTTCTCAGGTAGTGGGCACCTGACATCACATATCCTGCTACTGCGAAAGTTGATCATCGACAATATCCAAATTTCTTATAAAAACAATCTTTCTGCACTTAAAAATAAACAATTTACATTTGTTGTTGGGGAAAATTAGGAGAGCAAGGCAGGAAGCTTATATTTGGGAGATCCTGAACAGCCTATAGACACAGAAACAAATAGTAGGATATTATTTCATATGCTATTCATATTGGTCTGAGGGTTCTGCTTTTAATAGTAATATTGCTACCCTTTGCCACGTGGTGATTGCACTAAACTCCCAGAAGATGTGCTCAGCTGCAGCTAAGAATGACTTTACATCCTATTTGTAAAGACGTTTCAGGGACTCCACTGCACACAATTCTGATAATTTTACTTATTGGGATTGCTTTTGCAAACCTAATTATTTGTAACGAGTAAAATTATCTTTCTACGGGTGCTTTTATGCGTCCAAGTGCTTCTTTATTTACTGCTGTGCGTAGAACTTTGTTGGGAGAACAGCAATGCAGATGTGTGTGCCAAAGGAGCAGGGTATTCAGTTTACAAAATGTGGAGTACCCCTGCCATTAGAATGTGGGTGTGGTTGCCTGTAATAATGTGATTTGTGGCCCATTTCTGGGTGATTGCGTATGCCTGAAGAAGGGACAATCCGGAAGAACTATATTACAGAACGGTGGCCTGGGAGATACACAGTTCCCAACCACACGAAGTTCTTCCTGGTGCAAGGATGAATGACTCGCCACGGAGCCTGTCAGTGGGATGAGTGAGCGCCATCGTCCAAGATTACTTTATTACTTCGTGTGTGTACCGTGCCTATGGTTATAGAGTGACTTTGTTTTCATGCATGAAGAAATCCCATTTGTACTGCCCTTTCCCCAGATCTATATTCAATTTCTTTCTGGATGAAGCTTTCTTCGACATTAGTTTCTGCAGCCTAGTCGCCATCATTGGCTGGGAGTCTGACTTGCCGCAGCCTTGTGTGCGGTGTTTACCTCTCCTGCTGCCAGTACTGGAGTAAAGCCATAACCATGACAGAGTGTGATGTGGTGACGCTAGAACACATTGTGTGAGAAGCACAATATTGCGTTATAATTGTGTTCTTTGCAGCCGAATGGATACAACTCGTGCTACCGGTTACCACAGGAGCCCACCATGGGACATGAAACCTAATCCATAAGCTAAAAGAAGCTGAGGAGCAGGAAGGAGGCTTATTCTTTTAGGTAGCGTGTACTGTGATTCACAGCAGTCTCTAAACAAACGTGTTCTGCAAATGAAACAGTTGTTCGGCCCTTTTTAATTTCTTTTTCCTCATTGGTACTTGTTCAAACATTCTCTTCATCCATAAAACATGATTTTTGTAGAAAGCAATTTTTCTGTGTGTATGCAGTCGGGATGTACATTTATAATGCTGTAATTTAATAGTCTTTTGCTTGGAAGTACTCTTGTGTTGAGTATGAGCGTGAGGGTGCAGTGACAAAAACACTTGCGCTACCAAAAGCACACATTGCACAAAGTATGAACAAAGACACATCTCCAGCATACGCTTAAAAACGAATGTATGCATTTATAAGTAACAGAACAACAATTATGTTCCATTTCTCTGGAACTGTTGTTGAACATTCCCTGGTGTGACAAGATGCCTTTCGAACAAAATGAGTTCCTGCTGTGTGGTGTCAAGTGAGCTGTGACAAAAGGAAGTGCCTCTTTACTTTGCATGAATTCTGTGGTAAGCAAGGAACCATACATGGTTCTGGACAGATATTTCCACATCAGGGTGTAGAGCGTCTCAGGGGATAATTCTGCCAATGCCTAAGTGCACACTACATTTTGAAGAAGTAGAGATGGTTGCTTCTTCAATTTCCTACCAGCCCCCCTCATGGAATTGTGTTCATGGATTGGTGTGACGGTTCTAAACTTCACACTGGGCACGAGCAGCTGTGTTCCAGCTTCATTTCTGAAGCACTTCGGGGCAGATTTATGAAGGACTTGCGCCGCTGGTGCGTCACTTTTTCCCATGTTAAAAATGACGCACCGGCGGCGCAAGGCCTTCATAAATCTGCCCCTTCATGTTTAAGGGGCTTTGTGTCTGTGTAAGGGTGCGAGTGAGGGGGGGTTTATCAGCTCTGGATTATGTACAGATGATGCACAAAACTGGAAAGGATACACCGAACGCACACATTCCTGTGTGTTGTAGCAAGGTGATGGCACTTGCCAGTTCCGCCCAAACAGTGCAGATTTCGCTATCTGTAAATTAAAGCAGTGCCATGTTATGTCTTGCTATTGGCAGAAAGACAGTGGGCCTTCTTCATAAGTGAGAAGACATGCCAGTTTGGATCTCTAGAACTGCTATGTGCACCAACATCTCAAGGATTTGCTGATTCAGAATAAAGAATTGTGGTCGAGGTGAAACACGGACAATTATGTGAGTTGCCTTTGGCCAGTTTGCAAAATATTTTTTAATGTCTTTTTAAGACTTTTAATTTGGTGAAATAAATAATTTTTCCACAACTATAACATCTCGTGGAGTTATTCTTGCCCTGGTATGCCCTGCCGTTAAAACGAAGCTTAATCATTTGCATATTGCTGCGTGTATTGGACAATGTTATCCTATCCAGAACAGACGTTATACATTTCTAATGGCCTTTATAGCTCGGTTCGTATTCGTAATTTACAGACATTGTGGCAAGTAGGGCATTATGAAGTTGCTGAGCAGCTCCCATTAATATTCAACAGAAATGTTGTTTTTATTTTGTCCTTCCCTCCCAAACTGGCTGAGAAACCTGACAGTTTTGGTCGGACCCTCTAAATACATCTTGTTGCATTAAAGAACTGATCTCAGAGAGACTATTAGTTATGGATTCCTTACCTTAGAATTACCCCCAGGCGTCAGAGTGGATCCGGAGAATTTTTCTTCAGCAGTACCCCTGCACATCGGTAGGTGGCGTCGGTCAAATCTGCATTCGGCATTGGCATCGTGATCGCCGGAATGGTGTCGCGATATCTACTTAGACGCTGCCCCTGCGCGCGTACTTCAGTTCTTTCTTTTTCCACGCGAGCTAGTGCTGATCCGGAGAGAGCGGTACCCTTAGTCTTTTTGACTAGACTTTTTTTTGACGACTTCTTTTTTCGAGTCGTTCGACTCCTGCTGCAGAGATGTCTCATTGGCGGACTGGCTTCAAACCTTGTGACTCCTGTCACAACTTGATGTTGATCACGGACCCACATCTTGTGTGCCTCTGGTGCCTGGAATGTGATCATGACCAAAAGTCGTGCTCCGACTGCAGGGCCATGAACCCGAGTCTTTGCAGGAGCAGTCCCAAAAGCTTCTCACGGCCCGGCAGTCAGCTCCATGCCGCTAAAGCTCCCGGTCAAGAGGGAGGTCGTACCACCATCACTCCTCTTCGAGGTCTTCGCGTAAGTCGAAGCACATCAAGAAGACCAAGAAGCACTGTCACTCTACGCCTTCTCCCTGTCTGTCTGCTGACGTGACGCAAGATGCGGAAGGGAGTCATCCGACTCCGCCCGCAGAGCCTGTTGGGTCGGCTCCGAGGTTCCCTCCCTTCCCGGGAACCGGGGCTACCCCAGCCCAACTTTGTAGCTTTTTCAAAGCCCTCCACTCCATCTCTGCTATTGACCCTCTAGCAGACCAGTTGGAAGAGCCGGACTGGAGAGAGGAACTGGGCGAGGTCAGTGGTCTGGATACCTCCCCAGACTTTGGTATGCTTTCTCCCCCTACCGTGGCTACAGAGGAGGGAGCCTCCTACGCTCTGGTGTTGCTTAAGGCAGCTGAGGCCTTGGGCCTTGAGATACCTATGGTAGCAGTCAGGACTAGCCTCCTGACTGAAGTGCTTCAACCAGCAGCAGCCTCTTTGGAGCCCCTGCTGCCGTTCAGTGAGGCCCTCAGAGAAATCCTTGTGGGCACCTGGTCCAAGCCCAGCACAGGGGCTCCTGTGGATAGGATGATTGCCCGACGACACCGGCCAGCCCCGGGTGACCCCACTTTTCTCTCCCAACACCCTACCCCTGAGAGTTTAGTGGTCCAAGACTCATCATCCAAAGGCATGCTCCCTACTGCTCCACCTGATAGGAATCCAAGAAGCTGTATCATTTTGGGACGAAGATGTTTTCTTCTGCCAGCTTAGGACTGTGGTCGGTGAACACCACATGTTTTTTGGGCCCTTAGCACACACTCCGTTTGGGACACAGTTACGCAGGTACCGCCACAGTGCCCGGAGGAGGCCCGGGCCATACTCTCCCGTGCGGTCGCTGAAGAAAGGGACGCAGCAAAGTTCACCGTTTGCTGTGGGCTGGACAACGCTGACTCGCTAGGCAGGACGATTTCAACATCGGTAGCCCTGAGACGCTCGCCTGGCTGAGGTCCAGTAGCTTTCGGGCAATGTCCAGTCAAATCTTTTGGACATGCCCTTTGATGCCCATTGCTTGTTTGGCGACAAGGCGGACAATGCGCTCAAGCGCTTCAAGAATTCTAGGGCTATGGCCAGATCTTTGGGCCTCGCTACCACCTCTCGCCCCACTCAGTCTGCTTTTCGTCCCTTTCGTGGCTACGGAAGAGGTGCCCACCATGTTCTGCCCAAAGCCACAGGCGTGCTTTAGCTGTCCAGCCTCTGCGGGGACGTGGGACCCACCACCGTGGGTCTGGGGGCCAGTGGGAGGGCCAGTCCACTGGTGCTCCCTCTGCAGCAGCCTCCAAACATTCCTAGTCTGACCTTTCATTGCCACCAGTTGCCAGTGGACAGCAAGATCCGCCATCAGCTCCCCACTGGCACAAAATCACGTCAGACAGGTGGGTTTTGCAGATAGTCTGAAGGGGCTACTCACTCCCCTTCAAGACTACCCTTCCCTCAGTGTCACCTACACTCCATCGCATGTTGGAGGATCACTTGGCCCTTCTCCGTCAGGAAGTTGTGGCTCTCTTGGCCAAGGGAACCATCGAGCGAGTCCCTGTGCCAGAAGTAGGTCGTGGCTGCAACTTCCACTACTTTCTGATGCCCAAGAAGGACAAAGGCCTGCGTCCTATCTCAGACCTTAGGGACGTCAATCACTTCCTCCGATAGCAGAAGTTCAAAATGTTGACAGTGGCTCAGGTCCTGTCTGCTCTCGACCCTGGAGACCGGATGGGAGCGGGGGACTAGCAGGATGCTTATTTTCACATCCCTGTCCTGCCTGCCCACAGGCGTTACCTACGGTTCACGGTAGGCACGAGCATTTTCAGTTTACCGTGCTCCCCTTTGGCCTTACTGGCACCCCTCAGGTGTTCACGAAGGTGATGGTGTTAGTCCCAGCTCATCTGCGCAGATCAGGGGTTCCAGTCTTCCCCTATCTCAACGACTGATTGTTGAAGGCGAGCTCGCCCCAGGCTGTCGTTGCTCACCTCCAGACTATAGCGGACCTCCTGCAGTCGCTAGGGTTCACAGTCAACGTGCCGAAGTTGCACCTGAACCCTTCTCAGAAGCTCCTTTTCATCAGAGTGATTCTGGACTGAGCGCAGTTTCAGGCCTATCCTCCTGAACAGCGAGTCCAGGATATTTGGGATATGATATGATGTTTCAGCCTCTATTCCGGATTTTGGTGAGAATTACCCTGAGGCTGCTGGGCCTCATGGCCTCCTGCATCCTGCTGGTGGATCATGCCAGGTGGCATATGCGGGCTCTACAGTGGGACTTGTTCAAGTGGGCGCAGCATCAGAGGAATCCTTCCAATGTCTTCCAGATCTCGGCGGGACTGCACACCAGTTGCAGTGGTGGCTCACAAACCAGGATTGGGTCAATGGTAGATTCCTCTCTCTTCCCCAACCAGATTTCACAGTGGTGACAGATGTGTCACCCATGGGATGGAGCCACCACATGGGAGTGGCGGAGATCAGAGGCCTCTGGTCTCCGGTGGAGTCCGGGGTCCATGTCAACCTTCTGGCGCTTAGGGCGATTCATCTAGCACTGAAGGCATTCCTTCCTTCTGTCAAAGGAAGAGTAGTGCAGGTGTTCACAGACGACACTTCTGCCATGTGGTATTGTGACAAACAGGGCGGAGTGGGGTTGTGGACCATCTATAAGGAGGCCCTTTGTCTCTGGAAGTGGCTGGACCATCAGGGCATGTCCTTGGTGGTTCAACACCTGGCAGTCCGATCCTCCAAGATGACTCTCATCCAGTCGTTGGCAGGATACGCCATCTCCTCCACCACAGGCGAGACATAATATCGGAGAGGTGGGTTTTGTAAATTGTCAAAAAGGCTTTTCCCTCCCCTTCAAGACTACCCCTCCACCTATGTGTCCAGTACACGATCAGCTGACAGAGGATCACCTTGCCTTACTCTGCATGGAAGTCAAAGCTCTTTCGGCCAAGGGGGCTATAGGGATGGTTCCTGGGCCAGAAGTAGGTAGTGGTTGCTATTTCCGCTACTTTCTGGTCCCGAAGAAGGACGGAGGCTTTCATCCTATTCTAGACCTCAGAACCCTCAACTACTTTCTGAAAAAGGAGAAATTCAAAATGCCCCCAGGCTCAGGTCCTATCTACCTTGGACCCGGAAGACTGGATGGTAGCGCTGATCTTACAGGACGCCTATTTTCATATCCCCTCCTGCCTGTCCATCGGCGCTACCTGCGGTGTATGGTGGCCCACAAGCACTTTCAGTTTACAGTGCCACCCTTCTGCCTCACCAGTGCCCCTCGGGTGTTCACAAAGTTGATGGCGGTGGTCACAGCCCATCTGCGGAGATCAGGGATTTCAGTCTTTCCCTATCTCTAAGACTGTTTGTTGAAGGCAGGCTCACCCCAAACAGTTGTCTCCCACCTCCAGACTACCGCGAACCTCCTGCATTCGCTGGGGTTCACTATCAACATGCCGAAGTCACACTTGACTCCCTCCCAGACTCACCCATTCAGTGGAGCAATTCTGGACACAGTGCAGTTTCGGGCCTATCATCCCGAGCGAGGAGTCCAGGATATTCAGGCTATGATACCGATGTTTCAGCCTCTTTCCTGGATCTCGGTGAGAATGACTCTGAGGCTGTTGGGCCTCATGGCTTCCTGCATCCTGCTTGTGACCCACACATGGTGGCAAATGCGGGCTCTGCAGTGGGATCTGAAGTTCCAATGGATGCATCATCAAGGAAATCTCACCAACCTGGTTCAGATATTGGAGGAAACTGAGAACGGCCTGCAGTGATGGCTAACGAACCGCTATTGATTTCAGGGCAGACCCCTCTCCCTTACCCACCCAGACCTTACAGTAGTGACGGATGCGTCCCTTCTGGGATGAAGCGGCCATCTGGGAGAGGTGGAAAACAGAGGACTCTGGACTCTGGCGGATGCCAAGCTCCCTATCAATCTGTTGAAGTTGCGGGCGATCCAGCTGGTACTAAAAACCTTTTTACTGTAAAAAAGGGAAAGCTCATTCAGGTGTTCACGGACAACAATACCGTCATGTGGTACTGCAATAAACATGGTGGAGTGGGTTCGTGGACCCTCTGTCAAGAGGCTCTGCGCCTCAGAACTTGGCTGGGACAACAGGGAATTTCCCTAGTGGTCAAACACCTGGCCGGTTCCCTGAACCCCAGGGCTGACAAGCTCAGCCGAAGGTGCCTGGCGGATCATGAATGGTGTCTCCATCCGGAGGTGGCACAATGTCTCTTTCAGCAGTGGGGAGAGCCTTGGTTAGATCTGTTCGCCTCTGAAGAGAACATGTAGAGTCAGCGGTTTTGCACGCTGACGCTTCCAAAGCGGCGCTCGCTCAGCGATGCTTTTCGTCTCAAGTGGAGTTCAGGCCTCCTATACGCCTTTCCGCCAATACCACTCCTGCCCAGAGTGCTCAAGAAGACCAGGAGCGACCTGACACAAGTTATTCAAGTGGCTCTAGACTGGACATGTAGAGTTTTGTATCTCAAGCTTCTAGACATGAGCATCGATCCTCCTGTCAGGCTGCCTCTTCGGGAAGATCTTCTGTCACAGCAGCAGGGGGGCATTTTCCACCCGAACCTGTCTGTCCACTCTCCGCCTCTTTGCATGGAGATTGAGCAGCAACATTTGAAAGCTTTTGACCCACCTCCTGAAGTCTGTGAGGTTATTTTGGCAGCCAGATGTCCCTCCACAAAATCAGTATACGCCTGCTGATGGAAAAAAAATGTTAAAAAATTGTACAGACAGACCTATTGACCCCTTATCTGCTCCATTATCTCAAGTTCTTCAGTTTATACTTTCATTTAGCCCAACAGGGCTCTGCTCTTGGCACTTTGAAGGGCTACCTTTTGGCCCTTTCTTCTTGTTTTCGGCTGCCTGATAAGCCATCCTTATTCAAATCTCCTATAGGGCAGAGATTTTTGAAGGGGCTAACCCATGTGTTTCCCCCTTCACCTTTCATCATGCCAGAGTGGTACCTTAATTTGGTGCTCACCTTTTTGATGGGTTCACCATTTGAGCCGCTGCATAACTGTCCTCTGCATCAAGACAGCTTTTTTGGCAGCAAAACCTCTGCCAGGAGATTCAGCGAACTACAGGCGCTATCCTCAAAGCCTCCTTACCCGACGACCTTCCTGGACAAAGTAGTACTCTGGACTAGGGCAATCCTTCCTTCCTAAGGTGGTTAGTAACATCCTTCCATCTGGGACAGTTGGTTACCTTGCCCACCTTCTATGCACCTCCGCATCCTTCCAAAGAGGAGGAGAGTCTCCACCATCTGGAACCAAAAAGAGCGTTATCGTTCTACCTTGATTGAACCAAAGAGTTCCTGTTGGATGACCAACTCTTTATAGGTTACGCGGGTGCAAAGAGAAGCTATGCTGTTCAGAAGAGAACTATTTCCCAATAGTTTATCCTCTGTATACCAATGGTTTATCCTCTGTATAAAAGTTTGTTATGCCTTAGTGAAGAAGATCATCCTGAAGGGCAAAAGTGGCCACCACGGCTCTCCAACGTGGTGTTCCCGTTTCCGATATCTGCCAAGCTGCCATGTATGCATCTCTGCTCACGTTCGCCGTAAACTACTTGCTGGATTCCCAGGTTTGCAGAGAAGGCCTGTTTGGGCGATCTGTGTTGCGGGATTTTCTGGTCTAAGACGTTCCGCAATCCCTCCTCCGGCGATGGTATTGCTTGGGTATCTGTTCAAAGGTAAAGAATCTGCGGCTAGATGTCTCTATCAGATGCACAGGTTACTTACCTTCAGTAACGCCTTATCTGGTGGAGACATGATCTAGCCGCAGATTCCTTACCAACCCACCCATCATCTGCGGAATTAGCATTAAGTGGAAGGGACGTTCCCTTTCAGTGCCCTAGATATTCATTTTTTGACACACCATGGTCAGTCACTTCATGGCGCTGCGCTTCAGGCGTGGAAAGTTGTGAAAAGAACTGACATCAGTGCCCCAGAGTGGCGGTTATACTGATGACGCAGACTTCACAACACAATGTCACACTGAGTCGACTGACTCCACCTACCGGCGCGCAGGAGTACTGCTAAGAAAAATCTTCCAGATCCAGCCTGACGCCTGGAAGATCAAAGGTAAGGCATCTGTGGCTAGATCATGTCTCTACCAGATAAGGTGTTACCAAAGGTAAGTAACTTGTCCCATAGGAGCATGGGAGTGGGGCCTGAATAGGCCTTGCATGTACTTTCCAAGTAGAACGACGTCTGTGTGGAGCTGCATTGCGCCATGTACTGGCACACAGAGGTACTTTTAAAAAGTTTATTAATCCAGTCTGAATCCTGAGGAATATTCAGAAGGTAAGGTTAGATAGAGTCTTTACAAGAGAGAACATTACTGAGGGTAAGTAACTTGTTCCCCAAGAACTAAGCACAAGGTTTAACCTTACATGAATTACCATGGAAATAATTTTGTATTACTTCTGTGTTCTGGCTCTTTTCCATTCTCAGTATGGAGCTACTAATCATTAAAGACTCAGTACCAGAAAATGCTCCAATAGATTTTAAAACCATTGTCTGCTCTCTACGTGCCACAAATATGGTTGAGCCTCATGCTCTAACACTTCTCATTCTTTCGCCTATAGGTGGGGATTGGAACCTGTTACTCTTGAGCTCAGTGATTCCTTCCAATGGGCATAAGCTCTTTGTTGTCAAAGATTACTTATGCCTCAATGCAGCAAATTTGAGGCATGTTTGTCATGTCACTTAACATCTGCAGAAGCTAATAGGAATATCCTGTTTCTCCTGTTTGGAGGGCAGTCATACAGTACCCAAAAGAGCTACAGGTGCTATCAACAGGAAAAGCTCTGCGCAGAAGGGTAGGGCGGATATACAAAGCAAGGAAAATTGTTCTGACAGGACGCTAAGATTAAAAACATGTTAAGAACGTACTTGATGCAGGTTTAGAGTGCAGTTTTGGACCACAGACAGTGCAAGTGCTCATTGAATACATTATAATAAAAGAAATGATCAAAGTAAGAGGAGAGGGACTTGGTACCTAGCATAGGTCAGCATAGGGTTACACAACATCGAATTAAAAGTTAGGTTCGCAAGTGCTAAACATGACAATCCAAATACAGCCATACTTGGATTCTGTGACAGGGGCTAGCTAATGCCTATAGACAGTGGTCGAAGTGGGGAAAAAATAGTAGGGGAACTGTGGGTGGAGAATCAGAGGGAGGGAATAACCCGAGGATTGGATCAGTGGGCCGACTTAGAGGTGTGACCAGGATGCGCAAAACATCCCAATCTTTAGTATTTGTGTGGCATTTCACTGACCAGTTACCTGACATTTCACTGACCAGTTACTTCAAGAATGCCACCCGCAAACACCACCAACTGATCCGATCCACCAAGAAATCAGCATTCAAGGATAGACTTGACAACAACGCCCACAACAGCAAGGAACTCTTCAACATCGTCAAAGAATTTACCAACCCCACCGCCGGCACCAACGACATCACCCCATCCCAAGACCTCTGCGACTCCCTAGCCTCTTTATTCCACAACAAAATCGCCGACATTCATAACAGCTTTGAAAACCAGTCTGGAGACCAATCAACCCCACCCACCTCCGAACCAAAACCCCCCTCGAACAACCTTTGCGCCTGGAACCCAATCACCACGGAAGACACCATCCGCCTGATGAACTCCATCCACTCAGGATCGCCTACCGACACATGTCCCAACCACATTTTCAACAAAGCAGACTCCATCATCGCACCCCATATCCAAGACGTCATCAACTGCTCCCTCAACTCCGCCACCTTCCCGGAAAGCTGGAAACATGCCGAACTCAGCGCCCTTCTGAAGAAACCCACAGCTGACCCCACTGAACTTAAGAACTACTGCCCCATCTCGCTCCTCCCATTCCCTGCCAAAGTCATTGAGAAAGCCGTCAACAGTCAGCTCGCCACCTTCCTCGAATCCAACAAATCCCTCGACCCTTCACAGTCCGGCTTCCGAGCCAAACACAGCACCGAGACCGCCCTCATCGCAGCAACTGACGACATTCGAACTCAACTGGACAACGGAGAAACAGTCGCCCTCATCCTACTTGACCTCTCCGCAGCCTTCGACACGGTCTGTCAAAGCACCCTCATTCAACGCCTCAACAACGTCGGAATACAAGGAAAAGCATTGGACTGGATCATCTCGTTTCTCGCCGGAAGAACTCAGAGAGTCCGCCTCCCCCCTTTCAGATCGGAGCCCACCGAAGTCATCTGCGGCGTACCACAAGGATCATCACTCAGTCCCACCCTCTTCAACGTATACATGAGCCCCCTCGCATCCATTGCGCGCCAACACAACCTCAACATCATCTCCTACGCAGACGACACCCAGCTGATCCTCTCCCTCACCAAAGATCCAAACTCCGCCAAAACCAACCTACACGACGGGATGAAAGAAGTGGCCGAGTGGATGAAGAACAGCCGCTTAAAACTGAACTCGGACAAAACGGAAGTCCTCATTTTAGGATCATCCCCTTCTGCCTGGGACGACTCATGGTGGCCACCAGCCCTAGGAAACGCACCCAAACCTACGGACCACGCACGCAACCTGGGCTTCATCCTGGACTCCTCCCTCTCGATGACCAGACAAGTCAACGCTGTTTCCTCATCATGCTTCAACAACCTTCGCATGCTAAAAAAAATATTCAGTTGGATCCCCACCGAAACAAGAAAAACGGTTACCCACGCACTGGTCACAAGCCGACTGGATTACGAAAATACCCTTTACGCTGGAACCACAGCCAAACTACAGAATAAACTCAAACGCATCAGCCAGACTCATACTCGACATCCCCCGCCAAGCTCACATCTCCGGTCACCTGAAAGACCTCCACTGGCTCCCCGTCAACAAGAGGATAACGTTCCGACTCCTCACCCACGCTCACAAAACCCTCTACGACCTAGGACCCGAATGCCTCAACACGCGCCTGTCCTTTTACACCCCCACTCGCCAACTTCGTTCGTCCAAGCAAGCCCTAGCCGCTATTCCGCGCATCAACAGATCCACCATGGGGGGAAGATCCTTCTCCAACTTAGCGGGCAAAACCTGGAATTCGTTCCCCACCCACCTCCGCCTTACACAGAACCATCTCTCCCTCAGAAAACAACTTAAAACTTGGATATTTGATAAGTAAAGTACCCCCCCCCCCCCCCCCTCCTCCCCCAAGCGCCTTGAGACCCTCTGGGTGAGTAGTGCGCTATACAAATTCATGAACTTGAACTTGAACTTATTATGTTATGTAATTCAACCAATGGATACACATGATTATTTAACGATTAATATGAGCTATTGACATTAGAAACATATTCCACTTTGTGAATTTATTTTAATCACAGAATGTCCCAAAAATGCTTAAAAGTGGAAGCACAAGCCATTTGTTTCCGAGCCATGGAGTTTCTGTTGTCAGCAATATACACAGAAATAATACATTTTACGTGTGTAAATGACTGTATAGGAAATGTTACATAAGACAAAGGACTACAAGGTGTAGGAGTCACATGATAACCATACTAGTAGACAGTATAGTTTAATAGTGAGTGGCCTGGAGAAACACAAATTCAGAATTTAAAACTTAATACCATGATTGGGGGTTCTCTTTAAAAATCATTATTGATTTGTATAAACAATAACACTTTTTGCAACATTAGGATAAGCAAAGGCTTAGGGAAAAAACCATAACGCTCTAGTTTATACCTTGCAGTTTGCATGCAGCTCTTAGATGAAAGTTAGTAGCTCACTGTTCTTTGTTAGGATTTTAACTTATAAACTGCAAGTAGCAAAAGGATCTCACTGACAAAAGCAGTAACCCACTGACCTATTTACAATATGTGCACTTTGTGATGGGCCTGGTTCATTTTCTTTGCAGCAGGCACATTACCCTCTGCGCTATCTTTCCATGAGTCAAAACTTCCACTAGACAAATCTCCGATCTCGCTCTCGGAAGAAGTTTATTCATCAGAGTTATCATGACATTTTTATTATTGCCGAAAATAGCTGGCGGCCAGGAAGGAGGCAGCAAGTGCTTTTAAAACCATAATATACTCCGCCCCCACTGAAAGTCAGCGCCTGTTGCGGTCACAACAGTCGCACTGCCCTAGAGCCAGCTCTTCTCAGGGGTCCTGTGACCTCAGTGACAGAGTCACTGTTGCTCTAGGGTCTGCTACTTCGTAGGCCTGCCCGCAAGACTGGAGGTGAACTTCAGTATGGATTGTGGTGGGCAAGCCTTCAAGGTGTACCCACACTTGCCACTGCTAGGGTCCACCTGATGGTGCTAACACACCAGGGCTTTTCTGTTGCCTTCTACGGTCTGGCATGGGACTGTGCTCCCTAAGGAGAGTGGTCTGGGGGACTGTTCATGAAGGCTGAACCTGGTTCCCCAGTTCTTAAATTTAGCAGCTCTGCCCCCAGTGCTACATCTGCTCCTTCACTGAACACCATACGGCCCCACTGAGAGAAACTCATACTGCCTTCAGTTACAATCCAGTTTGACCTGTTATAAATAACTGGATGCGACTCAATTCAAATTACACACTAGGCAAGAGCAATATGCTGCCTAAAAGAAAAGGTAACAACATCCTGGAAAAAGCAAACATCCATAAGGAATGATAAATTTAAGAAAGCATGTAAAATGTAAGCAGGAACATGGTGAACTTAACGCTTTTACAGTCATTATTCAGAAATCAACAAGTATTTTTGCCTGAAAAGTTAAGGACATAACTACAGGGCCCAGAAAGGACCCATTTCAATGTCCACTGCTTATATGCTTACAAAACGTAAGCAGTATGGTTTCAAAAGATCACATTTGTGAACACAAAGCCGCCGTACACATTTCGTTTTCCAATCCACCCATCAACCAGGTATTGCCGTACCTCCAGGCAGGGTCAGTCCTAGGATTTTCGAGGCCCTGGGCAAAAGGGAATGTGGGAGGCCCCTGCAATCTACATAAATGACACCTTCTGATCTCGGGGAAGCTGCTTTGTGCAGACTCCACTTGGGCCGCAGCTCCTCCTCTCAGCCACCTCAAGCACCTCTTGTACAGCCCATTTCGAACTGAAGGTGTGAGAATTGCTTGGGGGCTGAGTTAAACTTGTGTGGGCTAAAGTGCTGACAATGGGCGCCCTGCCGAGTCTCTGAACTGGCTGCCTGAGTGGTGTACCCTCCCCATGGCCTTCCCACACCATCCATTAGAGGCCCCCGGGAGGGGGGCCCCCTCCCATGAGCCCGTTTGTGAAGCATTTCTTTCACTCTGATCGGCAGACATACACAAGGAGAAGTGGGGTGTTAATTGAAAGACAAGAAAACAAAAGTAGCGCTTTACTGGCAAACTCTGTAAAGTGGCACTAATGTGTTGGGGTTTGAAAAAAATTATCTGGCCACTTTAAGAACACTTCATCTTGCTTTATTTAATTATTTTTCAGAGTTTGAACATTTTATTTCCGAGGCTGCACTTTGGAATAGAAAAATGTCAAAACGGCATTTCCAGCCAAAGTGGTTTTCTTTTTTGCATCCATTTCACAGGGGTACAAATGGACGACAGGAAGAGATGATGAGAACCATTTCTTGATTCATGGTTTTCGGAAAAGTGAGAAGGAGTTAGACAGAACGAAAGGGAATAGGAGTAAGAAAGAGGGGGCAGCTGCCAGTGGCAGAGCAGAAGCGGACACCTTCCTTGTCTTGTCTGGGCAGGAAGTAAGAGACGGAGACCTTTTCCTTCTCTGCTCCCCGCCCGTCCACGAACAGAATATTTCTGACGTCCAGGGACGCATGTTCATAATAAAAAAGTAGGGGAACGGAATCTATGGAATTAAAGAAGTAGGGGCACGCCGTGCCCTGCCGTTCCCGCCCACTTCAACCACTGCCTATAGATCTCTTTTCCCTGTTGCTGGATGTGCAAATAAGCAGCAAAGTGTTATATCAGAAATCTTAAATAGGGCATACAATCTCACAATTAATTATTCACAAAGTGTTTGAAAGATAAAAGAACATTAAAACCAGGAGTAGATTTACTCCCATCATCGTGACACTCTATTTTGCCATTTCCTAAACTGCTACTGCTTGGAAACGCTTCCTTCTCCAGATCGAGACTGACATTAGGAATCAGAAAATTCAAAAGCTATTAGTCTGCTTGTGTCAGTGCAGAGAATTCTATATGCCTACATATATCAGCGAGTGTCCAACTCCCTAAAAAAGGGATAACCCACTTTCTTCTCTGGTACTAATATGCTGGGCAAAAACACTGAATGTGTGCGAGAGATTCTTTCGCCTCTCCACAGACTCGACATAGCTCATCCCAAGTACAGCTCTAGATCAATTACTACAGAATTTCTTGGTCGGAAGCTTCCTGTACCTAAACTGAAAATACAGTTTGCGTGCCCAGGAGGAAGTGATTTTGTCTAGGACAAGCTCGTAGCATGGAAATGGTTTTACATAAAAAAAGTTCCTTATCAAAGAACCTCTGCTGGTTGTAATTGATTAATACCAAATTGCTCATAGATTTCTTTTAAACTGGCTTTCTCAATTGAACATGTCTCATTCGGGAGAGACCCTAAGAGTCAGCAACCACAATTTCCCCAGTAGCCATCTTATAGAATTCGGCCACAGGATTTTGCGTACACATGCGCGGGACATAAGGTCTTTCAGGCCCACAAAGTAAGAGCTTAACGCTGCTGTTGACCACAACCGATGCCAATAGAAAAGCATTCTACACTCAGTTTTTTGGGTAATATATCTTTGGGCCAAATCTAGACTTAACGGAAACACCAGGGGGCATATGTATCAAGCTAAATTGTGATCGCAAACGCTCAAATTCGCAGAATTTCAGCATTTGCGATCGCAATTTAGCTGTGTGCAATGTATGAGAAAGAAAACTACTTGCTATTTTGCGATTGCATTTAACGAATTGCGATTCCTTAAATGCAATGTAGGAAGCACAGAAAAAGTGTGATTTGGCCGTAAGGAATCGCAAATTACCACCAACTTCAAGTTGGTGGTAATTTGCGATTTCTTTGAAAAATGCACATTTGGGCATTTTTCAAAGTGCCATGTGGCGCACATACCTGCCCTTAGGGCAGGTATGTGCACACATACATATCTATGGGGTGCAACAGGGTATCCTTTTGACATCCTGGCTCCCTTTAAATTGCATTCTCAATTTGCGATTCTCTAATTGCTAATCGCAAATTGAGAATGCCTTCCCATTCATTACCCCCAGGTCCCTTATGTCCTCGTCCCATTCATAACTATGTGGAGATAACCATTTCCCAACCGAAAAAAAGGATCAAAAGAATGCTGGGACACTAACCCAGCCCCTCCCACCGGAAGTACATACGGGGTACTTACCAGCAGTCGCCCTGTTCTTTTGTCGACAGTTTGGACTGGATGCTGGTGCTGCTCTAGCTCCTGCTGGGCTGGGGTGGCGTGCACTTCTTCTCATCTCCCCCCCCTGCCTGGCTGCCTGGCTTCGCTGGCGGGGGGTTTCATTAGTCTGACTCCTGGCCTGCCGGGCTTGCTGGGTGGCAGCGCTATTCCTGGCTGGAAATCCTGTTTGCTGGCCCTTTGTGGCTGGTGCGCCGCCTCCCGAGGGTTCCTTCTGGGTCACTGAGCGCGTCTTCCTGTAGCCTGGCCGGGTCGAAGACGCGCTGCGCTTTCTGTCTCGTGGATTTCCGGAGCCGGATGATTGGAGTGGGGGCCTTGTTCCTGGGGGTGTTCCGGCCCCCGCTCAGGGTGAGTCCCGCATAGCGGAGGTTTTGTACTCTCCCTGCCTGTCTTTGTCCTGCTCCCCGCCTGGTTTGTCTCCCTTTGCAGCTCAGTCGTGAGTTCCTCAATACCGCGGGAGTGCAGAACGCGGGTATTTTCGCAGCGCTGTCCCCCGGGCTGCTGAACGATGTTTGCAGTGAGAAGCCCGAGCTGTGGAAGTCACGGGGCGTCGAACGCATGTGGGAGTCGTTCCTTTCTCTCACGATGAGATCTTTATCTGGGCAGAAAGATGTGTGTCAATGGCCCTCCTTCTAAATCATTAGGTCAAGACAGGTTTAAAAGCCTCCGGCGATGCCCCTGTCGGGTGTTTGGGGCCGCTGTGCCTCGCTCCGCTCCTACTGGGCTGGTTTGCTCTGTTCTTCATCTCGTGACTGATGCGGGCTTCACACGGCGTGTTCCTGTGTTGTCCCACGTAAGGGGGGGGGGGGTCTCCTCCTGTTGTAGTACTTGTTTCTGTCTTCTGGTGCTTGACTTGTACTACTGTGAGCTGGCTGCTGCCGAGGCGAGCTGTATGTCGGTGGGACCACGGATCCTACATGCTGTTGGGTGTCTGTCGTGGTATGGCAGACTTGCAGTGGCACTGGTGATCAACAAACTTATGTGAGTGCGTGTGGATGGTCTCAGCGCTGGTGGTTCGCAGGCTACATTGATGTTTTTATCTGGTGCCTTTGTTCTGGCAGTTTGCTGGCTCTGGTTGCTGGTACTTTCCCTGCAGGTGTTTGTGCTCGGCTTCCTGTTAACATGTTCGGTCTCCCGCTGATGCACTCTGCGTTTTGTGCCTCATTGTGGTATGTGCGTGGTATTGGTCTGGGATGCCGGGAGGCTTGGACCCAGGGCCTCCTGGGTGCCATTCCTGCTCTCTGCCCGGGCCTTGTGCTGTGGGGTGTGTCCGTCGGTACGCCTTTTGGGTCTTTGTTGGTTTTCACTACTGTTATTTTCTGACCTTGCACTACTGGCATGTGGGGGTCTGCGTCACGGGTGCTGCACATGCTCCATGGCCTCCTGTGCGGCTTGGCTGTCGCTGTGTTTCTGGACGCTCCGTTGGGGTTGTGCTTCTTAATGCTGCCGGTTTTTGGGGCCTGGAGTCCCTTGTTTGATATCCCGACCATTGCTCTGGGCATCTCTCATGTTTCTGCCTTGCTGTGTGGTGTGCTGTGTCTTTGTGTGCTCCCTTATGTTGGTAGCTCCCGCTTTTGCTCTGTTGCGCACTTGGGTGCTTCTTGTGTGCCGTGTGTGCTGGCCTGGAGGATTGCGGGTGCTGTTGCGAGGTGGATCTGCACTGCGGTCTTCTCCTTGTGCTTCAGGGCTGTGCTCTTTCTTCTCGGCTCTGGCGTTGCCTACCTGGCTGCCTGGGGTTCTCTGTCGGTTGGGGGCCTTGTTCTTGGTGGTGTCCCATCCTCTCCTCCGGGTTTTCGGGGGCTGTGGCCTTCATGATCCAGTGGGTGCTCTGAATTTCCCCGTTTCTGGTGGGAGTGTATTTGTGGCTTCCTCTCCTCCTTTTTGCTGCGGTCCCTATCTGGTTTTCTCGCTCCTGGCCTCGCCTTGGCATTGCCTGTGTCTCTGGGGTGGTGCTCTGGGCTCCCATGCCTCTGTGGGTCTCTGCCTGTGGCTTTTGCTGGATTGTGGTGCCTGTGGCGGCGGTGCCGGGTTGTTGTTTTGGTCTTCCTGCTGCTGTTCTGCCTCTCCTGGTCCCTTTCCGTGTTGCCTTGCCTGCGCATCTGTGTGGTTCTTCCTGTCATGCTTGTTTGTGCTGCTTTTCACCCTGTTTGTCTGCTGGCCCTGTCGTTCGGGCTTGGTGCCTGTATTCCTTGGCCTTGCCCTGGGACTGGTTGTTGCCGTCCTGGCTTCCGTGGTTTTGTTGCCTGTGGCCTTTCCTCCCTAGGGTTGGCTTCTCTCCTAGGTGGGGTCTCCCGCTTGGGTTTCCGGTTGGGGTTGGTTTCCTCTTTTTCTGCTTCCCCGGGCTCCTCTGGCGCTGTGTTGCTGGTCTGGCCTCCTTTCGTGGTCTGTCTCCCTTGCCGGTGTACTTGGGTTGTGCTGGTCGCTCCTCTCTGGTCTTCGCTGCTGCGTAGTGTTCTGAGTGGCTCGTCTGCTCTGGTGCCTTGGTGGATTTTGGCTTCCCCTGGGGTGTCTTGTGTTCATCTTGGCTATTGGATGTGCTTCTTCCTTTGACCTTTCCTCCCTGCTTTTTCTGTGCTCGTCTGGTGTCCATGATGCTGCTGGGTGGGCATTGTTTGCTGCCTGGATGGATTCCCCGGGAGCTGTTTGCCTCCGCTGGGTCTCTTCTGGCCTGCAGTGTTTTTTTCTCTTGCTTGGCTTGCTGTGGTGCAGGGGGGTGTTGTCCCTTCCCTTTCTGGTGGTTCTTTTTGCCGGAGTTGTGCCTCCGCTTTCCCTGTTCTCCTATCCGGGGGCCGTGTTTCGGTCTTCCTGGTCTGCAGGCTTGCGGTTGCTTCTGCTCCCTGATGGCTCCTGTTCTTGGCTGATCTGCTGGGTTGTTGGGTGCGACCTCCTTGGGGTTGTCTGGTTGCGCTCTTTCTGCAGTCCTGGCCTTCCTGATAGGGCTGTTTTGGTTGTTGGGTGGCCTTGCACTTCTTTGCGGGTGTCTTGTCTGCCTGGGGGGTGGCTGGTCCCTCTGCTTTCGGGTTCCGGTCCCTTGTGGGTATGGTGTGTTCCTGCCATTGTGGCATCTTGGTTCTGCATCTGTCGCCCACTCCGGTTTCCCTGCTTCCCTCCTCGTAGGTTTCGTTTGGGCGCCGCCGGGACTGTTTGCTCTCTGGCCTGAGCTCTGATGGGGTCTTCCCTTCCTTGGCCTTTCCGCGGTTTTTTGGGTTCGGCCTTCGGGTTGTGCGGGTTGCTTGGCTTCAGCTTTGGCTTCCTGGATGTGTCCTCGGTTGCCGTTTTTGCCCTGGGGGGGTTCGTCCCCTGCGCGTGCCCTGCCTTGGGTCATGCCGGGCTTCCTCGCTGGCTTCTGTTTACTTCTGTGTTCCCTCTCCCCTGGTGGGTTGGGGTTCCGTGCTGTGATGTTTGGGTCTGTCCCGCCCCTTTGGGTCCTCTGCGGGTTATTGACCCTCGGTCTCGTTGGCCTATGTGTTTTTGACTCGACCCTCTGCTTCAGCTGTTTGGGGTCTTCTCTGGCTGGCCTGTCTTTGTTGGGCTTGGCTGTGGTTGGTGTTGGCCCCCTTTGAGTTCCCTTGCTTGGTCTTGGGTTCCCTGGGTCTTGTGTCCGTCTGGTTGCTCTCATTCTCTGTTGTTCGGGTGTGCCTTCTTCAGGCTGTTGCTTCCTGCTCCGTTTTCCTCCGGTTTGGCTGGGGATATGTTCTGGGGTTCCGGTGGTTCCTCCTGTTCCCTTTTTCTCCTTGTTGTTCCAGGTCTCTTTGTCCTGGTTGGTTGCCCTTGTTGGTTTTTGCTGCTCTGGTTTCCTGGAGGTGCTTGGTCCCTTGGTGCCTTGTGTTTCCCTCTTTTCCTGTCCGTGGGCTCTGTCTCGCCTTCCGGGCTGGATGCTGGTGGTCTGTCTGCTGTTGCTGGCCCTTTTCTGTTCGGCCTGCTGCTCTTTTGTGAGTTTCCGGAGGTTTTTTCCTCTGGTCTCTCTGGGGTCGTGTCTTTTACTTCCCTTCTCTTCTGGTTTGATCCTTTCCTTGGTGGGCTTCTCGGCCCCCTCTTTCCATACACAGGGCCGGGTTTACAACAGCGACGTCAGAATGTTCGTGAACAGCAGGGTGTGCTCCTTTTGTTATTCATCGATATCTACTTTCCACTTCCAGGGACCAACATCAGCCACGGCGTGAACGCTGGCAGTATATGGGTGCTGCAGCACCACGTCGAAAGCAGACACAAACACAAAACTAAACTCGAGATGGCCATTCCGTCTCGTGGATTCCCTACACAGACCTATATATACCTATATATAATTTCAGATATTTATTTATATGTTTCCTTTGTCTTCATTGCTTGATTTTGCTCGCAAGAAAGTGCCACTCATAGTTGTTGAAATGTCACTCATAATTACACTTAAGTTATGAAAATGCCACTCATAGCAATCTCAAACCTTGAAGCTATGCATGATATATAGTACTTTTCCCACTCCGTTAATCAGTATCTTCCTATAAATACAAGTTTAGACTGATATAATTACACTTAAGTTATGAAAATGCCACACATAGCAATCTCAAACCTTGCAGCTATGCATGATGTATAGTACTTTTCCCACTCCCTCAATCAGTATCTTCCTATAAATACAAGTTTAGACTGATATAAGCAGGCAAACAATGAGCGTGCACTCCACCGTTTCACCGGGGGACAAGCAGGGACCTCCTTGTGGGCTCCCATGTTCTTTGTGCACTCTTTGGTGCCCCTGGGGCCAAACCATCCACATCCGTGTGCCTTGTTTCTTTTGCATCCTTTTGAGTCATGCAGTAAGCAGAGTAGGGTGTGTTTTCTTTGGACAGTGGTCCTTTCATGCTTTGGACTGCAACTCCTCAGAAAGGCAATAGAGTCTGTGTTTACATTGGCTTTGAACTTCAGTGCCTCAAAGTAAGTGGGGAAGTTGTTTTAGTACATTAAATCAGTGCAACCCTGCCACTGACAGCTTCGCGGGTGCTATTTTGTGGCAAATCAATCCAGTCTCCTCATTTTCACTGTCATCCTTTCTTGGTCGTACTGACAACCTAGCCGTTCATTTTCTAACATTTTTTTTATCTCTCTTGAGAGTGGCATGTAATGTACGCTGCAAACTGTCATCATTCGTGATAATGTTTTTATTCATGTGTATAGTGCAACTCCGTTTCTTGTTTTTAGAGGCCTTGCTTGTTTGGTTTACTTTTGGCCAATCACTCTCTAAGAGAGCATTTTGGCAGTCTGCCTCCCGCTGCTCCCTCCCTCCTCCCTTGGTAGGTAAAAAACATTGCCATTTACAATGTCAATAGCTCTAACTTAAAAAAAGCGAGACCTCTTGCATTTCCAATGCTTATTTAAAAATTCTAATCATCTCCGCCATTTTGCAGGAGGGTGGAATCGCCATACCTAATAAAATGGCTTTGGACAAAAGGTAAATGTATGATCCCCAAACTTCTGCATTTGCCATGTATAGGTCTTTGGGTAACTTATGGCCATGGAGCTCTTGCTGCCAAAGCTGTCATTATTTAATTTAACCCAAAGTACTAGAATCACTGCACTTGCTTTTTTAAAAAAAACTTTGTCATTTTGTCTTATACCAGAAGAAACCATAGCATCATCTTGATACAGACTTGTACAGTACCGAAGTTAGGCGCATAAGAAAGTAAGTAAATCACCTAATTTACAAGTAAGCATTATACAATATTAGCCCAGTAAGGTGTTAAAAAAAGGGATTTGTTTATACCCCACGGTATACATACCCACCGGGGACTATAGAGGGCCGTTAGCAAGGAGGAGGAAAGGGGAAAGAGAGAGTGTGGTTCAGCGCCCCGCACATGTTGTGCATACCAGCTGAGCATACAGTGTACATAGTAGGGGGCCATGCAAGTCCTTCAGGAGGCGTCGTCCTGGCTCACAGCCGAGGGGTGTCCCTCAATATCCTCACTGTGTGCCTGCAGGTATGTAACCAGTGGCTCCCAAATGTCCTTGGGGCGGGAGGTAGTCGGTAATAATTCTGAATGCTCTGTCAATTGGTTTTTGCCAAATATTAGGTCCTGCAGCCAGTCCTTGAATTCGGGAGCTCGCCCCATGCCGCCCCCTGCAGGCCACTCTCCACTTGGCCAGAAGTAGCCCCATGGCAGTGAAGTTTCTACTCTTCTTAGGGATGTCTGCCGTGTAGCCTAGCTGAGTAAGCAAAGGAGAGGCCCGAAGAGAAACCGCAACAATCTCGGACCGTGCTCCAAGGACCTCTCTCCAATACTCCAGGACACGAGGGCATGCCCACGTCAGGTGTAAGAAATCAGCCCCCTCCTGGTGACGGCGTACACAGCGATCATCCTCTTGCAATTTGTATTTACGGAGCAATGTGGTTGTGTAGTAGAGACTATGTAAAAATGTAAAGTGTATAATACGTAGCCTACAACTAGCTGTGATTTCCGCTGTCTGTGCACAGCAAAATTCCCATTGCTTGTCTGTCGTGGGGTCAACCAGGTCATGGTACCAAGAAGCCCTGGGGCCCGGTTATTCATATGGTCTCTCCAGCAGCGCCGCGCGGTAAATGCGGGACACCGCATGGGGTAGCCCGGACATTTTGAGTGTGGTGTGTAGGACTTCCAGTGTGTCAGGTTCCTATGGGAAGCAAGGTGTGTTAGCGTGCATTTCATGTTTCAATCTAATGTAGAGGAACATCTCCAGGAGGGTGATGCCCTCCCCAGTCAGTACCTCTGCCTGGCTTTTAAATCGGCCTTCGTGATATGTCACCCCAAGTGTGGAGTCCCTGTTTCGCATCATATCCCGGCAAATTGCTTCTTGTGTTACAGGGGCGTACGGGAGGTGTAATAAGGGCATGAGGGGGGAGTAGAGGATAGTCGTACCCATCATCTTGGTTAGGCGCTTCCAAGCAGTGTCGGTGCAGGAATTTGTGTGGCATGTTACCTTTTCACCTGGTACTCGCGCCCCCAGTAAGGACGTCAGTGGTGTGGATGACATATAGCCCTGCTCAATTGCCAAGTGTACTACTATAAAGAACAAGGGAACCCGCTAGGTAGGCAAGGACCTGGGGTATCAATTTTACGAAAAACAATTGTCCTTGACACAGGGATAGAAGGGTATAATAATTATAGGCCACAATGTGCACTATAATGGCAGAAAAAGTCCAGCCGGACTTGCAAAATTTATTCACTAATTCATATAACCAGTTGAAAAGAAGCAATAAAACAGTGGGACACAGTCCTGTATCCACAAAGCTTACACAGACTCAGGGACAATACAAACATATACAAATACATCAGGCATGTAAACGAAAAATGGAGCAAGAAGGGGACTCTGTGATATACTTGCTTCACATATGTGGGGAACAAAACATATTATGCACATAATAGTGAACTATTGTTAAGCCCACATATCATGTCGACGGCGTTTCGATCCTTTCATGGGTAACGGATCATCATCAGGACTACCATTGTTTGCCTGAAAAAAGCATCAATTTGGTGAGTGAGACATGGAAATCCAGTGGTGTTCGGACGTGGTCGCTGTGAATTAACCGAGGTACATCTGGGCGCTAGTAACTGCATCAACAATAATTGACTGAGCGTGAAAAAGGGTAGCTATAGACTGAATATCCCGAAGAAGGCTTCGTGGGGATCGGGCAACTGTATGCCGGTTAAGGATTGCTGAGCGTACTGTGGTCTGCAGCTTGGACCAACGTGGCAATACTAGAAGGCGTAATGCAAGGGCACTTCTAGGTTAGTTGAGGGATAGTGCTGAGGTAGTGAGCGGGGATCCAATTAGGTAATAGCCCGCAGTTCCAGCAAGGGATAGGCTGAGTCGGTACCTGCGTTCGTAGTAGAACGGCAAGAAGGCATCCCGGTGCACAATCGCGCCGTGGATCCTTCTAATTATTGTTGATGCAGTTACTAGCGCCAAGATGTACCTCGGTCCTGATGATGATCCGTTACCCATGAAAGGATCGAAACG
The DNA here is from genome assembly GCF_964263255.1 of Lissotriton vulgaris. Classification (NCBI taxonomy): domain Eukaryota; kingdom Metazoa; phylum Chordata; class Amphibia; order Caudata; family Salamandridae; genus Lissotriton; species Lissotriton vulgaris. The sequence continues at coordinate 467,376,688 of NC_141698.1, forward strand.
CCGTCGACATGATATGTGGGCTTAACAATAGTTCACTATTATGTGCATAATATGTTTTGTTCCCCACATATGTGAAGCAAGTATATCACAGAGTCCCCTTCTTGCTCCATTTTTCGTTTACATGCCTGATGTATTTGTATATGTTTGTATTGTACACAACAAACAATGGGAGGAGGGTCTAAGGGCGAGTTTACCGACCAACCAGGTACATGCCCCAAAATACAATATTTTCACAACAAAAGTGCCTGGGGGTCAAGAAATAAGTCAAACAGAGTGGATCGCAACACCAATACTACACAAAAGACACCAGTGAGGACATCAACCGTGTTAGTGAATGCAGGCCAAGTGGAGGCTCAAGAGCATATGGAGAAATAGTTCCCATCAGAAGCCACACTGTACCGCCCTCTTTGTCATCATTTGGGATCTCCTTACCCAGGAGACAGAACGGCCGGTCAGATGTTACCGTGACCGATATATGTGATAGGGGGTGGTGTCTTGAGTACAAAAGATAAGGTGGCTACTGAAAAAGCAGTGTTAAGGTGGTAAGAGTGTTAAAGTGAGGGAAGGTAAAATTAGGTGAGTCGGGTAGACAAACAAATTTTATTAGTGTCTCCCAATCCCTAAGGTTTAAAAAGCAAGTGTGAGTGCGGGTTTTGAATAATCACCGTACTTAATAGTGGTCGACATGTTTCTGCATTATATCGAACATAGTTTCTAAATGCATTCCATAACTTCGAACAGCAGGAAGTCCTAACGCCCGGCAACCCATACTTATCATCATTACATATATGGAAACGATATATTGATGATATATTGGTGGTATGGCGAGGCACAGAAGAAGATCTAGCGCGATTTCATGTGTGGTTGAATAGCAAGAATGCCTATTTGAAGTTTACCATTGAATATAGTAGAACATCTTTAGCCTTCCTGGATTTGAGACTGCATGCAACCAACAATGGTATCGAATCAGAACTCTACCGTAAGCCGATGGCTAGGAACGCACTATTGAGGTACGATAGTTGCCATCCACGCGCCCTGAGGGATAATTTGCCTTTTGGCCAATTTCTTAGGGTACAAAGGAATTGCTCCAGCAAAGAAGCCTTCAAAACCCACTCAAAAAACCTAGAAGCCCAACTGAGTGAAAAAAACTATCCGAAAAAGATCATTCACCAGTCAAAAAAGAGGGCGTCTAACAATAACAGGGAGTCCCTTTTGGAGATACAACCACCAAAAGACAAGACTAATCGTATTGCTTTTGTCAACACATTTAATACTCGTTCGAACCAAGTGCAGAAAATCATAAAAAAGCATTGGTCGATCTTAAAGACTGGCAATGACGATATAGCCTTACCTATTTTTGCCTTCAAAAGAGGACAAAATCTTAAAGACCAGTTGGTCCACACACGTCCACGCAATAAAGAACCGAGACAAGTGGGTACGTTGTGGGACTTACCTCCAGTCATTGGACACCACCCCTGCGGAGCTTGCACTGTCTGCCCCCAGACCCGTAAATCCATTGAGGTCGAGATCGGGACCAGTCGCCCTTGGAGACAAAAAAGATTCACAAACTGCAACAGCAGTAACCTCATATACCTGATAACATGCCCATGCTCTCTGCGATACGTTGGCATGACGACCCGTAAAATCAGGACGAGGATACAAGAACATAAAAGTACAGTGCGGTGCAGAAAACAGGCTACTCGTCTGACCGCACACTTTTTGGAGAAGTGACATGGCCCTGATGATTTATGTTGGACCGTCCTGGAACAACCACAAATACCCCTGGCTTGTACTGACATTAGCCGTTTCCTGTTCAAAATTGAACAGAAGTGGGTGTACCGCTTGAACAGTGATAAAGAGGGACTAAATGAGCCAATTCCCTGGATGTCCCTATAATAAACACATTCTCATTCAGTCTGAGCCTTAATGTAACTAATCACATGGGTTTTCGCTAGTCTATCTCTCAGTACCCTCACAACATCATTGAGTTATTCATAATACTCCTGGAACCATGAGCTCCTTGATCTAAAATGTGGCCTCTATCTGTATGCGCTAATTACACTCAGACTAATATCCTCATAACATCATTATGTTATTTACAATACTCTTGGAACCATGAGCTCCTTAATCTAAAATGTTGCCTCCATCCGTATGCGCAACTCACACCCAGACTAATATGCTTTATTGCCCATAACTCTATTCATGAATTTTCGGTTTGGGACTACATGTCCCAGCATGCCTGGTGTCACGTGACTGAACCACATCACGTGCCTGCTCCAGACTGACTGAGAAAGCATAATACGGTCATCTTTGAGAAGCGCCGGTGCCCCCCCAGACAGTACAGCTGACTGCCAGGAGACACCGACGGACAGGTAGGCGAGCGCTCGCCTGCAACGCGCACGCTTTCTGCCTGTCTTTTACCGCGCTGTTAACTTTTAATACAAAGGCGCCGATTTGAAAGCGATCGCGCGCCTGTTTGTTTATTCGACCGACGGACCGACTCTTTGAGAAGTTTAAGGCGCACGCCGGCTTTTCTGACATTTGAGCCGGTAATTAATAACGCGCTGCCCTGAAAGCGCTCGCCTCTTTGTTTACCCACTTGACAAGCTAACTACCGCGCTGAGAAATCTAACGTGTGCACTGGCGGCCAAATAGTTATCGCGTTGGTGATTAACCACACAAATGCGATACCTTGTAAGCGATCACGTTAAACGCGCTGCACTGAAAGCGATCAAGCTACCGGTACTGGGGTTTGAAAATACACTGAAAAGCCCAGCTTTTCATTAACATCTCTTGCAACTTAGTTCATCTCTGTCGCGCTGATGGAGTAGAACACAGGCGGGAAGCCCCACATAATACTAAAGTATATTCTGAAGGATTAATTAAGGAATCTGCCTCCCTGTGAACTCATTCTAATTTTAAATTCCAGCTCTGAATGTTACTTGTGAATTGTTTTTAGAGCGGTGCTCCTCATACCTGCGCTGCAGCCAGGTGGGGTGAAGCCTCTCAGCCACCACAGATGGGTGAGTCTGCAAATCTGAAATGTTTGTCCATATACATGTGAATGTTTATCCAGTATATTATTCATGGGAATATGACATCTTCATGTTCTTCTTTTTGTTTGTTTGTCTTTCTGTGTGGATCCAATACCGTGCGATGCAACAGTATTTGGTTGAGTATGTACCTGAAGTTCAGGTGATATTGATCTTAATTTCTACTTCCATCACTATAAGTAGCAGTGTTTTTACATGGTCCTGAAGAATGCATTTAGAAACTATGTTCGATATAATGCAGAAACATGTCGACCACTATTAAGTACGGTGATTATTCAAAACCCGCACTCACACTTGCTTTTTAAACCTTAGGGATTGGGAGACACTAATAAAATTTGTTTGTCTTCCCGACTCACCTAATTTTACCTTCCCTCACTTTAACACTCTTACCACCTTAACACTGCTTTTTCAGTAGCCACCTTATCTTTTGTACTCAAGACACCACCCCCTATCACATATATCGGTCACGGTAACATCTGACCGGCCGTTCTGTCTCCTGGGTAAGGAGATCCCAAATGATGACAAAGAGGGCGGTACAGTGTGGCTTCTGATGGGAACTATTTCTCCATATGCTCTTGAGCCTCCACTTGGCCTGCATTCACTAACACGGTTGATGTCCTCACTGGTGTCTTTTGTGTAGTATTGGTGTTGCGATCCACTCTGTTTGACTTATTTCTTGACCCCCAGGCACTTTTGTTGTGAAAATATGTTTGTATTGTCCCTGAGTCTGTGTAAGCTTTGTGGATACAGGACTGTGTCCCACTGTTTTATTGCTTCTTTTCAACTGGTTATATGAATTATTGAATAAATTTTGCAAGTCCGGCTGGACTTTTTTTGCCATTATAGTGCACATTGTGGCCTATAATTATTATACCCTTCTATCCCTGTGTCAAGGACCATTGTTTTCGTACCATTGCCAAGTGTGGCATGAAGGGTGGTGGATGGAGCCAATATGTTGCATGGTGGGCTTGCGGGCTGAGATAGTACAGTACCATGTCTGGAACTTCGAACCCTCCCCTATAGAATGTCAATATCATGACTTCCCAGCTTAGTCAAGGTTGCTGCCCGCCCCAGGCCAGCCTTATGAGCAGAGAGCGGAGGGTATTAAAAACAATGGCGTCCTGGATTGTAAGGGATATTAATGAAAAGATAGAGGAGCTTAGGGAGGATGTTCATTTTCATCAGAGCCTCCCTACCGGCCAGGGAGAGCGACCCATAGGTCTATCCATGTGCCAGTTTGTTCGATCGCAGCGCCGTAATTCGCACGGATGGTCTCCTCTGGCATCCAGGCGATGTTAATGCCCAGATTTTTAATTTCATCATTGCTTAGTGGGTAGTCAGTCGTGAAGCTAGGGGTATAAGAGGTAAGCGGGAAAATTAGTGACTTGCCCCAATTTAGTTGTATCCCCGATATGCCAAATTAGATAAATTCCCTCAGGGTGGGGTTAAGGCTAACACTAGGCTCCCGGAGGTAGAGGGTGCTTCCTGCATAGAGAGATATTAAGATTTGGAGAGATGGGTAGATTATAACATGCTCTCTGTGATGTTGCCTGATCTTGGCGGCCAAGGGCTCAATAGCCAAGCAAAGAAATGTGGGGAGGGCGGACTGCCTTGTTGGGTGCCGCGCTTGAGGGAGATAGGATCTGAGTACAGCCCATTGATCTGGACCACCGCCTCCGGTTTGGTGTACAGCAGTTGGATCCAGGCCAGGAATGGACGGGGCAAGCCCATTTGCCCTAGAATTCCCCAGTGTTTCCTCCAGATTTGTTGTAATTTGTTGGATTCGGCTGAGAATGTGCCCACCTGAGGGCGAGCTGTAATATGCCTGGCAGGCAGAATTATAATACAGGAAAAAATAAAGACCAAATAAGCATGATGAAACATACATTACAAAAATGGATTTATGCTTACTGCCGATCTAAAGACAGCATATTATTCTTTGACAAATGAAAACAAGTACATTATGAGAATTACATGCATCTCAAAACAGAATGGGACACACCCATATGAGAAAGAGAAGATCTGAAAGCTCTATTGCTGACCACAACAACCATAATACATCTGCCTTACATCAAAATCACACATATGATTTGAAAAGAACATATGGCATATGGGTATGTGCACACTCAAGCAAATGTATGACGCGTTTTCAAGTGAAATAAATCTGCTTGGTTTACAAAACACCCTAATCTTGAGTAGGGGACACTGACAAAATAACTTGGGCACCTTGAATGTGTGAACCACACGAGAAGATGAAATAGGTTGCATAGAATAATGCACGTCTCCTAAGAGATCTCTTTTCACGTTCAAGCAATTTCATCTGTAATATATGGGCATAAATTGTATATATTGTTTACACACTAGCACTTTTTCTTTGTAAAAATAACCCAATGTTGAGTAATAGAAACAAACAAAAAACTGAACAGCGTTGCAGGACTCGCGGACATTCGCCTGTGCTCAAGGTCCAGTGGGACCGTAACGCGTTGAGCGCATTTTTACACTGCTTGCTGACTCTGTGAAATTCGATGAAATCAGAGGAGACCTTCACTCGTGAGTGTGACTTGTTCTTCCAATACAGGGGTAACAAATTTCGAATACATTGTAGCCGAGAGGTCCTACCATGAGAGCAGCACACCACCACAAAACAAGCTATTAGAGTGCTGCATAACCCGACAACAGGATCACTTGGTGCTACAGTATGTATATATATATATATATATATATATATATATATATATATATATATATATATATATACATATACATTCTTACGTACACTATGAAAGATTTGTGATTATATGCTATTGATTTTGTGATTGGTTAAATCCAAATGAATACAAGTGACGTATAAAACTCCATATGTTCGATTGACGTGAACAATAGGTGTAATGTATTAGGAGATGTAATGATTAGTCTCTACCTGTTTGTTAATAATAATTTTTTCCTGAGTATTTTCATTTTTACTTAGTTTATGAATTGGTATATAAACTTTATTTTTTAGTTAATTAAAACCATAACAATCAAACAAGTGAAGTAAAACAAATTACATTTTTTAAAAAAAAAATTCCTTTACAATAAAACGATTAAAAGTCTTCAGAATTTGTTTTAAAAAAATGCACTTCAGTAAGACAATTAGTAATATAGAAAACCTTTTTGTTTAAAAATTTCATATTGCTTTCAAGCGCTTTTCAAAGGCTGTCAAGAACGTTTATCAGCTTGCAATTGATTATGGAGGCTGTTGAATCCAGGGCACCAATAATGGCAGACCTACAGGTGCGTAGTTTCTTGACCCTAAAAATGTTCTTTAAAAAGTAGGTGCACTCCCGGTTCAGAGACTTACAGTGGCATATAATGTGGATTATATTTTCTTTTGTGGTGCCGCATAGTCGACAGACTACTGAATCTAATCGTTTCCAGACCGTTTCGTCCGCCAGAGTTGGTAATTTGCCAAATCTCAGGGCCATCAGCCTTTTCTTAAAGAAGACCGAATATGTTGTTTCTAGATAGGCAGCCGGGGTGAGTTTTTTAGAGCTATTAATCACAGTCCAAGAATGGGAGCAGTCTGAAAAGATGGCTTTATCAGTAATTAACAAATGAAATTTGGCCGCCTTATTTAATGCCTGTTTAAAGGAGGTGAATGGCAGGGTTTTGTCCCACAGGTTGGCAGTGCATGTTTGCTCCAGAGCACAAGTCAGATATTTTTTAGCTGCTGAGTTTTGTTGGCTTTCTAATTCCTGCCATAAGAATCTATTCATAGTGTTATCTGTGGCATTCATTTTAATTCGGTACCATACTCTGATGCTTGTGTAGAGCCGTCCCAATGACTCATTCGTTAGGCCAAATTCTAGGCGCGTCTGAGCTGGTGAAGCAGACCTTGGGAGTTGTAAATCCTTCTTATATATTTTTATGATAAGATTGTTTAAAATAAAAGCATCCTTGCCCTGCATTGCGACACTAGCATACGCTAGGGTAGGAAGTACTTTGGTGGCCATCACTGTCAAAAGTTTATGAATTGTTTATTTAATACATTGACAATTGAATTCCAGTATTTATTGTTGTTATGGTGTATGCGGAGCATTGGACAGATAAACTAAGAGTCTGTCTTTTAGCTTTAGCACTGTGTAGTTTCACGTGATCTACGTAACCCGCACGGGATTTAAAAATGGTGCTTTTGTATTGTAACTTTATTTGTGAACAAGCCTCTGCTGGGACAGGCGAAACGCACTGAAGATCGACAATAAAAGCAGATTAAATCACCACATGGCGTCGTCTTTCCTCATTGTTAATGAGGTTGATGTTCACCACCTGTAACTTAAGCAAAGGAGGAAGATATACATATATTGGGTTTCTAGTTTATGCTTATATTATTTTTGGGGTTATAATATAATTTCTGGTATATATTTTTGGGGGTGAAAAGCTAATGTAATATATTTTTGTTTAATTTAAGTATGTGTATAGAACGTTTTTGTTATATTTTAAGCAATTGCTTTTATGTTAAAGTGTTTTTTAATTAGTTTATGAGTGAATATTTTGCTATTTTGGTGCTATTATTGTGTTTCGAACTTTTTGACATATTCATATTTTATTCAATGGTAACAATATTTTTGTATCCGAGATTGTTGTTTTTGATAGTTAAAAATTGATATTTTTAACAACAATATTTTTGTTTTTGATATTTGTGCCTGTACCAGTTAAGTATAAGCATTCAATATTTTTGTGATCGATATTTAATTTACGATGTTTTTGTGCTTTGCTATGTATGCATCAATATTATATCAGTGATCCGTTAATATGTGCAGACACAACTGAAAGTTACAGATAGTACTAACTGGTGTGATTTATGATATGATAGCTTTAACACCCTTAAAAGACTATAAGTGGTTGTTTTGGGGACCATCTTAGGGTTATCCTGGTCATGGTCAATCACAAGGAGTGGACTGCAGCATATGAAAGCAAACAAAAAAGAGAGATTGGCAACTAAGAGCTTCATTATATTTGGCCATTGACACAGCTTTAGGTATCTCACCAGATTACTGAATTTCAAAGTGAATCACACATGATGTACGTACATAGAGGGACGTTTGTTCAGCAGGCTTTATCCACTGGTCTGTTAAATTGTCATTCACCTTGTGCTTGCACCCACCACAGCAAATACATCGGTAGGCGCGTCTCAGTCCATTTTTCCCATGGTGTAGGAGAGTAGGGTCTGCAATCCTATGATCACCCAGATTTTTTGCTTTTGTTTCACTGGTTTACGACTTTCTCTGGCTGTGGGCCTGCTAATCAGACCCACAGCCTGGCTGTTCTCTCTCTAAATTACAACGTGTACCCTAGGTGCATTTACCAATTGGTACTGGGCCACCTTATCAGACCCTGTAACTCAGGGCATAGGTGTACCCAGGGCCTACCAGGGGGTGAAGCATGTATTATGCCACCCCTGGATGGCCTCCTAAATTTGACACAACTGGCTGCATGACAGCTGGGGCAAAGTCGTGTAATCACCCTTTGCTGTAGATATAGTATACCTATATCTAACCCTAAAAATGGACACACAGATTCCTATCAGTCACTCCTATGGCAGGCCTTGACAATCCTGAAGGCAGAGTGCTTGGAATCGAGTGAGATGGTGCTCTGGCATGAGCTGAGCCTGTCTGCAGCTTGCGGAACCAAGTCCTAATAGCTGTTCCATGATATCGCATACCATATACTCTTAAGTGCATTATAATCCTCGCGGTTAAATGCTATCTTTGGTATTGCTTTATCAAAACATGTCGAGTAAGGTCTCATACAAATTGGAATACTAACCCCTCGCCAATTCTGGCGACGGGGTTAGCATTCCACCCTTCTAGAGGGACACAACATGGATGTAACTGTGAACCCCGGTTAAAGTTAAACGAAGCCTCAGCTCCACAAAATGGATGCTGCCACCACAGACACGAGTCTGACCCCCTGCAGCTGGGAGTCCTTCCAGCGAGGGGAGCCTGGACAAAGGGTTTCCTGTCGAGGGCGGTGCTAGCACCGTCCCAGACAGGGTTTTGTGTATCCTGGGTAGGCAGGGCTTTACAGGAAGGTGACTGCTGAGTGGCACCCCGGTGCTCACTACGCATAGGCCGGTCAGAACCAGTTCCAGGGGCACACCAGCCCCTGGCCTGGGGGAAGTCCGGCATGGGAGAGGGGTGTAACCACCCCCCTCCTAGTCCCACCCCTAGGCAGGACCTAGTCACTGGGTCAGCCCCATTTCTTAGAAATAAAGATAGGAGCGGGCCCCCTGTTCAAATTAGATCATCTTTGGAATCAAGACACGACTTTCTACGAAAGGACATCAAGATTTCTTCTTCAAGATTCTCCCTTGTGGCTAAGGAGTAGTCACCCTGCATCCGCAGGCACCATCCTAAGAACACTGCGGTCTGCTGCAAGTCCTTCCTCCGGAATCCGACTGCCCAGCTCGACGAGACCCGGCTTCCCTGGCACCTCTGACCTCTACTCACCTCTACAGCCAAGCTGAGCAGCGTGAGTGCGACGAGACCTCGAGGGACCGACGATCGCCAAGACTGCACGACTTCTTTGCAACAAGCCCACCGTGTGCTCCACTGGTGAGTGCTTTGGGGTCCGAGAAGCCCCAACCCTGAGCAGCTCCAGCACCGAAGATCAGCCCTCCAGCATCTCCACGATCTGCGTGGGGCCCTTCTGCTTTTGCCTGCTCACCGCGCTGTGTGGCTACTAGCTGGCTGGCTTGTGGCCTTCTTCACGACGCCCGACGACATCACTGCTGCTGGTCTGGTTGCTCCAGACTGGCCCTTGCTTCCTTCTTCAAGAGAAGCCCCCCGGACCCTCCTGGTCCACTCCAGACGCCATTTTGAGTCCACCGCGTGGGCTTGAATTTGCCAAGGCTTTGTTGCCCAATCCTGGGTCCAGCGACGCCGACAGCTTCATCCATCGTGGGACAGCTCGCTCCTCCATCCTGGTCGCCGACAATGCCCCCTGGTCCGTGAGATCTGCAAGCACAGCGTCACCCACTCACCTAGTCGAGGTGGCTACCATCCGGTGCCCTCCTGGTACCCACTGACGACTGGCTAGTAGTCTCGAACTTGGTCCCCTCTGCTTTCAGGTGTCATCTGTCTTCAAGATCCAGGCTTGGATCACTTCGAACTCTCTTCACTGGTCGCCTGCCAGCATCTTTCTTCCAGGCTCCTGGTCCGTCTACGAGGATTCCCGACGTCTTTTGAGACCTATGCAGCTGCAGCCCCTGGGCTAGGTAACTTCGGCATTTCGGTGCCCCAGCATAGCCTCACTATCCAAGGGTCAGAATCCACTTTCGTTTTCCTCCTACCAGGTCGGGTTCGCCCGAGAACACTAACTTTGTGAAATCTAGCTACCATAGACTTCGTCCCGCATCACGCGTGAGAGTGCACACTCTGCACCCGAGTCCCCTAGGCCTCCTAGAAGTAATCTAACGATTCTATAGTCAAGTCCTAGCGATTCCAAAGCCTATTAGTACTGTACTTACCTGCTAGTAATTTCGCATTCCACTTTCAGAGTATATGGTTTTCCGTGCCCCTCGGGCATTTGTATATACTGTGCTAACTTAAGTATTTTCATAAGAGTTTTGTTTTGTGCTTAGTGCCCTGTCCTCATAAAGAGTACAGGGCTGTTGTGATTTAAATAAATACACTGTTTATTTTCATAACACTTGTGTGGTGTCCTTTCACTTGGTGTTCAAGGGGTATATGTGTGGTATAACAGCTGGCTTAACACGCCCTCTCGAGTCTTTAGCCTTAGACTGCTCGTATCCATGCTACTAGGATAGCTGGTCTATAAGGTTGACTTACAACCAATCATCAATAAGGGTTGCTGGACTGATACATAGTGTTCACTAGAATAGTGAGCACTGCATATCAGGCCACCTTCTCACATTGGTGGCAGCGGTGGGATTTGAGCTTGCTGTTGTTTTACCACACGTATCCAAAGAATATCTTGTTGAAAGATCACATAAGTACTTTAGGTACATATAACTTAGCTTAGAATACTCTGAGTTCTACTGAACCAGCTGTTGCAGCTCCTCAAGGCTTAGCACACCTTGGCTGCAACTCTTAGCAAGGGATCAGTAGGCAAACACATAGTGTAGGTAGGTGCATCACTTACACCACACTAGAAGCATGTCTAACCACGGAGAGTCTACTGAGACCCCTCAGGTGGTTGAGGACCCTCCACAGGCCTCTTCTAGATATGCAGCCCTTAGCTTCCAGGAGATGAGACAAGTGTGTACCTCCAGGAAGCTAAAACAGGGGTCTAACCCCACAATCCCATTTCTGATTGGTCTCTTAGAGACTTATGATGCCAGGAAAGCTGAGAAACTTCTTAGCTCTCCTCATCCAGAAGGGGACATGCCAGCCCTAGAAGGAACCAGGGGTGACCCAGATCTCATCCATCTCTCAGGTGAGGAGGATGATGATCAGGAGACATCTGGGGATGAGGCAGACAAAGGCCCAGAAGTAGTTAGTCAGCTAACTAGGGACAACTTAAGCAGGCATGAGAATGGTACTAGGAGAGCCCTGGGACCCCTCTCAGGCCAGCTTAACATTGGGAATGGACGAGTTAGATCTCTTTCAAGAGGCTCTGGCAGATCTATTCAAACCAATGGCTCTCAGAACTCTGCTGTGAGGAGGATGACTTCCCCTCAGAGGAGAGTGTATGAAGCTAAAGAAAGGGCAGCCAATCTGAGGATTGAAAGGGAAGAACTTGCCCTGGCCAAAGAGAGGCTTGCCTTTGCTAGAGAGCAACAGTTAAGTGGGGTAGCCCCCACTGGTGGCAGCAATGTACCTAGCAATAGGGAAAGGAGTTTTGATACAAAGCACCTGAATAAGATAGTGCCCCCCTTTAAACAAGGGGATGACATCCACAAATGGATAACTGCTTTGGAGAGGGCCTGCACTGTGCAGGGTGTTCCCCAAAGTCAGTGGGCAGCTATCTTGTGGCTCTCCTTTGAAGGTAAAGGTAGAGATAAGCTCCTCACTACTAGAGTTGAGGATGCTAACAATTACCAAATCCTGAAGAACACACTGATTGATGGGTTTGGCCTAACCACTGAGCAGTACAGGTTGCTGTTCAGGGATACCCAGAAAACTCAGTCTCAGGATTGGTCTGATTTTGTAGATTGTGCCACTAAGGCTTTGGAGGGCTGGTTGCTGGGCAGTAAGGTTACTGATTACACAGGATTGTATAATTTGATCATGAGAGAACAAATTTTAAACAATTGTCAGAACCAGTTGTTGCATCAGCATCTTGTTGACTCAGATCTGACCTCTCCCCAAGAATTGGGAAAGAAGGCAGACAGATGGGTCAGAACAAGAGTTAAACAGAACCAGGGCCAGAATCAAGGTGGTCAGAAGAAAGCAGACCAGAAGGGTAAAGATTCTAAGGGGGAACAAAATGACCAGAAGTCTTCGACAGGTCCCCAACAACCCAAAGAGGGTGGGGGTCAGGCTCCCCAGAAAAAGAAGAATCAAGAAGGCCAGTCCAAAAGGTGGTGCCAATACTGCAAAAGTAAAACTCACTGGTTTAGTGAGTGCACCAAGAAAGGAGGAGGGCAGACTCCTGCCACTGCAGCCCCTAAAGCACCTGTGCCCCCTAGTACAGTCAGCAGTGGTAGTGCACCTCCCAAGGGTTTAGTTGGGTTAACCTTGGGTTCTGAGGGGTATGACAACTTAGTTGGCACACTCACTCAGGCTGTCCTTGTCTGTACAGGGGATGTGGATATGTCCCCTGACATAAGTCCCAATACTTTGGGCAAATACAGACAGACACCTTTCATTAATGGAAAAATGGCTCAGGCCTATAGGGACACTTGTGCCAGTGTCACCATGGTGACACCTAACTTTGTGGACCCTGGACAGATCATGCCAGGTACAGATTTCCTGGTGACCAATGCAAGCAATGTCACTACCAGTCACAGTATGGCAATTGTAGCTTTCTCCTGGGGAGGGGTAACTGGCCAAAGGAAGGTTGTAGTTAGTTCAGACCTCCCAGTGGATTGTTTGTTGGGCAATGATTTGGAGTCATCACAATGGTCAGAAGTGGAGCAGAGGACTCACATGGAAATGTTAGGCTTGCCAGCACATGTGTTTGCTGTGACCAGGTCACAGGTCAGGAAATGCCCCACTGAACAGGTGCTGGATCCTGGAACAATGGACCAGACACCTTCCAAGAAGAAGAGCAGTAGGGTTGAGGCTGTGCCTTCCCCCTTGCCCCAGGTTGAGGATCAGGTCTCTGAGGAGGCTGACCTACAGGAATTGAGGGAAACTGAGTCTAAAGAGTTTGAACTTGATCAAGTTGAATTCCTGGGCTCAGGGGGACCCTCAAGGGAAGACCTGGGGAAGGAACAATTAGACTGCCCTTCCCTTGAACCCCTCAGACAGCAGGCTGCTGCTGAGGCTGCTGGGAACGCCACAGGTACCCACAAGGTATACTGGGAAGATGGACTCCTGTACACTGAGGCAAGAGACCCCAAGCCTGGCATGACCAGGAGGCTGGCTGTACCCTTGTCTCAGAGAGGTTTCCTCCTTACCTTGGCCCATGAGATTCCCTTAGCAGGTCACTTAGGCCAGACAAAGACTTGGGACAGGCTTGTCTCACACTTTCACTGGCCTCACATGAATGAGGATACCAAGGAGTTTTGTCGCTCCTGTGTCACTTGCCAAGCCAGTGGTAAGTCAGGTGGCATAACAAAGGCCCCCCTTATACCAATGCCTGTGGTGGGGGTGCCCTTTGAAAGAGTGGGGATTGACATTGTTGGTCCAATGGAACCCCAGACAGCATCAGGGCACAAGTTTATACTGGTGGTAGTGGATCATGCCACCAGGTATCCTGAAGCTATTCCACTTAGGACCACTACAGCACCTGTAGTGGCAAGGGCCCTAGTTGGAGTGTTCTCCAGAGTGGGCTTCCCTAAGGAGGCTGTCTCTGACAGAGGTGCAAACTTCATGTCAAGCTACTTAACTGCTATGTGGAAGGAATGTGGTGTCAACTACAAGTTCACCACACCCTATCACCCACAATGCAATGGGCTTGTTGAAAGGTTCAACAGGACCCTAAAAGGGATGATTCATGGACTACCTGAAAAGCTCAGGCGTAGATGGGATGTCCTGATTCCCTGCCTTCTGTTTGCTTACAGAGAGGTCCCACAGAAGGGGGTTGGCTACAGCCCTTTTGAACTTTTGTATGGGCATCCTGTGAGAGGCCCCCTGTGTTTGGTGAAGGAAGGATGGGAGAGACCTCTCAAAAAGCCTGCAACCAACATAGTGGACTATGTACTTGGTCTCCGCTCCAGGGTGGCTGAGTATATGGAGAAGGCATCTGAAAATCTTAAGGCCAGTCAAGAACTTCAAAAAGCTTGGCATGACCAAAAGGCTGTCCTGACTGTTTATCAGCCTGGACAGAAGGTGTGGGTGTTGGAGCCAGTGGCCCCTGCATCACTCAAAGACAAATGGTCTGGGCCCCACACAATTCTTGAGCAAAAGGGAGAGGTCACCTACCTGGTGGACCTTGGAACTCCCAGGAGCCCCCACAGGGTGCTCCATGTCAACAGGCTCAAAGCATATGTCGACAGGAAGGACATGAGCTTGCTCATGGCCATAGATGAGGGACAGGAGGAAGAGAGTGACCCTCTCCCAGACCTGCTCACTCAGAATCCTGATGATGGGTCAGTAGATGGTGTTGTCTTTTGTGGCAGCCTCTCTGAGCATCAACAGAAAGACTGTAAACAGGTTCTTCAGTCTTTCAGACATATGTTCTCTCTGACACCCAGTCAGACCAATTGGTGTACCCATGAGGTTGACACTGGTGACAGCCTGCCAGTCAAGAGTAAAATCTACAGGCAGCCTGATCATGTTAGAGACTGCATAAAAACTGAAGTGCAGAAAATGTTGGAGTTGGGAGTCATTGAACCCTCCGATAGCCCTTGGGCTAGTCCAGTAGTTCTAGTGCCAAAACCTCACACCCAGGATGGTAAGAGAGAGATGAGGTTCTGTGTAGACAACAGGGGTCTCAATGCAGTCACTAAGACTGATGCCCACCCCATACCAAGGGCAGATGAACTTATAGATAGATTGGCTTCTGCCAACTACTTAAGTACATTTGACCTGACAGCTGGGTATTGGCAAATCAGGTTAGCTGAGGATGCCAAGCCCAAGACAGCATTTTCAACCCCTGGTGGGCATTATCAATTTGTGGTAATGCCCTTTGGTCTGAAAAATGCACCTGCCACCTTCCAAAGGTTGGTGAATCATGTTCTCACTGGGCTGGATGACTTCTGTGCAGCATATCTAGATGATATTGCTGTCTTTAGCTCCACCTGGGAGGATCACCTGGTCCACCTGAGGAAAGTGTTAGAGGCTCTGCAAGCAGCAGGTCTCACTATCAAGGCCACCAAGTGCCAGATAGGGCAGACACAGGTTGTATACCTGGGCCACCTTGTAGGTGGAGGCCAGGTTCAGCCACTGGAGAGCAAAATACAGTCAATCAGGGACTGGGCTCCTCCAACCACCCAGACTCAAGTTCGAGCTTTCTTGGGCCTGAATGGTTACTACAGAAAGTTTGTCGGGAACTATGGATCAATTGTGACTCCATTAAATGAACTGACAAGTAAGAAAATGCCAAAAAAGGTTCAGTGGACAGCAGGATGTCAAAAAGCATTCGATGACCTAAAGCAGGCCATGTGCACAGCACCTATCCTTAAGAGTCCAGACTACTCCAAACCATTCATTGTCCAAACAGATGCTTCTGAGTTGGGTGTGGGAGCTGTTCTATCTCAACTGAATTTTGATGGTCAAGACCAGCCCATTGCTTTTATAAGCAGAAGGCTGACCCCCACAGAGAAGAATTGGTCAGCTATTGAGAGGGAGGCCTTTGCTGTGGTTTGGGCCCTGAAGAAGCTGAGGCCATACTTGTTTGGCACTCACTTCAAGATTCAGACCGACCATAAGCCCCTCTTGTGGCTAAATCAGATGAAGGGTGAAAACCCCAAACTGCTTAGGTGGTCCATTTCCCTACAGGGGATGGACTTTACAGTGGAACATAGACCTGGTACTGATCATGGCAATGCCGATGGGCTCTCCAGATATTTCCACTTAGAACAAGAAGACTCACCTGGTCAAGGTTAGCTTATTGTCCCAAAGTTTGGGGGGGGGGTCATGTAGGAGAGTAGGGTCTGCAATCCTATGATCACCCAGATTTTTTGCTTTTGTTTCACTGGTTTACGACTTTCTCTGGCTGTGGGCCTGCTAATCAGACCCACAGCCTGGCTGTTCTCTCTCTAAATTACAACGTGTACCCTAGGTGCATTTACCAATTGGTACTGGGCCACCTTATCAGACCCTGTAACTCAGGGCATAGGTGTACCCAGGGCCTACCAGGGGGTGAAGCATGTATTATGCCACCCCTGGATGGCCTCCTAAATTTGACACAACTGGCAGCATGACAGCTGGGGCAAAGTCGTGTAATCACCCTTTGCTGTAGATATAGTATACCTATATCTAACCCTAAAAATGGACACACAGATTCCTATCAGTCACTCCTATGGCAGGCCTTGACAATCCTGAAGGCAGAGTGCTTGGAATCGTGTGAGATGGTGCTCTGGCATGAGCTGAGCCTGTCTGCAGCTTGCGGAACCAAGTCCTAATAGCTGTTCCATGATATCGCATACCATATACTCTTAAGTGCATTATAATCCTCGCGGTTAAATGCTATCTTTGGTATTGCTTTATCAAAACATGTCGAGTAAGGTGTCATACGAATTGGAATACTAACCCCTCGCCAATTCTGGCGACGGGGTTAGCATTCCACCCTTCTAGAGGGACACGACATGGATGTATCTATGAACCCCGGTTAAAGTTAAACGAAGCCTCAGGTCCACAAAATGGATGCTGCCACCACAGACACGAGTCTGACCCCCTGCAGCTGGGAGTCCTTCCAGCGAGGGGAGCCTGGACAAAGGGTTTCCTGTCGAGGGCGGTGCTAGCACCGTCCCAGACAGGGTTTTGTGTATCCTGGGTAGGCAGGGCTTTACAGGAAGGTGACTGCTGAGTGGCACCCCGGTGCTCACTACGCATAGGCCGGTCAGAACCAGTTCCAGGGGCATACCAGCCCCTGGCCTGGGGGAAGTCCGGCATGGGAGAGGGGTGTAACCACCCCCCTCCTAGTCCCACCCATAGGCAGGACCTAGTCACCGGGTCAGCCCCTTTTCTTAGTATAAAGATAGGAGCGGGCCCCCTGTTCAAATTAGATCATCTTTGGAATCAAGACACGACTTTCTACGAAAGGACATCAAGATTTCTTCTTCAAGATTCTCCCTTGTGGCTAAGGAGTAGTCACCCTGCATCCGCAGGCACCATCCTAAGAACACTGCGGTCTGCTGTAAGTCCTTCCTCCGGAATCCGACTGCCCAGCTCGACGAGACCCGGCTTCCCTGGCACCTCTGACCTCTACTCACCTCTACAGCCAAGCTGAGCAGCGTGAGTGCGACGAGACCTCGAGGGACCGACGATCGCCAAGACTGCACGACTTCTTTGCAACAAGCCCACCGTGTGCTCCACTGGTGAGTGCTTTGGGGTCCGAGAAGCCCCAACCCTGAGCAGCTCCAGCACCGAAGATCAGCCCTCCAGCATCTCCACGATCTGCGTGGGGCCCTTCTGCTTTTGCCTGCTCACCGCGCTGTGTGGCTACTAGCCGGCTGGCTTGTGGCCTTCTTCACGACGCCCGACGACATCACTGCTGCTGGTCTGGTTGCTCCAGACTGGCCCTTGCTTCCTTCTTCAAGAGAAGCCCCCCGGACCCTCCTGGTCCACTCCAGACGCCATTTTGAGTCCACCGCGTGGGCTTGAATTTGCCAAGGCTTTGTTGCCCAATCCTGGGTCCTGCGACGCCGACAGCTTCATCCATCGTGGGACAGCTCGCTCCTCCATCCTGGTCGCCGACAACGCCTCCTGGTCCGTGAGATCTGCGAGCACAGCGTCACCCACTCACCTAGTCGAGGTGGCTACCATTCGGTGCCCTCCTGGTGCCCACTGACTACTGTCTAGTAGTCTCGAACTTGGTCCCCTCTGCTTTCAGGTGTCATCTGTCTTCAAGATCCAGGCTTGGATCACTTCGAACTCTCTTCACTGGTCGCCTGCCAGCATCTTTCTTCCAGGCTCCTGGTCCGTCTACGAGGATTCCCGACGTCTTTTGAGACCTATGCAGCTGCAGCCCCTGGGCTAGGTAACTTCGGCATTTCGGTGCCCCAGCATAGCCTCACTATCCAAGGGTCAGAATCCACTTTCGTTTTCCTCCTACCAGGTCGGGTTCGCCCGAGAACACTAACTTTGTGAAATCTAGCTACCATAGACTTCGTCCCGCATCACGCGTGAGAGTGCACACTCTGCACCCGAGTCCCCTAGGCCTCCTAGAAGTAATCTAACGGTTCTATAGTCAAGTCCTAGCGATTCCAAAGCCTATTAGTACTGTACTTACCTGCTAGTAATTTCGCATTCCACTTTCAGAGTATATGGTTTTCCGTGCCCCTCGGGCATTTGTATATACTGTGCTAACTTAAGTATTTTCATAAGAGTTTTGTTTTGTGCTTAGTACCCTGTCCTCATAAAGAGTACAGGGCTGTTGTGATTTAAATAAATACACTGTTTATTTTCATAACACTTGTGTGGTGTCCTTTCACTCGGTGTTCAAGGGGTATATGTGTGGTATAACAGCTGGCTTAACACGCCCTCTCGAGTCTTTAGCCTTAGACTGCTCGTATCCATGCTACTAGGATAGCTGGTCTATAAGGTTGACTTACAACCAATCATCAATAAGGGTTGCTGGACTGATACATAGTGTTCACTAGAATAGTGAGCACTGCATATCAGGCCACCTTCTCACACATGGGTTCTCTGCATTTTGAGTGACTGTACAAAGGTGTGCACATTGTTCACACTCACCTAAAAATAGTTTCTTCAGGACCGGACTGGGAACTAAAACCGGCCCCGTCAAAGTGCTCGGCCAGTCCCCGGGGGGAGGTCTGAGCTCTTTGCGGGGCCGGTTTTCGGCCGATTTTGCAGCTATGCTGCATAAACAGCCCTGACACAAAACCAGCGCCCAGGGCCCCAAAACCAGCGCCCATCCTTGCGCGCACCGGGGGATTGCCAGTCCGGGCCTGAGTTTCTTTCTCCCTAGTAATAAATCTTATTCACATTGTGTTTTATTTCATTTAGTTTTTTACATTACCCTCAAATACTATCTATCTATTTTGCCTGCATATATGTTGCTCAGTTAGATGGCGATTTATTTTCTATCTTTTTAAAACTGCTGTTATAAAGTTTAAGTGACATGGTAACATCATAACTGCATGCCATTTGCTCACTTAATTTATTCTTTTCACCTTCACAAATAAAAATAATAAAAAGCATGACACAACTTAAAGGTTTGTTGTTTAAAAAGCATCACTAGTAACATGGCTACATTTGGGTTACTGTTTTTCAATTTTTTTCTGTTAGGCACATGATTGCAGTAACAAAAAGTAAGCATTGCGCCAGCTTCACAAGGTAAGCCTATTTGCTTTGCCTGGGCTTATTTATAGTGTGGTGCTGCCCAGGTTGTAGCTCAGCTGCCAGATCTAGTTTGCTGGTGGTTCGCTTGGCTTGATTTTGCTGAAAATGCTACTGCTGCCATTGTGGAAGCAATTCGCACAATTCCAGGTGGTCCACTGTGCAATGGTGACATGGTGGGCCAGTTCCCATATTAGTTTGTATTCAGAAGTCATAAGCCCAAAGTGGAGTTTTTTTTTTTTAAACAAATAAAACTGCACCTCTAATGCAACCGAGAGTTTTCTGCCATCGTTTGGGGGACATTGTTTCTTTTGTTCTGTCTGGTACCAACCAGCTGTGCATGGATGTTGCAAGCAGGAACAAAAGATGGTTGATATGGCATTGGGGAGCTGTTAAAAAATTCCGGCCTTCCAGTGTCATTTCAGTCGGTTGTCCACTGCCAATGAGAGGGTATTTCTTACACTGGTGCGGTCTGAGAAGGTATTTCACAGCATTTTCCCTGCCTATAAATGAGGCAAAGAAAGAGAGGGGTTGGCCAAAGAGGCAACTGCTAATTTTTAGGTCTCGCCTACGCAGGGGAAAAAGAACAATAAAAATCACTTTGGCTTTTCAGCCAAAAACGTGCACGCATTGCATTGCTTTCAATGGCAATGCGCGCACGTTTGGCGATTCCCTTGCGGGAGCGAGCTTTGGCAACGTATGTTTGCTCGCTCCCGCAAGGGAATCGCTGTGTGTTCTTTCGGTTTCACTTTCGCAGCCGCGGGCCGCATTTGTGTTTCAGCGCTTGTTTCTATTCTAAGCTTTCAAGGGATGTGACGGTCTACTATCGATTTATAGCTAGGGTTAAAGAGCTACACTGAGAGAGAGGGTCGGGGCAGAGTGATGTGGAATACATTGCTGATTTTGGAAGGGAAATTGGGACGCTGCTATACGTTTAACGCTCTTTCAGGGTGAGAACAGATAGAAAAAGCGCATAACTTTCATGGCAAAAACTACATTTATCAAATATGTGAGGATCGTCAACCTCCTTATCAGAAGCTTCTAGATGAACTGGGACAGCGAGGGCGCCTGATTCAACAGCAGTTTTAGAAACAGCCCAGTCGCTCTCAAGGCAGAATCACTAATTGTGTCGCCCTTTCACCCCAACAAATCTCGCTCTCTTGACCGCAACACTGAAAGTCGTGCTGAGAAAGCAAAAGCGCTTCAGGCAGCCAAGCAGCAACATGGCCTTATCAACCCTTGCAGGCCCTCACAGAGCAGAGTACCAAGGCTGTGAGCAATTCCCTGATTACACGCCACTGCAGTCTGTGCTCAGCCCCGTGTGATGGCCGCTATTGGAACTTTCATTTACCGGTTTTGTGGGATTAAACGTTAAACATGGCAGCTCAGGGCCAGACTGGGAACGCAAACCGACCCAGGCAATTGAGTCAGACCGGTTGTGTGTGGGGGGGGAGGGAGGGGGTTGGGTGCGCATGGATAACACTGCAGCTGCTTTTGATACATTGCAGTTATGCTGCAAAACCGCCCCTCCCATTACAACAAGCATTGGCATAGCCAATAGGTCTCGCTTTTGGGACCTTATAAGTATTTAGTTATGCAGCACAATATCATTGGTGCAACAACATCAACTGTTGCATGGCTAAACCCTTATAAAGGTCCCAAAGGCAAGACCTATTGCTATGCCAATGCTTGTTGTAGATGTCCTGTCCATGTCATCCTCTAAACAAGTAAACCAGGGGGTCTGCTAAGGAATAAAGTATACTCCAAAACGATAAGACTCAGAGCCAAACAATAAGTGCCAGGTATAAATACCTTGGAGTCTTCAGAGAAATACTCATAAACCAACACACATATAACAACCAGCAACAGTAGGTGAGACCCAATGTCCAGAGATGGATTCCCATCAAAGTCTTGTTAGTGATCAATATTCTCATCTGGTCATCCAAGGTTGGAATGGTGCGTCTCTAGATCATTGAGACAATATCCATATCCAACATGTAAGACAGGATTTCAAACCGCAATTGTTAGTAGACCATACATGTGATCACTAAATGGGATATGTGCAGTGCAAAAATTATAAGTGTAGTAGTGGTGCTTAAAAATAGAATAGTGGACAAACAGCAAACAACTTTAATAGCCGTTGGTCTCTTTCTGATTAAAAACAAGAACAGCGCAAAAAAACAGTTTCAACAAATAACTGTGTACCTGGCACTTATTGTTTGGCTCTGAGTCTTATCGTTTTGGAGTATACTTTCAGCCTGATTCATGAAGTAAAATTGCACCCGCAATCGCTGCGAAAATGCAAATGCGGGCGCAATTTCCGTAATCGGCATTCAACATCAAAATAGCGAATTCGCAAACACAGAATTGCGAATTCGCTAATATATTCGCAGAATCCCGGCAGGTGAGCATTAGCGAATCGGAAATTGCGTTACACCACGGATTCTGCGAAAATAATAGCGAAGTCGCTATATAATCGCAATCGGTATTCAAGAATAATCGCTATTAGCGAAAAACCCAAAAATCGCTATTTGCACCGCGCAAAATAAGGACAACTCAAAGCAGGTGGTAACCATAAAAGCCATGCAAAAAAAACTTTCAAAAAACCGTTGTCCTATCACCAACAGGTTCTGGCCTGACCAATCACACATAAGGACCATCATCATCAGCAGCATTAGGAGTCCCACAATGCCAGGAATGTACATGGTGGTGAGGCGTCGTAGGCTAGAGCGATTAGCACGGAGGAGACGCAGGATCCAGGACAGGATATTCCACCAGCGGGTCACCTTGCTGGGCCAAACCAGAGAGCAGATATATGCTAAATACAGGCTGAATGGGGAAATGATAATGCAGCTAATACAGGACCTTGACCCCCTGATGCAGCACCCAACAAGCCGTACCAATGCGGTGCCTACACATGTGCAGGTATTGTGTAGCCTGCACCTCCTGGCCTCCGGGAGTTTCCAGGGGATAGTAGCGGCTGCTGGGGGGATATCCCAGCCCACCATGTCACGCTGCCTCCACACTTTTGTTGACGCCATGCTCACCCAGCTACACCGTCACATCAAATTCCCCGCCAGCCAACAGGAATTGGACATGACAAAGCTACAATTCTACAATGTAGCCCATTTTCCACATGTGTTCGGATGCATAGACTGTACCCACGTCGCTATCTGCCCACCAGCTGCCATGGAGTATATGTTCCGCAATAGAAAGTCCTACCACTCCCTCAACATCCAGATGGTCTGCAATGCTAAGACATACATCACTGACATTGTCGCACAGTACCCAGGGAGTACCCATGACTCCTTCATTTTCCGGCACAGCGGCCTCCACACACGACTGGTCAGGGGAGAGTTTGGGGAAGGACACCTACTTGGTAAGTACACTTAGTTGAAAATGTCACATTGCTAAGATGTAACAGCGCAGCACAGGCAATCACCATCTGCTCCTCTCATTCAGGTGACAGTGGCTACGCCCTCCGTGAATACCTCCTGACCCCATACCTCAACCCTGCTACACCCCAGCAACGGCGCTACAATATTGCACACATACGGACAAGGAATTGCATAGAAAGGACATTTGGCCAGCTCAAGAGCAGGTTCCGCATACTGCACAAGACAGGTGGGGCCATGTATTACAGTCCTGAAATGTGCTGCTGCATTGTGGCTGTCTGCGCAATACTACATAACATTGCAACCAAGCGCCGGATACCTGTTGACATCTCTGGCAGTGAATCTGAGGGGGACAACCGGCCACCTGCACATGCACGCCATGCACATGGGGAGAACCCAGCAGAAGGGCACAGACGTCGCAACCACATCACAGTGAACAGTTTCTAGTACAACCTCTTCCATCACCCCACAAATCAACAATGCATGCAAAATGTAATGATGACACAACGCTAATGTGTGTTGCAAAATAAATGTATTTGTTCAATTCACAAAAAATAAATAAGGTTCCAGTCCAAATAACTACAACAAACAGTATTACAGCATACTGCTGTGTATTACAACATGGCAGGCCTAACGTCAGCCTGTGCCAATGATAGTCTGAAGTTCTCAGGTGCGCCTACTGCGCGTTGCGCCCAAGCGCCTCTGAGGGGCATCCTCCTCCGGGGCTTCAGGCCCTGGCGTGGGCCTGGTGCTGCGGCTGTGTGGTGGGATCTGTGAGGCAGAGTGGGAGCTGACGCTGGACGCCCCCTCACTAGCATCATCACCCCCCACAGTGGATGGTATTGCTGGAGGGTGAAGTGCAATGACGGCCGTGGTGAGGTGCTCCAGCACCCTAGTCATGTCCTCACTGCACTGTACTAGTTGGTGCTGCTGGGTCAGGGAGCGCCGAGCCAACAGAGAAGTAGCATTTGCTGCTACATAACTTGCCCTGCTGTATGAGGCCAGCCGGCTCATAAGTTGGCGGTGGCGGCGGCGTGCTGCACTGCGCTGTGTCGACATGGCAGCGGTGTTTGCCTCCATGGCTGCAGCCATGCGGGCCATTCCCTCACCCACACCTGCCATGGCTGCAGTCATGTTGTCTAATCGTTCCCCCACACCTCCCATGGCTGCCCTCATGCCGTCCATGTGGCCTGCAACTGTGGCCACATTGCACCCTATCATATGGAGCTGCAGCTGAATAGCTCCTTGCTGTTGTGCCTGGCGCTGGTGTATCCGCAGCATGCGTCTTTCAATGCTGAGCCGCGCCAGTCCCTGTTCATTGGCCCGCCTGCTTGCTGGAGTGGAGTGCTGGCGTGACCTGCCACGCCTGCCCTGCTGGCCTGAGTCTGTGGCTGGCCGCTGTGTGGAAACTGGCGCGGCCCCGGATGTTGTGGCGACAGCTGCTGGGGGTGTGACCGCAGGTGTTGCTGGTGCGCCAGATGCAGGGGGTGTGACTGCTAGTGTTGCTGGTGTACAAGATGCAGGGGGCACAATGGTAACTGCCCTGGCTGCCGCTCTAGGTGGAGCAGCGGTAGCAGGAGGCACAATGGTGGCTGGCCTGGCAGCGGCTGTGGGTGCTGCACCAGTCGCAGGGGGGACACTGCAGGTGGATCTTGCTGCTGGTGTTGATGCAGCGGCAGGGGCTGGTGCCTGGGTTGGTGGTGGCACCTCCTCCTCCTGGACCTCCTCATCGATTTGCAGCCTTTCGCTATCGCTGCTTTCGCCACCTGTGGGGGTAAGTGGTGGATCATTAGTTGCATGTATCTGGCAGACGTGCAGTTGCTACATGCATGCTGGGTGACATTCCCTGAATGGCTGTGGCTTTGTGTGCTTTGGGACCTGTCTGGCTGCATTGTGGTACTACAACATTGTGGCCAGACTACATCTCCCACAATGCTTCAGGACATTCCTTGATGTGCAACTATGGCATGCCTATGGGACATTAGGGGAGCCTATTTGGTCATGGACATCCATAGGGGGCAGGGTCGCAGTCGCATGCCACTTACCTTGGGTGTCTTGGGTGGTGCGGGATGAGTCTAGTCGTGTAAATCCTACACAGGCCTCCTTCTCCAGGGTGTCCTCCACCTGGTCCTCCATGGCAGTATTGGGTGGGACAGTTGGTCCTCCTCCTCCAGTGCCCGACTCCCCAAGGCGCGCCGCCACCTTCTCCTTGGCACTGCCTCGGAGGTCATACCAGCGCTTCTTTAACTCCTCGAGGGACCTGTCCGCCACTCCCACGGAGTTCACAGTCGAGGCAATCCCCTGCCATATCCTGCGCTTCTCTTGTTCAGGGACCCTCCTGGAATCTTTTCCAAACAGTCTCTCATGGTTTGCCACCACCCCCTCTATCAGGTGTTCTAGCTCCTGCTCCGAAAATTTTAATTTCCTTTTGCGCCCAGACGAGCTGCTGGTGCCAGGTGCAGGTTCCTCAGACATTGTAGCAGAGTTGTGGTTCTGTGGTTCTCTCCTGAATAGCTGCAGCTCTCCAACTTGCTCCCTCTCAGTCAGCCTCACTGTGGAGAATGGTGGTGGGAACCGGCAGCTTCCTGGTTGTGATGTCATCACTGGGCTCGAAATGCGACTTCCCGTTTTCCCGATCTCGGGAGTTTGCGATCTCGCAAATAGCGATATCGCAAATAGCGATATCGCTATTTGCGAGTTCGCAATCCCGGCGCGGGTAGCCGAAAATATCGATTTTTCTGCGATTATCGGTCATCGCTAACGGAATTTGCGATCGCTTGCGAATCGCTTTTTTTTATCGCAATTCTTCATGAATTCGGATTTGCGATTTCTGAATAGCGATTCGCTTTTTTCGCTATTACAGAATCGCAAATGCCGATTTTCATGAATATGGCGGTTTGTTCCTTAGCAGACCCCCTGGTTTATTTGTTTTTTTCATTGTGGCTATATAGGGGATGATTACCGGGGCAGGTCTATAAACTTCCCTTAGACCCTCCTTTTCATGAGTTGTTATATATAGCCTCTAAATAAGGCCCAAACTGAGGACGTTTTGGACTGTTGCATGCAGTCCTGTGGCCAGATTTACCACTTCATGCAGTGCATAGCCGCAAATGCTGCGCTGCTTTAAAAGGAGAACGGAGGAGAGCGCCATATTTACAGAAATATGGCACGCTCCTCCCCTTTCTCTAGCGCCGGCTCTGAAATCAGCTGCGGTGCGCCACTGAGACGACTTCGCCTCATAGTGCACAGGTGTCTCAGTGAGTCTAACATAGGTTTTGTACTGGAAGGGGTACCTACCCTTCCAGTCCAAAATAATATGCATAGACTGACTTTAACCGTTTTCCCTCTTTATATGTGTGCTGTAAAGTGCAGCACACGTACAAAAAGTCGGAAAAGGAAAGAGAAATGAAAGCATTTCTCCATTGCACCTACTTCAAAAGGGTGCAGTTTTCTGTTGCTGAACCCTGTCTACTTTATTTAGTAAATACGATTTAGCATCAGAAACCTTGGGTGGTTGCATGGGGACGCCCATGTTCCACCCATGGTATGTGCCCTTGGCGCTAAGTAATGCAAAGCAGTGCTATGCAATGCTCTGCACTACTATTTTAAAAAAAATAAAAATTTTATTGAGTTTCAAAATACCATGTCTTACAAACACAGTCTTGTCAGTGTACAAAATACATTGAATTGTGGCTTCTCTCTAAACAGGAGTGAAGATTACATACACAGCAAGTCAGATCAACTTAACACCCCATACATGATTTATTCAGCAGCGACCACAGTCCGGTCATGTTCTGGGGTCAGATCAACCATGGGATTCAACACTGGTGGGCGTGGCCAAGCAGCATGGCCGACAAGACGTGAGCTCCTTCGGCTCCCGGCAGACTGGCCCAGAAATCCTGTTTTAATTATCCTTTACAGGCTACTTTCTCGAACGAACGCGAAGTGCACGACTCCCAGGTGCCTGGGGACACATCCTGAGGGGACTCACGACTGACCGCTGGGAGAGGAGCACAGGCGACGGCCCGAGCAGTGTGGGGGCGGACCAGGATCCACGCAAGGCCGGGGTCTGAGGCCTGCTCCCAGGGGATGGCGGCGCCCCGGTGATCGGGGGGCCTGCAGACATCTGGGGCACTGGGTCCCGAAAGCGCCACTATGGGAGCGGGACCCACTGCCATCCAGGGCCCGACTTGCGGAGGATCGCTGGGGGGCCTGCCTGGGGTCACGGAGGTCCATGGAGTCTGTCGCGCCACCCGGCGCTGGTGTGGAGGAGGTAGCGGCTGCGCCTCGGACCCTGCCAATATCCCCCGTGGGTGGTGATCCGGATGCTGGGGTGCCTGCTGCCATCGGGGGCTCTCTCCTGGTGCGCCGGGCCTCTGTGGCGAGAGTGTGGCCTAGAGGTGCTTGGAGTGCCGGCTCGGGAGGAGTGGAGGCGGGGTCGATGCTAAGAGAGGCCCCGGTCTGCAGCCTAGATCCCTGGACAGGTGGAGGCCCATAACCCAGTGCCTACGACCATCGAGCCCTGAGACGAGGGGACGACTGCCTTGGGAGAGGGGCCCACTGCAATCTGGGGCCCCGGAGTGTCGGAGATCACCAGCGGCCTGGCCATCGGCTGCGGGGGTGCCTGAACTGCTGCTCACACCGGCCAGCGCTGAAGCAGGGGGGGGGCGGCTCGCGCGGCTTGAGCCCACTAGACTGGCCCTCTTGGGTGGCGCCCTGATTGAGGAGGTGTCCCTGCCATCGGGGCCCTCCTGGAAACATCGGACCTCGGCGGCAGTGAGGGGGCCTGGAGGCGGGAGTAAGTGACGGCCGTGCAGGGAAAGAAGACCCGGTGACAAGTGAGGCAGAGGTCTGTGGATTATTTACAAGGACGGTGGAGGCCCATAAGCTGGGAACTTCCCTGCCGTTGGGCCCCAAACCACAGAGAGTGCTGGTGCAGAAGTGGGCCCACTGCCATCTGGGGCCCCGACAAGGAAGGGGTTGTAGGAGGACCCGCCGGACGACAGAGGGCACCAGCAGTGGTGGCCGCACGACAGGTCCTGGAGTGGGAGACACGCCTCGTGCTGCTGGTGACCGACGGGTCTGTCCGTTGGAGAGGTGGTCCGGCTTTGGGGGGCCTGCAGACGTCGGGGCTCTCCCGCATGAACCGGAGCCCTGCAGTGCTATTGGAACTCGGTGACTGTCTCCAAGCAGCGGCCGG
This sequence comes from Lissotriton vulgaris, assembly GCF_964263255.1. Lineage (NCBI taxonomy): Eukaryota > Metazoa > Chordata > Amphibia > Caudata > Salamandridae > Lissotriton > Lissotriton vulgaris. The sequence goes on from NC_141698.1 coordinate 467,404,910, forward strand.
AGAGGCCGGTGGATTGAGTAGCGGCTGAACCAGGGGTGAGTGAGCGCCGACGCTGTGGGGGCCTGCTGCGGGAGACCGGATCGCTAATCGCCTGCATACACGCAGGTCATTGTGTGTGACTGGTAGAGACTTCCTATCTAGGATCTTGCGGGGGGGACCTATTGGAGGCTTGAAATGTGTAAGGACAAGATGGTCCGTGCGTCGCAGCCCAACACCATAACGCAGTACACTACTCAGCGGCTCCCTTCTCAGCGGATCACGCGTCAATCGGGGCAGGACGAGGGAGGCGAGGCCTCTGACGAACCTTCCAGAGCGGAATTGCTGAAGGCGATCCAAGGATCCCACACTGCCTTGGAGCGGCAAATTGAGACGGTGTCCATAGATGTGAACTTATTGCGCACAGACCTACGTAAGGTGGCGGATAAGGTCTCTAATGCGGAGGGAAATATTGTCCAGTTGCAAGGAGAGGTGGCGTCTCTGAAAATAACAGTCTCACAACTTACGGCCACGACGGGGGCACTGGAGCGGAGAGCGGAAGTTGCGGAAGGGGGGGGCGGGCGCGCCAAAGTAATATCAGGGTCCTTGGCATTCCTGAACGGGCGGAGGCAGGCAATGCGGAGTGCTTCCTGGAGCACTGGATCCGCACAACGCTGTGCCCGACGGGTCTATCGGAGGTCTTCGTGATCGAACGGGCCCATAGAGCGTTGGTCCCGCCGCCCAGACCTGGAGCTCCTCCAAGAGCCCTCATCGCCATGATCCTCAATTATCGGGATAGAGACTGCATCCTGAGGGCGGCGAGGAAGTCTGCCGATCTCGCCTTTGAAAACGCTAAGGTCTCCCTCTATCAGGACTATACCGAACAGGTACAGGAACAGCGGAAGTCCTTCTTGGCAGTTAAACAGAAGCTTCGGGAGCTGCACCTACAGTATATGCTGCTCTACCCAGCTAAGCCTAAGGTCCTGATGCAGGGTAAAGCGCATTTCTTTGAAACCCCGGGAGAAGTCTGGGAGTGGCTGGAGATTAGGGGAGATGCCCTCCCCCCCGGCGAGCGGAGGGGGTCCTAAGGTACGTGGGGGACACGACCACCAAGGAGGCGCAATAGTAGACGACGACGATGCTCAGACATGGCTGAAAGCGAGGAAAGGCGGAGAGTCACAGTGGGGGAGGACGGGGCCATCCGTCTCGCACCACTGGAGTCTGGGGGTTTGCCGGTGCTATCAATGACTCCCCCTCCGGGAGAGGTACTGGTCCTGGACACTTTGCAGCCCACAACAGACGCTGTATTACCTACCAGTGCTACGGTTCCTGAGACAATGGGAGCCCAGCTGCCTGCCCCGGGGGCCTCAACTTGAAGGATCAGAGTGGTTAAGCATAGTCGTGTGATGCCAGAGTTGCTGGCTGGCCTTGGTGGGCCTTCCCCCGGGAGTATATGTGCAGGTTTCTGTGTAACGGGGACATGACTCCTCACTGGGGAGCGCTGAGTGGGGATGGGGGGGGGATAGGAATTTTGTGTTTTTTCTTTATATAAAAGGGATCGAGCGTTGTATTTAGAATGTGGTAACTGGCCTAGCCGGGGGCTGGGGTGGGGGGTGGGAAGTTGTTCCTTCTTTTTTCTGGTTTTTGGGTGGTTTGCCCAGTTGGGCGAATGGGGTGGCTGTGGACTTCCTGGCACCAGCATGGGAAGGGCATATTGGTGAGTTTTGTTGTTGCACGAATATTGCTCGTGGGTGGGGAGTGGGGGCGTGTTGGGAAGGGATGTTGAAGGGGTATGTTTCAGGCATTGTATGTATTACATTTCAGGCACAGGATTGGAGTGACACTGGGGGTGAGGAGCTATGGGAGGGCAGACTACATCGACAGACATGGGGTATAAGCTTATGAGCTGGAACTTGAGGGGACTGGGCACATGCACTAAAAGATATAGAGTCCTTTCTTTTCTTCATAGACATGGGGCCTCAATTGCATGCCTTCAAGAGACCCTTCTCACGGATGAGGGAGCACAGAAATTGGGGAAAAAGTTGCGGGGTCAGGTATACCACTCCTTTTCTACGTATGCTAGAGGGGTATTGGTTTGGGTGGCGCCTGGTGTCCCGTTCGCTATCCAATATGTAGAGGCGAACATCCATGGTAGATACCTGCTTCTTAGGGCAAAACTGGATGGTAGGGAAGTGGTCATACTGAACACCTCTGCTCCCAACGTTGATTACCCGGTCTTCTTCCGGGCCCTCTAGGACGTTTTGATTCATGATTTGGGGGCCCCAGTCCTTTGATTTGGGGATTTTAATTGTGTCCTTAACCCGGTCCTTGATAGGTCCCCTCCCCGAGAAGGTACAAAACCCTGAATGACTGCGCAGCTTAGAGAGGTTATGGAAAATATAGGGGCAGTGGATGTCTGGCGCCAGAAAAACCTGACGCAGAAAGTATATATCTGTTTATCCCCCACACATAACACATATAGCCGCCTTGATACGGTCTTGGTAGTGAATCCTGAGCTTAATATGTCCATTGAGGTTAACCACCAGGCTCGCTTTCTCTCTGATCACTCCCCGGTAGCATGCGTGGTGCAATGGGGAACCCTGGTTTCCCGTCCTCGGGCTTGGAGACTTCCAGTCGATATCCTTCAGGCCCAGGTAGGGAGGGCCCATCTAGAAACGGCCCTTGGGGACTATGTGGACCTTAATTGGGAGGAGGAAGGCCTCTCTCTGGCCACCAAGTGGGAGGCCCTAAAGGCGGTGGTGAGGGGAACCTGCATGGGACTCACATACGGTGTCCGGAAACAGCTTCACCAGGATCTCCCGAAAGCGGAGGATAACATTTTAAATATCCTAGTCGCGGAGGCCCCTGACGCCCTGCAGAGGGAGGAGGAGCAGATTGCCCGAGCCCGGGTGCATGATATCCTTGACTGGCTCGACAAGTATACTCTGGGCCAGTATAGGCAGCGCCTTCTTAGAGAGGGAGACAAGTCGGGCGGCTTTTGGCTTGGATTCTTCAGAAGGAGCAGACCCCGGAGCGTGTAGTAGCCTTGCGAGACTCGAACGGGGATATGGTTCATTCGGAACGTGCCATCCTTGGGGTTCTCCGGTCCCACTTACAACAAGTATATACCACAGACCCAGATATCTCCGAGGCCTCTTATCTCCCTTATTTACAGGGATTGACCTGCCGTCCCTCTCTGAGGCAGACCGGGAGGACCTGGATGTGGCCCTCACATTGGGTGAGGTGCGCGCAGCTCTGGCTCGCCTGCCGCGCGCAAAGTCGGCCGTGAGTGATGGGTTCCCACTGGAATTTTATCAGGAGTTTGGCGGAACGCTGTCTCGTCTCCTCTTGCAGGTATTTCTCGAGGCATTTGAGTGCGGGTCTCTCCCACAGAGCATGGCAAGGGGGGAAATCTGCGTGATCCTTAAACCAAGGGGTGAAAAGCACGATCCCTCTTCGTATCGTCCGATCACTATGATTAATACGGATGTGAAGATATTGACCAAGCTATTGGCCACCCGTCCGGCACCCCATATGGCGCATCTGGTCCACCCGGACCAATGCGGGTTCATTCCTGGGCGTAATACCGCCATGAATCTACGGCGCTTGAACCACATTAAACACAAAATCCAGGGAAATGAGTAAGACAGTGCTGGTATCCATCGACCTCGCCAAAGCCTTTGATACGGTTGACTGGGGCTACTTGCAGCAGGTACTTCGGGCGATGGGCTTGGGGCCCAAATGTTGCCGTTGGATCCGTATCCTATATGAATCTCCCCGGGCTAGGGTACGACTTGGAGCCGCGCGTTAGGAGGAGTGGCAACTGGAACGGGGTACACGACAGGGGTGTCCCCTCTCGCCACTACTATTTGCTCTGGCTATAGAGCCCTTTGCCATTTGGATCCACTCTGTGATGTCCCAATGGGGTATTCTGGTGGGAGACATGTAATGTCATTTCTTTGTACGCGGATGACGCCTTGTTTTATTTGAAAGCCCAGAGAGAGGCGCTTCCGATGTTGTTATACCATCTAGATCGGTTCAGCAAGGCGTCGGGACTGCGGCTTAACAGACACAAGTCCCTGATCTTCCCGCTGTCTGGTCTTGAGTCAGTGCCCCAGGAGGATTTGCCGGAACTCGGACTACGCTGGGAAAGGGAAGGTTTTCGTTACTTGGGTATCCAAGTGGCCTCAACAGACGCACGATTATTGGCCCGCAATATCGATCGGGTGATTAAGTCCCTGCAGCAATCTGTGTCCTTTTGGAATACCCTGCCACTATCCCTCATGGGGCCGCTCGCCATCGCTAAGATGGTGATGCTGCCGAGGACACTTTCCCCCAGAGTCTTTTGTACCCTGAACATGCTACTTACGACCCTGCTTTGGGCGGGCCGGCGCAGTAGAGTGGCTCTTCATACGGTGGTGCGCTCCTATGAGGAGGGTGGCCTAGAGGCTCCGCGCTTTGACTTATATTATTACGCGGCACAGCTGCAACCGGTGGCCACATGGTTTGCTGAGGCGGATGTTTGGGAGACGTGACTAATAGCGGGTAGAGCAACGGTACAGGAGATACAGGTGGCTTTGATGCGGGGTAGGGGGGCAAGTGACACGTTGCCTTACGTTGTAAGACACACGGCGTGTGTTTGGCAACGCTTCATTGAGAGAGTCTTGCGCCTTTCCATAGGGACCTGCCGATCTGGATCCTGGCCCCCATGGTGACAATGGAACAACATATTTCCTTTCGTGCCTGGCGAGAGGGGGGCTGTGAGCTCCTGGCAGATCTATACCCTACTGAGACCTTCCTCACCTATGAACAGGCAGAGGAGACATTTGACCTCGGCAGAGGACAATATTTACACTATCAGGGCCTGCGAGATGTTGTGCGGTCAATCTGGCCTCAGTGCCCGGAGGCGCCCCCAATGACCTACACCTTACATGTTCTTCTGTCTTGCGGCAGGGGACGCAGACTTATCTCCCTACTATATACAGCTATGTAGCGTGACTCTGCCCCGCTGGTGCCACCGGCCTGGGCGGCCTGGGTGGTGGATTTGGGTACGCCGCTGGACCAAGGGCAGCGTAAGCGAATAGGGACTCTAACACGGAAGGTCTCATGTAACGCACGCTTTAAATAAATACACGTTATCTTCCTACACCGCACCTACCTCACCCCGCTCCGGTTGGTGCGTTACGCTGCAGACAGGGGCGATGGATGCACCAGATGTAGCGCAGAGAGAGCGGGCTTCCTACACTTAGCCTGGGACTGCCCTTGTTAGTTAGGTGAGTCTGGATAAGCGTTGTGGAACACATAACTGCCACTACAGGCCTCCGCATCACACTCACGCCCTTGCACTGCCTACTCGCGCTGGTCCCTAAGCCGAGGAAACTGAAGCTTTCCTATAGATTACTGCAACTGATGTTGGTGCTGGCTAGGCGCAGGGTAGCCATTACTTGGATGGGACAGAGAGCCCCAGAGATATCCCAATGGCTCAGGGACTGAGAGAATGGTCCCTAGCTGAAGAAACACATATGCAGCGCAGCAGGAGAGATGAGAAATTGCAAGAGGACCTGCTTGCTTGGAGAGCCATGTGTATGTCAGGTTTGGAAGTGGGAAGACAATCTTCCCAGAGTGATTCTGAAGGGACGAGTGGCGAGTTATTTTCACCGCAGGGATCGGGATCCGATGAGGAAAACGGGGGAGTTTCCTAAGATGGGGTTAGTACACTGTATGGTGCAGGTCTGGTCACCTCCTCACAACACTATCTGCTTATTTGTATGTTATTCTGCCATGCCTTATGGGTCTATGTGTCTCCGGGTGAAGCTTATATCCAAAACGAACAAAGTGCCATAATGAGTTTGTCTATTTGTATACATGGATTGTACTGATGCCATTTGGGGGAGGGGGGGTTAACTGTTACCTTGCAAAACTGAAAAATAAAAACAAAAATACATGGTATTCAACAAATAGGCTGTGAAGGGTTCCCAAAAGTCATTTGGCCTCGACCTGGCTGGCAACTCTTCTTCGTAAGTCTTTAAAGACCAGATCTGCAATCCATTTCTTGATCGTTGGGCTACTCCTACTGTCCCAATGCATTGACACTCTACGTTTTGCCATGAGCAGTGTAATTGCCAGCAGCTTCCTCTTCGCTATAGGGACCCCCCAGAGGAGACCCAGGAGACACCTCTGCAGAGCGCACTCTATGTCACACTGCGCAACCTTACGCAGAACAGACACAACTTGCACCCAATAGTCCCATACCCTCCCACAACTCCACGCAAGGTGTACAAAATCTGCATTCTGTGCCCCGCACCTACGGCATGCGGCGTCCTCTCTCAAACCCTGGCGCTGCAGCTTCTGTGGTGTGTGGTATGCCTGATGCAGGTATTTTAGGTGTATTATGCGTAGATTGCCGTTTGGTGTCAACATGTTGACGAGGCTGCAGCAGGCTGGCTGATTCCACCTTTCTAGGGTTCTTGTGCCAGTCAGTGCACATTCTGTCTGCATTGAGCGGTACAGTCGGGCTACCAGGTGTCATCTAGAGGGCTCCACTATTATCATTTGCAACAGGGTTAGGGCCGGGGGCTCCGCTGGGAAACTAGGGAACAAGTCCCTTAGTGCCGCTTTCAGCCTGTGATAGTTAAAACGGAATAATAGTGTTTGGTTAGTTATATAGTGCAGTTCGGATGCTTCCACAAACTGCCCGGCAGCATATAGATCGCCCAGTGTACTTATACCCACTGCTCGCAATGTGGCAATATTGCCTGCGTCTTGCGTCGCTGATAGCTTAGGGTGATTAGCAAGCGACATTGCAGTGGCGTATAGAGGCAGCTTATTTGCCCTGTCTCCCAGTCGCAGCCTTGCTTCAGTGGTGGCCTGCATGCGATTAATTTCAGTGTGCGCGTCCTCTTTCCGTTTGTATGGCAGAATGTGGTGCAGCGGGACATGGTGCGCATCTCCCTCTTCGACCGCCAAATGGGGCAGATATGGTTCGGGATTGTACCAATAACTAGCATAATGTGCCTGTGCACATAGGTAGTACAATTTAAAATTTGAGGCAGCAAACCCACCCTGATTGTAGGGGAGTGATAGTGTGTCCCAACTAATTCTCGCTTGTTTCCCCGCCCACACCCTTCTGTTAATGTGTGTTTGCAGTGTTCCAAAGAAGTGGTTCGGAAGTGTGATCGGGATATTGGTAAATAGATAGAGAAACTTGTGTAACACTACCATTTTAATAATGGCTATCCTATCTGCCAGTGATAATGGGAGCTTGGCCCACTTGTCCACCTGTCCTTCAAGTGTGTCGATTGCCCTCCCGTAATTCTGTCTGAGTACTAACTCGGGGTCCCTGTGGATCCAGATGCCCAGAAATTTGACTGGGTCAAATTGCCGTTCCAGTGGATAATCCAGCGCAAAGGTTTGAGTGCCCTCTGTAAGTGCCACTATCGTGGATTTGTTCCAGTTAATCTGGAGTTCAGAGAATCCCCCAAATCTGATGTATTCTCTCAGTAGTCTTGACAGTTTGTGCTGGGGCTCTCTCACATAGAGGACCATAACGTTGGCATATAAAGATATGCCTATCTGACGTTGGTGGAACCGGAGCACTGTGTTTGCATATTTTAGACGGATTTTGCAAGCGAGCGGTTCCAGTGCAATGGTGAAGAGTAATGATGATAGCGGGCAGCGTTGTTGTGTGCTGCGTCTAATTGGGACCAGTTAGGAAACCTGCCCATTCACCCTAATTCTAGCCACTGGGTTTGTGTATAAAAGCTTTATCCACTGGAGGAACATAAAAGGCATTTCCCTCCTTCGCATTATAGCAAATAAATATTCCCATTCCACTGTATCAAAAGCTTTGGCCGCGTCCAGGACAGCGGCCACCTCTAAATCTGGGTTTAAAATATGTAATAGTGCAAAAATAGTGCGAATGTTGTGGGAGGTCGAGCGGTTCGGGATGAATCCTGATTGGTCTGGGAGTATGATGGTCAGCATTAAAGGAGTCAGTTTTGCGGCTATCAGGGTAGCCAGTATTTTAGCATCAGTGTTTATTAGAGACAGCGGGCGGTAGGAGTCCCATCTGTCTGGGGGCTTGTCAGGTTTAAGAAGCGTGATTATGAGCGCCTCCCTGAGAGTGGTGGGGAGGGTCTGCTTCTCATGTGAGTCTGCGTACATAGCCAGGAGATGTGGACTGAGAAGATCCGCGTATGCTTTATAGAATTGCCTTGTGAGTCCGTCAGGGCCCAGCGCTTTGCCATTTGGCAAGGATCTGATTGCTTCCTGGATCTCTGGGACTGTCACTGGCTGCATCATATATTCCCTGTGGCCTTCAGATAACCACACCAGAGCTATGTCCTCTAGGTATACTGTCAGTGCTGTCGTGTCTCTGGGGCCCGCCAACGTGTACATTTGGGTATAGGTTGTAGCAAAGGCGGAGGAGATGCCTGCATTGTCATAGTGGGTTTCTCCGTAGTCATCGGTAATGTGTGTCACTGTGTGTATTACACTGCACTGTTGCATTTTCAGAGCAAGGGCGTGCCCTGATCTTCCCTCTCACCATAGGCTCTAGCTGTCTGCCTCTTCCACATATATTTAATCTCGTCCTCCGCAAACTTGTTATAAAGAAGGAGTTGTCCCCTTATACACCCCAGGACCTCTTTACGCTGTGTGGTTTGATATTCGCTCTCTAGTTGTTTGATGGCCTCCTCTATAGTCCGTAATATGAAGCGGATATCCTTCAGGATCCCTGCGCTGGTACTAATGCGCACCCCACGTATGTATATAAATGCCTCCCACAGCAGCCCGAGACCTCAACTGACCCCACATTCAGCTTGAAATATTCCTCTATTGCCTACCGTAAGGTGTCACTGTAAACAGGGTCCAGTGGGGATTTTGCGTTAAATCGCCAGCTATATTGCGGTGGTGCATATGTGGGTATGTTCATTATAAGTAACACAGGCTTGTGGTCGGATAGTGTCCGGGGGAGATGCCGGACGTCCATCACCCAACCATGAGCGCGAGTGGTGGTCAGCCAATAATCCAGCCGGGACCAACTAACATGCGCAGTAGAAGAATATGTGCCATCCCTGGTGTCTGAATGTCGAAGTCTCCATACGTCGACTAGATCTAGTTCATCCATGCATGCCCGCATCTCCTTGGCGGCCTGTCTGTTGTATTTAGTCGCCTCCCCTGACCTGTCCAGTTTTGCGTCTAATGTGAGGTTGAAGTCACCCCCCATATAATGTCAGTGCAATGCAGGTCCCTCAATTGGTTACGTATGTCCGTGTAGAAATTGGGATCATCTATATTAGGCACATAGGAGTTGACCAGTCCCACAAGTGTGCCACGGAGTATGCCCGTCAAAACTACCCAACGACCTTGGTCATCCCTTAGCACTTGGTCTAGATGGAATTGTGTCCCCTTTTTAATCAGGGTGATGACTCTCCTAGGAGGAATAGGAGGAAGCCGCAGTTAATTCCGCCCAGCCTCTGCCCAATGCTTTGTCATTGTGGACGTTGAGGTGTGTTTCCTGTAACATTGCTATCTCTATGTGATGTCTGTTAAGGTAGGCCATCACCTGACGTATTTTCCTAGGATTATTCAACCCCCGGACGTTCCAGGTCAAACACCTTAGTGATCTATTACCATCAGGGTCTTGCATCTCAGTGTGCTAAGTGTAGGTAGAAATAATATTAAAAAGGCCACTTCAACGATATTGTTCCAACATGACATGGTTTCATAAATGAGGAAACATAAACTTACAATCCTAACAAGCTCCCCCCCCCCCACCCACTCCCGCATCCCAAATATGCTGGGGAATGTACCCAGAACATTTGAAACTGGAGCCTCTGAATGAGTGCCGAACGCACTCACAAGAGGGCTTTCAACTTTATAAACAACAATTCGGGGCTTACCCTTCAGGGGGGTGCGCCTGAGTCCCAACATGCTCCCCTGGTAGTACCTGGGAGGGCCGTGAGACCCACAGTCAGTTTTACGCCAGACCTGTGTTGTTCCCATATAGGGGACTCATCTGTCTTGCTTGGAGCGATGCTTACATTGTCTATGGCGCTAGAGGTGGGTACAGTTGCCTCCACGTGCTGCACTCCAACAGTGGGCTTCCTCAGCCCTCCTCCCCGGAGTGCGGACCCTGTCGATCGTTTCTCTGCCTTCGGAGTGGTGAAGATCTTGTCTTTGCGCATTATTTTAAGACAGACCGGGTAGAGCATTGCATACTTTGATGTTAACCTTTTGCAAGCAGGACTTCACCTGCTGATACTCTCGTCGCGCTGTTTGCACCGACACAGTGAAATCCGGGAAAAATTGGAGATCGTTCTCCTGATGTTTAATGTGCCCTTTTATCTTACCAGCCTGAGAATCACATACCGATCTCCATAATTTAAAAGCCTGGCCACAATCGGTCTCGGTGGCGCTCCCCGTGGGGGTCGTGGTGCAAGTGTTCGGTGTGCTCTCTCTACTACGAACACATTGGACAGTTCTGTCATCCCAAAAATGTCTTTGAACAGATTTTCTACACATTGCTCCATGCGCCCGGTGTTTGTTGACTGCGGCACTCCTGTAATGCGGAGGTTGTTACGTCTGGAGCGCGCCTCCAACTCCTCGTTCTTGGCGTGGATGACAGCCACGACTTTCTCAATATTGAGGCTTTTGGTCTGCAGTTCATGCACTGTGTCTTCCGTCATGGAGACGCGAGTCTCCACATCTGTGATCCGAGCTGCCTGTTGTTCCAGTTTGGTGGATATGTGGTTGATGCGGAGATTAATGTGATCTTTTTTTCTGTCTATAGTATTCAGACTCTGCTTCACCGCCGCCAACGTGGCCGCAAGCGCATCCAAACTCGCACCCTGTCCTTCCATATTGGCCGCGGCGTCGCTGATAGCACGGGTAAGCTTTCTCGCCTCGAAGGACAGCTTTGGTTGCGCCTTGTCTTGTGCGTGGGATAGAGCGAACCTCCAGGAGACATGTCGGGGACCCGAGGACCAGGCCAACACTTAGGTAGACTCTCCGCTCCTGGTCACAAGGCTGTACTCTCCAGCGGGCCCTCTCCAAAATAGCATCCTGGCGGTGAGGTCGTCGGCTTCCCACCTCCCCCAAGAGGCTCAGAACTGTCCACACCTGTCCGCGTAGAATGGGGTAGGTGTTGGCGCTAACTCTCCGGCAGATGTTTACCGGCCTGTGGGTCTCGGCCGGGGATTAATGGCACTAGGATTGATCAGCACGGTTGGTCTGGTGCAGGTGTGCCTACAACAGGATGAATCGGCGGTGCGCTTCCACTACCCTCTGCCTGTCTCGCTCTTCAGCCACCATGCACTAGAGAGGTCTCACCTTGGCAGCAAGGCTGGCGGCCGCCCTGGATCATGTACACAGGGCGACAATCCCTTTCAGGCTCTCCCGCACACACAGCGCTGCTAGGCCTTACTCTCGTGGTTGGGTTGGGCCTCGGTGTTAACGCCGCAGTCTCAACTCAGCAGTCGGTGCTCCTCTTCCGGCTATATCCTGTGGGGCTGCCGCACAGAAGGCTAGGTCGCCAGCCACCCCCGTGCCGGTCGCTGCAGCGGCCGCCACGCCAGGGCCGAGGGAAGGAACCCAGGTCCCCAGCGCCAGCGAGTGCCTGCGCGCAGCAGGCAGACAGCGTCCCAGGGTCGGGCAGCACAGCTCCGCATTCTACACAGTGGGGTCGCGGCTCCAGCTAATGCAGCGCCTGGTTCTTGCCACAGCCCGGGATCAGTGGATCCAGGGCGCCCACCTCAGTGTGTGCTCCGGCAGATCCGCATCGGCCTTCACAAGTGGGAGTTATATCTCCGGCTCGCCGTGGCGATGAGTGCTGCAGGGAGGCCGCCATTTGCTCAAGCTCCACCGCTGCAGTTCCACTCCGCATTCGCTCCGCTGAGTCTCATTTTTTTGGCTCGCTGGTGTCCGCTGCATTCAGGGTGAAAAAAACCCCAGTTTGGTGCTCGTAATCTAGCGCAATAACAGGATAATGAGATGTTATTGGCTCACGGCTGGCCGAGCTGCACTAATGTGCGGCCATTTTGCCGTGGGCTCTCTAGCGCCCCCTGCTCTGCACTACTTTCATGTTATTTGCACGCTAAAAAGGTTTAGTGCTGGAAAGCAAATCAGAAAAAAAGATTTTGTGTCGATTTGTGTCACTTTTGTGATGCAAACACAGGATAAAATCTTAGTATATCTCCCCTTGGTGTTTAGGATGTTGTCCATGCAGGGATATGGAACAGGTTTTCGTGATGGTGGTAGTTAAAGGACCTAGGCCTCTTTTCTATGTCCCGTCCTTCTGTTTTGGAATTCGCACTCTCCCTAGCTAGTGTTGACTTGAACCTCTGCAACAATAAAAAGGTATGTAGCTGCAGGGTTTGCCTTAAAAATGTCGCTAAGCGATGGTCGCCCTACACAGTATTGCTTTAAATGAGACCAGTTAATCTGTCAAGACCATTTGCTTTCACCAGGTTGGATCTTCATTTCATTCAGAATTCAGATATATTCCTCCGAGGTTAACATTGACTACTTTTTGACTGCTGTCCCATCATCGAGCGTTGAGGTCTCGCAGGCTTTATAGGTTGATTCATCAAGGAAGGAAAATGCTACTTACCAGTATGCATCTGATTTTGGCATGTAGAGCTGTAGATTTGTATAATGTAGCATAGATCGCCATCTGGTGTAGGGCTCGGATGTTTGCACTTTGTTATTGTAGAAGTCTTTCTAGTCACGAGATAGGTGAGTCCTCCTTTGGTTAGTAGTGCGCATGGGCATCGACTCCTTCTCCAGATTGTTTTCGCCATAAAGGGTGATTATGGAGTTAGATATAAATAGAAAGATGTCCATGTGTAATGTATCTAAGTAAAATATTACTGCAACAGACACAGGTATCCGGGAGGTGGGTGGGCGGATACGAATCTACAGCTCTACATGCCAAGAACAGATGCATATTGGTAAGTAGCATTTTCGTTCGAGGCATTTGAGCTGTAGATTGTATACTGTAGCATAGACTATACAGCAGTTGTGCCTTAGCTGTGGCTACCTGTATCGGTTGCCGCAGTTCGAAACAGTGTTTTTAGTATAGCTGGGCCTACACTAGCTTGTTGTTGTGCTTGCACATCCACACAGTAACGTTTAGTGAATCTGTGTGGTGTAGACCATGTTGCTGCTTTACAAATGTCATCCATAGGGATGTTCCCCAAGAATGCCATAGATTCCCCAATTTTGTGTGTGGAATGCCCTTTGGGGGAATTGATAATGTACGTTTTGCTTTTTGATAGGATACTTGAATCTTTTAACAATCCATGTGGCAATTCCAAATTTTGATATAGGATTGCCCTTATGTGGTGGTGAGAAAGCTACAAAAAGTTTAGTTTTTCTGAAACTTTTGGTTCTGTCAGCGTAGTAAAGAATAGCTCTTTTAACGTCAAGCGTATGAAGAGCTCGTTCTGCTACTGAGTCTGGTTGAGGAAAGAAGACTGGAGCGCAACCGACTGGTTAAGGTGAAATGGAGAGACTACTTTAGGTAGGAATTTAGGGTTTGTCCTAAGAACCACTTTGTTGTGATATATTTGTAAAAATGGTTCTTGTATGGTTAATGCCTGGAGTTCACCAACTCTCCTGAGAGATGTGATGGCCACAAGGAAGGCTACTTTCCATGTGAGAAATTGTAACTCACATTTGTGTAAAGGTTCAAATTGGGGACCCATGAGCCTGGTAAGGACAATGTTTAGATTCAAGATAGGAGAGGGTGGAATTCTGGGAGGAATTATCCTTTTGAGACCTTCCATGAATGCTTTAATGGCAGGAACCCTAAACAATGGCAACTGTTGTCTGTTTTGCAGGTAAGCTGCTATGGCATTAAGATGTAATCTTATGGATGTGTATGCTAAATTACATCTTTGTAGATGCAAGAGATAACAAATAATGTTTTGAATGGAAGCATCTGACGGATTGATTATGTTGTTATTACAATAAATCACAAATATTTTCCATTTAGCTGCATAGTAAGCTCTAGTAGTAGGACGTCTAGCCTCCTTAATAACATTCATGCAGTCTGGTGGGAGGTTGAGGTACCCAAACTCTAAGACTTCAGGAGCCAGATCGCTAGGTTTAGTTGAGCTGGATCTGGATGCCTTATGTCTCCATGGTTCTGTGTGAGAAGCTTTGGGGAAAGGTGTAACTTTTGGTGTGGAACTACTGAGAGTTCCAGTAGTGTTGTGAGCCATGGTTGCCGGGCCCAAGTTGGAGCAACTAGGATCATTGTGAGAGACTGTTGTTTCAGCTTGCGGACTAGTAGCGGAATGAGTGGGAGACGCTGAAAAGCGTACGCAAATCTCCCTGACCAGTTCATCCATATTGTATGGCCCTTGGACAGTGGGTGTGGATACCTGACCAGTTCATCCATATTGTATTGCCCTAGGACAGTGGGTGTGTATACCTGGAGGCGAAGCTTGGGCATTTTGTGTTTAAGTGTGTGGTGAACAGATCTATGTCTGGATGGCCCCACATTTGAAAAAAGGGATAATGAACTTTGGGATGAAGTTCCCACTCGTGAATTTGTTGTAGCTGACGACCGAGCACTATCTGATAGTGTGTCCCAGGTAGGTGCTCTGCTAAGAGGTATATCTTTTGAGAATGGCCCATCTCCATATGCTTTGTTCTAGTTGTGAAAGCTGTAGGGAGTGTGTCCCCCCGTTTTTGTATGTAGTACATTGCTGTCATGGCGACCGTCCGGACAAAGACAGCTTTGCCTACGAGGTGTACCTGAAATGACTTGAGAGCGAAAAATATGGCCAGTAACTCCAGATGATTGATGTGAAGGAGTTTCTGTTGAGGGGTCCATATACCCTGGATGGTATGAGTTAAGAGATGAGCTTCCCAGCCGGTGAACGATGCGTCCACTGTTAGCACTATCTGTGGAACCGGGTCCAGGAACGGCCGCCCTCTGGAAAGATTTTGTGTGTTCCACCACTGCAGAGAGCGATGTGTGCGGCTGTCCACCAACACCAGATCTGTAAGCTGAGCCTGATTCCACTGATGTGCCAAACATTCCTGTAATGGACGCATTTGGAGTCTTGCGTAAGGGACAAATAAGGCCATCATCCCTATGAGCTGCATAAAAACTCGAGCTGGTAGTGATTTTTGTGGTTGAAATTTTGTTATGAGAGATAGCATTCTGGCTATCCTGGCAGGATTGGGGAGTGCTAGTGCCTTGGAAGTATCTATTGTTGCACCTAGATACTGCTGTGTTTGGGATGGGTTAAGATGTGACTTGGTAAGGTTTATTGTAAACCCTAAGTCATGCAGCAGCTGGATTGTCTTCTGTGTTTGTTGTAGACAATCTGTGTGTGACTTTGCTTTTATGAGCCAGTCGTCCAGGTAAGGAAACACATGAATGTGTTGTCTTCTTAAGTGGGCTGCTACCACTGCGAGGCATTTTGTGAAGACTCTGGGTGCTGTTGTCACTCCGAATGGAAGGACTTTGAACTTGATTTTTTTCGATCCACCCCTATAGAAGGAGCGGCAAAAGGACTCTTGTGTTATTTGAAATTGTAATGCTCCCATAGATTTAGCAGTGTCAGTGTCTTTTTTTCATTTTTTCTAGAGCTGTGTCTACAGCTGGTCCAAAAGTGGTATTTTCTTTTTTATTTTATTTTAGGAGTTTTATATAGCGCTAGCTGGACCCGAGGGTATCAGAGTGCTTCACATTAAGTAAATTATGTGCAAATAGGCAGTACAGAGTATAGTAGAACATAAGGGTTCGAGCCGGGTATAGATCGAACAAAGGCGCAGTCGAGTAGAGGGGCATGGAGGGTCCAGGTCAAACAAGACGAGCATCCAAAAAGTTTCTTTGTTCAAACAGGACGAGTGTCCAAAAAGTTTTCTTGATCCGTGTCAGTGTCAACGGTCATAATATTAAAGTTAGATAGAGTGCCGGCTAAGGTACAACCTTGGCTCCTATCGGTTCGATCGAGAGCGGTCGAGGAGGAGGACTTTGAGCAGATTTTTTAATTTTGGAAATGCGGGGATTGTTCTGATGTGGGTGGGGGGGGGGGGGCGGGTGGAGTTCCAGATTTGGGGGGCGTTTCCAGAAAACGATTTTGCCGCAGTTTTTTGCTTGCGAGTATTCAGCGGGATGAGTAACAGAGTGTTGGAGCTCCTGAAGTTCGTGAACTGGCCGGCCCTTTTGAGTTTGGCGGCCAGGTATTTTGGTTAGCCTGTGGGCAGGGCTTTGTGGGTGAGGCAGGCTGTCATGAAACTGGGTCGCAACTCAATTGGGAGCCATTGAAGTTCTCGGAGTGCAGGGGAGATGTGTTTGAATTTCTTAGTACCGGTAACCATTCTGGCTGCTGCATTAAAGGTTGTTTTCAGGGGGGCAAGATGGGATTTTGCTGTCCCAGTCAGGGCTGCAATCCCATAATCAATTCTGGAGAGCACCAGTGCTTGGGTGGTCTGTTGAAGGTCCTTGGGCGGGAGGAAGGGTTTTATTTTGTACAGTAATTTCAAATTGAAAAAGGCACTTTTAGCGGATCTTGTAATGTGTTTTTTCATGTCCAGTTTGGGGTCTAGGGTTATACCTAGAGATTTTACCGAATCCGCCAGGGTGAGGTTACCGTTGAGGGCGTCAATAGCTTTGAACCATTCTGCAATTTGTTTTTTTTGTCTTTGTTGGAGATGAGGAGTATTTCTGTTTTCTTTTGATTGAGTTTCAGGTGATTGCTTGAGAGCCAATGTTGTACCTCTCTGAACGTGGCGTTGATTCTCTGGATGTCGTCAATGGAAGGGGTTTCCGGATATAGCTGTGTGTCATCCGCATATAGGTGGAAAGGGATGTTGGATTTCCTGAGTAGAGTTGTAAAGGGTTCATTGTAAATGTTGAAAAGCTTAGGGGAGAGCATTGACCTTTGGGGAACACCCCTGTTGACGGGGTAGAGGTCGGATTCAAAGTTTTTAATTTTTATTCTTTGTGAGCAGTTGAGGAGAAAGGAAGAGAACAATTGGAGGACCGTCTCTTCAAGACCAGCCCTTTCTTGTAGAACCTTGATGAGCAGTTTGTGATCGACTGTATCAAATGCAGCGGATAGGTCTAAGAGGATGAGAAAGCAGCATTGGTCTGAGTCAAGTGACTTGTGTAGATTGTCTATGACATTGAGGATTGCAGTTTCAGTGCTGCAGCCTTTTCTGAATCCCGATTGATGGGGATCTAGAAGATTGATGTCTAAGTGTTAGGTCAGCTGAGGAAGTACACATCTTTCCAGGATTTTGGACAGAATGATTCTTGATCAAATGATTGGTTTAAAATAGTTGTTTGCACTTACTGTTTGAAGCCTGAAATGCGTAACCATGCATGTCTGCGGTGTAAGACACTAGTGTTACCTGATCTAGATGCAGTGTCAGCTGCATCAAGGACCCATTTGATGGAGGCATTTGTAATTAACTTGCCCTCCTGGACTAGATCATTGGCCTTGGCTTTGTATTGGTCAGGTAAGTTGTATAAGATTTTCAAGCTCATCCTAGTGTGCCCTGTCATATCTGGCAAGTAGAGCTTGTGCATTGGCTATCCTCCAGTGATTGGCTGCTAGGAAGCAACACGTTTACCTGATGCATCCTGCAGTTTAGACTCTTTATCTGGGGGCGGTGCATCACCAGAGGTTTGGGAATTAGCCAGTTGTCTTGCATTGGAGACTACCAAGGAGTCTAATGAGAGCTGTGCCTTGATGTACACAGGATCTTTAGGGGCTGGTCCATATTTTTTCTCAATGCGTGGATTGAGAATCCTGGCCCTGACAGGGTCTTTAAATATGTCAGGTTCATGTTTAATTACCCCTTTAAGCATGGGCAATGTGTGTATGACTTTATGGGACTGAGCAAAAGTGTCCATTAAGAAATCTTCCATGGGGTATGAATGTAGTGACACGCCATGGCACTGAGCAGCTCTATTAATAAGTTGGCTAAATCCTATATTGTCGTCTGGGGGTGATGGCTTAGATGGGTATGCATCTGGATCGGGACTGTCTGGAGGATCGTCATAATCATCCCATGTATCCTGTGGAGGGGTAGTGTTATTATCATTAGGGTCATCTACAGGATAATTACAATGTCCCCCCCCCCCACTAAATCATCATCATCCTGTGGTAGCAAGGGTGAGTATGGAGATAATCTAGGAGATTGTGTAGGAGAGTTTATAGGAGAGAAAGTTTTAGCAGGAAGAATAGGAGAGGAGGGTCTTATGGGCGAAGTTGCAAAGTCTCTCTTTTTAGCAGGCAACGCGGGTGTATGTGAGGCATCAGATTTCCTCTTGTTTGCTGGAACACTGATAATATGGCCTGTTTTAGGGTCTACGTGTAATGTTTTCTGCTTTGGGTCGAGAGGATCTGGTCTAAACAGTTCATCCTGGTTATCTGTTTTTGGTGCCGATTTTTTTGGTTCTGAACATGGCTTTAGTTTGGTGTCTAGAGCCTTAGAAGGAGTTTTATGCTCAGTCTGCTTCGAAGTTGGCGTTGAGTCAGAACTTTTCCTTGGAGCAGAAGATTTTTTGTGTTTGTCCGGTTCCGAGACCTTATGGTCTTTTGTTGCCGAAGGGCTCGGTACGGAGGCCTTTTTTGGAATGGGGTGTATCCCCGATTTTGGCACCGAAGGTGGTTTAAGGATAGTAATATGTGGCTTGCTCGGTCCTGAGCTGGCTGAAGGCTTTTCTTTTTTCTTCCGAGTCGGGCCCGGAGGCGGGGCTTCTGAAGTTCTTTTCTGGTCTCGACTAGGGCCTGCAGGTGAAGTCTTGACTAGACCCTTTTGCTTTTGTGGTGGGGCAGGAGCAGGTGCTTTTGTACTCACTCGTTCACCTGGAGGGATGTCATCGGACCCGGAGTCAACTTCTTCGGAGACAATCTCGAGCTCCTCCGAATCTTCTGCCTCTGGAACATTGGGGCCTTCATCAAAGATATTTTCTATTAACTGTGCAGCTTGTTGAGCTATGACGTGTCATCGAGCCCGGCGATCACGGATGGTTTTCTTCGATCGAAAAGAGGCGCAGGCTTGGCAATCCTTTTCCTTGTGTTACGTTGATAGGCAAAGGTTGCCGACCTGGTGATAGTCACTGTGTAGAAATTTACAGCCTGATTCATGTACGGGCCGTTTTGCGTGGCCCTAATAGCGAATCATAGCGACTCGCTATTGAGGACACGCAAAACGGCATTCATGTAGGAATTGCTAAATCAATAGCGATTCCTACATGTTCTCTATTTGCAAGTAGCAATTTGCTACTCGCAAAAAAAGGAATAACTCCCCATTCATTCCTATGGGCCAAAAGGCCCATAGGAATGAATGGGGAGTATCCCTTATTTGCGAGTAGCAATTTGCTACTCGCAAATCAGATAGCGATTTTAAGGGTGCCAGGGGTGTCCAAAGGACACCCTGTAGCACCCCTAAAATGCACATTTGAACAGGTGTTGCGCACACACATGTCCAAAGGACATGTGTGTGTGCAACATGCAACTTAGAAAAATGCTTTTAAAAGCATTTTTCTATGTTTTTGCTATTTACCGAGAGGTCTGACCTCTCGGTAAATAGCGGCCCAATTTTGCTAAATCGCAATTTTTGCAAGTGTCATGAATAGCATTTAAGGAATCTCTAATAGAGATTCCTTAAATGCTAATCCTCGCATATTTGCTAATTCCTCATTAGCGATTTTTGCATTTGGGATTGTGAATCCCAAATGCCAAAATTGCACTCGCAAAAGGCAAGATTCTGAGAATCTTGCCCTTTGCGAGTGCAATTTTGCTTCATGAATCAGGCGGTTAGCTCCACACTGGTTACATTTTTTGAATAGGGTTCTTTCCATTAGCCGTAGGCCCGAAAGGCGTTGATAGGCCCCACGGCCCGCGCCGACAGCTGGAGTCGAGAGATTTGAGTTAGCGCGTCGAAGGCACGCAAACGAGAAAATACCGTAGAATATGATGGATTGTGCATCGAAAAAGCGGAGAAATTAAGGTGCCGAGCCAGAGCGCAGCAAGTTTCATCCAGACCCAATGGCGAAAACAATCGGGAGATGGAGTCGATTCCCATGCACACTACTAACCAAAGGAGGAGTCACCTATCTCGTGACTACAAAGACTTCTACAATAACAAAGTGCAAACATCTGATCCCAACACCAGATGGCGATCTATGCTACAGTAGACAATCTACAGCTCATATGCCTCGAACATCATCTTTCCATGTACTTCCAGTTTCTTTATTCATCTATCTCATCCATCCATCTAAACTGGAAGAAAGGAGGCCTGCACAGTTCACACTAAAAGTAGTGGCAAAGAAGTAAACTGTAACCAGGGTGGCTGTTTCTCATTGGACAGTATCCTGCACAACGATGCGTTATGAGCTGAAGGAGAGCCCGCTGGAATGCATGAGGATGGATTCCACCAGTGGGAGATCTGTACTTCTGGCTCTTTAAGAAACGTGCCCTACCTGGATATAGTTAATGGTAAAGAACTATCATGCTTCAGAATACAAGCATGGCAATGTTGGTATATCCTTTCACAAAGCGAATAAGGAGCAGACTAAATGTGTACAAGGATATGACCAGAGTTGCTTTTTCAAGTAAGCAACAGTCATTAATGCATGCCAGTAGACCCTTCCTGATTTTTGCCATAGTCTGGAAGGGGGGAGAGTGTATGCAAAAGAAATGTAGCTCTGCCAGCAATGCCTCATGCCACTTCTAAGGCAGGGGTTCGATGCAGCATGCACATAAGACCCGCCCCTAAAATCTACATCTGTGTAATGAATGCAACTCATCAGTTAAAGCTGATTGTGGAGATTAGGCTATGGGCCCACAGTAAGCTATTCGGTATTCCGCTACCATGTACTTGCTCCCATTGTGCATCTATGTCCCTTCCATGCACTTGGATCTGTGTGCTTGTTACTTTTCTCCTGAAAAAGCATATCCAATGCACTACCCTATTTCTCATCCTGTACCTCTACCAATATCTTTAATCTACATATACTTACTTCCTTTATGCATCTATATACTTTCAATGTACTTTGGGATCTATATATGCATCACTTTCTTCTAATTTAACATTTCCAATGCACAACCCTATTTCTCAGCCTATACTTCTCTCAATATATCTTCTAGCCCAACTTTCTGACTCATCTCAAACTTCTTTCTACTACGGTTTCCAATTCACTACCCTATTTCTCACACTATACATCTATCAATATATCCTCTACATCCACTCTCTCATTTATCCCAAACCCCATACCACTACTATGATCCCCAAAATAACCCTTTCTAGACTCTCCCCAACTCTACCCCTCCTTGCATCTTCTGACATCTCTTTTTACTTTACTAATCCCCCCAAACAAACCTTTCTAAACTCTTCCCTCTGACGCTTCCCCTCCAAAACCCCTTTTTACTCATCCAAAAGCCTCCTCCTTCTGCTATGACCTCCAAACAGAAATAATATTAAATATTCAAATCCTTCACTCTTATCCCTCCACGATTCTTTTCAATCACAATAACAGACTAACATGTTCACTTATCAAATTCCATATTCCACTATACAAATTCACCACTATTCCTTTATGGGTTCCAGAGTAGCATGCTACTCGCCAATAAAGCGTTTCAACATCTCATCAGGGTTACAAACGCTATATAGATGCAAACCTTTTTCCCCCTTCTCTCCCTCCCCAACCCTTCTCAATCCAAATAATTGACTAACAAATACACCACTCAAATTGCTTTCATGTTTCACCATACTAATTCAACACTAATCCTTATGGGTTCCTGAGTAGCAAACTACTCTCCAAAAAAAGCGCTTCAAAACTTCATCAGGGGTAGCAAGCACTATATCCCGACACCTACCCTTCTCTATCCAAATAACTGAATACCATATCCACCACTCAAATTACTTCATATTTCACTATACTAATTTTCAAAACTAATCCTTTATGGGTTCCGGAGTAGCATGCTACTCGCTAGAAAAGCGCTTCAACACCCATCAGGAGTAACAGGTGCTATATGAATGCAAACATTTCGTCCCCTTCTATCCCTCCGCTATCCGTCTCACTCCAAATAACTGACTAATATCCGCCACTCAAATTACTTTCATATTTTCTCATACTAATTCACCACTAATCCTTTATGGGTTTCCGGAGTAGCCTGCTACACGAAAAAAAAAAGCGCTTTAAACATCTTATTAGGGGTAACACGCGCTATATAAATACAAAACGTTTTTTCCTTTTCTATCCTTCCGAATCCAAATAACTGAGTAATCTATCCACCACTTAAAATTACTTTCATATTTCACTATACTAATTCAACACTAATCCTCTATGGGTCCCGGAGTAGCGTGCTACTAGCAGAAAAAGTGATTCGCCGCCTCGCCCCGGGGTAGTAAGCGCTATATAAATGCAATTACAATATAATACAATATTTGTTCAGTAACTATGCGGCTTAGCTCCACATATTTATGAAACATTACTGCCTAGATAATGACGTGATACACTGCTTATTTCGGCTTGCAGTTCTGCCATAGTTTTTACTCTGACTCTTGCTGTCTTCTTCCTCAGATCCTTTCACCTGCCTGGAACCCCTTTTTGAGGTCCTGGCTTGCATAATTAAGGTACATTTGGTTATAAACTTATGCTAAACCTCAAGAGTTACATCGCAGGATGCTGGTTAGAGCTGTTGCCCTTCCTTGCATTCTAGAACGTGAATCCATTGGTAAAGCTGGGGTGTTTCCCAAGCCTGGATACCAGCTACTTCCTACTTGCCTACTAACACGCACATAGCAGAGATGTGGTGAAGGAGAGAGGTGTGCACTGCCGAGAATGATAGCTTGAGTTCTCGATGAGGTCGACTAGGCACTTGTCGAGTGGTAAACCTACAATTGATTATTAGTAGGATCTCTGTTTACTCTGAGGAACACAGTCAACTGAACCCTTTCGGCGAACACCTCCACAGTCATTCTTTCAAACAGGACATAAACTGACAAGACGAAAAACACAGAGAGGCTTAGATGAGTGAACCCACTGCACATTTATTTGTATATTATAAATATATTTTCTATATTTCCCATGTTCCCCATGCCGTAGAATATTAAAAGTTATACAAAACAGAACCAGACCAGAAGAAAATAATGTATAAAGAACCCAGTGTTAGACTTCTGCCATCTTGAACCATGAGATAAGGCAATAGAAGGTGAGCAGTGCTGTAGCAAGAGTGTAAGAGCATCACGGTTTATTAACTATCAAACAAGTTTCTGGAATAAAGAGACAAGGAGTGTGCTTCTCTTTCCTCAGCAGCATAGACTCCTTTGATAGGCTTAGCACTGCTAAAATTGCAGACTGCTACTTCGGGGAGCCTGTGTTGCATGCCCTGTCCTCTTAAGGCATTTTGAGTTATGGAATGCCTATTCCCTCCAAACTACACACAAGACAGTAAAAAGCTGCTTGCACTATCATTACCTCACATCACTCATGCTGGTTGTACAGCCATTTATTTCCTTTTGGGAGGGCGTTATTCCATAAACACACTGGTCAGTCGAAAATTTAGATTTCCCAAGGTTAGTGACTCTTCATGCAAGTAGAGCATGAAATCTCCCAATTTTACAACAGACCAGCACTTCCTCTACCTAGTATTACCTCGTGTGGAAGAGGTGTGGGGCAGCGGCCAGGGGAGCTGACTCCGGAACACCTGGGCTCACGGTTCGATCCCCTGGGCCGGTGGCAGGTTAGTCCAACACTATGTGACTCTAGGCATTAGCTTGTTTAATCTTCCCGATTGCCCCCGGCACCTTGACACTCTTAGGGGTAATTGTTCGCACTTTACAATTACTGGTATTTAATTATAGTATGATGTATAGTGCAACTTTACTGGCTATAGGCTATCAAATACAGTTTAATTTTTAACAGATGGCCACTAGAGGAAATCAGCCATCGGATTTTGCTCAGAATCTTCCTCCGTTATCACACCTCTTTAGTAACCCTTATAAAGTTGTACTGTGTGATCAAAACACCTGCAGAGTATGTAAACAAAATGCCAAGCTAGTGGATGTAATTTTGCCACCTGGCATATACAACCATCTTCTTATATTCTGGATGCTGTTACTGCTACAAGGTATTAGACAACATTATTTATAGAAGAATCATAGTACAGCACCACAGATCACACTATGTCCAAGGTAAGTCAGAAACACACTTTTGGGTCACCTCCCTCCTGAAGTGTAACAATATGGTATCCCTGTTGTGTTGATTGCTTTAGGTTTGTTTTTTAATTAAAATGCAGTGCATAGAATTCTGAACTCGCCCTTTTTCTGGAGTTGTTCACTGATTGTCTAAGCATGTTTCATACAAGAGCAGCTACACCAAGCTCCCAGCAGCCTTCCCGTGAAGCGGTGACAATAGGTTCGGCATGTTTTCTTATGCAGGCATTTTCTTGCAAAGATAACTTGCGGAATGGCTCGACATTTCTGAAACATTTCGGGATCTGCAGTAGATGGATTTCTGCAGTTTTGATGACCATCAACTACTTGGTGTATGCCAGTTGGTGCGGCTCGAAAACTGTCAATTTTGGCCTGGTTTGTTGCATTAAGCACAGTGCTGAAATTGTTTTCCACATTTGAGGGCTAGAGGACGCTGAGAGCGGAATGTGCTGATATTAGCAGTTTGTATGGTTCTACCCACCTTTGACGTTAAATGAATAGAACGTGCTGCTTTTGCATTTTTTTCCAATGAATGCAAGCGAGAGACATCAACTACTTTACTCTTTGACAAGGAAGCTGCTGCAAAACTTTGAAAAAAACTCCTCCTGGTTTGCTGCTACTTGAATCATCTTGGAAACCTTTCAGAACAAGTTTTATTTTTGTAAGGCAGAAGATAGGTAATGTCAAACCTATAGCTGAAAAGCACCTTCGTTTTCCCAGGACTGCACTCCAGCATAGCACACACAGGTTTGCAAAAGGGGATGCCCTTTGACATTTTTATTTATTTTTGGACCACTGACTTCTCCAGTGTGCTAGGTATTCCTCCAGTGGGTTGCAGATTATCTGACTTTAAGGTATTATAGCAGTGTGGTACAAATACATATGTATTGGACGAACTGTGCGAGCTTTCATACCAGCCAAAATAGGCATTCATTGATAGCTTTGTCTAACTGGAACATTTGGCTGCTTTGAGTCAGTAGTCTTAATTTTTTATCTCTATGAGGCCTTTTGAATTCTCTGTCACCTGAAAAAGTCTTTTACCTATTTCTTTCCAGACACCAAGAGAGCAAACTCTTGGATGCTCATCTCCTTGTTGAGGTAACTGTCATATTGCTGCCTAGAGATTCTTCCTCTTTTCAGGGCATCATCAATGTTGAACTGCTTGCCTGATTTCCTGTCATGGATCACAGATGACTCCCCACTTGGCCCTTTAATTGTGATTTCCTCCCAGTCGCACTCCTGATTTTGCAAATTGACAAACATTTTCCAGTCAATAAGGCCAAGCTTGTGGGCTTCTTCGGGGGACATTTCTCTGCCAGTGTCTGGGTCAATGACCACAATAGAGCGGCGAAGGTGGTTCTCTCGCTGTTCCCTCTTGATTGCTAAAGTTTCCAGACGTTTATGCAGTGCCTCTATTTCAACGTCTTTGTCCCGGGATATTTTCTTAAGGTCTTCCAGTTCTTTCGCCAATGACTGGAATCTGGAGTCAAGATCAACTCCTCTGTCCACTTGAGTCATGTTTCTCAGATCTCGAGCCTCAATCACACTGATGTCGATCTCTGATCGCAGGTGTCTAATCTCCAACTGTAGGCTTTGCTTCTCCATCTGTAGTTTGTGGGTTTCTTCCCGTAGATGATCCAGTTCCTTATTAATTTTGGAGTTGTTGAATTCCAGTTCAGAGAGCTGATCTTTCAGCTTGTCCACATTTGCATCCAGCTCCCTCTTACGCTTGCTTTCATCCTCCAGACTTGTTTTCAATCTCTGAATTTCTTGTTCTGTCTCAGCGTCCCTTTCAACTTCTACTTTTTCTGTGAAGACCAATCTCTCTTTAACCTCTGTTTTCTCCAGGGACATAAGCTTCTTTCGTAAAGCTTCTACATCAGTTTCCAGCATTTGCCTTTGATGCTTCTCTTCTTCTAGCTGGAGCTTAAGGAGGTTGTGCTCCTTCTCCTGCTGTGGGTCCTGCTGGAGAACCACCTTCTGCTTTAAGGTCACTTTTTCCTTTGTTTCCAGCTCCCTCTGTTCCAATTCATTGAGTCTGAGTCTGAGTCTTTGAATTTCCAGTTCTGCTTCTCGACGAGCCTGCCTCTCCCTCTCCAGTTCTTCCAGTTGTCGCTCCAGTTCAGATTTACGCCTCTGCAGCTTGCGAAGTTCATCTTGCAATAAATCTACTTGTTTCAGCTCATTCTCAATACTCTGGGAGTAGGAATTGACCTCTGCTTTCAGTGCTGGATCCTCCTCCAGCTTCACTACTTCTTGCTGAATCACTTTCTCTTTCACCTGAGAAAGCTCCCTCTCCTTCTGTCTGATCTTCTCTTCCTGGGACATCCTTTCCTTCTCCAGGTCTAGGCGTTTCTTTTGTTCCGCAGACAGTTGAGCCTTCAAGGATTCCACCTCATCTTTGGTCTTTGGGTCTTCACGGTACTGCAACACCTCCTGCACAACCTCCTTCACCTGGACTTGGGGTTTGGTTTCTTTCCAAGTTTGAATTTCCTGCTTCAGTTGGGCTACTTCTAGATCTGAACGTTCAATCACGCGGGTTTTGTCCACAATTTCCTCCCTAAGTTTCTCCAGCTCCTTCTGCACTTCTGGGTCTGTTTTATGTGTAATGACTTCCTTTATGATTTCTTTGACCTCCACTTGAGTCCCCCTATTTTTCAATGTCGTTAGCTCAGCCTTAAGAACATTCACTTGATCCTCAGAACTGCGATACTTTCGCTCTTGTTCTAGCAGTTCCAGGCGCAGGTTAGCCACTTCACTTTCTGCTTTTGGGTCTGGGCGAACAATCTCTCGCACCTTTTCCTGGATAACTACCTTGGAATTCTCTTCCTCCAGTATTTGGATCTTTCGGATGAGTTCATTTTTCTCTCTCAGGGTGATGCGCACATTTGAATTCAACTCCTCATATTGCCGTCGGAGATCAGCCACTTCCCTCTCGGACGCCTGGTCTCTTTCAACCTTCAGAACTTCCTTGACAGTTATTTTCCCCTCAGCCATGGCCCGTTCCTTCTCTAGGCGCTTAAGCTTCTCCTGCAGCAGACTGAGTTCCTCCTCTTGCTTCTGCCTGAGATCACTCTCCATCTTCATGCTTTCCTGTAGCATCTTGAACTCTGCGGCCAGCTGCGGGTCATTCTGAAGTTTCACCACCTCCTTCTCTGTGATCTTCTCCTGTTCCCTATTCTTCTCGTTGGACAGCACAGTAATACGTTGTCTCAGCAACACCAGCTCATTCTCCCTGGCTGACTTCTGCCTCTTGAGCTCCTCAAGCTCCTCTCGCAGCTTTAGGTGTTCCTCCTGCTGGTTCTTGTCCTTCTCTATTCGTGTAACTTCCTTGACCACATACTCTTGGCCACCTTCCTTCTGCTCATGCTCCAGAGACCGGATTTTCACTTTGAGGGCCTCTAACTCACTTTGTAGAGACATATTTGTTCTCTGCTCCTCCGCTACCTTCTCCTGAATTTTGTAGTATTCATCCTCCAGCTGAGGATCTGGGACTTTTTTCACCAGCTCTTTCTTCACAACAGTTTCCTGAGGTTTCTGGTTTTGCAGTAGGAGAATTTCATTCTGGGTGGTCTTGATCTCATTCTCCAGCTGGTTTCGGCGCTGGATTTCATCCTCCAGCATCTTCTCGATTTTCCATGTTTCTTCTACAGGTCTTTCAGACCGGATGGTTTGAGCGGAAGACAACATAATTTCTTCTTCAGGTTGCTGTAATATAAAACAAAAGTGAAATACATTTTTAGGAAGTTATATGTCACTGAAAGGTGCCACCTACCATATTTTATCGATGGAAGTAATTTTCTCCAACGGAGTAGGGGACAGACTCTCCTTGAAACAATTATGTTGATTTGCTGAAGTGTAATAGGGGAATTTTGGCTATGTTTCGCTCTTCCCTTTACGTCAACCCACCCTTAAAGGGAAACTCTGATCCCAACATGCAGTGTATCTGCTGTAAGTATTTGTTTTCATAGAGTGTTGTAGAATGCAGTTTCTAATTCTAAGCTTTAGATTTACAGCAGATGCTTTGATTGAATTATGTGAATGCACTGTTGTTGCAGCAATCTAGATTACTCACCTGCCGGAGAAGAGACTGTGCAAACTCTAGATTTTGCATCCTCTGCTTATTCACTGCATTCACCTCGGTGAACCTTCCAGCCAAGGCGATCTCCTGTGACATAGAAGATAGAGAGGTATGGGTTAAGGTACAGAAACATCTTCCTAGAATATTAGACATAAGCTAAGAAACGATTCCAAGCAGCACAGCCCTGCTGTTTAGTGGGATGGGATGTTCTGCATATTAAAGACAGCAGAGATCAGTAATGAGCGTAGATCATGACAAAGCACAAGACGAGCTGGGTGACATCCCAGATCTGTTCCTAGGAGTTTCAAGGCTGTGTGTCAAAGTTTTAAAGAACTGCTCTTTCTTGTATTGCTAGAAACTCAAGGAGAGGACTGGCCTTTCTTTCTTATCTAATTTTTCAAAGCTGCATAGACATTATGCTCTATCTAAATACTGTCTTTATTACTTACCTAATGAGGTCCTGGACATAAACAAGGATCACCTTAGGAAAAGTACTTGGTCTCATTAGTATTGCTCAAGTCATAGCTACAAGCACTGGTAGACACTGATCTCAAAAGTGTTTTAACTCGGAGATAGAATTCAGGAACATTTAAATAATTCAATCACCTCTTCTTTCACTTTGGCAGCAGGGGACTGAATCTTGGCTCTCTTCGGGCTGAGGCCATTCCGTCGGTTTTCCAGATCCATTATGGACCGTAGCTTATCAGCTTCAAACTCATAGTCCTGAAAGAAAGAAGGCACAGGTTGTGAACACATCGGTAAGAAAAACCATGTTGCCCATTGATTCAGTAATGAGAAGTTTCAGATTGAAGGAAAGTACCTCACATGGCTCTTTCAGTGCATCCCAGTTTTGACATGTAGCTACAGCTTATTCCATTGGTGGCACCCGCACATTCAGCCAAAGCACCGCAAACCAGACTTCCGGGATCCAGTATCAGGCTCCCCCACACATAGCTTCTGCACTGTGTCTTATTTATGTCCTGCGCAATGTTCAGCTATTTCAGTACTGAAATCTCTATATTGCTTAGTTGGTGCACCCAATGGTGCACCCCAGTTTTTACCCCTAGCACTGTCTGCCATTTCAATTAGAGGTTTACTCTGCTTTGCACTGGCACCTGAATCCTTACCAACAGACCCCTTACTATTTATTCTACTGGTAACTACATATATAAATGGTGACGGCATAACTCAATCCTGGGTCGCAGACCATGCTGCTATTCCAAAACTAAGACCCACTCCGAGTGCTGAGAATGCACCTTATGCTTGACCTGAAGCTCCTTCGCTTCGCTACACGGGCCCTCAAAGAGCTTCATCCATGTTACTCAAACATAATCATTTA
Source organism: Lissotriton vulgaris (assembly GCF_964263255.1). Taxonomy (NCBI): domain Eukaryota; kingdom Metazoa; phylum Chordata; class Amphibia; order Caudata; family Salamandridae; genus Lissotriton; species Lissotriton vulgaris. Next base: position 467,434,501 of record NC_141698.1, read on the forward strand.
ACTCTGGTTTCTTTACAAAGTTCTGTCAAGGGATTAATTAGGTGACCTGTTGCCTCTCCAATTTTTGTGCATAGGTCTTTCAATGCACCTGAAGGCAGACCATGAGTATTTTAAGAATTTTAAGTACTAGAGCCATTTCAAGTCTTGAATAAGGAAATTGCTACTTACCCAGTAGGTATCTGTTATTGGCATGTAAAGCTGTAGAGTCACATGCTGTGCATAGACCTCCATCTAGTGTTGGGTCCGGATATTTGCACTTTGCTTTTCTTCAAAGAAGTCTTTCCAGTCACAAGGTAGGTGACTCCTCCTTTCGGTGATAGTGCGCATGGGCATCAACTTCTTAGTTAGATTGTTTTCCCGCAGAGGGTGATAATGGAGTTAGTAAGAGTAGTAAAAAGAGATGTCCATGAATGCATGTATCTAAGTAAGTTGTCACTGCAACAGGTATAGGTACCCAGGTAGGCGGGTTGGCGCATGTGACTCTACAGCTCTACACGCCAAGGACAGATGCCTGCTGGGCAATTAGCATTTTCCGTTTGAGGCATGTGAGCTGTAGATCACATGCTGTGCATAGACTACAAAGCAGTTATCTCCCAAAGCGGTGGCTAACCTGTAGCTGTTGCAATGGTTTGAAATAGTGTATGTAAACTGCCTGGCCCACACCAGCATGCTTTCTTGCTAACAAATCTACTCCATAGTGTTTTGTGAATGTGTGAGGTGTAGATCATGTTGCAGCTTTGCAGATACCATCTATGGGTATGTTTCCTAGAAATGCCATAGAAGCCCCTAGTTTGCAAGTGGAGTGTGCTCTAGGGGGAATTGGTAAAGTTATTTTTACTTTTGCATAGCATATTTGAATGCATTTGACTATCCACCTTGTAGTTCAAGTTCAAGTTCAGGTTTAACATTTGTATAGCGCACTAATAATAATAATAATAATAAAGGGGCTTATAAAGCGCCTGGTGACGCCTCTCGGCGTATCCCCGCGCTGTGGAGAAGGGTCAGAGTACAGGAGGAGGGAGAGGAGCTAAAGGGCAAATAGGTAAGTCTTTAAGAGTTTTCTGAATGTGGATTCATTGTTTGGTAGCCTAATATTGGTGGGAAGGGAGTTCCATTTGCTGGCTGCCAACGAACGGAAAGAACAACCTCCCATTCTAGATTTTTTAGTACGGGGGATCTTGAGAAGGCCTGTTCACATGGAGGGAAGTGTTCTGTTAGGCTCGTAAGGAACGGCTAGGTCAGACAAATAGGACGGTGCTTTATAAGAGATGATTCTATAGCACATGAGAAGTGCTTTGAATAGAATTCTCTTCCTAATAGGCAACCAATGTAGGGTAGCCAGGGTAGGTTTAGAAGCAGCTCTTCTAGGTAGTCTCAGCACTAACCGTGCTGATGAGTTTTGTAGCACCTGCAGTCTCCTGATGTTCTTTTCCGAAGTTCCTATAAGAAGCACGTTGCCATAGTCCATTCGAGAGGTTACTAGCGCCTGAGTCATGGTACGCCTGGCCTCCAAGGGGAGGAGGTCCAGGGTGCGGTTGAGGGTTTTCATGACCCCAAAACACTTCCCTACAATTTTATTTACATGGCTGTCAAACGAAAGTTTGGAATCCACCCAGACACCTAGGTTCTTCGCTTCCTTACAAGGAGTTGGTAAAAGCCCCAGACAGGGTGGCCACCAGTCTTTGGTCCAGTAGTGTCCTTACCTCCTATTACTAACACCTCAGTTTTAGAGCCGTTAAGTTTGAGGCAGTGTTGGGTCATCCAACCTGCAAGATCGCTCATACAGGTTTTGAAGTGGTCAGCAGCTAAGGAGGGACCTTGGGACAAGGAGATCAGCAGTTGGGTATCGTCGGCGTAGGAGACTAGCTCTACGCCGTACGATTGGACCACCTCTGCCAGCGGAGCCATATAGAGGTTGAACAGGGTGGGACTCAGGGCAGAGCCCTGAGGCACCCCCTGTTCTAAGGCTATGCTGTCAGAGAGAAAAGTGCCTCTCTGAACCTGAAAGCACCGGTTGGTTAGAAAGGCTTTCAGCCAACCTAGTGCCTCCTTGGTGACCCCTGCTTTGTTTAGACACTGCAGCAAGATGGAATGTGCTACAGTGTCAAACCCGGCATTGAGGTCCAGCATAATGAGTGCCATGGTCTTACCCTCATCTGCTCCTTCCCGTAGAGTTTTGGTCGCTCTCAGGAGCGCTGTCTCTGTAGAGTAGCCCGACCTAAAACCAGACTGAGAGCTATGTAAAGCATTGTGAGATTCGAGATGGGCCATGAGTTGAGTGTTGGCTATTTTTTCCGCAACTTTAGCTAGGTAAGGTAGCAAAAAGATGGGTCGTAGGTTCTCTAGGGTGTCCTGGCTCACATTGGGTTTTTTCTTTATGGGAAGTACAATTGCTTTCTTCCAGTCTTCAGGCAGACAGGCTGTGGCAAAGGAAACTTGGAGCACATGTCTAATGTACGGCTCCAAGACAGTTAAACTAGCTCCTAATACTTTGGGAGGAGCAGGATCCAGAGGGGAGCCAGATTTAATGCTTTGGCAGGTTTTCATGAGTATTTCCGGGGGAGGGACAGTAAAATTACGTAGGCAAGATTCTGTGAGAGCGGCATCTTCCCTCTCAACAAAGTCATGGCCTGATGTTATGTTACCAGAGAAGTTGGCATAGATGTCAGTGATCTTGCCGGCAAAATACTTAGCGATTTTGTTGCAAGTATCCACCGAATCATTGTGGGATGTATTGTCCGTGGTTATTACAGAGATTTCCTTGAAGATCTTAAAAAGCTCTTTCGAGGAATTCTCTGCTTCCACGATGCGATTATTATAGTGGGATGCTTTGGTGACTCGAATCTTTTTATTATAGTCCTTTTGTGCTTTTTTGTATAGGGTTTTGATTTTCGGGCAAAAATTAGTACGCCACTCCCGCTCAAGTTTTTTGCATGCAGATTTAGCTGACTGTAGTTCCTGGGTAAACCACGGGGTGGTTTTCCTGGCCCTCTTAGTGTTAGCTAGAGTACGAATAGGGGCAGTGCTATCTAAAGCAGTTATGATGCATTTCTGTAGCTGATTATAGGCTGTTTCACAGTATGACCCTCCTGGAGGTCCAGCATTTTCAAGTGACTTTATAAAATGTCAAGGGAATTTTTTTTTCCATTTCCTGCATTGGTAGCGTTGTACACTATCTTTGTTAAGTTCGGTCTCAGCTATCTGTATTTGCATCAGAATTACGAAGTGATCAGACCAGGGTACCGGTTGTGGGGACAGAGAGTGCACTCCAGTCCAGTTCCCAAAAATAGGGTCCAGCAAATGTCCTAGTTGGTGTGAGGGGTCCTGGTTCTTAAGCTCTAATTGTAAGGAGAGTAGTTCAGACTTTATGTCCGAGGCATCTTTATCAAGGGGATCATCAAAGTGGACATTCAAGTCTCCCAGCACTAGCAATCTGGTTTTTCTTAGTGCTAAATGAGTTGTAGCCTCCATTAGGCTAGATGTAAAATCGTAGAGCCTTTCTGGGGGTCGATACACAAGGACACCCGAGAGGGAGTGTTTCGGCCCTATTATGATGGTGAAAGAGCCGGCTTCACTGTGATCTATTGTGAGAGGAGATAAGGAGGATTCTAAGGGTGCTTTGGTTGCGATAGCAATTCCCCCACCTCTGCCGTCCTTCCTGTCGACTACTCACCCAGAGGGTCTCAAGGCGCTTGAGGGAGGGGGGTACTTTACTTATCGAATATCCAAGTTTTTTGTTGTTTTCTGAAGGAGAGGTGGTTCTGTGTAAGGCGGAGGTGGGTGGGGAGAGAATTCCAGGTTTTGGCTGCTAAGTAGGAGAAGGATCTTCCCCCATGGTGGATCTATGGATGCGTGGAATTGCGGCGAGGGCTTGATTGGACGATCGTAGTTGGCAGGTGGGGGTGTAAAAGGACAGGCGCGTGTTGAGGCATTCGGGTCCTAGGCCGTAGAGGGCTTTGTGTGCGTGGGTGAGGAGACGGAACGTTATTCTCTTGTTGACGGGGAGCCAGTGGAGGTCTTTCAGGTGACCGGAAATGTGAGCTTGGCGGGGGATGTCTAGTATGAGTCTGGCTGAGGCGTTTTGGATGCGTTGGAGTTTTTTCTGTAGTTTGGCTGTCGTTCCGGCGTAAAGGGTGTTTCCGTAGTCCAGTAGGCTTGTGACCAGTGCGTGGGTGACCGTCTTTCTTGTTTCGGTGGGGATCCAATGGAAGATTTTTTTGAGCATACGTAGGATGTTGAAGCATGATGATGAGACGGCGTTGACTTGTCTGGTCATCGAGAGGGAGGAGTACAGGATGAAGCCCAGGTTACGGGCGTGTGAGGGAAGAACACAGGCAATTCAACAGATTGGTTGATATGAAAGGCAGAAATGACTTTTGGTAGAAATTTAGGGTTGGTTCGCAGAACCACATTGTTTTGATGTATTTGTAAGAATGGTTATTCTATAGTTACTGCCTGAAGCTCGTCCCACTCTCCTCAGAGATGTGATAGCTACGAGGAAAGCTACCTTCCAAGTGAGAAATTGTATTTCACATCTATGCAATGGCTCAAAGGGTGGACCCATTAGCCTGGTGAGGACAATTTTGGGATTCCACACTGGAACAGGTGGAAGTCTTAGAGGAATGATTCTTTTAAGTCCCTCTATAAATGGTTTGATGACAGGCACTCTAAAAAGAGACATGTTGTCTGTTCTGTAGGTATGCAGCTAGTGCAGCAAGAGGTAATCGTATGGAAGAGTATGCTAAATTGGAACGCGGCAAATATAGTAAATAGCAAATAATGTTTTGAACTGGTTTCCAGTGGATCTATTTGATTGTTATTGCAGTATATCACAAATCGCTTCCACATTGCTGCATAGCATGCCCTTGTGGTAGGACGTCTAGCCTCTTTGATAATATTCATGCAGTCTGACGGAGGATTAAGGTAGCCAAACTCTAAGATTTCAGGTGCCAGATCGCAAGGGTGAGATGGCTGGGATCTGGATGTCTTATCTCTCCATGGCTCTGAGTGAGAAGATTGAGAGTGAGGTGTAGTTTTTGGTGAGGAACTACTGAGAGCGCCAACAGGGTTGTGGACCAAGGTTGTCGGACCCATGTGGGAGCAACTAGGAATAATGTCAGGGACGCCTGTCTGAGCCTCCGAACCACTAGTGGAATGAGTGGAAATGCGTAGGCAAATATCCCTGACCAATTCATTCATAGTGCATTGCCCTTGGACAATGGAGTGTGGATGTCTGGATGGGAAGCTTGGGCATTTTGCGTTCAGGTTTGCGGCGAACAGATCTATGTCTGGAAAACCCCACATTTGGAAGAATGGGAGAAGATTTTGAGGGTGGAGTTCCCATTCGTGTATCTGTTGTCTTTGACGATTGAACAGATATGCAATCTGATGGTTTACTCCTGGAAGGTGTTCTGCAAGGAGAAACATTTTGTGACATATGGTGCTTCTCCAGATGGTCTGTGCTAGTTGTGACAGCTGGAGAGAGTGTGTCCCCCCCTGTTTTTTGTATGTAGTACATTGCTGTCATGTTGTCTGTACGGGTCAGGACAGCATTGCCTACTAGATGAACTTGAAACTCTTTGAGCGCTAGAAAAATCGCAAGCAGCTCCAGATGATTTATGTGAAGGGGCTTTTGCTGCCTGCTCAACATGCTCTAAATTGTACACTTCTGGAGATGAGCTCCCAAACCAGTGAGCGATGTATCTGCTGTTAGTACTATCTGTGGAACCGGGTCTATGTAGGGCTGCCCTTTTGAAAGGTTTTGTGTATTCCAGCACTACAGAGAGCGATGGGTGTGGCCGTCCACAAACAATAGATCTGATAACAGGGCCAGAGCTTGGTTCCACTGACGTGCTAAGCACTCCTGAAGAGGATGCATGTGAAATCTTGCATAATGAACTATTAGTATGCAAGACGCCATCATCCCTAGTACCTGCATGAACACTCGAGCTGGCAATGAGTGTTGAGGATGAAACCGGCAGAGTAGAGTCTGCATGTTGTGGATTCTGATCGGATTAGGGTAGGCCAAAGATTACTGTGTATCTATTGTGGCTCCCAGATATGCATGTGTGTTGGATGGCTGTAGATGGGACTTGGACAGGTTTACTGTGAATCCAAGATCGTTGAGCAACTGCACTGTTTTGTGAGTGTGACAGAGACAGCTTTCTTGCGAGCTGGCTTTTATGAGCCAGTCGTCCAGATATGGGAAGACATGAATGTGTTGTCTTTGAAGGTAAGCTGCGACTACTGCCAAGCACTTGGTGAAAACTCTGGGTGCGTCCTTTAAGTCCAGAGTGGACAGAAAGCCGCCTTGTTTAAGGTGTGGGAGCAATTGCTTGAGAGTCACCATGTGAAAGTGGTCAGACTGAGTGTATATATTTAGTTCTCTGAGATCTAGTATAGGAGTGAGAGAACCGTCCTTTTTGGGAATCAAGAAGTATGGGCAGTATACCCTGGTCCCTTGAAATTTTAATGGGACTGGTTCTATCGCTCCTTTCTCCAACATAGAGAGAACTTCTTTTTTTAGAAGGGTAAGATGTTCCTGTGACATTGCGTGTGATCTTGGAAGAATGTTTGGGGGAGTGTCTGTAAGTTCCAGGCAGTAACCATATTGGATAATTTGTAAAACCCATTTGAGGTGATAGTGTTCCAGACAGGGAGAAATTGAGCGAGACCTTCCCCTACAGGAGAGGAATGATCGGGGTAGCGGAAGGAAGTCACTGTTAGTTATTTGCGGGGGAAGTGCGTGTGGAGTTGCCTCTGCCCTTACAATTGTTTCCTCTACAACCTCCTCTAAAATATCTTCTCGATGAGGGCGACTGGTTGTTGCCCTTGTAAGAGGAGGAGAAATTTTCTTTGGTACTATTTTTGGAGCCACCCCTGTAAAAAGAGCGCCGAAAGGAACCCCTCCTCGCAGGTAACTGTACAGCTCCCATGGACTTTGCGACCTCAGTGTCTTTCTTCATTTTTTTCAGCGAGATGTCAACTGCTGGACCAAAGAGGTGTTCCTTATCAAAAGGCTGATTGAGAATGGAGGCCTGAACCTCAGGTTTGAAACCTGAAATGCTCAACCATATGTGTCAACGTACCAGTACGCTGGTGTTTGCTGCACGCGCTTCTGTGTCTGCTGCATCTAATGCACACTTGATGGAGGTATTGGTGATAAGTTTGCCTTCCTGGATGAGATCATTTGTCTTAGATGTGTGCTCATCAGGCAGAAATTGCATACGTTTTTCTAGCTCATCGTAATGAGCCCTATCATATCTGGCTAGCAAAGCCTGAGCATTAGCAATGCGCCAGTGATTAGCTACTTGTGAGGCTACCCTTTTGGCAGAGGCATCAATTAATTTGGACTCCTTATCAGGAGGAGAGGCCTCAGCTGTGGTCTGTGAGTTAGCTCTTTTATTAGCATTAGACACCACAAGAGTTTAAGGGTACTGACCCTTGATGTAGGCAGGGTCAGTAGGTGCTGGCTTATATTTCTTCTCAACCCTGGGCGTGATGATTCTTGCCCTTACAACCTTATCTGTATGCTTAATCATCCCCTTAAGCATTGGTAGGGTATGTGTAGTTTTCTGAGTGGAGCTTAAGGTCTCAAACAAGACGTTGTCCTCTAAAGCCTCCTTATGTAGTTCCACCCCATGGTAATGAGCAGCCCTATTAAGAAGCTCAATGTAGCCTATATTATCATCAGGTGGTAATGGCCTGGACGGGTCAGGGTCAGTATTTGTGTGTGGATCAGTATCATAATCCTCCCATGGGTCAACATGTTGTGGCCCAGCCTCATCTCCATCCCCTTCATCCTATGGGTCAGGTGATAGTGGTGGTGGTGAATAAGTGGGTGTGATGAGTAATTGAGGATTAGTAGGTGAAGAAGGTGGCACATAAGATGGTGAAGGGTTCGTACCCACATTCCTTTTCTTCAGAGGCATGTTGTGCTCATCCTGTTGGTCCAATTTCCTTTTTTTCAGGCAATTTGGAATGAATATGTCCAGTATCTGGGTTAATAACCAGTTCTTTTTGTTTCGGATCCGAAAGTGGAACATCGGACCAAGGCTCTTTTGTGAGAATCTTTTTATCTGTATTGGCAGTTTTTGGCATTGAAGGTTTCGGCTCTGAACTCTTCGGTACTGAAGATTTAGGCTTCGACAAAGCTGGAACATGGACCAGGATGTGCTTGGATTTTGGCGCAGAGGATTTGGACTCGGCGCCGGTACTGGCCGAATCGAGCCCGAGCCAAAAGACTTTTCTTTGTTTTGTGGCGCCTGGCCCACTGGCGAGGTGCTTGAAACTTTTCCTCAGTGCTGACCTTGGCACTTAGGCAGAGGAACGACCAGAGCCTTTTTTGTCTTTGGTTGTTGGGGCAAGGGGGTTTCTGTACTCGCGGTACGCTGACCCGGTGTAACTTGCTCCTCTTCTTCCATGTCGAAGTCGGCTTCGGACACTGAGACATGCTCTTCTTCCTGGGCTCCTTGAGCGTGTTCTTGGTCGGAATCTTCTCCGAAGATGTCCGGTACGGAGCCGCCTTGTTGTTGCATTTCGGGACGTCGAGCCCGACGGTCATGGAGTGTCTTCTTCGATCGAAACGATCGGCATGCGTCGCAGTTGTGCAAGTTGATGCGCGGAAAATTGGCGCGACACCCGGGACAGAGCTTGAATGGAGTCCGTTCCATCGACTGCTAGCGAGCCCGGCGCGGGTAGGCCCAACGGCCCTCCACGAATTTTCCGATCGAAGATTCTTGGTTCGAAACAATACCCAGAGAATAGGAAACACGATCGAGAAACAATACTGTTGAGGGTAGTGGATTGCGCGTCGAAGAGAACCTGAGAAACAGTGCAGTACCGGAGCGCGGCAATTCACATCCAAACCCGATGGCGGAAAAAAACTATCTAACTATGGAGTCGATGCCCATGCGCACTATCACCGAAAGGAGGAGTCACCTACCTCATGACTGGAAAGACTTCTTCGAAGAAAAACAAAGTGCAAACATCCGGACCCAACACTAGATGGTGATCTATGCACAACATGTAATCTTCACACAATCTTTGACACCGTCAAACATGAGAATTTACTCAGACTTTTAAACACAAGAATGGGTCTATCTGGGACCGTTCTCAAGTGGTTCACTTCCTTTCTTCACAACAGGTCGCAGAAATTCAAGAGCAACAACCTGATGTCCTCGCCAATACCGGTATCGTTAGGCGTCCCCCAAGGATCCTCCCTATCCCCAACTTTGTTCAACCTAGTTATGGAACCTTACACCACCTTGCTACAAGCATCCAATGTACTCTTTCACATGTACGCCGATGACACCCAACTATATCTCAAATTACAATCCCCCAAAGACATTTTACAACTGAACTCAACGATCAGAAGGACCCAATCCTGGCTTGCCGATAATCATCTCAAACTCAATGCTCTGAAAACAGAGTTCCTTCTGATCTCACCTCCAGCGAAGATCTCTACCACTCAACTCTGGCTTAAACACCTAACTGCACTCAATGTCCAACCCACCATTGTGGACTCAGCAAAATCTTTAGGCATAACACTCGACACCAATCTCAACATGCAGCAACATATCAGCAAGGCAACTAAGGGAGCGAACTACCAAATCAATACCCTGAGAAGACTTAAACCCTTCCTCCCAGCCAAAGACTTCCAAACTGCAGTACAAGCACTAGTCATTCCTCGAATAGAATACGGCAGCACTGCTCTCTGCGGTCTCCCTCTAACTACTACTGCACCCCTAAGAGCTTCTCTAAACGCTGCAGCGAGACTCATCACTGGGTCAAAAAAACACTCGCATATCTCCCCTGACTTGAAATCTCTGAACTGGCTGCCTTTTGAAGCCAGAATACATCTGAAAATCGCCTGCATGACACAAAAGGCTGTACACCTGAGCTCACCCGGATACCTCACCCAGAAGCTGACAATCTCTGGCGGCTCTAGAAACACTAGAGGCACAAACAATCTTCTGCTAAAACCTCGAAGATTCCGGAAGGAAAAAACGTATAAACGCTCCTTCTCAGGAATGACACCCAGGATCTGGAACTCACTCCCTCCTGAAACCAGGCTCATATCATCCATCACACTCTTTAAGAAAGAAGTAAAATCTATCCTCATGGCTAAATACACTTGAGCTATGTACGTCAAGTAAAGACGTCGATTTTTAAAGTAGCTGCACCGATCTGTATTATCTGGTCGATCCCTTCGATTATTTGTATACTTGTGTTGTTGATATACCTGTCGGTCTATGCTTTCACTTTTTTGTACCACTTGCATTATTGACGTAACTGTTCTACTATGCGCCCTCCTATGCCTACCCCACCCCACTTATTACCTACAATTACGCCATATCTAATGGCCTGTTATGTATGCTCTGTAAAGCGCTCTGATATCTGCAAAGATCTGGTTCGCGCTATATAAAACTTTCAAAATAAAATTAAAAAATAAATAAATAATCTACAGATCACATGCCTCGAACAGAGAGTTTTCGTGACAGTGTGTAGGTGTCAATACGCGGATCAAAGACAAAATTAAAATACCACTGTGTTTAGTATTTAGAACAAGGGCTAGCATTTTGACCAGTCATATTAACCGCCGGCCTCAAATGATGGCTGTTAGCCATACTCTGAAGAAAGCCTTGTGTCCCATAGTGCCTGATGTATATGCTCACCTTCACCGCCTGCTGGTACTGCTGGGCATTGTTGGACACTTTTTTAAGGTCTTGTTCTCGAGCTGAAATTTCACTCAGCAGCAGCTGCAGAAAACACAGAACAGCATGACTTTTCTAGGGAGAAACACTCGCAGCAACATTTTCATAGGTAGTATTGTAGTTACACACTAAGTACATGAGTCTGAAAATTATGTCTTTTATTTTAATCAGTGTTATTTTATGGGGTTGTCTATCAGAGGCATGACTCAATTGACTTAATTTGTTTCGATTCAAAGCTCCACATTTCATACCAGATGTCAAAATGTTTATTTTATGCCAGTGTGTTAAAAAAAAAAGAAGTGTAACATGAAATAAAACACACATTCGGTAGCCCAAACAGAGAGCAAAGAATACTCATGGCCACATCACACTACACACGAAGCATACAGTCAAAATTTCTCGAACAATGGCTTGGGCAAACATTTTTTATATGAAAATAGCAGAAGAATGGACATTAAATGCATATCGGGGCTAGGTTCCTCTACGACCGCAAAGTTTGACAAACCCCTGAAAAAAGGAAGAAAAATACTAATTGCAATAGACAGTGGTTCAGCCAGCTATTTTCTTTAACCTACCTGATGATTGTTGTGAGAAGTTGGCCTGATAGGTAGTGTTTCCAATTCTGGAACCACTGGTTATCAGTCCAAACAAACCCCAAAGATGTCAGGTTGTAAGTCAACCTTGTAGACAAGCTATCCTAGTGGTAGCATGGACTAAGCAGCCTTAAAGGCTTAACTTAAGAGGTCGTGTTAAGCGAGCTGTTTTACCACATACAATCCTGTAATCAAATGAAAGGACACCACACAAGTATATATTATAAAAATATATGTATTTATTTCTAAATTACTCCCCAGTACTCTTTATGAGGAAAGGGGCACAAGCGTTAAATCAAAAGCACTGTTACACATATAAAGTTGCACGTTTATGGATGAGGGCGGGTGGCCACTCAGACCATATATCAAAAAAGTGGTATAAGTAACACTTTACGAACAATGGTTAGGCCTAGGGCCTAGAGATTCGCTGGGAGCAGTCAGGACAAGCAATGAAGAAGTCGGGAGTAGCCCACAGGAGACGGGTGCAGCACGGAAAGTGCAGCGCGCACCAATGCACTGTCAATGGTGCGTAAAAGTCAATAAAAGTGAATAAAAAGATACTTCCGCTGAACCTAGGAACACAAAACTTTAGACACAGACCCTAGAGGTGTGTACCAGTGTAAAGACACCGGCGTTGCAAAGTTACCTCACCCACAGGCCGTGGGTGCACAGGGTCGAAGTGGCGTCGGGTTCTGTCACGCAGGTTCTTGGTGCTTGGAGCTGTTGCAGCTGCAGGCGCTGTGAAGCAGAAGTGTCCGGTGCGATCCAAGGGTGGATCGAAGTAGAAAAGTACCTGAAAGCAGAGGGGACAGAGTCTGGGTCACTCAGCAGTGACCAGGATGGAACCAGGACGGAACCAGGCAATGTCGGGCGCAATCAGGCGGTTGTCGATAGGCTTCTCTCCGCTGTCACGTGGGCTCTGGGGCATCTGCGACGTCCAGGAGCAGGTCACGATCTGTCCCACGTAGGCTCTCGCCGTCAGCACCGTCGGCTTCAAGATTGCAGCAAACAGCACTTGGCAAAAGCAATCCACGCGGAACCGGGAGATTGCTTATCACTCGAACCAGGAGGGTCAGAGTGGGTGCTCCTTTTCACAGGAGCTGGTGCAGATCTGGAGCAACCAGAAAAGCAAGTCGTATTTCAAAGTTCGTCGGCACAGGGGCCACAAGCCAGCTGGCAAGTGACCGGGCCAACGCGTCGAGCGCACACAAGCAGAAGGGCCCCACGCAGCACTCGTCGAGTGTGGAGGGGTGAGCTTTGGTGCAAGTGGAGCTCGGGGCTGGGGCTTCTCAAACCCCGGTGTACAGCTTCGAGGGTCACTCGTGGGCCGCACGGTCAGCGTCTCGTGGCCTTTTCAAGATGGCGTGCCCCACGCTTCCGGTCGCCTCCACGGGTCTCAGCTCTGCAGGGACTGTGGATCGGGCAGGTAGAAGGCAGGCAAGCTTGATCTCGTCGATCTCTGTCGCTCGAGTTCCGGCGGGAACTGCAACAAAGCAAGGGTCGAGGGCTGGATGGTGCCTGTTTGCACAGGGTGGTCACTCCTTGACCACAAGGGAGATTCTTCAGTCTTCTCACGTCGTGTAGAAAGTCGAAGGGTCCAGATTTCGTTTCTTATGTTTCTTCAGGATGATCTGAGGTCCGTTGGGACTGCTCCCCCTCTTATTCGAATCTCGGGGGTTGGACATCCTGCTAGGTCCCCTCCTATGGGTGGGACCCAGGAAGGGGGTGGTTACACCCCTCTCCTTTGATCCTGGCCGCGCTGGGACAGGGGCTGGGAGGCCCCAGAACCGGTTTGGCCGGATCCTGCAAGGGGCAGCCTTGTGCTCCCCAGGCAGTGTCTGGTTTCATTGAAACCTCCCTACTCCAATCCACTATCTCCTGTCTGGGGTGGTTTGACACCGCCCTGTGACAGGAAACTCTTTGTCCAGGCCTCCTCTGCCGGGTTTCGGTCAGCAGCAGGAGGTCAGACCCGTGTCTGTGGCAGGGGCATCCATTTTGTGGATCTGAGGCTCATTTTAAATCAACCGCGTTTCAGCAAAGTAACATGTCTTCTCCCTCTAGAAGGGTGGAATGCTACCCCCGTCGCCAGAACTGGCGAGGGGGTAGTATTCCAATTCGTATGACACCTTACACGACATGTTTTGATAAAGCCAAACCAAAGTTGCTATATAACCGCGAGGATTATAAGGCGCTTAAGAGTATATGGTATGGCATTATCCCGGATCAGCTTAGGGAGTTGTTCCCGACAGCTGCAGACAGGCTCAGCTCATGCCAGAGCACCATCTCACATAAAACCACGCACTCTGCCTCCAGGATTGATGAGGCCTTCCATAGGAGTGGCTTACAGGCTATATATGTGTCCAGATATAGGTTTAGATATAGGTATACTATATCTAAGCAAGGGGTGATTACACCCACTTGCCCCAGCTGAGGGATCAGCCAGTTGTGTCAATTTAGATAGCCAGCCAGGGGTGGCAAAAGATATGCTGCAGCCCCTGGTAGGCCTTGGATGCACCTATGCCCTGGGCACCTATAGTGCTCTGTACAGGGGCTGATAAGGTGACCCAAGCCAATCTAGTTATGCACCTAGGGTACATGGAATCCATTTTACAGAGAGAGCAGATAGCCTGGGGCCCTGATTAGCAGGGAACCAGGCCAACTAAGTCGAAAACCAGCTAAACACAGGCAAAAAATCTGGGGTAACCATAGTCAGGTAGCCACCTTCCTACATAACCCCCCCCCAAACGAAAGGAGATAAGGCTATCCTTGGCCAGGTAAGCCTTTATTGCCTGAGTGGCCATATAAGGAAGTACCTGCACTAGCATGGGTACCCCCTGTCTCATGGTCCACTAAGCAGTCCCTCACCCTAGGGGTATTAGAGGGTCTCCACCATAGGGAATCACTACCTTGGGTGTGTTTATGCAAAGTTAAAGGCTGGTTTGGATATGGAGTATTGAAGTGAGGCTCCACTATTTTTGGGCTCAACTTCCTCCAATTATCTTCCACCATATGTGCCTTTCTTTCTTCAACTGAGTTGCACTGAGCTCTCAGGGTCAACCTCTGGCTACCTAAAGCTGGAGGCTGGGTCCCTCTGTTTGGCTTGCTGGAGGGACAGTTCAGGTTTGGGCCCTTTGGGTCCCAGGTTTGGCTGTGCCCAACAGAATCCATCTGTGGGAGGTCCCTAACTGTTTTTAAGGGGGCTCCCTCAGGAGTTTTTAAAGTTTTCACCTTACTAGGCCTACTAGTTTTGGTGCCCCTAATCTGTTGATGGGGGTGCTTTATTTGACAGGGGGCCCTCTGGGTCTCACTGTCCTTCTTGTCCTCTGCAGCCCTGGGCTGACTAAGGCAAGGTAGAGAGGGGCAGGTTACCTGCTCCAGACCGGATCCCACCTGAGAAGGGTCCACTGCCATCAGAGGCTCTGTCAGGCCAGGCCTAACAACCTCTGGGGCAGTTCCTTCATCAGGGGTAAGATCAGTTCCCTGAGGAGGCTGATCCTGTCCTACTGTCTGGTGAGGGGGAGATTTCTCTTCCTCCTCCATGCTCTCAGTTTGGGTGGAGTGATCCATCATTTCAGGCTTCACAACACACATATCTGTTTGAGTTTGGGCTGTGGCCATCACAGCCCCACCAACCTTTTCAGGAGGAGACTCAGTTTGGGTTTCTGCTGTTATCATAACAGCTTTGCTATTCTGTCTGGGAAGAGCTTCTGGTAAAGATGGGGCAGAGAGTTGCTCAGCCCTACCAACCTTTTCAGGAAGGACATCTTGAATTGGGGCCATAGCCAGTACAGCCCCACTAACCTTTCCATTGGAATTTACCATTCTAGAATGGATTTCCTGTTCAACCTCAGCCCAGGCTGAGATTTCCAAATCATTACCCAGTAGACAGTCTACAGGCAAGTTTGGTGACACTGCCACTCTCTTTGGGCCAATGACACCTCCCCAGCTGAGACTTACTACTGCCATTGGATGATTTGTTTGGATACCATCAATGTTTGTTACCTGGTATGTGGCACCTGGTAAAAGTTGCTTAGAGGGGACTATACAGTCAGCCACCATGGTGATGCTAGCCCCTGTGTCTCTAAAAGCTTCCACTTTCAAACCATTGATGATGGGTTCCTGCCTATATTTGCTCAAGGTATTTGGGCAAACAGAGAAGTTGGCAAACCCCATGCCAGTCTCATAGACAAGATCATTTGGGGATGGAGACCTGGATAGGCCAGGGTCCCCTTGGGCTCCAAAAGTAAACCCACCCAGATTCCTGGGTGTGCTCCCACTTCCTGGGGGATTACTGCTGACAGTAACAGGAGGTGTTGGAGCTGGCTTTGGAGGTATGTTTTCTTTATTGCCATTCTTGGGACAACAGCTGTCTGTTTTGTAATGCCCAACCTGTTTACAGGCATGGCAATAAGGCTTTTTCTCTGTTGAAGAAGTGTCTTGGGACCCACCCCCCTTCTTGGAGTTTTGGGGCCCTGGGGAAGTGTTTTCTTTACTTTTATCCCCACCCTTATCTTGAGGCTTGGTAGACTCCTTCTTCTGGTTATTGTCCTGATTCTTAGGCCTAATCCTGGTTCTGACCCACTTATCTGCCCTCTTTCCCAATTCTTGGGGAGAGGTCAAATCTGAGTCCACCAGGTGCTGGTGTAAGAGCTGGTTCTGACAATTACTAAGGATCTGCTCCCTCATAATCAAATTATACAATCCTGTGAAGTCATGTACTTTGCTGCCATTCAGCCAACCCTCCAGAGCCTTAGTTGCACAATCAACAAAATCAGTCCAGTCCTGAGTCTGTGTCTTCTGGGTATCTCTGAACTTTAACCTGTACTGTTCAGTGGTTAAGCCAAACCCATCTATCAGAACACTCTTCAGGATTTTGTAATTGCTGGCATCCTCATGTCTGACAGTGAGGAGCCTATCCCTCCCTTTCTCTGAAAAGGAGTACCATAAGATTGCTGCCCACTGTTCCTCAGGAACCTGCTGTACCATGCAGGCTCTCTCCAGAGCAGTCATCCATTTGTGGATGTCATCCCCTTCCTGATAGGGGGGCACAATCTTTGTCAGGTTTCTACTATCATAGGACCTGGCTTTTTCTTTAGGAACTTTGCTGCCACCAGTGGCATCTAAGCCACACAATTTTCTCTCTCTTGCTAAAGCAAGTTTAGCTTGAGCCAAGGCTACCTCTTCCCTTTCTATTTGGAGTTGGACAGCCCTCATCCTGGCCCTATGCTCTTTTCTCTGGGAGGAAGTCATTCCTCTTTGAGATTCTCTTGAGGCACTAGAAAGGTGAGAGTCCCTTGACAGAGATCTCTCCCTTCTATTACCTGGGAGAATTTGGTTATGAGATCTGGAGTGGTGCTGGCCCCCTCCATTCCCATGTAGGTCCAAGTTGGCCTGGTTAAGCCTGGCAACCTGTACCTGGTTTCCCCCCTGATCCTGATCTTCAGGCTCATCTACATCAGAGCCTTCTTCTTCTTCTTCCTCCTCTACTACATCATCTTGAAGATCCTCATTCTCAGGGGAGTTTATCCCTTCCTCTGTTTCTAAGGGAGTCTGACTCACCTTATCTAGGTCATCCTTTTGTAGGAGAGCTACTAGGGAAGGAATGGTAGGGCCTCTGCCCTTTTTTAGCCCCCTGGCTGTGCACAAGGCACTCAGGTCTTTGTGGCTAAGGTTGTCATATCTGGATGTTGTCCCTATAGGATCAACTATTACAGGAGCAGAGCCTGAAGCTCTATCTGTATCAGACATGACTGCTAGTGAGGTGTAAGTGGTGCACTTACCTACACTAAGTGGTTTCCTACTGTACCTTGCTAGTGAGTTGTAGTCAGGGTGTGCTAATCCCTTTAATCTACAACTACTAAGTTCAGTAGAACTTAATATGCTAAGCTTTTGATTTATATGTACCTAGAGGTACTTGATGTGATCTTTCAATTTGATAAAGATTGCAATGGTAAAACAAACAGCAAGCTCAAATCCGCACCGCTGCACACCAATGTGAGAAGTTGGCCTGATAGGTAGTGTTTCCAATTCTGGAACCACTGGTTATCAGTCCAAACAAACCCCAAAGATGTCAGGTTGTAAGTCAACCTTGTAGACAAGCTATCCTAGTGGTAGCATGGACTAAGCAGCCTTAAAGGCTTAACTTAAGAGGTCGTGTTAAGCGAGCTGTTTTACCACATACAATCCTGTAATCAAATGAAAGGACACCACACAAGTATATATTATAAAAATATATGTATTTATTTCTAAATTACTCCCCAGTACTCTTTATGAGGAAAGGGGCACAAGCGTTAAATCAAAAGCACTGTTACACATATAAAGTTGCACGTTTATGGATGAGGGCGGGTGGCCACTCAGACCATATATCAAAAAAGTGGTATAAGTAACACTTTACGAACAATGGTTAGGCCTAGGGCCTAGAGATTCGCTGGGAGCAGTCAGGACAAGCAATGAAGAAGTCGGGAGTAGCCCACAGGAGACGGGTGCAGCACGGAAAGTGCAGCGCGCACCAATGCACTGTCAATGGTGCGTAAAAGTCAATAAAAGTGAATAAAAAGATACTTCCGCTGAACCTAGGAACACAAAACTTTAGACACAGACCCTAGAGGTGTGTACCAGTGTAAAGACACCGGCGTTGCAAAGTTACCTCACCCACAGGCCGTGGGTGCACAGGGTCGAAGTGGCGTCGGGTTCTGTCACGCAGGTTCTTGGTGCTTGGAGCTGTTGCAGCTGCAGGCGCTGTGAAGCAGAAGTGTCCGGTGCGATCCAAGGGTGGATCGAAGTAGAAAAGTACCTGAAAGCAGAGGGGACAGAGTCTGGGTCACTCAGCAGTGACCAGGATGGAACCAGGACGGAACCAGGCAATGTCGGGCGCAATCAGGCGGTTGTCGATAGGCTTCTCTCCGCTGTCACGTGGGCTCTGGGGCATCTGCGACGTCCAGGAGCAGGTCACGATCTGTCCCACGTAGGCTCTCGCCGTCAGCACCGTCGGCTTCAAGATTGCAGCAAACAGCACTTGGCAAAAGCAATCCACGCGGAACCGGGAGATTGCTTATCACTCGAACCAGGAGGGTCAGAGTGGGTGCTCCTTTTCACAGGAGCTGGTGCAGATCTGGAGCAACCAGAAAAGCAAGTCGTATTTCAAAGTTCGTCGGCACAGGGGCCACAAGCCAGCTGGCAAGTGACCGGGCCAACGCGTCGAGCGCACACAAGCAGAAGGGCCCCACGCAGCACTCGTCGAGTGTGGAGGGGTGAGCTTTGGTGCAAGTGGAGCTCGGGGCTGGGGCTTCTCAAACCCCGGTGTACAGCTTCGAGGGTCACTCGTGGGCCGCACGGTCAGCGTCTCGTGGCCTTTTCAAGATGGCGTGCCCCACGCTTCCGGTCGCCTCCACGGGTCTCAGCTCTGCAGGGACTGTGGATCGGGCAGGTAGAAGGCAGGCAAGCTTGATCTCGTCGATCTCTGTCGCTCGAGTTCCGGCGGGAACTGCAACAAAGCAAGGGTCGAGGGCTGGATGGTGCCTGTTTGCACAGGGTGGTCACTCCTTGACCACAAGGGAGATTCTTCAGTCTTCTCACGTCGTGTAGAAAGTCGAAGGGTCCAGATTTCGTTTCTTATGTTTCTTCAGGATGATCTGAGGTCCGTTGGGACTGCTCCCCCTCTTATTCGAATCTCGGGGGTTGGACATCCTGCTAGGTCCCCTCCTATGGGTGGGACCCAGGAAGGGGGTGGTTACACCCCTCTCCTTTGATCCTGGCCGCGCTGGGACAGGGGCTGGGAGGCCCCAGAACCGGTTTGGCCGGATCCTGCAAGGGGCAGCCTTGTGCTCCCCAGGCAGTGTCTGGTTTCATTGAAACCTCCCTACTCCAATCCACTATCTCCTGTCTGGGGTGGTTTGACACCGCCCTGTGACAGGAAACTCTTTGTCCAGGCCTCCTCTGCCGGGTTTCGGTCAGCAGCAGGAGGTCAGACCCGTGTCTGTGGCAGGGGCATCCATTTTGTGGATCTGAGGCTCATTTTAAATCAACCGCGTTTCAGCAAAGTAACATGTCTTCTCCCTCTAGAAGGGTGGAATGCTACCCCCGTCGCCAGAACTGGCGAGGGGGTAGTATTCCAATTCGTATGACACCTTACACGACATGTTTTGATAAAGCCAAACCAAAGTTGCTATATAACCGCGAGGATTATAAGGCGCTTAAGAGTATATGGTATGGCATTATCCCGGATCAGCTTAGGGAGTTGTTCCCGACAGCTGCAGACAGGCTCAGCTCATGCCAGAGCACCATCTCACATAAAACCACGCACTCTGCCTCCAGGATTGATGAGGCCTTCCATAGGAGTGGCTTACAGGCTATATATGTGTCCAGATATAGGTTTAGATATAGGTATACTATATCTAAGCAAGGGGTGATTACACCCACTTGCCCCAGCTGAGGGATCAGCCAGTTGTGTCAATTTAGATAGCCAGCCAGGGGTGGCAAAAGATATGCTGCAGCCCCTGGTAGGCCTTGGATGCACCTATGCCCTGGGCACCTATAGTGCTCTGTACAGGGGCTGATAAGGTGACCCAAGCCAATCTAGTTATGCACCTAGGGTACATGGAATCCATTTTACAGAGAGAGCAGATAGCCTGGGGCCCTGATTAGCAGGGAACCAGGCCAACTAAGTCGAAAACCAGCTAAACACAGGCAAAAAATCTGGGGTAACCATAGTCAGGTAGCCACCTTCCTACAATTGTGCACTTCTCTGGACTCTAGGTAATCAAAAGAATGAGATAGTGAAACACCTGCTACCAAGAAGGTGCAAGGTCTACACCAGGTTGTTTATAAAGTGCGGTATGAGAACTCAAATGTATTTAGGCTGCAACACAGAGGGGAAATAACTCGACTTAATCAACTGAGTTAAGGAAGATTCACTGGAAACGAGGCTCCACTGTACATATCATGATGAACTGTTGTACAGTAGAGCAGACCACATGGAAGGATAGGGAAGGGACGAAAGGGAAGGAAAAAAGGAGAGGAGGGAGATAAAGAAGACAATAGTGGTGATAAGAGAGGTGAGGGGCAGAAGTAAAACCAAAGGAAGGAGCGAAACAAAACACCATAAAACTGGTGTGACTGTAAAGATGAAAAGAAAGAAGGGGATCAGGACAGTGAACGAGAGACAAGGATGGCAGCAAGAGAAAAAATGACAGAAAAAGAGCAAGTACAAGAAGAAATTGATTTAGAGATCCATTCTTGCAAAATAGCTAATGACTACAATAGGCTTTGGGGGCAGCAGACCGTAGTGAGGTGTGCCCTCCGGGGATATTGGGAGAATAGATCAACCCAGGGTACTTATGGGCTATAATTTTCAAATTTGAAGCTCAATATTTAAACAGTCATTTTAAGGTAACAGTCACCATTTTGGGAAGGTGAAACGGTGGCCGGAGCGTAGAGAGTAGAGAGTAAAATTTCGACTTGAGGTGCATTACATATTAATTAGGTTTCATCACAGACATGGAAGATGCACGTGTGAGAGAAGCCGTGCGACTGCTAGCAGCGGCAGGTTGCATTGATCTCTGAGTACCCAACTTGTGAGTGTGTCGCAGCCCGACCGGCGCGCCTGGTAGCAAGCGGAGTGGATTCAGCGGTCCTACCATGTTCGCCACCGTACAGTTTCCAGGGTGGAGGCGATGAGGGCAAAGGTAGGCACCCGGGGCCACTCAAGAGGCAGGAGCGTGGCCCTCGTGTCTGCGCAAAGTGTGCTCAAAATGCCCAGTAGAATTGCCTATGACATTGAGCCCGACCAGCAAGGATTAGCTGAGGCATTCACGTAGATGTCCTGACAAAAGTGGCAAATTTCACATGTCCATGAGGTCAGCCATGCAGTCTAATTGTCCCATGCTTAGGGTGTCTCTCCTCTGGTAGGTCAGTCTGATATCTTTAATTACAGATAACGTTTTTATCACATACCTCCATAAGGAACTGGCCTAAGTAAACAGCTCTTCACTCAAGGCTAGTAATGAACACCTACATCCACAGCTCTGTGCAGATAACATGGTTATTTTACATCACACTTATGTGCATACTTTATGTGCAGGAAGGGTCACCTTCCTGCACATAAACAATCTTCCCCTACAATGCAGTCACCCTTGCACTGTGGTGCAAGGGTGCCTGTGTTGGCGCTGGGCAGCTAAAATTAGCGCCAGCGCAGGCGACACACTGGGCAGCATCGTATCCTTGTAAATACAGTGCAGCCCTGCGTTTTGGAAGTGGTGGAGCGCAGCGTTAAGCCAAGGTGGCTAACGCCCCGCTCCACCACTTTCTCATGGATAAAGCCCAATGTGAGCATGAAGGAGTTAGTGGGTTTCCATTTTGTAAATCAGACGTGTCAATTGGATAATGCAATATGAATTGTAGTGTCCAACCCTGCAAAGCACACATTACTACCTACTCACACTATGTACAATTTGCAACAGTAGTACTATTGTCCACCCAGCACGACACTCATTTTATCAACCTCAGAAGGAAGAAAGCACAAGCCAAATTTATAGTTAGCAAAAAACACCACAAATCTCTGCGGCAGGTGCATGTGGAAGAGGTGAGGCGCATCGGCCAGGGTGCCTGACTAAGGACCACTGGGTTCACCGTTCGATCCCCGATGCTGGTGGCACGTGGCAGGTTAGCCCAGCACCATGTGACTCTGGGCAATAGCTCGCTTAATCTTTCCGAGGGCCCCCAGCGACGGGACACCTCTACGGAATTAGCTGTGCGCTTTACAAATGCTGATATTTCATTTTTTTTCATTAAACTATTGAGTTAACTTGCACGCCTTAAAAAAAGTAAAACTACATTTTCCCTTCACCTTAACTTTTGAGTGAAATAAATGACTCCTGAACATCCTGTTGGTAGAATCGAATGTCCTTACTAGATGTGGAGAAACACATCTCTCAACTTTTTTTTCCAAATCTGTACACATGTGATAGCTCTGTTGCTTTCTCTATGAGCAACATTACGATGTCAGAGAAACTGACTGCAACAGAGACGGTTATGCCTGTTGTAAGTATGAAAAACATGAGGTATTTGGGAAAACGGCCACTACAGCACGGCCGTTTCCACGAAAACCTTAACCTTGCATGCATTACAACGCATGCGTGGTTACAACGAAAGCCTTTACCATGCATACGTTTACTACGAGGTACGTAGTAAAGGCATGTGTGGTAAAGGGTACAATTAAAAAAAGAGGGGGGGGCTTCCCCCCCAAAAACCTAACCTGAAGTTGAGATGTGCAGGCAATCGGCGTCGTATAAGAGGGAACTGAAAGAAACTTCCGCTTCCTCTTTACGACGTATGACGTCACCACGGAAAAATACGGGGAGTAGGATAAGCGTGGAAATACCATTCCATTGTAACGCATGCGTGGTAAAGGCATGCGTTACAACGGAGTTCGTTGTAAGAACATACAACCGGTATTTGTGTCAAATGATGAGCCTGCAGTCAGGGCTAACAAATGAATATTAATCTTTAAGGCCTTTCCTTTGTGGGAGGTGCTACATTATGAATTGATAGTTAACAGAGCTGGGGGCATAGAGCGGCTTGTGAAGCTATGGTAAGCGATCCCCAGCTTAGCACGCTGATTCTTAGATACTAATCCACAGACCTATGATTCCACAATGCTTTTCATCTGAATGATAGCTGTTGGCGCTGATGAGACAGCCGACTTACCCGTTGCTGCTTCAGTTTGGTCTCCACCTGCCTGACGCTGTCGGTCTCGCGCGGCTCGTGGTTAGGGATGACTGAAAGCCAGTGGTCGAGGTCATCATAGCCACCTCGGTAGCTTGAGTAGGAGGTTTTCGCTTTCTGCAGGCTCTGCGACCTACCAGAGGGACAGCAAAAGGCCATCAATTTCATATTTGGGGTTGAGCAAATACTACACATCACTGCTCCTCAATTCAGGGACTTTTAAAGATACCTTAATAATATATTACATAAACATTAGTGGGATGCAGAAAGGGTACAGTTGGGGCTGATCAAATACAAGGCAGATTGTAGTTGGGGGTGGAGTCAATGTAGGTTTCTATGGAACGTATTATTATGAGGTGCACATTTGATAGAATACTTTGGGATCAAATCGATGGTTAGGCTGTTAATCAAACGGTTAACACCTTTAATGAGGTTCAAAGTTGTACAGCTGTTATTACAAACGTTATAGGTATACGTATGTTTTTAATGGGATTGTCAATTTAAGTGCCTTCCACCAATTACTTGAATGTTAGTTAAACATTTGAAAAATAGTATTCTTCAAAACATGGTGTTGTCATTTAAAAAACATTAATGTTTTTGTCTATAACGACTCATTGTGTTATTGGAATGTTAAGAGATCCATTGAGCACAATTGAATTATGGACCACCTATAATGGCCTGCAGCTCCAACATTTCAATATTTGTCTTTCTGGTTGTCTTTCTATTTAATTTAGAACATTCTGCTCACAGTAGGCAGAATGTTCCAAAAGCAGTAAAAAGCTTTTGCCTCATGCTTTTGGGTTGTTAAAGGCCCTCACCCTCGATATAGGCCTGAGCCGCACAAAATCTGATACAGGACCTTTACCATATGGATTAGCCCTCATCAGTAGGTTATATGGCTATACAAAGTCAATAATCTCTCAAGTAGCTTAATCTAACACCATATGAGGTGAAAAACAGGCACATAACCTCACTTTCATCATGTTCATCTATTTTTGTTACTGACAAGGAGAAAAATAAATTCAAATTGTCTAAATATCTGATCAGTTTCATGCAACTTTGGGATTGCTGAGCTTAGGTTGGTACCATTTGTGCTTAGTACAGAGGCTGTGCAAATAAGGAATGAGGCAAAACATATACTGAGACAATCAACTGTACAAGACATTCTTACTGGTTAGAAAGGGTAATAATGTCTGATGCAGAATAGTTTTGAATAGACCCCCAACCCCTTGATGCAGATTACCCTGTTTGCTCAGCTGGTTGCTTGGTTTGCATGGATGCTTCTAAAAAGACATTCCATGAAGTAATGTGTATGTCTCTAATTGCAGACTTTAAGGGTACCTTTGACTATTGCAGAAGCTTTCTTTAGGAAGTGGTTGTGCTTGGTAACTGGTGTGGGCACTGACCTGTTCTGGATCTGCTGGTTGAGGTTGTCATAACGTTGACCAAGTTTCTTGACCTCAGATTCCTCGCGGTCAATGTCAGGGCAGTGCTCTTGGAAGCGGCTGGCCAGATCACTGCAGGTTTTCTTGCTTTTCTGGAAGTTTTGTTCAGCCTGTGTGAGAATGCCCTTTTTGGACTGGAGCTCAGAGGCGATAGTCTTTGAGCAGGTCAATGTAAAGAAAGGCGGGAGATAAAAAGATGGAGGGGAGTGAGAATTAGAAGAGGTGCTACAAATCGGTCTACTCAGAGCAAGTTTCAAACTTACAATAACTTGGTAACTGTTTCCTCTGAAAAATAGAAACTGTGGTTTAAAGTTCAGGTAATGAATTCAGGAGTTGGTATCTGGAGCAGAGCTGGAGACTCCAAGCAAGTGGTAAGCCACCATGGTTAGTATGCAGTGTGATAAGAGTCTGCAAATCACCTCTCGTTTTCTCAAGATAGTCATCATCATAAGGAAAATGTTACTTACCCTGTAAGCATCTGTTCGTGGCATGTAGTACTGTAGACTCGCATGCAGTACATACTCCTGCCATCTAGTGTTGGGCCCAGAAGTGTGCAAGATATTTTTCTTCGAATAAGTCTTCTACAGTCACAACGCAGTGTGACTCCACCTCTTGCTGGTAGTGCGCATGGGCATCGGCTCCATTGTTAGATTGTTTATCACATGACGGCTGAAGATGGAGATGGACCAAAGGGATACAGGAGCGACAGGGATGGCCATGCAGGAAAAGTATTAATGATCACTG
This sequence comes from Lissotriton vulgaris, assembly GCF_964263255.1. Lineage (NCBI taxonomy): Eukaryota > Metazoa > Chordata > Amphibia > Caudata > Salamandridae > Lissotriton > Lissotriton vulgaris. The sequence continues at coordinate 467,459,719 of NC_141698.1, forward strand.
CAACAGCCCGAGGCTTCCACAAAAGAGGGTGGGCGCATTTAAATCCATAGAACTACATGCCACGAATAGATGCTTAGAAGGTAAGTAACATTTTCAGTGTTGCTGTAGATATACAAGCTGTGCTTAGAATGTAAAGCAGTCCTCTCATAAGTGAGCCTGTGAGTATTGCACTACACTGAAAAAGCACAGCCTGGCCAACATTGGCTAATTGGTGTGCTAGAAGATCCACATAATAGTTTTTGGTTCAAGTATGTGGGCAAGACCAGGTAGCAGCTTTGCAGATGCCAGATATGGGAATGGTCCACAGAACGGCCATAGAGGCCCCCTATTTGTGTGTTGAAGTGGTTCTTGGAGGAATAGGTAAAGCCCTCTTGGAATGCCACATTTAGATACATTAGGCTATGCGTGATTTTGAGAGAGCACACTCTTTAAGGGGTTTAGAAAAGGCAACGAAAAGCAGCCGTTTTTTAAAAAGGGTTTTGTTCTATCTATTTAGTACATTAAGGCTCGCTTCAATTCTAATGAATGTGGAGCCCGTTCTGCAATGGAGTCAGGTTGGGGAAAGAAAACCAGGAGTTGTATAGACTGGTTTAAGTTGGAGGGTGAGACCATCTTAGGGAAAAATGTAGGGTTAGTGCGAAAGACCACCCTATCCCCGTGAACCTCAAAGAAAGGTTCTTCCTACGTTAAAGCCTGGAACTCACCCACAAGTCTGAGTGAGGTGAACACAACAAGAAAAGCCATCTTCCAGGAGAGGAATTGAAATGGGTAGGAATGGAGGGGCTTGAAGGGAGGATCCATAAGTCTTGTGAGCACAATATTGAGATTCCACACTGGGTCTGCGGGGATCTGTGGAGGAATAAGCCCTTGGAGAACCGCCATAAAAGCTTTGATCACTGGAATCCTGAAGAGGGATATGTGTTGTCCATTTTGAAGATAGGCAGCCACTGCAGCGAAGTGAGTTGGATGGAGGTGAACGCTAGTCCACAGGCCAGTAGCAATAGGACGTAGCACACAATGTCCTGGATGCTAGCTGCCAAGGGATGAATGTGTTTTGATAGGCAGTAGTCAACAAACAGTTTCCATTTGGCAGCGTAGCAGGCGCGAGTAGTAGCCCTGTGTGCTTCATTCAGAATATTCATGCATTCGAGAAGTAGGTTCAGATAACTTACTTTAAGACTTGAGGAGCCAGATCACAAGATTGAGCCTCCTGGGGTCATGGTGTCTGATTTCTCCATGGTTCTGCATGAAAAGACACGGCCTGCTGGGGATCCTCTCATGCGGAACTGTGGAAAGCTTGTTGAGTGTGGTGAATCAAGACTGTCTGCCCCAAGGTGTGAGCCACCAGGATAAGGGTGGGAGAGGTTTGTCAAAGCCTCGGAACCACAAAAGGAAGGAGAAGGAGAGGTGGAAAAGCATAGGCAAATATCCCTGATCAGTTCATCCATGGCGCATTGTCCATGGACTGTGGGTTTTTTAATCTGTAGGCGAAGTTCGGGCATTTTGAATTTTTTGCCATGGTGAAGTGGTCCATGTCTGTAAATCCCCATCGCTGGAAGTACAAGAGGAGGACTCATGGGTGGAGTTCCAACTCATGGACTTGTTGCTGTCCAGCTGAGGAGGTGTGGGAAGTCATTGTCCACTCCTGGAAGGTACTTCACCAAAAGATGGATCCAGTGGCAGAAAGCCCAGCGCCAAATAGTCTGGGCTAGTTGTGAGAGCTGGGGAGATAAAGTACATCCCTGTTTCTGTAGGTACAACATAGCTGTCATGTTGTCTGTCCGGATCAGGAATACCTTGCCCACAATGTGACAAAGGAAGGCCTTCATCGCTAGATGGATGGTTAGGAACTCTAGATAGTTGATGTGGAGACCCCAGTGTCTGGGTTTCTAATGGCCTTGAACAATTAGGTCCTATAAATGCGAATCCCACCGCGTGACTGATGTGTTTGTTGTAATGGTAATCTGCTGACCTAGGTTGACAAAAGGCCGACCCTGCAACAAATTGTTGGTTTTTCACAACTGCAGAAGGCGATAGGTGTGGCAGCTAGTCAATGCTAGATCGTCCCAATGGTCCCCCGCGTGAGTCCATTGATGCGTTAAGCATTCTTCTGGCGGGCGTATGTGTAATCTGGCATGGGGGACTATGTCAATGCAGGAGGCGATCATTCTGATGAGGAGCAAGACTGTCTGTACTGTGAGCTGTGAGCTGTTAACCTGGCTGAAAAATAGGGAGCAATGCATGGAAGGACTGCACCCTTGCAGGGCTGGGATCGGCCATGCACAATTCTGAATTGAGGACTGCCCCTAGATAGAGTTGAATCTGAAGGGGTTGAAAGTGTGACTTGGAGGCACTGATGGTAAACTCCAGATCTTATAAGAGATTTATTTGTGCCTGGAGGTGTACACAGCACAGTTGCTGTATTGCGCTCTTTGTCAAACAATCGTCCAGGTAAGGGAATACATGGATGACCTGTTGACACAGGTGCATGGCTACCACTGCGAGATATTTTGTAAACACTTGAGGTGCGGTGGTGACCCCGAATGGCAGCACCTTAAACTGACAGTGTTTGCCACAAACTGGAGGTAGCGACAATGCACTGGATGAATCGGGATGTGGAAGTAGGCGTCTTTGAGATCAAGTGCTACCAAGAAGTCGCCTTGCTGTAGCAGTGGAATGACATCCTGAAGAGTGACCATGTAGAACTGATCTGACAGGATGCATTCATTAAGGGGCAGGAGTGTGGAATTTAATAAAGTTTTGACTTGCCCATGGGGCAGGTTGCTTTATAAATCTATTTGTCTTGTAACAAAATCTACTTTTCGTGCCATGTAGTCCAGCGACAAAGCATGACAGCAATCTCATTAAATAGGAGCTCTGATGTTGCCTTTCTGTTTATGCTAGGGTTCATACTAAAGTAGTTTGAATTCTAGTAATTCCCTTATTTTGCCACCCTTCCGCACATCTACATACTGAGGCTGAAGGTAGCAGTAAGCAATGACTCCAGGGTTGGAATGCCCTTTCGAGTCTGTGCAAACCAACTAACTTGCATGTTTTAAGAGTTTTCACCAGATCTTCTCTAATCTGTTCCCATACTGAGAAAGGCTGGAAATGTACTTCTGACAATGGAAGATATATAACATCTTCCAAAGTTGGGAAAAAAGTAGTTGGAGGGAAAGTAAACTTGTAAACGCTATATAGATTTTCACAAGAGCAAATCTACACATGCATATTTACTCGTGCTAAAATGCAGTTCACAAATATTGTCTAGTAGTACAACTTCTTGGCCTACTTCTGTATATTAATTCATGAAATTCATAAATCTGCACTAATGCAACATCATATACCATGGAAGCACTTTTTAGACTTTCTTTAATAATTGGGGCCTTAATTAGGTCTAGCGTTAACCAAGACCTTTTGTGTTTATTAAAATTCAGTCTTGCTCTCTATCGGCTGGCTTCATTGAGAGTTACAGAAATCTGCTCTTTCACAAGGAGCAAATAGGCACACAAAATAGTTTTGTTCAGTGCTAGGAACTACTGTGGCAATGTGTGCTTTTTGAGACCAAAAATATTTTGGCTTTTTGTCTATATTTTTTATAATGGTGAAGGCCTGGCAGCTCCAACAACAAATACATTTTACAAAAACCATGCCAATACAAGATACGCATTGACAAAATCAAAAGGCTGATCACCAATTTCAGACCTACTGGCTTTGCCAATGTTTTTTTTATTATGTTTCTCATAATCTTGTTGAAATCGGTTACACTGACTTTCCTCTCTGAATACGTTTGAAAATACTAGCATGAATCAACACATTTTACTATATTATGCCTCAAAGAAATAGCACCTAATAGTTTACAGTAGTTTAGAAAAAAGTTTTTTTTCCTAGGTGCATTTTTTTGTGAACATTTTATTTTGAGAGCAAAGAATCATCACTCGTGGTTTCAAGATTCTGCAAATATTTGCATTTAATCAGAGAGAATACTGGGAGCATTATACATAGCCTCATATTGCTAAACTTTGCAAACTTGTCATTTTAATACTGGAACCACCGTAAATAGTGCAGCACGAGTGCACGACATTTCCTTAGAGGGCTCAGCCTCGTAATAAAGGCTTTGGATGAATGAACCATAAATACAAGCTTGAACAGCATTAATCTATGGACACAAATATTACCTTAGCTGCAGACAATGTCCTTCCTTGATCCATAATGTGGTACTGTAAACTGGAAGCAAAAGGGTTTGTGCTACAGGGGGTTTTGCCTACTTGCACATGAAAACTTATTGTCCTTGACCCCAAACAATATGTCCTGGGCGTTCAGCTATAGGAATTCTACACCACTGTGAAGTCTGAGGTCTAGGATAGGCCTGTGGGACCCACCCCTCAGAAGCAGCCCCTTGAGTATGGTTGCTGAGCCTGGAGACACGGTAAGTAAGTGGGAGGCATCAGGGCGGTGGCCTTGGAGCCGCCATAGTAGGCTGACCTGTGAAAGGACCCACGATGGGTGGGTGTCTTTGCCGTCTCCATGTCCTTTTTTATCTTTTCCAGCCTCTCATCAACCTAGGGCCTGAATAGGGGTTCCCCATCAAAGGGTGGTTTGGGGAGATGATGTTGGACGTCCGACTTGAAGCAGGAGACACGGAATCAAGCATGTCTCTGTAAGAGCATGCGAGAATTGATGCTGTGAGAGGCAGTGTCAGTAGCATCTTGCGTCTGGTGAGGTGGCATACTCCTCTGCTTCCGACAGCTCTGGTAGTTGATCGTCCTCAAGGTCCTCGATGCCAAACAGGTCTAATGTGTCAGCTCCGCTGCTGTGCCTCATTTCCAAGTGATGAGCCCGGCTGTCTTGGAGAGTCTTTTTGGAATGGAAGGAGCGTCAGGCATTGCAGGAGGCCTCATAGTGCTCAGGCGAGAGGCAGAGGTTACAGACCTGTTAGAAATCGTCCCAGGGGTATTTAGCACGACAACAAGGACAGTACGGAAAAGGTGTCCGTTCCGTCATAGGCAAGGCATGGCGATCACAGAGCAAACGGACGAGGGAGGCCCAGAAGGGCAAGACCACTCCAGGGGGGTTCGAAGTTGGTTCGATTCCCGCACCGAACTAAGCTGCGCGCAATGAGACAATGCTAGAAAAAGAGGGCGCAATAGCACACAATACCAATGGAAGGGAGAGGAACTGAAGAGAACATTGAGAATGGATCAATCCAGAGCTCGGTTACACATGTCCGAACCCAACAGCGGAATGGAAATAATCTAACAATGGAGTTGATGCCTACATGCATTTCTAGCAAGAGGTGGAGTCACACTACCTTATGACTCGAGAAGACTTCTTTGAAGAAAAACATTGCGGACCCAACACTAGATGGCAGGAGTATGCACAGCATGTGTATCTACAGCCACGTGCTTCATACCAATATTTTATTCAATTAGTTTATTCACTGCGTATTGATTGGTCTGAGGCATAACTTACACATTTAGCAATGTGACTGGGTGAGTGCGAGAGGAGGGGAAAAGTGGGCTTACTCCTTTTTTCCATGCATTCATGGTAAGTGCTCTATTGCACATCAAGTTATTGGTTTTGGAGGTGGCTATTTAATTTTTGATCCAAATATCTCAGCCCATGCCACCAATATTAGTTAACTTACAGAGACCACAGACACAAGGGAATGCCTAAAGAAATGACATCCAGCTTGAACAATCTATTCCTCTTTCCATGGTTAGGTTTGGATCTATTAAAGAACAGACCCAAGCTTTTCTTGTCTTGTCAGTGGTTAGGACACAGTTTTGTTGAAACAGTTTCTTGATGTTGCAAAGTCATCCGGTGCCCTGGGCACCCCCCAACTTTTTGTTGACTGGAACTGGTGGTAACTGACTCTGACTGACCCTGGGCTCTGTTCAACCAGTCCAAGGGCCAGTGCCAAGCCAAAAGGAACACATTAGAACACAGTTAAGAAACCCAACCTACACTAGGGTACACTTTAGTATGGTGGGGTACCCCTGTAGTTGGCATGACCTACCACCTAAGCCCCTAGTAGGTAATAGGGCAGGGGATTGAAACTACCTAGAAGTCTCCAGTATCCTGGGGCATGGCAGTTTAGAGGCCAGCAGGTTCTCTGCACCAGCATGTGTGCAGTGCTGAAGCCTGAGGTCAGTTTAAAAGCTGCACTGGTGGCCAGGACAGTTGTTTAGACCTTAAATAGTGCCCAAACTCGACTTTGGGGGTAGGGGCCCTTAAAAATTAAAAACCTACCATGTTGTTGCATATTAGGGACCACCAGGGTCATCCCTAGGTATCCCAGGGGTGGGGGGGTCAGTTATCTATAAGGAGCGCCCTTATAAAATGAGTTTTTAGAAGCCTGGGTAAAGTGAAATTTTACATTTCACTCTCCACATTGTCTTAAAGAGGTGCTCAAATTCGACTTTGATGCTGGAAGAATTGGGTACGGGTGATCTGCAATATTTCTGCAGATTCAGAACCCCTGAAGTCTCCCCTAGTTGCACAGGGGGGTGGGGGTCTGGTAGAAATTAGGGAAATACTTATAAAATATGGTTTTATAAGCCCTGGTGCTACAAAAGTGGCGCAAGTCATTTTCCCCATTGCAAACCCCATGGCCCATAGGTTAACATGGTAGTAAGTGATTGATTAATAAATATTGATAGGAGAGGACTAGCCGGACCATTCAAAGACTTCCCAGAATGGTCGTATTAAATCCAACGATATTATACTGTTGAATTTCTCCTAAAGTGTACATACAATAAGTTATGAGACTTTCTTTTTTGTAAGTCCAAATTCAGCCTTTCAGTGGTCTGCCCTGATTGGTCAGAGTTAAGTAGATTAGCCAGGCTTCTGGGAGGGCAGTGATCTGTTCCATAAGAAGGCCAGGCCAGGAGGTGGCATCGTAAACTACGCTCTTCAAAGGCAAGAGGGGGGGCCTGGGTTTTAGTCCACTTTGACAGTAGTGACCCGGAGTCAGGAATAGGCTTAAGAAAGGTATTTGCAGATGTTACTGTGATGGTCCATGGAAATGAGATATCCCAGGGGGTGTGTTTAGCCAGCTCTTACCTCCTTGCTGGAAAATCAGCCATTATGGATTTGGAAGGATGATGCACTCTGGGAAAACTAATGCCACACTCCACCGGATGTGGTCATAACTAGGAGGAGTTGCCCTGCTCTCATTGGTCAGCAGTGACCTGGTACTTGACCCAGAGAATTTTGAATAAGTATCTGAGAGGGGCAGAGCCCTCCCAATCTGCTGCTTGAAACTGAATGAAGCCAGAAGTGCCCTGCTGAAGATTTTGCTGTGTGCAAGGAACTCTAAGGCATGACCTATGAAGACTGCACCCTCTGAAACTACAGCCCTGTGGATTACCTTGCTGCCAAAAGACTCAAGAGTGGAAACTCCCTGCAAGCTACAGGTTAACAGAGCTCACCTGAACAGCCCCACAAAGAATTCAAAGCCTGGAGTAACAGTGGATTTGTAAGGGTTTTGTTCAAGTGGATTGCGGAATTGAAGTTTCACACTTTCAAGGACCCTCTTGGAGATTCCAGAACTTTGTATTGTGTGTTGGATACTTTGGTACCTGCAAGCAGAACGCCAGGAAGGTGTTCTAACTGGACCCCGCTTGCTGAAGAAGGTGGCCCACTACAGTGGTGAGAATTCTTCAGAACAATTTATAAAGGTGTGTCCCTGACAGAGAAAACGAAATGACTTAAAGGGGCACTGTTGGTTTCTAAGCACTAGAAAGTGACTAATCTTTAGAAATTCATATCTCTGGTTCCCTACAGTGGATTATTTTCGTTTTGGTGTCATTTAAAAGATATAAATATTACCTATGTTTATAAATTGGTGTTGGATTTTTATTTCGTGTTGTGTCTTGATTATTTACTGAAATGGTGTTTTTAAATGCTTTACATACCTGTCTTTGAAGTTAAGCCGGTCTGCTCGCAGCCACGTTACCAAGGGTTGAGCAAAGGAATACTTTTCTAAGACCTATGCTGAGTCCTATCATGTGTTAGTGGCCTTATTGCCAGTGGCAGACCTACATTTGCCCCTACCAATAACCCACTTTCCAACACTTAAGCTCACAGTAAGTGATCCATGCTACATGAAACAAACTATAAATTTCTACAACCCAACATAACCCAATGGTCACTTACCACCAGCTCTTGCTGTTTTTTCTCCACAGAGCGCAGATCTTCTGGGACTGTGTCCTCCTGGGCCAAGCGGTTCTCATATGAGGACAGCAGATCCTTGCCTTCTTTCAGGCTGCTCTCCAGGCGGTTTGCCCCATCCACCCTGTAAGTACAAAAAGAGTTAGGAAATGCTGCGATATCCAAACTACAAAGAGGCATTCCCTACTTACGGATTCAGAGAAGCAGGCCAACTTACTTCTCCTGGGCAGAACTCAGCAGTTGGTTGACTCGTTCATGCTTTTTCCTGGTGTCCCCCAACTTGCTGTGTAACATTGGGGCACTACTGCTGTTCGGAACAGCTACCAGGTAATCCTCGCTCGCTTTAACCTGACGGTTCATCTCAGGTTCTATCCGCCGAACCTCATTGGTGATGTTCTGCATGAGGAGAGAGAACCAGAGAGAACCAGCGTTATTTTTTTCAATTGTGCATGAAACTGACTCCAGTCTACAATATGACCAATCACCATGAGGTCAGAAGGCTAAAAGTAAGAAGGGGGCAATTCATTCCATGCTTTCACCTCTCAAAACAATCTTGTTTTATAAGGGAGATGCCACAGGGCACCATTGTTTTGATCAATAGCTCCAGAGTATGGTGTGCAACCTTAATTTTCATACCACATAGACAGCACACATGGGTGTCTTTAGGGCTGTTTTTGCCCTTCACTTTTAAAATGTACTCTTCGTTTAATCGCAACAGCAAGCAACTGTATAACTGATTTGTATGCAAGTATGTTCATAGTGATTATATAGATTTAAATCAGCTAGAGACAATGGAGCCCAGTATAGGGTCAAAGGTAAAGAATACAATTAGAGAGAGCTTCCTGGGAGGAGCAGAAGGGGCTTGCTGTGTCCTGAGAATTGGAGTGTATATCGGGGGCCTGTAGCTCATTCCTGAATTCGAGGAGGATTGAGGTGGTTCTGATTGAAATAGGGATGTCTTTCCATATCCTGGGTGCATAGAATCGTAAGACCTCTTTTTTTGCATTTCTACATCTACGTCTTCTTGCTGCAGGAGTGTCAAGTACCTCTAGAGATGGTGACATTATCAGCTAGATAAGCGAGGATTCGGGTCATGATAACATTTTAGATACCACAGGGCTGGTAAGGGGAGCCAGAAGAGTACCACCAAAATGGGGTTGGTGTGTTCGAAATTCTGCAGGCCCTTTATGACTCATGCTGCAGCGTGTAGGATGCCTATCTGGTAAGCCACTGTGGTGCCTGAGAGGCTGCCAAGCAGGTAGTTACCACCACCATCCAGATGTGAGAGCTTGGACAGTAATTCTGATGTTGCTTTCTGGGAGGAATTGTTTCACTTTCCTAGTAGAGAGACCTAGTATCAGACTGTCTTGGTGGTGTGTTTCTTTAGGAAGAGGTCAGTGTCAATGGTGAATCGGGATACCTTGGTGCTGGCTGATAATTGTGGTTTGAATACATCGAGTTTGAAGTCAATGGATCAAGTATGGTCTACAAGTTGTCTGATATTCTTGGCAAACAGGAGGAATTTGTTCTTGATGGGGTTAAGTTTCAAATAGGTGTACCGATGCCAATAGTTTTTTTTTTATATATGTTACATAAATTGAAAAAAAAAAGTTTTAAAAAAAAGTTTCAAATAGGTGGTGGATATTTAGAACAGGGTGAGGTGCGGGTAGAATATGAGATGTTGGAATTTTTACAGAGGAGATTTTCATGTAAAGTTGTGTATTTTCAGTTTTTTGGCGAAATTCGGCACTGTTTTCTGAGAGTTGAGTTCCAAGTGGGACCTTGTAGAGGTTGAAGGTGATGGGGGGACAGGAAGAATCCCAGGTGACTGATCAGGTGACAGGAAACTTCTACAATCTAACAATGCCCATGTGGATGAAGTGTAATTGCTTGCATTGGTAGGATGAGGAGAAACCATTGGGGACACTGCCAGTAACTCCAATTCGGTACGTCATTGAGGGGTTGATTTTGGGGATGATAGGAGTGATCTGTGGCCAGGAGGGTGTTATCTATGATTTGTAAGGTTGCTATTTCACTTCGGCAGTGTTACCTGAAGCCACATTGGTAGTCATGCAGGAGATGGTTAGCACTAAAGTGATTTTGTAGTTGTGTATAGATTACTTTTTTGAACATTTTGCAGATGAATGGTGGATGGGTGATTGGCTGATAGTTGGTGAGGTTGTCGGGTTTCAGGGTAGGTTACTTCAGGAGAAGTGGAAGGACATAGACTAACTTAAAGCCTTTCAAGGAGATTACTCAAGTGAGGGAGACACGAATACTGGGGATTAGTGGTGAGAAAGCTTCTCTACAGAGAGCTTTCATAACAGAGTAAGACATAGCCACTGGCTTTGAGGGACTAGAGAATGTCAGCAAGGTCTGTGGGAGGCAGGAGGTTGAAGAATGACCAGTGCAGGGTGCTGTGTGGAGGGAAGTAGGCTTGGTCCAGTCAATGGACTGTAGCATCTTCTGTATTTTCACACGGAAAAAGGGGTTGTTGGGATTGAGCTTGTCTATGGTATGTGTGATCGGGTGGTCAGGGAGGTAGCTGCTGCAGTGCTCGATTATCCTAAAGGGTGTTTTGCTTCAATAGGCTTCTTCAATGGTGGTGTAATATTTGGCTCATGTGATGAGATGACTTGTCTACATGTTGTGTGAAAGAACTTTCAATGTGTGAAGTTGTTGGGCATCTAATTTTCTTTCATTTTCTTTTCTGTGAATGGTCAGTTAGTTGTTGCTAGTGTCAGTACAGTACTAAAGTGCTAATTAACAGTTTAGGCTTGGATATGCATGTTTATTGATGTGTGGATGTTTATGTAATTTTCCACAAATGATTTGAATTGTTGTAGAGGACACTGATGTTGGATGGGTTGGGATGGATGGGTAGTGATGGGAGTGTGGGGGGGGGGGGGGGAGATAAGTTCACTGTAAACTAATGATGAAGATGTGTTTGAAGGATCTGACGGTTGTTTTTTCTCTTTTGGGTTGACATTGATGTGTTGGTTGGACATGAAGCACTGAGACTGGGATGGTGAAACGGTCTGTCAGGTCCAGGGGTAGTTAGCATTGGATGGTTGATGATGGTGAGAGGACTAGATCAAGGATGTGGACTTTGGAGTGGGAGGCTTGTGTGACATGCTGTACCACGTTTCGAGTGTCAATGAGGTTGAGGATAGTATTCCTACTACTTTTAATGCCTGAGTTGTCTATGACGTTGCATTCGCCATGGAGGATGGCACAGGCATGTTTAATTCATGTGGTGGGTGTGGAGATTCGGCGGTTCATGTATGAATTCCTTTTTCTGTCTGGCAGGTCTGTAGACGAGGTGGAGAGTTTTGAATAGGGTTGTAAAACTTTGGAAGTGGCATGTGAGGAGCTACATGAAGTTAAGTGTTGCTTGATTTCCAAGGGTACAGGACCAGGAAGACTTGCAGATGATGGTAAGATATTCCCATATTGTGTGCACAATCTGCATGCAGATGTAGCCTGTGGGAACTAGGACATTATTGAGGATTTGGGTGCAAGCAATGTTTCTGTGATAGGAAGACAACAAGGCTGTGATATATGATGACATTTGCGATGTCTGGAATATGTAGTACTGCAGAATATGCACTAATGAGAATGGGCTGGAACGTGTTTGCCAATCTATAGGTGTTTGGTGGTTAGATGTGGTGCAGGATTTGTTTTGTATGAGTCTGGGTGTGATTGTAGGGCTCAATCAATTAATAAGGATTTATAAAGCGTGTCAAATCACCTGTGAGGGTCTCAAGGCGCTCGAGTTGCTGGCTGCTTCTTGGTGACTAGGACTAGGTAGTGTAGGCTGTCATCTCCCACACAGTACTCCCTCTCAACATTAAAAATGCACACTGTTGTTTCTCCCAAGATACAAATTCTTCAAAACATTTAACTGCAATATCTATGGGTGTAATATTACGTGGCTCTCTTTACTTTTTATATATACTTTTTTAACAACCCTTATTGCTGCATTAATGTTTTGCTAATTACACTTCAACTGTGCCCATGTATTATACTAAATATTGATATTTAGTTATAAATGTGTATCAATTTTAATTTTGAAATCATAGAACTGGTTTCACAGCGATGACAAAATCATCTTCTTATATCACAATCTGACCAACATCTTAAAATGTTATGGTTGCGGGTCCTCTCCTGGCAGACACATTAATACTTTTCAGAATGCTATGCTTCTAAATACTCATACCTAACAGTCTGTCAGGTTCTCTGATGTGTAGAGCGATTATGTAGGAGCCTCGAAGAGTAATTAATGCACCCTATTTATACATTCAATCCATACATTCTCTTTCGATTCTCTTCATGAACATTCTCTTCTAATTTCTCTTGTTACATTCTTACTTAACAGTCTCCTACCTTCTTGAAAATGGTTAGAAATTCTCGCCTTACATTTTCCTCTTAGGTTCTTGACCTAGGTTCAGGTGTATGTCATTTCCTCTTTACATCCTCTTTCTAACTACATTTGCTTGCCATTTTATCTCTGCAATCTCTATTTAATTTAAGAAGCAAGTCATTCTTTGCCACATTAACATTGTAATTTCAGCTGTTAGTCATTTTTCTTTACATTATAAACCTTATTTTCTTACCTTCAGAGGTTAAAGCCATTTTCTACCTTTAGACTATTTGTCTACCCTCTTGTTGTTGTAACATTCCTTCTGTATATTTGCTTCTTAACTTCAGATGGTATCCATATTTTTTCCTTAGCTTTCCGTCTAACCCCAGATGTTATAGTCATAGTCTTCATACCTTTAGAGCTTTCAACCTTTCGGCACTGTCTTCTACTGGACGACTCTGCTCCAGAGGAGGCCTGAGCTGGGAGGTGATTGCTTTCTCCTGCTTGTCTAGGTCACTGCAGATTTTATCCAGTCCAGAAAGGAACTGCCGCCCCTGGGCATCCTTAGCATCCGCTGGTTGTGAAGAGAAAATATTGGGAAAAAAGGATTTTGTTGTTACTGAGCACTTTCCAAAGAGTCCTACCGTTAAAAACATAAATTCCCTTAGCACAGGGAGAGATTAAATAGTCCCCAACGCTTGTACTCAGGAACCTGAGGCTTGTAGCATGCCCCCTTCAGGAAAGTTAGAATACATACTCAGTTGACCCAGATCTAAGCCAGATATCTTGAGCTCAGGTGAAGGTAAAAACAGGGTTATAATAAAATCAAGTATAGGGGCCCGATTCAAGGAACTAACTTAAAAGAAAATCCTAAAATTACTACCATTTTGGTATTCACAGAAGGCGCTTACTCATTTTGGAATTCACAGAAGGCACTTACTAATTTCGGTATTCACAGAAGTTAGGAGTCCTGACTTTAGGGCTCCTAAATGCCTTCTGGGAATACTGAAAGTCAAAGTTAGGATTTTTCTCAGTTTAGGAGTTGTAAAGTTAGGACTCCTAACTTTAGTCCTTCCAAACTGAGAAAATCCTAACTTTAAGAATTTTGGTGTTCACAGAAGGCATTTAGGAGTCCTAAAGTTAGGAGTCCTAACTTTACTACTCCTCAACTGAGAAAATCCTAACTTTAAGACTTTCGGTATTCACAGAAGGCATTTAGGAGTCCTAAAGTTAGGAAATCAATTGGGACAGCCCATAAAATCATTTTCGAGGCTAAACTGAACTTTTATGGGACAAAGATCAATGATGCTACTGTTTTCAGATTATAAGCAACCTAATATCCCCACAACATTTGGAAAAGAGGCCCATATGCATCTTTTAAACATCAGCAAACAAAAGATCTCCTAAAGTATCCTTGTGGTTGGTTTAGCTTAGAGTTTACTCTTAGGATCACAACCCATCCATAATATTGTCCACTGTGTTAGCAGTACCACACAGTACAATAATTATTAGGTGTGGAATTAGTGCCCCATTATACATTTTCAATCTTGGAATGGGGAATACCCAAGGGAATTTGTGTTTTCACACCCATTTCTGCAGAGTTTTCTGCCACTGTGAGGATTTTTTTCTAGATAAATTCTGCATGCTTTGACATGCAAAACTTGGCTGGGGAAACCCCCCAATTATTCTGGTTTTACCTCACATATCATAACCCGGATCTGGATTGAACTCCTGCTCTGCCAGAACTGGGATTTATGGAAAACTTATGATGAGGGCCTTGGTGGGGCACAAGGAGCACAATTAAAAAAAATAAACTTAAAAGAATAAAGAATTTAGGGTCAAAAAGAGGTCAATGTGAACAGTAAAACAAATCCAGACTTATTATCAATTTATATTGCTAATAGTTCAGGAAAAACAAAATAGATACAATTTGAGAAAAATAAGATGAATCATTTTCAAAATACGCCACTGAGACTGACTGCTGACATGAAGGAATAATAAGTCTATTGAAAACGGTGGAGAAGTCAAGAAAAACTATGGGTCCTTTTAAGCATGACCGGGTGAAGCGTCAGGCCTTGTGAGATTACCATGATGTTGTTGGGGATTTTGTCCCATGGAAAAGATTACTTTCTAATTCATGAGAATGTTTAGATACCAGTCGCTGTCAAAAGCCTAATTCTGAAGACTATATATTGCACATGTTGGGGAACAGGGTGCAGAGGTTGTGCTTGTGCTAAAGTAGACTGAATTTCAGGACGTAGAAAAGGTACCTTAGCAGCTGAGGCGCATTGATAGCCCATCCGATGCATAGCTTCTGTCATTCTTTTTCCTGTCACCGGTTTTACAGGGCCTGAATTTCTTCATCTAGCGACGGACACGAGGCTGAGGCCAAACAAGGTTCTGTGGTGTGGACTTGGGCTTACAGATTATCTCAGTGAGCAGGTTTTACAGCAATGGCAAAGCTCTGAAAGGGATCAGGGCACCACCCAATTTGATGATATTAGATGCAAGGCAGCGCAGCAACCAAAGGTGATGCGCTTGCCTTGCGTCAAAGGGACAGCAACAAACTAATCTCTAAAAAGATACAGCACATTTTTCTCTCCCCTAGCATGGGGGTACTTCTGGCTGCCATGCACCAACACACATACACCCTTGCGCCCTAGTGCAAGGGTGTGTGTGTTCTTTAAAGTACAAGCGCATAGATTTATTAACATTTTGCCCCGTGGTTGTACCAATTTTTCTTACGTCGCCACAACGCAGAATGTTAGACCAGATTTACAAAGCCACGCTAGTCAGATTAGTGTGACTTTACATGGTATTTTTCCCAAAAATGTAATGTTACAGTTGGAGTGGTGTTCAATGGGTGGGGTGCGGGCATTCCACGCATCCACCCATGGATTATGATGCAATCCCTGATTTAATAATGTAAGTAAACCTGGGATTGCACCTAAATGCTATGCCTCCCCGTACCCGTCATAAGGAGGAGAAATATCTTTATTTTTCCTTGTTACTTCCTCTTTCTATGTGTGCTGCATTCCACAGCACACATAGAAAGAGGGAATGCTTCTAAGGTTTGTTTTTGTGCAGGAAGGTATCCTTGGTATACCCCAAATGTATTGGCATTGACGCTAGGCAGCATTCAGTGCGTCAGCGCTAGGAAACACCAGTAATGCAACATATCATAGTAAATATGGTGCATCTCTGCTCTCTACCATTTGCAATGCAGTGCCGCAACTTTCCTTACTGCCCTGCATTGCAAGAAACATTAGCATATAAGGGGGACTGGGGTGCTTATAGGTACAGCATACATGCCCCTAGAGTATATGTATTACAACAAAGGTATGCAGTTCCTAGGAAAGGTTGAAGGGAAAAGTAGATGACTGGTCAGTATAGATTAATGTCCAAAAGGGGAGGAGGGTGTCTTTGACTTTAGGAACTGGGGCCATCACACACCTGGCTCGGTGTCATGCTTCGTCATTGGGCATGCTCCTCGTCAGGCCAGCGCTGCAATTCCTGAAGGCCACCCTATTAGGGGCTCTTTGTCGGAGATCTTTTATTCCCAAATCTGTGGGGTGGGGTGCGAGTATAGACACTTGTGGTGTAGATGAGTGTCAAGGGTTTAGGTGCAAAGTGAAGGGGATTATAAAATGGGACCCAGTGGTACTTAAAATTAATTTCAATCAGCGAGTCCACTTGTCCCAATTAAAACGAGAATGGCAAACTACTGATGTAATGTTTAGCGGTGGCTACAGTATAGAGGTCAACATGTTTCTTGCCTAGGTTGTCACAAGATCAATTGGCAATTCTTCAGGACTGGAAAAATAAAATAACTATCAACACAGTAGTTGATTTCCTAATTAGTATCCAAGGTAAACCAAATACACAACCAACCTAACAGTGAGGTACGAATAGTTTCTTACCTGTCGGTGTAGTTTTGCATCTTGAAGAATTTTCTGGATTCACATGCTGGTCATTATTCCGCCATCTAGAGGTTGGGTCCGGAACTGTAGTATTTCTTTCCTTTTTTGTGTTGTTGGTGGGTGTCGACATACAACCTTTTGGTGTCCTCCAGTGACGTCGACAGGCTCCGGAAGCTCCCACCTTTGGTCGCCATCTTCGGATTCTTTTTTTTCCCCCTTCTCCTCCTATTCTCATCCTTGCTGGCGGAGGAGGGTGGGTTCGCTAGTGAATCCAGAAAATTCTTCAAGCTGCAGAACTACACCGACAGATAAGAAACTATTCGTTTTGCAGCGCGAATCTTTTCTGGATTCACATGCTGTGCATAGACTTTGTAGCGGTTTGCTAGTCTTGTGGTGGCTGGGTGGAAGATGAGCTTTGGTTTGTGAATAGATGTTGTAAGACCTTTTCTCCTAAGTGTGCTTCTTTACTCATTTGAATGTCCACACAGTAATGTCTTGTGAATGTGTGCACTGGAGACCTTGTTGCAGCCATGCAGATGTCCTGAATTGTAGTATTAGCTAGAAAGGCAATAGTTGCTCCTTTCTTTCTTGTTGAGTGTGCCTGCAGGGTACCTTGTAAGGTCTGTCCTGCTTGCCTGTGGCATAACTGTATGGCTGGCGCTATCCATCTTGCAATGGTGTTTTTGGTTACTGGTCTTCCTAGAAAACTGTTTGCAAAGGATACAAGGAACTGTTTTGTTTTCCTGTATTCTTTCAATGTAGTACATGACCGCACTTCTTGTTTCAACTGTGTGTAAAGCTCTTTCTGCTTTTGTCTTTGGGTTTTGAAAGAAACTTGGTATTTGTATACTCTGATTTATGTGGAATCTTGATACCACTTTTGGTATGAATTGAGGATCTGTCCTCATGACAATCCTGTAACTATCTATGGAAGTACGGTTCCTGTAGTGTTAGTGCCTGTAATTCACTAACTCTACGCAAGGATGGTATTGCCACTAAAAATGCAGTTGTTAGTGTTAGCATTTGTTGTGTTGCTTTGTGCAGTGGTTCAAAATAGTGCTTTCATCATTTGTGCTAGAATTATGTTCAGGTTCCATGTGGGTTCTGGTACCATTTTTGGAAGTGCATTTCTTTTTGCTCCTTCTAAGAACCTTTTGACCACATGTGAAGTGAATAAACTTTTCCTTGTTTCGCCTCTGCTATAAGCTACAATTGCTGCTCATTGCACTTTCAATGATGTATAGCATCATTTACTTTCTAGTGAATGTGTCAAGTACTTTAGCACTGTTCTCTCCTTTGAAAGACGTCTTATAAGACACCATTGTGTATAGCTCTTCCACTTCACTGTATAACATTTTCTTGTTGTTGGTTTCCTAGCTTCTCTTAGAACAGCCATTGTGACTTCTGGTAGCTTGAGATGTGCAAATTCTAAGTCCTCAGGGCCATGCCGCTAGGCCTAAACTCTTTGGTTCTGGGTGAAGTACTTTTCCATTTTGCATTGTTAGCAAGTCTTTCTCTTTTGGCAGATTGTGCATTGTTCCTTGGGATATCTGCATTATTTCTGAGAACCAAGTTTGCCCGGCCCACTGTGGTGCGATGAGAATCATTGTCAGTTGGCTGATTTTGCCTTTGCCGATCACCTTGTTCATCAATGGTATTGGGGGAAAACCGTAAGCAAATATCCATGACCAGTCTATCCATAGTGCATTCCCTAGGGACTGACTACAAGGTCGCCTGGATGCGAGATTTTGGCTTTTTGCATTGTGGGGTGTGGCAAATAGGTCTATTTGTGGTGTCCCACACTTCCTGAATTTTTTGGGGGGGTTATGCTTGATTTAGTTCCCGCTCGTGGGATGATGTTGTTTGTCTGCTCAGTCCATCTTCTTCTACCTTGTCCTTCCCTGGTAGGTGTACTGCTATCATTTTTATTCCCCTTGGAATTGCCCATCTCCAAATCTCATGAGCTAGTGTCGAGAGTGCTACCGACTGAGTTCCTCCTTGTTTTTATGTAAAACATTGTTGTGTTGTCAGTTGTATCAACACCCTTTTCCTGTATAGCTCTTTCTGAAAGGATTTTAAGGCTAAGAATACTGTTTCCAACTCCAAGATATTGATGTGTTTTACTGCATCCTGCTGTGTCCACAATCCCCTCACCTTGAGGTTGTTCATGTGTGCTCCCCATCCCATTAGGGATGCCTATGTTGTTATGGTTACTGTCGGAGTTGGTGTTGTGAAAAGTCTGCCATGTGCTATGTTTGTTTTGTTCCACCATGCCATCTCTTGAACTGTCTGCGTGACAACCACTAGATCCTCTCAACTCCCTGTGACAATGGCTGCTGAAGCCATTCCTGGAACGGTCACATGTGTAAGTGAATGTTGGGGACTGAAAGAATGCATGAAGTCATCATTCCCAGCAGTTTCCTCACTGTCAGAGCTTGCCACCTGGGGTTTAGATGTGTCTCTTTCAGTAGTGCTAATTTTTTCCTCTCGCTTTCGAAAGCCTTTCCTAATATTGTGTTGATTTGTGCTCCTAAGAACACCTTCTGGTTTTGTTGACGATTTGTCCCAGTGTGTTGAGATCCTAGTTTAATTAGTGTTTCAATTACTTGCTGTATATGCTGTTTCCATGTATTGTACTAACCATTTGTGTAGGTACGGGTAAACATGAATTCCTTGTCTTAGGTGAGCGGCTACCGCAGCTAGGCCTTTTGTGAAGACTCTTGGTGCTGATTTTAGCCCGAAAGATAGCACCTTGAACTGGTAGTGTGTCTTGTTGACCACAAATCTTAATAGACTCGTGTCTCTCTTGTTCATGGAAATGTTCAAGTACACATCCTTTAAGTCTATGGTTTTCATGTAGTCTCCTGTTTGCAGCTGAGGTATTACCTCTTGCAGTATTGTCATCTTGAATCTTTGAGTCTTTATGAATTTGTTGAGGAACCTTAGGTCTAGTATTGGTCAAAAAGTTCTGTCCATCTTTGGGATAAGGAAGTATGTGGAGTAAATGCCCTTGTTCCTTTCCTTGTGTGGTACTTGCTCTATTGCATGTTTATTCAGAAGTTCTTGTACCTCTTGCAGTAATTGAGATAATTCCCTTTTGAAATGTTTTGTCCTGCTTGGCTGTTTTGTTTGGCGGTTTCTTTGCAAGCTTTATGCAATAACCATACTGCATTATGTTTAGTATCCATTTGTCTGAAGTTATCTTTTTCCACTCTTTGAGGAAGTATGTTAACCTGCCTCCTACTGGTGTAATATGTTGCAGGAACTGTTTGCTTTACTGTTTTTTAGTTTGCCTTGCTTTTCTTTTGTGTAGCACACTCTGTGATGTCTCTGGAATGTGCACAAGTTTTAGAGCGCAGTCACTTGGTGGTTGTTTGTGGTCCCCCTCTTTGTGGCTGACCTCTTCCCCGAGGGCGCCCTCGAAAGGATTGCCTACGCTGTTGGTATTGCCAATTCTGCTGCTGTCGTTGGTGTTGTCCCTGGCTTACTCCTTAGTAAGTCTGTTGAAAAGCTTGGTGCGAGGTTGTAGGCCGGTGGTTACCTCTGCCCATTGGTCTCCATAAGGGTGTGCCTCTAAACATGCCACTGAACTGCAGTGCACTCATAGACCTTGCTGTTTCATTGTCTTTCTTTAATTGGTTTAGTTTTTCATCCACCACACTTCCAAATATCTGGTCTCCATTGAAAGGTGGGTTTATAATGTTATTTTGCACTTCTGGCTTGAAACCAGGGATTTGCAGCCATGCATGCATCCTTTCGGTGATGCTGATTACCATTTGTCTGCTGGCTTTTTCAGGAGTGTCTGAGGCCTATTTTAACCATGTTAAGTGTTTTGCCCTCCATTAGAATTGCTCTGGTAGTTGTTTTAACAGCTCTCCAATTTCTTCCCAATTTTGATAAGCCTGCTTGTTGATCAAGGCACTAGAATTAGCTATGCGCCATTGAATAGCCGCATTTCTCTCAACCTTTCTTCCCATGAGATCCATCCTTTTGCTCTCTTTGTCAGGTGGAGGGCACACATTAGTAGGTACATTAGCTCTCTTTCGAGACGTAAAAGCTATAATTGAGTCTGCTGTCACTGAACCCTTGATGTACACAGGATCCTTAGAGGAATGCTTGTACTTTTTCTCTCCTCTTGGTGTGACTGCCTTGCATGTGGCTGGTTCTTTAAAAGTTTCATTACCTTGATTCTAAAACACTTGGCAACAAGGGAAGAAATTGACACCTTGTTTGGGTAGGCAGTAAGGTTTCTAACAGAAAACACGACTGGGGTTTGTTCTTCCAATTGCACTCCATAGGTGTCTGTTGCTTTCTTTATGACTTGGTTGTACATTCCAGTGTCATCTGGTGGTTTCCCTTTCAATGACGGTGTCCCCGTCTTTACTGGAGAGGCCCAGGTCTCCAAGCAATGGTGGTGGGTCTTGACCCTTCATGTTATAATTGGCTCTTATCTGCCACTCTATTGCTCTCAACGTCTTTGGGGTGAAAGCTGAACATGCGTTGCAATCGTCGCTTCGGTGATCTAATGGCAGGCAAAGGTTGCAGACTGGATGGTGGCTTTTTGTGCGTATTTGTGGTGACAATTGTCACAGAATTTGAAAGGTGTTTTGTCCATTACTGCGCACAAGAAAGCCCCTACATGCGCATTCGTGTCGTCGAAGGTTTGCTTCTCCCTCTTCGTCGCACTCTGGCTTGTAGGATTGAAGTCCGGCATGAAGTCCGGCATGCGAGACTCTTTCCTCCTGTTCTTTGGATAATTTTCATTATTTGTTTTGCCAATTCCTCTCTACAGTCTTCTGGAGCTCCTCCGTCTTGATCCAGACCCAACAGCAGAAAAAGAGAATCTGATGATGGCGACCAAAGGTGGGAGCTTCTGGAGAAAGCCAATGGACGTCACAGGAGGACACCAAATGGTGCTGTTGACACCCACCAACAACAACAAAACAAAAAAAAGAAAAGAAATACTACAATTCCAGACCCAACCAGTAGATGCAGAATAACTCACAGCGTGTGAATCCAGAAAAGACTCATGCTGCAAAACCTTATTTTTAGATCAACCCATCTGGGGTGGTTCAACAGCTGCATCGATTGCTGGTAGAGGGAACAATAAGGATTTCTTAACGTCGGTTGAGCAGCAGCTCAGTAGCCATTCGACCTACCCAGGCTCCACCTGCTCAGCAGGTCTAAAAACAAAGTACCTCACTGTTAGGTTCTGGCGCAATCTGAATCTGTAAATTGGGTGCTGTGGTCTTGTTCCCATTCATTTTGTTCGTTTCATCAGAGGGCTAGAAGCTCAGAGGCAGATTTCCGAAGGGCTTACGTTTCCCTTCTGAGATGTAAGTCATCGCAAGGCAACCCAATACCTTTAATGGGATTACTAAGCCACGCAAAGCAACCTTGCATGTCTCTCCATGGTTTACTAAATCTAAAGTGATGCAAGGCAACACATATCAATGCATTGTGTTACCTTGCAGCAGTGAGGCATTCCACGGGTGGAGTAGAAGTATTCCCACACATCCACCCATGGATTTTGTCACATTCCAGGTTTACAAAGAGTTGTAAACCTGGGAATGCATCAAAAAGGAACGCCTCCCAAACCCAGATGTCATGAGTAGAAATAGGTTTATTTCTCCACATTACTTCCTTTTTCTGTGTGATGCTTTCCGCATCACACATAGAAAAAAGAAAACATCTTTAAGGATTGTTTTTGTGCGCAAGGTGTCCCTTCCTGCACAAAAATAATTCCGCCTGTGTGACGGGGTGAGACAGCACAGATCCGAGACAGGCATGAGTCCAACCCTTACAAAATTGAAAAGTACCCTCTACCCTCTCTCTACACAGCAACCTGAAACCTGGGACCGAGCGAAGACAGCAGTCTATGTACCCGAGGACGAAAGTGAACACTGTTTCTTTAATTGGACCGAGTTCGGATCAAGCCCCGGCCCCTTTTGTGACGCGCAGGACAACGACGAAGAAAATCCCGGAAACACCCAGGAGCCGGGGTGTTCGAAAACTGGAGGAGAGGAAGCAGAGAGCGTGGAGGAGAGAGCGGAGAACGAACGAGGACAAAGCGAAGGCGAAAAGAGAGCGAACTCGGCCAAGAGAACAGCAAAGCCAGGAGGCCAACAACTAGGCGTGTCGCCCAGCCATGCTTCAGGAGAAGCGTGGCTTGCACAGGTACGTTCGCATATCTCGGGTTGGGCGGGAAGGAAGGGGTTTAAACACAGTCACATCTCAAACGCTCTTGTCACTCCCTGCCCTGAGCACTATCGGCACTTCGCAGTACGCCCTTTTGTTTATGCTTTTGTGCACCGAGTGACTCCTCACTACCCTTCCCCTTCCACGTTGTAAATATTGGTCACCCGACTGAAGTCAGTCTATTTTTTCTTTTCTTGGGTCCCAGAAAGTCTGGACGGCGTCTGTTCACGTCCCAATCAACCTGGAGTGGAGAAGATGAAGCCTGGAGACCCGTAAAAGTCATCTTTCCCTGGAGAAGAAAGAAAGTGAAGCCCCACTTCCCTACTATAGAAACACTTTACTCCGAAAGCGCCTATTAAAACCAATAAAACCCACTTTAAGTTCTGTACGTGTCACTGCGAGTCTCTCTAGTCCGCCACAGCCTGTAACACAGGCACCATGGTGCAATGGTGCCTGCGTTTGCGTCAGGCAGCCTCAGGTGCGCCAGCGCAAGAAGGGAGCAGAAATGGCACATTTCTGATGTCTCCCTTTTAAGCAACGCAGCAAGGCAACTTCCCTTGTTGTGCTGTGTTATGTGAAATGTTAGTACATCTTTCCCTCAGCCTTGTAAAATTGCCCTGTATATTAAAGATAAACGTCTGCAACCCTAAGTGAGCTCGGCAACTGTTTTCATTATAGCGGATTCTAGTGATGCCCTGCAAATCCCTCTAATTTCGTCTCCCCTCTGCAGTCATCTTAGTACGCATCAGAAACTGGCCCAGACCCACAGAGAATATGTCCCATGTTCACTAACGTAACGAATATTGAGGTTAGGACCACTAGCCTCTAGACTGGGCTCTCCAGTAATCACGAAAACGCAGTTTTCTCCTTAGATT
Source organism: Lissotriton vulgaris (assembly GCF_964263255.1). Lineage (NCBI taxonomy): Eukaryota > Metazoa > Chordata > Amphibia > Caudata > Salamandridae > Lissotriton > Lissotriton vulgaris. The sequence goes on from NC_141698.1 coordinate 467,483,250, forward strand.
ATTCACTTTTATTTCAGTTCAAACATTTCAAATTTCATGTTTAGACTTGATCTTTGATGTTCATATATCTTGCCAACATAATAAACTCTTATGTTGTGTTAACCATCATTGAATTAATCCAAAACTTCCAGATTTTCAAAATACCCAATGCATTTCGGGTCAAACAACAGCCATGACCCTTCGTCAGGGGTCTATATAAAGGGAATCAAACAGGACCAAATTAGTCACCCAACAACATGGAAAGAATGTATTGCCACATGGCTAAACAACTCACTATATGGTAAAGGAAAACGGAAGAAAGTAGTGCAACAAGAACCCAAATGAGCCACAGTTAAACGATGAATGCCTGGCTAGAGAATGCAAAAAACGAGCAGAAAAAGGCTCCACCAAAGTGCTTATAAGAGAGTCTGAGCATTAGTTACTGGCTTAAGTGAAGACGCTCTGACCGCGCTGTAACAAACGAAATACAACACAAATTGGCAAACTTACAGATTTGAACGCGCGTTCGCGCTTCCTTGGACATCAACCGGTTAGTCACTGTCCAACTAACTGCGTGTTGATAGGTGATTCAGAGTGTCACGTGATCGCGGTGGCAACCAATGGCGTTGCAGCACAGCGGTCACGTGAGATGAGTGTACTAGCTTCAAAACAAAGATGTGATCACATTAGATAAACAAACATGCGCCCTCGGGAGAAAGATCGATCAGCGCGTGGTGAACGCGAACCATAAAACAATGCTAGAAACAAAAACAAATGCTAGAGGAAACGGAACTCACAGCATGAACAGTAACATACATACAATAACAGAATGGGTAAACATAGCTACTATCGAACTTTATCTCATGACAACTAGATGATTATGTGGGGAAACAGGGACTGAGCACAAGTCAATGACTCATAAAACCCACGCATACTCTATGCGATCATTCAACCCAATTGGCTGGGCAGAGTTCAATTTTTTTATCCAGTGAAACTCTGCTCTGAGTCTTTGTTTCATAGGATCCATGTCGGGGCGCTGAGGGACGACCTCTAGAACCATGAATTTTAACTGGGAAATTTGGTGATTAGATTCTTTCCAGTGGCACGCTATTGCTGATTTCAGGTTACTGAGCCTGATATTGCTTTTATGTTCTGTGATACGAATTTTCACTTTGCGCTCGGTCTGTCCAATGTATACCTTGCCACATGGGCATTTTATTAAGTATATGCAATTCATAGTATCACAATTGCCAGAATACTCCAATTCAATGGGAAAACCTTTAGTTGGATGCATCAAGGTGTTTCCACAGATGACGTTGTTGCAATGAATGCAATTAAAACATTTAGACATTCCTTTCCAGTTCTTTTTCTCTTTACTAGGGGTATTCAACAGTTCCTTCAAATTTTTGGATCTTTGATATGCGAAAGTGACATGATCGTTGTATATGTCTCTTAGATCCGGCTCATTTTGTACAAGATGCCAATGTTTGTTGATGATTCTCTTTATCTTTCCAGAATCAGTAGAAAATTTCAGTACACATACAGTTTTTTGGGTAGTTGATTTGATTTTGGGTGTCAATAAATCAACTCGCTTTATTTTGTCAACTTTAGCTATAGCTTGTATGAGAATATCATCAGGGTACCCTCGTTTTTTGTACTTTGCTGTTTGTTGCGACATTGATTTTTTGGCTTGTTCTTCATCCGATGTGATGCGCTTTAGTCGTGTGTATTGCGAAAATGGCAAATGTTTTTTCAATGGCTCCGGATGGAAGCTTTGGAACAGTAAACTTGAGTTTCTGTCAGTGGGTTTTTGAAACACTTTAGTGCTGATCTCATGATTGGCGATGTTAATCTGTACGTCAAGAAAATATATCGAGTCTTGAGATATGGTGTGGGTGAATTTGATCCTCTCACTTTGATCATTGAGTATCTTAATGTGGTCTTCCAATGCTTCTCTGGAACCGCACCAGATCAAAAAAATGTCATCAATGAATCTTTTAAACATGGTGAGACCTTCAGACCATGTTCGATTGCCAAGTATATGATCATTTTCAAATTTTTGCATAAAAATGTTCGCATATGAGGGGGCCCCCCCAAAACCCATGGATGTACCATTAGATTGATTATAAAATGCTCCATTCCATTCAAAATAGCTATGATACAGTGCATACTGCATCAATTCCAGTATCAAAACTCTCTGGTAATCTTCTAGGTCACTGTTCAATAAACTCCATTCCAGAGCTTCAATGCCCTCTTTGTGTGGGATTGAAGTGTACAATGCCACTACGTCAATCGTACATAACCAGTATTTATCTCTGGGTGATAGTTTCACACTGTTTAACATGTTCAAAAACGAAGTGGTGTCCTTGATATATGTAACGCTTTTCTGAACAAGCGGTTGTAAGAATTTGTCGACAAACTTGCCAATAGGTTCCGAGATTGACCCGCAGGCCGAGACAATGGGTCTGAATGGTGGTCTAATGGGGTCCTTATGTATCTTGGGCAACATGTAGAGTTGCGGTCTCCTGGGGAATTTGAGATGAAAGAAAGCATGAGTCTTCTGACTTATCCATTTCATGCTCAAGGCGTGGTCTACAATTTGATACAGGATTTTTTGGTACTCAACTGTGGGATCTGCAATTAGTGGTAGATAAATATCTCGATTCTGGACATGATTATTGACGCTGGATGTGTAGAATTCAGTGTCCATGACTATCAGGGCACCTCCCTTATCGGCTTTTTGGAAAGTTAGATCTTTGTCTTTACTGAGGTTTTTAAGCGTGTTCCATTCTTTGATGCTTAAGTTTGATCTCTTGGCTTTGCTGAAGGAAATTGTTTGAATTTCAGACATCACTGATCTCTCAAATGCTTCTAATGTTTTGTGAGTGGTTGGAGCACAGAAGGTGCTCGTGGTTTGAAATCTTGATCCCAAACTGGGATGAGATCGGTTTGACTGGTGTCTTTGAAGAAATATTTCAACTTTAAGTTCCTGAAAAACCTGAAGAGTGAAATTTCAGTCTCTCCGATGTTAGACCTGTATGTTGGTACGAATGTGGTTCCTTTATTTAGTACTGCCAGCTGCATGGAGGTTAATGGTTTCTCCGAGATGTTAATCACTAGGTTATTTTCTGTACTTGACTCCGTGTTCGCTTCGCGATTTCCTCTGCTGTTTCTTTTCCTTTTTGCCCTTCTTGTTGCAATGGTGTAGGTGGAGCGTTTGCTGCTGGACTTATGTCTAAAAAAGTTGGTTGTGATACGTTTGTTTGGCCAGTTGATATTTCTTCTGTTTGTTTGCTGGTTTTTGTTAAGGGTAATCTGTTTTGCGCAATGTCAAGCCAAAAAAATCAATGTCGCAACAAACAGCAAAGTACAAAAAACGAGGGTACCCTGATGATATTCTCATACAAGCTATAGCTAAAGTTGACAAAATAAAGCGAGTTGATTTATTGACACCCAAAATCAAATCAACTACCCAAAAAACTGTATGTGTACTGAAATTTTCTACTGATTCTGGAAAGATAAAGAGAATCATCAACAAACATTGGCATCTTGTACAAAATGAGCCGGATCTAAGAGACATATACAACGATCATGTCACTTTCGCATATCAAAGATCCAAAAATTTGAAGGAACTGTTGAATACCCCTAGTAAAGAGAAAAAGAACTGGAAAGGAATGTCTAAATGTTTTAATTGCATTCATTGCAACAACGTCATCTGTGGAAACACCTTGATGCATCCAACTAAAGGTTTTCCCATTGAATTGGAGTATTCTGGCAATTGTGATACTATGAATTGCATATACTTAATAAAATGCCCATGTGGCAAGGTATACATTGGACAGACCGAGCGCAAAGTGAAAATTCGTATCACAGAACATAAAAGCAATATCAGGCTCAGTAACCTGAAATCAGCAATAGCGTGCCACTGGAAAGAATCTAATCACCAAATTTCCCAGTTAAAATTCATGGTTCTAGAGGTCATCCCTCAGCGCCCCGACATGGATCCTATGAAACAAAGACTCAGAGCAGAGTTTCACTGGATCAAAAAATTGAACTCTGCCCAGCCAATTGGGTTGAATGATCGCATAGAGTATGCGTGGGTTTTATGAGTCATTGACTTGTGCTCAGTCCCTGTTTCCCCACATAATCATCTAGTTGTCATGAGATAAAGTTCGATAGTAGCTATGTTTACCCATTCTGTTATTGTATGTATGTTACTGTTCATGCTGTGAGTTCCGTTTCCTCTAGCATTTGTTTTTGTTTCTAGCATTGTTTTATGGTTCGCGTTCACCACGCGCTGATCGATCTTTCTCCCGAGGGCGCATGTTTGTTTATCTAATGTGATCACATCTTTGTTTTGAAGCTAGTACACTCATCTCACGTGACCGCTGTGCTGCACGCCATTGGTTGCCACCGCGATCACGTGACACTCTGAATCACCTATCAACACGCAGTTAGTTGGACAGTGACTAACCGGTTGATGTCCAAGGAAGCGCGAACGCGCGTTCAAATCTGTAAGTTTGCCAATTTGTGTTGTATTTCGTTTGTTACAGCGCGGTCAGAGCGTCTTCACTTAAGCCAGTAACTAATGCTCAGACTCTCTTATAAGCACTTTGGTGGAGCCTTTTTCTGCTCGTTTTTTGCATTCTCTAGCCAGGCATTCATCGTTTAACTGTGGCTCATTTGGGTTCTTGTTGCACTACTTTCTTCCGTTTTCCTTTACCATATAGTGAGTTGTTTAGCCATGTGGCAATACATTCTTTCCATGTTGTTGGGTGACTAATTTGGTCCTGTTTGATTCCCTTTATATAGACCCCTGACGAAGGGTCATGGCTGTTGTTTGACCCGAAATGCATTGGGTATTTTGAAAATCTGGAAGTTTTGGATTAATTCAATGATGGTTAACACAACATAAGAGTTTATTATGTTGGCAAGATATATGAACATCAAAGATCAAGTCTAAACATGAAATTTGAAATGTTTGAACTGAAATAAAAGTGAATAATCTAAGGAGAAAACTGCGTTTTCGTGATTACTGGAGAGCCCAGTCTAGAGGCTAGTGGTCCTAACCTCAATATTCGTTACATTTTCTAAGGCACGTTCGGGCTACGTGCGACGACGAGGGCTCCCACCAGGAAATTCAAAGCAATCTTTTTCGAAAAAGTTTACAGAGTGCTCAGGATAACACAAACCATGTTCACTAACGACATTTAAAGGTTGCCTTTGCCCCTTGCTACCTCGGGCACTGCTCTTGCAACCCCTGGCCTTAGGGGTCGCAAAAGCCTCAACAGATTCAAATTTGCTGGACTCTTTAATAGCAGAAAATAAATAACTAATATAAACTTCATTTATTTCTCGTTTATGTAAAAAAACATAAGGAGGTGCTCCAGGCTGGTGCTGGCTGGTGACAGGAAACATGCTACTGTTTCAGTTTGTCAATAAGCAACAAGCCCTTCAAGGCCTTGTAGTCCCCAAGCTCCTCTAAGGGCGGTGTATGTTTACCCTGCAGTGTAAACTAGGGATTTTGACGTTTTTCCTCCACTTTAGTCGAAAATTTAGAAATTAGAAGGACGTCTTTCTTCAGTAGGCTTTCCTAGTTTTTCAGTTCTGGACCCTAGATGTGATTGTGGGCCTGTGATTTGTATTGGCAAAAGTTTAAGAATACATCATTTTTAAAAACTGCAAAATGTTCCAGCATTTAAGATATTCACAGTTCGGGCTTTCATTTTACTTTTTCCATTTTCTCTAGTGTTCATTTATGTTGGCTCCTTCAGCACTACGTGGATGCCAAGCCTTCATGTTGCTTATTTGTGTTGCTTCCTTACTTTCAGTTTGCTTATGTGTGCGATTTTAATGTCTTCTATGCGAGGTCATTGACATTATGAGTCAATGGAAAATCAAACTATGCAAGGTGGTTGACTAAATAATTTTTCGATCTGTTCTTAACAACGTAATTTCCAGAGCCACTGTGTCAATTTTAGTTTCCAATGTTTGGCATGAATCAGTGATTCATTTGCCGGACATGGCTGAAGAACGCCTAGAGACCCTCCATGGCCACTGGCAGCAACACCATCTGCACAGCTGTCACTATGGATACTGCACTATTTTATGTGCTTGCATTCTTTTTCTAGCTTTACCCTTTACCATGGCAGAGCCCTCAGCGGAAGCCACCTTCCAGAAACTATGGGGATATTTACAAGCCCCTTGAGACGCAGGTGCGTCACATTTAACATGGGAAAAAGTGACATACCGGTGGCACAAGGGACTTGTAACTAAGCCCCTTTGTATGGGGGGCACTTTCTCATCAGTGTCTATCTGTGGGAATGAATAAGAAATAATGCCACTGGGCCTGACAGTGCCCGTGCATGTGTATGGATGACGTTTCATGTCGAGGTAAATGTCTTCCCCGCCCCCCCATCCCGCAATGTCCTCACAGGGTTGGCTCCCTCCCGCCACAGCAACAACATTTTTTTTGCCCCTCTGTTTTAGTTTCCACTCTTCTTTTTCAGGGGTTCCCAAAGCATTCCACAACAGTTATTCAGACGAGGGGCAGCCCCCCATAAAGTCAACACAAGACCAAACCCCCTGCTGCGCAGATACCTTTGTTAGTTGAGCAGCCCAGGGCCCCTCGACAGGCAGTCATATGAATTTTGATGACTTCATTGACTATTCTCCTGCCCCAGGTACTCATACAGAGGCAAAGGAGAGATTTCACCCATCCTCATTCCTGGATGGCGGTGGTTGGACAGGACTTTAGCATGATTTTTGTATGTGCTAACCAAAAGTGTCTCGAATTACACTATTGTACCATTTTGCTGGCCACGCCCTAAGGTGGGTTGTATTTAAAGTGGTGGTCATTGTTTATTGAGCCATTTACAAAGGTTTCCATGGTTTTATTGTATCTAGGTTCAGATGGCGTACATCTTTTCGATCATTAAGATCAAATCGCCAGTCTCTTGTTATGCCCAGCCATAGAACTGCCACTGTTGGGATCCGCTTTTATTATTGCTAGTTCTAAAACATGGACTTATCCTGCTTTGGAGCTGCAAGTGGAATCCTTCCTAAATCATTTCAGGAAACTCTTTAAAAATCACTTGATAGAGGTCAGGACTTTGTCTTAGTGTCTGGTTATTTAGCACCATGACACTACAGTGTATATGCCCGTTACAAATGGCATTAACATAACATAATATAGCCTCCTACTCTGAGCTACTGTCCCTATTAAATGGGCATACTAAAACACTTGCAATCATATGCTCTTTGGCTTGTCTATGTGGTTTCAGATTTGCCCTTCCATTTTTAACTCATTTGCAGTAATCTCATTCCATGACCCTGCCATCAGTCATAAATGTAGTAAACGTTGTCAGGCGGAGTTCAGTGTCTTCTTCTCTGGTCTAGAATCCAGTGATCCCACCACGTCCCTCTCTCAACAGGTAAGTAGCCATTCTTGTGGGTCCTGTGGTTACATGGTAGTATCCTGTGTGGGAAAAGTTATTTACCACTTGTGTCCCACAGCCACCAGAACTATTGTGCCCAATTGGTTAACCAAGTTACTCCCTTTGGACACTTAACTGTCCAGGGACAGTGAATTACAGCAGTCAATGCTTACTGTAAGAGTGAAAACGTGTATAACCCGAGATATATCACACACTAAATAATAAATCAATGAACACACTGTCCAGTTAGTTGTAGGAAGCTGGCTCTGTATATACTATACCAAAGTAAGGTATAGTGTGCACAGAGTCCAGTAGAACCCCAAAGGTAGGCAGAGGTAAAAGTAGATAATACCGTACTCTCTATTTGTGGTAATGTGGGTGAGCAGTAAGGCTTTATCAGAGAGTGGTGTTAAGCATTTATTGTACAGACTCATGCAAGAAATTATGTCACACATTCAAAGACTGAACTCAGCCATTTTGTTTGTATAAAAATATTATTTAGTTATTTTATTTCTAGAACCAAGCCAGGCCTGGTGCAGGTAAGTGAACTAATACTTTGCAATATTTATGCAGAACATTACAGTTGAATGCAGGTTCATATGCAGTTGGTTGATTTACGGGTAAGTCAATAATCAGAATTTCTTTTCAGTTACTTTTTAGATTACAGTATACGGTACTTCTTGCATTACTTTTTTAGTTAATTTTGCTAATCAGTGGGAAATGCCTAGATATCACACTGAGACATTTCCTAGACAAAAGGTAAGTAATTCACTTTTTACACTTATGCAGTTTTTCAAGGTTTCATACAAAGCAATTCAATACTTTAAAGAATTTTCAGTTAAGAAAAGCAGTCAATGCAATCCTATGGGAGGAAATGAAGCTATCGGTTAACAGGTAAGTATTTGTTTGTGGTAATTGGGTTTCTGGGGTTAGAACCAGTGTTCCTCCAGGGTCAAGGATGCACTCTCAAAATACCCTCAACGGCCCTAGGGTGGCCGGGTGCAGAGTGCTGAGGCCAATGTTATCCAATGGGGGATAGGGGACCTCCGGTTGGTTGCTGCTCATGAGCAGGCCACAAGGTTGTGCAAAGCTCCTAGGGTTTAGCTCAGGGCAAAGGGGGATCCGAGTTAGCACACACGGTGCACCCACAGTGGCACAGGGGAGGCTGGGTGCAGAGTGCTGATTTGGAGTCAGGTACCCTGTTGTTTTCAATGGGAGTTACCGGTTTTGGATTTTGGCTGCATTCTCGGTCCAGGAAGACTTCTGGGAGGAACCAACAGCTAGGCAGGTAAGTTGGAGGGCTCAAGGACGTAGGTGCACCATGGGTTCCCTTCTGCAGAGCGCAGGGCGGCTGGATGCAGGGGTGTCTTTTGAGGTTGGATATCACCTTACCAGGCCACTTACAGTCAGAGGCTGCAGGTGACGTCGGGGAGTCCTGGAGGGGTCAACCCACAGTGGACACGGACTTTGGAGCGCTGGGACACCTCGCTAAGACCAGTGGGCTACTCGGATTCGGGCCGTAGGCGTCAGTGCAGTGTGGTTCCAGGCGTCAGTTTTGTTTGTCCTCAGCAGGCTCAGAGTCTGTCTTGGCTGTATCTTTTTAACAGAGCTGCTGTTCACAGGAGATCCGGTCTTTTTTTAAAGCAATCAGTCCTCCCAGAAGTTTTGGAGGACGCCGGCTGCAGGACAGAGGACTTTTGGCACCGGATTTCTGGAAAATGCAGATGGGCCGGTAGGGCTGGGGCCAAATCAGTTCTTCTTTGCAGTCCCCTCTGATGGGTGTCTTCTTTCGTCCTTCTTCTAAGGTTGTGGGAATCTGACTTCTTGGTTCAGGCCTGCCCCCTAAATACTATATTTACGGGCTGTTTTAGGGGTATTAAGGTCAGTAGCCAATGGGCTACTGACCTTAGGGTGACTACACCCTTGGTGTCCTCACCCCACGTAGGGGACTGGGCACAGTCCCTAATCCTGATTGGAGAGTGCCTCACCTCGTCTCCCCCACCTGAGGGGTGGGGTTGGCAGAGGTGGGCACAAATTATGGCCTGTTCTACTTTTTCCCGCCTGTCTTCCTGCCGAAAATGAGGAGAGACAGGAAGGGGGTCTGCTCCTGATAGCAGGAGGCTGGGGTCGCAATACAAAGGCGGCAAGGCCTTTAAAGCTCCCCTGCCACAGATGGCTCTTGTTGACACCATCAGGAAAGGCTATATTTCTGGGCTCAGGGAGGGAAGGCTCCCACCCTAGGGGTCCCAAAACATGTCTTGTGATGGCAGGCTGGTGTTTACCAGTCAGGGAACCCATCAGAGGTTGTATAATAAATCTCACACTGACATCAGTGTGGATTTATTATGCTGAGAAGTTTTCTACCAAACTTCCCAGAATTCAGTAAAGCCATTATGGTGCTGTGGAGTTCGTGATGACAAACTCCCAGACCATATACTCTTTATGACTTTACTGCACTTACAGGGTCTAAGAATGGACGTAGACACTGTAGGGGTATAGTGCTCATGCAACTGTACCTTCACCAGTGGTATAGAGCACCCAGCTAGAGGGGTGTCTTACCATACCATAACCACTGGGTTGCAGGCATGGCACACAGGAATGTGTGCAATGTTGACTCTTCACTTTTCTCTGCACCAAAACATGCAGCCTGCAATTATAGCGTGTGTGTTAAGGTACAGGACCTCAAAGGGTGGCACAATATGTGCTGCAGCCCTTAGCGGACTTCCCTGGTCACAGTGCCCTTGGTATCCATGGTGCCTTTTGCAAGGGACTTGCATGTAGTCAGAGAGGTGCTAATTATAAATGTAATGTAAATTGATACTTGTATAGCGCACTACTCACCCGCAAGGGTCTCAAGGCGCTTGTACGAATACCGCTGTGGAACCCATCCTGGCTTTCCCTGTGAGGCGTCCACTCCTGGGCACCCCCAAGGTGGAGGCCAGGCATCCTTAGCGTTGTCGGGGCCGTTGTGGAGATTAAGCAAGCTATTGCCCAGAGTTTCAGAGTGGGACTCCATGATTGGAATAGGCACCGAGGCGAGAATTATCAGGTCCGTGGAATTTTTTGAGCCCAAGACCCGCCGAGGCGGGGAATTGAACCCTGGTCCCAGGCTAGACCTCTGCATCAGGGTCTGCCACTCTAATCATTGAGCCACACTTCTCCGTACAAAGGTACAGTTTTGTGACAGAACACAGGCCCTGGAACCTGATTGGCAGGTATCCAGGAGACATCAAGTCAAAGTGCATCAGAAATCTGGCAAAAAGTGTTAGAGGGTGTGGGGGGGGTGGTTACTGCAAAAGAAACCCAGCTTCCTACAGTAGTGCTACATCTTAATAGAAAAATTGGATTTTTATGTACTGTCCTGTAAAATATGAAGACAGCAATAGGATACATATTGTAATCCACAATGTGCTAGCATATGTTAGAATTTCTTTCACTGTCCCAAAGGCCATTGTAATTATATGGAGGCATACAAAGTCTAAGTCAATGGGACCGAGGCGCAGGCAAAAAATGATGCAATGTAGTAATTGTGCTATGATATGTCTCTTCCTCTGTAGAGTCTAGCTCGAGGTTCAACACAGGGCACATTATTGGGCTGAAGCACAGTTTATGAGGTTCCAGTCACAAATATTAAAAGGTCCTTGTACCCAAAACCCCAATACACAAACAACAAGGGTCCCACCCAAGAACAAAGTTCTGTTTTTTTTCAAATTCAGACCTGCTTGAATTAGTCTGTGTTATGAGAGTCCTAACCAGGCAGGGCCCGGAACTGGCCACCACTGCAGGGAATCGTCAGCAAACATGCATAGTGGTGGTCAGTGAATTTCGCTCTAGGTGAAATTTACAAGAAATGGAGAGGAAGCACCATCCAACCCGAGAGGATGTTTGACAAATATATGATCTGGGGAAAAAAAGTATTACATTTTGAATTCAATTTTATGGGTTTCATACCAACATCTGTACACTTTCCAAATTGTGTAAAGATAGGAACCACCACAAAGAAGATAATAAATATAGTTTAAATTTGATATTAAGTTTAAGTCACATACTGACTGTGTGCAAGAGGGCATCAATTCCAACACAAAAAGGTCACAGAAAATGTGAACATTTCACTCCCCGCCTTCGTTAAGAACTGCACATGCCTCAAACTGCTTCCGATCACAGAGAACATTTCAGGGGTACACTTCTGATAAACATGCTCCCCAGCTATTACCACCATGCATGGCTAAGGCAAGGCCTCACTCATATTATAAACGACCAAGTAATTTAAGTTGGTAACGCTTTTTGTGGTAGATACTCTAGCTAACCGGATATTCCTCACCTTGTGAATCTATGAAAGTGCTAAACAGGGAGCCTGATTTATAATTTGACAGACGGCCCACTCTCCACCAGGGCAAGGGAGGAAATTACTCCATCACCCTGATGGATGCCCCCAGGCAAATGTAGAAATGCCCGCTGGCTCAGTAAACATGTCTAGCATTGACAGGAACTACCGTCACGGTGGTGCCTGTCAATGCAATGTAAGATTGCCGTATGGCTCCGGCGACACAACATTTTATTTTATTTTATTTTTTAAAGTACCAAAGCGGGATATTCTTTTTGAAAATAAAAAATGCAATGCCCCCCACACCATGGGAGTTTCTTCCCAGAGGAGGTATTGTGCAGTTTTCAACACTCCTTACCACACGGTTTTTCCTAGCGGTGACAGGCATTGAGAAATGGCTGTATGTCTGCCGATCTAAGTTAGGTGGGCAGACTACAGCCAAACCACTGATGGCCCTTACTACGTCAGGCCGTTGGAGGGGTTTGGCCACGGCAGAGACAGAGCAGTCTTTGCTGTCGTCATTTAAATCTGACAGGTAGACCATTATGTTGGTGGTAAGGGAACTCTGTTGCAACGGAGTTCCCTCTCTGCCAACATATAATTCAGCTCCAGGATCTGAAAAGGTTTCTGCAAAAGCTCCTGCACGCCACTAGGTGGCGTCATCGGCTGCATCACAACTTTGTACCACCTCCAGGCACTATGACATGAGGCCGCTTAAAGGTGCTACCCGCGCAGGCTAATGGCAGTTTATAGCTTGAAATTTTCTGCGTTCTCAGACATGGAGCTTACTGAACAAATTAAGGACACTGACACTGTAAGTGTACTAGCTTGGAAACTCATTAGTTCTGGAAAGTCAACTGGACAAACCCAGAGGAGGGTGGACATTGTGAAATAATACCAAAGCCATGCCCCTTGGTGGAGGCAGGTCTGGGGAGTTTCCCCTCCTACATAAATCAATGTGAGAGAAAGAAACATGTGAAACATAACTGACTGTCCCACATGAAAAGGTGACATGACCTTTAAAAGAAATGACACATTTCCGTGGCACAAATTTGACAGCAAAAAAGGTCATATATGGAGCGTGGATTGGCAATGACTGTCACAGTCTTCGGAATAAAAAAGCCTCATGGTCCATCTGTGCATTCTCGGAGTATTAGAAATCCTTCTGCAGCATAATTTAGGGGGATAGTGGGAAAATATGCCTTTCAAAAAACGCATCACAACAGGTGACCAGGACAACAAGGGCTGATCAGGTAAATGAAGAAGGCATGAAAGGCAGATAAGTAGCCTTTATTATAGCCTTATAGCCCGCCGTAGAGGGCTGTACCAGCTATTAAAGGCCCTCTCCAGCGTTAAAGGCCCCGAGCCGAAGGCCTTTAACAAGGGAGAGGGACTTTAATAGCGGTATAGTCCATCTACGAAGGGCTATAAGGCTATTAGAACATTCTGCCACTAGAGGACAGAATGTTCTAAACAAAATCCAAAGCCTTTTGGGAGCGTGAGGGGATTGGAATCCCCTCAGGTTCCCTGAAGCCTTTGTTCACAGCCAGAGCTGTGAACAAAGAAACATTGGAATGTTGGAGCCCCGGGCTTATACCAGCCATTATAAGCCCAGAGCACTCCATTGTTTTCAATGGAGCTCCCAACATTCCAATGTTCTAATAGTACATACACCAAAACCTTGTCGGACCAAAGACAAATCAAACAGAAGTTCTTCAGACAGTTTAAAGAGGACCTACTTGCCTCTCCCCGCACCAGGTGACAAATTCTCCACCACAGCTAGAGAAAACGGACGTGTTGATGGATGGTGAGCAGCCAAACTGACATCCACCACTTCTGATAGAAGATCAAAACTTTTTGGTCAAAATCTATGTGTTTATTCTGCTCCATCTCCACACATGGAGGTGTAAATGTTGGAGCTTTGGATGCAGGCCTCTGTCCTGTCACTGGTACAGCAGGTCCAGCCAAAGAAAAACAGAGTACATATGCGGAGAATAAATAGTTGTAAGAAAAAGAGACTTTTAGCCAGGTATAGAGCTAGCAGGATGAGCTGAGCCTTATCCCACCTGACCTTCTTCAGGATACAGGCAATCGGTGCCGGATAAGGAAATTTTCCATAAGAATGAGCCTCCCTGAACATAGAAAGCATTGCTAGAGATCCTAGAACATTACATTTCCAGGCATGAAAGGGTACACGCTGAGCATTCTCAGATCTACCAAGGATGCACCACACTGAAAAAGCCCAGTGCCTCCTTTGGTTGTGGCTGCCACTTGTGATCAGGCATCCTCCCCCACAGATCCCAGACCACATCGTCCAAAATGTGGATGTTGTCTGAAAGGCAAACCTAGTGCTGGCCCCACTGAAGGTGACGGATCCACGGAAGAAACCACATGCGTCAACGGGCATGAGGCATCAGCACGGGAAACTTCAAAACAATCCATGCTGGATCCACTGCATATGGATCATAGCTTGAATATACCTGGCTCGTAGCGGGCCAAAAACACCTTTGACACCACTGGGTCCAAGATTATCCCAGGAATATTCTATACCAACTGAAGGTGGGATTTGGGTTCATTGGTCAAGAATGCCTGGGTATACAGCAATAAAAGCATTGAATGCAGTTTGACTGAGACTAGCTTAGAATAGCATAGCCTCAGGAGCCAGAGTCTATATCTATATATATACATCTCTCTCTCTCTCGCTCTCTCTCTCATCCACCACCAAATCAACACACCCAAAGTCAACACTCCTACCAGGTTCATCACTCCAAGCCACAGCTGGAGTAAACTCACAGAAGCAGACTGGCTCAGAGCCCCACAACCTACCTTGACAAGCGCATCAATAACTTCAACAAAACTGGATCAAGAACTGCGTAAACTCCCACACACCCATCAAGCCCAGCTAGCACAGTAGATCAAACAAGCACACCAGCTGGGACACAATAGACCTCAAGACACCAAACAACACTGAAAACAGCAAGAAAGGAAAAGGAGAGCGAGCCACTACACCAACGACATAACTACCTACAAGGCTGCACTCGGATGCTTTCACCAGCAAATTAGAGACACCAAGAAAAAATACTAGTGGACTGCATCGAAGGAAACTCCAACAGCTGCACTGAGATCTTCTTGATTGACAAGGATTTCACTTCGCCCTCAGTCACTGACAACAACATCACTGCCTCCCAACAACTCTGCGACAACCTATCCAACTTTTTCCACAGCAAATTTGCAAACATCTACAGCAACTTTGAACATCAACTCAACCCCTAGAGAACTAATTGCTAACCTATCTACTACCAACTAAGACAGCACCTGACCGAATGGATAAACCTTACCAGAAACGACACAGTGGACCCCTGCTCCCGCCACATCTACAGCCTGGAAACATCACCAATCAGCACCACCCTGACTCACATCGTCAACACCTCTATCACATCAGCCACTTTCCTGGAAGAATTAAAACTTGCAGAAATCAACGCCTCTCTCAAGAAACCCACAGCTGACTCAAATTAACTGAGGAAATTCCGACCCATCTCCCTGCTCCCCTATCCAGCCAAAGTGATTGAGAAGGCCATTAACAAGTAGCACACAACCCACCTCTAACTTCAACATCTTTTAGACATCACACAATCTGAATTCAGTAAGTAACACAGCACTCCTCGTGGCCACCAATGATATTTGAAACATCCGGGACAGAGGAGAAACAGTGGCTCTTATCCTGGTCAATCTCTCCATGGCCTTTGACACGGTCTCCGACAACACCTTCACCAACAGACTCGAAAATATTAGCATACAAGGATCCATTCTCAAATGAATCTGTTCCTTCTTCACGGAAAGAACCCATGGGGTAAGGGTTCCACCCTTCACATCAGAGACCAAGAAATTGATATGCGGTGTACCACAGTGATCGTCCCTCAGCCCCACTGTTTTCAACATATACATGACACTGCTCGCCATCATTACTAGCACGCAAGACATCACCGTCGAGGACACCCAACTCATCCTCCCCCTACGGTACAAGACAAACACTACCAGAACCAACTTCACCATCTGCATGACCATTTTAACAGACAGGGGGCGAACCAACTGTTTGAAGCTCAACTCCGACAACACAGAAGTACTGGTCTTCAGCAACAAGACCTCCACATGAGTTTCCTCATGGTGGCCATTGGAGTTAGGACCAATGCCCACACCCACAGACCATGCAAGAAATCTAAGGATCATCCTACATGTCAAGCTCACATGACAGCTCAAGAAGACGCAGTGTGCATCTCCTGCTTCCACACCCTATGCATGCTGCGAAGGATTTTCAAATGGTTACCTCAGAGCATCAGACGGACCATCACACAAGCACTCATCACCAGCAGGATGGACTACGACAACACTCTTTATGTCAGAAGCTCCAAACAACTCCTACAGAGACTCTAGACCATCCAGAACGCAGCCGCAAGACTCAACATGACCTCCCATGCTGCACCCACATCACACCACAACTCAGGAAGCTTCACTGTCTCCCCAATCAGAGTGCAGCCAATTTAAACTTCTCACACACACATACAAAGCACTAAACAATATAGGACCAGAATACCTGAACAGCTGTATACACTTTCACCAACACACTAGACACCTATGCTGTGCCTTACTCTCACACACACACACCCTGAATCCATAAAAGCAAATCTGGAGGTCCCTCATTCTCCCACATAGAACCTAAGACATGGAATGACCTCCCTCAACACATCAAAGCCTCCTCCTCACTTATTGTGTTTTGCAAGAAGCTGGAGACCTGGCTCTTCATGTAAGTTCCTTGGGACTACACATCTACACACCTTGCCCAAACACATGGATACCCTCTCGGGTGATTAGGGCACCTTACAAATCAACCTAACATAATATATAATGCACTTGTAATAAGGCGGACAAGAGATCCACCATGTATGTAATGGGGGAATCTGTCCGAAAAACTCTAAATCAGGCCCTATGTCGATTTAGCTCTCTGGTTCTAGAGGACTTGTAGTTTTCCTAAGCATTTTGTAGCATTACCAGGTGGATAATATTAACATAGTTGAGCCTAAACCGAGGCTAATGCCATATCTATCTTAGTGCCTTGGTTATGCCAAGGCTAGACCATGTGACCGATGCCCACCATCTACGTCTCTGCAGGTTGCAGTGCTTTATTTTGATGTCATTACTAGCCTTCACACAAAGGTAGTCTTGCCATGAGGGATTAAGTTTGGTAAATCTCAGACAGAGAGTGTTATAGGTCAAACTTGGCTGACATGCGGTTGACTTCCCACCAGCTGTGTTGAGAGGCACTTACCTGTCAGAAAACACTTGATTTCACAATAGTCTCAGCTGCCTCTTTCTCTCAGTCAATGTAAAATGACCAGATCTGCAAGCCTATCTTTATTCAATTCTGCACTCCCTTTCTCCTAATTTTAAGATCTGCACAGTCATAGGCCTGCGTCACGATAGCTTCCAAAACTTTTCAGGTACAGATATTCTATTCTGAACCCTTGTAAAACACAAACTACAAAAATAACATCCTGCAAATGCCTACTCTTATAAGGAAGAGCATTTCAAAAGATATTAATCTGGGATATCATTAAACTGCATGTTGTGCACAAAGAAACAGATTCTTCTTCTGATGGAATGAGTTTGTTGCAATAACATTCCTTACGAGAGTACAGCTGCAAGGATATCTCGCTCTTCCATTGATTAGGACTTACCTCCACTCTGATCCTTCTTCAGATCTTCGTATCTGCGGACCAGAGCATTTTTACCTCCAGCAGTCTTCTGCTTCACAGCACGGTGCTGGCTCGCAACACTGCAGCCAAAGACAAAAGTAGCTATTTTACGTAGATATTTCAATTAGATCATCTGCCAACAAGCATACAGCATGGCAACCATCAACCAGGGAACCTCTTCCTATCCTCTGCTGAACGGTAGACTTCTGTCAAAAATCACTATTGTGGGCACAGTATGCCACATAAAGTGGTAGCTTTATGGGATGCTCACAAGCAGTAGATATTCTCTATCATTTAGACGCTTGTTATTATTTTGATGTTTCCTAGATTTTTATGAGTTTAAGCTGCTAAGCTAGATCAGAACGGGTAATGCACCACTTCTGAAATCTGACTTTCACCTCAAAGCCACAGGATGGAAACTTAGTGGATAATATAACCTTCAAAAGGTAAATCAGCCGTATTATGAGCAATATCAATAGTAAATATTATATTATTATTTGCTGACAGCACCCATACAAAAGAGCAATTGAGCTCACCTATTCTGACCTATAGGTGAACTCACCTATTCTCTCAGCAGAGAAAAGTCCAAGAATCAGAGGAGATGGTTCCAGTGACAACACCTGCTCTTGCGCCTAAAGTACTGCACTTCAGAAGCCTGTGTGCCAAGTTTGATAAATGCAGCTAGATTCCTGTAGATGTCCCTTATAGTCACTGCATATTCATGTCATTAGGTGATGTGAGCTATGCCTATTAAAACAAAATGTGTGGCTTTTATCCCTCTGTACTGCCCTTGGTACTTGATGTCATCTTGAGGTGAGAAGCAGTGTATTTGTAATGTTTCTCTATCCTCAGGATACCTAAGCATGGTAAAATGTGCATCTTTTTGAAGTCTGTAAAATATTTGGTAAAGGCTGTGGAGTATTGATACTCTACAATGTAATTTTTGAACTTATTTTTATTGCAGCGTTGCACAGAATCACATCGCATATTTTGCCATATATACACATTACACTTTATCTTGAGCAGTCTATTGTTAACACAGTATATCCTGGCAATCTGTTAAGGTTTTCGTATGTCCCACTCAACAGTTTCATTAACTAGGCATATCTATGGCTATTACAGGACTTGAACACTTTCCCACACCGGAGTAATGTGTGCAACAACATTTGTCTGAACTGTGAAAAAGGAAAAAATGAAAGAAAAAAGAAACTATTTAAATAATAATACAAAAGGAAAAAAGGGAAAAACCTTGGCGGCAACTGGTGGCAAAAAGTATAAATCTTTTAGGGCTGGCTATGTGGAATCTGAAATTGTGCTGCCGGAAGGTCGGGTGAATGCCTATTTCTGCCCTCCATTGGATATTCTACAAGTTACATATAAAACCAATCACTAAGGATCTGGGTTGTCATAATTTTACTCCAAAAAAAGAAAGTAGAAAGCAAATGAAAGAATATGTTAGAGTATACCAATGGTTCTGCATTCTGTTATGGGTCATACTTTTCCATGTTTATCATACTCCTGTGCTGTAGTTCAACACTCAATAGTTTTAACACACCTTCTTGGCATAAGATAGAGTTTCTTTAACAAGGCACTGCTGTTTAGACAGTAATCCTAGCATCTGTCCGACTCATTTGGATATATATTTTTGTTGAGCCAGTGTGATCTCAAAGGAAGTTTGGGTAGACCTATTTGAATCATTAACAGATGAGAACCTGCAAACTAGTGTAACCTATCAATAACAATTTTTTCAACATCAATCTTCTATTGCTTAGAGTAGCTGAAAGAAAGTTGGATTGGTATTAAAAAGATTGTTTGCCTTAATCTATTCCTAAATGCTACATGCTTACTTGAGATGCTGGGGTAGTGATTTTAAAAGGTATGTACAGAGAGCCATGTCTCTGTCTTACTAGGCTCCACTGAGGGTATGATGCTCAATAGCATTACAGTAGCTTAGTAGCTTCTTGTCCATAGTGCCTTTTGATGTGCTTGTAGCTTGTTGTTGACTGTTGACTAATAAGCAGAAGAATCTTAATGAAATGGTGAAACAACCCCTAGTAATCTGGG
Organism: Lissotriton vulgaris; assembly: GCF_964263255.1. Lineage (NCBI taxonomy): Eukaryota > Metazoa > Chordata > Amphibia > Caudata > Salamandridae > Lissotriton > Lissotriton vulgaris. Next base: position 467,502,803 of record NC_141698.1, read on the forward strand.
AGTCCAACTGGTGCATTAAGCACATCTCAGTCCTAATCTAGAAGTGCCCCCCTCAATTACTTCTAATGTGGTTAATATGCACAAACTTAGCAGATGTTGATGTTTACAGAGATTTTGAATGCAATGTCTATCTATTGAATGCAAAAAGAACAATTGATGGACAGAGTATTGAACAATTTCAAACATTCACCCCAGTACAGAGATCTTGACCTAAATCCATAATTACTTTGCTCCTAATGCCATTCCAGTTTAAAACCAGCCATATGCAAATCAGTCTTGTTTTTAAATAATATATTTTTATTTTGAAAACTGGACAGGGCAATACAAGTTTGCATGAGATCTCCACAAAATCATAGTCACGAAGCAATACCTATATTTTCCCACCAGCACCAGGTTGTCTCTCCCTTCTTTCCTGGGATTCATGTAAATGCAAATCAGTCTTGACTCTGCTCCCCATGGGAACAGTCCAGCCCGAACTAACAGGCAGGTTCTCCCTGGACTGCAAACAAGCATCCTAGGACTGGTTTCGGAGTATCACCCCTGATCAGCCACGTTAGCTTGACTCCAGTGGCATACCCCTTCTACTCGGGGTGACAAATGCTAAAAGAAAAATTGATGGACAGAAGGTTGAACAAAGTTGAACATTCACCCCAGTACAGAGATCTGAAACTAAATCCAGATCTTTGTGACGGGGGGAGAATGTTTCAATTGTTCAGCATTCTGTCCATCATTCGTTTCTTTTGCTTTTATTGCCCTAAGTGGGAAGGGTAGGTCCATACGTGTGTCCCGTGCTCACTGCGCCACTAGATTCAAGCTAGCTTAGCAGATGAGGGGGGATGCCCCAAAACTGGTCCCAGGATGTTTGTTTCCAGTCCAGGGAGGACCTGGCTTGGCAGTTCGAGCTGGTCTGTTCCCATGAGGAGCAGGGTACAGAAGGATTTGCATATGGCTGGGTCGAAACTGGGGTGGCATGGTGAGCAAAAAGAACGATGGATTGACCACAGATCTTTGTTACTGGGAGTGAATGTTTTCATTGTTCAGCATACTGTCCATCATTCGTTTCTTTTGCTTTTGTCGCTCTAAGAAAGCTGTAACTCAAAAAACTATTTAGTTTTTAAGAGTAAACTGACATGAGTAGATGTCTGATGTTGCATAGTTTGACTTTGATAAGCAATCCAATTGTTTCATGGTTGGTCCATGATGCACCAGTTCTATAGTGGTCTCTCAAAGCAGTATGATGTTCACTTGGATTCTGCGAACTGGAAGACCTTGGCAACACACACCCCAAAACGAGCTTTAGACAAACCTACTTGCTACTAGAACCTACCTGTCGGCCAAGGCAATGGATTCGGGGTCTGTGGGAGGGATGTTGAAGCATACACCAGGTGCATTGAATTTCTTCCCAGACCCATCAGTCACTTCCCACTTCTCTCCCTTGTTGGCCTTCAGTGTGTAGCGTTGTCCACGAGAAATCTGTCCCTGGAGAAAACATAGAATAAGACGAACAAATCCATAAATTGCTTTCATCCCGTTTAGAATGAATGGAACGTGGTCTTTCCTTCACTTGTTTTTAACGAGCTCCCAGTTTCCTAACAAAAAGGTAATCAGCTACAGCTTCTAACACCATCAAAACATGTACACCAGTGCGAAACTGTATATTGAAAAATACTACAGGCTAAAACCATCATTTCAAAATAGTGCATTCCTGGAGAGGTGAATAATGAAGCAAAAAGTACCACTAATATGTCAATGTGTCTGCATTTCCCCTTTTGCAACACCACTCTTACTAATACTCAAGATACTATGGAAAAAAGCAATGCTAGACAACTCTCTGGGGTATACCAGCAGACAGATCTCAAATAGAACCAGAAAATAGTCACAGTTGCCAGGGGTACAGTACAAAAATGGAACTCCATCTATAGTGCCAAACCTCTTTGCAACAGCTCTAATACTAAGCCCTACCCTACCACTACCATTGGTATTAACACTAATCATGTTACTGGTATAGTTACTATCCTAGTACCACCACTGATACTATCGTTATGCATGGCTTCCAAAGGTAACCTTAATGAGAACAGCCCAGTTATTCCCCACTCTGATGTCGTAATCCTGTGATCTCTCCTTGGCGGTGATCTTCTCCCTTCTGAAAGGGGCAGAGAAAGGCAAGTGACACTACTACACTACCAACCGCAGGCTCCTCCTTCCGTTGGGGCTGCTGTAGATCCACATTGATGGGGTAATGGAGGCCGTGCTGACAAGCGCTCGTCTAGAGTAACTTTCAATATTGCACCACCCTCTACGTTCTCAACATGGAAGCTGAGATGGCGGCTTCAGGTTGTGGATTACAGATCTCAAAATAAGCAAGGTCAAAAAAGCAGGGTCTGCGATGGCAAGTGCTAAAACAGTCATTGCGACTGAATATCCATGGCCACCACTCCATCCAGCCTACTCCTGCGCTACTCTTTAACAAATAACACTCTTTTGTGTGCTATGATGAGTTAAGCTTGCACGCCTGGGACTCCGTGGAAAGAGACAAATCTACTGCTTTTCTACTCCTTGCAGGTGCCCCTGATAAAACATTTCAATGTGGCTTTCCCTCTATACCTGCACCTTACTCTTGTCTTGCTGTTCTTTCTCCACCGCATTTGCTTCTTCCAAAGCTTACCTCATCACAATCGAAGTCGCAGAGAGCCTCCACGGGGATGGGCTTCAGTGGCGTCTCCCTCCGATACTTAAGGGGAACCACCTGCTGACTACGCTTCTGTAGGGACTTCACCACCTCATCATACTTATCCAGGGCCTTCTCCTGCTCCTAAAAGCCGAGCAGCAAACAAGTGGACGGGGAAACAGTAAGGCAAAAAGGAAGAGAGAGAGAATGAGGAACAATTAGCAAAAGCAAAAGAAAATAGAAGTTTCCTGATTGAGCAGTAGAAAGATACTAATCACAATAGGTCTTCAACAATAGAAAGCTAAAAGGTGCTTGTAGACGATATCTAAAAGGTTAGGGGAAGTGAGTGGGTGAGAGGATGGTAACAGAGATTAAACAATCATTGACAAACCCAATAAGTCTCGTCTTTGATACCTGTTGGCTTGGCCAATGTCTTGTAGCCATGCTGTACAGCATCAACAAGACCCTTTACAGCAAAGCGAAAAGGTATAATTAAAATAAAGTGGGAAGGCATAGGCCTGCGGCTGTGTCATTTTGTATGTGCACATGCTCTAGTAACCATGTGTACCTAGAAAATGACATGGACGGCTTTAGTTTTATTTACTGATGCACAATGGATAGTAAATAAATAAAAAAAGATAAGTAGTAGAGCAGAAGTTCTTTGCAGTCTGTTCCTCTGGCCCAAAAAATCTGAATCTTGTAAAAAAAAAATGGAAGGAGACAGCAACTGTGAGCTGGGGCAGCAAAATGGAGCAGGATGCTGGGCGGGAGAAACAGTACTTGAGGGGGAAGAGGGATAGGTGGTAGGGGGAAGCAGCAACCAAGAGTGAAGCACACAAGAAAGCATTTCGGGTGGGCGGGAGAAGCACATGATGGCTAGAGCACCACTAATTAGGGCGGGGACAAAGACACCCAAAAGACAGCTGGAAAACTCATGCAGTCTTGTGCAGTGCTTAACCAAAAGAAATATGTAGTGTCTGAAAAGTAAGCAGTGGATAGACACAAGTAATAAGGCTATGCTCCAGGGGCAGGACAAACAAAAGAAGAGGAAGAAAAGCCCACATAAGCTAAAGAATAAAAAGCAAGTAAATGAGAGTGAAAATAACGCCAACCAATGGTAAGCAGTGGGCAGGCTCTAAGCCCACGGTAAGCTGACAACAGGTCTATTTGGAAACAAATAGCTTGCGCTGTCTTGTAGGCAAGACCTAAAATAGGCATTATAAAAAGTATCTACAGCTGACGTGAATGCAAAATTAGTGCACCCCATGTTCACTGCTTAAGTCACCAGAAATGAATCCTGTTTTTATACTTTCCCCTTGGCCCCTTTCATTGATCCCGGAGACTTCGATTTCCGGTCTATTCAATGACCCCCCCCCTTTCCTAATCCCACCACTCACTGTCTACTAACACTCCCCACTGTCCTTGAACATGCTGCCTGCTCCCTCAAAGCAGGTCTGCTTCTCAATGGACTCACATCCAATTCCCGCTGAAGAGATTCAATCTGATACTTGTCCTTGAAGTCAGGGTTGTATTTTTGATCAAGGTCCATGTCCACCTTCTTCAACAGGTCCTGGGCATCCTTTGCATCTTTGTGGAACTGAAGCAGAACAAAACAACAGTTGTATGTTAGACCTAACGTACTGCAATAACCTTGATGGTAAGCCCATGGACTAGGTGGAGAGCAGAACCCCTGCTTGCACTGAAACAAATAACAAAATATATAAAACCATTGTCCACCTCAAATATTTTTCCACGCGGCTCTGCTACAAATAAATCTACTATTTTATCATCTATGAATAGTGTGAGAGTCACATCAAGCTATTGCTTTAGTTTAGAGCTGATATCATTTGGAATCCACTACAATTGCCACTTTAGTTGCAGTGAGGTGCAGAAAAAATGTTTACCTTCTGCATGTGTTCAAAAGTATCATATATTAAGTTTGTTACTTTTGAGCATACTTTAGAATGCTTACACCAACCTGGCCTTTGCATCTGGGTCATTATACCAAAAAGCCACTACAATTTCCCATGTGCAGTGACCCGACACAGAGTACCATTTCCTTCTGGCATGGACAACCAGGAGCTTCATTAAGAAGTCCATGAAGAAACGATCCTTTACCTATCGGCCTAGGACCTCCTACCAGACTCCACTGACATTGTCACAACGTGGAAGGTAGTAACCCAATCCAAGACTCCTACAGCCTGTTCCATTCACAATGGCCGAAGAGGTGGAGTTCCTCATGACCTAGAACCATCCACCAAGTTCAGTGGGGAGAGAACCAAGAGGAAAGATGTCCCTCTGACACAGAACCAGTCAGCAGGCAAAGAAAGGTACTCACTTTCCTGCTTGACAGGCCCAATCAATGTAAGGGATAATGTGTGAAGACTTTCATTCCCAATCCCTTGCACACAAGGGCATTACTTCTGGAAGCAGAGGGAATCCTTCTCCTTGAAACTCTGAGGTTTGAACCTCATGAAAGTAACCTGCGATACTTCCAGCTCCGTACTGTGCACATAATGGGCTAAGCGTACCCGCGCCGAAAGCCCAGGGTGCCATCAGGTTAGGAAATGTGTGTTCACAGCTGGTATGATAGCTACATTGGATGAGCACCCACCACGATGCTTGTAGGTCATGTGTTTCAGTCCTGGCAGAGCTGGCTCAGCAGGTGACTGTGTTATGTGCCACTGGTGTCCGAGTTGGTATTTTCCCTCTGGGTCTCGTGTCTTATTAATAATCAAGCCTATGCCATTGACTTAGTTTGAAGGTTACTGCTCTCTTGTTGGCTGAATGCAGACTTCTCTCTTATGCAATGCACACCAGCGACAAATGATACATTATTGATATACTCCACCACCATTCATCCCTTGCACTCTTATTCTATGCCTCGCTGTAGGCGGAGTAGTATAGTTTAGTCTTTTATGGCACTTTTGGGAGTTCCATTAGAACAAGGTTTTATTTTAGAAACAAAGGTGCACAGCTCCCAGCCCCTGCTTCTTCATACGACCAGAGATGCAAATTGGAAAAAGTTACTCAGGGAACTCACAAATTGTGGCACGGTTCCTAAGGCTAGAAAAAACAGGCAGCGCCACAAGGGGCGAATTTAATGACAGCCAGCCTATGAATAATTGTTGGGGAAATTAAACCACAGTAGAAATTAACAACAGCTGACCTCCAACATACACCATGTTGGGATAGCCTAGGAGGGTAAGGCACATGCTGCAAAAACAATACTAATGTGAATTCTCACACAGATCAGAGAGCTTTGTGTTTACTGCAGAGTACTGCATGTAATGTGTAGGTCAGGGGGTCCTATACGATGTACAACAGAAGAGCTGGTAAGGCTTTTGTTGGAATGGCCGTTGTTGCATATGCAGGTCAGAGGATGGTTAGGAGTCCTCCGTATCCTGTCGGTTCAAGCTTGCACCGGATACATCATGAATACCCAGAGGAAGTCATAACGCCAAAAAGGAGTGTTCTGCTGAAAATGGGGCATGGTCTGTATTTTGGTGCTTATTGCAACACAAGCAACACAGCCTTTTTCACCTGGTGAATATGTGCACGTTTCACACTCATAATTATGACAGCTGTGCAAACAGAGGTTTGCGCAGGTGATTGGCTTTAACCAGCCACTCGTAATGAAGGCCTTATTAATATGTATCAAATAAGCAGTTTGTCTTATGTGCTGAATACATTATTAGTGTAAGAATAGATGGATCCACACTCCGGCGCAAAAACACCAGACAATCCATTTTTTCAATATGTGTTTATTATGATTGTCAAACACGGTGTAGTAAAGAGAACGTCAATACTAAAGAAGCAGGGCACACGCAGAAAACGTGAGCGTAAGTCGATGCGGGCCGCACAAAGATGAGTTCAGTGCACCATGAGGCGGTATCACCTTCCATCAGTAAAGCGTGTTAAATGAACACCAGACAGGTAGCAGCAATCACTCGGACACCCTTACTTTCCGGGAAACTAAGAAACAGAATCAAGCAACGAAACAATATGACCTGCGAGATTTGGGAGCCCGGGGGTGCAGTTTTCGCAGCTATGGGGAGGGGGCCAGTGAGGTAATGGTGCCAGCAGAGAGAGCTGCGAGAATCACATTCTGAGCAAAGCCATCGTAGATGTGCGTACAGCCTCCCACACTTCCACAGATGAGGCCAGGGGCGAGGGCCGCGCCGCACCCCACCGAGGTACCCCCTTCCCGGCCCGGCAGCCAGGTGACAATATGGAGCTGTTTATTGGGAGAACACGCATTCCGGGCGGGCATGTGTTCTCTCTGGTTCCTGGAAGGACGCAAGCACCGTGTCTCACCCCTGTGCTAGGGCATGCACTCTCAGACCCGTGGCCTCTTCCTGCAGCTGCGCTCCATGCTCCAACCCAGCCCCGACATCTGGTAGACGCTAGGCAGCAGCCTGGGGGTTGCACCCGACGCGCTTCGCTATTATGAAGGCAGGGTCTCCGAGACAGGTTCTAATACTGTCTCTGAGATCTGCGGTTGAGCCCCAACGCGCAGACTAACCCTGGGCGTAGGACTATGCAACGCTCGCGGAGCATGTGTAGTTTGCGCTACGCGAATTGCACGTAGCACAGTGCAAAAACGCGTAGCGGGCATTTTTTGCTTGCTCGCGGTCCTCAATATCAAGTTGGCGACCGCGAGCGAGCAAAATCAACATCCCGGCGAGACTTTTTCCTCGTTCGCGATCAGCAACATCAAGTTGCCGATCACGAGCGCGGAAAATAAATCTCCCGGCGAGATTCTCAACGCGTGGAGGTCAGGTTTCTCATTGCAAGTGGTCGCCTATGCTCGCGACTGCTCGTGATGAGAAACTACCAGTCCGTGTTGAGAAAGATGCCGCTCTCGTACAAATCTACTCTAGCGGCAGAAAACGACCGCTTGCACTGTGCAAGATGCCGTTTGCAATGATTGCACAGTACGGACAAGCATCCGGCACTGTGAAATCAGTGCGAACAGCATTTTCCCTACCGCACTACGCAGTTTGCGTAGCTACGTGTAGTGCGAAGTGCACTTTGCGTAGCTACCAGATTGTTTGACCTCTTTCTTATAGTATCGAGGAGCAAAATTTTACATGGGCAATTTTTATTACGTTATTTCCTAATGTGACTTTCTCATCAAGTCATAGCTTTAATAAAGGCTAAAGAACTAATATGAGGCTTGTATTTTACTTAGATATTGCAGTTTTATCAATGTATTACATTAGGTTGTAAAGCACCATCAGGTAAAGTTCATATTATCACTTAAACAGTGCAATGCCACTATCAGGGCTGAGCCACTTTCAGCCTGCTGAGAGGTTATTCTGGGGGTACTATATGCACTGTTTCCCTTTGCAGGAAGGGGGAATATTATGGACCATCAGTAACTACTCTTCGGCTAAATCCGAGAACTGAAACAAGGTGAGGAAGTAAATATTGGAAGGGGCCACAGTGTTAGACCATGGAGAAAAGGCAAAGGAATGCATTTTAGAGACAAAGGGCCAGATGTACTAAGATTTCACGCAAGGCAGTGCAGCAAGGCAACTCGCTGCACTTTGTTGCGTGGAGTGGAGAATGCAGAAATGTGTCATATTTATAAAGATATGGCCCATTTCTGCTGCCTCCTAGCCCTGACGCACTCTGTGCTGCATAGCGCCAATGCAGACAATCCTGCGCCATGCTGCAAGGGTGCATTCTTTATAGGCAGGATTGTTTTGTGCAGGAATGGATACCTTCCTACACAAAAACAATTTTAAGATACAATTTCCTCCATCTATGTGTGCTGAATTCTGCAGCACACATAGAAAGGATAGGATAGGATAGTATTTGTAAAGCGCACTTATACCTGAAAGTGTCAAGGCGCTGAGCGGACGAAGGCAAAGAGAGATGCGCTATCAACCGATTAAGAAGAAAATAGCCATGTTTTCTGAAGATCGAGAAAGAGTCCTCATTGGAAATGAAGGGAGGAAAGGAATTTCAAAGCTTGGTGGCAGCTACAGAGAAGGAGTAGCCACCCCATATGGACCTGCAAATCTGTTTTCTGTGTGGATGAGCTCAAGGTCCTCCCAGGAATGTACCATTGAAATATGGTTTTTAAATGAGGCGAACCTTTACTATGCATAGCCTTGTATACCGTGCTCAGGAACTTGAAGGAAATGCGCTTCCTAATTGGGAGCCAGAGCAAGGTTCGAATCCCCTCCCTGGCGGACTGATGCTTAGGAATGTTAAGGATCAGCCTGGCCACTGCTTTCTGTATCACCTGGAGCGTATTCAGGGATACTGCATTGATGTTAAGGTACAGAGCATTGCAGTAATCAAGGCGGGAGGTGATCAGTGCAATGATGTTCGACTGATGCAGTTCAGATGGGAATGTACGGCAGCACCTTTCTGAGATTTCTTAAAATATAGAAACAGGTGCTGACAGTACTGCTGACTTGGACATCAAAGGTCAAACCCTCGTCAAAAATGACCTCCAGATTTTTCGCTGTCCTAACCGGGACAGGAAAGGGACCTTAGTCTGCAGGCCCCCAAACATTAGTCTAGGTGGAATTCTTTGAATCGAATACTAGTACCTCGGTCTTGTCTGCACCGATCTTTAATGAGTTGCCCTTCATTCGGCAAATAGTGCTTGACATACACTGATAAGACTTCTCTGCGACTGATCGCAAATCATTCGAGATGGAGACAATGATTTGTGTCGTTTGCATAGGACCTGGAATCTGAATTATCTCACAAGCTCGGCCAGGGGGGGTCATATAGAGGTTAAAAAGAGTAGGGCTTAGTGAGGATCCCTGAGGGACTCTACATGGAAGGCCAAAAGCCTTAATTCTGAAGCCTCCGCAGCTGACAATATGCATTCTACCTGTCATATAAGAGTGGAGAAGCTGCAGGGCCTTTTCCATAACCCCCACTTCCCACAGGAGCTGAACCATGTGCACTGTGGGGACAGTGTTGAATACTGCTGACAGGTCGAGCATAATCAACACCACCAACCTGCAAGCGAATACAATCAGTAGCACAGATAAGAGCAGACTCAGTGCTGTGACCGTCATGGAACCCGTTCTGGGAGTGATCTAGGATTTCCTGGGATTCAGCGTATTTCATCAGTTCAGTATTGATGAATTTCTCCAAGATTTTAGCAGGAGCGGGTAGAATGGAGATAGGCTGAAGTTTTTCAGCTCAGAGGGGTCGGCATTCGATTTCTTGAGGAGCAGTGAAACAATGGCTTCCTTCCAGGTAGCCGGGTAGCTACTGGATAAGTATTTCATTGAATACCTTGCACAGAAAGTTAGCTACTAGATCAGGCACCAGTTTAAGTTTGAAGGGCTTACAGGGGTCCGAAGGAGCGCCAGATTTTAGGCCAAGTAAAAGTTCTTTAGTTTGTTGAACCGTAATTTGTGGAAAAGAGGAAAATACATTCTTCCTGGAAGCCTGGAAGAGTTCACCAGCAACCAGTTTAACACCATCCTCCGCGGCTTCCCCACTAACTGATTCATGTTCTTCAGTCGGTGTAAACTCGTGGAAGATCTTAAGGACTTTGCCCTGAAAGTAGATTGCTACTCTGTGACAGAAATCTTGGGAGGAGTTCAACAGCTGTGTTCCTGGTGGCTCAGAAATCTCCTTTGTTACACTAAAAAAACAAGCAGCAGGAATTGTCTGCAGACAAGATCTTTTTGGTTAAGAAGCGGGATTTAGCTTGGAAGATGGCGTGTTTATATTTCTGCAGAAAAGGTATCTGCTTGGCTTTTTCCCTGGGGCAAGGGTCACCACACCATTTAAGTTCTTGTCTGCGGCATTCACGCCTCTAGGACATGACCTCTTCCGAGAACCATGGGGCTGAAACTTTTGCTCTCTTAATGGTACAATTTTTTAAATTGGCACCTATGTCTAGGCCTTGTTGATCCAGTTGCAAAAGCCCTCTGCCACTGGAGGGTGAGTAATGTGCCTCCCAATAGAAACTGAAGCCAAGGCGGCCTCCCAATAAAAATACAATAGAGTGGTCAAAATGCATGGGTCAGGGGGAAGGTGGAACATCAATGTCATCACCTGCAGGCGGTATACATATGTTTCCACAATAACTATTCCATGGTCCCCACACTCTACACCACATTATGCTATTTTCAAGGTGAAAATTGAAATCCCCTAGGATGGTGTAGTGAGAAGAAATGAGATGGCGTAATGAGAACAAATGGTTCAAGGGTTGTACACCATATCTTTGCTACTTGGCTCTTTGCCCTGGCGGACAATATACCAGACGGCCTGAGAAGTTATAGTTCTCAGGCCCTATCCCCTTAATCCTATCCCCTAAATGCCCTAGGATGGTGTAATGAGAAGAAAAGAGATAGTGTAATGAGAACAAATGGTTCAAGGGTTTTACACCAGATCTTTGCTACTTGGCTCTTCGCCCTGGCGGACGATATACTAGAAGGCCTGAGAAGTTATAGTTCTCAGATAATTTAATGCTGAATGAAGCTGCTTCCAGTATAGAACCAGGAACACCTTCCACAGCGTTAAGGGGACATCTGAGGGAGTCCCTAACCACCAAGGCTAGGTCACCTCCTCTTCTTTCAAGGCGGTCGTATCTAAGTATAGTACAGCCCAGGGGGACAGCGTCAGCCAAGTTGGGACCCGAGCAATCCCTGGCCCACGTCTCTGTGATAAAAAGACAGTCCAGGTTAAGTGTTTGAATAGTCAGGGCAATTTCGGTTTTGTGTTTGTGCATGGAGCAGGCATTTATCAATGCCCCCCCCGGAATGAGTTGGACCAGAGCCCTGCTTTGCTCTTGGTCCTTATCTTCTTCTCTACTCCCTGGGGCAACCAGAGGCAAGCAGGGAAGGAGGCCCGACCGTTAATGGGGCTGAATTTACAATGCTATGAGTGTAATGCCTCCCCTTTAATAAGGTCAAGCTTATGCATGCATCCCACATGCTGAAGTTTAGGGTGCAGAGCAAGAAGTTGTGTCTTACGAGTAGGTTCTTGCCAGGGAACCCTTGTTCCCTGAAAAGAAAAGGGCAGCATGCCTGGCCCCTGGCGCCGTCCAGGAGTGGGCAGGCGTAGATGGGCTTGGCTTTGGCACGCCCGCTGCGTTTGCTGAGCAATTGGGGTTGCATGTTCTTTAATGCCCCCGGACCCGTAAGTACAAAACGAGTTTGACCGCCGACGCCCAGGAGATATGAGGCAACAGTCCCCAGGAGCGGGGGAGAGAGAGCACAACTACGGCAGAGTGACAGTAAGAAAAGACAGAAATAGACAGTGCTGAAGAGCAAAAATTAAAACATCATAAACCACAGTTGAAACGGAGTAATAACAGGTAAAAACCTACGCTCACAGGGTAAGATTAACAATTAAAAGCAGAGGTGTGCTTTACTAGTGCATGCGACCGAGGAAGTAATGTGGAGAAACAAAGATATTGTTATGCCTGTGTTAGGGAGGCAGAGCATTTTGGCTCAATCCCAGGGTAAGTGACCTTACTAAATCTGAGATTGCATCAAAATTCATGGGTGGATGCAAGTGGAGCAGCGCAATTTACTCTCCACCCTTGCACGTCACGGAACTGCAATTATATACATTCACCTGACATTATATTCACTATGTGCCTTCATTTCATTAACGTGAGTGAAGCATTTAAACACATTACTGAAATGTATTAACTGTAGAAATTAAATTTATATATGTGTATACATAATGTTAAGTTTAAACTTGAAGTATGTATTCCTTATTACATTTACACTTACATTTCAAATTATATTGCATATGTAAATGTATTCTTTTTCTCATGTTTTTCAGTCCATTCAAAGTTATATGTGTGTATGTATAACCATGCAGTCGAAGTGCACATTGAATACTCATTTAAGTTAACCTGACTTCTGGCCTTAGTTTAAATGCTTTTTGCTTCACTAAAAAGTTTTTCTTTTTTCCCTTGCAGGTTCATTATGATTTCAGTTAGCTATGAAAGGTTTATTGTCTATATTAGACGGCTGATAGAGAGGCCTGGGAGACTTGCCAGTGAACGTGAAGGTACAATGGTCGAAAAGAAGCTTTCTGTTCGCCGTGTACCAGAATGGCAAGGTTGTTCAAGGCTGAGCCTTTGTTGATGCGTTGGGAACTTAGAGTAATGTCGCAAAAGCATATGAACAGCGTTCTGATTGGATGCTGCTAGTGTGAACCGAGGTAACATACATTTCAATTTCATGTTTCTTTTATATGGTTGTTCTCATAGCTTTGAGTTAGTTCTGGTGTAGTTAGGCTTTAGGGAAGATTCCTTTTAGACTTTGAGAGGTACAGACCGCTCTGCTTGCCTTATTTTTGCAAGTGTGTAGCTTTACGTTAAACATTTCCTTTTCTTTCAGACTTCTACTGAAGTCTGATCATGCTGACACCTACATATTGTAGTCCTCCCGAATTAGAAACCCTCAATAGATGATTCTTCTATACATAACTCATGTAAGAGTAGAGAAGGGAAGTTTCTTTATGGAACACCTGTTCACTTTTATTTGCTATTACATTGTGTCTGTTACAATTCTATATCTTGTGTTATTGCTTCTCAACCGAGATATTTTGCTTTGCCCGTTATACTAATGTACTTATCGAATCTGTGTATGGCTTGCATATTGACTGGGTTGATTGGTAATCCAAAGAAAACCCTTTGAATCATATTCATTGATTTCTGGTCCTCATTGTAGAGTCACATGGGCGTCGAAGGTTAAATTGTACTGTTGATGTTTTCTCCCTTTCAATGCTTCATGTCAGCTATAAAGGTTCATTGAATCTATTGAGTACAATATTTGATGATGTAGTTGAGAGACCACGTTTGTAAAGCCCAAAACACTCCAGCACAATGGGACCGTCCATGCTCCACCCATGGAACGCTAACCCCAAGAAATTGTACCGCAATGCAGTGCAAGCAGCTGTGCTGCGTTATATTTCATTACAAAGCCAAGCAAAACCACGCAAATCGGCCCTTGCATAGTTTTGTAAATCACAGTTAAGGACTTGAGTTGCCTCGCATTGACTTGTGTCACGCACGTCGAGAACGAGCCAAGTCCTTAGTAAGTCTGGGCCACAGTGTCTAAATAATCCTCATTATCAACAAAAGGACACAAATGGCATAAGTCCATTGGACTAGATTCTCCTACTGCACCACTTGGCTCAAGCCATGCTAGCCAGAAGGAGGCTTCTTCGACCGGTAAAGGAAGAACTCACAAACTTCCAATGGACTTTCCCATGTGGGATCCAGTTTATGCTAAATGGAGAATATTCTCATAATACATTATTGAAAGAAGGAATGGGCATTTAACAGATATAATGCCCCAGTGAGGCGAAATGACATTGAGCCAAGAGCAATCCAAAGCTGAAGTGAAGGACACAGGGCAGAAACAAAGAGGGCAGTCAAAAAGGTGGAGGTAAGTGGGACATGTTAAAGGTTTACCAAACTGGAAAGTCCATCTGACTAGGTTATACCTATTGCTGAATTTTGGGGCACTTAAACATGATGCTCCCTACACCAGCAGCTATGAGTGAGGGAAGTATTCACAACCCTTTAGAGCTTTGTGTATGTGTATTGGCCTTGCTTTGGTGTCTCGGAACAAGAGATAACCAGTGGAAATTCTTATGGAACTCCGTTTTCAAAAAAATGCTTAACTGTCTCTAATGTGTTTCTTTATTTATCCTGTTATTGGTTTAAATGTGGTGAGTTGGAAGAAAGTGCGTTATGAGGGTGGGGAGCATTACACGTGGAGTTGCTGATATGATGCTTCACACTCCAAGCGATATATTACTGAAATACATTTCTTACATTTAACATCAAGGAATTGAACTCTCCTGTCTAGCTAAACTTGAAAAGCTGATTTACTGCTTTTTCACAAAAGAAATATCTAAAAAAGGGGGCAGAGGTATACCTAATGAACCCGGCAAAACTGAAAGTAATCCTGTACGGTAATACCAAGGTTTTCACTTCAGAGATCAAAGCCAAAGAGTATCTAGAAGAGATTAAACGAAAGAAAGGACAAAAAGGGGCAAATTAGCGAATGACCTAATTTGATTTCTGATGTTAATATGTTACTATCTCCCACTATATCTCCCACTATATAGGGATAGTAACTTTAAACGACGGATCACCTGAGTATCTTGTCTAGTATGGGACACTTTTTTTTCACAGATGATTGGCGTGGCTGGTGGCCATGGCTCATGAATGGCCTCCATCACTCAGGCTCAGCCTGATTGCTCACATAAGGGGGGAGGGTGGGTGGGTGGGGGGGTTCATGGGGGGTGGGGTGGGAGGGGAGAGCAGGGTTGTTGCAGGCACAAGGAGATACTTATTGCGCACACATTTATACACACCAAACTTTCTATGAAAAGCAGAGGACCATTCCAACATTCTTTAAATGGCTAGGTTAGATCCATTACGAATTGTATCGGTTAATGTCTGTGGCCTGAATGATAGCTCAAAGAGACAAAAGGTGGCTATGGGCTTACGAACACTCGGGGGAAATATAATATGTTTACAGGAAACCCACGTTGAACAATCTCAAAAACATCTATTAAACACGTTGGGGTTCAAACTAGTGGGCGCCACCACGCAAGGAGCTAAAACAAAGGGGGTTGGAATTCTAACTGATGGAAAATTTGCTATTAGCAACCCACGAACTAAATCAGATCCATCAGGAAGGTGGGCTATCACCCAGATTCAACTCCCTAAGAATACCTCTTTTACTCTTTGTTCACTATATGGAAGCAATGCTGATGATCCCGGGGTTATAAATCAGGTTTCAAATGAATTAGCACACTGGCCTACCCCGATAGTGTTATGTGGGGATTTTAACATACACCTACCAGGTAATTGGGATGTCAACACAACCTGGAAATACAAAGGAAGAAAACCCCAAGTCTTCCAAGCCCTAACCAACCTTTTACAAACTCATGGACTGATAGATAGCTGGGCGAGCAAAAATCCCTCATTACCTGGATACACCTTTTATTCGGCACCGCACCAAGTATTGGTTAGGCTGGATTATTTTTTTGTTTCCGCATCATTAGCTGCCAGTTTCACTATAGATATAGCACCCCGATTTATGTCCGATCATAATCCCATCATTCTTACTATAAGAGAGTTTGGGCAATCTAGAGAGGTTTCTAGATGGAGCTTCAAGAAAGCGTTACTATATGATCCAAGTTATATTAATATTGGCTCCACTTCGCAGATGATAGTATGGGACACTTTAAAAGCAGGGATTAGAGGTGAGACCCTTAGGTTCTCAGTTCATAAAAACAGAGTAGAAAAAGCCCAGGTTAAAGATCTTCAAGAAAAATAGAAATGAAGCTAACTCAAACAATCCATGCAGGACTAGATTGCCAATCAGTCCAGCAAGAGGCGATCCTGGCTAAAGCGGAAATAGGGGCGGTATTTATGGGTAAAATAGCAGCTAAATGGGCAGCAGTAAGAGAGAAGACATATGAGTGCAGTGACAGTATTGGACATCACTTAGCTGTCAAAACGAGACAACAAATTACCTCTAACGAAATACACAAAATTAGATCATCTTCAGGCACTGAGGTCTCCGATCCTAGCGGCATACGACATGAGTTCCAGGAGTTCTATGCTAAGTTATACAAGGAAGAGAACGATTGCCTGACCGATGTTCTAGATAGAAAGATCCTTGATTATCTTAGCGAGATTGATTTAAATAAACTTAGCTTAGAAGAAAGTGAATTACTAGACCTCACCCCTACATGGGAAGAAATCCTAGATGCCATCAAAAGTCTTCCTGACGGAAAAGCTTCTGGCCCTGACGGCATTCCAGTCGAATTTTTTAAAATCTTTGCCAGCCAAATCAAGGATATATTCTTAGAAGTAATCATCTCCATCTTCAATGGCACTCTACCTCCAAACTCTTGGTCTAGTGCCAGAATATCTATCTTTCCAAAAAAAGACAAATCTCCACTAGACATGAGCTCCTACAGACCAATAACTCTTATCAACTGCGACTCAAAAATGTTCTCCAAGGTATTAGCCTCTAGAATATCTCGAGTAGTGGAACCCCTTGTTTCAAAATGGCAACATGGCTTTATACCAAAGAAAGGGACCACTGAACATGTCCGAAGAGTTATTACTCTGTTTGATGCTGCTCAAGTCGCTGGAGACCCGATGTCATTAATACTACTCGACGCCGAAAAGGCCTTCGACCGGGTCTCGTGGCAATTCCTTTGGAGAGTAATGGATAGTATGGGATTTGGGGGTAGGTTCATGCAGGCGGCACAGGCACTCTACTACAACCCAACTGCTAGCGTTGTCATAAATGGACATTTGACACAGCCCTTTAAAATCTCACGAGGTACCAGACAGGGCTGCCCCTGCTCCCCACTACTGTTCGCGCTCTACCTAGATCCTCTCATCAAACAAATAGAGAAGAATCATAACATTTCTCCAGTAACATACTTTCAAAATAACTGCAAAATTTTGGCCTATGCTGACGATCTCGCTATCACTACTCCAGACCCTGTCAATTCTATACAGGCACTACAAAGGGAGGCCCACAAATTTGGAATATTATCTGGGTATGCCTTAAATAAAGGCAAAACACAGATATTAGTAAATAATAAAATCACCTGGGCTGATACAAGAGTGGTATTAAAGGCCAAATACCTGGGAGTATTAGTAACACCTAAACTGGAGGAAATAGTTGCAGCTAATCTGGCTCCCCTTGCTGTTCAGACTAAGAAGGCACTAAAACAAATAGATAATCTACATCTAACGCTGGTTGGCAGGTGCAATGTTATCAAAATGACCTACTTTCCTAAATTACTTTATTTTTTTCGCTGTATTCCTCTCGAGTTTAGTAAAAAAGATCTACTTAAATTTCAACAAATCTTTACACAGTTCATTTGGTCATACGCTCAACCTAGACGTGCATTAAAACATCTCACGCTACCGAAAGACAGGGGGGGTTGGGCTTTTCCCAACATTATCCTATACTACTGGGCGGCAGTCCTTCAATACAGCTCAGTTCTGTTAAGAGAATCCACCTGTGGAGCTGATTCGTCTTTGCCCTCACCCTTCTGGTCCTTGCTAGGGGAACAACAATGGGGCTGTTTAGTTCGAGAAACAGCCTATGGATATTACAACCGCGTTAAATTCAAGACGCTAATGAATTCTTATAAAGTTTTTCGTCATATACGGAAAACATTTGGATTGGGTAGATATAATTATTACACCTCCATAATTAATAACAACAATCTACCTGCTATATTTAGCTCATCCTATCTATCTGAATGGCACAGAGCAGGGGTTACAAAACTAGGGGACCTTATAACAGCTAGGGGAATTGAGACCTTCTCAACTTTGCAGACTAGATTCAAATTAAAAAGTCAAGATCTATTTAAATATATGGCTATTTATGATTACCTTGCCAGGAAAGTGGGAGGAGTTAATGGATTTGCCGAGGTTGAGCTTATGAACACTCTCCAGAATATCGCCTCTACCCGTATTGGAAGTATATATCAATTAATAAATAAGGAAACCCCTGACGATCTAGAAAGTATTGCTTCCAAATGGCATACTAAACTTGATTCCCCTCAAAGTATATTTTTTAACTCCTTGTGTTTATCACAGCAAATCCTTATTTCGGCCAAACTACAAGCACAACATTTTAAAACTATATTTTTCTTGTATATGACACCTAGCAAAATTATTAAATGGGGATCTGGGAGAGGCACATTATGCCCACGCTGCTCTGAAGTAGGGGCAGACTCTATACATATATTCGCAACATGCCCAATTATTAATTCCACCCTACTCAGAATACAGAACTTACTGAGTAAAATAACAAATCAATCAATCCTTCTGAACCCTACTACTATTCTTCTGGGTACTCAATCTGACTCTCTGAGAGTAAAAGAAGAAGGGCTAATATTTGTAGCAATGGCAGTATGGAGGATATGCATTTCTTCTGGATGGTTAGACTCAGAGTCCCCCTCTTACGCACAATGGCTGGCTAGATTAGTTGCCACATATCATCTTGAAAAATCTGTATATGCTAAGAAGGGAAGAAGAAAAAGGAAGATGGGCATCAAAGTTTGGGGGGCATTCTCCAAATGGATTGACCAACAAGGACAGGCGGAAGTAGAGATATAGAAGGGCCATTAGAAATTTACAAAACTCTGTTTCATTTTACCTTCTTATTTTCCTTCTTTCCTTCACTTTCTTGTTTCTCTTTCTTTTATAGACAAATTCTTTCGTCACCTTTTTTACCAGCTTTACACCATTTGCTATTTTTTCACCTTTGTTTATAAGTATCTGTGCCTCTGTTTTGTAATGAAGATGGAATGTGGGAGGCGGGTGGGGAGGGGGGGGGGGGGCACGAATTTATCTTTTCTGTGTAACTTGTTAAGACTCCGATTTTGTGAAAATTAATTTAAAAAAAAAAAGAAGGGAGAGTCAAAACACTATAGCATTCAGATACATGCAATAGCAGGCACCAAAACGTGGTTAATTTAACACATGATGGGGGCGCTGGTATTGGAATTCTCAGTGGACAAGGATGGTAGCTATACGATGGTTCAGTCCGGGTTTGTCTAAAATAGGCAGACATTCGATAATATATGGAGATCAGCTCCTCTTGTCGAAAAAATCCACCAAATCAAAGCTACAGATGGCTCTTTCAGTGCTAGGCATGGAGGAAATAGATTTCAATGGGCGAGACAGACGTTTTGAGAAAAGTAACACTAGTCTTCCGCCAAAAAGCTTGGAATACAAAGGGGTACTTGCCACGGTGCTCAATGCCCCCCATCTGGTATGTTGTGACCACTGAATCTCTTGAGATGGCAATAAAACAGTCAGAGCCCAAAGGAAACATTCGCAAAATATAACTGATGCCACCAGAGAGCTGTCTTGCTTTGAGAAGTTAGTGACGACAATGAAAGGCATCAAAGGGGTCGTTTTTTTTGTTGCATTCAACAGCTCCAGGGACAAGTGGATATGTGGAGAAGTGGGAGTTGATGCTAGACAGGATTATATTGAAGGCCACTGGATTTATATGATTCTGCGGCCCCAGCATTTTATTGCATAAAGATTGATTTGCCGCATTTGCTACATAATCCGTCATCTGCAGCATATATTGCAGATTTTACTCCCAAAAATGTTTGTTTCTAGCTCAAACAGTTCAAAAGTTAGTGAAAATGAGGTGACACGTGTTGCTGTGCAGAGGAAGTCACTTCGCCAAGATTTACTTTTTACTTTTCTGTTGTACATTGCTGTATTTGGGTGTTACATTAACATTAATGAGGTTACATCTTTATCCAGACAATGTTAAAATGTGTAATAAAAAATGTGGCATAATAATGAACTGATGTTATCACATATTGGCTGCGTTTAAAAAATGTTGCTGTATAATTTAGTAAACCATGTCGCATGGTTTGGTCTTTCCTTGCCACTTAATTCCAGTAGCCCGGTTATATTAGACAAATTTTGCAGAATCTTTGGAAGGACATAATGTTCATTACAAGCCTATATAGGCAATCATCATATTCGATAATGAGGCACTGGTAACTGGTGCTGGACACATTAAATGGCACATTCCCAGGCACCACTGGTCGATGCTGAAAGTCATTTGGGGGAGTGTAAGTCACTCATATTCGGTGGGGCTGTCCCAAACGTTTGGGTTTCAGGGGGGAAAGTGCTAACAACCATTTGGGAGGTAGCGCATTCCTTATTCCTGGGAGTCCGCGGTTGGCGGTGCTGGCTTCAGACTGGACACACAGGAACATTCACTGAACAAGGAATGGTCGCTGCTGGTCCGCCAACCTTTAGTGGCTGCACCAGCGCCGATAGCACGACATAGGAACCGGGCCAGGGCCCCATCCCAGGCATATTAAAATCTGGGACACAATGGCAATAAAAAGACCAGTGGGGCACCTGCGTTTTGTTGGTGTGCCTCCCAGTATTGCCTCGTATGGGGAAGGAGTGCAGAGAGCACACCGGTTCCCAAGATTAAGGCCTCTGCACTGGTTTGATTATGTCTTTAGAGCTAACCACTGGAAGTGAAACTTACACAAGGGAGCGGGGAGAAACCAAGCGAGGCCGTGTGCCAGCCAGAGGGCATTGAAGGACCTTGGTATGGTGGGGTGGGCGGCTGTTGTGAAAGTGATGCCAAGGTGAAGCGGCTTCCGATTAGGGTCAAGTATCTGAAAAAAGTGACGTTGCTCTTGGCATGTTAATCGATTAAACAAGAATAGGAAAGTGAGATTGCATCTTGCAGAAGGCCTCTGTGGTGGCTCGGCTCCCGGCGCTCTCTTATGCGCCCGTTCCCTCATTAACGGCCGGGAAGAGCGAAAGGGGCTCTGCTCCTCGTCTTGACTGGCATCGACCTCGGAGTCCCAGAGCCTGCGCCCAGGCTTACTTGCCTACCTTGTATGTTTTACGCGACCTGATTCTTCGCTGCTCTTCTACGCTTCGAATAGGCCCCAACCTGCCCGGCCTCGGCGCAGGGGAGGAGAAGGGGCTGGGACCAGCTCCGCCTGTGTGGCCCTTCGACAGGACCCTGCAGCTGCCCGCATGCGCCAAGAACAAGTACTAACCCGAACATCCTGCCTGAATACAGGAGTGTGCAGCACTACACGCCGCACTCCCACGCTGGCTCCCGCGCACACCACACGCTTGTATCAAGGACCGAGCTGCCCTGATGCCAAGATCAGGGAGGACGACTCTACCCAGAGAAGGCCCCGGAGCTGGGTGAAGGGCCCACTGGAGCAGCACAGAGGCAGCAGGAGGATGAAGTAGGGAGGAGTAGGGTGCAGATTATTTTTTAACTCCTTTTGTGGGAACGTGTATTTAATGACTCTCATTATCATGTCTGTTGCCTCTCATGGCGACCCAGCCTCTGCTAGTAGAACGCAAAGGTCATGCAACCAAGGCTTTCCCTGGAAACCCCCTCACAGGCAGAAACCCTCTTCTACGAAGAGAAGTCTTCACTGCCCACCACACCGGGGACAGGCACGCAGACTTTCATTGGATGACCATGTTAATAGTCATGGGCACTTATTTCAACATGTGTGAATTCTCCCTTCACAACCCATTCACAGCTCACGTTCACCCATGTAGGGTACCTGAGAGGAGAACACGTTTGTATCCCACGGCATTGACCCCTCCATGTGTGAACTCTCCATTCACAGCTCACGTTCACCCATGTAGGGTACCTGAGAGGAGAACACGTTTGTATCCCATGGCATTGACCCCTCCATGTGTGAACTCTCCATTCACAGCTCACGTTCACCCATGTAGGGTACCTGAGAGGAGAACACGTTTGTATCCCACGGCATTGACCCCTCCATGTGTGAACTCTCCATTCACAGCTCACGTTCACCTATGTAGGGTACCTGAGAGGAGAACACGTTTGTATGAATATAGCGGGCAGATAGGCCGCACGTTAGCTGCTCGAACAAGGCAGGCTGCTACTAAGGGGGATATTTCTGAGATTAGAACTGAGAATGGAAATGTCGCAACAACACCCGAGAGTATATGTTCTAGCTTTCGGGATTACTACCAGAAGCTATATGAAGCTGACTATATGGCACCCAGCGAGGATATTGAGAGCTATTTTGGGAGTGTCAGACTAGAGAAATTAACGACAGAGGATAGGGGGACCTTGGAGATGGCATTTAATAAAATAGAAATACAGAGGGCAATCCGTGACTTACCATCTGGTAAAGCGGTAGGCCCAGACTCTATACCCTTGGAGTTTTATAAAACATTTTTGGCCGAGATAGAAGAAGAACTTTATGAGATGGTTGTAAATATACAAAATGGCGCGATACCTCCGGAGTCATGGGGAGAAGCAACTATGATAGTCTTTCTGAAAAAAGATAAGCCCGCAACTAATCCTGGGTCTTATAGGCCAATAAGCCTAATGAACAGCGATGTGAAAATCTATTCAAAGATGCTGGCAAATAGGCTGGGAGCAGTAATTGGTAAGATCGTCTCTCCATGGCGATGATTCAGAAAAGGGGGTGGTGATGAACAGAGTGTCTGAATTAAGCACTATAGGTGTGGCAGGGTATACTCAGACATGAGTCCCTTTCTCACTGCACCATCAGGATTCAAGCAAGCCGGGCCGATGACGGCTGAAATGCCAGAAACCGGTCCCCGGTAGCTTGTCTCCTTTCTGGTGAAGAATTGGCTTGGTAGTTTAGTCTGTCCTGTTCCCATGATGCACTGGACCAGGGACAGACTGATTTGCATATAGCCAGGTTCTGAGCTGGGATGGTGCAGTGAGATAAATAACGGTGATGGATCAAGCCCTGATCTTTGGACTGGGTAAGAGTGGTCTGCTTAATTCAGACACTCTGTTCATTACCACCCCCTTTTCTGAATCGTCTCTCCATGGCAGCACGGGTTTATCCCCGGTAGAGGAACAGCGGAGCATGTCAGAAGAGTGCTCACGTTATTTGATGGCACGGCATCCTCACGAGACCGTATGGCGCTGATCCTTTTAGATGCTGAGAAGGCATTTGATAGGGTCTCGTGGGGATTCCTCTGGGCTGCATTGGAGAAGCTGAATCTGGGGAGGGCTATGTGGGGGCTCTGAAAGCCTTATACCACAATCCAAAAATAAGGGTTAGAACCATGGGGGAGCTAAGTGGTATAATAGATATTGGACGAGGAACCAGGCAAGGGTGTCCCTGCTCCCCGCTACTTTTCGTTCTATATATAGACACATTTATTAGGAGGATAGAGCAGAACAGAAACATCTTGCCTATAGTATTGAAGAGGCATGAAACTAAAATACTAGGATATGCGGATGACCTGGCCATAACATCAAGTGAACCAGTGTCAGCCATAATAGAAATAGAACAGGAGGCGGCTGCATATGGAAGACTGTCTGGGTACAAATTAAATGCAAACAAGACCCAAGTAGTAATAAATCAGAAAATATCTTTAGTTGATCCAAGAGTGGTAGAGACCGCAGCATATTTGGGGGTTCGTATAACCTCAGACCTTTCTAAAGTGGTGTCGAAGAATCTTAGCCCCATTATAGATAAGGCCAAAATTGATTTTGACAAACTGGACAACCTACACCTAACAACAATTGGTCGCTGTAATGTTATTAAAATGGTGTTTATGCCAAAGGTGCTTTACTTATTTAGGACCATACCGCTAATCTTTAACAATAGCTGGTTCAGGGAGCTAGAGAAGGTGACAAATAGATTCATTTGGGCTAAGGGCAAAACACGCCGCAGTCAAAAAATGTTGTCACTCCCAAGAGAGAGAGGTGGGCTGGCGCTACCAGACTTTAAGGCATATTATTGGGCAACGGTCTTGCAATACATCAGAGGTATGCTGGGGGGAAGTGTTATAGACAGATGGAGAGGTAGAGATGGTGTCCCAGACGTATATGAACTCGTAGTGAAGAATTCTAATCAATGGTTACTTACATATGAGGAGAGGAGTTATCACAAAAAAGTAAGGTTTAAGACCTTGGTGGCCACAAGGTCAGTCTGGTCTGGGATAAGGAAAAAATTAAAACTTGGGAGAATGAACTATTATACCCCTCTGTATGGGAACCCATCACTGCCGGAGGTATTTCATGACCCAGTTATGAGGGGTTGGGATGCATCAGGAGTCAAAACTATCGGGGACCTCATAGGGGTAACCGGTCTGATCTCTTTTGAGCAGGCACAACGTTTATATAACTTAGGGCGTAGAGACTTCTTTAAATACTTACAAGTGAGGTCAGTTCTGTCAAAGAAACAGGGAGGAGATATGAATTTTCAAAGAATCGAACTGTTGGAATGTGTAAGGGATGAAGGAGGATCCTCCATCTCACAACTATACGAAGAAATTTGTAAATATAAAAAGGATGATTGTGATAGAATGTATGGGAAGTGGAGAGTCAAACTAGGTCTTACAGGAAATGAGGCAGAGAAGTCATTAAAATTGTCAAATTCGGTCCTAAGAGTGGCAAATTTACAATCTCAACAATATAAAACTATGTTTGAACTTTATTACACCCCTCATAAAATAGCGCAGTGGGGGGGAAGCAGCGGGGGCATCTGTCCGAGATGCCAATCCACGCAAGCAGACACAATTCATATGTTTGCATCATGCCCCTCTCTGGATATATATAAAAAATCTTTGGAACAATTCTTTGCCGATTCTCTGGGGATACAGTTAACTTTGACAGATGAAGTTATGATTTTGGGTGTAGCGAGGGAGGGTGTAGATGTTCGTCACCATGAGTTTTTGTATTTAGCAATGACCCTCAGTAGACTATGCATAGCCACACTCTGGAAGGATCCCAACCCCCCAACATTACAGCAATGGATTTCTCGTGTATTGGCCATATACATTTTAGAAATGGCCTTATATGAAAAAAGAGGGAGGGGAAAAAAAAGAGGCCGGACGGAGGATATGGGCCCCAATAATTGAATGGAAAAGGAGGCTGGGAGAGATTTAAGATGAAAGGGGGGAAAGCTCGACGGAATTAAGGAAATATGATATTTCTTAAATGATTGATTTCTATTGTTTCCGAGATTATTTTTTTCTATTCTTTAACTCACTCTCCCCAGTCCAGAGCTCTTTGTGTTTTTGAAAAATGCTTTATTTGTTTTAAAGCTGATGATAATAATAATAATGCTTTCTGAATTGTGAGATTAATTTTTTTTTGTGTGTGTTTTGTTTCTGTTTTTCTGGCACTATATATTATTATGAATTTGTAATTCTGATGTTGATGAAAAAAAAAAAAGAACGCAAAGGTCATGCAACCAAGGCTTTCCCTGGAAACCCCCTCACAGGCAGAAACCCTCTTCTACGAAGAGAAGTCTTCACTGCCCACCACACCGGGGACAGGCACGCAGACTTTCATTGGATGACTATGTTAATAGTCATGGGCACTTATTTCGACATGTGTGAATTCTCCCTTCACAACCCATTCACAGCTCACGTTCACCCATGTAGGGTACCTGAGAGGAGAACACGTTTGTATCCCACGGCATTGACCCCTCCATGTGTGAACTCTCCATTCACAGCTCACGTTCACCCATGTAGGGTACCTGAGAGGAGAACACGTTTGTATCCCACGGCATTGACCCCTCCATGTGTGAACTCTCCATTCACAGCTCACGTTCACCTATGTAGGGTACCTGAGAGGAGAACACGTTTGTATCCCACGGCATTGACCCCTCCATGTGTGAACTCTCCATTCACAGCTCACGTTCACCTATGTAGGGTACCTGAGAGGAGAACACGTTTGTATCCCACGGTATTGACCCCTCCATGTGTGAACTCTCCATTCACAGCTCACGTTCACCCATATAGGGTACCTGAGAGGAGAACACGTTTGTATCCCACGGCATTGACCCCTCCATGTGTGATCTCTCCATTCACAGCTCACGTTCACCCATGTAGGGTACCTGAGACAAGAACACGTTTGTATCCCACGCCACAGAGCCCTCCATGTGTGAACTCTCCATTCACAGCTCACGTTCACCCATGTAGGGTACCTGAGAAGAGAACACGTTTGTATCCCACGCCACAGAGCCCTCCATGTGTGAACTCTCCATTCACAGCTCACGTTCACTCATGTAGGGTACCTGAGAAGAGAACACATTTGTATCCCACGGCACAGAGCCCTCCATGTGTGAACTCTCCATTCACAGCTCACGTTCACACATTTAGGGTACCTGAGAGGAGAACACGTTGTATCTCACGGCATTGACCCCTCCATGTGTGAGCTCTCCATTCACAGCTCACATTCACCCATGTAGGGTACCTGAGAAGAGAACACGTTTGTATCCCACGGCATTGACCCCTCCATGTGTGAGCTCTCCATTCACAGCTCACGTACACACATTTAGGGTACCTCAGAGGAGAACACGTTTGTATCCCACGTCACAGGCCCCTCCATGTGTGAACTCTCCATTCACAGCTCACCTTCACCCATGTAGGGTACCTGAGAGGAGAACACGTTTGTATCCCACTGCATTGACCCCTCCATGTGTGAACACTCAATTCACAACCCATTCACAGCTCACATTCATCCAGGAGTGGGACTTCATTTGATAACACACTTGTAGTTCATGGCATATACTGCACCACGTGTGATCTCTCATACACAGCTTATTCATAGCTGGCATTCACCCATATGTGGTACGTTAATGAAGAACACGTTTATAGCTCACAGTGTATGTTGTATGTTCCTACATATATGATCTCTTGATTGCCAACCTATTTATAGTTCACATTCATCTATG
The DNA here is from genome assembly GCF_964263255.1 of Lissotriton vulgaris. Lineage (NCBI taxonomy): Eukaryota > Metazoa > Chordata > Amphibia > Caudata > Salamandridae > Lissotriton > Lissotriton vulgaris. The sequence goes on from NC_141698.1 coordinate 467,529,708, forward strand.
TGTGGCACAACAAAGGGCAACACACTTCCAGAACATGGCATCAATTCCTCCGTGTTTAGTGATCCCATCAAACCTTCCGCCATACCTGGTGGTAATCCTCCATGTATTTCAGATGACTTTCCTCACAAATCAGCAGGTTGAGGTATTCTTTCCAGTCGGCGTGCACTGCTTCCATGTGAGCCTGTATGCAAAGGAAAGGAGAATCGGTGTGAATTGGGGTTTTGGGGCAGTGAGTTCAATAGTGGGTGATGTGGTGGACTGTCAGGGTTAAACTGGGAAAGAGATATGCAGTGACCCAAATTCCATACTTTTATGGGTTATATTTAAAGAATTTGTATGCAGTGCACCTTCTTAAATATGGTATATTAACCGTGTTTAATATAGCACATCCTTTACTATTACAAACAGCCCTATTTAGAGTTTTGTGGACATGTTAAAAGGTGGGGTTCTGCCTTATTAACTGTGCCACTGAATAACATGCCAGACGGAACTCCCTTCAAGTTTTTGACATATTACCCACACTGCCAAATCCTAAAGTCTCTACACACTATATTTTTTGTAGGCTTTAGACTGTCCTGAGATAGTGACTTGGTCCGACCATAAGCTGATTAGGTTCTCCTGGTCTCTGGTTACTGCCGCGGAGAGCGGTCCCCAAATTGCTCATTCACATAAGATTAATTTAGACACCCTGACTGATCTCCTAGCTGTAACCCGTCCATTACTACCCTCAGAAATTGAGGCGGCGGTCAGCACTTTTAATACATGGGTAGAACACGGGTCCGCTACCTCTATAAACAAAGGCGGGGTCCGTAGGCTACGTACTACCCCTTCCAAACCCTGGTTTTCACACACCCTTCGGGAACTTAAATTGGGTAGTAAGAAACTCGAACGGGTGTGGAGACAAGCATATCTGCCTGAGGCAAAGAAGGATCTGCGGGTGGCGCAAAAAACATTATTATGCGGACATCAGATCTGCCAAGAGCAGTTACTATGCAGGACGAATTAATAATGCTAATAATAACAGCAAACAAATTTTTTCAATCATAAAAAGCTTTGTTTCACCATGTGCCGCACAACCTTTGCTGCCCTCATCTGAGCAATGGTGCGAAGAGCTGTCTTCATTCTTCGTAGATAAAATTGCCAAAATTTAGGATGACCTGCTTGCTGTCTGTAACAGCTTTCCCTCCCCCCCATGTATTTCCCCCCTCTACGATGCCGGAACCTGCTGATCAGTTTGCTAACTTTGCACTGTCTACCAAGTCTGATATCATTGCTGTCCTTGCGGCCTTGAAATCGGGGTCCCCCTCTGACCCCTGCCCTGCTAGGGTTCTCGGGGGACTAGCGGAAACAGTTGGAAATGAGGTCACCCAGATCATTAATCTTTCTTTTCTCTCTGCAACCGTCCCGGCCTGTTGGAAGCAAGCTAAATTGCTCCCACTTTTGAAAAAGACTGGGCTGGATTCTGCCGTACCTTCCAACTATCGGCCTATATCATTACTGCCAGGCTTAGCCAAAGTTTGCGAGAAGATCGCTTTTAAACAGCTGGACAATTTTGGCGAAACATCTCAGGCACTGCACCCAGCGCAGTCAGGATTCAGGGCTGCCTACAGTACCGAAAGAGCCCTAGTTGAAATATCTGAGGCTATCCGGGAGTGTTTGAATGGAGGTGGCAGAGCGGCTCTGATTTTATTAGACCTCTCTGCCGCCTTCAACACGGTACCCCACTCCCTTCTAATTACTAGATTAGCCACCATTGGCATCACCGGCCCAGCACTTGACTGGCTGACGTCTTTTTTAGATAATAGGACTCAACAAGTCTGGATGCCTCCCTTCGCTTCCTCCCCAAAGAAACTCTCTACTGGGGTTCCACAGGGCTCCCCTTTGAGCCCCTTGCTTTTTAACGTTTATCTTACCCCTCTAATCTACCTAGCAAAAGAGCTAGGGGCAAAAATGATGGCCTACGCCGACGACACCCAACTTCTGTTTACCTGGCCCAAGAACAATTTGGATACGTCGGCGGTCCAACTTTGCCTCTCATCAGTTTTCCGATGGCTAGCACTTGCCCAGCTAAAATGTAACAAAGGCAAGTCCGAGGTTCTTCTTTATTGCTCCTTCCCCGATAATTTTAGTGACCTTCTTTTGCCCAATGATCTGCCCTGTCCAAAATCTATTGGTGGCCCAGCAAAAAACCTGGGAGTCTGGTTTGGGAATGACCTCAAATTTGAGGACCATATAAAAAAACTTACGGGGGTCTGTTTCTCTACCTTGAAAACCCTACGTAGGTTTTTTTCCCCTCCTCCTAAGAGAGGCTAAAGAGACCGTTACACGTGCTCTAATACTCTCCCGGTTAGATTACGCGAACAGCTTGTTCTGCGGGCTACCGGCCTATCTGAATCATCGTCTTCAGGTCATACAAAATGCGGCAGCAAGACTCCTGTTTAATATACCCAAGAGATCCAGTGTCCGCCCCCTCCTTCGCAGCCTCCACTGGCTCCCAGTTGCTCACAGGATCATGTTTAAAACTCTTGTCCTCTCTTATCGTGCTGTCCATCAAATTGGCCCTGCCTACTTGAGAAAAAGGTTCACCCTTTACATCCCTAACCGATCTCTCCGGTCTGCCAATCAGTGCCAACTGACCGTGCCTAAATTTAAGTACTCTCGATTAGGCGGCCAGTCCATCACGGTCAGAGCCGCAAAGGCCAGGAATGCCCTCCCCCTCCACATCAAGACCGCTCCAACCATCATGGCTTTTAAGAAAGGACTGAAAACCCACCTGTTTAACATCATTCTGTAAACCACTTCTCTTCTGCCCTTCCTTTAACCCTGCTAATCGCTCTCACCTTCTCGCGCCAGGATACTATTTTTAGTAATAGAGCGCGCTACAAAAGCCTTTATATCATATCATATCAAATGTGGCTTGTTCAAAGAAAGATCTCCATGTGGAGGGAGGCGTTCAACGATGCTCTGTTGCATGCGAGTGTAGATGGTTTGGTTAGGAGGGTAGTCCCCACAGCAATGTTCCATAGTGACGGAGGTGGTATGGGCCTTCTGAACTCCCATCATAACCCATATGTATAACGTATGAATCACGGGTAGTCTGTGTGGCGGTGCACTACGGAGTTTCAGGTCTTATGGCCCTCTGCATAATCCCGGTCAGCTATTCCAATGTTTTCTCTTGATTGTAAGTGTCCGGTGGATCATCACATCAGAAACAAGACTTATATCCTTGCGTGACATTTATTTTGGCATGTGTTGGAGTGTGTGTGCAGTATTCCAAGAATATGTTTCTTGCTGGAGTTGTTTAATTCCTGACCTCTGACCAGATGTGCCTAGCCCATACTGGTTGCTAATTCCCTTTTCTTTGTGCATGAATAATTTTCTCTTCACCGGTGTTATTTTTAGGGTGCCTTTAATGGTTGATGCATGGCTCTTGTGTATGAGCATGGTTTACCCCATCTTCCCAGTCCCTCTTTTTTTTATTTGGGTGGCAGAACCTAACTTCGAATTAAATATTTAATTGATTTAAATACATTGAATTGAACTAAAATTGCTTTTTAAAGACTTACTTTTTAAAAACCCACCTCAAGTAACATGTTTGCATTTGCTAATTATGGGTTAAAGAATACAAGTTACATATAAAATTCATTTAAATAAAAAAAAAATGAAAATGTATTTCTTTTGTTATGCATATAGCATTATATATATCTATATATATATCTATATATATATATATATATGTATATATGTATATATATATATATATATATATATATATATATAATTGAATGCTATATGCATAACAAAAAAAATATGTTATGATATAATATTTTAATAACATTTTCAATTAAAAATAAGTGTAACTTTAATTTAAAAAAATAATTCATATATATAAAGCAGTCCCAGATAACGTGCTGTGAATGCACCACAAGGACACAGACTCAGAAGATATGTGCTTTTTCAGATGGTATTTATTGTATTGATATGGCAGTTACATATATATATATATATATTTCTTTTTTTTAAAGTTGAAATAAATGAATGTATTTTTTTTTTCAGAACAAAGAAATAAATGAATGTATTTTAACAGAATTTGCTACCTCGTTCTATATTAAGTCCCTGGCTACATTACTTTCAGTGAGGAGGTGTGTACAGGTGGTTGAAAATGTTTGGAGCTGGACTCACTCCAGGGAGCAACTAATGTTTTGTGTCCTTTTTGGTTGTACTAACTTTAGACTCATAAATGTGACTCCACCCCTCTCTTTCACGGGCTGAAGCCATGTCCGACCACTCGTCGGAGAAAATTACACTTGAAATGGTAAACAGCCAAAAGCAGAACATTTACTACAAAGTCTATGTGTGAATTTACACGCATAGATTTACTTGTGCTTAAATATATCTTTGTGAGCAATCCTCAAAGCCTTTTTTGTGTATATAAAGTAGTGCGCCTGTAGTAGTCTTTTACGTATTCTTACTTGCCTTAGTGAATTGGCCTCAAAGCATCTAAAATGGGAATAAACCGGATTCAGGGAATATTGATATAAAAATTAATACAAATAGAGAAGACTATGCCCTCTATGCACTTTTATTTAAAAGGAGTTGGGCGTTTAGGACCAATCCACAAAGAAATGTAAGAGTACGAATACAAGTACTCCTGTAGTACTAACCCATCTTCACAAATACTTCTGTGAATTGGTCTGGGAGGCTCTAGTCTAGTCCCATACGTTTTAGTTTTTCTTCTTTCTCCGATTGTTCTTTTGGAATATATGATGTTACAACGATAAGCATTATTTAGTTCACAGGGTTTTTTGGCCATAGAGCTGCCCAAAAAATGGGCACTACAGTTCTAACACCATCCGCAAACAATTATTTCATTTTTAGTCTTGTCCTCAGATATTTTTTGAGCATCTGGCCTGTGACGTGTCAGAAGTTTTTCCAGCCAGTGTTAGGTGTTGGGTGGTTTTGTGGTGACCTGCCCTCTCGTTGGTGAATTCCTCTCATGATGATTCACAATTATAAGTGGGGGTCACCTCAACGTGCATTGTCAGGACGCTGTTTGCAGGATGGGTACCAAGCACTTACATTATCCACCTTTACTGGGTTTGAAGACTAGGGGGCAGGGGATCTGCATCCTTCTGCCCCCTCAAGGGCTCATGAGGCAAACACAGTGTCAGTAGGGGCAATAAAGACGAGTTCAACTCCAGGCCACCACATGGAATCAAACTGAAGTTCGTTTGGCCAAGAGGAGGTCATTAATGGGGATACTTGATCATAATCTGATCAGATGTAGGAGGTAGGGATGTTAATGTTAATGTTAAAAATGCTTATATAGCGCATGGCTACCCCAGCAATGGGGCGTCCCAGCACTTGCAGACAGTTTAAAAACAAAGCAACCTAGCTCCAGGAGATGGCATGTGGCGCTACATAGAGACCCTAGGTAGGAGGAAACAGCCAGGTTTTAATTTGCTTTCTAAATGACAGATAGTTATTTGTAGCACGCACCTCCGGGGGGATCGAATTCCACAATTTCGGTGCCAAATACCTGAAGGAACGGCCACCCACTCTACTCCTTCGGATTTTGATGGTACAGGCACGGTGAAGATCCGCTGAACGGAGGGCACGTGTGGGAACTTAAGAGGAACACAAATGATGGTCACCCCTCAAAGCACTCCATTCAGAGGTTTTCACTTCTGAGCCTTGTAGGCTTTTGTTGGTGTGAGATCTCTCAAAGAATGTGCTGCAACCAAAGCAGACCTATGATAAAATATCCCCCCTTACAAAGTAGAAATGTATTATCTCCTACTTGACAATATACAGCTGTGGCCAAGGGGTTATGTTTTGAGGCCGCTCAGACACCATCCGTCATCTTCGTGTAAGCGCTACTCTCACCAGCTCCACCACGCCCTTCTCTCACTCCAGCCATCAGAAGAGGTGTTTCTGCTCCTGACATCCTCAAGCCGACGATTGGTTACTCACAGAAGTTGTCATCCATGAGGTGTTAAATTGTATCTGAATGAGTTACTGAAATGGTAGCAATAGGGAGCTACTCAGACTAGATTTGCCCAAGTCCCAACTGTGGACATGGGTAAACATAGCATCAGTCTTGACTCAAAGGCTGCGTGAGTTCAGGGCTAAGTGTTGCACGAGTAATGACTTGAAGGTTACAGAGTCATGGGTGAAAGGGTTCATGGGCATGCGTCAAATAGTGTTTAAGCATCTAGCTTAGGTCTTGAATGAAAATGTGTGTAAGCCACGGGGCAAAGGCTCCATGGGCACTGAGTGAAATGATACTGTATAACCCATTTGATCAAATAGTTGTTCAATACATTTCGTCCTACTGAAAGCTGTGTAATTGCTGGTTCATTAGGCTGAAATGTTGACACTGTTTTTAACTTATACCTTGCAAAAGTAGATGATTACAAATCTAAAAGTTTACTACTCTCTAACAACATCCACCCTATAATGAGAGGACAGAAAGAGAATCAAGTTAAGCCTGCTCCTTGGTTGTGGGTCCTGCATGATGCTGTCTGGTTTACATATAGTCCGAGTTTTGAATGTGTGCTCTGCAGAGAGGCCAGCGACTGGATGTGAATGCAGTATACACACCCTGGCACTGTGAGAAACCCCCACTGCCTTCAGTCTCAGTTTTGAGTTCTCGGCCAATCACTGTCGCCAGTATCCCCCCAAGGCCTGGACTCAGTACAAAGTATGCTCTATACAAGAGTCAAATGATACATGAAAATATGGCATAAATACAACATTTTGAAAGAAGCAAACGGGAATTAAACTTTTGATAAGTAAAAAGGGATCGTAACATTGGCAGTAAATTCTGTAACAGTCACTGTTGAGAATTTGAGCCTCCCTTTTATAAATCTTGGGTTGGAGGAAATATGAGATAAATGTTTCCAAGGGATCGCAGTGCATAGCTCAGTTGATCTGTTACCTCAATTGCATTGTTGCCAGGGTGACCAGATGCCACCAGTTTTTCTCCTTCGACGTGCAGTTGGTTCACACTTTCTTCTTTGGCTTCTAAACTTCGGTTGATGAAATTCTAAATATAAGACGGAATGAAGACATCTGTTTAGTTATGAGTGAATTCAACATGATCTTTCGCTCTGAACATAAACCATAACTGAGAAGATTTTTGTCCAAAAAAGAAAAAGTGGATCGGTATGAGAGAGATATAGACGTGGGAGAGATGGAAAGGAGAATTTGATATATTTTCCAAAGTCACTGGCACAGATGAGGAACAATGCCCTCACAGACCCTGTGCACATAGGGTTTCAAACAGCCAGGCAGGCATTGCCTGTTTGACCTGTATTAGTGGCAGAGGAGAGAAAGGGAGACGGTGAGACATGACTAACTCTTTACAGAGCAGGGTGGATAGGTGCAGGTATCCAGTCTAAGCAGAAGAGTATGAGGGAGATCTGACCGGGGAGCCGAAGGCCCTTAGAAAGAGAGTAGACAGCCATTTGCCACACCCTGGCCTAAGTTTATGAGTAGCAGCTTAGCAGGCCTAATGACCACATACCCTCCAGTCATGACAAGGGTTGAGGCGGGAAAGAGCATTCAGAAAAAACATTCATCCGAGTTCTCGAGCTCTGTGGAACTAGTTGTGGGTGGCAACCTGAGCAGAGGATTTTGAGTGAGCCAAAGTTGACCTGCTAACTCCTGATACCGGCCTTAGGATGCTTGTTTCTGGTCCAGGGAAGACCTAGCTTTGCAGTTCAGGCTGGACTGTTCCCATGAGGAACAGGGTCAAGACTGATTTGCATATGGTTGGGTCGGAGTTGGGGTGGCGCAGTGAGCTAAAGAACGATGATGGATTCAATCCAGATCTGTGACTGGGGGTGAGTGTCTGAGAATTTTCAGTGCTCCATCCATCCTCTCCTTGTCTTTGCTTTGCTCACTCCAGTTTATGAGCAGGCATCTCGATTGGAATGTTCCAGCTCAGTCCACGTGTGACCACGGAAAAAGAGGTAGAAACATGTTCATGTGCAACAGCCTGTTTCTGTATATAAATGTAAGTATCCTAATATGTCTGCCTCTGTGTAGGCCTCTTTGAACTTGGATGATCACAGGCAGTGGCCCCATACCTCATACTGCCGCCTCCGGCTGGGGTAGTCCAGGTTGCGGTCGCTCCAGTCGTACTGCATGCGGTCCTTCTCCTGCTGGTCCAGCCAGTAGAGCTCATTGGTGCAGCGCTGCATGTAATCTTGCAGGGAGTTGAGGTCCTTCTGCCGCTGCTGGGAGCCTGACTGCATGGTGAGGAAGAGAGCACATGTCAGCACTACCCTTCTGTACAGCCAGAGTACATTCGTTCCATCTTTATTCAAGAGCCTCAGAGGGACTTTACAGCTCTGAGGGAGATACCCATATGCTTCCTCTGCACTAAAAACGTTAAATCACACATATCCTACCCTTCTCTCTCTCTCTCTCTCGCTCTCTCACACACACACACAAAATCAATGACACTCACTCACTCTCTCTCTCTCCTCCTACTATGGATGCTAAACACGTATGTTTTTCTCATCAGCGTCAGACTGGCAGATATATTTATTTCTGAGTGACTATTTAGCATCACTCACGTTCTGCCTGCACTCTGCCTTACGACGGGACTTTTCAATATATCATTGAGATGCATGCATTCTCTGTGTGTGTGTGGGTCCATCTAGCCCACAGTGGCTCCCTTTTCACCAGAACCCCTTCAACATGTTGCATCACTTTGCACTTTATAATTATTCTTTGCACTTTACAATCATGTTATGGACATATGATCGCCAATTTTCTATTTACATCCACATGCCAAGTGCTGTACTAAAGCTTTTTACAAATGTATTCTGTAATGTTGATTCTGTGTTTATGAACTCTCAATAAAAAAAAAAAAATAAAAAAAAATGTTGCATCACTTCTGTCTCCGCCCCAGCCCACACGTCTGCAAAGGCATCGGAAAAGTAGAGTAATGAAAACAGGCAGGCCTTACCAGTAGTTTGTTGTATTTCACCTGCAGGCCACTGATGTATTCCTAATAAAAACACAACACCAACATTATTGTTGTTGATTATTTACTTTCATTCTGCTCCATGACGACAAAAGCTGGCAATCACCTCAATCCTACAGGCATTTCTCGACACATTTCCTTCTTAACATTCGTATAAGGAGGTCGCTTTTGCTTGGGGAAGTTATTACTACATTATGTCATATATATTCTATTCAGTAGTTGACGTCCCCTTAGCATAAACATATATATATTGTTTGAGATTTCCGTTGTGTGCTTGGTACTACCTTGGATATTGTCCTTACCACGGGACATTCAGGTACATGTTTTGCCTCTTTTACCTTTTCAATTCCTAGTACTTTCTTACCGACTTTCCTGTATTCTCGCATGTGCACCAAGTAACTTCTAAACTGTGGTTCTCTCTCACAGAGAGTAATAGACGTGACGCTCTGGTCACTATTCTACCACTTTTACTACTGCTACTCGGTTGGTCCCTTACAAGAGGCTGCTATCGCTTGACTTATACCACCAACTTGGCTCACTTCTTTTACTTTTTCAGAGATTACACGTTCCAATACATTATTATACAATTTTCACTAGTGTTTTAGATTATCTCTCCTGACCTCATCACTATTATATGGGTTTTGTTACCCATTAACACCATCTCCAAATTCTTTATGATAGGTCGTCATACACTGATATGTACACATATGTGCTGCAGACTTGAAAAAGTCCAACGGACGAAACACGTGTCAGCTGCTTCTGCTTGTACATACCAGCTATCGATGGAATCAACAAATGGAATAAATAATTCACAAAAAAAGAAGAAAGATCTTGATGAACTTTGTATTTTTGACTACTTTTTTACAAAAACCTTTATTGAACTGACATCTTGTGTGTGCTTCGGTACTTATCATTGCTCATCATCACCTCAATCTAGTCTGTGTCCTCGCTCCCACAAGCTTTCATTTGCAGGTTTCTCATGTGCATTAAGAGTTTGATATGTTTAATTCATTCCTCCCACTTGTATATGTCCCTGATGGGCTCCTTGGTGCATCTTGATGATCTGGCTGTATGTGACCGTACATAGCTGGGACCACAGAGCAGATTCGCTTTAGGAAGGACAACATTATAAATGACGAACGCTTCATTGTAACGAATACCCAAATTATGTTTGTTGACAGGTAAAAGACAACACATGCCTGGTTTATGTAGACAAAGTGGCCACTGAAGGTGTAAAGGCCTACCAATATTTGAGGCTGTGCTTTACCTCCACTCTTAATGGGGATGCACATCATACCCTAAGGTTTCATTGACTAGGTCCTTCTACAGATTAAAACAGGATCCGTTTCAGATATACCTTCCGTGGGTAATGTAAGAAATCACTCAAATCCTCTAGATTTGATTGCTAAAAATGTAACACTTGATGCTTCCTTTCAATATATGTCTGGTCAGGACTAGCCTGTTTCTGTTATAACGATGATCACAAATGTGATTAAAAAGGCAGGTACAGGATCATTGCATGATATGCTACAATCAGCTTCACATCAAAGTGGTAACCGGAATTAGTGGAAGAAAGAATGCAGTATATTTTTAATATGGAATTCGTGGCATCATAGAAATGGTAAGCGTTTCAAAATCCAATCTCAAAAACCAGTTATTAATTGTTTTCGGATTAGCCGGTTACCAAGGTCTGCATTAAGGGCAGCACTAGCATAATCATAATGATGAACCTGTGGTTGTTAGCCAGCCACAGGAAACGTTCTTTTTAACAAAGGCTTTGTTACCAAAGCCTTTAGAACTAAAGCGCCATCACAACGGCGTCATTACGCCAAATGGTTGACTAGCACGAAGGGGTGGGCTTAGGCTAAGGGAAGGGGCTGTTTTATGTTAAGGGAAGGGGTAGTCTTAGATTAAGGGGGGGGTTGGATTTAGGTTAAGGGGAGGGGCGCTTTTAGGTTAAGGGGAGGGGTACTTTTAGTTTAAGGGGAGGGGTGGATTTAGGTTAAGAGGAGGGACGGCTTTAGGGTAAAGGGAGGGGTAGTTTTAGGTTGAGGAAAGGGTGGGTTTGTGTTACGGGAAGGGGCGGGTTTAGGGCTAAGGGAAGAGACGGGTTTAGGTGAAGGGAAGGGGCAGTTTTAGTTTAAGGGGAGGGGTAGACTTAGGTTAAGAGGAGGGACGGTTTTATGGTAACGGGAGGGGTAGTTTTAGGTTGAGGAAAGGGGTGGGTTTGGGTTAAGGGAAGGGCGACTTTAGGTTAAGGGAAAGCACGTTTGTAGGTAAAGAGAAGGGTCGGTTCTAGGTTAAGAGAAGGGGCGGGTTTAGGCTACGGGAAGGGGCGGTTTTAGGTTAAGGAGAGGGGTGGTTTTAGGGCTAAGGGAAGGAGGGTTTTAGGGCTAAGGGAAGGGGGGCAGTTGTTGGGGTTAAGGGTGTGGAGGGGTTTAGGGGTAAGGGGATCAAAGGGTAAAGGTTTTGCACCACTGCCCAAAACACTCGGCGACATCCCTGAGGAAGAGTGGCACCGATGAGGCAGGAGCGACAACCACCTTCCATGACTCAGATGGCGGCTGAGGCCTGGACCACGGCCTGTCCTGGAGTCTGGCCTGCAGGAATTGCAAGATGGATAGGAAAATGTATACAAACTTGCTACCACAAAGCTAAACAATTGCTACCTGCAACTCCAAGAGCTCACTCTACAGGTACAAATGGAGCCTCTATGGCTTTCCTAGGAAATTTTCCACTAGCAGATATCTGTAAAGCAGCTACATTGGATAAACCACACACTAAAGACTACTGTGTTGATGCTAGAACGAGTCAAGCTGTATTAAGAACGCTTTTTCAAAAATCTACAGCAACTATTACCTAGCTACAGCTTTTTGGGAGCACTGCTTTACATTTGATGCAAAGCATTTGAATCTTGGCCAACACATTGCACGAATGGAATATGTTACTTACCCTGTAAGCATTTATACATCACATGTAGTGATGTAGATTCATATGCACGCACCCTCCTCCAAGGACGCTGACAGCGTCCGTACATACCTCTATTCTGAAACACTCAGACTTACTAAACTTTACTTGAATGTCCATCCTTGGTGTCACTCTACCGCTCCTATCCGAAGCTCACGCGATGACCCAAAAAATAGTCTAACAAAGGAGCCGATGACGAACCGTAATACAGACCATACTTGTGATTTGAAAGACTTCTTAAAGGAAAACAAGTTGCAAACGTCTGAGCCGAACATTTGATTACAGGAGACAATAGATGTCAGGAGTATGCTAAGCATATGAATATACAACACTATATGCTACGAATAGATGCTTACAGGGTACGTAACATATTCCCTCTATCACATTTTCCCATATGTTCCAATTTTAAGATTTCATTTTCTGCCACCATTCAAAACCCATTTGTCAATTGTCTTTGAATATTTATTTTCTTACAGTTCTCTGGAGATTATTCATTTTCAGTAAACAGTCCCACAAGTGTTGGACAAAGGTCCACTTCCGTGCTTCATGTGTTATGAAATGTAATATTATGGGAATATAAGTTTCTCAATATAAATGGTAGGAATGTAGTAGCTTGCTAATTTAGAGCCTTTGTGACATGATACCATTCTCTGACTTTATGATGGAATAGGTTGGCCACCTTAAACCGTTGCTTTTTGTTACCTAATTATTGATATTTCTTTTAAGAAATCTGGTTAGGGTTTCTTCTCCCTATGAGATTCAGGGCATTTACCATTTTTATCTTGATTCTTCTTACATATCATCTTCATACCCTTGAGTATGTTGTTTATATTATTTTCATGTTTTATTTGAACTGCTATGTGTCTGTCACTCAATTTATTCGAAAGCCTTGATTTTTTCAGTGTTTTACTATCCAAATCTTTTATTTATTTCTAATGTCTGGAGGCAAGTACAGATAGTAGACACTTAGAAGCATAACACACAAGAACTGTAAGAAAATAACAAAACAGACAATCGACAAATGGATTCTGAATGATAATAAAAAAATGAAAAGCGGAACATATAGGAAAACTCAGTTGACCAATGTCTTGACAAAAATATAAATGCATTATCTTTCAGAATATGAATTATAAGCATCCACACGTTTATGGACTTTTTGGCTCAACTTTTGAATGTATGTTCTCCGCATCAAGTACGAGCACTTTTGAATAACACGGAAGGGACTACAATTCCCAGAATCTGAGAGACATGCGGTGTATGAGGCATTCACAATGTGGCGCATAAGAACTGCACACTTTGATGTCTACATCCCATGAACAAAGCTACATTACGCCAAAACGTGACAAGCTTTTTGTTTTCATATTGTGTGAATACATATCTGAATTCACCTTCAAACGAGTGCAGAAGACTTAGCTGTTTTTTTGAAAAAATATTGATATTGGGAGATATAATATATATATATATATATATATATATATATATATATATACACATACACATACATATATGCACATATATATATTGATTAGATACATATATATTTTTAAAAGGTCGAACAAATTCATTTTGACATTATTTCCTACTAGGATAAATTTGAAGTCTCTGCCTTCTTTATTTTCTATGATTGGATGTTGCATTACCAGTAACTGGTCATGTTTGGTGCTGAACTTACTACTGGGTTGAGCTGGAGTACGTTTGCTACTGTTTTGGGTTCATTTCAGCTGGAGTAACTTTAGAAATGTAGCTTGTGAATAGAAATTGTCTTACTCTTTTCTGTGTGTGTGTCTGTCCCTCACTAAACCCCTCATTTAACCTCGCTAAAGCCCTCCTTATACCTCCCTAAACCCGCCACGGTACCGCCAACATTCATTACTAGGTAGGGAGCTTACGTATGTGAGGCTCTTCCAAAGAAAGGATAAGACAGATATAGGTAGAGAACTACACTTGTAGATTTGAAATTGTATCTTGTAGTAAGTAAGTAGTATTACCATAATACTACTTGGTGTACTGCAAAATGCAGCTTGTAAATTGGGTTGGCTGTGTATCCACCATTATGAGACGTGAAGCTCATAAAGCAGAGGTATTACCCAACCAAGTAAATTCTACAAACAATTTCTGTATTACTAGGTACGGTATTAGCTTCCTGAAAAATTGGGATATTAGAATGAGGCTTTGGCATAGAGACACAGGAAAAAAGCGGGCGGATCCAATATCAGGATAGAGAGCAGGGTTTCAGTTGAGAAGCGCAGTATAAAATGCTGAGAAAAGAAGAGTAGAGGGAACATACTGGGTCGCTTTCTCTTTCTTTGTGGATGTGATCTCCGATGGTCTCCACCTCTTTCTGGAAAAGATTATGTTCTTCAACTTGTCTGTCGACTGAGGGGAGATCATTGGAAAAGCCCTTGCTGCTGAGCGCCATCTGCAATGGAGAACAAAGCGTAGGATAGTTAAGGAACTGAAGTCATTACCCAATTTTTTAAAAACAGAAATGTGGTTCAGCCTACCATATATATATATATATATATACATATACATTAATAGTGAGCTTCATCAAAAGTTTTTTCAGAAAATTCAAAACACATTTACCTCTCTTTTTGCACCTCACTGCCCCATCCCGGTCTATCACTCCCATGAATTATAAAATCACAAATGAGATCACCATTATGCAGTCGCTAAAGAAGACAGTCATAATGAACCAGAACGTATAATTCAGCTCAACATTCGTAGTCAAAAAGGGAAACTAGCAGCATAAGTTCATCCCTCAATACCACCAGTCCTGTTCACTGAAATCTGCATAAGAACAGAAGCTTGCGCACTGTCAGTAAATGTTATGACTAACTCAAGCCACAACAACAATACACCACACGGCTACTTCACCAGAAGACCATACATTTGAACCCAAACCAAATCACCAGAGAACCCCCTCACCAACAACAGATACATTATCATTAGACACTACATACTAAAATCAATTACATCACAAGAATTTCCCTCCTTAAAACATCAGTTGCAGACCTCCCAACGGAATGCCAGTCACATACTTGGTAGACTACCAAGTTCAAGAGCACAATATTCATGAAAGTGCAAGACGATCATCGGTCACACAACTAGAACAACACACCCTTGATGAGCAATGCCACACTACGACTGCCACAGGGAATTTTATGTTGGGTCCTCAGACACCAAGGGCCATATGTATCAAACTCTGATTTTGTGAATCTCCAATTGTGATTTTTTGCGCATCGCTATTTGAGAATTGCAAAACGCTATGTATGTAGGATTTGCAAATAATTTTTGCCAATCCTACATATTCCTTAATTGCAAATTGCAAATTGCGATTCGCAATTACGGAATACCTCTCCATTCATTCCTGTGGGCCTAGACGCCCATAGAAATGAATGGGAAGACATTCTCAATTTGCCATTCTCAATTTGAGAATCGCAAATTGAGAATGCAATTTCAAGGGTGCAAGGGTGTCAAAAGGACACCCTGTTGCACCCCTGAAATGTGCATGCGTGCACATGTGGTGCATATACATGCCCTAAGGGCATGTATGCGCGCCACATGGCACTTTGAAAAATGCAAAAAAGTGCATTTTTCAGAGAAATCGCAAATTACCACCAACTTGAAGTTGGTGGTAATTTGTGATGCCTAAAGGCCAAATTGCACTTTTTCTGTGTTTCTTACATTGCATTTAAGGAATAGCAATTTGCGATTCCTTAAATGCAATTGCAAAATCGTGAATCGCAAATTTTGCGATTCCTTATTTTGCGAGGTAGTTTTTCTTTCATACATACCACTGAGCCCAATTGCAATCGCAAACACCAAAATTCTGCGAATTTCGGCTTTTGCAATCGCAATTTGGAATGATACATATAGCCCCAAATCTGGAAGGCAGTGATAAAGGCAATCACTAGATTGTGGCCAAATAACACAGTATCAGGGGCGTAACACAGGCCCCTGCAGCCCCCGCGTTGCGGTGGGGCCCGCGCTCCAGGGGGGCCCCCTTGCTCAGCAACAAGCTAGCCTCTTTATGAATGAAATGGTGCGCACGCCCGGCATCTTGCACCATTTCATTAATTAAGAGGCCGGGCGTGCGCACCATTTCATTCATAAAGAGGCTTGCTTGATGCTGAGCGAGGGGGTCCCCTGGAGCACAGCCCCCCCCCCCCCCACAACACGGGGGGGGCGGGGCCAGTCTGTGTTACCAGACGCCATAGCTGCCTGGACAGTAGACACCGAGTTTGTTTGTATTTTACTGCACCGCAAAAAGACATGTTCCCTTACATCTTTGTATATCGATTCATGCAAAAGGCTTATGTTGCCTCACCCCAACCGTAAGTCCAACATGCATTTATTATCTCTAAAAAAGAGGTTGATCTTCAAGGTTTTTTTCTTTTAAGCGGGTTTACAGAAATGGGTTTCTTTTGGCCTATATTCACGTTTACAAAATTACGTCATTCTTCCGCCTGCTTAAGCCAATAGGAGGACCACATATTTACTGGCTCGAGAAGCGATGTTTGTGACTGTAAAACAGGTCTGTTGTAGTTGCCCTTGTGGTCTAATCAGTATGGCGATGGCCGTCAGGCTTGTCCCATTCTTCGCATTTTTCACAAACCATAACGGCAACCCCTGCCTACTGGAAACTGGAAGCGCTCTGTTTTTGTTGTGTTTACTTACATAGGTAGGTAAACTGTAGTTTACATATTTCCTTTCTCAATGTGTCAGCGCTATTTAAATCAACATATTAACAACACCATCTTTTTCTGATGGATTTGCATCCTAGGATTCAAATGTTCTATTTATTTTGGTCCTTAATGCTCGGAGAGGCCTTTAGGTTCCCACAATGTGCTATGTAAAGGAAAGGGCCAGATGCTGGCGTGGCTATGGTAATGAGGAGCCTGGTGCCTACTAGGCTGTGCATTCGTAGTTTGGACAGGAGTATTCAGTATAGATGGGGTTTAGGGGCTGCTGAGATTACCCCCCCCCCCTCCAATATTCGCATGTAGCGCACAGGAGGAGAGAGGATTGCACCACCATACCCAAAAGGCGTCCATGACGCAGCAGTTATGTTAGTAGGTGCGTGTGGCTAAGGGGTGGGTGCATTTTTTGGAGGGCCAACTAGAAACTCTGCCTGGGCGGGCAGGGGATGAGCGAAATTTGAAGCTTACATGGCAGGGACGAAAACCAGTTGGCTTAGTGAATTAATTCAATGAAATATACCAGTGGGCTTATGTGTGGGTATTGCTGTGACATCTGCAGGTCACACGTTTCAATCCTGGAAAAATTGTGGAATTGGTTATTGGTGTGCCTGCTTGCTGTAGAGCTGTTCGTGGCACATTTCCCACCCTTCTAAAGTGGCCTAGTGGACTGATGTATATGGCAGGTGAAAGGTTGCAGTCCCAAATTATATGTTTCAGAGAATTCATGCGCCTTTTGAAGTGAATTTTGTCTAAGCTTAAAATAACATTGAAAGCCCAGTTTAAAAAAAAAAAGTTTCAGGGCTTATTGAGCTTGCTACACAGATGTGTGTGTAAGCCGTGGGTCACAGGTAGGATCCGAATACGATAGCACTTTGGGTTGATGTGCCCACTGTGTAACTTGTGCATTACAGGCTCAGATACCAGGGAATTTGCCCGAATGCTGCTGTCTCTCGTGTGAAATGTGTGTTAGGGCCAGTTCGAGGGATCACAGCAATAACAATGCAACACAATTCAAGTAAGGTAGCTCAGTGAGCTGCTAAGTCTGTTGCAAGTCATCTTAAAGGGGCCACTTATCTATCAACTAGAAGGAGTTTACCTTTACTAAAACACTATATATGTCTTACACCCCCCTGGAGAAAAGGGCAGCTGTGGGTGTGCCTGCACTCGCAGAACAGTTGCAAAAAGAACAGCTGATGGACAGAATGCTTACATTCAACCGAGATCTGGGCCTAAATCAATAGTTTTTTGGCTCCCAATGCCATTCTAGTTTAAACCCAGCCATATGCAAATCAGTCTTTACACTGCTCCTCATAAGAACAGTCTAGCCCAACTAAAAGGCCATCCCTGCACCGGAAACGGTTTTGGGGTTTCACCCCACATCGGCCAGGCTAGTTTGGCTCCAGTGACTTGGATAGCAAGGGACCCACATCTGGGCATAGCCCTCCCACTCAGGCTGACAAACGCAAAAAGAACAGTTGATGGACAGAAGGCTGAACAAGGTCAAACATTCAACCCTGTACAGAGACCTGGGCCTAAATCCATTATTTTGTGTTTTTTTGCTACCCATGCAATTACCAATGTATATGCAAATCAGTTTTGACCCTGTTCCTTGTGGGAACAGTCCAGCCCAAACTGCCAAGCCAGGTTCTCCCTGGACTGGAAACAAGCTTCCTGGGACCGGTTTCAGGGCATCACCCTTCATCAGCCAGGCTAGCTTGAATCCAGTGGTGTAGTGAGCACAGGACCCACATCTAGGCATACCCTTCCCATTTAGAGGGACATATGCAAAATAAATATTTGCTGGACTGATTGGCATATGGCTGGGTCCAAAGTGGGGTGGTGTGGTGACCAAAAGAATGATGGATTATTTCTTTTGCATATGTCGCCCTAAGTGGGAAGGGTATGCCCAGACGTGGTTTCCGTGCTCACTACACCACTGGATTCAAGTTAGCCTGGCTGATGAAGGGTGATGCCCTGAAAACCGGTCCTAGGACTCCTTGTTTCCGGTCCAGGGAGGATCTGGCTTGGCAGTTCGGGCTGGACTGCTCCCAAAAGGAACAGGGTCAAGACTGATTTGCATATGGCTGGGTCCAAACTGGGGTGGTGTGGTGAGCAAAAGAATGATGGATTTAACTTGATCTACGTTGGCTGAGTACCTGGGATTGGCAACTGGACTCTGCTCATTCTGTCCCCACAGTCACCCATGGGTTCAACCCTCCCCCCACGCCTCCCAACTCAAGGACTCGAGACACGAGGAGGGGGGGCACCTTCCGAAGTGACATCACCCGGTGCCTGCTCATATTTCCATCATGTGGTCAGGAGTCGCAGCCGCTGTCGGACAGCTGTGTTAATGAGGTTCTCTCTGCTGTGCTTCTAGTGTTTGTTTCGTTCTGGCGAAGCGTCCTTCCGGACGCAGTCTTCTGAGGTACTAAATGGACATGTTTGAGGCTGCAGTGGCTCGCGCTCTGGGAGCCAAGGTCCCTGCTAAGCGCTGGTCTTCTCATTCTCCGGTGGGTCCGGTTGACTCGCCCTCTGAGGGCTCTTCTTCTTCGGGAGCTGCCAGGCCTTCTACCTCTTCCAGGCTGTTTTTTCTTCAGGAAGAGGTTCCTGCAATGCTCCAAACCTTTAGGGAGTGCTTGGGGTTTACACCTTTCTGTGCTCTTGTGGGGTCGATGACGTATTTCCGCTGTGTGTTAGGCCTCGCGTGCTCGCTGTGCCCTTTCATGGACGCATGCTCAGGGGGGTTCCGGCAGTGACTGTACTCCCTAGTGGAGGGGGGTCTTTCTTCCTCACTCTGTCATGGCTGGCTTTATTCGTCTTCTGCGGCACAGTCATTGGTGTCTGTCTTTGGGTGGCTCGCCATGGTTATTCATGGGGTGACGGACTGCTCAGGCTTGCTTGTCCACATGGACAGAAGGCCATTCTCCTGGCTGCCGTCTCTTCGGTTGTGCCTGGGTCCCTGTGGATGCGTGACTGGAGGGCGGATTCTTCAGAGGAGTCTTCTCTCCTTGAATTCCCCTTTGTTGGCTTGATGCTTTTTGATGTGAATTTCTGGATTCTGCTCTTTTCTCAGCTTCTTCTTCCGGTCTTCCCCGTGGCCCTCTGATCCTTTTCAGGACCGTTGGCGTACGTTCCAGACCATAACGGCGTCTGCCGTGGCGAGTGCCAGGGTCTGTCGGTTGCCTTCAAGTGGATGTACTGGCGGCAGCGGCGAGGCGGCCTCTTGGCCTGTGGGCGTGAGGCTGTTGTCTTTCCTAGATGATTGGTGGCTGGATGTGTGGGTTCGCTGAGCATTGGATATTATTGGTAGTGGTTGTCCTTTCGACTTTGTCGCTGTTCCACCCAGGTCGGACTCCATCTGTGCACCTGTCCCTTGGTCCCTGGCGCCGTGGCCGGCTCTTCTGGAGGGGGATCAGGATCTTCTGGCGCAGGAGGCGTTCGTACTGGTCCCCCTTGCGGAGCGGGGTCTGGGTTATTTTTCCATTTTGTTTCTGCTCCAGCCGTTGTCGGGAGGTTCCGGCCGGTTCTGGTCCTCAAGTGGGAGAATGGTTGGGTTTGGACTGTTCACTTCGAGATGGTGACTTTTCAGTCCTTCCTTACATTGGTGGGGGTCCTGGACCACGTGTTTGACGATCTGCGGGGCACCTTTCTTCCTGTTCCAGTGCCTCATGCGCATCAGGAGTTTTCGCGTTTTGCGATTGGCGACTCCCTCTTCCGCTTTGCGGTTTTGCCATTTGGACTGCTGTCAGCTCCACGAGTCTTCACCATGCTTCTGGCTCCGTTGGTGGCCTTGGTCCACGCCCGGAGGTTCTTCCTCCATCCTTGCCTGGACGGTTGGTTGGTTCATGCTCCCTCTTTCCATTTGGCTCTCAGTCACACTGGAGTGATTCTGGCCATTTTGAGGGGGCACGGCTTTCTTATCTATGTGGGGATGTCGTTCCTTGTTCCGTCCCAAGATTGTCTCTTTGTTGGGAATTAGTTTCGGACAGGTTTGGGGTTGGTCACTCTGCCCACGGCTCAGATGGACAAGTTTCATTCTCGCATCCTGTCTCTTCTGTCCGGTCCGGTTCTGGTGACGGCTCGAGGCTCCGGATGCAGGGGGGCTTGGCGGCCACGGTCTTTCTGGTTCCATGGACCCGGTTTAGTTTGTGCACACTGATGGCTCATGTTCTGGTGCATTGGTCTCCCCGTTACCCCCCTCTCGTCTCTGTTTCCGGTGTCTCCTCCGTTCTGGACGGCTCTGTGTTGGTGGATGCTTTGAGATCATCTGCTGTGAGGGGTCCCCCTCTCTCCTCCGGCTCCTGTGGTGGTTGCCGCGGTTACCGGCCTCTCGGGTGGGGGGCCTGGCTGGGGGTTCTTCGGAGCAGGGGCTTCTGGTCCCCCTCACAGGGCAGGAAGTCGTCGATTTGGAGGGAGTTGGGGGCGGTCCGTTGGCTCTGTTGACCATCTCTCGGTTTCTGCTGAGCTCCGTTCTGGTTGGGACAGACAGCATTGCTGCCAAGGCTTACGTGCACTGGCAGAGGGGCAGGTCCTCTTCTCTGGCTCTGGTGCGTTGCTGTTGTTCAGTTGGGTGGAGTCTCGTCTGAAGGCAATCTCTGCGGTCCTGTTGCCTGGCGGATGCTCTCAGCAGAACCACCCCGTCCTTTGTGGATTTCTGCCTCCTTCAGGGGTTGTTTGTGGAACTGACGGTGCGATGGCGTGTTCCGCTGGTGGATCTCTTTGCATGTGTGAGCGATGCCTAGGTGACCCGGTTTGTCTCCCGCGGAGGGTTCAGCCGGGGCGGTGGATGCCTTCTCCTGCTCTTGGCCTCACAGGCTTCTGTATGCCTTTCCTCCCTTCCCCTTCTTCTCTGCTTCCTTCTGAGGGTCCGATCCTTGGTGGCTTCGGTGATTCTGGTGGCTCCGGCTTGGCCTCGTGCCTCCTGGTTTCCCTTCTTGGTGGGGATGGGGTCGGGGGTAGAGTGGTTGCTGCCTCTGTCTCCGTCACCTTTGGTGTTCCCGGTGTTGCTGCGGGATGTTCTGGCCAGGATGCGCTTGGCGGCCTGGTGGTTGGATGCTTGGGTCTGCTACGTAAAGGGGTTCCAGCTGGCTTGACCTCTACTCTGCTGGCGGTAGGCACCCGTCGCCTGACGAGTTTCACCTGAGGCTATGGCGTTCTTTCGGTTGGTGGTGTTGTGACATGGGTTTGGTCCCTGCTTCCTCTTCTTTGTTTGAGGTGATGCTGTTTTTCCAGGAGGGTGCTGATTTGGGCTTGCTGGTTTCTTCCCTTCGTTTGCTGTGGGCTGCGATTCGGGCGTTTCGGCGCTCCTGGGGCAACCTCTCGGATCCTAATGGTTTGGTTGGTTGCCTTTTTGAGGGTTTGGGTTGTGTTCTTCCTGCCCCTCTGCGGCTTTTTTCCTCCTGGGATCTGTCTCTGGTCTTAGACGCTTTTGCTGTCCCCTCCCTTTTAGCCCTTGCTTTCTGTGGCCCTGCACCTTTTGTCCTTCACGGCCTTCTTTTTGGTGGCCATTTCCTCTGCTCGCCACCTGGGTGAGCTGGGTGCTCTCTCTTCCTAACCCCCTTTTTCTCGGGTTTTTGGAGGACGGGTTCGTTTTGAATCCGGTGCTTTCCTTTCGTCCTGAGGTGGTTTCTCGGTTCCGCAAGGGTCGGGGGTTGGTCTTTCTTCCCTTTTTGTTCTGCATCCCCCTCATCGGAGTCTGGGGTGCGGCTACACTCTTTGGATGTTCGGAGGGCTCTCCAGGTCTATTTGGAGCGGGTCGCTCCTTTCCGTCTATGTGATTCGCTTTTTGTTGATTTTGGGCCTAGGTGTCGGGGTTTGCGTCCTGCTGCTCCTTCTTTGAGTCGTTGGGTCGGTCTCTGATTTCTTTGGCATGCAAGGTGGCGGGGCACCTTTCTCCTTTGGGGGTTCTGGTTTGTTGCACTCGGTCCATGGCAGCGTCATGTGCGGAGGTCATAGGGGCTTCCATTTCTGTGCTTTGCTAGGCCTGCGCCTGGGCTTCGCTGTTGTCCTTTGCCTCTCGTTCCTGAATTGGCCGGGAGCTTGACCATGCTGAGGGTTTTGGGTACAAGGTTCTTTCCGCATGGGTTCCTGTGTAGTGGTTTTCCTTGTTGTCTGTGATTTTTGATTAGCCTGTTTTGCATACCTTCTTTGGTTGTCCTGTTTGGCTTTGTACATCTCAATGTGTAAGGAATGGAAGCGCGGGAGGGACAAGGAGGTCATGTCTCAATTACTTACCGGTAATTGCATTACTCTGAGTCCTCTTCCCTCGCTTCAATTACTTACATCCCTCCCTCCCTCCCTGGTAGTCCAGGCAAACCTTTTGGTATGGTTTCGGTCTCTGTGATATTACAGGAGGTTTGAGGGGGGGTGGGGGCTACTTATAGTCTCTGCGTGTTAAATCACGTGGTATGGGTGTCTGGTGAGGCAGGGATGCCTCAATGCGTAAGTAAAGGAAGCGAGGGAGTAGGACTCAGAGTAATACAATTACCGGTAAGTAATTGAGACATTAGTTCTCTTGCCCATTTAAATAGGAGAGTTTGTGTGCTCTGTTTCACTCACATCCGATACTCTGATTGCGACTGGAGTACTCTCTGCAACTCAGTAAGACATTTGGGATTAGCCTTTGATTCAGCTAAGCTATCCTTAGATACTGTAATCGTCGCTATGTTCGTCATTGCCTCAATATACTTATAGCCTTCTCCTTATGATACTGTTTTTAACTATATGCTCATGACTTTTGGAGCTACGCAAATACAAATATGACATTGTGGGTACTTGTGCTTGAACGCCTAAACAAACGGGAGTTTTCACATGTCTTGTTTACCCTTACGAACCAGCGTTTCATGCTGCTTAATATAAAAAACACGCACGCGAGTGGTGCGCACGCCACATGTGCTTTCAATTATCGTGCCCGTGTCTGGGCACGATAATTGAAACCACATGAGCTTTGATGCGCGTAACAGACACCAATAGGCCGTGGGCGGAGCAATGCGCCCGCCTATGGCCTATTGCATGCTCTGTTGAAATAAAACACGCACTCAAAGCCCAATTACAGCCCACAAAACCAAAAACGCACGAGCGTGAACAATTCCAGGGTCCATTTCTGAACCCCGGACAAAAGAACTCGCTGTGCGAGCACTGCTGCGCCGTGCAACGCAGGGCGCAAGCCCTAAAAAAGGGATACTGGATAGCTTTATGGAAAAGTTATAGGGCCTTGAAAAGGCACTGTTTATCAGGAGCCTATGAAATAACTTCGAATGGGAAGAGTTATCAAATCTTTTTGTCAATCCCAAGATAAAGCAGGAAGTTGTATTTTGAATGCACTGTAGTTAGGAATTAAGGAGAGAAGAAAGCTCAAGTTAAAGAGAATTACAGCAGTTCGCGCTTGTACTGCCTGCTCACTGTTTTTTTGTGTCTGGGAGAAGTTGTAGGATTTCCTCAGAGTATGCAAAGTCAGAGAAAAGTTGTATCAAAGCTTAGTGGGAAGATTTTTAAACCAACGATTGCTTACAAACAGGCTCCTTAGTTATCAGACAGAGGAGGGTGGAACAGGGGAAGGACCCATCAAATGGAAGAGACCAGCAGGTCGTATTTCCAAAGACAATAACTTACATTTTGTCAGTGATAAGAAGCAATATGTTATCCGTCATACAGAACATGACTGTTTAAAGGCAGCCATTAAAACTGTTGCAAGACTGATCGCTGGTGCATTCTAAACATGCTATGATTAAATTTCATGAGCATATGAGTAAAAATGTACTCTAAAAGTACATAATAATGCAGCTAATGATTCCACTTAGATATTAAACAGGGTGAGGATCAACACCGACACTTATGGGACATCCCAGCCAGGAACAGCATGTTAACGCTCTGATAGAATGGAGATGACCCACCTTATCTTTACTTCCAATGTCCTTAGGCAATTGTATGAGAACAATGGGATGAGGTAGGTTGATATTGGGTTTGGGATCCAAACCTAAAAGGTACGTGTCAGTGAGGGATGAAGAAATGTATGTTACCTGAGAAGGTAGGTTAACACTTACTTTATGTGTAGGATAGGGTGGGTAAGAATTAGACACATGGATTTGAGGAAAGCTGAAATCAGCTGTGATGGGAAGAGGGCTGTGATAGAATTTGTGCAGGACCACTGGAATTATGCAATTCTGTGTCCACTGTATTGTAATCATTAATTCGCTACTGCTGCCAAATTTGCAGTTTTTTAGCAAAAAAAATGGTTTTAGTTTCAAATGGATCAAAAGTCACAAAAAAACTGCCAGGCGTGTTGTCACATAGTGGTATGGCCTTTGCAAAGGTTAAATGGTTACCTTTCAGTTCCTGAATGCTATATTTAGGTGTGAAAATTGACACCAATGAGATTAAACCTTTTTTCTGGACAGTGTTAAGATGTGTACAAATGACAAAGAAGGAAAGTAATATTCCCACAAAACGTGGCAGATCGGGCTCCATAATTTGCAATTTCTTGCTGCATTATTCAGTCAACTCCACAGCATAATTTGGTCCTCCTCTACCACATAATTCCAGTGGCTCTGATTATGTGGTATAGGGCAACACTGAGGTCATGCACATGGACCTGTTTTACAATTAGCTACTCCAACACATAATCTACTGATATTCAGTCCAATCTAGGGTACTTTCATACAAGCCTACTAGGGGGATGGAGCCAAGTATCACGCATCAGGTGTGATGCTCACGCATTTCAGTGCAGTGTTCCGCATCACCGCACTGAAATGTATTGTCACGGATTTTGCCACCTCAGTGCACGCCACCAGCTGCACCTCTGCACCGGGCTCTGCTGCTCCCGAGAGACGTGCTGAGTTGCTGGACTGATTCCTAAATAGTTATATCCGACCGGCATCTGCTCTCAGCTCTGGAGTGCAGAGCGCTACAATGTATCAAATCTATGCCCGGCAGGCAGCCTTTGTCGCCTGGCAACAGAATTATTAGCAGCGCCGTGGCGCGGTTTATTCATTGACACACAGTCACTGTCTGCTGCCAATTACGGGGGCTGGGTGTTCAGGGGGGGCTGCCCTCTCAGCAGTTGATGCTGCTGTCAGTCACACTGTGGCACACCATGGGGCCCGGCCCGGGATATCCGGAGGACGTGCAGTGACGGACGGTGCCCTCAAGAGGAAGTCAAGTGAGCAGCACTGAGAAACGGTGGGGAATTTGAGACTCTCATTTGACGACTCAAGTCCACGAGTGAGTCAGCCTGGATTGAGAAGAAGACTGCTGCTGCAATGTGCATCGATTCATGCAGCAGCAGTGCAGTCACGGAGCCGGGAAGAGTCTCTGAACTCTACAAGTAAGTGTTATTATAACTAGTATAAGTACGAGTCATGATCATCTAAAAAAATTAAAATAGCATTGATCTCATCTGCGGGGATGCTCGGTCTGATGATCCTTCCGGAGTCAGTGAGCATGAGTCCTGTTTAGCTTATCTCTTACGAGCTTAATCTCAAAAGAAGGTGTTGCCGAATCCAAGTAGGCTCAGCCCAGTAAGCATTTGTCTTCTTATGTTTTCCAGGCAATAGGGGAACACTCCAAACTTGATGGCTCAGGCGGCCTGGATTCAACCATATATTGCCTCACCCTGCCACTGCCCGGGACAAATAGTGGTTAAAGGTTGGCTCTGTGCACGGGGCGCAGCACGGCACGATCTGTTTGCATCACCTCCAATCACATGGCGGCACTCTCTGGGGGTTCACATGCTGCACCAGACCTCGACATTGTGGTTTTACCAGCCGTTCCTGCCCCTGCCCCTGTCTCTCTGGATTGCGTGCAGGCTCGGCCTCAAAGCAGATCATCTCATGCCTGCAGCTACTACAGAGGCACCAGACCTGTGTTCCAGGCACAGTGTCAGGTCACGGAGGGTGCACAAATACAGCATTACAGATGTTACTGTTATCAAGCTGCGTCGGTAGTAATAGCCTCGCAGCTCTTTAATTTTAGAGACACAGACCTGCCCTCACTCATGGCAGAACTCAGCCCAGAGCAGAGAAATCACATTTTCTGGGTAACATTTTTTCTTTTACAATTGTATATACGCAACCAAAAGGTATTCAAGGGCTTTACTTGAGCACCAGTTACATTATACTGGCACATATTCACTTTTATTTTCCAACATTAAATTGAAAAGTAACCTTGGTGGCAAACCCAGCGCAAGGCTGCAAAACTACCCGATCAGAGAATAAAAATAAGTGCACAACCAAGCACAGACCTTAAATTCCCTAATCAATTTCTCACGTTGGTAGGGTAACCAATCCCTTTAGGAACTTATCCATTTTCTACAAAGCACAAAGTTTTATAGATGCATTGGTCGTGGGATCTGGCACCTGACCAACCAGTTCTGAGTGACCTTATACTCAAAGTTGCGTACCAGCAGCTAATGTTCTAATGAGTCATTCTGTATTATTTCTTTTTTTACATCTAATATTTCAGCCGAGGTGGCTTGTTTAAAAACTAATTTATGGCAAGTTTAGACAACTCAAAAACACTATTGATGTATCTGTAGCTGTCGGTTTATATTTCAAAAGAAATATTAATTCTGGAAGGTGTTCGCCATTTTTTACCTGCACGGGTCTAAACACTGGTGCAATATTAGTAGGGCCTTAAACCTAATAATGCCTGAGTGATGTATGTCTTTCTCAGTAACCACTGCAAGGTTTCTCTAGCATACCATAGTCGCCACAGATTAGGGGTCTGATCAGTTCTCCCCAAAAGTGATCAGGCAGCAGTCATCACAAGGTGTCAATGATCTTTCTAGAAATCACTATAGTAAGACCACTGTAGAAATGTAAATCAACTAGTGAGCCTCTATTTCAGGAGTTTACAGCAGTTTCAAGGGCTTCTACAAGGCCTCTCACTGCTCAGAAGGTGGTATTTCCAATGTGTATCTCTTTAAATGAACATTATTCCTCAGCTTCACTTGTGAGAAAGTGTCACTTGAAGTGTCACACATTTGGTACTACAATGTCCCTCATAAGCGCACTTAATTCTTTGAAATGTCGCACTTGAGCAATCAGAAAATTGGCAGCTATGCACTAGGGTTAGTGTCCTTCCATTTCTGGTGCTCTGCAGCAGTTTCAAGAAGTTCTTGGAGTTTCTTGTAGCGCAAATGGCTGTAATTTCTGATATTTATATCTTTCCCTCGTCTTCATTGCATGATTTTTGCTTGTGAGAAATTGTCACTCATAGTCGTTAAAATGTCACTCATAATTTCACTGAAATTATAAAAATGTCACACATGGCAATCTGAAACCTTGGCAGCTATGGGGATGAACTAGAGGACCCTAATGCATAATAAGTCCTGTCAAGGAAAGTCAGCTGATTCACAGAGTGTGAAATGATAATTGGGCCTTGGTTAAGGTGGACCTTAAGTGTAGGTAGTGGGGGAAAGGACATAGCTTCAAGCGTTCTTTCACCTGTTTATCTATTATCAAGGTTCCTCTTCTCACACCAACTGTTGATCTTCAAAGCCTGCACAACAGCGTCTGGGGTCAGAGTAGGATAGAGGGTGAGGAAAAGGCAGCAGAAGTATAAAAGAGGCAGTCCTTTTACCTGTTTTTCCTCCAGGAGTTTACTCCAGTTGATCTGTGGAGCGGGCATGGTTGGCGCAGTCAAGCTGTAGATCTGGTTGTGCTTTACGCGGAGATTCCCAAGGCGTTCCTTGAGCTGCCGGATGCTGTAGGCAGAGAGAAAACATAACAAATCTATTAGCATTGACAAGCACCTAGCCAACTTTCATCTGTGTGTGAAATCCAAGGCACCGATTGCAACCTGCTTCTTGTTCATATTCTGGTTATGCCCGATTTGAACGGATTACATGGAGTTGGGCAGCTTCCTCTATCTCAGGGGGACATACTGCTGAATGCAGTGTCATCTGCTCTCAAATAAGGTCTTGTTCAAGCAGATTCCGTACTGTTTCCATACACTCGCCAACTCACTGATCTGATCATTCTGTCTGCTGCCCAGCCCACACAACCAGCTGGCTTCCCCTGACAGATAGAGGAGCTTGCACCCTTTGGTTAAAGACAGCATAGCTATGCTTTGCTGCACTGATCTACCTAGACAAGTGCATACATGGCTGCCCGATTATCAATTAACCTGTCAGCTCAGTCTGTTGACCTATCTGTATACATCAATTCCCCCACCTGAAATTTATCTCCCATAGGTGAGTAAAGCTCCAGTTCACACAGATTTGGAGGAGGGCCGCAAGATCCAAGCACCCTTGCAGAGATTTCACCATAGAAATCCATACCATAAATCTGACTCATTTGGGTTAGGTTGGAAGGTCCTTCCTAACCACACCACCCACACTTATCAGAGCCAGGAAAAAGGTTAATTCGTCCTCTTAGCCCCTCAACCCAGCATAGAGAACCACCAATGAGTAAATACACAATTGCAGCTATGACTCAGCTCACAAGAACTTAATGCGCAAAGCAACAGGTGAATGCACTGGTATACCAATCCCTGAGCAACTTAGGAAATCCATATGGTCTTAAGAAGGTAGACCTGGTGACACATAGACTGGAAGACAAGGGTACATGACGTGAAAAAAATTACCATGGCGGTGTTTTCTAAGGAAATCACAACTAAAGAGAAACTTACACATCTTGACCGACCTACACAACAAATTAAAATCTTTACTGCATTATTACAGAGATCACCAACTCAACTGCCTGCCCATCAAATTACCTTAAACATTCCCATTTCTGAACACAATCCAACACCCACCACAACACCACTCTCACTGAATTAGGTATGGTATATTCATGGACAAAGCAGACACATCAGTAAGGGGTCAAATGCCCAGATTATGAGAGAAGGATTATGTAGACCAGAGAGAAGCTTTGCCTGGAGAGGTGGTGAAGAGTGGGGATCAGGCAGACATGCAACTTACTCTTCCACGATCATGTCCGCTTGAGGATGGGTCATCCGCTGTGCACCCTGAGCGTCGGTCTGCAGCACATTGATGAGCTTCTCGGTCTCGGAGATCTTGCTCAGTGTATACTCTCGGTACTGGATGCCCTGTGATTGCTTAATGTTCTCCAGATCCTGCCAATGAAAGCAAAGAGCTTATGTGAAAGGGTCAAGTCATACCCGCTGCTCTTCCAATGAACATGCCAAGCATAGATAAGAGAATTCAGGCAACATTAACCTTTGACCCATGACAGCCTGTTGCACCCTAGCTCATTACGGTGAACATCCTTTACAACGCAACTTTTACCTCGCAGTGCCTTTACGACGCAACTTTTACAACGCAAACCATTACAACGCATTGCGCTGGGGGGCGCTCTAGGATAGGGAATAGGTTTAATGTACTATCCAACACCTTCCCTACTATCCACGGGGACTGGAGTTGGAATAGTAAATTAAACTATTCACTATCCAGCGCCCCAAAGCACTATGCGTTGTAAAGGCATGCGTTGTAAAAACCGTGTTGTAAAGGCATGCGTGGTAAAAGCATGCGTTGTAACGTCATACATCCGCTCATTACACATGTAACTGGTAATCTTTCATATCAGCCACAGTACAGCTTACTAAGAAACTCGCTTAGATGTGGAATCTGCCTAGCAAAATTGAACCATTTCACGCCGAATACTGATATTAGCCTGGCTTCCGTTGGAAGTGCACTGTGCCTTGGGATCTATACAACACGTCTAGGGTATGAAGCTCCGGCCATCATCTATGAGAATGGATTGGATCTTTCAGATGGGCCTCAGCCCTTAATCTCGGTCAGCTGTCACCCACAAGAACAGTTGCTGTGCATTTGGCATCTGTTGAGCATATACAGCAGAAACTTTCAAAATGCTGAAATGAGATTGTACTCCCAGGACACACTGCACATCAGCACGTACTCAACAATGCTGAAGTCCTTCTAGATCAGCCTCAGGATGCGGTTTGCAGGTCAGCCTGCACCCTCTAGGCCAACAATGCAATAGGTGGCCCCAGCTCACATAAAAGAGTCTAGGCTGTTAAAAAATCTACTGAATAGAATCACCAATGAGGTCAAAAGTCAGAGGTGAAAGGCAGGGAGCCGGAGTGATGCACCAGCAATGTAACAGTAAAATACTGGTAATTAACACAATTCCCACTCTGGCAGGCCCAGGGCCGCACTGGGACCCAAAGCAGACCTGGCAAATTTTGTCAGACCAGCCCACCCCAATACAGTGCATAGCCTGACCACTGTAAGGGGGTGGTGGTGGTGGGGGGGGTTCTCCCCCAAGGAAATTTGGGAGGAAAACTGCGCATTATACAACAAATTGTTCATGATATATTCAATTGTATTTGTTTTTAAAGCATGTGAATGATGACCTTACTGTGCACCATGATACAGCAATCTTTATTGGGGCTCTTCAATGATTCCCTCGCTATCACCCTCCAACAGTGCCTCTCATCTCTCCATAGCCTCTCACATGTATTTCATTTGTTTTATAGCGCCTCTCATACCAGTGTTGGGTGTAGGAGCATTTTACATCACACACACTAACAGAGACAATGAATCATATGTGTGTAAGTCATTGAATAGAAAATGTTACATAAGACAAAGGGGACTACAAGGTGTTGCCATTCATACTGGTAGGCATTTTTTTTAAGCGTGCTTGGTCTGGGGAAGCACAAACGCACAATTCAGAACACAGCACAGTGGTTAGAGCTGACTTTACTAATAAGAATTTATTTCTACCCAAACAAACCCTTTTTAGCAAAATTAGAATAATGAAAGACTAGGAAAACAATATAACTTTCTAATCTCAATTAAGATTTAACGTATGAACTGCACAGTAAGAAAAGGATCTCGGTGACAAAAGCAGTAACCCACTGAGTTATGCATATAAAACACTGTTCTGTGATCTTCAAAGTACACTCTTTGCACCAGGCATATTAACCCTTTGTGCTATGTTAGATTAATCAAAACCTAGTCAAAACTCCGATCTCTCTCCAGCAAGAAACATTAGGCGCCAGAGTTATCTTGACACTTTCATTGTTGCCTGAGAACTGTTGGATATACAAAGAACTCTGCTGCGCTTTTAACACTGCTGCACTGCTAACAAACCGGCCCCAAGTAACAAATGCGGTCTACCACCCTTCCAGCCTCCTAGGGAAATGCCCGGTACGGCCATTCCGGCCTTGGGCAGGTCTTACCAATCAGATGCTTTCTGGGGTGGAGACCCAGGATATAAAGACAAAGTAGAGGAACGGCAAGTCATGGGCTTCAATAAGCATGGCGGTTGTGCTAACTACTAGCGTTTATTTGCACTTTTGTACACCAGGCCTTTTTCTTGCTACCTTTGGTCCAAGGGACATAAGAACTGGGCTTTATGAAAGCCATCTTTAGTTTATTTTAATTTCCAGTGTTTTCTTTATATTAGACCCTCCACGGCAAGTGGGACTCTTGAGGTGTGCATGGTGGGATCAGGTGTAATATCCTTTAAATCAAAAAGTGTGTGATTTCACTTACAATACCCCTACTATTCTGGTGAATGAATGACATTGCGAGAAGTGCTCACTTGGTTGGCACAAAGAAATACGTAATAGGAAAGAAAAGTGAGACGGGGCATACAGGTGATGTGCCTGAAGGGTACGGGGCAGGTGATAGAGGTGCATTGCAGGAAAAAAGAGTGAGGCACATGCCTAGGTAGATGGATCAACAATAAGGAAAGATACTCACCTCCCCTTAAATAATAGTAACAATGACATCTCTAAAGCATCCTTCAACAGAGGACATCTTTGTTGTTTTAAGAGAAGACAATGTAGATGAATTACATGATGACACGCCTTAATATTTAATTGGAAAGAGTAGTGCACGTGGGCCAAAAAGATGACGTGCATGACGGTACTGTGGCATGTGATCAAATATGGTCATTTTATAGGCCAGAGGGTATGCAGATAAGAAGTGGTGGGCTTATTAGAAAATATTTTAAAGCTGCTTATGGCGATAGACCTGCAAGATGTGGAAAAGAGAGGAGTGCTCAAGAACGTCTGATTAATGTGCATGCTGGAACAAAAGGTCAGGCACTTGAACATGTGTTCCACATAGCTCACAACGTTTACAGACGGTGAATTAAATGCATGCTGGTTAAAGTGGGGCACTTGCAAGGTAATATAAATGAGAGTGGAACGGAAATGTGAAGTGCATTAAGAGATATACTGATAGGCATAGGGAGAAGTGTGGGTTCGGGTGGCATACACTGTGAGATGGTTGAGTACATTTTGAGAAGTCGAAATGGGCGCTGGGTGGTAAGATGCATCTGAAAGGTGGCCAGTATGTACCTTCTGCAACTTGTTGTCGGTGTCCACAATGTTGTTCTCCACCGAGTCTGCATTTTTCTGCAGTCTTTCGATGAGGTCAGACAATTCCTTGTTGCTCATGCTGCAGAGAAGAGACAAAAGTAGTTATTACGATCGTGTGGACCACCCACTCAGTGACCACCTACAATCACCCCATTTCCACTTCCCCCAAATCTCAATAGCCATCTTCGTGTAATCTGCATGCCCCCAGTGCTTTCTACTGCAATGGAAGCAAAATCACAAGCCGCGCAGTCTAAGGAAGTTATAGTGTGGTTCACAAAAAACTTCAACTATGTTGTGCACCATCGACCTGTAGCTGCAGCAGCACGGCTGTGAATCACGACACTGGTCTGGGACTGTGAAACAACACAGCTGCCAATTCATAACATTTGATGAGGATGACGTTAAATCATTTCTGTTTTTGAGGATGCTGGAAGCTGTAGATCCATAGTCACGTGGGAAAGTACAAGTGCCAGCATGCCTATTGATGTTGGCTCTAAAATGAGGCCTGGAAGAAAGTTGACAAAGAGCAAATTAATAGCTGTGTATTCCTGCCCACCAGGTGAAGGAAATGTGTCAAAGGCCCTCTCCTCGCTACCCAGCTACGTTACAGTGTGCACAAAACGTCACATCACACGCCATCCCTCCAAAACATCGGCAGCCATAGAGCAACCTAAAACAGATCGGCGAAGCTCAGGGCAACAGGGCCGAATGCTACTGGAGAGCCGCCATGCCAGCAGATTTCATAACCGAGGCCTGCGCTGAGGGAGGCGGAGCGGGCACCTCCGTGACGTCATTTCATCGCCCCGAGCCCGCGGGAGAGCTGAGGAGAGGCAAGGACGCCGACGCAGCGCAGCGCGCGCGGAGCGAGGGGGCGCGGCAGCCCGTGCGGCGCATGACTCATGCCTGCCCTTTGTGTACGTTTCTAAAGTATGTGCCGCGTGTGCCAAGGGGAGTGTGGGCAAGGGCGGGGTGGAGAAGCAGGGGATTAGTTCATTGTGCTGGTGGGAGCGAGCCTGCCGAGGTCTTTTCAAGTTGCAAATGCCGTCAGGTCTTAGTGTTCTGAGCACAGGAGGGGCCTGGCACAGCTTATCCTCTGTATATTGATGTATCTGCTCTCCCATATCCGTGCCAATACTGTCAAATAAAAGCAACCTAGGCAAATATATATTTTAAGCAGCCGCACGTTGACCTATGGGAGCAAGCGTAGGGATGGCAAAAACCCTTTCCAGGAGAATTCTATGGTGCAGTGCGGGGTAGAGCGGGCAGGGACAGGTTTCACAATGACCATTTTGCAATCATTTTATCAGCTGTGACCAGACGTCGCGGTTTTCCTCGGACAGTCCGGTTTTCGGGGGACAGTCCCTCTGCCCCGACACATTTCTTTATTTTGAATAAATGTCCCGGTATTTGGGACAAAGGTCAGATAATTTCCACATGAAAGGAGAATTGGAAAATAAAAAAATAAAAATGCTCTCCTTACGCTTCAGAAGAATGAACAAAAAAAATGTAATTTATTCTGTTTTCGCAGTTCGGCTGCATGCTCCCAGCACGATCAGAGGGGAGAAAGGGTGCAGGGGCGGCCATAGGCATGTGCAAGCTGTGCACCTGCACAGGGCCACCAAACCCCAGGGGCCACCACTCCAATATATATCCTTAATATAATAATTCTCTGAGGATGGATACATATTTGCATGGCGGCCCCTGGCAGGGATTTGGCGGCCTCCGGCTCTGTTCCACTGCCAAACACCCTAACCCCCTCTTCACTGGCCTCCATGCTACGCCCCGCCCGGACCCCCTCTTCTGGGGCCCCCTACCTACGCTCCCTGCCCAGGGCCGCCATGAGCCTAGAGCCGCCCCTGAAGGGTGGTGGGAAGGTCAGGGGAATAGGGTGGAGCCTCCACCGTGGAGATCCTACCATTGATAATGTTAAGTAAATGGTGCCTTAAACGTATGTGGGTGCATGTACATACGTTTAAAAGCCTACTATATCTCTGTGGACATATTTACGAGGCTACGCATAAACCAGAGCAAGACCTGACATAGAAGTAAGACTAAAGGCTTTAGTCCTGCTTTTATTTGGCAAGTCCTGGTTTTTGGTTCTCAAAATCTGGTCACCCTAACACTGGGTAAAGAAAAACAATAAGTAGTACATTAAGCTCTATAGGGGAACTAATAAAATATTCAGGGCTAGATGTAGGTAAAGTACATTTACCGATTCTAAAATACCGAATGTTACCGATTCGGTATTTTAGAATCGGTAAATGCTATGTAGGGGAAAACTCGGTAAGTATTACCGAATCGTTAAGATTCGGTATTTACCGAATCGGTATTTATCGGTTCGGTAATTCACATTAATTCCTATGGGCCTGGGCCCATAGGAATGAATGTGAATTACCGAATCGGTAAATACCGATTCAGTAAAATAGGGAAAGAGTCAAGGGTGGCATGGTGTCACATTGACACCCTGTTGCACCCCTGAATAGTGCTTGTGTGCACATGTGGCACACATACATGCCCTAAGGGCATGTATGTCTGCCACATGGCACTGGTGTAAATGCACGGATTTGCATTTACAGAGGTATTCGTTATTTACCACCAACTAATAGTTGGTGGTAAATAACGAATCTTTAAAACACAGAAGCACTCTTCATAGTGCTTCCTACATGTCATTTACCGATTTGGTAAATACCAAATCTGTAAATAATGATTCGGTAAATACAGAATCTGTAAATACCGATTCGGTATTTACCGAATCTCCCCTACATAGCAAATGGCTCAATACCGGTCGGTAAACCTGAAATTTACAGATTTTCGGGTTTAACGATCGGTAATGGGCCACCTACATCGGGCCTTCAGTATGTATGGCACTGCACACAGAAGGAACATCCCGCAATGGTAGCAAATCATGTATGTGCCTATTTGAAAATTGTGTGCTAAATTGAAACCACTGGATGCACAGCAGGCATATGTTTGTGGCACAGACACAACGCTGCCTATGTGAGGCAGTAATGCATTGACAGAAGAAAGGACATTGATTTTAAAAGCAGTGCCCCGATCTGATTCTCATTCCTTCCCTGAGCCAGTAAACAAACCATCAACATTTCTGGGCCACACAATAAAATGCAATCAGAAGTTATACAATTTTTTGCCAGAGTGCACCCACTGTATGCCTGTGGGAGTAGTCGAAGTGGAATGGCGTGCAGCAGGCACCTGCTTTTAGCGCCCCCGGAGCGCTTTGGTGTTGCAGAAGGAGCCACAGACACTTGCGTGATCCCCCCGTAATACAGATTATGCTAACGCCACATGTGCACTAACACGATCTCAAAGGCTTTGTTGTTCAATGCAAGTTAGGAAATAATGTGTTTCTGCATCTGCGCCGAATTACTGATGCAGGCGCAAGACAAAGGACCTGTCAGGGGTCCCTAACTATGCAACGCATTGAGGTGGCCCACACTCAGTACACCCCTGATGGCGCCCCCGAAAGGTGTAAAAGGAGGATCACGGACCCTCCAGTTATTCCCCCGCAGGTGGGTGCAGTCACTCACTGCACCTGCCTGCAGGGGGAGCTCTGCCTCCTTCGATATTCAGGGTTGGTTGGTGCCTGCATAGTGAAATTCAGATCAGCAGATTCAGTCGGTTCGTCTGGGGCAGCACATTAACGGTAATAAGAGGCACTGTCCAGTGGATACCCGGAACGCCCCTTTTACATTCCCCTAGTATATAAAGCCCAAATTTGCAAAGTTAGATCCCATATTTCCGCGATATGAAGATCATACATTACTATGAAAATTATGTATTGCCATGTCTTTATCCAGATTGCCTCTAGTTTGTAAAGCAGTTCCGTCTTGTCAGTATCCACATTGCATCGCAGTATAAACACCATTGCAAGCCAGTACACCAGTTATGTCTCCAATTTGAAAAGCACCACTCCTTTGCCAATATCCTTATTTCCTCCAAGAATAAGCATAGTTGCCATGGTTGTATCCATATTGCTCACCAGTGTTTAAAGCATCATTACCAAGATGGCGTTCACATGATGCATGGCTCATTAAAAAAAACTTCCCTTATCAGTGGGATGTGGTAGCAGCATAGGCTAGCTTTGAGATAAATCCAGAGCAAAGTGTGATGAAAAACAAGCATCGGCAACACCAATAGGTCTGGTCTTTCTAAGAGTACTTTTTTTTACAGTCATAAGTAATAGGTAACAAAATTGGCAAAAAAATGAAAAAGACACAATAAAAGAATAGCCCAGCTGCACCAGCGTTAGCACTGACGTATACTCCTTTTGAAGTGGCTGCGCACACACGATCAGACAAAATGCTTTCACTCACAGTACAAGATAAGCAATGAATAAAGTGGCCTGACTCATTGCCCATTGTATAGGCTGTGGAGGGTGAAAGCAAAAACGTTTATGTCACTTGAACAGATCAATGACACACGTAACAGGAGGTGTCGCCATCGGAGGTTACAAAATAAGACAAGGCAGTACTAAGGAGGGACTACCAAGCCTATTGACCACTGAACAGCCACTGTTTACAGTGGACAGTGGACAATGACACAAGCCAATGAAAAATATGGGCGGAGAGTGGGCGGAGCTTCAAGTCCCTACCTGAATACAGCACGCCTCACAGAGCAGCACATTCGCTGCCCAGGCTCGTCCTAAAAATAGGGTAAAGTGAAGCTGCTGGTTCATCTACCATGCATTTGCAGACAAGCAGTGTAGAAGCTTCTGATGGGGACCTGGACTAAAGAACTGCCTGAAATGCTGCAGCTTCTTCTACAGCACCTGTCGGCACGTTTGCAATAGATTCAACAGTCAAAGGTTTCCTTTGCTTGGATACAGGAAAGAAGTACCCTTGCTCGGCCCAGACGGCCTCTTCCACACCATTTCCTTCCGGGGCAAGAGGAAAAATTAGCGAGAAGTGTTATAGGAGGAGCTGCCCAGGCCAGTCAGCATACGTATTGTGTGCACACAGAAGAACGGGGCCCAGAAGATGGTACACTGCCCTGCTACTCCTTCGACAGCATAAAGCAATGTGATAAAATGTATATAAGTGGAGTACGTCGATAAGCGACCACACATTAAAGCGGTACACACCCGTTGATACTGAATGTTTTCTAGATCTGTAGATGGGTCCTCACACTGGTTCACACGGGTCCATCTTGTCATGTCGGGGGCAGTTTTCGACAGCATTTACATTAGATTCCAAATTTTGGTCCATCATATTGAAAATGACGGAGGGGAGGGATCTGGAGACCTCTACTTCTTGGCTACCGTTT
This sequence comes from Lissotriton vulgaris, assembly GCF_964263255.1. Classification (NCBI taxonomy): domain Eukaryota; kingdom Metazoa; phylum Chordata; class Amphibia; order Caudata; family Salamandridae; genus Lissotriton; species Lissotriton vulgaris. The sequence goes on from NC_141698.1 coordinate 467,567,967, forward strand.
GTTGATTGCCTAAAGTAACTGGAATATGGACGTGCTCACTTTGAAAGACAAGGGAGAAATGTTTTTACTCCCTGTGTCTACCACCAGCACTACAAGAGGATCCCAGCGGACATACAAGCGTGTGATATCTGTAACTCAAGACAGCACTTCCATTATGCTTCTACATTCGCAACATAACTCCAAAAGAGCCACATCCCTGCCAGCAGGAATCCAGCCTTCCGAAGACCTCCTTGTAATCGGGAACAGATTGTTGATATTGCTGCTCTCAATTACAAATGGATCCACGGATCTCTGAGAAACTTCAATGTCCATGCAAAGTTCCCAGGTCGCATGTTAATGGTTCAAAGGGGACAGAACTTTTCCCAGTGCTTTATACAATCTTGATACTCCCTGGGATACCGACTCTTGGTGAAGTAGTATTCATGATGTGGTGAAGCCCCTGCTCCCTCCCTTTTTTCCTAGTCCTGTTTTACTCAGTAGACAAGCTGTGCAAGCTTGTACGCCTTAGTAATCCTACTGTGGAATGCTTTGATAGAATAAGGGTATTTTCTATAGCGTACGGCTACTCGTAGAAGTGTTCCGGGGCTTTTAGGCCTACCATTGAGGATTCATGACAGAGGTTCGGCCGCCCGTTCACCACTAAAGTCTAAATAAACATGTTTTAAATTCCTTTTTGAATTTGACTTCCTCAGGTAGAAGCACCAATACTTCTCATGATCCCATCTGTGCATAAGTTGACTAACCTTATGGAGCTGTTTTGAGTCCATGTATTGTGCCCTTATGACAGAGGCTTGGTGGGAAATCAGGATTGTCAATGATCAGGGTGAGTGGAGAAGAAAAGGAGGTTATCGCCTAGGTCTGGACAGGGTCTTTGACCAATAGGGTAGAGTAATTTCTGGGTAGTGCAATTTCTGCGGGCTGGGTTGGAAGGCTCATGTGCCTGTGATATTTTGAGGAGATTTTATGCTGATTTGCTCAGTCGCCAAACAAAGCTTCCTGTCAGATGACCAAGACCATTAGAGAGAAGGTCTAGATTTAGTTGATGATATGCATTTTGTCTAGATTAGGAGATCCCAGTCCTGTTCCTCTCATATACAGGCTTGTATGTTGCAGAGCGCAGACATCTTCTAGAATTTATGGAACCAAATAATGGCGAAAAATGTGTGTATTACTGTCTTGAGGATATCCACAGGATAGATAACTGGCAAGGCTTGCGCTATCTAAAGAAGCCGTGCCAGTCCACACATCCAAAACCCTTAGCTTACTCCACCTATCCTGGTCTTTGTACAAAGTTGTCAACAGGCACTGGACACTTTAGTCATATAAATCTTTCCAGTGTGAATGGAGGAAAATCCCTATTTAACCTACAGTATCTACACAATGTTTCTTATTTGGTAGTTGGGGTGTGCATTTCCCTAATGCTACATAAAGTCCTCCTCCCCCTGGGCCCCTGCATCCTAGCATTTCCACAAGTAGAGTAGAGTGGTGGTTTGAGAAGCTTGGGGCTCACCGAAAGGAGGTGTGAGGAGGTCTGGTGGATCAGCGGACCAGTGATTTCTATTTGACGCCTTGATCACAGGTTAAATCCGAATTGGTTGAATCAGCCTTTCATCCTTTCAGGGTCAATAAAATGAGTGTTTTCTAGTTGGGTAAGAATAACCACCCATTATCTGTCAAAGGTGCAAAGAATTCTGTTCACCGGTGAACGTGCCTACTGCAAATATGCATGATAGGTTATGAGGGGGCTGTGGCATGTAGACAAGCACTGTAAATGTCTTTGGTGTATGGCCACAAAGTCTAGGAGCTTTGTAGAGACAGGTAGGCAGTGAGATGCGCTTGAAGCAGTTTTGGCAGTCGGGCATGAGAATAATTCCAATAATCATCAATAATAGCCAGTTATCACTGGATTAACCACGGCCTATGGGTTACGGAGTACAGCGCTACCTCTGTACAGCGTTTCAATGCCTCATCCGGGGTAGTAAGCGCTATATAAATGCAATTACAGTACATACCATACAACATGAGGTTGATAAAACACAGAGGAAGGTGATGGAGCGCAATGGTGCTCTTTCATTTGTAGGGGTGCATCATAATCACGAGTAGTCTGCACCTATGTTTATTTCTTTGTCATGTTAACATTTGGTTATTAGGATGTCCTTGGTAATATCATGTGAAAATGCAATGATAGAATTATTACGTGCCATGTAAAGAAATAAACGTGACAGTTGTGTTTTGAATAATGTAACCCTTAGCATTTGTTGGCAATCGATTAAAGAAGTTGCTCATGTATAATGTAATGCATAGATTTAAACGTGCACCATATTAGAGTTGCCTAAGGATGTGTTAACCCCTTCGAGGCTGATGACGAGCTGGGCTCGTCATGGTGTAGCCTCCTCAAACACTGATGACGAGCCCAGCTCGTCATGAACAATGGGTTTTTTAAAAAGTCAGCATAGCAGCAGAAGAAGAGCAGCGCGCATGTGGTTAATTGAGCTCTAAAATGTCAGATTTCGTAGACTGCACATAAGGATTTGTGTATTGATGTGGTTTTGTAACAGGATGATTTAGAAACGCTTAAGTAAAATGTTCACTTGTTTGCATGTTCGTAAGGCCTATGTGCTTATTCTTATGTTGGCCGATTTCTGTAGGCCTGAAATGTATTCTCCCTGACAGCTCTCGTAGAGGAGTAAGAAAGCTGAATTTCATGTGCATGTTAAATTTGTACTGTTCTCACGTTTCTGTTGCAGGTGGAGAAAGTCGTCTTTGTTAGTTAGAACAACGCCTTTTGTTTTAGGAGTCAGGCTTGGGGAGCATTGGATACTTTTATGCAAGGAATGCTGATAATTGGGAGACGGTGTTCTTTCTCACTGAAGGAGGTCTGGGAACCAAGGTCATTGAGCCAGAAACTGGGAGTATCGAAACTAATAGAAAAATCACCTATGAGAAGTGCCCAGCAGGATGAGGTGATCCAGATACAAGCAGTGGGTGTGTTCTGTGTATTTGTGTTTTGAATTAGGGACAGTGCCCCGGGGGTTGAGTCAGGAGAGGGGATGAGGAGATTGATTGAGAGGGAAGGAGCATCTTAGAACGAGCTCTGTAGCTTTGGCTACTTGACCCATACAACGTGAGTGCACTTCTTAGGAAGTCTTCAGGTGCTGAAATCTTTTCCTGATCTTGCCTGGGGAACGCTAAGTAGGGATGTCACGGTAGAAGTAGTGTAGGGGCAGACTAATACTTTTCACTTATCAACCCCAAAGGAAGACGGATCTTGACTTGGGTGCAATCATTGCCTGCGTTCTGGTTTTAGAATTTGTCATTCTTTTCATGCTCCAGCAGTTAAATCTTGCCCTTAGGTTTGGATTTGTGTTAGTCCCCATGTATTTCTACAACCTCGTCTCGAGGTGTCTGTATGTCCAGTTATTTTTTACTTTGTAATAAACCCACTAACTTAGAATTAGGAGTCGGTGAATCTTCAGAGTCATGTTCCTTAAAGTTGTTAGTTTGCCTAAATGAGTTATTTCTCTCCTCTACACTTCACAGCAGGTAATAAAGGTCCATTGAACAAGGGTTCCAGAGTAAATTGGTAGAGAGGAACCCCGTATTATCAAAGGCAAAGTAAAGAGCTTGAGCTTAAGGACAGTGTGGGGCATATGCTGCATATGTACAGATGTGTAATTAACTTTTGGCCAACGGAGAGCTCATTAAAGGTGGTTGAGACGGTCAGTCGGTCATATAAGCCTTGGGCCAAAGGACATTCAGTGGGAGGGTCTTTGAGCATAGTTGTAAAGAATATAGCCCTTTAGATCGCATGCGTTTACAACACATGTGTTTACAATGCGGTTATTACAATGACCACGTTGTTACATCACAGTACCATTACAACGCAAGTCGTTACAACAAATTGCTCAAGGGGGCGCGCTGGATTTAGGATTAGTATCATTTACTATTCCAACTCCAGTGTGTGCAACAGTAGGGGTGGTGTTGAAATAGTGAATTATACTATTCTTTAGTTTAGAGCCCCCCTAGAGCAAGTCGTTGTAACGACCTGCATTGTAATGGTACTGCGATGTAACAATGTGGTCGCTGTAACAACCGCTTTGTAATCACATGCGTTGTAACGCATGTGATGTGATGGCTATTTCCCAGTTGCAAACAGCGTAAGGAGCTTGCTCTGACAAGCAGGAAGTTAATCGTAGGTAGCCAAAAATCTTACTTATCACCATGAGCATTAAAGCGCAAAAAAGTATCAGGCTTTACAGTTTGCGACAAATGAAAAAGACAGTGGTACTAGTGTTTGGTTAATGCTATCAAGTGGAGTGACACCACTCGATGGTAATTGCACTATATGAAATAAAAGGATCAATGATTGATCTGTTGCAGGTCAGAGCACTTTTCGACCACACCCTAACAAAGGAATTAGGTTTGTTTCCATCCGTGCATGTGGGCCAAAAGGGTGCACCAAGTTGGAGACACTACCACGGGGTCAGCTGCAGAATCAGAATAGAGAAACCTTTAACAGAAACTGTGATTCATCCCGGTGTGTAGAGAAGCAAAGTGGGACAGCCTCCGCTAAGAGTCATGGTATAGCAACTGAGGTTTCCGCCCAGATCCCGGTCAACCCAAACAGGTTAGTCCAGTCCTGCTCCTCTGCTCTCAAGACAAGGGGTTGTGGAATCTTGTCCGTTTAGTGTGTGACAGAAGTAGAGACAGAGTGAGCAGTGCTGGGTGCGTGTGAGAGAATACCCAAAGCATTTAAGGGACTCAACTGAGTAGACATTAGGAATTTTGGTGGCAAACATCATGTGGCAGATTGCGAAGCAGGAGTGCGTTCAAATACACAACAAGCTATGTTTTTGGCCTGAATACTGTACAACTTTCCTCCTTTCAGATTGATACTGTTTACCTTGCAAGCAGTTACTAACCACAGCTCGCCTGAATGGACAGCAGGAGAGTCGGGCGGTGGTGGCCAGCTATGAACCCCGTTTCCATCTACAAGCCTGGACGTAGAGGGTCCAGTCCAACAGTTCACACTCCAGACGATGTTTGGACACTACAATGCCCATCGAGTAGGCCTAAAACAAGGAGTAAAATATTAACTTGTTGTAAAGGAGGTCCAGGTATATGCAGCCTATGGAGCCAAAGAGCTCTCTAAGATCTCGCCATTACACGGGGTGCGCAATGTTGCCACTGCAACAGTGCATGACTTCATCACCTTCACCAATATAGCTGCCACTGTATTGCTGATGAAGGCAACATTCGCGTATAACAGTCAGCACATCTTGCATAGAGCAAAGGCCAATCTGGAGCACTGTTATGGCAAAGAAAAGATGTGTGGTGGATGTAGCTACTTCCTTTCATAAAGTTCAGCTCTTTAACTATATCACTCGAGTAGTTTTCCCCTTGTGTCAACAAAGGGTCACTATGCCAAATTCTGAAGAAAAAAAGAGAGTGGTTTACACACAATTTACACGTTGGCTCTTTCCAAGCAACATCTATTTCCATATGTCTACTGGAACTCAACAAGACCTGGCGTTGATGGTAGTGCACATTCCAGCTCACTTGTACCCAACTCATTGAAGCACCGGTTGTGGCCACACTACCTCAAAAGATCAGAACGGTCCTCTGCATTATCAATAATTAAAGTTAGTGCTACCGCAGCAAGTGCTGGTCTTAGGTCTAAGGGCTGCGATATAGTCAACAGTTTTCTATTTTAAGGGGCTCTGATGATTGTGAGCTTAAATAGCTCGTTGTAAGTTAAAGGTGTGTGTGTAAGGGGGTGGGGAGAGGTGGACAACATTGAAAGGCTCCACCTTGAGCAATAGAACAGGCTTTTGGGAAAAGGTTTGACGGAATTGGTTGTGAAATCTTGTGGCTGGGACATAGTGAAATGAGACAGAGGACTCCTGCTGATGCTTAAGCTCCTGTAAAACTACCACTGGCATTTGACTCGCTCTAGGTGACAAGGGAGCAGGGAAGTCTTACTCAGCGAGGCCACAGGGTTAGATTCTTCGATACAGTACGACACCATAAACAACGCTCAATAGCTTTCATGTCCAGTCAATGTTGCACTTACGAAAAGCAGTAGGATGTTTGCCTACAGGTGCGTAAAAACAACATTTAATACTAGGATCTACAAATAAAATAAGGTGTTAGCATCTTCAGGGGTTGTGAATAATCCCAAATGTCTTTTATAGGTGCTACATGCACAATTTTCTATAACATTGGCCTTCGGGTCTGTATTGTACTATAGGGCTGTGCTTGGGGTGATTCTGGACAATATCGGTACTTGCTGGGTCTCTGGATTTTGGAAGATCTTCTCTCTGCAAGAGATTCACTCTTTTACAAGGAATACTGATGCAGGACCTTTGACCCAAGTCTCTGCCCTCGTCAAAACCTGTACCAGGGTGGACAACACTTTGAGCAGAAGCCTCAGCAGCGGAGTTTCCAGCACCAAAATAAAACGTCCATAAACCCCAAGGCGCAAAACCCTACCAACCAGACAACAAAGGTTCCACCCTCAATCAGGTCACTAATAGCTTACAGGGTCTAACGGGATCCTGTATTGCAGTCAATGTAGTTATGAGAACCCGTCATTAGAGCGAGGTCCAGGCACTGTTCAGTTTACAGGAGTCCAAGAACCAGTTTAGGACCCAGCTGCCTTTTTGTCATGTTCAATTGGAATAAAATAGTATAGTACTGAGCAAGTCCACACTATACCGTCCTTGAGGGAACCAAGATTTTGGGCCTGGATCTTGGAATCTACTGCTCACAGTCGAGATTTTAGGTAGCTGGGTGTTTACTGAACACAAAAGTTTTACTAGTTTCAACTGGTAACTGGACTATAGGGTAAAGACTTGACCATGAATTTAAATGTAGACATCTTTAGAACTTTAGCGGATATAGTGATGGTTTGCATAGTCCAGGATTCAAGACACCATTCCAAATCCACGTATGCTAAGTGCTTGAAGGAGGATTGGGACCCTGGCCATTCTGGAACTGGATTGGGCGATGGGGACACCTTACAAGTATGGGATGGGTTGGGGGTGGTGCAGGTTCATCATCTCATCCAAGATAGACCATGAGGCAGCTCCACTACCCAGCTGCTGATCATGACTTTACTTATTTCCCCTCGTGGCCAGTTGTCCTGAGCGGATCTCATATCTTATGCCTACGACAGCTCTTCCTGGGATTGGGTGGTACTCCTACCTGAAGTTTGGGTGTCAGTCGTGGATGGGGCCAAGATTCTCACCTGTTATGCTATCAAGGCAGAGCCCTAAAGATTGTGTTCTGTTTAAAATATTGTATTAGTTTGAGCAAAACAGTTGTACAAACTGGTGAAGAAAATAAGCAGCTCAGGCTAAAGGGTAAACGTTGTTTACCCCACATTTTTTACTCCGCATGGCTTTACCCCGCAATAACTTTTACAATGTTGGGCTTTACACCGCAAAACTGTTACAATGCATTCCCCAAACTAACGCCCCCCCCTGGAGTCAGAATAGTAATTGCGTTGGAATGGGGAATGCGTTGTAACAAATTGCATTGTAAAGCCCTGCGTTGTAAAAGATTTTGCGGAGTAAAAACTGCAGTGTAAAAGCATGTGGGGTAACGTCACATAACCAGGCTAAAGATCTGTATGTTTGTGGCATATATGTGGTACATTGTTAGGCTGTGACATATATCAAATGACAAAAAATGGGGATAAAATAGGGCAAAAATAGTGGGGTAGTATTAGGCAATGAGACCTCCAGCACAACCATTGGGTGTACAGCGTCTCTTATTGGTATGGAGCAGCTCCTGCAACCTAGTAATTAGCCTTAGTTGAAGAAGTAGAGTCTTGGTGATCAGAAACAGTGTTGTGATGAAAGAAGGAAGTGTCAGTGCGTGGGGCAACACCTGTTCATCTGTTCATTTACATGCATTAGCTTACTTACGCTCCATGTGTACAATTGATGAAAGTACAGGTCCTGCAATCATAATAGAGCTTACTGTCCCTCACACACCACATAAGAACTGGTAAATAATTCAGCATCCCAATAGCTCATGTGACATCTGTGGAGCTACAATAGTAAAGAGGGTTAGACTGTTCTCCGAGTCCAAATGCACTGTGGCGTCTGCCGATGACTATCCATCTGCACCTGCTCCTGGGACAGGGTCTTTTCTGGGAATGTATCCTCGAGCATTGCCCAGGCTCCCTCGGGGTTTCAAAGAAAAGACTCTGTTGATCATAAAGGATCAACAGCGGTGGAAGAGGTGTGGCGTAGCAGTCAGAGTGCCTGCCTGCGGACCACAGGGTTCACAGTTCAATCCCCGGCTCCGGCGGCAGGTTAGCCCAGCACCATGTGACTCTGGGCAATAGCTTGCTTAATCTTCCCGAGGGCCCCCAGTGCCGGGACACCTCCGTCGGAGGTAGCTGTGCGCTTTACAAATGCTGGCATCTTTAGCCGGGCTGGGTACAGCAAAGCGTACTTGAGGTTTAGAGATCTAAGGTGCTTTTTCACTTGTTGTTAAAAGGCCCTTTGACGTTGAACCAACAATGTATGGTCTGGGAACAAAGAAATGCGTGCATTATCATAGAGTAGGGGTGCTTTCTCTCATTGCATATCTGAGGACAATGTCTTGGTCTTTGTGATGGAGTACGCAGGCCACTATTGGGCGAGGCCTAGCCATAGCCACCGGATTGGCTTCCTCGAAGAGACCCAGTGTGCCCTCTCCACACAGAATATCTCTGTGAACCTCTCTGGGGCCACCCAGTCCCGCAACCATTTTTCTATGAAGAGAGTTGCATTGGGCCCTTCACAATCTTAAGGGAGGCCAATAATTTGTACGTTCTGGTAGCCTGCACGCCCTTCTGCATCTTCCACACGGTCTTGTAGTGTGGCCACCTGGCGCGTTGGAGTTGTGCCAATTTGCTTGCATGTTCTTTCTGTTGCAGGACCACCTCTGCCATCACTATTGTTGTGTTTTTTTATGGTATCTGCGAGTTTACCGTGATCAACCTTGAGGAGACCGAGGGCTGTAGTCAGGGTACTCAGGCGCTGTTCAATCGGCAGTCTGGAGTCTCGAATTTCCTTCAAAATGACATCCAGTTTGTCAGCTGGTGGATTTATCACCGTGGGGCATGCACTCCTCCGTGTGTTCGGTGGAGGAACTGTCAGCCTCCCCGGTCTGCTGGCGCTCGTGTCCCGTAGGGTCCATTACCTTTCCCCTCATGTGGCCCACAGTGTCTCACCACATCCCCAAGGGGTTGGAATCTCCAGAAGTAACTAGGACTTGCACACTCATAGGTGTTCTAGGATAGGCAGTCTCCTCGAACGTCCCACACCAGGCCACAGTGAGATGGAACAACTGGTGACTGCGGCACCACAGCCATAGCCCGTAGTGTTGCAGTTCTGTTTTGACCTGAAATGGTACAGTTCTAAAATGGGAAATGCTGTTCTAGGACTGGGCCCAAAGCCCAGGGCCTGCAGACTGGCAGTCAAGAGTGGGGGTGGTCGGTCAAATGTACTGCACCATTAGCCAGGGCGCTGCCGGTCGCCGCCAGCATGAGACCGCTCTGTGGCGGAATGTGACATTACCTCAGGCCTCCTAACGGACAGGAGTCGTTTTGTTGTTTTTCTGGCGGTATGGTCCAGGGAGTCTGCATCTGCTCTCCACTGCGCCAGTGCGACAGGAGGAGGGGACCCTCCACACTGATCAGGAGGGCCCCACTGCCTTTCAGTCGTTCCGGGACAGCGGGCGGCAGTGTATGCTCAGAGTGGAGGGGAAATTACAATCCTATCGTCCGGGGCAGGAGCCCGCTTCTGGGGGTCCAGCACCCCACACTTCACCCACTGGTTATCGATGTACCTGTTCGAACTCGAGATTGCTGTTATATCCTTGTCTTAATCTGATGTTTTTAAACCCACTGGCTCTTGCACTGTATTCATCATTTCCTTGGATCTTTTTAAATGTATTTTAAATGTAATTTTAATTGCAATAAAATGCTCTAGCAAGTATTAAAACTTTTTAAGATGCACCGATTAGCCACACTAAAGATTTTCAATGTATCGTCAGTTGACTCAGAGAGTGTCTCACAGCTTCTAAGGAGTGGACAGACAAAAATTGCCTTAAATTCAGTTCCCAAATAGCGACGATTTTGCTATTCACTCTCAGGTGTGTTCGCTTTAGGTCCAGTGACGTCTTAATTACATTACTGTTTATGGGAGTGTCACTTCAATTGCTTAATCCTTATTATACATCTCCGCCGTTCCACCCAGTTTCAGTGCCACCTTCCAAGAAAGGTCTCAGGTGACACACCTTAAGCGAGGACTTTATAACCACAGTCCAAACTTTGCTGTCATCTGGAGTGTCGGGTGGTTCTGGCGGAACTTCCCTGACCCTTACCCCACTGAACCTGTATGGGGTTTGATTGGCACACTTAAGTTTGTCGCGTCATGTCCATTTTCAGTTCATTCCTTTGGGTGCCCTTATGAGCACGGTCTCTGTTTAAGATCGCCCTACAGGGCAGTACGCCATCAACTTTAACCACCTCTGAACGTCCTCGGGTTTTGCCTGCTGATCCCATGTAGAACTGAATGTGTAGAAGCAGTTTAACTGTGACCCTTTCCGAGAATGGGATGTATGGTTTTCTTCTCAGTTTAAAAATACATTCGGATTCCCTTGGGCCTCGCGTTACCTACACAACAGTATTTAGAAACGGTTGGCAGCAAGCAGGTCTTGCAAAAAGATACTTGGGCCGTGAAAGCATGTTTTCACTTTTGCGCCCACATCCAAGGCACCGTCTTGAACAGAGAGCATGTTTTCTAAAGCCCATAAAACTGCAATAAGATGCTTTTAAGAGCAGCAGCACAGTGAGATTTAAAAGTCATCCACGCCACTAAATTAGTACATTTGACAAAACACTAACAATTACTGCCACTACCTTCACATGTAGGGTGAAGAAGGCTGGAGACGGTTGGTTCGGTGAACTGGCCAAGGTCCCCCATTTTGTTTATGCCCAGGCAAACATGGATTCCTTAGCAACACTGTATGAAAGCATTGACGTGTTGCCATAGGAAACATCAACCTCCTGCCCAGAAACCCCGCAGTTCAGCTCATTTGTGAGGGATACTTTCAGAGGAGATGGAATGTTTTCTAGCGAATTACATCTTTAATGATTAAATAGAATTGTATTTTAGCTTTAAATCACCAAGACGACAAACACTTGAATAGAATCCCGCCTCAGCTTCCCTCTCCTCCCCTCAGTATTTCCACAGCGCAGAGTTCCTTCCAAGAAAAGCAACCTTTAGTAAAACAGACTCTTCTAACCACTGCCCTCGAGTTACTCCCGGGCAGAGTCTCTGGAACTGTCCATCTTCTTCGATTAATTTTTAATTGAGGAATGATCTTAAGTGAGTTCTTAGGTAAGTGAGCAGACAAGCATCACTCGCAAAGAAATCCAACAAAGGTACCATTTTTAGGTCTGGCCTAGAGACAGCTTTAGCTGTCCTGAAACTTAATGTTTTCCAGGCAAAAATCACACAGAAAATGCATAGAAATATAGGGGCTCTCAATCAACACTCTTTCACCATTGGTCTGCTGAGATGCCACTCAAATTATACTACCTCCGTCTTCCACAAAAGGTGTACATCAGTAGACCAGCCCACTCCAGCCATTGGATTATTTCACTTTGAGTAACTGCATTTTTCCCTTGCACATGTACATACATATACACCTAAAAATTAGTTCCCCAAAACTAGAAATTGTTAGACACCTGTACCATATTAAGACATGCATGCCATGGAGCCTCACCACTTCCCTTATTGAGACCATGGAACTGTTAACTAATACTGCACTTGGCTATTCTTTTCCATTCAGTCTACCTACTGTGCTTTTGTTGTGTTTTGTCTATGCTTATGACAATTGGAAATTTTGGTTCATCATGTTGCAAAACATTGTGCATTTTTCCAAATGCAAATATTGTGTCTTTTTAGTGTTTCTTTTTTTGACTGATTATACTAAATGGAGTCACTACTGCTACTGAAATTAAATAAATACTTATGTCTATGCTGTGGATATAGTAAAATACTGCAGCCCTGTGTGTGCTGGGAATCTTACTGTGGTTCAAAGGCAGCCAATGGATGGAGGAGGTTTGATTGTTTAAGGTCCTGAAGGTGGCTGCCGGTGCCTATGTGCCGGGTCTGGTGGCTCAGTGGACTAAAGCATTCACTACAGGGGCCGGTGTTCGACCTCATGGTCACATGTTCAAATCCGGGAGGGTCCACTCAGCCTTCATCCATCTGAGATCAATAAAATGAGTACCATTGAGTTGGGTAACAATAAACATCTGTTATTCAGCGCCAAGATGCCTATGAGTGAATGTGCGCTTTACAAATGCATGTTATGTTATTATGTGACCCGTGGAGTCTGAGCACCCTGTGAATGGAGCTTCTCAAACCCAACCAAGACGCAAGGATAGGATTGTGAGCCTGAGGCCAAGGTAAGTGGAGGCTCTGCAGACTGAACATCTATAGGATAAAGGGGTTGGACCGGAGCATACGACAGACCCACATGCACAGCACCACACTTGATGGTGATTTGTGCATAGCTGAAACAAATACTGATCGTCCCTTGAAAAACATGGATACGGGGCAGTAGATCACTGTTGCTTGAAGAGTCAATGTCGTTGTGTTTAGATGTATACCGACACTCGGTGATACAAAAAAACATAGAAAACAACTTGAATATACATTAAAACAGCTTTACTTTAACACTGTAAAAGATCGAGAGACTTTTCTATTTCCTAGCAAACAGTATGTGTACAGCTCATCGTATATGAAGTTCATCATTGTCTCTTCCCAGTTGCAATATTCTAAAAGTGGTAAATAAAGCATGCCCATACTGAATTAGAGTATCACAACATAGTAAGATGTGTACCACCATTTGCACCAGTTGTTTCTCTGGTGGACAAACGTCCTTTTCCATCAACGGATTAGCCCAAGCACTAGGACGTTTCATTACTGGTAACTTGCCAAATCTTACATACAAAACCCATCTCTTGGTTTGGCTACAACAAATGCCATTAGGAAAAGGTAGGGGATAGTTAAAAGAAACATGCGAGTCAATATACGGATACAAAGGAGCTTTTTCGCATTTCCCTATCGGCAATAAAACTTAAGGCTTCATTTAGAGTTTGGCCGATGTGATACTCTGTCACAAGAGTACAAATATCTTGTCCGTACAGATATCTTGTCCGGCGAATTACAAGTGTCGTAGGATATTTCACATTTGCAGAACTTTGGATGGGATATTTATGTTTGTAATGGAGTTTCCAATCCTCCAAACTCTAACTCAAAATCAGGACCTCATAATCACAATTCTATCATCCTCTTCAATGCAGATCGTCACCATAATGCAATGTTTCTACGTCCGGTAGCTGTATGTATTAACTTAAAGCTCAATTAAAAAGATACAGATGATTCTTCTTTTTAGCATGTGCCCAATGATACTTTCTTTGGATCACTTAACCAAATGCTACTCAAAGAGCACCCATAAATCATATACATTGAAAATAGTAAAGAATTCGTACTTTCAACAAACATCGGCGTCATTGCTTTGCAGTAGTCGTGACTTCCACATGTATATTTTACCCATTTCTAGCTTTGAACTAGACTCGATGGCAGTAATTACAGCTATGAAAATCCAAGGGTGCTGTCTTTAATTCAGATGTATTGCTTTGATGACTTAACTGAATGTAGTACATTTTGTATGTCACCTTTGGTTAAGGTATAGTAAAGTGTAGGTGGGCGTTATGTGAAAAATGAATAACAAAATGATTCCCTAGGAATAGATAGTTAGTTAGCACCTTCAAAGAAAAAATATTTATTCAACGCTTATACTTTTGATGAACTCTTCTAACCCTAAAGACAACACCTTTGGTTTTCTTTTATTGTTTTTCAAATTCATTTGCAGACAAAATTTATTGACATTTTGTAGGAAAATCTGTAGAAAGGCTGGAGCCTGATCTGCCAAGATGGCCTTGTCAGCATCGAATACATTTTGTACCTACTACAGGTAATACAGGTGGGAATGCCAACACTTGCGTAAAAGTTTCAGAGGCATCTGCCATATAGAAAGCAAGTAAGAGTGGCTGAAATATACGCTGCCTTCAAACCAGTGAGTCAATGTTTCTTTGCTAAAGTACCATGATCTCTAATATGGACCTTGGTCTGAGTAATATTGTGAAGTTTCATAATTTAATTATTAGAAGAAGAATCCTCAGAAGCTTCTGTACCGCTGTTTACAGGAGATTTAAATCAGGCATCAGCAACCTACACTGAGTAGCTGCATAATGCAGTCTCTAATCAGGTGCCAGTAAAAAATGTGAAAACCTATAGAAATAACCCAAGTAAACCGTGTTTTTCTTGTACATTGTGGGAAAAGAAACAAAAATGTCGAAGGCAAGAAAAATTGTGGGGAAACAATTATGAGGAACATGAAAAAGTGAGGAATAAAAATTTAATTCAGGCTTACAATTAGCCTATTATCGTGGAAGAAAGTAAATATTACACTGAAAAAATCAATCATGCAGCAAATTAATCTAAAAAGCTATTTAGAACTGTTCAACTTCTTACAAATTCTACTCCCTCAATCGACCGCCCCCACCAAGCCAGTTTTTTTCTGATAAATTAACTACTTTTTTAAAAGACAAAGTGGAGGCTGTGTATTGGGAATTTTATTCTACCCGTCCCTCACAGGAGGAGATTAATAAATCCTCTTTGACAATAAAGGGGAACTTAGCATCTTTCCCACATTGTCTGATGACAAACTGGCTGCGCTTCTGAGACAAAGTCAGGAGCTCCGTCAGATCCTTGCCCACCTATGCTGATGCATGAAGTAGTGCATAAGATTGCCCCTGATCTTTATTCAATGCTATTAATAAGGAAGGCTGTTTCTCTTTAGAATGGAAAAAGGTCTTGGTCTTACCTCTTTTGAAGAGGCCGGGTTTGGGCCTGCTGAATGAGAATAACTATAGACATGTAGCGAGGCTACCCTTCCCGGCCAAAATTATTGAAAAACATCTTAACAAAACATTGCCAGAACTCCGAGAGAAATATTAAATCCTGAATGAGGCACAGTTTGGCTTCAGGTCAGGTCACAGTACTGAGACTACTTCTTATGAACAATTCTTCATGCTATCATTGTGATTGATTATATCACAATTTTGACGAGTAGTTTGGGATTGTGCATAAAAGGGTTTCCAATTATAATCCCCAAGGAAATGGTCAAGTTGAGCGTTTCAACAGAGTAATCAAGGAATCTATCCAGTTGGCAGTTAGGAGTAATATTGATTGGAGAATTGTGTAATAATCAATCACAATGATAGCATGAAGAATTGTTCATAAGAAGTATTTATTAGTCTAGACGAAGACAGCTTAACAACCACTCGACACGGGTTCCAGTCTTGAATGTTCCCCAACCGCCCATCCATGGAACTCTGCCCACAAGGAACACAGAATTAAGAATACGATACACATCAGAATAATGCATTGCAATACACGTTAAGAACCAACAATACTTAAACTAGAGAATATAACACCATGTCTACAATTCTTGCAGATATGTGAGTCAAAATCTATAGGTGGGAGCTCGGAAACGCCCATGCACCACACATGTAACGCCCCCTTGACACAAAGTTATGAAAGACTGCATATTGCGCTGCCTCAGGTTCTTTTTGGCTACAAACTATTGCAAATCGCCATTTGCATGAGTTTGTAAATCCCAACCTGGATTTCATATCTGATATGCATTAAAAAAGTAACGCAAACCTAACGCAAAACCTTTGTATATCCCAGCCTTGGTCCTTACAGTCTCCTTAGACTTTCTCTGACACTTCTATAATTACATGTCTACAAGACAGAGAGGGAGGCAAACCAGGAGAATGCACTTACTTCATGCTAGAGAGCGAAAACACAGCAGCCCCGTACAAGAAAAAACTCCACAGTAAAGGCCGCAGGCGCAAGGGATGCTGATGGAAACACACACACACCTCTTGAAGGGCTAGACCGACCCTCACTCTCTATAGGAAACGTTCAAATGAACCTTCTATGGAAACTCAGTGAATGCCGTCTGGCCAGATGGCGAAGACGTGCCGGGGCATGGCCATGAAAACATCTCTCTAAGCCACACGCGCCAAGCCATCCCCCGTCCATGGTTACCACGTCCATGACCATCACAATCTCACAGCTTGCCTCTTCTTCCTAAAATGGCTGGACCATGCAAGGAGAGGCTGCTGCCACCTAACTTTTGATACAAAAATACGTTTCCCTTGTGGCAAAACTTATCAAAGTTAGATATTGAATTCTAATTAGAAATGGCGAAATAGCAGAAAAATGTTGCTTTTCAGATGTTTAGACTCACATTGAGTATTGGCTGTTTTCTGGAACGAAGATACTGAGACCACAGACATGCAGTTATTCCGACAGAGAGCCAGGTACAATAAGTTACCCTCAACATAAATAAGAAAACCTGAAGCTGAGACCCAGAGAAGGTCACAAAGACTGGCTGCAGCTCATATTAAATACAATATCAACATTTATAGATCTGATACAACGGTGATGGCTATAATACCAAAAAATAAAAACCATAAATTAATTAAAAACAAATACAAAAGCAATGAGGCAGAGGAAAAGGTAATCACGAGCCTTTCTTGTGTCTTAGATATTTTCGTTTTAACTACATGTGAAGAGTGGGAAATATGAATGCTCCCACCTTTGTGATCTTAGAGCTGTGACAGTCCTGGAGGAAGATTCTCCAGAAGATGTCTTTGTAGTCTCCTCAAATGATAGTCTGACCATTGCCCGCGCCCCGCTGCTCCAGCAAGACTTTCAGTCACCCTGTTTGTCCCAGAAGCCAAGTCATTTTCCGCAGGTACACCCCGTATAAAAGCTTCCGACGTTTGCAGTTATAGGTGTTATTTTTTCTCTCTTCGAGTAGACTCTTTTGTCCGCTCTATTTAGAGGTAAAGTTGTTCAACGATATTGCTTTCACGTTTTTCAACAGATGCAGACCAGCCTACAGGGATTGCTGAAGGTTTCCAGACAAGCCATTGTCTTTGAACGCCCAACAGGGACTGACCCTGCACCGAATGTCCTCAGAGGTCAGCTTGCCTCGGATCTTCATTTCCACCTGAAAATAAATGTATGGGCTGTACTCTCCTCGGAGTTTGGCACTTTGTGACGACAACCGGGGAGAGGATGTGGTCGGTCGGCTAGACTGCCGACTTTTGTGCTGGAAACCAGGGTTCGAGCCTCGGGGTCGCGTCCACATCCTGTGATTCTGGCAAATCACTTAATCTCTCCGTGCCTGAATTTGTAACCTAACCAGTGCTCATGTAAAGCGCTCCAAAACCTTTGGGTCGAGTTCGCGCTACATAAAATCTGCACAAAAAAAATACCATCTTAACTTGTTCTCTCGAACACAAACGGAGTAGGTTCCACGTGTTAAAGGACTGATGAAAGAGTGAAGCCTGCTATTAGAAGGGGGTTCTGACACTATGGGCCGCCCAGATTTTTTGCTTTTTTGAGCACCTAACTGTTGAGCTTTTACTGTGGGGGAGCCTCATAAATTGGGACTCACCCACAGTGAACTCATAATGAAGGAGACTGCATGGGGATTTTACTGGTGTCCCCCTGGCTTGACCAGGCCACTGCGCAGCAACTGGAGTAAGGGACACCGGGCTGGTTATATGCAGACACAGGTGTACATGCATGTGCACACGTGTAGGGGCTGCGCAGGGGAGATTCCTAGTGTGCGCATTCCAGGAACAGCTACAGAGTGAATGGTGTGGCAGGACTTATGCAGAATTGGGTGGTGATATGGAATAGGCTTTATACACTGGAAAGAAACATGCCAGGGAAAGTCAGTGTATTTTACTATGTTTTTCACTTCATGATTCCCTTATGGGAAGGTGGAG
Organism: Lissotriton vulgaris; assembly: GCF_964263255.1. Lineage (NCBI taxonomy): Eukaryota > Metazoa > Chordata > Amphibia > Caudata > Salamandridae > Lissotriton > Lissotriton vulgaris. Next base: position 467,585,920 of record NC_141698.1, read on the forward strand.
CCAATGGGCTAAAGTAACTTCCATAAGGCCTACCGATTCCAGACACGCACTAAAGTCCACCGTAGCGGATGTGAAAAGAAGTATTCTGCAGAGTCCAAAGTCATATTTGTACTGCTTTTGGGTCATCCAGAAATGTCATATTTCTCTGAGTCACTGGCTGGGGTCTGACCCTGGCAGGTTAGATTAATGACCTTTCTTCCCAGAGCGAAGATCTTCCCTCCAAGAAGAGAAGATAGGTGGAGCTACAGGCTAATCCATCAGCAGCTGTCGCAGGTTGCCAGGCACCAAGCTGAGCCAAGGTGAAGGCAGCACTGGGGGAAGGGGACCATCTGGCCAGAGGCACTGGACAACACCATTTTGAACAAACCCAGAGGCTGTACAAGAAAGAGGGATAAGGGGTAGGGAAGTGATGTGTCGCTGTGTGATAGGGCAAACAAAGACTTCCTGCCAGCCCCCTCCCCAAATTCTTAAAAAGAACTTGCACAAGAAGAGAAGCTCTTTCTGGGGTGTGGTCTGCGGAGGCGGAAGGTGCTGGAGCCTGGCAATGGGCAGTTGGAAAGAGGACCCCCTTGACTGCCCCCCAGGCTCCAAACAGCGCCAGAAGAAGAGCCTAGGACAGGTGCGCAGAAGTAGGGACCTCTGCGCAGGAAGAAGAGAGGCCCAGGAACAGAGCCAGGCAAAAGGCTGGCGCAGGGAGCCAGAGAAGACTGCTCCCTGCTGAATCCCCCCCTCTCAGAGACCCAGAGGGCGAAGGAGAGTGTTCCCAGTGGCTGGGGATGGCGAAGAGGAGCGAGAGGACATGAAAGGGATGCAAATTGGACTCCAAGGGGCCGAGATATGCCCCCAAGAAGGTAGGCGACGTTTGACCTCACCTTGGACCGACGACGACGGGGGTGGGCTCCCTGGGCTGCCCTCCAACCAATGGCCATGCGGGGTCCCGGGTGGGACTGTGGCCCCCCCGAAGACCACAAGCGGTGTAAGGGACCCGGGTGGGACCGGGCCCTGGAAAAGAGGAGGAGCAGCCGGGGGTGGGCTCCCCCATCCACCTACGCTTACCTGGGGGTCCGGGTGGGACCGGGCCCCCCACCGAGACATGAAGATGCGGCCAAGCCGCCATCAATTCAGCGCAGCTCTCCCCGGCACAGCGGGAGAGCCGCTCATCAAATATGCATAAAACGGAGCCTGAAGCGCCCCATAATGCCTTGGAAGACATTGGGAAAGGATCATTTTGGTGCCTAGTGGCTCCCAGAGGAGGAGGGTCACCCTCAATTGAGAAAAGGTGCTGGGAGGAGCTGCTGGAGAAGTGCAGTCTCCCCCCGCAGAAGAGAAGAGAAGAGTCCCACCATAGGTGTCCTGGGGACTTAAAAGAAACAACCCCTCAAGGGCTCAGCCAAGATTGGATCACCTCCTAGGCTGGAACTTTTGTTCTACAGCTGGGGGTGCAGTGAGAAGTGCATCATGGAGTGAAGGGCTGTGTTGGGGATGTCTGGAGAAGGGCATCCCCTGGAGGTGAAGAGGTGTAATTGCACGGAAAGGCATTTACTAATGTTATTTCTTTTAGAGGGACTGAAGGTCACATGGGTAATGTGAAGTACTGGTGTATGCTGATGTCATAAGCAAAGTGGGGTTATGTGGTCAGACATTCCTGCTAGGGTGTGTGGCTGTGTATGTGTAATCCTGTATTTTCATCTGTGATGACTTTAGGGGCTGTAATTGCATTGCATTCTAACGATCCACAAATGTGCTGAGTACTGTCTTTCTAAATGGTGCTTAAACATGTATTCTTGCTGCTCCACTTAGGTGAAGACCCCAGACTGCTAGTCCTTAAGATATAGAGGTGCATACTTTATGGTCAGTAGGAGATGCTCACTCAGGGTCATGTCTCACCAAGGCAGGTGTACCCATTTTTAATGCTTGTTGAGGTAATGGGGTGGGTCACCGCTGGGATGGTGCCAGTGGGCAGGGCCCACAGCCCAGGTTATGTTCAACTAATTGCATTGGGGGCAAGATGATGTGCATACATGGGAGTGGTGGTACTAGATCCCATCCCCCACGGGAGGGGTGGAGATGTTATGCAATGTCACAAAGTAATTCCAACAGCTTATGAATATTTATAAGTTGGTGCATTGTATTGAGTAGTGTGTGTTTAATAAATGTACTCTTACTTTTATAAAGCAAAGAACAAACTGGACAATCAATTAGTGAGGGTCATTTTTGCGCACCTACAAATGGCGATTACTAGCCCACACCACCTCCCTTGAGTAACCCTCAGACTGCTCTGCAACGCTACCCTCTGAGAGTCAGGTGCTCTGGGTGTTTGGTTCCCAGTGAAGGACAAATGTAGTCAGGTTATTTGTGCAGGCCTCACAGATGCTGCCTCATTTTCCAACACCTGCCCACTAAAATATTGGTGTGCAAAAGACCAAGATGGGGCACTGAGCCTGTGCCATCTTTTCTCACGTAAAATGGAATCCCAAATTATGGATGGATTAGCAACCCCTCAACTGCCAGAATGCATCTGTGTTACACTGGAATTGTGGCCACCTCATTTGCACTGGTGACAAAATCCCCTCCTCAGCGTGGGTAGAAACCAGTTGTGCTGCAGCCAAGTTAGTGTCTGTTTGGAAAAGCTTGTAGTTTCATGGCCTGTATCCGATTAACAGCTAAATGTAGTCTCCTGTAGCCCAAAGCAATAACAGCAAATCCCACAGTGCGGGCTCAGAGCCAGGGTAACAATACACAAACAAAGGGACCAAATCCAGCCCTTGCGCCTCCAGCCAGGGCAACAATAGACGCATTGTAAGAAAGACGTGATGTGGAAACGCAGACTGCCCTGTACATGTCGAGTCAGAAACAAAGGATGGAGCGTGAGCTGGGATGGCTGTGCGTGCCCAGGATTAGAGGGGTCAACAGCTGGCCTCTGCGGGAGACAACTAGGTGGCGCCCACAACAGGTGACGTTAAATATGATCAGGGGAAAGCCTAAACCCTACTACAGGGATCTAGGAGGGCTGGGTCTGCACCAGAAAAACGATATGATATATATATCAGTGGTGGCTGGCGCAGGTAAGCGCTGTGGGGGGGTGGGGGAGAAGTACACAGAATAGAGAAAATAAAACAAAAAATAAATCCTATTCCATAGTCTGTAGACACTCAGCCCCACCGTACCAATGGGGGGGGGGGGGGGGGGGGGGGGGTGGTCAGCCCCGGGTGGCACAGGTTTTGGGGTGGCAGCTTCCCACCCCCCCTTAACTGCAGCTGTCACTGGAATCGCCTGCAGCCCCAGAACCCCCCTCCTCTTACCTGCAGTCGTCGCAGGAATTGCCAGCACCCCCCCCTCCCTTGCATGCGGCAAACGCAGGGACTGCCACGAGCGGCACATCGACTGACTACACTACTGGCCAGCCGTACCTGATATATATCCCAAAATCTGGTGCCATAGCACCGAATAAAAGGGAAAGCACTCCCGGTCAAGTTTTTTTAACTTCTTTTATTTTCTGCTGTGGGTCCAACCTCCCAAGGCATTATTTTCTGCTCCCAGACCAGTGATCAAAGTCTAGGAGCAGATGGCAATGTGTTTAGTGGTTGTACTCATAACAGAATATGGAAGAAGTATAAAAGAACTTGACCGGGAGCATGTACCCTTTTATCCAGTGCTGAGGCACCAGATTTTTGTACAATATGGCCAACATGGTCCCGCCCGGGGAGTCAACGCGAGAGAAAGAGAGAGGCAGAGAGAAAGATGTCCTTAACTGTACAGGTAAAAATACTGATTGATTATTTGAACATTGACTTCCAATTCCATGAAGGTATTCCAAGGCAGTGCCAGAGTCCTTGTTTACATTTCACGTTTTAGTTGATCTTGCATTCCTAAAGAGTGTGTGTTTTTTTCCTGTCGTTTTTTTTTTCTGTGCAGCATATTACTTTTGAATAGAGCGTACTGTGATCTGAGTCGATTCTATTAGCTTGCGTGAGTTCATGTTGAGGGTGTTCATAATGTTTTACGATTGAAAGCTCTGGAGTTGAGGCTGAAGAAAGGGTCAGTTTCACAAAGTGCCTCTCTGTAAGTTATAAATGTGTTCAGAATACCTGCTCATTTAATCTTTGGACTCTCTGCAGATCACACAGAGCAATGGTCAAGGCTACCAATTTTAATTGTGACTGTGCGTATGTGTTTCAAGGAGGTACTCAGCTGTTGAAATATTGATCTGTAGAAGCTAAAAGAAATTGCTAACCTTTGAGTGGGTGCAGTGTGTTTGTAGGCTGACGTTGAATGTCAAGGTGGCGCCAGGAAGTGTATGCAAGAGAGAGTTAAAAGAGGGTGCTGATGAGGAAAGAGTTGAGGTGTGACATATGTATATGGAGGATTTCAGAAAGATGTGGGGTGAATGGCTTCTGGCTGGAAGTGGGGCCAGAGTAGAAGGCACTGTTTCCCCTCCTCAGATTATCAAGCTTGTCGAATTAGCCCTGCTGCTTTATGTGAGGTGTAATTTCCGTCTGGGGAGGAGTGTATCTGGGGGGGCAGGGTAAGGGGTTTAAAAACCCTCACCGTCCCCTGGGAAACCCTCTGTCCTCTCTTCCTCCAGAGCAGTGGTTAAATATTGCAGTGGCGGCTGGCACAGACGGAGGGGGTGGCAGGAGCGCACATGTAAAATATTATAAAAAACTAAAACTTACCTAACGCAATATCCTCACTCCGGAACTCTTCTTTACAGGAACTGAAACCGGATGCTGGCACTCCCATGTCCAATAACGACTCTGGTAACATACAGCATGTGAGCAGCGCCCTGATTGGAGGGAGCAACCTCACTCAGTGCTCCACAGCGCAATGGATGCCTCCACTTACTCACAACCCATCTGTCGTAAATCAGCTGGTTTGAAAGGTTTAAAGTGTGCATGTGTGGCTGGCCAAAAAAAATGTGCACTTTAAAAAGTGCTAAAAAACAGCCCACACCCCTCCCTGCTGCTATCAGTCAGCAGCGGCCCTGCTCCAGTCCTGACACTCAGCTCGGGACATGGGTTGAGAAATAAAATGGTAATGAACTACCATTTAATTTTTCATCTCTGGGGCTTTGGGGTTGGGTTTAAGTGGGGCGACGCTCCTCCGCTTCAACGGAGGAGCCGCCCCTGAAACATTGTACATGTGTGATATAATGGGGGCGTGGCTTAGCAAGCCACAATGGCGGCTGTGTTTTGCTGAGGCTCCGCGATCGGGCTCGCATCCTGCCCGTTTCCAGGAAAAGACACCTGCAGTGCGACAACACCTGAGGCACCCTCCAGGTGAACCGCGGCCGTCATTGACGTGCGGCACCAACAGAGGAAACCTTCCCAGCCGGAGCGGTGAGCTGAGCCGCAAAATGGCGGCCGCGACTTCGGCCTTCAGAGGCTGACACCACTGAGCCCTTGCACCCGGACCGGAGGCCCGGAGGAACATACAATCGAGCCGAGACCGCGGAGCTCCTGGCCGGACGGCACGACTGGCCTGCTGAAGCGTACCGGGCTCACCCCTGCAGGCGCGCATCGGCGCGCAAGATGGTGGCCTTCGAATCAGAGCTTCACTCCACCGGCGCCCTGGTCAGACCGGGGATCAACCGACTGCAGATCTGATCACCGGGAACTGAGGGGCACAGGCGGACACTCCACCAACGCGGCGCCTGGACGCTCTGGTGACCACAACATCTCCCGCGAGTGGTGAGTGTCTGCTTCCCCCCTCCCCCCTCCCTGGGGGTCCCCAACACCAACACCCCAGCGGTCAACGGACCCCCCCTGGAGCCTCTCGGGGGACGCCCGCCACCCCACTCCCTGGTCGGAGGGCCTGAAAGAGCCTGAACGACCCTGCTATCGCAAACGGCCCCAAAGATCGGGCTGCCTGACCCTGACATGGCGCCCAAGGAACCCCAGACGCCGGGCTCGGCGCGGGCCTCCTCTTGACACGGCAGCATCCCTCTGAGGCTACGGACAGGGGAAAACCCATTACCACCCCAGACCTACGGGCGCCTACCGCTTGGAACCCCCCCCCCCCCCCCCGGCCCCAACTCCTGGCATGTAGACAGTCCTCTACCCTGAGGGGGGAAGGGTGAAAAACCAGCCATCTGCCTCGCTCAGGGCGACGAGGAGCCCTGTCTCCCAGAGTGCTGGACAACAGCGGGGGCGCCCCCTGCTGATGAGCGCCTAAGAATACCCGCGCAGCCCCCCCCCTCACCACCACCGAGGCCACCAGACCCTCGGTGCGCGCCGAACCCGGGGCGCCCCGCGACGCACCCAGAAGCACCTCAGCTCCAACGAGGACTGAATACCTGACCCCCACTGGGTCGGCACCTGGCCCAGTGGCCAGCAGATCCAGGACTCCACGGCGACGCGGCGCCCTCTCCCTCGGACCAATGGAGAAACCGAGGGGCACGCAGGCGACTGCCGTCCCTGAAACGGCCATCGAGAACATGCCGCACACTAGGACCTGGACACAAGCGAACACGCCGCATGCGGATCCCTCACTGTCGGCAAAACTGGACCAGGTGCTGGCAGCTATTGAACTGTCCCGGCTCTCAATGAAAGAACGATTCGGTGTCTTGACGACGGACATCAGCCTGATTCGTGACGACCACCGTAAGCTGGCGGACAGGGTGAAGGAGGGAGAGCGGATTGTGGCCGCGCTTCAGCCTGAAGTGAAGACGCAGGAAGCAGGCATGAAGGAGGTCCTACGACGAGTGGCGGCCCTCGAGGAGCGCACGGTCGACTTGGAAGGGCGCTCGACAAGATGCAGCATCCGCGACCTGGGGCTGCCGGAGGGGATTGAAAATTCGGGCCCGCTCACCTATATGGAATCATGGACCAGATCATTTACCCCCAAGTCGGAGCGGTCAGCATTCTTCTCTATCGAGAGGGCCCACAGGGTCCCTGCCCGGAAGCCCAAACCGGGTCTCCCTCCACGCCCCATGCTGGCTAAGTTCCTGCACTTCCGAGACCGCGATGCGGTGCTCCGAGCGGCCCGGGTGGCAGGCCCCCTGCAAGTGGAAGATCAACAGGTCATGGTGTTCCCGGACTATGCCCGAGAAGTACAGCAACAGCGCTCGACCTATCTAGAGGTTAAAAGACGCCTCCGCGCAAATGATCTCCAATACTCCCTACTGTTCCCGGCCCGCCTCAAGGTGCTCCACAACGGGAAGGCCTTATTTTTCACCACGGCGGAGGAGGCACGGGATTGGGCGGAATTCCACTGTCTGCTGATCCCTAAGCCTGGCCCCCAGCGGAGGCACAACAGTGACTCGCGGCGATCCAGAAGACGAGGCACGAACCGCACCCGGACAAGCCCGTCCAAAAGTCAGGCATCCTCCCCCTCGGGCTCGCCGGACCTCACGCAAATCATGCAGGAGAGACGCAACGCCTTAAGAGCGATGACGGAACTGCACACATCCCCCCTAGCATCGGACCTGGAAAGCCAACCGCACCTGTTCACCCCTGAGAAGGACCTGGACAGTGACGGCACAATGTCAGGATTTGGTCTGATCTCGTCCCCCCTACTTGCTGCACATACAACAGACGCTGCCCCGACTGGCCAACCCGGCACCTCTTCATGATGACCCAAAAGACAATTGCTGTATCCTATTTTCTTGGTTGCTTAAAGCGCTGCGCGATGTTTGTGTGCCAAAGAGGCATAACCAGTTGACTGTATGTGCACGCGCGCGATGGACATCTCTCCTGCAAAAAGCCCGATCCGCGAATAAGCCCGGCAGTAACACATGCTGCCACCCCGCAGAATTCTGTTATATTTCTCCCCTAGTGGGTCACAAGTTTGGATATGCCACCACCCGTGATATATCCCTGGTATTGGGACTGTTTCCCACCCTTGGTTTACCCGTTGTTGTCCCCGTTAGACTCTCCCCCGCACATATGGAAGCATGGCGCGCAGATGCACACAAGAAACACATGACCTCGCTGTCCTCGGGATCTGCATGGGAGTTCCGCTCACGAGCGCGATATCTTATCAATGACGACTCCAAAGTCGGGCGTTAACGTCCTCACACTGAATGTACGGGGCCTCCACACACCCAGCAAACGCTACTCCGTTTACTCATACATCAAACGCATGTCCGCATGCGTTGCACTTTTACAAGAGACACATACCAACGCTACCGAACTAGGCCGACTACAGGCCAAATGGCGAGGGACCTTCTGCACCACGACCTACTCAGCATTCGCTCGTGGCGCCTTAGTGTGGGTTAGGCCAGGCAACCCTTTTCGAACACTCAGACGGGTGGTTGACAGGGAGGGCACATACGCACTATTAGTAGTAGGAATCTTAGACGGGCAAGGGGTCATCCTGGGCAGCATTTACTCCCCTAACACTGAGCAAGATAAATTCTGGGATCACCTCACAGTAGTCCTGGCCCAATTCACTACAATTCCATGGATTTTGGGAGGTGATTACAATTGCACGCTGAACCCCACTTTGGACAGATCACACCCCCCCCGCATGCTCCCCAACCCCCCGACAAGCGGAACTCTTTAGAGCCTGGACCACACACTGGGCGCTCACTGACGCGCGGCGACACTTACACCCACTGGCCCGTGTCTACTCATTCCACTCGATTCCACACAACCTTCGGGTCCGTCTGGACAGGTTCTTATGCTCTGCACCTATCCTCCCAAAGGTAACATCCTCGGACTACCTGGGTCGGATCCTCTCGGATCATGATGCTCACATTCTACGCCTGATCTGGCGCCCCCCACACCCACCAGTCCCCACCTGGCGCCTCCCTAAGGACTGCTTATCAGACCAGGTCTTTAGGGACACGCACAAAACCGGCATACAGGAATACTTCCTACACAACACGGATTCGGCATCATCAACGTTAGTGGAATGGGACGCATTCAAAGTGGTGGCACGGGGGGAATGCAAATCGCAGGGGTTCGACGCACACTAGAACAGACGCTCCTCACGTCGGAACAGCGCCTGGCTACGCTTACGAAACGAACCGATGATTCGGAAGAGAACGTCGCGCTCACGGCCGAGGCGAAGTCGGTATACCAACCTGCCTGCGCCGATCTCTGGAAATATAATTTTCGGGCCTATGCCTCCAGAGTTCACAAAGAACGGGACAAAACGGGGGCAATGCTTGCCTGGATGGCAAGGCAGGAAACCGAGATCAAGCCAATTACGGATATTATCAATCCGGAAGGCGTATTAGTGCGATCCCAGGCCGAGATCCTCCTGGCGTTCCAACACCACTACGCACAGGTATTAGAGGCCCCAACCCGCTACACTCCATCATGCGTGGACCGCTTCCTCGATTCACTGACACTGCCCACGATATCAGACGCCGACAAGCGCGCGCTTGACACTAAAATAACACCCTCGGATGTCACTCAAGCACTACGGGCCCTGTCCCGGAATAAAGCCCCGGGGCTCGACGGCTTCCCACTGGAGTACTACTCGACATTCTCTGCCCTGTTGGCTCCCCGATTGGCTCGGATGTTCGCGGCAGCTCTCCATCTGGGAGTGCTTCCCCAGTCACTGCGGGAATCCGTGATTGTGACCTTCCCCAAACCCCACAGGGACCCTCTCCAACTGGGATCGTATCGTCCTATCACGCTCCTGTCGGCGGACTGCAAGGTCCTCGGGAAGATTTTGGCTGACAGGTACACCCAGGTCATACGCCCACTGGTCCACCCTGACCAATGTGGATTCGTGCCGGGTAGGAACACCTCTCAGAACATCCGCCGCGTCTTCCATGTTCAGGATCAGGTTCGGGACAGATTCCCACGCGCCGCGTGCCTGATTATGGATTTGGAAAAGGCGTTTGACACTCTCACCTGGCCGTACCTATTTGCGATCCTGAGTCGTCTCAACGTTGGTCCGACACTCATGGCATACACTCGCCTCCTATACACAGACCTAACAACGCGAGTGCAGATTGGGAAACACATCTCCCCTGTATTTGAGGTTCGCCGAGGCACGAGACAGGGGTGCCCCCTATCACCTCTTTTATTTGCCCTGGCCGTCGAACTGCTGGCGGTCAGACTGCGCCAGGAGGGAATACATTGGGGCATCCCGCTCGCGGACGATACGCATTGCGTCTCGCTGTACGCAGATGACCTCCTTATATATGTCCGAGACATAGAGGCGGATCTAACTCCCATAGGAGTGGCGCTGACAGAGTTCGCGGACGCCTCGGGACTCCAGGTGAACTGGGACAAGTCCACAATCTACCCCTTCCACCCGCGCTTACCTCCCCGTGACGTCGGGCTGGTAACCCATAAACTCTCGTGGTCCGCGGAAGCTCCCCGGTACCTTGGTGTCCGCCTGTACCACTCTCCGGCAGACATCTTCGACGGCAATCACCGGAAGGTGCTCGCTAACCTACGCCCGACTGTAGCCTTCTGGAACAAGCTCCCGCTGGCCCCGATAGGGCGGATAGCCCAGGCCAAAATGGTGATGCTCCCCCGACTTCTCTACTACTTCACGAACCTGCCGGTGGTGCCGCCCAGGTCTTTCTTTCGGGACCTCAACTCTCTCCTAGGTACCCTTATTTGGGGCGCGAACCGACACAGAGTGGCCTTGAAAACCCTCCAGCTCCCCACAACACAAGGCGGACTCGGAGCTCCTTCCTTCGAGTCCTACTTCCTGGCGGCGCAGCTTCAATGGCTATCGTATTGGACAGCGGACCGCTACACCCAGGAGACTTTTACCCCAACCGGTAGAGTTCCGACCCCGGAGCTCATCCGTCTCCTTCTCCCGGGCACCAAACCCAGACGAACATACCCCCTCCAAGTCACGATAGCGCGTCAATGTATGACGCGGATCCACCGGATGGCCCCAGGTAGGACCCCATACTCCCCGTTACTACCGCTGGCAGGCTGCCCCAGACAGGACTCCTATTTCTCGGCGCCAATGTTGGCTGAGTGGACACATTGCGCCATCACGGACATGGAGTCGCTCTTCGAGGAAGGACAGCTGAAACCAATAACTCAGCTGGTCGCAGAATATGACCTTCCCCCCAGGTCAATTTCTCAGACATCGACAGCTACTCGAGGGATTCCGCCCCTACCATAATCTCAGGGTAGGTGAACCAGACACGCATCCAGTAATACACACTATCCTGCACATGGGAGTGGGACGCCACTTGGTCACCTGGTTGTATAAATCAATCCAGGAACTCTCGCACGCCCCCCTGACGGCCCTACGGGCCACATGGGAGGAGGACATCGGTCGCGCACTACACGACTCAGAGTGGACCAAGGCGCTCGAGGCCCCGAAACGCGTCTCTAGGAATGCTCGATTCAAAAACATCCAATACTATATACTACACAGGGCATACCTCACACCGGCGCGCCTACAACGGTTTTACCCATCAACACAATTCCTATGCCCCAGGTGTCGATCCCCCGATGCAGATTTCCGTCACATGTTTTGGGACTGCCCCGACCTCCACTCCCTATGGAAAACGGTGCACGACACACTGGCAGATCTCACAGGCCTCACAACACTAGCCTCCTGGGAATCCAGTGCACTAGGCATCTTACATATCCCTAAACAAGAGCCCGTACACAGGCGGTTCGTGTCCTTGGCGCTACTGCTGGCAAACAGATGCATAGCTATGCATTGGCGATCCTCAGAAGGTCCCCCCATAGCAGCTTGGACGGGAGCGGTTTGTAAGTGGGCGGCGGCGGAGGAGGATGCCCTCAGGGAGGAAGAAGCCAGGGGTGGGCGTAAACATCCCATCTCCATGGAATGGGCCATGCTCCTACACAGCTTCCGGTAGTTCCTGCGCACAGAAAACCCACCTACGCCCCCCCCCCTCTCTCTTGAGTGAACACATAGTTCCTGGTCAAGACCCTGACCCCACACAGACCATCCCACTATGCACTAACATGGAATGCCCCCACTCTCTGACTGCGCCACCTTGATATGGGTGCACTTTGAGGGAACCCCTTGTCTCCCGACATCCGACAACTGCTTTTCTTCTACCGTGCACCTGCCAATGCCTATATGCTCCCCTCCACAGTTATGTCCCCCCAGTTACTGGTAATACAGTTATAAGAACTGTACAGACCCCGATCCTATGCCACCAAGGCGGACATTCATGTACCCACTAGTATCCTCCTTTCTCCCGTACGGAGCGCGATTATAGGATCCCAGCCTGAGAATATATCTGACTGATCTGTACTGTTTCATGGAAGAAATATCAAATTCCACAAGTTTGTACACAGAAAAGTTGCGCGCACGGCTGACCGTAGCTGAATGTTGAAGCCACGCCGGCAGTTGATCCTCTATGTACCCAGATGTTATGATGCAACAATAAAAACAAATTAAAAAAAAAAAGTACATGTGTGATATAATATTTCAATATTATGTTTGTTATTATTATTCAGTATCTGCGTATGCAAACAATTGGTACTGCTTGTAACAAGCACCTGTATGATATGTTTGGAAGTAAACCTAAGCTACGCCCTATCTACCACAATGCTTGTCAAGTGTTCTTTTTGTTTCATAATTGGTGGTGAGAAGGGTGGGAGCCTCCACAACACTGACCATGTGCGCACACTAAAAGGGTGTGTCTAACAGAGAGTCTGCAGAGGAAAGTGGTGTTCAGGAAAGAACGGGAGTGGTTGAGACATTCTGAAGACTACTACCCCTCCACAGAGTTTAGTCATGGTTATTTCACAGTTTCATATTTTCAGAATTGAAACATTTTAAATTATAATTATTCACAAAAAAATCAATCATACTTGTTATTCATTTATCTGATACTGCTAACAAGCATTGGCAAAGCCGATAGGTCTGGCTTGTTTTAGATGCATATCGATGACTGCGCAATATTGTTACATGCTATAGCGTAAAGCTCACAGAGGCACCAAAATACTGACCAGGTGGCACATTATGGGAAGTAAATGATTTTAGGATGCATGTTTCACGCCACACCCTTAATTGCATAGGCCACACCTCTTGGAAAAATTCCTGGTTATGCTTATAAGTCTACACCCTTTTTAGAGAATCCCCCCTCCCACCTTTTTCATCCCACTTAAAGGCATGGGTACCTTTGAAAAACGCACACTATGAGTGATACTTCTAAGTGATATCAGGGGGACTGTGGGTGATATCTTTGTAAATGACTGTAAAATAGAATAAGGAGGTAGCTTGGTTCACAACCACTACAAACTCCAAAGAAAAAACCCTGAGCCCGACTATGAGATACTCCTAACTGCTAATTCATCTACAAGCTAGACACACTGTAAAATAAAACTGAAGGGTCCAACACTCTGAAGTGACAACTTCACACAGACCTCAGCCACTGACAGTAGCGACTGGCAGGGAATGAACATCGAGAGGCGGGGGAGACAAAAAAAACAAATACCACTTACCTCTTCTGCTGGCAGCGTCTCTCTCCTTCTCCAGTGAGTTCCGGAACCAAAAAGTACCCTGGCTCAACGTTGTGATTGCCCCCCCTAGAGCAAATCACAACAATGCAATGTAGCATTGTGATTGGTCTGAGCGCCATGGATTGGTGCTCAGATGGGGACTGTGGGTCTGGGCATGTTCCCTGCCAGGCTGTGTAATGCAGCCTGGTGGGGAACATGCAAAGTGCGCATGAACTGTTTGGCCGGGCCAAGATGGCTGGCTAAGCAGTCATGCGCACTTGGAGTGTGCCAACCACTCCTGTCCCTATGCCTCCAGCCCCGCTCTGTCCTAACCCAGCCCCAAACCTGTGAAAAATAAAATGATAATAACGCAGTTATTATCATTTTATTTTTCCTGCTCAAAGGGGGGACGACGCTCCTCAACCTTAGTGGCGGAGCCGCCCCGTCCACTGTTTAGTAACTGGCATGATCACCCAATAGAATGCTTTATTTAAAAGGAATATGTTTAAGTACGACCCACAGGCATTCTGAAGTAATAACTTCAAACATGAGTATGATGAGTGCTCAAGCGGTAGCTTGAAATACGATCGGTAGGGGGGGGGGGGTGGTCCTCAATCACCAGTGCTGCCAAGTGCTGGCTACAAACACTGCAGACACAGTCACTGCACGCCTTAGATTGACACTTTGAATAGCGTAGTCGCAAGGGCCATCCACTGATGCAAGAGATGCTCTTTGAACAATTGTCTAGGCCCCAAATACTGTTGAAGGGAGAGACACCATATCTGCCTGGGAGGGAACTACACAATACAACAAAGACAGAAATCAAGCCTCCCCGGGGCCTTGCTGGGTTCCCAGTGGCTCGTCACATGGGCCCTTAGCTCCCTAAATGAGAGACAGGTCAGGGTCCCGAGCACTCAGCACTCCTGATGCTCAGACTGCAACTGAACATGAAGGTCACTTGAAGTATCCAGTGAATGCTGTCACAATACATCCTCAAACCCTCACAATCGCATCAAACAAAGCAAACCAGATCTCTGTGAGGAGAATAGTTTTTTTTATCTCTGTACTGGATGCCGCCATTAAGTAGTCTTGACTCTCTTGGTAGACGCTGGCGAATGGTCCAAGGCTAAGCCAAATTGAGGGGTGTGGGGCGATCCTGGAGACAGTGCAACATGGCTAGAGCGTTACAATAAAGTGCGACGGGCAGGCCAAGGTGTGTGTGTACAGCACTTTTAATTTTGAATCCTCTATCTTAAGTAAACCTGAAGAATAAACAAGGTAGATCGATGGAAAGCACATAACACAATACCAAATATCACATAATATAGTCAAATATGCAAGATATACACTAGGAAAATGGTAATCTCATGTGAGGTCACTGGACACAATAAAAAAGATTTAAAAAAGATTTAAAAAAACACAGTAGAGTTAAATCCAGGGCCAAGGGCTAAACACGCTGTTTTGTTCACAACCCTACTTAATGTTTGCAAAGCTCGAAATGTACCTACAGCAAAAAGATGAGGCACCAATTTAGGGCAGTACAATTGTTTGAGAACCGTCACACGACTATCTGTATTTTTGTCTTTAGACGAGCAATTATATCACCAGTCATTTGATTATAAATCGCCCAATTCAAATATTCATAGATCTTCAATGTGTACAAAAACATATCCAAACGTTGTTAGTATTGCATACCACGGAAGACACACAGTTACATTACATACATTATGGGGCAGATTTACAGAGATGCGTCCGTTTCCTTGCGCCGTGCCAAAAAACCTTTGCGCCACCATAGATGCATCGCATTTACAATGCAGCATGCAAGGACTCACAGATGCGTCACGCGTCTGTTGGGGCAAAGGTCACGCATTGCTGGAGTCGTGTTGCAAGTACAACACAACTCCAGCAATGCTTTGCGAGGCCTATACGCATTGTGCTGGGTCACTCCTTACACCTGCTTCAAGCAGGCGTAAGGTTTTGATGCAGTGGCATCCTAGAAGTGGAGCAGTGAAATCTTGTAGATTTCAGTTCAGTTCATAAACTTTATTTCAATTTATCAAATCACAAAAGTTGTCACAAAAACAGACATAGAGACCAAATTGGACAATACATCTTGTCACTATAACAAGATACTTGAAGTTGGCGTGGACATATAATATTCATCGTTAAAACAATAAATAATTTAAAATAACTCTAAAACACTCCCATAATCGTCGGCCAGGAACTAACATAATATGATTTTCCTTGAAAAGAGCATCAAATCTGTACAATAAAGTGCATAAAACAGTAATTTGGAAATAGGGTAATGGACAAACGAGGGACATTACCTATGCCTCCCTTCAATCCAACGAATCACCCACACCCAGCCCAAGAACTTTGCAGTAGCTATCACAATGGAGCCTTCTGCTGTTGTTTTTAAAATTCTGAACGCCTCACTGCATGACCTAGTGTCCAATGAAGTACAAATGGGTTTCAGCCAGTATCGCCTCGGTTTACTATAAGCTGGGCAAACAAAAAAGATGTGAACCAATGATTCCACCTTATCCATTCAGAAGGCACAATTGCTATTGTTTGCATCAGTATTAGACCACTTTGAGATAAAAGCATTGATGGGTAATGTTCCTACTCTAAACTGATTAAATAACTTTCTATCCCGTATTGTTGTGATTAGGTCCCAATACTGCTCAAGTTTTGGTTCATGTTTAAGTTCAAGAAAAGTGCTGGACAGGGTAAGACTGGTGGAAACCGTGAAACAATTTATTATATGTCAATAGGCTGCCTTTAACTCTGTTTTGCTTGGGAATATACTTCCGCCTGGGGTAGTCCAGCTCACAGAGAATATTTTTAACACAGCTAAACCACACAATTTTCTTATTTACATCTAACTCCCTGACTTCTAACAGAGCCAGTGCATAATGGGCTAGCTCGGGGGTCACCCAGAGTCTCCTCCAATATGCCACTAACCTATAATGTGCTACATCCCTGATGGAATGGCATCCCAAATCCAAAAAAAGAGGGACCAGTGAGGTGGATTGGGGGAGGCCAATTAATGATCCTAAAAATGTGTTTTGGCCCACCACTAAAGAGTCCAGATTTACATGCCCCCACAAGTCTGCACCATAGAGGATTGAAGCACCAATTTTAGTATTATAGATCTGCAGTACATGAGCTATGGGTTTAGTATAAGGGCATCTATGCTCCTTAAGCAACACACCCGAAAGTTGGGCATGTCTCACCGTAAGGCAGTCTATTTGTGGCTTCCAATTTTTTTAAAAATCTATAATATCCCCTAAATATGAAAAAGTCGCAGTCACACCTTCCTTCATTCTGACTTCGCCGATGACTTTGTTAGAGTTCTGGAGGACCATGAACTTTGTTTGTCAACATTGACAACGAGGTCATGATCCACACAGAACTCCTCAAATCTTAAGAGGGCCCGTTGGAGGCCCTGTCTTGTTTTGGAAAGAATGACAGCGAACATTAAAAGTGGAATCTTTGACCCAGCTAGACTTGGGGCATCCGTGGGGCAGTCTTCAAAATATTTCAATACCCCATTTATATATATTGAAAAAAGGGTGGGCGCCAACATGCACCCCTGCCTCACACCCTTCTCAACCGGGAACTTTTCTGTGGTACTGCCTGCCATATCCCATCTAACCTGGGCATAGTTATCCGTATGCAATTTGACAACAAAAGCCAAAATGTCCAATGGCATACCCAACTTTGAAAGACTTTGCCACAGCTTAGGACGCGGGATCAAGTCAAAAGCTGACCTAAGGTCCACAAAGGCTGCATAAATAGAGCCTCTCCCCAGGGTAACAGTGCGCCAGTAAATGAGAATAAACCTTAAAACCTGGTCCACTGTACTAATACATTGCGGAAACCCTGCTTGTAGATCGGAAAGGATATGGCATTCCTCCAACCAAGGTTGCATTCTGCCTAACACCACCCTGGCCGATACCTTTTGAATGCAATCAATCAGGCTTATGGACCTATAGTTTCCTGGTAGGGAACGGTCCCCTTTTTCAAAAATGGGAAGGATTACTACACCTGCCCAGGAACTTGGAATCGCTGCTCCGTTGTCGATTGCATTCATAAGCAGTTGGATATACGTTGCCCAAGAGCCCAGATCTTGGAGGAAAAGGTCTGCAGGAATGCAGTCAAGACCAGGAGCCCTACCTTTGGGGACCTGAAGAAGAGCATTTTCTACTTCTTTTATGGTAATGCAAAGGGAAGGGGGAGAAGACGGCATTACAAAGATGTCTTGAGCATCTGAGTCACAGGAGAACTGACCTTTATAGTGCCGGACCCGCTGGTCCGGTTCCACATGATTCGTAGGAACATTTCTAGGGTCCTCGCTCCCCCATTTCACCAGATGCCAAAATCTCGTCATATCTCTCCCTGAACATGCAATAAGTAATTCTGCCCAGTGAGCTTGATCCCAGTCCCTTTTGGCTTGGGATTGCACTACTTTATATGCCTGCCTCTGCTCTTTTATAATGTCCCGTTATTTGCTCCTGATTGCAGCTGCCAAAGTTCTATAGGCCATGCGACAGGAGGAGTTATACCGAACTGCAGCCTTATGGTGAAATGATTCGGGCCCTTTATTATTTTTCGTGATAAAAAAACTTTTACGTTGATTAAAAAGATGCTCATGTGCCTGGCCAACTCTGTCCAAATAAACCCCAAGCGCAGCATCTGCCTGGAGGGTAACTATGGTGTTTACTACTAAGTTGCTCATATCTTTCACCTTCTCAGGATTGAGTGCAACCTTGGCCCAATTAAGACGTCTTATGTCGTTTGAGAGGTGTCCTTCTATGAAATCTGCACATGGCGGCGGCTCATCTGCATGATTTAAATCTAGAAACCGCAGAGAAAGTTAAAGGGGATTATGGTCACTTTCAGGTCGGGCTTCTACCACCATATCTAACAGTGTTGGCCAAAACTCCTTATTTATAATAAAATAGTCTATACGACTAGAACGATGCCCACTACTATATGTCGGCATCTCTATTTTATCTGATCTCGTACGACCATTAGCTGCTCTCAACCCATGTTCCAGGCAAAATACTTTTAATTGGAGTGCTGCACTAGTCCACTTTTTTATTGGAGGAAGTTCCAGAGGTGAAATAAACCACTGGTCATCTTCCTCCACACTAAAATTCATGTCCTCACAGTCCAGGGGTTTGTAAGTACAGTTAAAGTCTCCAGCTATTAATATATTGCTATGACCTCTGTGATTCATAAAAAAAACATCAAGAAGGGCTACAATGTTTGAGGCCTTCCCACCTTGCAAGCCCCTAGAATAAACATTAATAAGTAACACATCCCGGGAAATTCCCAGTAATAACTTGACAATGAGAATGTCCCTGGTGTCAATGACAATCTCATCTAGCTTATATTGGTGGAGCTGCCTGACCCAAATTGTCAGTCACCCTTTTGGTCTACCCCGGTCACCCCGTTCAGCAGTTTTAGAAAAGTTTATATACCCATGGCGAAAGACCTGATCCACTGCCCAAGTTTCTTGAAAGAATATGATATCTAACTCCTCAATAAATGAGGACCATTCAGTGGAAGCTGTTTTGTTTACAAGCCCCGCAATATTCCATGAAGCTATTTTTAAAATAGTGCTAGCCCCGCTAGGGTCCCAGATTTTTGTTTGGGAACCCGGTCCGTGATTTATCATGTGAGATTCTGGAACCTTGACAGTAGAATTACATATATGAACCCTAGATGATCACGGGCCCTGCTAATTCCAGATAAGCCCAAAATTATAGACGGTGTTAGCCACTGTGTTCCATTGGAAGCTTCCTCGCCACTTTTAGTGAAGCCCGGTCAACCATAGAAAATAAAGTATTTTGGAATGGAGTTGCGGGACCCAGTCAGTCTATATCTTCCAAATTTGTGAATGAATCGAATCTGTTATAAGTCGGTACAGAGTACTCGTACATTCCCTGGGCATGTATTATGGTGTTGCGGTCAGCCCTACCCGTTATCGGTGGTGGTATATTTTGATAGAAAAACCCAAGAGGTAAGATGTTGATACCTTCTCCACTCAAGTGCCTTGATCCAGCTCTATTAAGAATTGTTTTTACTATATGGAGGACCCAAAATTCAGCACCACACAGTCACCTCTACTTATTTCTCTTGATTTCCCTATCCAAGCGATCCTGTGTGTCATTTTAAATTCCTTGAATAGATGACCACCCAACCCTGTTTTAATGTTTACAAGGTGAAGGGCCTTGTTCCTGAGTGAAACCCAGTTTTCCTCCATGCCAGGTTGTAAGGGAGGTACATTCGAGAGTACAATAGTATAGGGCGTAGCCTCAGGGGGTAAATTAAGACGATCATTACCATTGAGGCTAACCAACCATCCCTGTAACAACCCTATACTACTGCTCCCAGGTGGTTCCCTCCTATGTGTGGCTATTGTGTCAGAGACTGACATACTGCCCATAGTTCCAGGGGGATCTTGTGAAACAACAGTTGGAACCGCACCTGTATCAGTGGGGGGTGGGTTTGATACGGAGACTGACACTCTATTAGAAGCAGTGGGGCCACTAGACATACCATCAGATGGAATACATTTTGAGAGGGATAGCTGGTGCTCGATATTACTCAGTCTTAGTTCAATATCTACAAGTTTTATAGCTAATGGTTCCAGCATTACCAATAATTTTTCCTCAAGTTTAATTAAAAACCGATCTTCCAAATCACATGACATCAGCTTTGAGCTGGCCTGTGAGTTAATAACTATTGGGCTAGATAGATTTGAGGGTATAGCCTCTTGGATGCTGCCTTTCTTTCCACGGACAGCCCCTCTAGTTTTTGCCACTTTGCTAACCTGGTGTGAGGTAAGCGGCAAGCCACCCGCCTTCCTTTTCTTAGGTGGGGCTGTGGCGACACCCTCCCCCTTCTTTGCCTGAATTTGCCGCTGCTGGCGGGTGAGAATCTTATCTGGAGATAGAATAATGGGAGTAGAATCTCTAACTGGGGTAGTAGGAACATTAGACAAAGTTGTAGATGAACCTGGGGCTAATTGTGTCGTCGGTTCAACAGATGGGTCTAAATTTAACTGCAAACATGTTAGAGAACCTCCGGTGGACTCTCTACGAGGGTCTAAAGACAGTCTCTTTTGGGTGAGCTCAATCTCATGAATGAGTACAGATTCAGCCCTCATGAGAAAGGCATCAAGTGTTCCCACAACTCATGAACTCCCTGGCCCTCTATGGTTGCTCTTGCCGAAACAATTTACCAAAGGAAATGTCATCAGCAAGCAATGGTTGAATAAAGTTCAAAGTCACTAACCAAGGCCTTGGAGACACCGATATGCTGATGGAAAGGGGGGTGGCCCAGCCCTGCCTCCTCCTGGCTACGACGGGTGCGGACGGGCCCGCCCTTGGCCTGGGCATCGCCCGCGTGCGTCCCACGCAGCGTGAGACTCGGCGTGCTTTTAAGCGCCTCCTGGCGCTTAGGGGAGATTCCAGTCAGCTGCAGCCCACAGGAGCGCCGGAATGCTGGGAGCTGTAGTCCCTCGACCGTCCACATCGCTACCAGCGGAACGGTCTCGCCAGAGAGTGTTGCAGGGCGGCGTGCAGGGCTTCTAAAGGCAATGCCCAGTAAGGAAATTAACTGGGGCCAAGTTAGCCAGAAAGTTGAACACTTTTACGAGGCGTTCCTCTGTGGGAACACCTACCCTGCATACATTATACCCGACGCAGGTATAATGTGGAGCAGGGCTTTACAACGTGACGCATCTCCCTAGATGCGTCACATTATAAATGTGCCGCAACGTGGCGCATTGTTTACCCTTCCGCTGCATCACAGAAGTGCTGCAACGGCGGCTCAAAAGTGTTGTAAGGGGCTTGTAAATCTGCCCCCTAGTTTTTTCATGTAGCTCCAGTAGCGGCTCCTGGAGTGAGTGCTGCGGGGGGGGGGGGCAGGGTGGGGGGTAGTAAACTCCGGCTCACAGTTGACCGGAGTAATGTAATTAAATAAATAAATAAAAGAAATTTCACTGTGCGCTGAAACGCCAAATGGCGATGCAGAACGCCGAAGGAAATTCATTTTATTTATTTATTTACATTACTCCGGTCGGCCGTGAGCTGGAGTTTACTACCCCCCACCCTGCCCCGCCCGCAGCACTCCCTCCAGTAGCTCGTTTGGACAGGGTGATGCCACTAGGGGATCCGAGGAACCTCAGGAGCAGCGGTTTCTAGCGCTCCAAGTAAGTCATGGGAGCAGTGATCTGCAGAAGCCAGCCGCCTCCCACCGCTCAGGACACGGAACGAGTTAGAACACTTGGACCAAATGACGGCGGCAAAATATCCCCTTCTTCCTATGAACAGTCATGTGGAAAAGAAAGTGGAGACGACGAAGTTGCCAAAAAGAACATCTCCCGCCTGAATGTGATGTTCGTGGACACCCACAGAGTTCGCAAGGGGGGCTTGGGGGGTGGGCAACAGAAGGGAGTTCCTCCCCCCAAGACCTCCTTACGAACTCCCTGCTCGAAGCTCTCAGGCTTCTGAGCGAGGCAGGTCGGTTGGACTTGGTCATTGGCGATGCAGCTGGGCTGCCGGGCCCCGCGCGTCAGGCCTCAGCGGGCATGGCAGCAGCCGTGCCTGCCTGCATGTCGTGGCTTTGCCGAGGTGAGCTTGGGCCAGCAGGAGGGCGGGAGAGGTACGGCGGTGGGAAGCGGGGGAGATGAGCCGGTTGCAGTTTTTGTTCCCGGGCAGCGTGGCGCGTCGGCCCCCGCGCGGAGGGGAAAGCGCGGGGAGTGGGGTGGCAAGAGGCGCTCTACCTCACTCTCTGTCGCCCCCGAGGTGTTTGTTTCAGAGGTAGGAGAGCGACAGGGGGGTGAGTTTCAGGCGGGTGGCGCGCTTCAAAAGCCTAGTCTGGGGGGCGGGGGCCGCTTCTCCGGAGTAGCACTATGTTGGTGACTGCGGAAGACCTGATGAGTGTGGTGGGAGAAGAGGAGCAGCAGGGCCATTCTCCCTCTTTCACGTTTATGGGGCAACAATTGGTGGCTGCGAATACATTGAGAGGTGAGGGGGCTACGGAGGTGAGGCCTCCTTCAAATGCAGGCTCCTTTCATTCTGTGCACAGCGGTAGAGAGCTGGGTGTGGGATTGCAGGTGGGAGGGGGGAGGGATGCATACAGCCCTCTGCTTTTTTCCCCTTCTACTTCGGCTAGGGGTGAGGTTCGTGCAGTGGATGGCAGCTCGGTGGGTGAAGGGGAATGGGCGCAGGTTGGGGGGTGGGGGGGTTGCAACCTCTGGGGGGTCCAGGGGGCAGTTTCATGAGTTAGGTGAAGGCGATGAGAGGTATTTTGGTCTTACGGGGGCAGACCTGGACCCGGCAACAGGGGGGCAGGATTGGGAAGGTGTGGATGTGTTTCCGTCTTGGTCAGAGGGAGTGCGGAGCATGGGGGCTGGGGGTTACAGCGATTTTCCTACTAGCATCCCTCAGAGCGGTCGCACGGTGAGGGGCTCAGACTCGATAGGAGGGTTGGAAGGGGTAAGGTTGGGGCCCCTGGGGGCGGGGGCAGGGGAGCGGAGGCCGGACCACCTGATGTCCCCTTCAGCACCAGGGGCACATAGAGTGGAGGGGTAGGCGGACCCTTCCCCCCCACCCCCGGGTAAGTAAAGCGAGTTCACGGTTTGAGGGGCAGGAGGATGTCAGGTTTTTGGAGGGTTTTGAAGGAAACAAGTGGTCCTTAGCATATGCGAATAAAATTGAGCAAAGATATTATATAGACCACAATGGGCTGCTATATAGTACAAAAATCCCTTGTCCAGCCGGACAGGGAATATTTATTTATTTGATAAGTTTTTCAATAAAGAAATAAGACAAGTAACCCAAACAATAAAGGTTACAGTAGGGCACAGTCCTGTGCCGTACGTGAGAAGGAAATAAAGAAGACAGTAAGTGAAAGAAATATCTTCGTTTAGGGCCAGAAAATTAAAGGTCCGCTAGAGGTTTTCGAGGCTGTCGATAAGCCGGTGGCGCGTTGTGGTAAGCGATCCTGCATACCACAACGCGCCACCGGTTTATCGACAGCCTCGAAAACCTCTAGCGGACCTTTAATTTTCTGGCCCTAAACGAAGGTTACCTGCGCCATTGATTGCGCCGCATTGTGAACAGAAGAAATTACCGCAGCTAATGCACAACCCTCTATCCCCTCGAACCATCAGTGATTCAGACTGAGACGCCCAACCTGTAAAACGGAGACCTGTTTTCCGAGATCGCATGCCATAAACCTCCAGCTTTACAACAATTCAGCCAATTCATAGAAAGACCCTCAGCGCTAAACCTTAAAAAAGCGTGCCGCCATGGGACAACAATTATAATTCCAAGTGTTAATCCAAAGTCCAACGAGATCTACATACGGTACTGTGGTATACCAGACTTGAGCCTCATCTCCGCTGCACAAGTTTGAAGCCCTCATAATTGAAATCCCAACATGGATGACGGGCGCTACCCCAATCACTGAGGACATCCAATAAGAACAATCCTCAGTCACAGACAAAAGTCTGGCGGTTATATTTTAAAAGGTTTTATTCAGGCAAAAGTTATGATTGTGAAAGTCCTGAAGATGATCCCCCTATAACTGAGCTTGGGATCGAAACGTCGACTCCTTTTAGAGTGTCCCATACTTAGGAATCTAATGTATTAGTGTATGGCTGATTCACTCCAGGACACACTGTTAATTTGAATTCTTGTCAGTGGCCTGTTAGCTCACTTTGTTTGCCTGATATTTCTTTCACTTACTGTCTTCTTTATTTCCTTTTCACGTACGGCACAGGACTGTGCCCTACTGTAACCTTTATTGTTTGGGTTACTTGTCTTATTTCTTTATTGAAAAACTTATCAAATAAATAAATATTCCCTGTCCGGCTGGACAAGGGATTTTTGTACTATATAGCAGCCCATTGTGGTCTATATAATATCTTTGGTCATTTTTATTCGTATATGCTAAGGACCACTTGTTTCCTTCAAAATACTTGACGCCCATGGTCCCGGGCCATTTATTGGGTTCCCCTTGTTTTTTCCCAAAGGTTTTCGGAGGGTGCACTTTAGGGAACTAAGGTCAGTAGGCCAGTTAGTGTTTTGGGAGCTCCTGGCACACCAGTCCAAATTCTTTCTTCACAGGGTAGGGAGCGTTGTGGGATGGCAGACTCGGTAGGGTGAGGTGCAGCCCAATTGCGCCGAGGAGAAGGGAGGGTGGAGCCTTGCGCGGCACATTTCGGACCGGCGGGGGATCCCGGCGCGGCCAGCACACGAGGGTCAGGCGTGACCTCGCTGGCCCCAACGTCAAGCAGGACGCAGTGGTCAGGAGGACCACTGGACAGGATCACTTAGGACAGTCAACGCAGGAGGGAGTACCGGCGAGTATAGTCGGCTCCCCCACTAAGTGGCTCATCAGGGGCCTCTAGGGCTGGTGTGAGCAATGTTGGGTCGGTTAAGGCCCGAAGTGTTGGTTTTGTGAAGGATCCTTCACAGATGGAGGAAGCTATTGTTTTGGATTACGATGAGGACAGCCCCGATGAGGGGGAGTGGAGGGACGATGAGGAGGGGAGGGGTGCCTTCTCACGTGTCTCCTAGTGTTTTACAGGCACCGGAGGTGGTGCAGCCCAGGCAGTGTCTCTGGGACCCAGAAGAGAGCACAGCCTCCCGGTGAGGGCTCCTCAGACGGTGGACCAAGTGGCATGGAGATCGGCGCCTGGTCGGGCAGCCTTGTTAGACCCAGGTGAGAACGTTGTCCCACGGGCCAAACCAAAAATGGTATCGGTGGGGACGTGCTGGGGGAGCTGGGTGGTAAGCTCCATAAAGGTAAATATGTTCGAGACCAAGGTGTGGGGACAGGTATGGAGGTAGCTCCAGGAGCCAAGGTGGAGAGTGGGACAAATACAGAACCAGATGTACCGGCTAAGGAGCCTTTCCAGAGTAAAGAATTAAAGTTTAAGAAGCTGCCCTACATGGGGGTGACGAAGCCGCTAGGTGCGCATTTGATGTTGGCCACTAAAGAGCGCATATGGAAAGGGGAGTATGTTGAAATCTTAAAGTTGCTACATAGGGAGATGCGGTCCAAAGAAGGGTCTAAAGAAGAGGAGTATAAACTGGCCAAACGGCCTAAGGTGCAGTTAACTATCGAAAATTGGACAGAAGCGTTCTTGATATATGCCAGTGTGTATTGCAAGAAGTTTCCCAAGCACTGCATGGCTATTTTTAAATACATGGATGTTATTCGGAAGGCGCAGATCACGGGCAGTGGGTATGCATGGGCTCAATATAATGAGGAGTTCAGGGCCCGCATGGCGTGGGATCCAGACGCTAAGTGGGGGGAACTGGACTCTGATTTATGGCAGCACACAATGGGGGCGCCAGCAGGGGGTAAGACTATTTTTACGGCGAGTGGTGTACCTTTGGTATACCAGCCCTTTCAGGGGAAACCCACCCGGGGTGGGGTGGGGAGTGCAACAGTTGTGGAATCAGGGTCAGGGGCTTGCTTGGAGTTCAATAAAGGCATGTGTACGAGAGAATATTGTAGGTTCAGACAGGAGTGCTCTCAGAGTGGTAAGAAGCACCCCTTGGTTAAATGTTGGGGAGTCAAGCCACAAGGAAGTCAGCAGTGACAACAGCCAGGTACTAGCACTTCGGGGTCTCACAGCTGCCCAAAGTGGTAGGGGAGGCAGGGGAGCTCCGGGGGCTGGGCCAAAGGGCTCTTACGCCAGTTAGGCTGGGGGCTCTGGAGGTGGGTTTGGAAGACTATGGAGATTTAGAGGCAAAGCAGATACTGTTGGTGTTTTTTTTTAAGGATTTCATTTGGGGTACAAAGGACCGCAGCATAGACGGTGGGCGTAAAATCTGAAGTCAGCATTTGAACATAAGGCAATAGTGCAAGAAAAGTTGGACAAGGAAGTCCGAGAGGGAAGGATGGCAGGTCCTTTTGATGACTGGCCCTTAGATGATTTGATTGTTTCCCCAATCGGGGTGGTTCCCAAAAAAGAAGTTGGACAGTACAGATTGATACAACACCTATCGTGGCCAGAGGGGTCTTCAGTCAATGACTTCATTGATGAGGAGGCAGCCTCCGTGTCTTATTCCTCAGTTGACGTTGCTATGTCACTAGTTGTGACCGCGGGCGCAACTGCAGAGATGGCGAAATGCAACATAAAATCGGCATTACATTTGCTCCCCGTACATCCGGATGACTGGAGTCTTTTGGAAATCCATTTTGAAGGGCAGTGGTACGTGGATAAGGCATTACCGATGGGTTGTTCAATATCCTGTGCTTTGTTCGAGTGTTTCAGCACCTTTCTACAGTGGTATTTTACACATCAAACTGGCCATGGAATGGTGACACATTACTTGGACGACTTCTTTTTAGTAGGTTCCCCGGGCTCCACGGAGTACCAGGTAGCACTGGACACATTCCATGAGCTTATGGGGGAGCTGGGGGTGCCACTGGCACCTGAGAAAACATTGGGCCCATGTACGACCATGTCATTTTTAGGCACTGAAATTGATTCAGTCGGTATGCAGGCACGGTTGCCGACCGATAAGAAAGCAAAGATGTTGGAGTTGTTGGAAGACATGCTGGGAAAACTTAAAGTAACAGTGAAGGACATTCAGGTTTTGTTGGGACATCTCAATTTCGCCTGCAGGGTGGTCAGGGAGGACTTTTTGCAGGAGACTGGGGCGTGCTTTGTCAGGACATCATTTGCCTCACCACCACGTCTGCTTGTCGGCGAAGGAGGATCTGCGCATGTGGAGAACATTTTTACACTCATTTAATGGAATACCGGTCAGAGAGGATGACTTTCAGTGGGCTGTTCAAATTTTCTCAAATGCAGCAGGCAGTGAGGGCATTGGTGTATACTGGCAGGGCAAGTGGTGTGCAGAGTAGTGGCCCGAGCAGTGGAAGGGTGGTGGACGGAGCATCGCTTTTTTGGAACTCTTTCCGGTACTGGTTGCACTGACGCTGTGGGGAGAGGAGCTGGCACATAAGAAGGTGTTGTTCAGGATTGACAACTTGGCTGTGGTAGAGATCATTCATAGGCAGTCAGGGAGAGAGGAGCAGATTTTGAAGCTGTTGCGAGTATTTGTGCTTGGCTGCCTTAGACATGATAGTGCGTTCAGGGCTCTTCATATCCCTGGTGTGGACAATGACATTGCGGATGCTTTGTCTCGTTCGCAGTGGGAGAGATTCCATGAGCTGGCCACTGAGGCGGACAGGACACCCATCCCAATGCCGGAACACCTGTGGTATGTAGGCATCGTAGGGTTATATAGTTGGTGGTAGGTTCTTTGTGGGCGGCTACTCGGGCAGCATATGCGCTGGCATGGAGGGAATTCATAGCATCAGGTGCCTGTCAGAGGGAGGAGTCATGGAGAATGTCATAGCATGTGATACAGTTCCAGCTGGATCTTATGGAAAAGGGGCTGTCGAGGGTTACCATCACAGGGAAATTGGTAGGTATTTCCTTTATGGGGAAGCTTCTGCGGGGCTACTCCCCTTCGGCCGGAGAAGTAGG
The DNA here is from genome assembly GCF_964263255.1 of Lissotriton vulgaris. NCBI lineage: Eukaryota > Metazoa > Chordata > Amphibia > Caudata > Salamandridae > Lissotriton > Lissotriton vulgaris. The sequence goes on from NC_141698.1 coordinate 467,613,811, forward strand.
GAGGAGGATGTTGGAAGGTTGGGCTAGGGAGTGGGTGGGGGGAATGGGTAGCTCGTAGGCCATTGTCGTGGCAGTTTTAGCCCATTTGTTAGTGGCGTTACCTGTTGTTTGCAGCGATGGTTTTGAGGCGTGTTTGTTTTCTACGCTCATGGTTTGGATGTTTTTAGGAGCCTTTAGGGTCTTCAAGCTTTCAATATCTAGGTAAAAAATAGGTGTCACCTGGCAGGAGGTTTTCTTCTCTGAGAAAGGGATTCATATTTGGCTGGCAAAAGCAAAAACAGACCAGAGGAGTGTTGGCAAGGGAGTGTGGCTGGAAGCAGCGTCCCCGGTGGAGACACCCCCTTAAATTGGGCCAGGCGGTGGAGGACTCTGTCTGGGGGGTAGGTTAGGGAACGGGTTTTTCGACATGCAGGTGGGGGCCGGGTGACAGACTATCAGCAGCACATAGTACTGCAAAAAGCATTGCGACACATTGGTTTGGATGGTCTCAGTTTGGGGCACATTCTTTTAGGCTCGGGCAGCGGCAGAAGCCTGTAATAGAGGTTGGTCTACAGGGGACATTATGCGGCTTGGGCGATGGTCATCCAACTGTTTCCAACGCTATGTAAGGAACATGGCAGAAGAAGCGCTTTCGTCACCCTCCTTTACATGAATCTCATATTGTTTTTCTTGTTGCAGGTTCTGTAGTGGGCCCTCGCTCCCCGGAATTGACCATATGGATTGTGGGACATTCTTTCGTAAAGTTAGCTCAAGTCCAGGCGGGCAGTTGTTATTTCAGAAAAATATTGGGTTTTAATGAACGTTTGTTTAAATCGTTTGGAAAGGGAAGGGGGGGTTGTTGTGGAAAGAGCTGATTCCGGCTTTGAACAGGTGGTTGGTGGGGGGACAGTGCCGGATGTTTTACTAATTCATTTGGGGGAGAATGATCTTTGTGGGGTGAAAGGTGTCATTTTGCTAAGGGCGATGAAGAGGGATTTGGCATTGTTGAGGGAGCAGTGGTCTGGTTGCCATGTGTTCTGGACAGAGCTTGTGCCGCGCAGGATTTGGAGGTGCGCGCTTAATACGAAGGCGATTGACAGGGCGCGCAAGAAAGTAAATCTGGAAATGTCAAGATTTTGCAGGAGCCTGGGTTTTGGTAGGGTGTCTCATAGGGACATTCGTTTTGAGTCAGTGGAGTTTTTCAGGAGCGATGGTGTGCACATGTCAAGGATGGGTATGGACCTGTATTTGTTGGAAGTCAGAGAGGTTCTTGCCAGGTGTCTTAACGTTCAGGAACGTTCAACGGAAGCATAGATGAGTTGTTTTGTTTGGGGGCAGAAAGGGGGGTGTAGTCTTTCCCCACCCCGGCTTTCTAGGTGGCGGGGTTTATTCGAAGTTTGACAGGGCTTGGCTGTATTTCGGCAGTTTAGTCTAAAGTTGGGTCATCAACAGTGATTGTTTGGGCAGGTTGATTGTTGGGGTTTTTCCGACTGAGGTGGGGTGATCGTAAGTTGAGATGGGTCAGGCAGGAGAGTTTGGATAAGAGATGTTTTGCATTTATAGGCTTATATGTGTATTTCATTGAATTAAAGTTTTTGTAATGTTGTAATGTTTGGGTGGGGGCGGGTTCGAGATATATATATTCGGGGTGGGGGTGGGGGATGGGGTTAGGTAAGTTGTTGTATTTAGTGAGGCCTAATTTTGTAAGGCATTTGCCAAGGTACTTTTAAATGTTATGTGCACCTGTTCTAATAAAGCGGCCTTTTACACTCAAAAGAAGGTTGTGGTTTGCTCCCCCCCACCACCCCTCCCTCGCAAGGGGGGCTTGGGGGGGTGGGCGACCGAAGGGAGTTCCCCCCTCCCCGGGCTGTTTGGGAGGGGTGGGGGGAGGGGGGAGTCAGAGCACAGGCGGGGATTTTCTTTTTGGGCTTCTTATTTGTAGCCCAAATGTAGCCCAATGTATAAATGCGTTGGGCTACTGCTCCCAGCCACCATTTTGTCTTTGGTGACCTTGTGGCTGGGAGCTTTACATAGGAAAAATGTTCCCCTCCCTCCCTCCCATTTTATTTCATTAGTTATTATATTATTTATTTTAGTTAGCTTATCTTTGGGGATTATTTATTTCTACCCCTTTTTTCTAATTGGCCCCTTTGTTGGTTTCTGGTGTGCAGGGTACGTTTTTGTATGATCGCTTAGAGCAGGTGCTGTGTTGGGTTTATTCGAAGTTTTACATGTTTTGGCTGTATTTCGGTGGTTTAGTCTAAAGTTGGGTCATCGGCAGTGATTGTTTAGGCAGGTTGATTGTTGGGGTATTTCCAGCCGACGTGGGGTGATCGTAAGTTGAGAAGGGTCAGGCAGGGGAGTTTGGATAAGAGATGTTTTGCATTTATAGGCTTATATGTGTATTTCATTGAATTAAAGTTTTTGTAATGTTGTAATGTTTGGGCGGGTTCGAGATATATATTAGGGATGGGGGAGGGGGGTGGGGTTAGGTAAGTCGTTGTATTTAGTGAGGCCTAGTTTTGTAAGGCATTTGCCAAGGTAGTTTTAAAAGTTATGTGCACCTGTTCTAATAAAGCGGTCTTTTACACACAAAAGATGGTTGTGGTTTGCTCCCCCTCCCACCCCTCCCTCCCAAGCCTCTCACAGAGGCGGCCCCACACAGATTGGGCGGTGTCACTGCTCCGCGTCACACCGGCAGGTCACTAACAAATGTGCAACCTCACTTCCCGCCTTCAAAACGTGAAATACACAAGCACGCATCATCACTACTTTATCTACACAGGTGTCCACGGGAAATGGAGTTGAAAACGTCCTATTTACGGAAATGTTTAATTTGGCACACACTGTGGCACATAACTTGGGAAGTATTTGCAAGAAATGTGCAAAGCACACACAAAGACCCGTTGTAAACCTGTCTGATCAGATTCTAGGCATGCACTTGCCAGGGTGTTTCTCCAGGCCTAGTTGGCTGAGGGGAGAACACCGCATTTCAAAGGGACACGGCGTAGCACAGCGTAGGGAAGACAGTCGGCAGCTGGCTGCCACCTCTATTCCACCCAGCACTCTTCCGGTCTTTATCCCAACGGTAACATATTCGATAACGCTTGAATTTAGGCACAGGAACCAAACAAATTCCATTTGCAATGCTTCCCGTCATATATCTAGGCTGTTGTTGGGAGAAGGGATTTTTAAACCACCAACCAGTTTCACCTCAAGGGAGCACTTTCTCAATCCCGACCCGCGGGACTACTTGTTGGGGTGATTTATTTTTTATTTTTGAGGGTTACGCCTTCTTCCTGCACTCCAGAGGCAAGGTCTGCTGACTCTGCTATGTAAGACCTATGCATCCCACCTTGAGTATGCAGTGGGAGGCGCGTGCTCTTCAGATGGGGTTGTGTTCTTACAAAGTGCATGGGCTGCGCCCATAGGCTTCAATAGGGTCCCATTCCTTCCCTCCCTATTTCTGTGTTGGCTCTGGTGAATTAGCAACACCACCCATCCCAAAGGTGAGTGAAGAGGTCAGTGACCATGCCTGCCACAGGCAGGAAAGGGGTGGGTGGTTGGATATCTGGCATGTACAGCCTGCTCAGTTCAAACACGTTTCCCAGCCCCGCCAAGGAGATTTGGTTCTCCACTCTGACAGGCTGGCAGCCAGCATTTGACACTGCTCCATGACCGATGGGAGCAGGAACTCTAAGGGTCTAATACCCCCCCCTAAACTCAAAAGATGATGGCCTCCACCTGAAGACCTGCGAGACTGGAACCGTGAGCTGCCGGTCTCCCTTCAGCTGGAAACAAGTCTAGAGGGCAGTTGGAGACTGTGCTGTCCTTGTCTGCAGGAAGGGCTTGTTTCCATTTGTTATCAGACTCTTGACACCAAAAAGCAAGGAAGCAGAAGACCACCTCAGGGTAATTCGACAGCCCCTATGGCCCTCTGAGCAACCAATGGAGGAGACACTCTGGTGCATCTTTTTCCGGAGTCCCAGGCCAGGGCAGACGGGTGACCCAGTACACGCGGAGTTGCTTACCACTGGTGTTCTGGACCTAGCTTTACTATCGAGCTCAAAACTGAGCACTAAGCATGCCCTTTTAGGACTTGATGCGCCGGTTAATGAAGACGAGCATCTCAAGGCTTACTCTGGGACGCGTGTGGGTTTAGACTCAGAACTCAGCAGATCATTTACTATCACTAGGACGTCAGCCCAGGCTTCTCCCATGGAACAGACTCCTACAATAGTCCTTTTGCAGAAGTTTTCATTTAGTCGCTATGAATCTGGGCACGCACTGAATATGGCAACAGTTTGGGAGGCTGTTCTGGTTGTGGCCCAGCACTTGCGATTATCTGGTAGTGTAGGTAGTGTCTGCATTTCACAGGCCTTCAGCACCACGTCACACGGGGTGCACCACACAGTCCATGGAGCAGAGAGGACAGTGACCCCACCTCAGCCCCGCTGACTAGTGCATGAGCAGTGTGTGAACAGGTAGCGGAGCCATAGCCAGCAGCAGCTGAGGACACTGCAGAGGAGCTGTGGGGCTCACAGCTCAGGGACCTTGAACTTGGATTCTCCGCCTGGTGCACACACGCAAATCTCAACCCCCTACCAAACTAGGCACCCCCCACTGCTTGTAACTGCGAGTGCTTTGATCTGGGTCTAGGCCCCTCTCCTCTGGCACTCCTTTATTTTTTAGGAAGGAACTTTGACTTTGGATTTTTGGTGCTCATTGTCTGCCACAGACTTGCACTTGTGTGGCCTGATTCCAAGAGTCAACCAGAGAGGCTAGAATTCGTGCTTGTGTGTGTTTGTCTAGGTGCGTGTAGTTTTGCTCTTATTGTTGTGGTTGTTGTCTAGCCCTCCTCTTTCTCTCTTGCGCTCTGTCTTTTTATATCTGGTCGGGTCACAACCTTTTGCTACTAACTATACCGTTAGAATTCGCTTTGGGTCAACCATTTTCCCTGTAGGTCAGACCACAACAGCCAATGATTATTCGCCCTTCACGGTTTGGACTATCCCTTGGCCTTTTGTGCAGGTTTATATTTTTCACTAATAACGCGCATGGCAAGAAGTCCACCTCCATCATTGCAGCTAGTGAGCCGCTGGTTGGGTACTGCTGGCGTCTAGCTCCACTGCACGTTTCCACTGCTCCTGGTCCTTGTTGGTGCTTGCTCTTCCCCATCTCTGCTGCCTCCTGCTTCCCAATACTGCCTAAGCACTAGATTTAAAGAGCACTAGATCCAAAGAGCACTAGATTCAAAGAGCACTAGATCCAAAGAGCATTAGATCCAAAGAGCATTAGATCCAAAGAGCACTAGATCCAAAGAGCACTAGAGTCAAAGAGCACTAGACCCAAAGAGCGTTAAATCCAAAGAGCACTAGATCCAAAGAGCACAAGAGTCAAAGAGCATTAGATCCAAAGAGCACTAGATCCAAAGAGCACTAGATTCAAAGAGCACTAGATCCAAAGAGAACTAGATCCAAAGAGCATTAGATCCAAAGAGCACTAGATTCAAAGAGCATTAGATCCAAAGAGCATTTGATCCAAAGAGCACTAGAGTCAAAGAGCACTAGATCCAAAGAGCACTAGATCCAAAGAGCACTAGAGCCAGAGACCACTAGAGTCAAAGAGCACTAGATCCAAAGAGCATTAGATCCAAAGAGCATTTGATCCAAAGAGCACTAGAGCCAAAGAGCATTAGATCCAAAGAGCATTAGATCCAAAGAGCATTAGATCCAAAGAGCACTAGATTCAAAGAGCACTAGATCCAAAGAGCATTAGATCCAAACAGCACTAGAGCCAAAGAGCACTAGAGTCAAAGAGCACTAGAGTCAAAGACCACTAGAGCCAAAGAGCATTAGATCCAAAGAGCATTAGATCCAAAGAGCATTTGATCCAAAGAGCACTAGATCCAAAGAGCATTAGATCCAAAGAGCACTAGATTCAAAGAGCACTAGATCCAAAGAGCATTAGATCCAAAGAGCACTAGAGCCAAAGAGCACTAGAGTCAAAGAGCACTAGAGTCAAAGACCACTAGAGCCAAAGAGCATTAGATCCAAAGCGCTCTAGATTCAAAGTGCACTAGAGTCAAAGAGCACTAGATCCAAAGAGTACTAGAGCCAAAGAGCACTAGAGTCAAAGAGCACTAGAGTCAAAGAGCATTAGATCCAAAGAGCATTAGATCCAAAGCGCTCTAGATTCAAAGTGCACCAGAGTCAAAGAGCACTAGATCCAAAGAGCACTAAAGCCAAAGAGCACTAGAGTCAAAGAGCACTAGAGTCAAAGAGCATTAGATCCAAAGAGCATTAGATCCAAAGCGCTCTAGATTCAAAGTGCACTAGAGTCAAAGAGCACTAGAGTCAAAGACCACTAGAGTCAAAGAGCACAAGATCCAAAGCGCTCTAGATTCAAAGAGCATTAGATCCAAAGAGCATTAGATCCAAAGCGCTCTAGATTCAAAGAGCACAAGAGTCAAAGACCACTAGATCCAAAGAGCATTAGATCCAAAGAGCATTAGATCCAAAGACCACTAGAGTCAAAGAGCACAAGATTCAAAGAGCGAGGACTTTGAAGACACATTATCCAGGAGACCTGTGTTAGCTTGAAAAATGTCTTTCAGCAGAGATGCGTGTCAAGCACAGCAGAGCCCTGGCTGACGTTGTTTGGTAGACTGGAAGATACAGGCCTGTGTTTTGTGTTCTTGTGACCTAAACCTGATCAAGAACCTGCGCAGCTTGGTCACTAGACAGACCTGACTGCTGCGGTGAATAGTATCAATAAGAGGCCATTTTGATTTCCCACAATCAGTGGGCTCCTATACCAGGAAGGAAGCCCTTTAGTGATCGCTTTTTTTTCCATTTTACACTTTAAAGCAAACGTATTGTCACCCCCACCCTATCGCTCTACCCCGTGTGTTGGGTCTGCGCAGAGGTGTGTTTAGCAGCCCAATGATGAAGCATACCACAATTTTTCTCGTGAGTGAGGGCAGTTCTTCAAAGATTTGTACTTTGCCAGTTCTACCTCTCTTAAAAAGTCCCTGGGGCAGCCTATAGAAAGGTGTCCATTGTGGAAGTTGCATCCTACAGGCCAAATGTCTGTCAGTGGTGTCTTCTGTCAGTTGCACCGTTGAAGCTAATCTGCTTCTTGTTTCTGTTGAGACCCAATCTTCTCTTGAAGCCTTGCCAGCTGCAGCGCCAGTCTCTCCTACCGCGCAGGCTGCCAAGAGGCATGGAATACTCGTTCTTGTACAGTACGCTATCAGCTTACACAGTACTATGTAGAGCAAATAGTGGGGGAGGAACTCTTCGTGACACGGGTAACTTCTGGCTTTGTGCTCGAGTCAAGTCAGCTTTTTCTGAGTACTCCGCACACCCGGAACAAACTGGGCTTCTCCTGCTGGACAGTGTCTCCATCTGAATCTCCAGTCATATTCCTTCCCTCTCTCAGCAGACTTCTAGCCATTTTACAGCAGAAAGTGTAGACTTCAGATGATATTCACTCATCTCTGGGAGATTGGCTGTCCGACAGACAACAGCTGTGGTTGCACAGCAGCTCTTCGAGTATCTGTGGAGCACTCCCTTCCTTGGTCAAGAAGTTCTTGGGACTGTTTTACAGTGGAGTGGTTTGAATCACATTTTTATACACAATTTCCAGACAAGGGATGTGGATCCACTGTCTAAAGTCTTAGAATGGGTTTTGGTTGGTTCTCTTTCAGCTATCATTTTCAGGCTGTTCTCCATGCACAGCATTTTTCCAAAGTGACGGCTTTCACAGCAGATATAAATGGGGTAGTTTCCAAGAAGGAATATTAAAAACAGGGAACAATGAAGTATGAGATCTCTGCACCTGGCTGTCACCAGCTTCCTGAAACAGCAATGAGAGGCATACAAAAAGGGCAGGTCCTTTCTAGAAACATCCCCAACTTGAACAAAATAACTGCAGCACCGCCCCTCGGATGTGCGTTGTTACGACGCGTGGTGTTACCACGCATACCGTTACAACGCGTATTTTACAACGCAAGTCGTTACCACGACTTGCGCTGTAGGGGTGAGGACTTAGGAATAGTTAAATTTACTATTCCAACACCAGCCTACGTACAGTAGGGAAGGTTTTGGAATAGTAAATCTACTATTCCTTGTCCTTTAGCCCCCTCCAGCGCAAGTGGTGGTTACGACTTGCGTTCTAAAATACGCGTTGTAACGGTACTGCGGGGTAACATCCGCGTCGTAAAGGATGTTCCCCCCGCCCCTCACCCTTATCTTTCAAATGCAGTACTCAGGACTCAGCCCTCCTTGGATTCCTAAAGGGTATCCTGTCTCCAACCTCCATCACTTCAGTGTGTGGCTCTCCACCCTGCAGCTACAGGAATGCAGGCAATATACTTCCACTCTTTTGACAAACTGTCATCATGCTCCATCTTGTGTCATGCTATTATCAGGGTCATCCAAAATGGATCCCACTGGCCCTAGTACTCAGACTCACACAACAACACACAGAGGCCTTCTAGCATCCATGTGCTAACAACTCACTGCACATGCAAGACCTCACCATGCACACAGTGTGCCAGGGCAAGGTTCTGGGATTCACGTACCAGTAGACAGTGCTCTCTCCCGCACACAAAAGAAGCTCCGGCCACACTAAAGATTCACAAAGTATGGTATTTCTGCTATCACAGATGTATGTGGTACTCCAAAGGAAGGGACAGTTTTCCACTGCTAGAATAGTGTGGTGCCAGGGCCAAAATAAAAGTCAGGACACCAGTTTCACATGGAGTCGGCCACTCGGGCCGAGGTGCTTTCATATCTGCAATGAAGGGCCATTCGTAAACTAAACAGCGGTTCTTTGGATCAATGCTGTGGCTCATGTATGTGGGCCTCTGCCATGAATCTAATCTAACAGTGGCCAAAGAAGATTTCTTAATGTATTCATTTGTACAGGTTCTACAGGTTAGCCAAGGCTTCAGGAGGTTGAAAAAATTCAAGGTCCCCTTTGTGAATGTGGTTAGGTCATCTATCACAGTTATTGTATTTTATTCTGGAGTTTGTGACTCTAGGGTTTGTATCATAAATCCAGTAACTCTCAAGAACCAAAGAATACATGAATGTCTTGATGATCTTTTCAAACTTGGCATTTCACAACTAAGAATCCTTAAGAAGAGTGTGTGAACCAAGGAGGATCTCCTGTCCCTCTCAGTGTGTGTGGCACGTAGACGATGCGACCGGCATTTTGAGCGAGATGGACCTGACACAAAGAAAACACTGCATCAAAGTAATCTTTCAGGCCCTCTATTTTCATTCTCTTATCCACAGGCAGATAATTTGAGACCACAAGGCAACTACTTCTGAAGTAAGCCGCAGGGAGGCAACTAGAAACCCCAAATTCATAGGTTGTCGAACAAGAGGTGGAGCCAGAATACCATCTTTTGAGCCTGAGATTGCCCCCTCTCCTGAGAATAGGAATGGTACTACATGTAGAAAACAGGCCTCGCCCAAGTGTCATTTATACCTGCTACGCAGATGTGCCATTATATAAAATAACATGCGGCGACACGTGGCGTCCTTCTGAACAGTTATTCGATAGTGCAGAAAGTCACAGTGCTATTGGGAAACAAACAGCCCAAAGTGTATACACTATCTTGCAGTTTCAAGATGCTGTTAGCGTCTAAATAAGCCATATTTTGTAAAGGAAAGATTTCAGATGCTTAGTTAACGTCCAGGGTCGGACAGGAACAAAAATCAGGCTTGGGTACCAAAATAAAAAAATTGACCTTATTAGTGCATTAGAAAGATTTTAAAAAAACGTTGACCATGTATGCAAAGTGGAACAGTTTTGAACTTGTAAAGGCAAGCTGTATAAGTATTTTGCAGATGAGAAGAAGAGAGAAAGTCACTTAGCACTCCTTTTAATGTCCAATTAGTATATGATGTAGGAAGTCATAAGACTATATTCGAAGTCCTAACCTGTTGCACAATCTACCATTAGTCAATAATCATAGTTGTATAATGTCCAGTATGTTTACTCATTCAACTCCAAATTCAGAGATCCAAGTCAAGTTGTATTCTTCCAAACTTATTTTATCATATTTCAATAGTTTTATAACAACTTCACAGCTCACACCGCCGACACGTGTTTCGTCTCACAGAGACTTTTTCAAGGCAAAGAAGGAATGTGAATCGGAGTATTGTCCAGAGTCCGAAGTATTGGGGTGGGGTACATTCACCCAAATGTGTGTCCTCAATAGTGATAGAGAGTGAATTTATACACCCTTAGTTCCTATCCTCACAAATGCGGCTGTATGACAGGTCTTCTAATATTCATTGAAATCCAATTCTTCGGACTCTGGACAATATTCCGATTTTGCAGATAATGGAATCCTGCATGGATTTAAGATAGCTTCAGGCAATTTCGTTTTGAAATCAGAAAAATCAATAGTACAACCTGCCCAGCAGATCATCTAACTGGTCCAAACAGCCAAACAATGGCCTTCGCGCTGACTTGTCAGACTAGCAAATCGGGCACTGTTTAATTTCCTTATAGGCCAGTCCGAATCTGCCAACTTTCTATGTCACTAAAGGCCATCGTACCGATCTCTTTAATCCATACATGGCAAAAAGGCGCAAAAGTCATCTTCCCCGCCCCATATTATTTGCACTCAGTCAGATCTTATGGATTTTGGGGGCAGTGGGTAAGACCTCCAGCAGAGGCCCGTGTTCAGAAAACTTTGAATTTCATTACCAGTTTCCTGCTAATTCAAGTCCACATGGTGCCAACAATATTAAATGAAATGCTAAACTTTGCTGAAATAAGTCTTGCCCTGGACACCACAAATCCTTAAGAGGACACTGGGTAGAGTGACGCTGTCAGCCGAAAAGCAGGGCTTTAAGTGACCCGGGTCTTGCCGGTGACAGGGAGAAAAAAAAACAGATACTGAGACGGATCCCTATGGGGTTTTCACTTTTGCCCTCACTGTGGCCGTGAAAAAGAGTTCTTCTCTTGTGGGCACTACCAGCCTTTGATGTCCCCTTGGAGGGACTCCTTTGTGATGCATGCAGCCTCGAAGGAGATGAACAGAAGATACCATCAGCTACTGGTGACCTGAAAGTGCAGGGCGCAGGCTCTAAATGTAACTGGTCTGCAGTGATAAAGCAGCTGCATGGGCAGCGGCTACCAAGTATTACCAGCTTAAAGACATTTCTTCAAGTGTCAATAAATACAAGTATTTTACAAAGAATTTGATATAACGTTTCCAATGGAGTGGTATAGTTATTTCAGTTTCATTTTTACAGAACTGAAGCACGTTCACTATAAGTTACCACAAAGTCAATGCTATTACTCAGTCATCTTCTGCAGCTAACAACCACTGATAAAGCCAACAGTCTGGGCTTGTTTTAATAAGTGCAGGTCGGTTTAAGTGCACGCCTGTTCTATTAAACATCTGGATGCAATTAAAGAAAGAGGCACCGTGACATTTTGGCATGATAAGGTATGCCCTATTTCGGGTATAGTGCTTTCCAATGTTAGCACGCACCGCATGCTTATTAAAACAAACGTGACTAGGGCGGCATTCTCTGATGCTTTAACTGTTCTGTTTAAAATGAAGTATATCATACATGCACGTAACGTTTATTAAATATTTCACGACCGGCACGCGGCACTTTAGATAGAAAGGGCCTCATTTATGAGAAATGACGCATCGCTGCGTGAAAGCAGCGATGCGTCACTTCTCAGTGCGCACTCCTTGCGACATTCCTGATGCGTCATATTTAATGTATGACGCCTCATGTCGCAAGGAGTTACAGATACGTCAGTATTTCTGACGTATCTGTAAGCGCAAAAGTGACGCAATGCTGGAGTGTGTCACAAAAATGACGCAACTCCAGCAAAGTGTCCTTTCACATGGGGCAAGCCCCATGTGAAAGGGCCTGCGTCAGTCTTCCGCCTGGCGCAAGATTTTGACGCAACGGCGTCCTAAAAGTGACGCAGTGAAATCTCATAGATTTCACTGCGTCACTTCTACGAGCCTTCCTTACGTCAATACGCCCCCCTTGCATACATTATACCTGGCGCAGGTATAATGTGGCGCAGGGGTTTACAAAGTGACGCATCTACCTAGATGCGTCACTTTGTAACTATGGCGCAACAAGGCGCATTTTTTACGCCACTGGTGCGTCAAAAAAAGTGAAGCACCGGCGGCGTAAAAGTGACGCACAGCCTCATAAATGAGGCCCTAAGTTTCTCCCTTCGAGGATCGGTGCGCACAGCAAGGCTCAAAAGTCTCTTGCACATAGCGTCAGCAACACCATAGGTCAGCAGACTGACACGCTTCAGGTATTAAATGTCCGGTTTTAATGCTATATGCTAATTTATTCACATGTTTTCATGCTGCAATATCGGCGCATGTTTGTAATAATTTTTAGTATTTATACAATAAAGAGAGTTATACAGAAAGAGGCAGCAACATTTTTGTCATGCAGAGGGAGATTTTTATTTTACATGTTTAAGCCGCGCACTTTATTGCATAGTTAAAACACCCCTTGAGAGACCCCCTCGTTTTTCAACCCACTAAGAGCTCTGAGTATAGGTAGGCTGACCTCCCCTCCCCCAGGCGAGTGTGAAGAGGGCTCATTACTTGTCCTGTTCCCCGCGCCGAAGACGCGCTTCCACCTGCCCAGATGCAGCACCTTTCATGTCGCTACCTCTGTCACAAAGAGGGAAGGCGGGCTGAGTGAAGCAGGCCACCTGCGCAGCTGCAACCCCCACCCCCCGCCCTCCCTCTGGCGGTTAGACAGGCAGCCTGTGAGAGTAACAAGGAGGGCGCACATGCCACACCCTCGCAGTCAGGGCTGGCGCTAGGCATGAGCAGCTGCCCAGGGCCCCGCCTGCTCGCAGCCATGGGGCCTCACACCTTTAAAGACATCTGAAGTTCTAGGCCGGGGCCGGGGGGGGGGGGGGGGGGGGTGGCTGAGAGTTTATGTTTTCTTTTTTATATCAATCTCCCCATCTGGCCCATCTCTGTGGGCCATATGCTGCATCTGCATGTTGATGACAGCAATCAGACAGGTAATTTGAGTGCCCTGGCTTGGCTGTGAAGTGGCCCTGCCCCTGTATGAATAAAAGACAGAATATCCTGCTGGGGCACAGCAAAGGATGTAGTGGTGATGGTGGAGCATCACAATGGAAACTGCTCACCAAGGACAAGTGATAAGGGAGCAGAGAGGCGAATAAAAGGGGCAAGACAAATGGAATACACTGGGGGGAGCAGCTAGGTGTGTGTGCGGCATTGAGGCAAGAGGTGCATGCAGAGGAGCAGAATCCGCATGCAAAAGTGGATGGAGCCGGGTTTAAAGTCTTGCGGTCACTCAAGTCTTAGACACGGTAGTAAATTAAAATGGACATTGAAAATGGGCCCTATATTCATGTCCTTAACTTTGCCTGCAAAAACATTGATGCTGTGTCTGCACAATGAATGAAAGTTCTGAAAAGCAGGTGATGAGACGGGCCCGCTCCACATTTTTGCCCTCGCCCTCAGAGGGAAAAAACAAATCTTAACTCTGCAGCAGTGCCACCCTTCACTACCTTTAATGCAACTTCCGTGAGACTCGTTCTAGTTTTTTCACAGACTCATCACGTCAGAAGTGGAACATTTTCAATATTATGTACAAGGAAGCTGTAGATGTTGCTTATTCATCTTATGCAAATAACCACTGACAAAGCCGATAGTACTGGATTGTTCTAGGTGTAATTTTACTTGTAATATTTATCTGGAGTCAATGACAGGCTTTTTCATCGCACTTAAAGCCCTACTGTAAGGTCAGTATGAAGGCTGTTTTTTTGGCTAGTTGACCTGCTTTATGGTCAGGTGAGCCGTTTTTTCCTGTTGATTTTTATGATAATAAATAAAACATTGCCTGCACCAAACTCAAATCAGTGCAGTCCTTACATACTTTGCAAACAACTTATACAGCATGTGTTGACAAGTTGAAAACTGTGCTAGTTTGCAAACATGGGACACCTTTCTAGCTAACTAACTCCCTAATGGGGGCCCCCTTTTTTTTGGTACAGAGGCCTATTGTCTGTCCCAGTCTGATGCTGCATATTAGGCAGGGGCACTGGAATTATGCGATTGTGCGGCGGCTGCAATTTCTGCATAATTATGCATTTGATGCATTTGCCACATAATCCATCAGCTGCTGCATAATCTACAGATTTTAACAACAAAATTGCTTTCTATCTCAAACGGTTTAAAAGTTATTAAAAATGCAGCGACACGTCTTGCCGCATGTGGGAAGGCCATTTGAAAAGCTGCTAAATTTGGGTGCTAAATTGGTACTAATGGGGTGCAACCAGTGCCCAAACAGTGTTACCAAGTTTAAAAATGGAAAAAAATGAATGAAGTAATACTATTTAAAAATGTGCCGGATTATGACGCATAATTGGCCTTTTCTTGTCACATAATTTACTCACCCTGCCACATAATTTAACCCTCTCCTGCCACATAATGCCAGTGGTCCTGCGGTTAGGGCAGAGTTCTTCAATCTGTGGGTCGCCCCCCCCCCCCCAGGGGGGCACAACACCCTCTCAGGGGGGCACACACTCCACAGGAAGATCTTCCCTTTCAGAGCCTTTTACTGTCCCAAGGTGTCACAAGTTCAAATGGGAATTCTCCCATAACTGAGGGCTGGAGGGGGGAGGGAGGGGAAATAGATAAGGCAGGACGTGTGCTTTTGTCATGTTAAGAGCTAACAGTTAACCTTCCCAGGTGGGGGTTAATTGTTAGAAATTGGATGCTTCAGCTGCAGTGGGAGGCAGGGTATCCTCTGCTAAAAAAACAGACAGTCTTCGATTTCAAAGCAGAGGAGACTCATTGCCTCCCACTGCAGCTGAAAGGAGGTCTTTCCTTGCTTTCAGTTTTAGCAAAGTAGACATCCTGCCTCCCAAAGCAGCTGAAGCATTTCAGCTTTACCATTATAACCCCGTCCTGGGAGGAAGCTCTTAGTAGAAAGAAGACAAAGTTGCTTTTACATTTACACAGGCAGGTGCTGCAACACCCACAGGGCTTCAAGTTACCAACAGAAAAATGAGCCATGTGTTTCTTAAAGAGCCTGCTTGTCTTGACACCAAATATGCTTATAAATAAACATTTGTAATGTGATGTTTCTGCCTTTGTTACATATTATTATCAGTCATGGACCATTCAGGCAGCTATAGAACACAATTAAAAGTGCTACTATTTATATTTGCTGCTCAAAGTAGACAAGTGCTGACAATACAGCTTCAAGTGACTGTTATTTTTGTACCAACTGGGCCATCAAAATAATGAGCTGGCAACCCTAACCATAAAACTGGAAGCTTGTTGGAAGATCAGCACATTTATAACGTCCACCCTGATCCCTGGTTAATGCCATAATAGCAATAGTTTAACATATCTGAAACCCTACCCTGCCTCAACAACCTGCTGAGTTAGTTCAAGTGTCTAGGAATGCACCCTGCATTCAGACAACTCGCTTTCATTCTCGCCCTCACCCTGCACGCACAGTGATCTCCATGCACTCACACTGATCACCATGCACTTACACCATTCACCCTCTCACCCTGCACTCACAGCGATCACAATGCACTCACACTGATCACCAGGCACTCCCTCTGATCACCCGCTCACCTTGAACTCACAGTGATCACTCTGCACTCACAATGCACTTGTGCTGTTCACCCTGTACCACACCCTGCAGTCACACAAGCACACTAGTCAGCCTGCACTCCTGAAACACTTCACTCACATATCTCCCTTCCTGCTCAATGTGCATACTCACTCAAATAAGACCATCACTAACCATACATTCATTTGTCCCACTCTGCACTTACATCCGCACCCAAATTCATATGGTCACCTCACTTACCCTGCAGTCACTCCTCTTACCCTTCTCTCACACTATCGCATAACTCACCGTGCACTCACATGGGCACTCCTACCACCCAAAAAGTGCAGAGGGTTAATGTGCCTGCTATAAAGAATGTGAACCATGCAGATCAAAGACCTGAGTGTGGGTAAACTATGAGTAGCGCTATAAAAAAATGAAATGTTTGCCAGAAAGGTGTAATAGAGAGATGGGGTGCATTGTTGGTGAGTGGTAGTGAGGAAATTCAGGGAGAAGGAGGAAATGGGGGAGGGGGGCCAAAACAGACCATTGCACTATGTGCATCCAGTGCTAGGACCAGCCCTGGATGGGAGTGTTAGCTCCCCCGAAGTTCAGGTCTAGTTGCGCCCCTGTACACAAGTATGGGCATGTCGTGCCCCATCAAGGATTATGTAGTGTATCAGATTCCAGAAATTTCTATCAGGTGGTGGGGGGGGCCCAACAGCTAAAAAAAATCAACTGGGGGGGCTCAACCTACAAAAGTTTGAAGACCTCTGCCTTAATGGATGTCGACAGTTCAAAGCCTCAGAAAACAAGTTGGAAATCCATTATTTACAGTGGTTTTCAGCGTATTTTCCCTGCCACCATGTGATATAGGCTCCTCATCCGGTGACCATGTGATGGGAGACGATATTGTGTGTCACATGGTGGCACCGTATGAGTAGGCAGGTTTGCTGTCCCTTCAGTATACACATGCCTACCTGTTGGGATGTGCCTCTGTCTCCATGCTCTTGACTGTGTGCATAACTGTGCAAATGAGTTTGGCTACAACTTAAGTCCACAGCAAAATCTGTAACCGAGGAAAGTTTAATCTATTGGACATCCTTCAACAGTTCAGAAACGCAGAGTCTCACAGGGCCCGCTTTGCGCGCCCCACATGGGCAAATCAGTTATCCTCAATCAGAATGTCACTGAACAGTGAACTCAACAAAGTTCTCCAATCTATTAGCCCATATTTCCCTCTTCTGAATTATCACTCCTTATACTAACTTGCAGTGAGGAAACTTGTCTGTTGCCCTCAAGATTTGCCAATCTCCGAACCAGAAAGGGATCATCGCTTATCATTATGCATTTCTTTCACAAATTGCCCACAATATCCATATTTGTGCATAATGCGAAAATACAAATTGCTTTCATGTGCCTTATGTGCAAAGACAAATTGCGCACAGGAAATTTGAAAGTTACTTTTATAATTAGCCTTTTGTACTCAGACAAAGAGAATACTCTACAGATTGCAGCACTGCTGCCATATTATTATGCACAGTGGCACATCAAGAAAAGCTTGAATGAAATGTTTGTCTCCTAGCCACACCCTAATCCTGGCCACATCCCTGAGTGGCTTTTCGAGGCCCTGTTATTGGACAGCTGTTTCTGACCTGGCCAGTGGGTCTGACTTCTGTGGATGGAGAGAATTGACTTTATTATTGCGCCAGGCTTGAATAGCAAACTTAGTCCTTATGTTCTGTGACTTTTAGAGTTGCATTTTATATAGAAGTGGGCGACCCAACAGATTTAAGGGGCGAGCCAAGCCAGAGCAGAGCCAAGGTTCTGGGACGGATCTTCGAGCCCATGTATGAGCCGAGCACTGAAAATGTTTGCTATGGAAATCACACAACAAACCTCATGTAAAATATTATAAAGCAGTTTGAAAATTCATGAAAGTGTATTACCTTAGAATGTAAACTTTTAAAATGAATAAACACATTATAGGACGGCACTGTACCGCTTTTGGCCGCCATAAGTGTGGCAGGGTATGCTCAGACGTGAGTCCCTTGCTCACTTTGCCACTGGATTCAAGCAAGCCGGGCTGAAGACGGCTGAAATGCCGGAAACCGGCCCTCGGAAGCTTGTTTATGGTCCAGGGAAGACATGGCTTGGCAGTTCGGGCTGGACTGTTCCCATGAGGCACAGGGTCAGACTGATTTGCATATAGCCATGTCTGAACTGGGGTGTCAGAGTGGGCTAAAGAACGGTGATGGATTAAACCCAGATCTTTTGACTGGATGTGAGTGTTTGATTGATTCAGATGCTCCGTCCATCACCACCCACTTTTGTACCGTTCTTTTCAGCGGGGCATGCCGTGCTTGTTCAGAGAAGCCTTCGTAGAGACAGCTTAATCTTTCTCAATGGCTGCTGCGCATCTTTTCTTTTATTGCACGCAGCTTGCCTATCTCAAAGCTCTTGACTGTATATACAGGCTTTTTCAGAGAAGCCTTCGGAGAGACGTCTTTCTTCAATGACTTTGAGGGGAGGTGGGGCTCAGAATTTGGTGTCCAGATTTTATGTTTATTGTTACTACGGCCGGTTTAATCCTGTGTTCTGCAAGTGCACTCCCATAAACATGCTTTCTGATGCATGCCAAGAAATGTAGTTTAGAAAACATATTTGCAATTATATATGAAAGGTACTATTAACACTAATGACTACACTTCCCAGAAACCTACTTGATGACAACTGGTAGGGCTTACTTGCAAGCGCAGTTGCCATGTTTGAGCAGTATCGCACTGATAGGTGCATCAATTTAATATATGTAGTAATCAGAGAGTTCAATACTTATCTGTAAATTTTTTAGTTGGCAGTTACTTTAAATAAATTGTCACAACAGTTAGTACCGTTTTCACTAACCCTCCCCGCTATTCCGCGTTCCTCACCAGCTAGTTTAATGTCTGCAGTGACGTAGGTGACAGATGGGGTGCAGGGCCAACCATGCTGCTGCTCTGTACCTCCACAACGGGTCTTGATGTATTTCAATCTGATTTACTTTTAGTAGCTCTATCAGGACTTCAACTACTCGCATAGAAGCGTTGATTCTTGGCAGCTACTTGTCACGATGATGGACTGGTGAGTTTTTGTCCTCGACCACTTTGCTCCATTCATATTTTTTGCAGTTTTATATATAGCGCTAACTCTGTCTCGGCATTAAAACGCTTTACATGAATACCAGGGTATAAGTTGAACAAGGTCAGATATATTTTTTAGGCACGGAGAAATGACGTGATTTGCCCAGAATCACACGCTGTTGAACCAACGTCGGATAGAAACCTGGTTCCACAGTTGCAAAGGGAGTAGCTTTGTTTTTTAGGTCACACCTTATATATAGAATATCTAAACGATTGAGGCTCCTCTCTAGCCCCCTTCCCCATCTACATCACTGGGACATCATTTTGCTTCCAACCACATGCATACTTCAATAAGGGTGTGCTCAATCCATATATTTAGTGTTGCAATTTAGGTCCTTAACATTAAAGTGCTGGAACAGCTTGAACTTTCAGTTAGCATTGCTTCAAAACAGTCCCAAGTCTTGGAATACTCCCTGTAAGGTCAGCAGTAGCACGCTGTATTCTTCGACATGTAAGCAGATCGATTTGAAAGCCTTATTGCATTTGATAAAAAAGTGTATGCATTCATCTTGAAAATACTGAAGTTGGATACATGATACAGTGTTGATCAAAAACACATATATACGTTTGGACCTAAAATACAGAAACTGTAATAATGATTAAATTATTAGTTAGCTAGCGATTAGTTAGCGATATCAAATCCTCAGACTTCCTCCAGACTGTTATTACTTCTGATCTACTTTATGTAAGAACAAGTCTAGAAATGTTGTGATCCTTGCACACTCAGGGTTTATGTTGCCTTTGAAACCAGGTAAAATAAGCAGGCATCAATTCAACAATATTATGTTTAAAATGTGTCCTTAGGTAGATCACTCTGAGCCCAAATAGGGTTGGGCATGTACATAAGAGGTGGATCACTGTTTGCTTTTTCATCCGCAAACTGCAGTTCCAAGGAGAAGGATGTAAACTGTTCATTGTTCTCAACATAGTGACTGAGGCATTTCCTTTTTGATATTAGGATTCATACTATCAGTTAGATATCATGGTGGCTTCAAGTCTGTAAAAGACATAGCAGTACTGAGCTAACTGTGGACCGAAATGTTTGTTTTTCAGGGTTTGTTGGGCACTTCACCTGCGGCATCGGCGTGTGGAGTGCTTCCCGCAGTTTTGGCAGAGTCGTGACGCGTGTGCAAAGCGCTTTATTCCGTCAAAAACGAGCACTTCGAAGAAGGCGAGTAAAGAATGCTTTATCTGCTTCAAACCGGCCTGATTCCAAAGCGTACACACCCTACTTTTTTAACTAATCAGCATTTAAGATGGCTGGCATTCCTTTGAAACGCACAATTATGCGTTTTAAAGCTGCGCCAGCCACCTTTTTTGCTTTGGGGCATTTCAATTAAATGCTCGTGCTCATGCTGCGGACCGTACCACCCTACATTCTAAGGAAGGTGAGATGCTCAGCTCACTAAAGGTGCCACCACGATGAAAAGATGATTTACAGATCCCTGCTAAAATCTGCAAACTTAGTATTCTTTTCTGGAAGATTCCAACCACTCGCCAAAACCTTACCTCTGGTTATGCATGCCCACCCACACTGGCTCTCACACCACCACTGCAACATACACCCACTCACACCACCACATACACTTCTTACAACAAATAACACATTCACTAAAAAATAACTTTGCACCCACTTGTTTCGCTTGCTTCCAGTATTCTTTGGGAGCGCATGTATTTTTTGGTCTTTCCTTCCCATCTGCTGCTTGCCCATTCACATCCCTGCCACCCCCTCCCACCCCGCTTTCTCTGTGTTGCTCTTTCGACCAAATGCTTTTTTTCCATTTGTTTTCCTCCCAACGTCCTCTGACTTACAAACAAAAAAATAAGTAAAAAGCTTTGTTATTTGCAACGCCAATAGCTCTAACTATCACAAATGCAAGACCAATTGCATTGCAAATGCTTGTTATGAAATGTCCCTGGGACCTGGCCCACCCGAGGGCCCTTTTGAAAAGTAAGCACGGGAGCCCATGCTTATTTTTTTGTGTGTTTATTTTCCGCGCATTCAGGAATTTTGCTAAATTGTTGATTTTCTTATTTTTATTTAATAAAAAGCTTTTTGCCCAGCCAGGATCCCTCTGGGACTCCAAGACCAAGGTTTGGTAGTTAGGGTATTCTTACCCTGCCCGCTTTTCTTTTTTTCATGGGTTGTAAGCCGAGCCTCAAAGATGGCTGCCAACACATCCTGGTTGAAGTATTGGCAGCCAATCAGAGCTCTGCATTTCCCTGCACAAGCTTGTTATTATTTGTGAAATCGTCACAGCCACACATATACAATTTGGATTTTTTTTAATTTCTCCAAAACTACTGAACGGATTTACACCAAATAGCTGAGAGCACACTCTTGATAAGCAAATCTACCTTTCTGCCTAATCTAGTGTAATTCCAACCAGTGGTTCGGGCGGTAGTCGGTGATCAAAACTCTAATAGGAATTAATATGGGAAGGACACTTTTTTTACCCCACCCCTTTTTTATCAGCCCCTGCTTGACAGATCACCCCAAAACTGCCCATCCACAACGAAAATCACCAGCACACTTTTTGGGGCAAATTTTGTGAAGATTACTCAAACAGCGCGAAAGATATAGGCAAGTCAATCAACGCTTTTTCTATTGAAACATGGTCCTAACTATAACTACCTACTGGTGGTCGGCTTAAGTGATTTTCTCAGAATCACAAGAAGTTGATCTAGGGTTGGGACTGGAACATGGTTCCTGAGACCCAAAGCAGCTCTTGCCTTAAGGCCACCAAAAATTAAACACACCTTGAGGAATATAAAAAGTGCTGCTAAAAATCTCCCTCCAAACCTGGGGGAGAGTGTCATGTCATTTTGTATTTTAGAAAATGGTTTTACAGTCTCAAGTCGAAGCAACAATGCTTTCCATCTGCATCAGCTAATGTAGTAACTTCTGCATAGGCAGTGTAGAACCATGGTCGAGACTGCACGGCAGGGGTATTTGCCGGTTTGAAACTCCTATCACACTTCTAGTTAGTTTCTGAAAAAAGCTTTCTCCTGGATGCACTGAGAGATGTATTTTAAACTCAAACCCAAAACTGGTATTTCATGACTAATATTTCAGTGTAGTATACTGTTATTAAGGTGTTGCTGCATGTGGTCTATGCAGCATTTTCAGAGTCTATGTAGTATTTTTCATAGCCAGGTTGTTATGGATCTTCTTTGTAACATTTGCAGTTTTGGAGGTTTGTGCTGTAGGTTTGCCCGTCCCATCTTGCCTGTGAGGTAGGTAAGTGATTTGAGTGTTTTTTTAAAAACATTCTCAACACATCTGTTAATTCTTTTTGCATTTGATAAATAACATTGAGTATATGACCAAGGCTCAAGATCAAGGCAACACCAATGACAGTATAACCTTGTTTTGTCACTCAATCCAAATCGAGCAGGCACCTTCGGAACCACCGCTTTCTTACAATCCCTCAGCCACAGTAACTCCTCAGACTGCACTTTGTCCCCAGATCTGACTTTGCTACCATAGTATATATCATTTTAATGTCCATAAATGTTCACATCGACCTACAGAGCTAGTGTTATGAATCTGCTGACTTGCATATGATGCAGCTACAGCCCAAACATTATTTTGATACCCTTTGGACCAACTTAGGTTTTATAGAGCATCCCAAAGGAGGTCCTTAATCAGGATTGTTAGACTGTTGGACCCTAGATGTGACTGGTCTATTGGAGGGACCCTCTGTTATAAAACCCACGTATAATGTAAACTATCCACATTTTCATGGAAATAGACTCAGAGGAACCGCCGCACCGCGACTCACAGAGCATTCTAGAAGCATTTACTACACATTATTCTGCATTTTATACGTCCCAAAGGTGGGGTAACGTAGACCTGGAGGAGTTCCTGGAGAGGTGGAGCTTGGTTGGCTTGGGGACACCCAGCGGGAGTTTCTAAGCATCCCATTTGAACTTGATGAAATCAGGAAAGCTATTATGCAGCTCCAGAATGGGAAGGCGCCGGGGTCAGATGGCCTTCCGGCTGAATTCTATAAGGCCTATATTGACATCATGGCTCCGGTGCTCAAGGAGGTGTATGAGGAGTCATTGGAGGTGGGTACGCTTCCGCCCTCAATGAGAGAGGCAATAGTCACATTATTGCTGAAACCTGGAAAGCCACCTGAGTCTTGTGATTCGTACAGGCCGCTGTCCCTAATAAATTGTGATGCGAAAATCTTGGTGAAAGTCTTGGCCAATCGACTGTCTCTGTTGCTTGATAAGCTTGTATTGCCTGACCAGTCGGGCTTTGTACCTGTGAGGGCCACGTCACACAACCTTAGGACCCTCTTCTCACTTATCCAGAATGTAGTGCCTGATCTGCCGCTTGCCGTGGTCTTCTTAGATGCCACCAAGGCGTTTGACTCGGTAGAGTGGGACTATTTGTTTGGGGTGATGAGGCGAATGAGCTTTCCTTAGATGTATATGTCCTGGATTGAACTACTGTATCGTCTCCCCACGGCCAAGGTGTTAAAAAATGGCTGCCTGTCCCGACCTCTTGTGATTTCTAGGGGCACTGACAGGGATGCCCGCTGTCCCTGCTCCTTTTTGCCCTTGCAGTGGAGCTTTTGGCTTGTCGACTGAGGCAACTGCATCAGGATAAGGCATTTCGCTGTTGTTTGCGGCCAATATTGGTATCGCTGTACGCCGACGATATCACGCTTTGTGTCAGAGATCCACAACAAAACATCAATCCCATTTTGCACGACTTTGTGAGATTTGGTTATCTGTCGGGTATAGGCATCAATTGGGGGAAATCCCAGGTCTTCCCGCTTACATCAGTAGTATCCAAATTCCCACTGGACTTCCCAATAGAGTGGTGTGAGACAGAGTTGCAGTATCTAGGAATGCAAATCACTAAAGATAGAGAGTACTACGGCCCAGCCGTCACGCGTTTAACTGTGAATGTAACACGCTGGATATCGCTGCCTCTTTCGCTAGCGGGTAGGGCCTCTCTGATAAAAATGGTTGTTCTCTCTCAGTTCCTCTACTTGTTCCTTAATATACCTTATGCCCAGGGGAGTTTTTTTTTTAAACTTTGCGTATTGAGTTGCTCAGACTACTATGGGGAGGGAGACAGGCAAGGCTTAAGTGGTCGATATTGACTAGGCCATACGAACAGGGAGGCTTCGATGTCCCTGATTTTGAGTTATATTATTTGAGCGCGCAGGTGCACTACGCATATTATTGGGTAAAACCCCCCCGCTATATACCGCAAATAGCCGTGGCAGATGGTTGGCTGAACCGATACCACTGAATGGTGTGATACATGGCCCGGTTAGTACGCGAGCGACCTCTCCTACCACTGATTTGTGTACAGTGGCTGCATGGCACCAGGTTAGGGAGGTGCTGGATTTACCTATCCTCTACTCGTCGCGGCTTCCGCTCTCATATCACCCAGATCTCTCACTTGTACAGGAGACGGGATTTCAGGGACTTTGTAAGCGCGCTAAGGCCACTACCTGGGGAGATCTTTTTCATGATGGACTGTTCCTGTCTCTGGAGCATCTTCTTCAGGGACTGCCAACAACGCCTCTAGATGTCTTTCTATACGTGCGTCTTAGCAGGCCATACTCCCTGACTTCCCCCGCAAACCGACAAACCTCCTCCCACTCCACCAGATGCTGGGGTCTGCTGAAGGGAAGCATCTTGCGTCAGGATTATATAAAAGTATCCGAGAGAATAGAGCAGGACTGCACAGTGGATCCCGTATGCACAGGGGTGAGGAATTGGGGCGCGAGATTACTGACGTACAGTGGCAGTATTGTTGTGGGCAAACAGCACAGATCTCGGCTAGCAGTCGCTTGTGTATTATACACTACAAGTATCTACATAGATTATATTATACCCCGCGAAGAAACTCAGGTTTAGGATTACTGACACAGACAGGTGTGATCAATGTAGGCAACCGGGGGCGGGGTTTCTTCACCTGGCATGGGAGTGCCCGGCCATAAGGGATTTCTGGGAGCAGGTACTGTTAGCACTGGATGACATGACAGGCACTACTCTGGAGAGGGATCAGTTGCTCACCCTGCTGAGCTATACGGCGCAAATCGCTGCTTCACACAGGAAGTTTGTTGCTCTATCGCTGCTCCTCGCTAAGCGGAGAGTGGCATGCAGATGGGGAAGATGCAGAGCTCCAAAATTCAAGGAGTGGATCGCTGACCTACTCTACTGCCAGGAACAATATACCACGTATGCTGAGTTACTACCATTAGCCTCAAAGCCCAAAGATATTGGGCACCCCTTCAGGATTATGTCCTATTGCACGGGGACGCAGGGCCGGATAATGAGTCTTTAACTAATCTGTAAAAAGGGCCTGTTGTTGCAGCTAAACAGAATATATACTTTAGGCAATGTGTGCCAATTCATTTACCAATGCCTTGAATGTATTGCTGTACTCCTGTAGTGATTACTCTGAGAGTTGTGTATTGCCCTGACAAGAACTGATTTCTGCATGATATCAAGTTTTGTGACCATAGGGCGGACGGTTTACCTTATCGATGCTGGTGACGGTACCATTCCGTCACCAGCCACGGACGCGCTGTGCTGGTGACGGAGTGGTTCCGTCACGGCCCTGCCGCTGCGCCTGCGCTGCACTGGTTTCGCGCCTGTGCGGCGCGTTCTATTGAGCGGGCGGGGCCGTGACGGAACCACTCCGTCACAAGCACAGCGTGCCCGAGGCTCGTGACGGAGTGGTGCCGTCACGAGCATGGCGGCGCAGCGCGGCCTCCCCTCCGCCCTAGCTCTGCGGCAGAATTACTGCCGCAGCCAAGGGGTAATGAGATAAAGTGCTGATTCACTCTGGCAATGTTTGATTGTTATTCACTGTGAGATGTACTCTGGGAAATACAAAAATACAGTTTGAAAAAAAATAGACTCAGAGGAATGCCTTGTATTCCAAAATATTGCTGCCATCAACATTAAGCTTGCACCTTGCACTCACCTTCAAGGTACTCTGCTCTTTAACAGGTCTTTAAGATTTGGATGTGTCTGCGAACAGGATGAGTGTATGTGACTGCGAGGACATGGCAATGAGGATTCCATAAAACCAAAGTCTCTTGGAATGGAAAGTTGTTTGTGTAATTCCTGGATATATCACAAGATTAGACTTTGGGAAGGAACACTTGGCTGTGTGCATTAAATAACGAGGCAAGTAAATACCCAGTCTCATCTAAAATGTGAAACAAAGGAGCATGTGATAAAAGATAACCACGAGAAACTGTCCAGAGAACATGCTACTTTGACTCCAAAACAGGCAGGCTAACCAGCTACAAAAACCAACATGTTGGTAACATTTTAACAAGTTAATATTTTGTTTACATGTCTATTGGTTTGTAGAGCGCTAAAAACCTCACATATATCCTAGCACCGCCAACCTTAACAATACCAACTTACACATCCTGTAGTTTGAAGCTTTATTTAAAAAGTTTAGCCACCCTAGCTAAAATATCAGTTGACTGGTTATGAATGGTTTTACTTATTTCTGCATGCACTTTTATGGCTACTTTTGTATCTGAATAGAGAACTGAATTGACTGAATGGTTTTATTGGAATAGATTTTGGCATATGTATGTATCGACAGTCACGTGGCAGGATGTAGCATGGCATCGTTTTATCTCACAGGAGCATCACATTTAAACATCTTGTTGTTAACTATTCTGTACTCTGTGCTGCTTTTTCCTCTTCGTCTTGCAACTCGAAGCCCTAATGTAATTTCCAGTGCAAATAGTTGGGTGGCCAGAAACGTTTCTGCGAACTCGATTTCTACAATCAATAGTTTGAAGAATATATACATATATATACAATGAAATTCACCGAGTTCAAAAGGGGGGTGCTTAAACAAGAAAGGGGAGACGCCACACCTTTGCTATCAAAGCTCAAGATGATTTTCAATTAGTAGGGGGGCAGTTCTTGCAAGCACAAAAACAACAGTTAATGGACAGAATGCAGAACAATGTCATACATTCACCCCAGTACAGAGATCTGGGCCTAAATCCATCGTTTTTTTGCACTCCACACCACCCCACTGCAAAACACACAACTTACATTTAATGGCGTTGCATCATAATTGCATCCTCTCCGTATCAAAGAAGTGGCTTAGGAATATTACGAACATACCCCATGAATGCTATCTGTGGGGTGGGCTGGAGATCCAAGCCCGTCATCCGACACAGTTCCACATAGACTACCCTCCAATAATTAGCCACGTTCATGCAATTCCAAGTTATGTGTGCAAAATCTGCATATTGCGTCCCATATTTGGGACACCTGTGATCTTGTGTGGTCAAATGAGTGTAACTTCAAAGACGACATATACGCCCGCCACAAGAACTTAAAATGTAGCAGTTTGTGTCTGCTGGTCAGTGAGACCTCCTTAATTTGTGAACATCAAAAGGCCCATTGCGGGTCGTCTATAGGGTGTCCCAAATCACCCTCCCACTTAGTGCGTATTTTCGCATCTTTAACTTTTAACAGCGACAATGAGGTTTTGTATAATTTTTAAACTAAATGGTCTCCTTGTGTGCTTGAGATTAGGGTTGTCAAGGGCAGATATGATTCTGGTTCTAAAGGGTACTTAGGCAACATTGTTCGTAGGGCGCAGCGAAGTCTATTCAATATAAATGTATCCATAAATGGCGCTTCGCTAAATCGAGCATCTTCAGACAAATGAAATACCTGCCGACCTCGAAAAAGATCTCCACATGTAACCAGCGAGCATGTAATGAGTGTCTTTTGGACAATTTTTCAGCCGTAATGGGTATCCATGTATGGTTCACAATTGGAATGGCTGAGGAGTATAGCTTGCGTCCTCCCGTAACTGTCACCAGCTTCTGCCATGCCCAGCTAGTTGTCGAGACGGTTTGAATATCAACTGGATCTCTGGGAAAACCCTTTGGTAATATTGTATTTAGCAGGGTAGGGCTCACTAGATCAGCCTCCAACTTAGTGTAAGGTATGCGATCATCTGGGTGGTACCATGAATACACAAAACTACATTGCGCCTGTTCATTAAATATTTTGTGCTGATTTCAATTATCTACTCACAAAAGAAGGTAATATGCACAGAATAATGAATCCCAAACCTTTAGTTCTAGAGGATACACCTCCCGTAAAACTTCCCAAGTTAAGCTTTTTGGGGAACGACCAGCAGCCTCCGTCTAAGATCTCAAATACTTTTTAATTTCACCGATGGCACTGTCTTTTGGCCATCGGAAGATGTCTGTGCTTGTCCGTTGCCTTATGCATTGTAATGGCGTCCTCCACACAGATGAAGGTTGGGGATTCCCTCTGGGTCTGTGTCAGACGTTATCTCAGGGGCACCAGGGAGGTGTGTGTGACAGCTGTCTGTCAGCATCTCTCATATTAGAAGACATCCGCCCTGAATGCAGGACGCGACAGGCAGCTTCACTGGAGCCCTTTACACTGCTTCGTTCACAAAACAGGGGTCCTGCTTCATGAGGCCACTTTTTGTGTGGCTGGAATAGGCCTTGGTGTAAGTCCAGTGGATTCTTGCTCTCAGTGCTTTGGTTTCATAGACTTGTGAGTCTAGTCCATGGCTCTCTTTACACACCTTCTGCATGAACCTGGTTGATAGAGCAGCCCTTTAACTCCCAGGGTCAATGCCAGCTCTGATTCTGAATGATTGCTTTCAGGCAGATTTGTTACCATCATGGATTAATAATCGCTCTAATGCCTATCACTCTAATAGCCCACTGCCAGGCAGCTCCAGTCGTTTTGTGTTTTAATTGGGAGGTAAGCCCGTAATTATTTTGTTTTATAGAGCGCTGGCTAGACCGGAAGTGATCAGAGCGCTTTACAGGTTATGCGAGGACCAAACGAAAAACATACCACACAGCACAGAGGTGGTCAACAGACAAGTAAAAAGAGTGAATAACAATACCGTGCAGAGGCATTCATCATGCTCTTGAAGGGAGATATTAGCTGAAAGTGTCAGTTACAACATAAACACTTTGGATGCAAAACGCCAATAAAGATCCGAATATGCGCTGATCTTACCAATGATAGCATAGAAGAGGTCATGAGTGATGTAACATGAGGGGTAATTAGCAGTGCCTGGATAGGTACCTTAGGGCACGAGTCATAGTATCTCGAAATAACTCCAAATCCAACTGCTGAATTTCCATGGCTCTGTGTGTGAACCCCTGCTACCTCCCTTATGTGGTGCAAAACTTTGCCAAAACTAGGCTCCCCCTGCAATTATCTTCATTTAATAAAACACAGCTACAGGGAGCACCCCAGATCACGATATCGCAAACATGTACACGCAAGGAATTTCAGTACCGCACCGGTAAAAACAATGTCAAACGGAGTATATTTTTGGCAAGGAACAAACGTGTAAGTAACACCGCTGTGTGGTGTAATGAATCACATATGATCCGCAGGCAGTCACTCCCCCCCTCCCACAGACACACCCAAACACTCAGCACCGATACGCAGTGCAATTGATATCAAGCAAGTTTGTATGGAATGCATATAATGGCTCCTTTCGTTCGTGGCTCGCCTTGTAGCCATTGCATTACGGGGATATGTTTCTCTTGTGGAGCTCAGAGAAGTGCGTTAGTTACAACTGTGTGTGTGTTGAACACACTTGTGTAACCCACTCCACCTCTTTGTCTCACCTACAATTGTGGATAAATAACCAAGTCTTACAGTTCTCAGTGCAATTTCAGAGTGAATTCGAATGTAAGTTTCACTTAAGTGAATAAACACTTTGTGATTTGGACTCCTAGTTCTTATCTCTGTGGTCCAGTCACGTGATGTATGGTACACCAGCCTGGCCAAATGAAATCTTTTACCGCTGATGGCGAAGCCTACCACAACAGCGAAAAACAAAACATAAGCGTACAGGTTTATGAGAGTGGGGCTAGAGTACTGGTCATACGGGCAAACACTATCATTGTAGTATTAGACTGGGATTTGTAGTAACCACATACTTGGTAATAAGCAGGTTTGCGCTTCATGAGCAAAATTCAGGGACACACATGGGCTTTAACGTTCTCAGGAGGCTTCTTGCCAATTCCTTCCTTACGAGGGATCCGGCTCTTGCACTCACAGGCAGTGGGAGAATCCAGGACCATTCTCATATTAAAGAGGGGTGTTCTTTACACCGTTTAAGAGGAGAACAGGTCCAGAAATTGCTACAGTTGTGACGGCACTCAATAAGGCCGGGTATGTCTTACTAGGCAGGTGTCATCCAGGACAGCTGATAACCTTAGTGGTGGTGCAAGTTCAGTCTAGCACTGGTCAAGAATTTATCAAGCTTTGGGAATAGGAGAGTTGTCCTGGAATCAGTGGTCTTGGAACAGGATTGGGTTTCCTATATTTGGAACTTTGCAGCACTGTGGCAGTTGAAGGGGAAGAAGAGCCATTTGGCGCCACCAAGGTGCGACATGTGCAATAAACTGGAGACTGTAGCCATTCTCTCTCTTTCTCAATGCATGCAAACGAAAGGTTGTAGTTTGATCACACATTGGTTGATTAGCTACATGGCATCTGGCCAGCAAGAAAAGATTAGGCTTAACATATAAGCCACTGGATACTTATATGTGTATTCTTCTCCGAGCTCCCTCAACAGCTTTACACGATGTTGAACACCTACCCTGTTATGCCTTACTAAGGCTAATCAGGACCTGTTATCACTTTGGGTGGATTGCCCCTTCCCCAGTTCACTTAAAAATATTCACATGGTGGGGATCATTTAGGTCAGGGGTCTCCAAACCGGTCCTGGAGGGCCGGATCCATACCAGATTTTTAAAATAACTACATGTATCTCAATGGGGATATCCCAAAAATCTGGTGTGGATCCGGCCCTCCAGGACTGGTTTGGAGACCCCTGATTTAGGTGCTGTCTGATCAGTGCGAGACTGGCAATTGCCTATACCCAACATTTCTGAGATTGGTGTAAAACGCGTATCTGAATATACTTTGCATTATGGGAGCATGGTTCTCTGGCACAAATAACCAAGTTCTAGACATTCTCCTCCCTACAGGCTATACCATTTTAAGAGAAGATATGACCAACAAAAGGGGGTACCTTGCTATTACCTTCATGGACAGGATGTGAATCAACATGAATGGCAATGTTGAATGTCAGATGGAATTTGAGTCGCTCTCTGCTGCAAGGAGTTTTCCTCCACATCTTCTATCCTGGTATCTCTTGTTCATTGTTCCACAGAGCACAATGGGAAACTCATGGCAAAAGTTATTGACTCTCTCCCTTGCTTTCCTTGTAAACACTAATTTATATGGAACAAGGAGATGTTTAAAATCAAATGGAGTCAGAGTAGGTTGCAGAAGAACACTTACAGGTACTCTAGCAATATTGGGCATCAAACATATCATTGATTCTTCTACATTTATCAAAGTGTATAAAAAGGATGTAATTTTTCGGTCTCGCCTACTGGGCAGCCCATGCTCTGTCTGTTGTGAGGCATATTGTTAGCTTTCAGTGGTCTTATAGCCATCCTATTGCTTACTATTGGTTGGTTTCATTGTCACTCATTTGCTTGATGCTTTATTGCTAAATTGTGTGGCCTTTCCTTCCTCTTTGTGAGTTTGTTCCTCCCCTGGAGCATGGATGCATTACTTGTGCGCATCCTGTGCTCACTTTTCAAGCCCTACTTAATTATTTTTGCTTGAGCACTCCACAAGAGTGTGTTTGTTTTCCAGTTGATTCCCTTGTGAAGTTCTCTCCCCCTTTTTGAGGTGCTCTGTGTTCTTCTTTTCTCCGCTTGCTCCCCGCCTGCGTCTGCCATGTTACCACGGCCCCAAGGTTGCTTCCTCTCCCCATTGCTTTCGCCAACCATTGCTTCCCTTCACCTGCTTAAGAAACACTTTCATGGATCGGTAACTAAAATAAGTAACTAAAAAAAAAAAATCGCCCACGCCGAAATGTGTTTTTTTTTTTTATCCTTTAGCCATGCTACACAGGATTGGGGATGCTGTGCAGCATGCCGAAAGACCATAGGCAAAAGTGCCAGATTGCTGATATAAATGTAGTAGAACAAACATCTAAAGAGATGTCTTTATTGTGATGGTGTTATTATATGGACTTACCCAAGCAGCAAAAGTTATATCTGTGATTTCAAAAAAGCTGGTGTTCAAGTAGAACGAGCTCGAAAAAGAGGCAATGTCTCCCAGGCGAGGAAGTTCTTACACTGGCTTCTTGTGGAAGACAAAATCCTTTGCCCTATCTTCACATTCAGTAAAGATCCGCTGCGGTGTACTTGAGCACTTAAACCGCTCCCTAGCTTTGCACCAGGACATTTACAGACTAGCAGTATTACATCGTCCTCTTTTGTGGGATTGGTTGCTGAGGCACCAGATTATGGAATTAGCTTCCGTTAGATATCCGAAAGGAGGAAACGATTAACGTGTTAAGAACAAAATGAGAAACATTTCTTTTCCAAAGCTGAAGATAATACTTTCCTGGGGAATGGTCTATCACTTTCACTGCAGATGACTTCTCTGATGACCAGCACCTAGACAGTGTCTCCGCAGTGCATGCTTTGTAAATGCCCTCATCCCTTTTCAGCCTGAGGAACAGGCGATGCAGCAGAGCAAATCAACAGTGATTGCAACAACTTGCAGCAAAATACAAGTCTGGGAAGAGGATCTGCGTTCCTCCCTCTTTCTAGTCAAGCACTGACTGACTGGTGCTCTATACAGAGAGTAATCAGTCCGCAGAGAAAGGAAGTAGGGGCCCACGTCATACAATGTTTAACAGGTAAGTGGTTGCTTTGTAGGGGGGTTTACTGAAACCTTTCTCCTTCCTCCTTCCCCTTTCCCTCCTCCCTCCCTGTGGGCAGCATACAATCTCCCTCCTTCTATTTGTTTTCTTTCCGAACTTTCTAGGTGCTGGGTGTTCTCCACCGCCACCCCTGTTCCGCCGCTCCAGGCTTCGGTGCACCATCCCCATGGGGGGGTTTCATTTGTGTCACATGCTGATGGGTGCGACCCACTGCTGTCCCCTGGCGAGCGAATCCCCTCTCGACCAAGCGGCTGGATGGTTCTTTCCTCAGGACTGATTGCCTGGTGCCATGAACACCTTGGATGCAAAGAGTTCTGGGGCTGGATATTCGCAACATGTGAGCATCCGACACCTCTTTCTCCAAAGCTGTGAGGCAGGCCAAAGTACTGGCTCCAGTACTGGCTCCCAAACCAACGACGGACAGTCCAGCTGGCCTCCCATGGCCGGTTGCGCAGTGTGACAGGTGTGGTGTCCAGGCCCGGCTGGACTCTCGCTGCGTTGAGGCTAGGCCTCTGACGTTATTACGCTCCAGCCAAATGAACGACACACACACAGTGGGTTAAGTGTGACCCAAAGACCCCGAGTGGTCTTGCGCTCATTTATTCAAGTCTTCGCAGGAGCCCGCCTGCCCGCCCTCTGGGTACGTGCCGTATGAGATACAGGTTATAGTGCGGGCGGAGTGGCATCGTCACTACAACAGGGAGGGTGAATCCAGTCTCCAGTAACACCCTTCAAGTGCCTCAATATGAATGTTTTTAAGACTCGCAGTCTCAGATAAGTCTCACATTTTGGTGTCTTTGCGTCACAGCTCAGCATTCATGTTATCCTTACATTGTTGAATGTATTGATATGTGGTGTGACTTCGTGGCTAAGATTAAATCTCCGCAAGCCCAACTCGGCCCTTCATCTTTCCAAGACAGGATTCATTAGAGTACTGTTAAAATGGGTATGACTGACAACTGTTATTTTCAGTATTTAAACAGTGCGAAATGGTTAACATCATAAGAGCTTATTCATATTTAACCCTTTCAATAACCTGAACTGGATTTTTGTCCATGCCGAAGCACGATTTATGAGACTTCATTTCCACACCTGAGCGCAAACACTCTCCTAAACCATGAATCCCACCGTTTCCCCAGCTATGAGCCCCGGGTTGCAGGCCGCTTCGGTTCTTGTTTCATATGCACAGAAGAGTCCACCCTGGGCTCTGACGAGCATCAACGTGTCTTCCCGTGGAGCCTCCTCACCTGTTGCAGGGTGTAACTCCGCAGCCAATCTCAGTACAAGACCCTGGGCAAATGGATCAGAACTGAACATTGGGTTGAAAATCGATGATTGGACCAGAGATTCAACCACACAAACGACTTTAGAGAGGATTTTCAGACATGAAACCTCGTTCCGTGCTATCCTCACCCTGCAAAATACGAAACCTTTTCCCAAAACCGAAATGTTAATTTAGACCACCAGACCGAGATGGTGAGCACTCATAGGTGTCCCTCTAATGTGCATGCTTCATAGCTTAGAAGACTGTTCATGTTTTCCGAAAAGGCCCTTCAATAAGGTAATAAGGTAAAAAAACAACTGCGCGGGTACATTCAAATTGTTCAGGATTTTCCA
This sequence comes from Lissotriton vulgaris, assembly GCF_964263255.1. Classification (NCBI taxonomy): domain Eukaryota; kingdom Metazoa; phylum Chordata; class Amphibia; order Caudata; family Salamandridae; genus Lissotriton; species Lissotriton vulgaris. The sequence continues at coordinate 467,648,010 of NC_141698.1, forward strand.
CAAAATCAGCAAAGTAATTTCTTTACAAATAATGGTCTAGTTATTAATTTAGAAACTACCTTGTTTGCTGTTGGGCTTCAATATTTTTCTTTAAATCAAAGGGGTTCAAGCACTCATGAATTCCTGCTTTCCTATTCGTATCCAAAGTGGCAATTCTGGCCGAGGTCCAGCTTGCACAAACGCCTTCCTTGCGGGAACCCGGGCCGGCTCAGGTGTTCCGACAGCTCCCAGCCGCAGGAGGGCGGGTCCCAGAAACCTCTTGCAAGTGGTTCGGGCGCATTCTCACACCCTGGAACGTGGTTCGTGGAGGGGAGGCCAAACACGGTCACCCGCACGCCGCACCCACCCAGCGCAGGGCAAGGCGGCCTGTGCAACACTCGGCTTAGCAAACACCACGACCGACCCTGAGCCAATGTTTGCAGTCATTGTGAGGGCTCTGTAAACCCCCCTGGGAGCATCAAAGAGGCCCTGCCCCCTGCAGCAGTGGCGCCTTCCCTGCAGGTGCCGGGCCGCCCCCTCCGCGCGATAAATAACTCCTACAAGGGGGCTTCATATACTATTACCCTAAGGGGCCCTTATTGGGGCTGAACCACACGCCTTGTTTCAACCTACAAATACAATAGGTGTATCACCTGCACCGCATTGTTTGTCGAAACGGTACAGTGGCTCACAGTAAATACAAACATTTAAAAATAAAAGTAAAGATGGGGAGGCGGGTTGAGCTATCAAAGAAATATCCCTATTTTCTGACAAGCAGGTGCCTCTGGGAGTCCCCTAGGTTTCAGATGTGATCCCTACCAACCTTTCCATGAAATCAACAGTTTGGGAAATCGAAGCATGCCTTGGTCAGTTTCAGCCAGCGGACTTTCCACGTGCTGCTGCTCGAAGCCATGGAAGAGCCAAGCCGTCAGTGTTGTAATGTTAGGGGTCTGGCTGCATCTGAACCCGGGCACCAGCCAGCAGTGCTTTCAGTGGGTGAACGGGTGGGTGTGTTTGGGAGGAGAAGAGGTGAGGCCACAGAGGCATAAGGGGGCTCCTTTCCACGAGGCATGGTCTGTGCGTCTACGGTTGTGGCTTAAAACGTGCACTAACATTCTGAGTGTCACGTAGAGAACCCCCTAACCGGTGTGTGGGGGCCTCTCATGGAGGTCTTTTATCGCATCCAGCCACGTCAATCAATAATGAATATAGGCCCGAAACAAGCTGTGCCAATGCAGGTCAGCAGTAACGGGTACAACGGTAACAGTAATTTTGCTGTGAATCATTAGAATGGAAAAAGTTTCAATTCTTGTAAATAAGACTGTGAAATGAATATCCCTAGGGTGTGGGCAAGAAGTACTTGTCCTAAAACTACTATGCAGTCTCGCACCGTTAAGTAGTCCCTTTCTCGCCCAATCTTCCTAAAATCCAGCATCTACACAGCTCACTCGTTGTTTTCCTCTGTCCTTCTGCACTTACTTCTTTGGGTCTCCCCTTCACCAAACACTCTCAAATAAACACACACACGCACTCTCCCTCGCCTCACCTGTAAACACACCTTCTTCTCCTTTGGCACTGTCAACATGCCAACAGCTGTTTATACCTCCTTCATACGCTTCCCTAAATAGTCCTAATTTAAAAGGGTAACTATACGCCCGTTTCTCGTCGAAGGCGAAGAACGGGCTGAGCAGGTAGAGTGGACACCTGTCTGACCCGCTGACAAGCACCGGGAGAAACCTGCGCTGCCTTCAGCCTCCACCCCAGAACTCTCAAGCGTGTCCGGTCCAGGGGTGTTATACAGGCCCCCGCAGCCCTTGCGGGGGGGGGGGGGGGGGGGGGGGGGGGGCTCAAGGTCCAGGGGGCCCTCAGGACAGCACTCTGGCTGTAGAGCTCCGGATTGAGCCCGGAGGGGGCCCCTCCAAGAGCCTTTCAGGGAGGCCCCCTCTAGTTTCGTTGCGCCAGTGGTTCGGTCATGAACGCGCGTCCACACCCTACACACGGCCAGACGCCTACATGTGAGTGACTCCGTTCGATGGCTATATAAGAGGGATATGTTGCACTACAAATACTACATCTGAAATAAATACTCCTAGGAAGTACAAGGGCAAGTAAAATGTGAAATTTCAACAGGGACTGCATCACTGACATGAAATAGCTTATGGGGGTTTACAGTCACTGTTGAGAAGTGTTTTAATGTAAAGTTAAGGACATGAATACAGAATCCGTTTAAAAGTCCGTTTTAGTTACTACCAGATCTTAGACCAGAAGGGGTACGTGAAGAGACAGTTTGCCTGCAGTCAGGTCTCGCAGTTCAGGCGCTGGGTGACTGCAGCCGAAGAAGGGTCGAGGGTCAAGCAGCCATCGAAGGGTCGAGGGTCAAGAAGGCCACACTCGGGGGAAGCCTCGCTCAAACGCGTGGTCCCTGGTATCCTTTAATATGCAGCCTGGCGCTATTGCTGCAGCTTACCAGCAGCCATTAACAATGCCTGGGGCTTGTAACATGCTCAGTTTGATTCCAGCGCGTGGGCCACGTGTATTAAATGCAGGTCACGGGTAGGGCTTGTATCAACAATTAGATACAGATTTATTCACATAGTATATAAACGTTAGACGGAGCCACAACCAGGTCACCAAATAAAACAGCGGAAAAGACTGGTTACCTTGAGCCCTGGGACACCTCTGGGTTACAGGTAGTTGAGGGGGAGCGAGGCTCTTAGCTCAGCTTGCAGGGGGTAGGAAACAGCCTTGGGAGTCCAGACGAAAGCCTGGGCTGTTGTGGGCAGCTAGGGTGCGTTGATGATGTCCGCCTTATCTTTGCCTAGTACAGCGCCAAGCGGGGAGGTGCCCTCTGCACTAACTGTCAAAGGCGCCCAATCAGAGGCTCCCCTCTGAGCTTTCTTACACCCACTTTTCCTGTCACTCCAGTTGGAAGACCCAACCTATCTTTACCTTTACCAAATTCCAGGCATTCCAGAAAAACGGGTTCTGTGGGCCCCAGCAGGCCAGCACTAACTTAGATCTTTAAAGGCCACCACACCCGACACGCTGTCAGCACAGGGCACCAGAAAGAGGTGTGAAACACCTGAAGCTAGTGGAGGTGGTCATTTGTAATAGGGTGGTAATGATAACCTTGGCCCAAAGCTCAAGGACACGCGAGGAAAAAAGGAGGCGGAGAGAAAATGGTTCGAGGACTTCACATTTTTCTGTGGGCTTCCGCTGACAGGTCAATGAAAACCCATACGGCACCGCCACACGGGGAGTCGCAGAGTGACTCCCCTCAAACACGAACCTTTAAACACACACCTTAGAGAACGGGCGCAGCAAATACCCCTATTTATACACAAGTACGCATGCAGGACTAACACTCTTTCACACAGGCACACCCCTAACACACGGGTCCACCCGCCCCTCTCCAACATGCATATCTGTACATTTTCTATTTTTAAAGTAACTCGCCGAGGAGAGCCCGACCACGGATACTTTTAAAGGGCTCGCAAAACACTTAGTGAGTGAACTTCCCCTCCCTGGGATCAGGTATTTCTGGAATGTGGTTCCAGGCACGCCCTGCGCTGCCGTCCTGCAGGGCTCCTCCGGCAGACTGCGACAGGTGTTCAACCTCTTCAAGTGTGAACGCCTGCCCGTGGCCCGCTGCGACTTGCAGGCGTCTTCTGGAGAAACGTGTCCTCTGTGGGTACCGCATAATTCCGGGCCCTCTCCCTTAATGAACAGCGTGTGTACCATTGGTGCTGCACAGCTCTGAGGTCCCCCTATATACAGCTAACTGCTTGGCGGCTACAGATAAACGCAAGGGTGAAGCTATCCATAGTGCAAAAGGTGCAGTTGCACGGGGGAGATTAGGTGTTTATATAACGATTGGTTTTGCTACCAAAACTGGGGAGGGGGCGCATTTCACTTGCTAGCATAAGGCCAGCGGCAGTTTTGCTACGTCATTGGGCAGAATAGAGAAGATATTGCTCGCTGTTGCAGTCCCAAACCTCGACACTGTCCGCCAGCGAAAAGTGCTTTCCACATAAGGGGCCCTTCCATGTAGACAATAAACGTCCCACCTAAAGATAACCGCCTGCCAGTGCTATCTATATGCACTACGCAGACCGAACACACACCTGGAGACCGCTGCCTGCCTGCAACAGGAGTCACATATACACAAGCATTAGCTACAGAGATACGTCGCAGACCTAGCCATTCCCATATACAAACCGGCCTGCACGAACACGGGTTAAGAAGTCTGGGCACAGCCTGGTGGGCAGTGTGGTGATCTGAGGTGAGGGGCGCTAGGCCCTCATGACGCAGCAAGCACACAATGAGGCAGACACCGACACAGTGGTAACAGATGGGTGAATCGGCCTAGAGCACGAGCGCTCGGCCCCTTTTATTGGCCAGTGTCACATGACCTGTGACGCCTGGTGGTGGGTGGGTGTTAGGTGTGCAGTTACAGAAGGAACTGAGACACTAGACCGTGTCTTACGTTACTACATCCCTCCCAACCTTAGTTAAGCAAATTACCCTAACTAGAGTTCAACCTGCGGGGAAAAATAACAGTTCAAACAAAACCTATGATTTACACGACGATTCCCACGTGGTGGTCTTTACTGCTGGTTCAGTTGATTGCTGGCAATGTCTTTTCTTTTGCCTTGGCAGACTTGCAGCTTGTAAGTGGGCTTTACAGTCTCTCTCGCTCTGTTTCACATCCTGTGAACGTGCAGAAGTATAAATATACATTGAGTCCCAAGTGTGTTACTTTTCGCTGGACCGTCCTGTTCAAAGTGCTTGGTTGAAACTGGTGTCTGTTCCTGACTGGACTTTCAGCTGCAGGTTATCCCTCTCACGGATACCCCTCTCTCGTGGGTGTCCCCTCTCACTGGACGACCCGGAGGCCTTTCTGCCAGGTTTCCACTGGACCGGTGTGCATGCCGCCTTGCCTCTTCAAACATGTTGAAGGTCGTCGCTACGGGTCATCTTCTCCGTGTCCGAGTTCCACCTGAAAGGGTGTTGTTGGCACTGGTTCAGTCGTGTGCGACCTTCGGTCTTCCAGGATCTTCAGCGTGAGCTTCAACAGTCCGTCTCTCGTGTGGGACCCGCTGCCACCGGTGTCCCTGAGGCCTCTGCCCCTGGATTTCCGCGGCCCTTTCGTCCGTTCCATCCCAGAGGTGGGTGTTGCCAACAGACTGGCGTGCTCTCTTCTGTCCTTCCATGGATGACTGTCGAGTTCGCATGTGGATGCTTCCTTCCAGTGATGTTACTTGTCCCGGTCGTGCTTGTGGACTGTCGTGCACCTCTCACGTTCTCCTCGGTGTTTCCCCTTTTGAGTGTCGTGGTGTTTTGGTCCACACTCCTCTTGGTTATCCTCCATTCTCTTTGTCGTCCTGTCGTCGTGCTTCTGACCTCTTTTCCTTTTCTTCTCTTCGGTGGTGGCAAACGTGCCACTCAGACTTCTTCTCCTTTCTCCATCTTCTTCGCAACGCGGTCTGGTCACCTTGCTGTAACATCTTCCTAACCAGACTTCTCCAGGCAGCGTGCACTCCACCTGCTTCCATCCGGTCCTGTCCTGGTTCACGGACACTGTCTTCTCTCGTCAGTCTGTGACTGGACCGGGCGTTGCGATCTTCTCTCTCTCTTTAGACGTTACATGTTGAATTGTGGTTGTCGAAGTTCGTTAGTCACTGATCGTGGACTGTGTCTTGGTGTTCGAACTTCTTGGACCTCTGCCGGTCCACTCTGCCGATGCTGGCAGGCTATCTTCGGTCCTCTTGTGGGATACTTGCTGTGTTACGGTTTGTTGACTCTTGCTTCGGTCACCTCCTTTTGCGACCGCCGGTGGGTCAGCTTTTGGTGCAGCCATCTGGCTGGCCGGCTTCTTGAGTGTGGCACGTGTGTGACTGTCTGTGTTCTTCGTGCGATCGTCTGAGGGGTCGGCTTTTCCTTCTCTGCGACCAGACGGGGTGGTCTTCTGCGTGAGTCCTCACGCTTCGCTGTTTTCAATTGGGTCACTCTTCGCTCCGTTCCGGTGCGTGAGCATTGGCGCACTTTCGTCCGCGCTCTTCCTGTGCTGCATTTCTGTGCGGAGGGTTACGCCGCCACTCCAAGCTTCTTCGTGTTAGGTCAGCTCCCCGTTACGTCACGGGTGTGCTTGCTTTTCTTCTGGGACCTTGGAGCAGTGTTGACGGTCGTCGCGCTTCCTCCCTGTGTCGTACTTGCTTGCTGGGGAGTCTTGGGACCTCTGTTCTGTTCCCGTGGTGACGGAACTGCAGTTCCTTCCCTGCTATTGCAACGACAACCTGTGGCCATCAGGTGCCGCTCCGCTGGCAGTTGGTCTCTGCTTGTCCCCTGTGCGTCAGGTGGTCTGCGCCTCCGTTTTGTCTCCTGCTCCTGGTCACTGCTTGCGAGCGTCAGTCCTTGCGCCCTCCTTCGTGCGTGGAGTTACCTCACTCCTTCTCCTGGTGCGTTAATTCTGCGTGCTTGGCGTATTTTTGCCTTTCTGGCGCGTTCCCGCGCCTTCACTTGCTGCTACAGTCTTGTGCTGTTGCTGGCCGTTCCTAGGCTTGTGCAATGCTTGTTTGCTTCTTTGTATCGGGTGTGTAGCGGTTTGCAATCTACCCTGGACGTGATTGCCGGTCGAGTGTGGCAATTTGTAGTCCTTTTCCCTGCAGCTGCACCTGAGGGCACTACTTTCCCCTGAGCCCCTTTTGTGTGCTGTACAATTGTCCTTGTTAGTCCCTGACTCTCTTTGGCATGTGAGTAGGTGCCATAGCATTTCACTGCGGGGGTACAGTAGTGTCCATCAGTCACCCCAAACTGGGTAGTGTCCTTGCACCCTTCTGGCATATCTGTATGCCTTGCATCGTCTTTGGGGAAACTTCGTCTTGCAGGCTGCAGTGTTGCCTGTTGGCCACTGGGTGGCAGTATATCTCGAACCGGCTGCCTGCCGCCTTTGCTTTCACTCGCTCCCGGTCTTCACCCCGGAAACGCGCAGGCCTTGTGCAGCTTGCTCCTGACGGCCTTGCAGTCATTACCCCCTGGGCGGGCACATCATCAGACAGCCTCGCTGTCTCTGCATTCCCGGTAAGTCCTTTATTTTTTTTTTTATCCCCAGTCGCACGATGCCCATTCAGTGCTGGGGGGGGGGGGGCTGGAGTTGGCGCTTTCCTTGACGGGTGTGGAGGAGTGGGTAGCTACTCCACTCCCCACTGTTTTCCCTGCGGCCTCACTGCCCCATTGCTGTACGGGCTCACCTTCTGCCCGCTTCCCTTCACTTTACACTTTTCCTCCCCCCGCAGCAGCTCCTTCACTCACGCGCTGCCGGGGGTGTGGTAGCGCCGTCAGCCTCTCCTCAAAACGCGGGCGGGCTCCGCTTGCGATGCTCTCCCGCCCGGCAGCTCTCCTACACGCTGCGGGCACTTCTTTTGTAGATTCTTCGCCCCGTCGCCGCGGCCTCCACTCACACGCTGCGCGGCGGGGACAGGGACACTCAGGGTCACTTCTCACCTGCCGGCGGACCTCTTCAACCACGCGGGTGAGCACCGCGTGGTCCTTTCATTTTTCCCTCAGGGCGCTCAGTCACCGCTGCCGCTTATTTGTTCAGGGGCAGTCGCGGTTGACGCGGGTAGGCTCCGCTCGAAACGCTTCGCCCTGGGGCACCCCTTTATGCTTGGCGGCCCTCTTCTGCCACGCGGGTAGGCTCCGCAGTGGTCTCCTCAGTTCACTCACGCCGCCGCCGCAGCCTTTCACCACACACGCTGCGCGGCGAGGACAGGGGACGCTTCAGGTAGGCCGCGGGCGGGCTCCGCTGGCCTTCTTGCACTCGGGGCACACTGCGCGTAGGCTTACCTTCGGCCACAGGGCCACTCTTGCCACGCGGGTGGGCTCTGCGTTGGTCACCTCACGGTGGGGCTCAGTCGCGGCCCAGTTTTAGCCGCTGCAGGTGGGATCCGCGCAGCCCTCTATTTATCCCACGCAGGGGGAGCAGCTCACGATGTGCTCATGAGGTGCGTGGTCGGCTCCCGGTCACCTCCTCGGTCTTGTCGGCCCGGGGCTTGGCTCACGCCCCGCGGGCCTCACGGAAGGCAGGCGCCGATCCTGTGGGGGGAAGGGGGGGGGCGCGACGTCGCCTCACAGCTCTCTCCTCTTCCCCCACGATGGTTTCAATTCGCTGTGGCACGCTGGGCACAGCTCCGCCTCGTCGCCATTGTAGTGATCTGAGGTGAGGGGCGCTAGGCCCTCATGACGCAGCAAGCACACAATGAGGCAGACACCGACACAGTGGTAACAGATGGGTGAATCGGCCTAGAGCACGAGCGCTCGGCCCCTTTTATTGGCCAGTGTCACATGACCTGTGACGCCTGGTGGTGGGTGGGTGTTAGGTGTGCAGTTACAGAAGGAACTGAGACACTAGACCGTGTCTTACGTTACTACAGGCAGTATGAACAGTTTACACTAGAGATGCAACTAGCTTTGGCTGACCGTGCCGTAGGCACTGTGAGTACACACAGAAGTGACACGAAAAAAGGTGGTACTCGAGGAAAATGTGTGAAGCTTTTACTGGTCGACATTGGTAGAAGCTCGCGCTGGTGGTGAGTTCAGCTCGCGCACTCAAGTACCTCAAACTAGTGGTGTGCGAGCCAACAAATTAACAGGGGTAGCAGAGCCAAGGGTCTGGCTTGGCTGTGATAGCCCGTGCACGAGCCGAGCCCTGAAAAACCTTGCCATGTAAATCATACAAACGAACATTAAAGTATAACACATGCTCTTTAAAATAAAAAAAACGTGTATTTCTCTTACTCGCGGGAGTTTTGATATTAATGTATCGCATTATAGCACTGCCCTGGGGTAAAAGTGATCGTTTTTAAACAGGACCCTTTAGTGCAACCAAGAAGGCAAGTGAGCTAACATGTAAACATAAAGCAACATTATTGTCTATTAAATGAAATACAATCGGATTTCTACAATGGCAGTAGACGGTGGGTGGTGTTCGCGTGCTTCACACGTTGACGCTGACGCGACGTGCAGCGCGAGGCCCGAGTGAGCGCGGATTGCTGAACGCGGCTTCTGCACCTACCCTGAATTTTCTCCTTAGCACTTTGACCGCTGCTTGCTTCTCGCCCACGTGCCCCCTAGCTTGACCATTTGACATCCTGACCCCCGTGGCACCAAGGCCTTCTGGCCTCGTGGCCCTTTAGCCTGTGATCTGGGAGAGGGGAGCAGAGGAGCCGTCACACGCTGCTGGGCGAGGGAGCAGGGGTCGCTGACTATCTAGAGTTACGGAAACTGCAACCGAAGCGACAATTGAAGCCGATACTGCAGAGTACTTCAGCCCTCGGCGTGGGTGACCAGGCGTCCCGGATTTGCCAGGGTAGTCCCGGGGTTACACCAACTGTCCCGGCGGATTTCAGCAATTTTGGCTCATTTCAAGGTTATTGGAAGCGGTCGACTGAAACATGTGAGAGGCACTTATTGGGTGTTCTAAAGTTGTGTTAGCATCTGTTGTAAGTAAGCAATTTAATTAACTCAAGTTGTGTTATATAGCATCTGTTATAAGAAAGCAATTTAATGAACAGGTATGATGCTGATTTTAGAAATTACAATTTATTTATTTTCTTAGTGCGTCTTGTGTTCCTATGTTGATAAAAGTTTTCATTCTGCGCAACACTTTCGATGTAAAAGTGTAGTCCTTCTCTTATCTTTGCAAACTGTCCCGGTTTTTGGTTCTCAAGATCTGGTCACCCTACCTCGGCAGTTCCTGGCAGGCTGCAGACTACCGACCAATGTTGCAGAGGCCGCCGCACCCGCCCGCAGGGTGGGGGAGGCTCGAGGGCCGGCGCCATAACCCACGCGGTGCCAACAGGGGGATGGGAACTGGTTCTGGGCGCCTCGAAGCGGCCAGAACCAGCGGAAACGAGGTGCGCATCAGCCACCCCGACAGGAAGTGACCTCGTGACCTGGGCGCCCACGGGGGGCGACCAATGGTCAACCTTGCTACCTTTGAACCCCCCAATCAAAGGGGGTTTACCTGAGACCCTTTAGGGGGCTCAAGAGGATTTAAGCACCGCCGCTCCCCAGCAGAAGCACAACGTCTTCGAAGGAGCTGGGGGAGCGGCGCGACAACGACATCGTTTGAAGAGGACCGACTACGGCAAGGGACGGCGAAGGACTGCCGAGGCAGAAGGACGACTCCGCAGAGCAGCGCGCCCTACAGGTTTCCCGCCCAGCTCCCCGAGAACCCGACGCCGGTGATTCGAAGCGACTGAGAAGGACGACGAGTTCGGCGGCCTAGCCAAGCTCCAGCGCGGTAAGCGGCTGTCCCGTTCAGAGCGCGCATTGGGCCGCTTTATCACACGAACGACATCCACGTGCAAGGAAGTTCGAAGGTGGGACCGGAATTCCTTCCGACCCAGCGGCGCAGATATCAGCCCGCAGAAACCAGGCCTAGGGCCTAGTGACACGACCCAACGGCGCAGAAGCTCACGCATCAGGCGGAGCTGACCTGGAAAAGGGCACAGCGTGCTCAGAGCCCGCCGACGGCACACGCATCACGCGGTGCCCTCATATACGGCCTGACGCAGAAGCAGAGGGTGGAGGACAACATGACTGAAGATCAGCCAGAAGAAATGGCGGAAGTGCTGAAGAGAATCCGCGAGATATCGGCAGTACACGGCGACGATTGGCTCCAACCCCACTTGGCCCAAGGAAAGGAGAATAGGCCGGACGGCCAGGCGGAGGAGGAAGCGGGCCCGTCAGCACCCAAGAAGCCCAAGACCACGCCAAGAAAGAAAACTTCCAAGAGGAACCCCCCGAAAAAGGTGCGCCAGAAGCTCCCGCCGCCGAGGTTAGACGACGGCAAGCAGGTCGAGACGACCGGCAGAGCAGTTAATGGTGAGCATATTAGTACCATTGTAAAAGAATGCTTGAAATCGCTGGCGCCGTCATTGCTAAACGGCTCGGGGCAGGGGGCTGCGGGGCCTAGGGAACAACGCGCGGAGGAGACAGGGGGTTTAACGTGGCATATGATTGATCCAGGGTGGGCCCAGCAGACAAGGGTGCAGGAGCAGGTGGGCCTGTCCGCACAAGGTGATATGGTTTCCCCGCTACCCGGGTGGGGGTACAACACCGGGTCCGGGAGCCCAGGGCCGGGGGGGCTAGGCACTGACCTGTACGCCAGACCATCCCCCGGGCCTGCCTCCTTGACGACGAAAGCCACGGGGCTCGCGTGCCTTATTCCTCTCGCAGTAAAGGAGAGGATATGGCGCAAGGAGTTCATAGATATATTCTCGCTCCTGGAAATACAACTGGAGGGCCTCGACCTGACCACATGTGACAGGAAAGAGGATGACAAAAGGGAAAGGCGCGGAGCTAGAAAGGAGCGGAATTTCGAGAATTGGCTAGACGCTTTCAGAATCATGGCGTGTATCATAGTGGAGAGGTTCCCCCATTGCGCAGCTGACCTATGGTTATACGAGGCTAACATACACTCAGCGCAGAGGCAATTCCCCGGGGATGCCTGGTTGGAATATGATAAAGGGTTCAGATTAAAGAGGCTGCAGACTACCGACCAATGTGCAGGCCAGGTGCTGTGCTTTGTTCACTTGTGCCGGGGAGGTTGAGCCCAGAGGCTGTAGTCAGCCACCACTGAGGGAGAGCCCGGTCTCTCTCACAAGTGGCCTTGCTAGGTCTGGGTCATGGGCGTCCGCAGAAATGTTTCCAGGGGGGGGGGGGGGGGGGGGGGCAAAATATTAACTTCAGCACTCGCCTTCCAGGGGGGGCAACATTTTAACTTCCTCGCTCGCCTTCAAGGCACGTTTAATGCAGACGGCCCATTGTCATTCTTTATGTGATGATCAGCAGCTGACAGAATGACAATGGGCCTGTCCACAGTCTGCTCGAGGTCGGGGAGGGGCTGCTGCAGCCTCTAGAGTTCAAAGAGAACTGCGAGAGGCCCCAAGTGAGAGAACATTTAAACTCCTGGGGCTTCTCGCAGGGGAACAGCCTGCTGTAATCTTGAACATTACGGACCAAAAGGAATGGGACTGGCGATCCAGGGGGGGGGGCAAGCGCACCCCCTTGCCCTCCCCTGCGGACGCCCATGGTCTAGGTGCAGCCAGCTCAGTCTCCACCCCCCCTTTTCTTTTTTTCTCACAGAAGTTTTCACAACTAAGGCCTGGGAGTAAGACTTCGAAAGCTGAGGCTCCTGTTCATTGGCGTGGTGTACTGACCTCAGGTCTGTGCCATCAAGAGCCCCCAGGAAGTTCCATGAGTCTCCCAAAGATCCCAACAAAGGAAGTTTACAGTGGGTGGACATGCCCATAATGAAATCACAGTAAGCGCCCCAGATATACAGGTGGTTGCAGTAAGGTCTGTGTGGAATGGTTCTGGGTAGCCTGGAGTATTATCCGCATCATGGAAGCAGAATGGAAGCTGCAGTGATCCACGCCCAGTGGCTAGTGAGTAACTACGGTTACAATAATAGAAAATAATTCTCACTTGGAGGTGTGGGGAGGTGGAATCAACCTACCTTGGTGTGAGTTCTAACTATTTTTACAGTTGGCCTGGATATAATGACATTAAGGAAATTACGTTCTGGCTGATTAATTGCTGCAAATAATCTATCTAATCCTCTGAAATTAAAAAAATCTATTTTCCATAAAAAGCCTCAGCAGCTTCCCCTGAATTCTTATCCTTCCATCAAACTTTTTTTCTATGAACAATAACTATAGAGGTGAAAGAAGAAAAGGATAAGGCTATCGAGATGGATTTAGATTTTAAGATCTTTCGTGCCTTTCAACCGTCTGTGTGTGCCAAGGGGCCCAAATAAGGTCAGAACCTCCATCTCTTGTCGGAGTCAAGAATGCTGATCAGGTCATCTGGCAAAAAAGAGGCAGGGGTTGGTACCAGGGAGGTCGCACCGGTCAAGTTTTTTTAAATCAGTAAGGTAATGATTCTGAGATGATACTCAAGGGCAGGTCTTAACTCCCACTTGGAAAAACCCTGGGAACTTTCACCTTGGCCTGGAGGATGCAATCCCAGCCTCAAATGACATGATTCCCATGGTAAAATTTGTTGAGTCTGATGACGAGGTAGAAGTTATGTTGTATGATTTTACTTTGCCGGATATAGACTCATCTGTTAAGAACTTGCTGAGGGAGATTTGTGTGAAATTCTCTGCAAAAAAAAAACAATTGATTGGACAGAATGCTGAAAAGTGTCAAACATTCACAACAGTATAGATATCTGGGGCTAAATTGATCGTCTTTTGCTCCACACACCATTCCAATTGAAACACAGCCATATGCAAATCAGTCTTGATCCTGCTCCCCCTGCAAACAGTCCAGCACAACCTGCCCGGGCCAGTGCTCTCTGGACGAGAAACAAGCAACCTGGGACTGGTTTAAGAGTATCACCACTCATCAGCCAGGCTAGCTTGACTCCAGTGGCATGGAGAGCACGAAACCCACATCTGGGCATACCTGTCCCACTTGGAGTGACAAATACAAAATAAGCATTTATAATGCAATTAGTCGTGCATTTGCGAGAGTTTAAGCTATTGGCATTGTAAATGACAATTACTTTTATTTATCTGTTTTGAAAACCAAAAATAAAATAAAAGGCATTGCCATTTACAATACCAATAGCTCAAACTCTTGCAAATGCAAAGCCTATTGCATTGCAAATGCTTACTCTTTTATGCAGCTGAGTGATGAAATTTGCACAGCACTATTGCCATTTGTATTGGCAAGCTGCCAAAAAAAAGAATGTTTCTGTGTGTAACGAAACCAGTGTTTATGTAAAGCGGTGGTGTTCCCTTTGTATAAAGCTAAAAAAAACGTGGGACATCAATATACAGCGGGAAGATGTCTTGACCTCAGAGGGGTGGTGGGGACGGGCAAGTAGCGGTCGGTGGTGGGAGTGCTGCCCGGCGGTGACATGGGGTACGGGAGGGGCAGGGTGGGGGGTAGTAAACTACAGAATACAGCCAAATACAGGTAAGTAAACATAAATAAATAAAACAAATTTTGTTGCGCTCACTGCATCGCATTTGGCGATGCAGTGCGCGCAATGAAATTCGTGTTATTTATTTATATGTTTACTTACCTATATTCAGGCGTATTCTGTAGTTTACTATTCCCAAACCTGCCCCTGTCCCTACCCCACCCCACGTCACCGCCCAGCAGCACTCCCACCACCGACCGCTACTGGCAAGTAGGAGGGGTGAGATGGTGTTGAGCACAGCATGGGAGATTGGGGAGATGAGTCATGGGCAAGCTGACAAAAAAAGAATGTTACCTTGTGCAATGAAACCGGTGCATATGTGAAGCGGTCGATGAAAGTGCTCAATGATTTCCCTGTATAGTACAGAGTACTAACCAAAGGTGGTCACACACCTTTATGTGCAAAAGGTGTGCCTCCCCACTCCAGGTGTGTGGCCGCCATAGGCTAGTACTCCAATGAAAAGAAAAGATGGGGGCCACTAAAGTTAAATCAGAACGCTGTGGCAAAGTAAATAAAGAAAGGAGCGTGGCCGCTATAGTTAGGAGCGGACCGAGCTGGCAACATAACTAAAGAAAGTAGCGTTGCCATTATAGATAAAGCGGACTACACAGGCAAAGTAAATAAAGAAAGGAGCGCAGCTGCTATAGTTAAAGCGGACTGCGCTCGCAAAGTAAATAAAGAAAGGAGCTTGGCCGCTATAGTTAAAGTGGACCATGCTGCTGATGAAAAGGTGCAAGTTGGTTTTGTAAATATGACACTGCCGCCATTACTAAAAGAATATATATAAAAGTGGGCGCTGTGATGCATTGCAGGAAAGCATGTTGTGGGTGGAATAGGAGAAATCATTCAAAAAAATGGTACTCACAGACTAAATAAAACATACTGAGTAACAACACAAGTAAAAGTGCCAGTACTTATGGAAGGTTTCAAATGTAGAAAAGGTGGTACTAAGGAGGGACTACTAAGCCTATTCAATAGTCAAAATGCAACCATTTACAAAGGACAGTAACAGGAGCTGATTGAAAAGATGGGTGGAGCTTCAAGTCCATACCTGAATACAGCATGCCTCGGCGAGCAGCGCATGCGTTGCCCAGGCTCAAACTAAAGAACAAGTGATGGACAGAATGCTGAACAATGTCAAACATTCACCCAAGTACAGAGATCTGAGCCTAAATCCATCGTGTTTTGCTTCCCAAGCCATTCCAGTGTAAACCCTGAGATATGTATATCAGTCTTGACCCGGCTCCCCAGGAGAACAGTCCAGCCCGAAATGCCAGGCCAGGTCCTTCCTGGACCGAAAACAAGCATCCTGGGACCGGTTTCGGGGTATCACCCCTCAATAGGCAAGCTAGCTTGGCATGGAGAGCACAGGACTCAGGTCTAGTGGAATAAGTCATGGTGTTGGTAATTTATGATGTGGAAGGCATCCATGATTGTAAAGATGTGGTGAACCCTGACGGTGGTTATAAAATGGGGTTTGGGAGCAATAGAGATTACGGGGGCTGATTCCCTGGGTGTCCCTTGGCGGGATTGGGTTTATAGATCCTATCAATGGTACCTCGTCTTGAAAAGTTACCCTTAAGGCACAAACAAAGCCCTAATAGATCCCTCAATGCAGATGCATATCCTTTTCTCCCTCTTCACAGAAGTGTGACAACAGAAATGAGATTAAGCTAAATAATCTGAGAGGGGGCCAGAAGGGTTAAGTGACCCAACTTCAAATATGTTGGACTTTGTCATTTTGTTCAATCAGGAATTTGGTCCTCCAAATAAACATTTCATTCTATACTCTTTATTGGACATTGAGTCCTCACGACTGGTGACTAGCAGGGATATCGACAATGTTTAATTATTTTGCCCTGCTGCCCAGTTCTAAACTAACATTCAGCTCTAAGATTATTGTAATGCTATTCTTGAAGAGCGTTGATTACTTCTTGAAAAGGAGAATTCAAGTATTTTGTGACAGTCAGGGTTAGAGTTTATCTGTGATAGTCCTGAGTTGAATATCCAGGAAAGTTCCAGGAATTGGTATTAATGGGATCTGTTAACCCCAAGGCTATTGATGTCTCAGTAGGCAGATGCAAAAGGAAGAAAGTTATAAATGTTACGTAGTCAGTGGTATAGGGCCTGAGCAAGGGGATGATTTAACCAAAAAGAATTGAGTAGCAAGAACAATAAATGGAGCAAGTAACATTACAAAGTATCCTGTGTTGTGGAGGTAACCCCTGGGGAAATCTTGTATCTTGGAACATGGCAGGCCTAGGACAAGATGATTCAAAGTTGAACTCTGTAATGAATCTTAATCTCTTAATCTTATGTTTGCAGGAAAAGTGGACCTGCTCCGATTTTGTGTATTAGAATTTTGTTTTTTCCTGTGGAGCGGAACCGTCCACCAAAGGTCAAGCTTGTGGTGGTATTGTCATCTTGCTCAAAAGCAACATCAATTGAAAACAAAAAATCTTTGTCTATCCTTCAAACCTACGTCTTTTTTAAAAGATGGCTATTTTCAAAGAGAAAGGAGGGCTGTCATCTTTTTTCTTAGTTAATCTGTATATTCCTCTGTATATTCCCTTGCGCAAGTCGCAAGACTTCCTCATCAAATTCATGTTTGCATTTGTATGTAACATCAGTCAAACAGAGGAATGTCCCCTGGTATTTATCGTAGGAGACTTCAATGCCAAGGTACCTAATTCAGCATGTATGACCTTAAGTAATGCAGAAATGAATGAAGCTTGGTCTATTCCTGGTGAGATACTCCCCAAAAAAGATCTGAACAGAGAGGCGGTGCCTATTATTCCTAGATAACCTGAGATTACATGATTTAATTTTCCTGAATGGGAGATTTCCCAAAGATTTTCTTGCTTCTTATACTTTTCTTTTTGTCTGTGGTAAATCTCTAATTGATTATATGGTGGTGTCACTTCAAATGCTTAGGTTCTGTTCGCATTTGAAGATTTTTGGGACGGCTTTAAGTGACCATAGTATCCTCTCTGACTTAGTTGGTTTTGAGTTAAATGTTCTTGATTCTCGGAACACCCAGAGGGATAATATGACCTTCAATAAATCGAACAAGCGTTCCTTCTGGTCCTGTAATAAGATAAAGGTCTTGGGCCAGCGCCTCAAGGTAGCGACTTCGGGAACATTGGACATGCTCAAGCACAAACCTAAATCATGGGACGAAAGGGAGTTGATTGCCCTCTGTTCCTGTGGGAGTAAAGGCAAAGAACCTAAACCACCTAAAAGGACCACCTGGGCCATAAGAAAGGTAAATCAGAAAATAAACCTCCTAGTCAGGAAGCTATTTATTTCCTTTACAATTCCAAGACAGGGTAAAATTTACTGCTTCACGCGTAAGAGAGCTAGATTGAAAGTGATGGAACATAGAAAGGAAGAGTTCAGGAAGTGGATCAGCCGAGAACTCAAGGAAATACTGAACTGTAATTGCACAATATTGTGACTCCAGATTTACCTTAGAAGCGATTGTGATATTGGATGACTATTGGACCCAGTGTATTTCTGAGTTATACACATATAATCCATGCAGCAGTGACCTGCCTGTCTTAACCGCATGCGCGCTAGCGGAATTCCGCTCATGTGCTGAGATTTTTAAAACCGCACTTTACGTGACGAGCTGGGCTCGTCATCAGCGTGCGAGGAGGCTACGCCATGACGAGCCCAGCTCGTCATCAGCGTGGAAGGGGTTAAAGGTTGATGCAGATTCCTTACCTTTATATTGTCCACCTTCTGGTAAGGAGATCATGGGATTCATTAAAGGTGCAAGACCATCTGGTACCATAGGATCTGATGAAATCTTGATATCAATCATCAAGAAGGAGGTTCTCCTATGGGCTACCTTCTTATGTCCGCTATTTAATCTTTGCCCCCCTGTATAAAAAAATCCTTGAAAACTTCTACCAGTTATAGATAAATTAACCTTCTGGATGCGAACGGCAAATTATTTGCCAAAAGAATTCTACTCCATCACAAAGAGGGAGCATTTGAAAATAACATAATTCCTGCAGAGCCGGCTGGCTTTTGAAAAAACTGCGGTACCCTTGATAACATCACATGTTTACAAACAGACATATAAAGTACACAGCTGAGGAGCATGCCAGTGTACTCTACATTCATTATTTCTCCACAGCATTCAATAGGGTAGACTGGGGGAAGCTGTGGAGAAAATTGCTTCTGCTAGGAATTCCCTATCATCTTTTGAGGCTCATTATAGCTCTTCACTCCTCCAAGTGGACTCAAGTTTTGATGGGTGGAATCTAGGATTATCAAAGAGGGTGGTGACAAAGAACGATCTGAAGTAGGCGTTCCTGTTGGCTCTGCTGCTCTTTTCGCTCTATATATTTTCAGAGTAGGTTAGGCAAAGGGTACCACCCCTAAAATCAGTTCTATGGATGTATGCTGTCTTTTATATGCGGACAATGTAGTCCTGTTGGATTTAACACCAAGATGGCTCCAAAGGCGTCACAGCGTCTTCAAAGACTATGCATTGGAGCTTTTGTTAAAAAAACACCTCCAAGAGCAAAGATTTGTGTTTTAGAAAGAATGGTCAATCACAAAGGAGGGACTCTAGTTTTTTTTAACAGGTCCAGCATACGTGCCCAAGCTTAGTAAAGTTATAGAAAGTATGCTGTTCCTAATTACAAGACAAGGGAAAACTAGGGTAACCGGTTTTGCGTGGTCGTGAGATGTAGGAGGAAGGGATTCCTCCTCTTGGAATTTGGAGCCCTCACACACCCGGCTGGGAATAAAAGATCTCCGCCAAAGAGCCCCTCATAGGGAGCCCATCAGGTATTGCAGCGCCAAGCTGAAGAGGAGCAGCTCTATGATGAAGCATGACACCCAGCCGGGTGTGTGAGGCCCCCAAATCCCAAGAGGAGGAATCCCCGTCCTCCTACATCTCATGACCACGCAAAACCCATTCCCCTAGTTTTCCCTTGTCTAGTAATTAGGAACAGCATAATTTCTGTATGTGAAGAAAGAATGGTGCCAGAATGAGGCAAAATGTTAACTGCTTTTTGGATAATATCAAGACAGAAGAAGTGCAATTTTAACCTTACTTATTTTGGATTTGTTCCAGTAATTGTAGCAATAATGATCATATAAACCATTGTAAAAGTAAGGCACTCTCCCAAGCTTCTGCAACCAATATGTAGTATAAAAGTTGTGGGAAAAGGCACAATGCAAACATTCTGTCTACGTATGCCTGTGAAGTAATGGACATGTGTCACTGGACCTTTTTTGACATAGTGATGGGGGGGCTTTGGTGTCAAATCTGTAATCTGAAGTCTTCTTTCTACATTGATTCTTCAACTCGAATTTGGGTTGCGCTTCACTGTTGTGCTTGTTATGGCAGTAGTTCTGGGGTGAGGCAATGACTGCTTTGAAGTGAAACAGGGTGACTTAGAGCGGCACTGCAACATGGAATTTTCAATATTTTGAGAGAGAAAAGTATTTTTTTGCCTCTTTTATAAAAACAATGGAAATGTTTGAGATCGCTATAAATGAAGATTCCCCTCTTGCAAAATTCCTTTTAAAAAGCTTACTTTGTTTAGAGGGAGCATGAAAAGAGTTATTTCACACAGCAGGAGATAAATATGGTTGTTATAGAAAGTAGACTATGTAAAAATCCTCAAACCTTCCTTACCTGAAACCATCCCCTTGGAGTACAAATAATTATTTTGCTATTAAGACTTATCTTGCTCCCTCTAAGTGTGATCACAGGAATATGGGAAGGGATGCCGAAGGAAAACTGACTTTGTGAATTTTGTTTTAAATATATTAAAGATCTACATACATCATGTGGTTTTCGTGTGCCCAGATTTCAATTTTGCATGTCGTCACTTTTTGCAACTGATTTTCTTAAAGTACAAGATTGATTCGACAGTCAAGGCTTGTTAATGTCTATTTTCCCTCCTCCATCCCACCACTGAAATGATCTGAACAATCATTTTTAACTTTTTAAATGTTTACATTTTTGCAGGTATGTGCATTTATGCATTTTAGTACTTTGTTACTGAGTACTATTGTATCGTAATTCTAATCAAGCTGTCAAATGTATATGTTTAATTTGCACTTTACATACTGTGATTGTTTGGATTCTATTTTGTGTGTATTAACACTTTTGCACTTCATTATTTATTTGCAATGAATTGTATATTTTAATCATGCCGTTATACATCCCATTTGCACTTTACACATTGTAACTTTTTAGATTTCTGTATTGTTGTCACAGTAATGCCTGCAGAAATGCTATATTTGATGCACTTTTGTAGTGGTCCTCAGTCGAGTATATTAGCATCTCTGCACGCTATTATTGAGTTGCACTGAACTGTAAATTCTAATTATGCAGTTATATGTCCCATTTTCATTTCATATATTGTGTTTTTTAGAATATTTTATTGTTGTCACAATAAGGACTGTGTATATGTTTATAATTGATGTATTTTGTTATTTCTTATGTGTAACTCAGTTGAGTTCTAAAACAAATAAAATATTTATTGATTGTACAACTGGTAGTATGTTGGAATAGAAGTGTGTTAGCTGAGTTATCTATGCATTGTAAGTATTAAGTTAGCATTTGCAGCACCAATTTATTTCCAGCCGCCATTTTGAGTCATGATTGAAATTAACTTCGGTCTCTCTCATGTTCTGCTCCAGCTAAAAACAACTGCAATTGTTTTCATTTCTCCAAGGTTGAGCTTCGCTGTTCTAATGAATACACTGTCTTTCTCTGTACAAACCTTTCCCTCACTAGATAGGCCTGCTCCCACCCTTAGAGCGGAGGGTGCCGGCAGGAGTGACCATGACGCTGAGATAGCATGTACCCGGTCTCAGGATCGAAACCCATCCTTCTGTATCTCCTTTGTTCACTAGCTACCAACTGGAAATTTCCAGTCACAGCATGTTTTTAATGGTTTTGAACTATACTTATTGTATCACCATGCTTGCTGAAGTCAGTCCCTTTGCAGTAATCCAAGTAAGCTGGTCAGACCGGACTCCACTAAAGTGTATCCTGAAAAAAGCTTACTTAGTTTGTATTCTCTACTGTCTGACCGACTCTTCATTTGTATTGAAGGCTGAGAGGTGGTCGTGAGTGACCCGGCTCACCCTAATCGGGTCACTACCTTCAAGTATGAACTCACTAAATTGAAAGTGCTTTCATACAGGATAATGAAGAAAAAGGAGTTTTGTTGAAATAAAATATTTGCCCAAAGTCAGACAATTTAAGCGAGGAAGTCGCCATTTATCCAGGTTTTCTGGTTTCACTTTCTACAAATCAGCTACTAAACGGGTATTTGTATTTCCCATATTTATGCTAGTGCTTTGTTTTTACCTCTTTGTGCATTTTGCGGTACTTTTTATGTAGCATGAACTCAACCTAATCGTATTGGAGCACTTTGCAGAAGCACTAGTTACATTAGCAGCTCAGCTCAGCACCATGTGACTCTGGGCAATAGCTCACTTAATTTCCACCACAGCCCCCAGCGCTTGAGACCTGTAAGGGTGAGTAGTTCGTGCTTTACAAATACTGATGTCGTTCGTGCTTCACAAATACTGATTTTTTTTTTTTTTTAGATAGGCTTCTATATCTGTAACATTCCATTTTGGCTCCTGCTCTCTTCTCTTTGTGTAAATGGCTTTTGTTGCCAAATGTCCTCTCTTTCATGAAGAATACTTCTACTTCCTTCTTCAGATCTTTGGCTTCATTAACCTTCTTCACCCAGGATATTGGATTGCTCGTTGGCTTTTGACGATTTCACCACCTCTTCTAGGGATGGGTTACCCATGACCCACAGATGTTTCTTGAATTTTCCTTATATTGGTATTCAGCATCAGTTGATCCCTGATCAGTTCATCGGTCATCATACCGACATTGCAGGTGGTGAAAAGGCTTCTCAAAGCTGTTAAGAATTCATCAAAACATTAATTTACCCTTTGTTTCCTGGTATAAAAGTGGTATTTTTCCAGGGTGGTACTAATAGTAGGTTTAGACCTTATTTCTAATTGCAACATTGCCTTCTCAAATTCATCTAGATCCGCCTCCACATTGGGCGATTGTACTCTGCGAAGCGATCTGAAAATTTCTTGACCATCTGAACCTAGTGGGTGGAGTAAGATGCCTTTTACCCTTTCAATAGGCATCTTGTCGGCGTCTATGGCTGTTAGATAGGTAGTAAACTCTTCTTTGCACCTTTTCCAGGCAACTGGTGGATCTCCTTTGGTCTGTAAAAATTTGTGATGCAGATCAAATTGCATCATGACGTTGTTATATTTATGAAATAAGTAATGAGTCTCACAATGGTAACTGTACTTGAGGTAACTCGCTTTGTTAACCAATAATGAATAAGGATTCACCATTTGCTCTTTACATATGATAATGAATGTAACTAGGGATGCAGCAGAAAATTGCAAAAGAAACCTGTAGTGCTCTTAGGTTGACAGATAAAAGTACCTTGCTCTTCACATGTGATAATGAATGTAACTAGAGATGCATCAGAAAACTTTAGCGCACAACAGTTGACAGGTAAAAGTACTTTGCTCAATTGAAGTTTAGTTTTGCACAAGTAATATTAAAGCATATCTCCTCTGCTAAAGGTCTGAAGCAAGTATGGCAACTTACGGTATAAAGGTCTGAAGCGAGTATGGCAACTTATGGTATAACCTGACAACAATTCAGTTTGATCCAGTGTATATTAGCAATGGCATTGTTTCCGCCCAATGTCTTTATCTACGAGCCCTTTTTACACCTCTCTGCAGCGCAGCTCTGTGGCGCTTACTGGAGGTAGCTGGTGGGCTAGTTGCACCCCAGGGACCCTCAGTATTCAAGGGGAGTTAATCCCCCAACTTAAAACGCGCCACAGGGCGCGTTTGCACAGTGGTGAAGGGAGGGGACTGGCCAGAGTTCACATGTGTGCCAACACACCCTGTGATGCGGTTTAGGTCGGGGAATTAATTCCTTTTCAATACTGAAGGTCCCTGGGGGCCAACTAGCCCACCAGCTACCTCCAGTAAGCGCCACGGAGCTGCGTTGCAGAGTGTTGTAAAAAGGGGCGTGGCCTCTGAACACCTCTCTGCAACGCAGCCTCCTGGTGCATACTGGAGGTACCTGGTGGGCTAGTTGGCCCCCAGGGGACCTCAGGATTTAAGGGCATTTAATCCCGCAACTTAAAACGCGCATAGGGCATGTTTGCACACATGTCCCTTCAGGCCCCCCGTGATGTCATTTGAGATGTCATCAGTGATGTCATCAGTGATGTCACTGACCATGTCATGAATGATGTAATATGTGACATCATCAGCAGTGGATTGCGGGTGCGCAAGTTATAGTTAGTACAACTACCTATAACAGGGGAATTTCAATGGTTTTGTGCGACTGAAATGTCCAACTAACTATAACACCCCTAAAACCTGTGTTTTTTTCCTCTGTACTACTTTCTTCCAACGGTTCACTGCTCAGAACCAAAAAAGGCATGAACTCCACTTAATAAGTGCAATCTTTAGTTTATTTTTCTGTGCATAGCCGCCATGACGTGTTTCATATATATATATATATTCACAGAAAAAACCATAGGTTATAGACCATATATAGTTAGGAATTTGCATTTACAAAACCTTGAAAATTCACTGAAAAAACCATAGGTTATAGACCATATATTGTTAGGGATTAGCATTTAAAAAACCTTATTTTATTTGCACAAAACCATTGAAATTCCATATATAGTTAGTTGCACTAACTATATATCGCGGACCCGCAATCCACTGCTAATGATGTCACATATTACATCATTCATGACATGGTCAGTGACATCACTGATGACATCACTGATGACATCTCAAATGACATCACTGATGACATCACTGATGACATCACTGATGACAACACCCAGTGACTGTATGTTTCTGTAAAGTTAAAATATGTCTTACATATTGAAGAATGAGTGGATGTATAAGTGTCTGGATGAAGGATTTAGTAGGTGCATGACTAACTGTATGAGAGAATGATTAAATGTGTCTCACTGAGTGTATGGGTTAGTGATTAAAGTGTCTTAATTTGGCAATCATTATTTATGTTGTTCTGTAAAGTGCTGCATGTTTAAATCAGTAGCTATATCAGTAACTATATGGGTTATTGAATGGTTGCCCAAGTATTTGTATGGGAGACTGAGTATGTGTGTGGGTGGCTGGGAGGTGTATAACTCTGTGCATAGATGTGTGAGCAGTTGATTCCCTAGGTGTATGGGTTCAAAAGTGCATGTAGAAACAGCTGTATGGACAGTTGACTGTGTGCATGAGTATATTGGTGAGTGAATGGATATCTCAGTGCTACATGTCAAAGTAAGTACATATGTAAAACACACTCCATGTGAGAGTTGACATATATAAATAACTGAACATAAGAGCCAGTGAATGTGTGAGTGGCTGTATGAATCATTGTGAACTTGTATCAAGGATTGTATAAGAGAGTAAATATGTGTTACTATATGTTTGAATAAGTAAGGTGTGTATAACTGTATAGTTGAGGAAATGGAGATGTGATTGATTCTTTGCATGACTGACTAGGTGTGTGAGTAACTCCATGGATGTGTGACAGTCTGTGAGTGCCTGTTTACACTGAGTGTATCTAAGGTTATATTAGAGTCTGAAGATGTATTATCACATAAATGATATCATCAGTGATGTAATCAGTAATGTCAAATGAGATGTCAGTGATGTCATCAGTGATGTCATTTGAGATGTCATCAGTGATGTCATCAGTGATGTCATTTGAGATGTCATCAGTGATGTCATCAGTGATGTCACTGACCATGTCATGAATGATGTAATATGTGACATCATTAGCAGTGGATTGCGGGTCCGCGATATATAGTTAGTGCAACTAACTATATATGGAATTTCAATGGTTTTGTGCAAATAAAATAAGGTTTTGTAAATGCAAATTCCTAACTATATATGGTCTATAACCTATGGTTTTTTCTGTGAATTTCATTGGTTTTTTAAAAGCTAATATCTATAGCTGTAAAATATATTCTTTATTAAGTGACGTATCACGTAGCCCGTGAGACGCCTCATGATGCATCGCATAACCGTGACGTATCGTCTCTGCAGCGCAAACCAAACCCAAAACGTAAGCGCGCCAGAACACGCTTAAAGATATATATATATTTTTTTAACCTTAATTAGACAAAATCCACACGTGCACATATCACAAACGTTCAAAAAACACAATATGTCGGACTCCCGTTACGCTGCCGGTTAGCTGCCCGGTTAACGTACCAGGAAGCACCTTTACAGCGAAAAATCGCAATTTTTTTTTTCTTTTGCCCCGCAGGGAACTTTAATAGCCCCCTCATCAATCCTAGGGGTTCAGGAGGGGTCTGCCTTACCCCTTTCATTCATTTACACCTTTTTTTTTCCACCTCTTGTCTCTCGATCCTACCGAGAGACAAGATGGCGGCCGCTCCGGACTGTTTACAATGTTGACAGCCAATCAGCTACTCCTCAGACTCCCGTTACACTGCCGGTTAGCTTCCCGGTTAGCTGTCCGGTTAGCTGCCCGGTTCGCGTACCAAGACGCGTCTCTACGGCGAAAAAATCGGATTTTTTTTTTTTTTTGGCCCGCGTGGCTTTATAATATCCCCCTCATCAATCCTATGGGGTCAGAAGGGGTCTACCTTGCCCTCTTTCCTTCATTTCCCCCTTTGTTTTGGTCTCCTCTTGTCTCTCGATCCTACCGAGAGACAAGATGGCGGCCGCTCCGGACTGTTTACAATGTTGACAGCCAATCAGCTACTCCTCAGACTCCCGTTACACTGCCGGTTAGCTTCCCGGTTAGCTGCCCGGTTAGCTGCCCGGTTCGCTTACCAAGACGCGTCTCTACGGCGAAAAAATCGGATTTTTTTTTTTTTTTTGGGGCCCCGCGTGGCTCTATAATATCCCCCTCATCAATCCTAGGGGGTCAGAAGGGGTCTACCTTGCCCCCTTTCCTTCATTTCCCCCTTTGTTTTGGCCTCCTCTTGTCTCTCGATCCTACCGAGAGACAAGATGGCGGCCGCTCCGGACTGTTTAGAATGTTGACAGACACCGGAGAGCCAATCAGCTTCGCTTCGCAAAGTTCCGATACGCGAAAAGTTCGCTAACCGGAGCGCTACCCGGAGCGCTGTTACAGATATATATCTTGTTTTAAATGTTAATTTCTCAAAATCCACTGAAGCACATATATTGAGACCTAGCAAAGGCACATCGGGCTAACAGTCCCTACAATTTTGCCAAGTTTCGTGGAAATCCATTCAGCCGTTCGGGCTAAAAGTGAGGCCAACTGCCCTATGGAAATTAACATGGGAAAAACACGTTTTGGGACCCCCCTTTTTTCTCGGCCCCCCCTTGACGAACCCCCCCCAAATTTCCAGGAGCTGCTCAGAAACAAAATGTGCCATTTTCCTGAAAATTTCAGCCAATTCCGTCCACAAACGCCAAAGTTATTAGGCATAGAATTTTCAAAAGTTCCATAGAGAAAAAATCCTAACTATATATACCTACTGGCTATCGCCAGTAGGTAATATATATATATATATATATATATATATATATATATATAAATAATCGAGTAACCCTGCAGAGTTCTTGTTCGACTGGTACCCCTTTTTGCCGCCCCTCAACTCTAGCCTGTTCAGGGAGACATCTTGGGGCCACTACTCACATGAGCACAGAACTCCAATCATGTGAAAAACTAGTATCTATAAATATGATTATTAAATGACAGAATAAATAAGATGTATTCATCTGAACATGGTCATAATCTGATGATTCAAGAGTTTTACTGTAGAAATATGTAAGCAAATTAAAGTTTCACCTGATGTACTTTCAGTGCCCCCAACATTATTTCTTACATAGGTAATGTGCTATTTGCTTGTTCAGTCCAATTCCAAGGTCCGTAAACCAGAATGGGGCACCAGTTGTGCATGTTGGAAATACTAAACCCTCCACCACTTAAAATGTACTTGCATGTTTCACTATACTAATTCAACACTTATCCTCTATGGATCCTGGAGTAGCGTGCTACCCGCCGAAAATGCGCTTCGACGAATCGTCAGGGGTAGTAAGCGCTATATAAATGCAATTACAATACAATACAAAATGCAATACAACACATCACACATGCACAACCAAACAAGCATTGGCAAATGAATACATCTAGTATTGGATGTCAGGTGACTGGCTTTGCAAAAATGTCAATGTTTTTGCAAACCTGACAACATTCAAAAATGGCTGCGCATGCATACTTGCAGATGCACAACTGGACGTCTTTGAATGATTTTGTGATAAAGTTTTACAAAAACCTTTAAAGATGGACTCAATTGCATGCATTTGTTTGAGCATACGTATATAAGTATGGTCATTTAGGAATGAGTTGGAACACCTTTCAAAACATGGCACCCATAAGCAGTGCGTGCATGGAACACGAACTTCAAGCAAAGGAGAAGGTCTGATAGTAGTGCTGGGCCCTCGCAAAGCTTACATTTGTAAAAAAACTTTAAACAAAAATGAAATAAAAAAAAGAGCATACACCACCCCACAAGTCCCTGCCCTGGTATTCAAATGGACGGTTTTCTCCCTGGGTAATAACACTGTGCTTTGGATGAATGTCATCACTCATAGAGAGTGGACCCACCTGCTCAAATGGGCCAACCAGGCACCCATGTTGTAAGCTGTGGTGGACGGAAGTAAACTGTGAATGGCTGTTGAACAGACTTAAGGATGAAGAGAGCTGCCAGAAAGTTCAATGAGTAACTATATGGTAATTATGTAATCTTATATTAAAAAATAAAAGGTCTTGGCTAATACCACAATGAAAACACTCGTCATCTACACTATTGCATTTCAAAAACAGCCCTCAAACTCTCACCAAATCCTGATGGATGACTCCCGGTAACCAACCCTCTTTAGTCACCTCACAACTCCACAAACAACGACACCAGTAGCAGCAAGTGAACAGACAAGTTCATGGTGTATCCATTCATTCTAATGATACTCTGTATTCATTTCTGAAAAATAGATGCTAATTATACTCTGAGTTCACTTCTGAAAATTGTAAAGCATTATTATGGTAGTCGATTATAAATTAAAAACAAAACTTTGAAAACACAGTCTGAAAACTTCATTTTGAAAATAAAAATCATGAAAATGCAGTATCATACATCCTTGACATACATTAATTACAAGTTCAGAAATATGGGCAAAAACTAAACCCATAAGTAAGATTTAGTTAAAAACTGTAGAGTAGCCCACACACTGATCCCAACAATATCCTAGGAGCTGATGTACAAAGCCCTTTTTAGGTCGCAAACCTTACAATTCGCAAAATCACAGGGTTTGCGATCACAAAATTGCTAAGGTTCTCTTGTACTTAGGAGTTTTGTTGGTACAAAGCCCAATACAGGATCTGCAACCGAAAACGCCATTTTACAACATGCAAAAGCCTTTTACAAGTCAGAAAAGTCTTTGTGATTCGCAAAACGGGTTTTATAATTCACTCCAAATCAGAGCTGCGAGGGAGAGTGAAAGGGAAGTCCCCTCCTAAATACGATGTTCACATTGACATGTGTCTGATTTGCAAGCTCAATTGCAGCTGCAAACCTTTGATCAGACACGGACACCCGAGCTGGAGTGGTACCTGATTTAAAAAGTTGAAGTTTCCCAGTGTCATCTTGCCCTTTGTGTATCCTTTCGCTCGGCGGAAGCAGGTTGACCTCTGCATGGTTCCTAGTGCCTTCCAAACTGAAAAACATTTTGTCAAAGCAGCACCTGTTCCCTTAAAAATGTTTCTCCTTTGGTAACGCGAACGCAGGGATGGAGGTCTGCTGTCCCTTGTTGGGCACCGTCCCTGAGTCTGTGGTAAATCGCAAGGAGTCCCTAATTACGAACCGTTCTCCTAATATTTATCAGTGAAGTCGTTTTGTGATCATTGCAAATGGACGTTTTGTGACGTGACCTACTAGTATATTAATGCATCACACTGATTGAAGCAAGTGTGCACTCAGTATTTACGACCTGCCTGTCCGTACCTCAGACCCCTGATTCTTAGCCTAATCCTAAATCAATATTTAGCCAAGACCCATCCCTGACCTCAGGGCTAAGGATAACTCCTCTAATCCTGACTATAATCAAGGCCTGGGCAGAAAATTCCGTTTCGCTCGCAGAATTTGCGGAATTTGGGTAATTTCGCGTTCCGCAGAGAATCCAAAATAGGCCAAAATTCTGCGCTCCGCGACTTTGCAAAATTTTTTGCTTGTTCGCGTTCTCAAATGTGTGTTACCCCGAGCACGCAAACAGCGGTTGCGAACAATAAAAACGCATTGTGAAAAAGCAATTCTGCATGTTCGGGGAATTTCTGCATGTTTGCAGAGATTTTTTACCGTTTTGCGGAGTATTGCGTAGCGCGATTACGCAAATTGCGTCCACCCCTACTATAATCCGCCCAAAACCAGGCCTGTACTGAAGTGCAGCACTAACCTGTAGCCCAATCGTGTACCTTACTCACAACATCAGTGTCCAGGCGTTTCCAATGGTTTTTAGGTCTCACCTGAGCCAGCCGCATGCGCTGCTCAGCGAGACTTTTAGTAAGGCTTTTCCACGCTCAACACACACACTTACGTGTGCTTTTTTTTTTAGCACCCGCGATTGGCCTTTGCATGCGTCTTTCTAAGAAAGACAGCACACAATTGGCCAGGGGCGGATGCATGTCCCGCCTTCTCTGTTCTGTGGCCTAGTGTGCTCAGAAGCGAGCATGAGCGCCATCTGTTTCCAATGATCGTGCCTGTTAATTGGAATCATATGACAGTCTTCTCCTACAGATGGCGGGCACAAGCCTGATCGTGTGCGCACCATTTCCGGTCCTGTTTTCTTTCTGTGGGGCGGGGGTTGTTTAAGGTTCTGCATTCTAACGCTGTTTCAAAACAAGTGTTACTTTAATGAGGATGGATGAAAGCGATAGACTTTAATGTCACTATACAGTAGTAGTTACGAAAATCTCAAGTGACATTTTCAGACAATCACAAGTAAAATCTGTTTCTTGAAATCGGCGGTAGCAGAACCAGTGTTTCTCTATGCAGACTTATTCCGCTTGCCCTGAAAGACCTTGCAACTATAAGCGTCCAGCTGTCACCTGTCTGAGACTAACTCCAGACAATGGACCTGCAATAAATGACGCACCCCAGAGTTGACATGGCTTTGGGCCACAACCCGGCATACCAGCACTTTTTCAGCCACGGCAATTCCTAACTTCCCCATGACTCAGAATTTCTTTCTCTGTGCCGGGCGGCACAGCAGCAGACTTAGGACGTCACTTCTGCACCCCAGTGCACAGGGTACGACGGGAACTGTGGTTCTTCATTAGCCACAACAGAAACGTTGTCTGTCACCGTATACTTGCAGATGTTTCCCATCAGACGCCGCGCAGCTTTGAAATAGACATAGGTCTCTGCCCTCTGAGATAACTCCTCTCCACTAACTCATGGCTAGCTACAGACTGTTTGTTAATTACATAACAGCTTCCGCTGCACCTTCTTCAAGTCCCTAATTTTACAACCATGCAGATGCAAAGACCCCCCACCCTGCTCCGTCACAAGCGCCCCACCCCGCTCCATCACAACACCCTGCTCCACCTCAAGCACCCACCACCCTGCTCCATCACAAGCGTCCCTCCCGCCCTGCTCCGTCACAAGAGCCCCCCACCCTGCTCCGTCACAAGAATCCCCTGCCCTGCACCGTAACAGGCATCCCCAGCCCTGCTCCATCACAAGCGCCACCCTGCCCTGCTCAATCACAAGAGCCGCCCTGCTCCATCACAAGCGCCCCGCTCCGTCACAAGCTCCCCACTGCGCTGTCACAACACCAAGCTCCACCACAAGCACCCACCATCCTGCTCCATCACAAGCGTCCCCCGCACTGCTCGGTCACAAGTGCTGCACGCCCCCACGCTATCACAACACCATGCTCCACCGCAAGCACCTACCACCCTGCAAGCACCTACCACCCTGCTCGTCACAGGGATCAACCGCTCAACAGCACCCCACGCTCCATTGCTAGCATTTGTTGACTTGAAATATGGAGACGGAGAGTCCTCTGTGGGTACCACACTAGAAGCATGTGGGTGTGGTGGTGTCCATGTCCTGTGAGGCATCTTAAGAAGAAGGGTACACATGTTGAAAGGGAGCTACCTCTGAAAGGCCAGTTAGTCATTTCAGAGATTGAAAGCCTAGTTCACATGTACTGTACATCTAGCTCATTTCCTTTGTTTAGAACAGTGTTAAATGTAAATGTAGTATTTGTAAAGCGCGAACAACTGCCCGAGGGCACCAAGGTGCTGGGGGCCGTCAGGAAGATTAAGCAAGCTAATGCCTAGAGTAACATGGTGCTGAGCTGACCTGCCGCCAGAGCTGGGGATAGAACCGCGAACCCCCTGGTCCGGAGTCAGGCGCCCTGGCCACTGCACCACACCTCTTCCACTTGTTCTTGTCAAAGAAGCATATCAAGATAAACTGAGTTTCAAACATTAAATTTACCAGAGTTTGCAGTCATACGTAACGTTACATTTATTTTCATTGGGAAATTAAATAGATCTGAAATATCAGCATTGTTTATTTCTGGACTGTCACACGGCAGGTGAATGTATTTGCGCTTATTTGAATAGTTCAGGAGGAAGATGTTGAGGATGAAGGGGGGCGGCATGGTAATTAAGACATATTATTGATATAGTACCGGAGACGTCACTGTCAAGGCTCAAAAGATCAAGGGTGCACTCTCACAATACACAAAGGTTGCAACCTAGTAGAAAGCTTGTAAATCAGAGTGGAGGCATGAGAACACAATCACAGTGCAGGGCGAATTTGGGTATAGCCAAGAAAAGAAAAGAAAATCCAAATGAGCAAAAAAAACATTACACCTACTCAATTTAACATCAATACACACCACATAATACCACACGCTGCCACATAAATCAATGCTACATAATTAGACTGCACTCAATGCAACATACACTCCACACAATACCACTCAGTGCCACATAATTATATACAACATAATGACACTACACTCAATGCAACATACACTCCAAACAATACCACTCCGTGCCACATAATTATATGCTACATAAATACACTGCATTCAATGCAACATACCCTACAAATAATACCACTAAGTGCCACATAATTACACGACACATGCGAGTACAAAAAAATAGAAGACATTTTTTTAATAAAACCTTTTTTTAATAAGGTTTTTCAGTTATATATAATGTCATCTTCGTTTCTATAAAGGTAACAAAAATGCTTAACACTTTTTATTATAACTTTTTAACATAATGTACAGCAGCCACAATGCTCTACAACATAGCCCAAAATTCTGCCTAAATACATAGGTCCCAAGGGCGAGACCTATTGGCTATACCAATGCTTGTTAAAATATTATCTTTCAGATGTAACTTTTTTTAGTTTTTAAGGTCATTTTTTTTTTTATCAGACACCAACTGTGAGGGCTTCAATAGAGTAACACTGGCATATAGAATTCCAAATTAAATTACTGTCAGCCTGTTTCCTGCAGCCTCCCCCAACGCCCGCCCCCTCTTCCGCTTTCTCAGAAAGACAGGTTTGGGTGTCAGCCAGGAATAGTGGCAGCCGGCGAGCGGCAGGGATCTTTGTAATACGGAAAGTGGCACTTAATATAGCACCAGAAAGTCAAGGTCACAGCCCGGCGCTGGCGGGCTCCTTCCAGCGCTGGACACACCAGCCGCTATCCTGCACACTGCCCCCACTCTCACATAACCCTCACAGTGAACGTGTCCATTGCCGTGCACATTCGAAACAAGACAAAAACACACTTTCCTGGCATGGCAAGTCATGCTAGTATTAAAAAACATAAGTGCGTAATGAATACATTGTGCACGTAATTCCCGGTCGGTTTCCAAAGAAATACTACTTAGCCCCGTGTCATCTCGTCTGGTGATATGCAGGGACCGGCATTCTCCCCCAGAACTTCTCTGAGAATGAGGGAGGGTGTTGCTTGTGTTTTGAGGAGCTCTGCATACCCCTTTTAACCCGGTAAATATTCACAGGAATGCGCCTGTTCTCCTCACACTGCCCATGAGTATCAGAGCGCCTGCCCCAAAACCAGGCTCGCAGCCTGACCTTGTAATGGCAGAAACGAAGCTTCCATCACCTTACACACCTTCTCACGGAGTACACAATGCTTCACCCTGTACATATACCGTAGTTTGTGTACTTCCCACAGTGCAGTATTGAATAATCCTTTATCAATCAATCAATCAGGATTTATAAAGCGCTGCTAATCACCCTGTAGAGTATGCAGGCGCTTATACACCGTCTCACCGTGTAGACACTGCTTCGCCCTG
The DNA here is from genome assembly GCF_964263255.1 of Lissotriton vulgaris. Taxonomy (NCBI): domain Eukaryota; kingdom Metazoa; phylum Chordata; class Amphibia; order Caudata; family Salamandridae; genus Lissotriton; species Lissotriton vulgaris. Next base: position 467,681,407 of record NC_141698.1, read on the forward strand.
TACATATACCGTAGTCTGTGTACTTCCCACAATGCAGTATTGAACAATCCTTTATCAATGAATCAATCAATCAAGATTTATAAAGCGCTGCTAATCACCCTGTGGGGTATGCAGGCGCTTACACAGCGTCTCACCGTGTACACACTGCTTCGCCCTGTACATATACCGTAGTCTGTGTACTTCCCACAAAGCAGTATTGAACAATCCTTTATCAATGAATCAATCAGGATTAATAAAGCGCTGCTAATCACCCTGTGGGGTATGCAGGCGCTTACACACCGTCTCATCGTTTACACACTGCTTCGCCCTGTACATATACCGTAATCTGTGTACTTCCCACAATGCAGTATTGAACAATCCTTTATCAATGAATCAATCAATCAGGATTTATAAAGCGCTGCTAATCACCCTGTAGGGTAGCAGGCGCTTACACACCGTCTCACTGTGCACACACTGCTTCGCCCTGTACATATACCGTAATCTGTGTACTTCTCACAATGCAGAATTGAATAATCCTTTATCAATCGATCAATCAGGATTTATAAAGCGCTGCTAATCACCCTGTAGGGTATGCAGACGCTTACACACCGTCTCGCCATGTACACACTGCTTCGCCCTGTACATATACCGTAGTCTGTGTACTTCTCACAATGCAGATCTGAATAATCCTTTATCAATCAATCAGGTTTTATAAAGCGCTGCTAATCACCCTGTAGGGTATGCAGGCGCTTACACACCGTCTCACCGTTTACACACTGCTTCGCCCTGTACATATACCGTACTCTGTGTACTTCCCACAATGCAGTATTGAACAATCCTTTATCAATGAATCAATCAATCAAGATTTATAAAGCGCTGCTAATCACCCTGTAGGGTATGCAGGCGCTTACACACCGTCTCACCGTGTACACACTGCTTCGCCCTGTACATATACCGTAGTCTGTGTACTTCCCACAAAGCAGTATTGAACAATCCTTTATCAATTAATCAATCAGGATTAATAAAGCGCTGCTAATCACCCTGTGGGATATGCAGGCGCTTACACACCGTCTCATCGTTTACACACTGCTTCGCCCTGTACATATACCGTAGTCTGTGTACTTCCCACAATGCAGTATTGAACAATCCTTTATCAATGAATCAATCAGGATTAATAAAGCGCTGCTAATCACCCTGTGGGGTATGCAGGCGCTTACACACCGTCTCATCGTTTACACACTGCTTCGCCCTGTACATATACCGTAGTCTGTGTACTTCCCACAATGCAGTATTGAACAATCCTTTATCAATGAATCAATCAATCAAGATTTATAAAGCGCTGCTAATCACCCTGTAGGGTATGCAGGCGCTTACACAGTGTCTCACCGTGTACACACTGCTTCGCCCTGTACATATACCGTAGTCTGTGTACTTCCCACAATGCAGTATTGAACAATCCTTTATCAATGAATCAATCAATCAAGATTTATAAAGCGCTGCTAATAAACCTGTAGGGTATGCAGGCGCTTACACACCGTCTCACTGTGCACACACTGCTTCTCCCTGTACATATACCGTACTCTGTGTACTTCTCACAATGCAGAATTGAATAATCCTTTATCAAATCGATCAATCAGGTTTTATAAAGCGCTGCTAATCACCCTGTAGGGTATGCAGGCGCTTACACACCGTCTCGCCGTTTACACACTGCTTCGCCCTGTACATATACCGTACTCTGTGTACTTCTCCCAATGCAGAATTGAATAATCCTTTATCAATCGATCAATCAGGATTTATAAAGCGCTGCTAATCACCCTGTAGGGTATGCAGGCGCTTACACAGCGTCTCACCGTGTACACACTGCTTCGCCCTGTACATATACCGTAGTCTGTGTACTTCTCACAATGCAGAATTGAATAATCCTTTATCAATCGATCAATCAGGATTTATAAAGCGCTGCTAATCACCCTGTAGGGTATGCAGGCGCTTACACACCGTCTCGCCGTGTACACACTGCTTCGCCCTGTACATATACCGTACTCTGTGTACTTCCCACAATGCAGTATTGAACAATCCTTTATCAATGAATCAATCAATCAAGATTTATAAAGCGCTGCTTATCACCCTGTAGGGTATGCAGGCGCTTACACAGCGTCTCACCGTGTACACACTGCTTCGCCCTGTACATATACCGTACTCTGTGTACTTCCCACAATGCAGTATTGAACAATCCTTTATCAATGAATCAATCAGGATTAATAAAGCGCTGCTAATCACCCTGTGGGGTATGCAGGCGCTTACACACCGTCTCATCGTTTACACACTGCTTCGCCCTGTACATATACCGTAGTCTGTGTACTTCCCACAATGCAGTATTGAACAATCCTTTATCAATGAATCAATCAATCAAGATTCATAAAGCGCTGCTTATCACCCTGTAGGGTATGCAGGCGCTTACACAGCGTCTCACCGTGTACACACTGCTTCGCCCTGTACATATACCGTAGTCTGTGTACTTCCCACAAAGCAGTATTGAACAATCCTTTATCAATGAATCAATCAGGATTAATAAAGCGCTGCTAATCACCCTGTAGGGTATGCAGGCGCTTACACAGCGTCTCACCGTGTACACACTGCTTCGCCCTGTACATATACCGTACTCTGTGTACTTCCCACAATGCAGTATTGAACAATCCTTTATCAATGAATCAATCAGGATTAATAAAGCGCTGCTAATCACCCTGTAGGGTATGCAGGCGCTTACACAGCGTCTCACCGTGTACACACTGCTTCTCCCTGTACATATACCGTACTCTGTGTACTTCCCACAATGCAGTATTGAACAATCCTTTATCAATGAATCAATCAGGATTAATAAAGCGCTGCTAATCACCCTGTAGGGTATGCAGGCGCTTACACACCGTCTCACCGTTTACACACTGCTTCGCCCTGTACATATACCGTACTCTGTGTACTTCCCACAATGCAGTATTGAACAATCCTTTATCAATGAATCAATCAATCAAGATTTATAAAGCGCTGCTTATCACCCTGTAGGGTATGCAGGCGCTTACACAGCGTCTCACCGTGTACACACTGCTTCGCCCTGTACATATACCGTAGTCTGTGTACTTCCCACAAAGCAGTATTGAACAATCCTTTATCAATGAATCAATCAGGATTAATAAAGCGCTGCTAATCACCCTGTGGGGTATGCAGGCGCTTACACACCGTCTCATCGTTTACACACTGCTTCGCCCTGTACATATACCGTAGTCTGTGTACTTCCCACAATGCAGTATTGAACAATCCTTTATCAATGAATCAATCAATCAAGATTTATAAAGCGCTGCTAATCACCCTGTAGGGTATGCAGGCGCTTACACAGTGTCTCACCGTGTACACACTGCTTCGCCCTGTACATATACCGTAGTCTGTGTACTTCCCACAATGCAGTATTGAACAATCCTTTATCAATGAATCAATCAATCAAGATTTATAAAGCGCTGCTAATAAACCTGTAGGGTATGCAGGCGCTTACACACCGTCTCACTGTGCACACACTGCTTCTCCCTGTACATATACCGTACTCTGTGTACTTCTCACAATGCAGAATTGAATAATCCTTTATCAAATCGATCAATCAGGTTTTATAAAGCGCTGCTAATCACCCTGTAGGGTATGCAGGCGCTTACACACCGTCTCGCCGTTTACACACTGCTTCGCCCTGTACATATACCGTACTCTGTGTACTTCTCACAATGCAGAATTGAATAATCCTTTATCAATCGATCAATCAGGATTTATAAAGCGCTGCTAATCACCCTGTAGGGTATGCAGGCGCTTACACACCGTCTCGCCGTGTACACACTGCTTCGCCCTGTACATATACCGTACTCTGTGTACTTCCCACAATGCAGTATTGAACAATCCTTTATCAATGAATCAATCAATCAAGATTTATAAAGCGCTGCTAATCACCCTGTAGGGTATGCAGGCGCTTACACAGCGTCTCACCGTGTACACACTGCTTCGCCCTGTACATATACCGTACTCTGTGTACTTCCCACAATGCAGTATTGAACAATCCTTTATCAATGAATCAATCAGGATTAATAAAGCGCTGCTAATCACCCTGTGGGGTATGCAGGCGCTTACACACAACGTCTCACCGTTTACACACTGCTTCGCCCTGTACATATACCGTACTCTGTGTACTTCCCACAATGCAGTATTGAACAATCCTTTATCAATGAATCAATCAATCAGGATTTATAAAGCGCTGCTTATCACCCTGTAGGGTATGCAGGCGCTTACACAGCGTCTCACTGTGTACACACTGCTTCGCCCTGTACATATACCGTAGTCTGTGTACTTCCCACAAAGCAGTATTGAACAATCCTTTATCAATGAATCAATCAGGATTAATAAAGCGCTGCTAATCACCCTGTAGGGTATGCAGGCGCTTACACAGCGTCTCACCGTGTACACACTGCTTCGCCCTGTACATATACCGTACTCTGTGTACTTCCCACAATGCAGTATTGAACAATCCTTTATCAATGAATCAATCAGGATTAATAAAGCGCTGCTAATCACCCTGTAGGGTATGCAGGCGCTTACACACCGTCTCACCGTTTACACACTGCTTCGCCCTGTACATATACCGTACTCTGTGTACTTCCCACAATGCAGTATTGAACAATCCTTTATCAATGAATCAATCAATCAAGATTTATAAAGCGCTGCTTATCACCCTGTAGGGTATGCAGGCGCTTACACAGCGTCTCACCGTGTACACACTGCTTCGCCCTGTACATATACCGTAGTCTGTGTACTTCCCACAAAGCAGTATTGAACAATCCTTTATCAATGAATCAATCAGGATTAATAAAGCGCTGCTAATCACCCTGTGGGGTATGCAGGCGCTTCCACACCGTCTCATCGTTTACACACTGCTTTGCCCTGTACATATACCGTAGTCTGTGTACTTCCCACAATGCAGTATTGAACAATCCTTTATCAATGAATCAATCAATCAAGATTTATAAAGCGCTGCTAATCACCCTGTAGGGTATGCAGGCGCTTACACAGTGTCTCACCGTGTACACACTGCTTCGCCCTGTACATATACCGTAGTCTGTGTACTTCCCACAATGCAGTATTGAACAATCCTTTATCAATGAATCAATCAATCAAGATTTATAAAGCGCTGCTAATAAACCTGTAGGGTATGCAGGCGCTTACACACCGTCTCACTGTGCACACACTGCTTCTCCCTGTACATATACCGTACTCTGTGTACTTCTCACAATGCAGAATTGAATAATCCTTTATCAAATCGATCAATCAGGTTTTATAAAGCGCTGCTAATCACCCTGTAGGGTATGCAGGCGCTTACACACCGTCTCGCCGTTTACACACTGCTTCGCCCTGTACATATACCGTACTCTGTGTACTTCTCACAATGCAGAATTGAATAATCCTTTATCAATCGATCAATCAGGATTTATAAAGCGCTGCTAATCACCCTGTAGGGTATGCAGGCGCTTACACACCGTCTCGCCGTGTACACACTGCTTCGCCCTGTACATATACCGTACTCTGTGTACTTCCCACAATGCAGTATTGAACAATCCTTTATCAATGAATCAATCAATCAAGATTTATAAAGCGCTGCTAATCACCCTGTAGGGTATGCAGGCGCTTACACAGCGTCTCACCGTGTACACACTGCTTCGCCCTGTACATATACCGTACTCTGTGTACTTCCCACAATGCAGTATTGAACAATCCTTTATCAATGAATCAATCAGGATTAATAAAGCGCTGCTAATCACCCTGTGGGGTATGCAGGCGCTTACACACCGTCTCACCGTTTACACACTGCTTCGCCCTGTACATATACCGTACTCTGTGTACTTCCCACAATGCAGTATTGAACAATCCTTTATCAATGAATCAATCAATCAGGATTTATAAAGCGCTGCTAATCACCCTGTAGGGTATGCAGGCGCTTACACAGCGTCTCACCGTGTACACACTGCTTCGCCCTGTACATATACCGTACTCTGTGTACTTCCCACAATGCAGTATTGAACAATCCTTTATCAATGAATCAATCAATCAAGATTTATAAAGCGCTGCTAATAAACCTGTAGGGTATGCAGGCGCTTACACACCGTCTCACTGTGCACACACTGCTTCTCCCTGTACATATACCGTACTCTGTGTACTTCTCACAATGCAGAATTGAATAATCCTTTATCAATCGATCAATCAGGATTTATAAAGCGCTGCTAATCACCCTGTAGGGTATGCAGACGCTTACACACCGTCTCGCCGTGTACACACTGCTTCGCCCTGTACATATACCGTAGTCTGTGTACTTCTCACAATGCAGATCTGAATAATCCTCTATCAATCAATTGATCAATCAGGATTTATAAAGCGCTGCTAATCACCCTGTAGGGTATGCAGGCGCATACACACTGTCTCACCGTGTACACACTGCTTCACCCTGTACATATACCGTACTCTGTGTACTTCCCACAATGCAGTATTGAATAATCTTTTATCAATCAATCCATCAAGATTTATAGAGCGCTGCTTATCACCCTGTAGGGTATGCAGGCGCGTACACACCGTCTCGCCGTGTACACACTGCTTCACCCTGTACATATACCGTACTCTGTGTACTTCCCACAATGTAGCATCAGTTCATCCTTTATGAACCCACTCATGCTGTACAGACCCTCTATTTGTACATACTTTGATACCCACCAGTGTGCCCACCCTCACTCCACATGCTGCAATAATCTATCACCTGACAGGTATCCCTCTAAGGCCCTTAGCTCTGCACTTGAACCCTCCCCCCCCACCCCATCGTTCCCTCAGAGAGGCGCGGCCCTCTGCTCTGAGCAGGAACTCAGTGCAGCTATCCTGCCTTCTTTGTATGTCATGCCTTGAGAAAAAAAAATACCTATAATAACCAAGGGCTCGCAATAGTCTCTTAGATATTTTTGCACACCTGGGCTTTGACGACATGTTATCCCAGGAGCTGCCAGACGGGAGCGCCAATGCATATGCGCCCTCAGCAGAGTATGGCAGTGAGGGATGGATAGGTTTCTGCACAACGCTTTCCAAACTCCACATGTCGGCCTTAGGAGAGCAACACATTTGCTTCACCTAGTTTTATTCAGAGCATCAAAGGAGGACAAGGTTTTCAGAAAAATCAACACATTTTGCAAAATGTATTAGTAAAACAACCAATGCCTCATTCTTTGTACCAGTGGAGTCAACCGTGACTACACAGACCCTGACTACGACTCTGCAAAATAGGACTAAACGTGCAGACAAGTTTTTAAACATATTAGAAACTCTGATGGCACAATGCTGGACACTGTGGTTAGTACCACAAGGACAACAGTCACCACCGTACATTCTGTACATCGAACCCTGCGTACAGCAGTTTATCATGTACAAGATAAGAGGACACCAGATAGGGAGAGTTTATAGGGGTATGAACATGGCTTGTACAATGGGTTCGTATAAAATGTAGATATGTAAAGAAAATAAGAGGCGAGATGCTCGTTTATAAAGCTGGTGACAATACATCTTAAAACAAAAATAGTGGAAATTGTACTTAATCAATACAACTATAGAGTGAAGCCCGAGTATCTCCAGGGTTCATTGAGGGAGCTGGTAAATTAGACATTTGGAACATCATGTTTTAATCAGTGAAATAGGCATTGAATGAATGACAAACAGACTCAACCGTGAACAATAGGCGGTTTCCATTAAGTGAAGTGAGTGCATGTTCAAGGAGACGTTTGGTGTCGTCGAGAACAGCGGCCTGTTTAGAGGCAGGAGGCAGAGCGTGGGGACAGGACTTGGGCAAGTGAGCCTTCCTCTGTCACACAAAGCGCCTCGACCGAGGAGGCAGGGAAGAGAGAACAGCGCTAAGGAGGAGGAAGGCAGATACAGAGAAACACATGCCTGCGCGCGAGAACAAGATGGTTTAACCAAAGAACACATTTCGTTGTTTTTCTTAAGTGGGGATAGAAGAGGCATTTCTTAGGAGAAAGGGGCATTGTGGGACCTCGATGCATTACACAAAAAAGGATCTCATAGGCCATAGGGCGATCTTTTTGTGCCAAGGATAAGCTTTTTTTAGCTTCTAAGAAGTCCAAATGTCAAACCCTGAGCCTAATAGTATCATTTTGGGCTAGTTTGTGGTTCTTAAACCGGGACACCCAGTTTATGTACTTCAAGGTGGGAAAATCTGTCAGTTTTCTTCTACTCTTTCAACTTCAGTTCAATCAAAACACAACGGCATCAAGGTGGGCAGACCTAGTGGGCAGCCTGTGCCCTCACGGCTCAGTGGAGCGCGTTGTGGGCACTGCCGAAAGTGGCGATGGAATCGGAGCAGATGTGTGCATGGGTTGTATGATGTTACAACGCGATCTTTTAGATCGCGATACATCACAACGCATCTTTTACAACGCAAGTCGTTACCACAACTTGCCCTGTAGGGTGCTGGACTAAGGAATAGTAAGATTTACTATTCCAACTCCAACCTATGTACAGTAGGGAAGGTGTTGGAATAGTAAATCTACTATTCCTTAGTCTACAGTGCCCTCCAGCGCAAGTCGTGGTAACGACTTGCGTTGTAAAAGACGCGTGGTAATGGCAGCGCGGTGTTTTGACCGCATTGTCATGGATGTTCCCCGCATAAGGGGTTGTATGATGTTACAACGCAATCTTTTAGATCGCGGTACATCACAATGCATCTTTTACAACGCAAGTCGTTACCACGACTTGCGCTGTAGGGTGCTGGACTTAGAATAGTAAGATTTACTATTCCAACTCCTGCCTACGTACAGTAGGGAAGGTTTTGGAATAGTAAATCTACTATTGCTTAGTCTACAGCCCCCTCCAGCGCAAGTCGTGGTAACGACTTGCGTTGTAAAAGACGCGTGGTAATGGCAGTGCAGTGTTTTGACCGCATTGTTATGGATGTTCCCTGCATAAGGGTATAGCATGGGCCCGGAGCGTCAGCAGCTGAGACTACGAGTACCTGGGCCCAGAGGACCCACACCCGACTCCCCTACTAAGGTACTAATATGGAGTATCCCTTAACACTGTAGTTACAAATGACTCCATCCACGGGGTCTGCATGCATTACTGCACTTACTCCAAATAACAGGTTTTATTGGTGTGTCTTCATTTTAGCTGGTATAGCATCTCTCTCTGTCTACTATGCATATAGAGCGGTATGAGAGGCATCCCCTCTCACACACACACTGTTGTGATGCGGATTTAATTGCCTGTGGAATCTTTGGTTCTGGTGTAAATGTGGGCTGGAGTCTGACTGAAGGGGGCAAAGGTAAGTCGGTGCCTATGGGGTAGGTATGCTGAGCCCATGAGCGCCACCGAGCATTACAATGACGACCATGTCATACATCTCTGTAGCATAAAGATCCGGTCTGCCTGGCTGTACGCCATGGCAGTGGCCAGGAAATTAAAATAACTCCCACTTTGAACCATGACCCTAAAAGCAATAAGCAAATGAAGCAAGCAGGGTGGACTGTCCTTAGAAGGGGCTGCTTCAACGTTCTGTATTACTATCCATCTATCCATCCTTTCACCCATCCACTCGCCCATACATCTTAAATCCCATCACCCGTCTATCCATACATCTCATCACCCACCTTTTCTCACTTCCATACATCTTTTTCAATCTTCCGCCTTTCTTTCACTGTACCTTCCTCCCTTCACTTTTACTTCCTTTGCTTACTGTTTCCTACCTTGATTTCATCCTTCCTTGCACACCTTTCCTTCCCCTTCTCCGTGTACATAATGTCTTTCTCATCATTGTCTATCTTACTCACTTCTGATTTTTCCCCTTTTGTTTTGTTTCTGCCCATTTTGACATCTGTTTGTAAGCCTCCATCACACGCGGTGTTACTTGTGCGCTGTTGGCTGCAAGCCGAGGGTGACAGCAAAGCACCACTGACGTTTCAGTGGCGGCCTCGGCTGTACTGTTGGGGTAGGGTGGGGCAGGGCCGGCTCTAGGCTCATGGTGGCCCTGGGCAGGGAGTGTAGGTAGGGGGCCAAGGAAGTGGGGTTCCGGGCGGGGCAGAGCGCGGAGGCCAGTGAAGAGGGCAGGTCAGGATGTTTGGAAGTGGAACAGAGCCGGAGGCCGCCAAATCCCTGCCAAGGGCCGCCACGCAAATATGTATCCATCCTCAGAATATTATTATATTAAGGATATATATTGGCGTGGTGGCCCCTGGGGTTTGGTGGCCCTGTGCAGGTGCACAGCTTGCACATGCCTAAGGCCGCCCCTGGGTGGGGTTCCTGACGCCCCTGCTGTGCGCTTCGACGGGTGAACACTGAGGGTGCAGCAAATACTGAGATTTTTTTTTAAAGAATGTATGTTATGCAACCTATTCTTAAGTGGGTGTGGCCCTAGTGCATAAAAACTCTATAGTCTCGCTCCCACGTTTGGACAATGGTGGCCGCACCCAACAGAGAGAAGTGATAGACTGTCAACAAGGAGGGGCTGGTCCTCCTGTCTCCACCCCCCCCCCCCCCCCCCCCCCCCTGATCTTTGAGACATGAGCACAGGTATGTTTCCGAATTTGGCTTTCAAGGTGGTTCAGTGAGTTAAGGCATCTAAAGCACGGGCTGTTTACGCCTTTCATCCTTCAGAAGCCTATAAAATCAGGACCAACGAGTTGTGTATTAGTTACAGGTTTCCGCCCATGGTGATATCTATCTGGTTTACACGTAACCCTGACCGTGCAAACTACTAAATAGTGTGCACAGCTAAATATCCACGACCGCCACTTGTGCGGAGACACAAGTACACACAGACTCTCAATACAAGTATGCAATACCACCACAATAGCGCACAGGTATCACTTGGGTGCAGAGACCATCAGGTGTGTGTGCATCCTGTCGCCACAGCTGTGCCAAAACCTAAACTGCAAGAAATGTGCGGGCAGTTGCAGCTGGAGTTCGCAGACCATGGTCACAAGAACACATGGGCAATCATCACTGTTTTGGAGACTGCCTTAAACCCCGATCACAGGCGAAGTCCTGAGGTGCAAGGCGTCAGCAGCAGTACACAAAGCCACTAAGAATGTGTTTACAAAAGAAAGTAAAAGAGAAGAGGCCGGCGTAGTAAAGACGGAGACTAGGAAGGATGCGAAGATGCAGCGCGCCGAGCCTGGGCTGCTGACGGCTCCTGCTTCTAGCCCCTATGTACGTGGGGTCTGAACGTCACACGATTCAAGGCCCCTCCCGCCAGTCACACACGGGTACTCACGTCTTGGGCTGGACGGTGGGGCTGTACTTGCCCGTGGTCCGCTTCTTGAAGAGGGAGGTCATGGTGGCTGCGCCGGTGCTGGGGGCGGGGGGCTGGCGAGGCTCCGAGGGGAAGAGAGTACCGGCAGAGTTACTGAACAATCCCCGGTGCAGGTGATCCCTGGGGCGGCAGGTGTCGACAGACAGCCTCTGGTCCGGACTGGGTGCAGGTACCGACTCTGGACAGTACACTGCGCTCTGCCTTGGCGGCGATGGGCTGGGTCGGGCTCTCCCACTCTGGGAGGTCGGCTTGGGCTGCCCTACCTACCACAGGGCCCCTGCGAGCGGGCGGAGCCAGCCCTGCAGCCCGGCCCTCCCTGGGTTCGGTTACCGAGCGAGGAGCCAAAGCAAAGGGGAGGACGCGTGGGAGAGAGAGAGACGAAACCTCCGTTTGTGTTAGCGAGGGATACCTGTGTGTGAGAGAGAGGGGTGGGGCAGAGAGGATAGGTCTCGGAAGATAATCTGCACGTCTCTGTGAGTGGAGGGGTCTGCACGGTACGTCTGTGTACTGTACGCATTTGTAGGTGGGTGCGGGTATGCGGACCTGTTCGTGCAGCTGTTAATCTGCGCAGTTTCCGAATAGAGAGAGAGAGAGAGAGAGAGTGTGTATATATATATATATATATATATATATATATATATATATATATATATATATATATATATATATATATATATATATATATATATATATATATATATATATATATATATATATATATATATATATATATATATATATATATATATATATATATATATATATATATATATATATATATATATATATCCACTTCACTTTCCCAAGTGCTTCCTAGCACAAACAGGATCACGGACACAAGTAACTGTTGCCAGATTTTATTTGCTGTGATGGAAAACGTGCATGCCTCAGACGCGTTTATATAGATATATGGTCCGTCTATTCTATGAACCAAGTGAAAATGCAGCGCGCTTCTATTATAGTCCCTCGCTTTGCTGCGGTGGGGCACCGGGCTCGCGAAGTCAACATGGAATCTGATGAGGGCGTTGCTAGAGTTCGAATAACATCATTTCAATGGGCTATTATTCAGATGGAACAAAATATGATCTTAAATCGACAGCCTTCAGGAGGTTTTTTCTTGTCTACACCGTTCTTCTTTAAAAATATAAAAGTAAAAAAAAAAAGCAAGTTTAAATAATCCGAGGGAAGAGTACAGTGTTATGCTATGACAGCTAAATTGTTTAATCCGATCACTAAAAATCTGTTTTTGTAACCGTACAGTCATAGAACTGAATCTTAGTAGGTGCACTGGGAAATAGTGACAGGTGTATTTATAGTGCCACGATGACCCCTGCTGCCACTGAAAACACGTGAATATGCAAACCATGATTTTAAACTAGTATTAAACGCAGTATAAAACAGACTGCCGCAAAGCATGCACAGAGGTTGAGGGGCAGATTTACAATAACTGGGGCATCCCCAGGGATGCGCCAGTTATTGTGCGCCGCAGCTCCGCTGGGCAAAAACGGCACAGATGCGTGACGCATCTGTGCCGTAAAGGTGACGCATTGCTGGAGTTGCGTCGCAAGCGCGACGCAGCTCCAACAAGGCTCGGGGGTGCCCTATCTGTCCATAGCTGCGTCAAGCCTTACGCCTGCTTCAAGCAGGCGCAGGGTTTTGACGCAGCATTGGCCTAAAAGTGACTGAGTGAAATCTTGTAGATTTCACTCAGCCACTTTTGCGAGGCGCACCTGCCCCGGAACGCCACCCTGCGCCGGAACGCCCACATGTGGCGCAGGGCTTTACAACATGACGCATCTGCCTAGATGTGTCACGTTGTAAATAGGTCGCAGGGATGTGCCACGTTTACGCCGCCGTTGCGTGACGCAAACGTGGCGCAAGTCCAACATAAATCTGCCCCAGAGTGTTTAAACTAAAACAGGTGCTTTAGAAATATATATTTTGAATAATGTGCTGCCAGACTGTACTTAGCGCACACCTTTCCAGTTCCCATTAGAAGGCTCAAAGTCCAGATGTCAAGCGATAGCCACCCCTGCATTACCTCTCAAAAAGAAAACGTTTTTGCTGCCACAAAGCCTTAAATGACTCCATCAATTAAAGACATATTCTAGCTCCCAAGCACCCTTTAGATTTGCTGATTAACACACTGCACACATTTATGTTTCTTTGAGGTAGAAGGCTCCCTGTCGACAGTGCTTAATTTGTGAAAAATATAAGTACCTGGGCCCAAGGCTTTCCAGTTCAGCTGACACCGCCCACAGCTAATGTCACTGCTGCCCAAGGACAGTGCCAGCATTACACACTATCACATTTCATCAAGTACGACAGTTATGACAAAAAAAGCTGTAGGGGTGGCATCAAAGTGCAAGTTTTAGAACTTTTTTATTCATTGCATTTCTAAACACTTGTGCTGTGCTCAAACAATAGACAAGAGTGCTACCATTTGGTGTACTCTTATAAACAAGTGCAGGTGTTTCCAAATTAGTGCCAGCGCGGAGATCCTGCAAAAATGAAACACTGCGCTGGTAAAAAAGGCTTGTATGTTGTTTGTCTCTAGCTTGGCCTTACAGAATAGGAGACACGGTTGACATTATGAGCTGTGGTAGAGAACGCCATTCCCAATAGATTCTGCGTACTTCAGCCAATGAGGTCACCCAAAAGCCATGTGAGGCTTTTTTTTCTTCACTTTTTCTAATGTGCCTCATCATGTCACACTACCTCTGCCTATGACACAATGAAGAGGTGGTGGGGCAGGTCGAGGGGGATTAATAATTTAAAAAATAAAACCCTTACCTGTAGCTGCAAAAAACACAGTTGATGGACAGAATGTAGAACAATGTCATACATTCACCCCAGTACAAGGATCTGGGGCTAAATCCATCGTTTTTTTGCACTCCACACCACCCTGGGTTAGACACTGGCTATATGCAAATCAGCCCTGACCCTGTGCCTCATGGGAACAGTCCCGTCCGAACTACCAAGCCATGTCTTTCCCAGACCGGAATCAAGCATCCAAGGACCGGTTTCTGGCTATCAGCCTTCATCAGCCGGGATAGCTTGACTCCAGTGGTGTGGAGAGCCTGGGAATCACGTCTGAGTATACCCAGCACACTTGGGGTGAAAATTGCAAAAAACGCAGTTGATGGACAGAATGTAGAACAATGTCATATATTCACCCCAGTACAAGGATCTGGGCCTAAATCCATCGTTTTTTTGCACTCCACTCCACCCTAGGTTAGACACTGGCTATATGCAAATCTGCCCTGACCCTGTGCCTCATCGGAACAGTCCAGTCCGAACTACCAAGCCATGCCTTTCCCAGACCGGAATCAAGCATCCAAGGACCAGTTTCTGGCTATCAGCCTTCATCAGCCTGGATAGCTTGACTCCAGTGGTGTGGAGAGCCTGGGACTCACGACTGAGTATACCCAGCACACTCGGGGTGAAAATTGCAAAAAACACAGTTGATGGACAGAATGTAGAACAATGTCATACATTCACCCCAGTACAAGGATCTGGGCCTAAATCCATCGTTTTTTTGCACTCCACACCACCCTGGGTTAGACACTGGCTATATGCAAATCAGCCCTTCCCCTGTGTCTCATGAGAACAGTCCAGTCCGAACTACCAAGCCATGTCTTTCCCAGACCGGAATCAAGCATCCAAGGACCGGTTACCTGTAGCTGCGGCTAAGTCCCACCTCATGCCTTCGTGTTCTCCTACTGGCCCAGGCTCCCAGCATTCACTGGGACAGACTCCCTGTGCAATCACCACGCTGCTCGCAGGGATTGGTCTGAGCGGGATGAAAAGACGCTCCACTCAGACCAGTGAGTCTGTGGGGTTTCTCCAGCCCGGCTGTTTAATGCGGGCGGGCAGGGGAAACCTAAGTGCGCAAGTGGGTTTGGCCGGCTTGAGATGACTGGCCAAACACATATGCACACTTAGAGAGTGCACATAGCACTCCTCCTCCCCCCTCCCATGCCTCTGGCCCGCCACACTCCGAATGAGCTAGCAAATGAAAAATAAAACGATGTAGGTAATCGTTTTATTTTTCACCTGCTGCCTCTGAGCCAGTGGGGAGACGGACCTCTGCCACTGCGGAGGAGCTGCACCGCCTAATCAACCCTCTTGCAAGGTAGCCATAAAAGATGTGGACATGGATCAGGGAAATAGATGCGGTCAGCAGGTTGACATCAGGGACTTCATCTACCTTGCACCTGGAGGTGCCGACACTGCTGTGCCCGCCCCCACCTAGCGCTTACTAGCACCTCACTCCTACAGTTTTTGCCCGTCGCAGGCCAGATGAGGCTGAGCTGGGCCACCCCTCTTGGTCTTGTGTGGGATGAAAGAACTTATCATCCGTGACCGCCAGTGTGCCTAAAATCAAACATTATTCAGCAACTAGTTTCTGGCCGGCCGGTCACTGGGCCGGACCAGAAACCATCAGGAAAAGGGGGGTGGGGCTGTGCAGGAGCGCTAGTGCGCGTGTCCTCTTCGGACAGGTCATTTTTCTGCCCGGCGGGAACATGCCCACTAGCCCCCCCCCCTTTGGAAACCGGGGGTTGCCACATGCCGCAGCCCCCGGCCTCCTAATGGGGCGGGGAGTTTGGCTGCTCTAACCAATCCTGACCTGCCTGATGACGTCTGGCATGACGTGACGTCACTCACCTCCTTGAATGTTTTTGTCGACATGACTGAATGTTTTCGGTGTGTACAAAATGCATCTGCCTCGGCTTGTTTTGAAAAAAAAACCTTAATAGATGGAGTAGGTTTCTGCATTTTAAAGTAGCAATAATGGTATTTGTAGATTGCGATTATATCATCTCTAACAACTCGGGCCCTGTTTAGTGAGATTGATAGACCTCTGTGCGCCCCTCATATTTTACGTATGTTGATTATTTTACCATTTTAGAAGTAGGTTTCAATAAGTTGTTGGGGGTTAAAAGCGGAGATGCAGTGCAATAATATGGAGTTATTGGTTTCTCTCGACCTACACTTGGGAAGATTTAGAAAAATCGTCATTTTAGGTATTAACTTGCTTTCTGTGCAACACTTGTCCTTCAGAGAGATTGCTGAAGAGAAACCTTAATATAATTGCTGTTGAAAGGTAGTTCAATGTGCCCCAAAGAAAACATCAAAATTGACTTTTCAGTAATTACTTTAACATTATTTTGGGCATTTTACTTTGCTCACAGTTACTAAGGTTTTCTTTCCCTTGCATGCTCGTGGGTCCCATACTTAATGCCACTATACTTTTGAGTGGGCCACCTGACAGACAACAGACCACACAGTGTGTGTAATGAATTCTCAGTTTGATATTAAATATGGAAGCTAATTAGAAGACTTGTTAGTGTTTTTCAGTTGATTGCAAGGTGCTATTCTTCTACTGGGCAACCACCTTACCATGCACATTTTGCTGGGGACACTGGGCATCTTTCCTCATTCGGTCTGTAAGTTTTTTTTTTAAATACAGCGCTTCCTAGGCAGGTTTGATGTTTTGTAGTGCCACTGCCGCAACTCTTGTTCCCCCCAGGACCAGGTGCAGTTGCCAGGGGTTTATGTACAGGGCTGGGCTGAGAATACAAAGCAGCCATGACGATTCTGTCTCTCACGCGCGCTTACAAATGAGGCAGGTGAGGTTCCTGGACAGGCCAGTGGGCATTTTGCTGTATTAATAATGTGGTCGCGGCAGGGAGGGGGGCGCGCTCGCCGTGTCTCTCACGCGCGTTTCCTAATGACGCAGGCAGGTGAGGTTCCTGGACAGGCCAGTGGGCATTTGGTTGTATTAATAATGTGGCCGCGGCAGGGAGAGGGGCGCGTGCGCCGTGTCTCTCACATGCGTTTCCAAATGGGGCAGGCAGGTGAGGCACCATTTGTCCACTCGATTTTCACATTTTTCTCGGGGGGTGGGGGGTGTTCGTGCACGCGCGCCGTGCTCGCGAGCTACAGTGTGGAAATCATTTTCCGCCACACCAGGTTCAAATGTCACCAGCCGCCACTGGAACTTATTGAGTTTTTCTCGGATTGGGCACTGTTGGGCACTTTAGGTTGAGTTATCTTTCTCTCATGCTGTGGGGTTGTAGCAGTATGGGAAAGCAGGAGGGAGAGTAGCCCAGTACAACGGATAGAGGCCAAGGAAACAGAACACAATCTTGACATTTCTTAATAACCCGGTAGGGTCCCTGTCTGGGGAACATATTCAGGTGGAAGGCCAGTTGGCCACTTTTTACCTGAACTGTTTTGGTATCAGATGAAAGCAAAGAGTGCCCCTCTAATGACTCAACCTGCACAACCACAGCCCGCAGGAGAGGGAGACATGGTTCGAGTTGAATCCTGTGTTGAGGGAGCCATCGCTGCGGTCTTTCCACATGTTGATGCGAAGGTGATGGACGAGCAGAAGTGTTTGCTGGAATCCAAGACTGACAAACGAGGGTCTTCCAATCGAACTTCTGGGGTAAAACCCACAAGGACAAAACAGAAGAAGCTAGTACTATGGGGAGCTGTAGGGGCAGTAGAGGAGGTCAAGTGTGGGTCACCAAAGGATTTCACGCACATGGAGACGGCGGCCCCAGCCCCTCTGTCCTGTCTAGTCTGGAACAAACGTTGGAGAAATTGGGTTGACTGAAGTTATTTAAGCGGTACAAAAGGGGGTGGTGATGGACGGAGCATCTGAATCAATCAAACACTCACACCCAGTCAAAAGATCTGGGTTTAATCCATCACCGTTCTTTAGCCCACTCTGCCACCCCAGTTCAGACATGGCTATATGCAAATCAGTCTGACCCTGTGCCTCATGGGAACAGTCCAGCCCGAACTGCCAAGCCATGTCTTCCCTGGACCAGAAACAAGTTATTTAAGAGCAGATTTTACAAGTTGGAAGAGGGGTTGGCTAAGATAATGAACGTAAAGGAGAAGCTCAATGTTGGGTAGGGGATTCGGGTAGCCCCTACAGGGAATGTGCCAGGTAGAGGGATACACAATGAAAATGCCAGGGTGATAGAGTCCTCTTAACCCTTAACAAGCAACACTATAATAACCTATGATGAGTTATCGACTGTTGACTTAAGGGATAGAAGCTGAGGGCCCAGTAGTATTCTATATATGTATAAATCCTGTTGCTTTCAACCATGGGCGGGTCTGCCTAAACGGCTTCTATCTAGTTTTGCCTCGGTGGTATCACGAGTAAGACCCTGTGCCCCTCTACAGATGAGATGTAGCAGTAGTGGTAATAGTTTTTTCTTGATATCACAGATGAAAATGTAAGATTCAGTATAAGATCCAAAACACTTCAAAACAATACCAACGATCCCTTTAAAACAATAAACGAGTAGGTAACAGTTGTTTGTCATCTGGCACCCTTCCAAAAAGCGATCAATATAATTTACAACAACGTAACTAATCAGTTGTAAATTCACATGCTGATGAGAAAGTCAAAACTTTATCTGAAATCCTAACATAGGAGCTGAATTAAAACGTTTATTTGTGCATGTGAGACCTTCATTCCTATTTTATCATTTATATTTGGGCTAAAATGGGTATTTTTAACCGAATCTTAATAACATATTATGTGGAAACCCCACACCCGTGGGGCTGTTTTCCGTGCACTTTTCGGTGGCAAAAGCATGGGGTAAGCCATATGGAATGAACACTAAATCTGCGAAAATCATTGCAGAAACACCAATTCCGATGGTAATTCAGCACCTCAGGAGGTCTTGTAACCATACAGCGACGGTGAAATGAAATGAAAATAAATTTATAACGCGCAGAACTCAGCCCAATGGGCATCAAGGCGCCTAACATAATATATTGAATAACCATGCAATGCTGAATAATAGGCTTTCCCAAAATACCAGGTCTTGAGAGCTCTCTTAAAGAGGGGCAAGGATGAAAGGGCTTTAAGCTCGCAGGGGAGAGCATTCCATAGAATGTGCATCCTGGAATAGCTAAACTCTGTGGCATCGCTCGTCCAGGTGAGGAATAATGGTTCAGATTTATTCAGAATGAAACCCTATGGCCAACTTGCATATTGAAATGGCTCAATTCACAAGAGCAATGTATTCACAAGAGATAACCTTGCACACCTAAATGATTTTACGTTTGCACAATATTACTCCTAGACGCTGAAATAGCGTGCAAAGGTAAACGCCATTCCGGTGCCAGGGAGTGGGCATTCAAGGACCGGGAGGTCCCGGAAAGTTATAAACTCAAGAGCTTGTGTGTGTTCTGAAACTTTACTGTGAACCAATCTCACTCAAGAAGAAAACTGAAATGTATCCTGACAAGGGCTGATGTCTGGCAATCATTAAGGAACCCTAATGTACTTCTGGAAACTTCTGTGAATTTCCAAAAGTCAAACATCTGCACCCATGCACGGATGTAAGCCTATGGATGCAGAGTTACAGCTGGCTTCCCTGCATCGAGGACACTACGTCTCAATAGATGCTTTCGTAAGCTCAGCAGTAGAAGATAAAACGAACTGACTTGGGTTCTCTTGGTTTTCAATGAGCCTTTATGGTCTGGGCTTTGAGTGGGCCGGGTCCTGCCGGTGCTCAGCACCGGCAGTTCTAAAAAGCAGCAGCTGAGACGGGTCCCTATCAGGCTATTTTTGTACTCACCCTCAGAGTGAAAAAAAATCTTAGCTCTGCAGCAATGTCACCCTTCACTGCCTTTGATGCAACTTCAATAAGACTAGTTGTAGTTCTTGCACAGTCTCATCATTTCAGGACTGAAGCACTTTCAAAATTCTATACATCAAAGCCATAGTTGTTGCATACTTATCTTACGCAACTAACAACCACAGACAAATCCAATAGTCCTGGCTTGTTGTAGGTGTAATGTTATTTGTGTATTATATATCTGTGTGCAATGACAGAAACAGCGAAATACCAGTCGCCCGCTCACAATACTAAGCCCAGATTTTAAGTTTAGGCGTTTTAAGCCATTCCCTTAATTACATCGGCCACGCCCCTTTTACAGCCCCCCTCCCCCTCCCCCCAGTTTGTTCATTCCACTTAAACCCCTGTTTGTGATATTTAGAGAGCACACCGGCAGCTGCAGGTTTCATGGACGGTGCACTGGGGCATTCATTTCCACACAAAGATTGAGTCGGGATTGAATGTGTAGCCCCCTAACGCACGAGAGTTGCTGTATTTTAGATTTTCCAAATAGACTTTGAGTTGCAGTACCATGTGACAACGCTATTAAATGCATTTATTCTCCCTGGGTTCCAGTCGAGTCCAGCTTCACCACCCGTGTGTCACTCTTGCAGGAGAGTTATTTATGTCTTACACATTCCGCGCTCAATGTTCTGAAATGATATTCGACGGGCAAGTTTAGACGGCAGTCCTATACTCACGCAGAAGGATGTGAGATGTTTCATCTGAAGACCTTCGGCACTATATTTAAAAACAAGCATTGAAAATGCAATAGGTCTCGCCTTTGATTAAGTTAAAGCCATTTGCTTTGCTAATGGTAATTAATAGCAAAGTAAATGGCATTAACTTAATAAAAGGGGACACCTGTTGCATTTTCAATGCTTGTTTTTAAATATAGTGCCGAGCTTGACCATTTTGGTCCTGGGCAGATCAGAAAAATTTAGAAAATGACAAAGGAAAATAGGCGGTAGTGCAACAATGACAGATCGGTAACAGTACTCCTTTGGCTCCACTGGCAATTCCTGCAGATTTAGGACAGCAGCGCACCGTGCTTTTATCGCAGTAACGGCGAATGCCCCGATTACTTACCGGTAATCTTCATTACACCGAGTTAGTCTCCCTCGCCACATGACTTACAAAGTGAGCTTCAGCTCCACACCAGAACCCTCCAAAGCAAAAAAAGAGTCAGCCTCCCATGCCTCCCATCCCTTCCCAATATGGCCGACCCATCACACCCATGACCTCTATAAGAGGCGGGCCGGCCCAACCCATCAGCCTGAAACCACCAAGCAGAAACATGAAGCCGATAGCCAGACAGGGAGGG
This sequence comes from Lissotriton vulgaris, assembly GCF_964263255.1. Lineage (NCBI taxonomy): Eukaryota > Metazoa > Chordata > Amphibia > Caudata > Salamandridae > Lissotriton > Lissotriton vulgaris. Next base: position 467,702,738 of record NC_141698.1, read on the forward strand.
AGGGATGGGAACTCATGTGGCGAGGAAGACTAACTCGATGTAATGAAGATTACCGGTAAGTAATCGGGGCATTACCATTCATTTCATTTGATAACTTTATTTCGGTCAGAGACCATAAAAGTGCAGATAAAATACATACAAAGCACGAGGAATTAAGACAATAAATAGCAACAATTGTTAAAAAGGAATTAAACTCAAGAGTTATCAAAGAGCAAAATGTAAAATCCATACTCGATCACATATATTATACAAAGATTTGCCTTCGACGCCACAAACCAAGTAGGAAGCGGGATTCGGCAAAAACAATAGGGGGATGGGTATCAGAGATCAAGATCCGACAGACTTGCGCACAATGTCGAAATCCTAGGTTCCTGCATAATGGGATTAACCAACATTTCCTTATTGCTGCATACACAGGACAAAAAAACATAACATGGGGGACATCTTCTCTTTTATAGTTACATGCAGGGCAGGCTTCCCCATCTGATCTCAACCATTTACAAGTAAATATCCTGATAGGTAGACTGCCATGTCTTAGCTGAAGATACAACTTCCTCGCTAGGGGTGGTTGTATTGCATCTAGGAATTCCTCGAATCGAGGTTCCATTTTTACTAGGAGGAACTCAGCAGAAAGCCTACCCAGGGTTACCGATCTCTGCAGGGCAAATAGATTCTGACTCCTCAGCTGGGTTTGTAATTCCAATTTCGGCATCCCCGGACAACATAGCTCAGGTGACTCCCAAAGCTGCGGCAAGTCTATTCGCGTGCTAACAGCCCTAATGTGGAGCAACCATGGGATATTTTAGCTTTTTAAGGAAGGCCAAACCTCCAGGAACTCTGCTCTATAGGAAGCCAGTTCGGGAACTACCACAGCCTCTTCCAATAGAGCATAGGCCTTGCGGCTACAATCTCCTCTATCGACTCCAACCCCAGATCAAATCGCAGAGGAATGAGTGGTGTGCTTGGTGGTAAACCTACCAGGTTCCTCATGAAATTTTGCTCCACCCTCAAGAAGTTAGATGTATTTTTATGGCCCCAAAGTTCAGCACCATAGATTCAGGCAGTGCTTGCTTGAAGTCGATAAATTTCAAGAGCCGGAGATGCCGGTTTGAGGTCAGATATTCTATGTACTTTGCTGATGCCCCCAGTTACTTGTGATAGCTTAAGAGCAGATTTAGAAATTTGAAAGCCACAATCAAAGTTCTCCGTTATGGTAATACCAAGGTAAACAAAGGTCTTGACCCTCTCCAGGGGGATACCATCAAGGACAGGGTTTGGGCGTGTCTGCTTCGGGGGATTGAAGATCATAAACTTGGTTTTGTCCAAGTTTATCTCCAATCCCCGCGAAGCACAAAATGCTGCAAAGCCGTCCACGATACGCTGAATGCCCGATGATGTTTTGGATAACAACATAGTGTCATCCGCAAACATCAGAGCGGGCACTCTCCCAGACGCTAATCTAGGGGCATCATTGTCTATTACACCGGATAAGTTGTCCACAAGACCGTTGATGTACAGACTGAATAGTGTTGGGGCCAAGACACAACCCTGGCGTACTCCCTTCAGGACAGGAAAGCGTTTTTTAGAGGTCCCCGTGCCTCCCGCACCTAACCTGGGCATAGTTGCCAGTATGTACTCTGATTAGTACGGCCAGAAGGTAGGGCGGGAGACCCAATTCTGCCAGGAGCTTCCACAGCTTATCCCTGGGCACAAGGTCAAAGGCAGCCTGCAGGTCGACAAAGACAAGGTAGAGGCTGCCACCCTCCACACTTGCCGTTTTCCAAAATAAGACCTTCAGGCGAAATATTTGGTCCAGGGTAGAAATGCCTGACCTAAATCCAGCCTGAAGTGTGGTCAATACTTCATTCTCCTCCATCCACCCCAGGATCCTGTCCAAAATAATCCTGCCCATTTGTTTTTGGGTTGTGTCTATAAGACTATTGGGGGTGATGAAGGGCCAACAACCGCCGGTATGGGTTCAGGAGGGGATATGTTTTTTTTTTTATTGTTTTCTTTTGGGTTTTACATTTCTTACTTCTAGGGCGGGATTTGGGTACCTTTTCCGCTAAAACTTGCGGGGGGGATTTGGACAAAGGTGGGCTATCGATAGTGCTAGTATCGGCCTGGGCACAGGGTCGATTAGCAAAGGAAGACGTGAGGAAAAACTACAGTCAGGAGGATTAGCTGTAACTGCAGAAGAATCCCCCGCTTGCTGTAATGGAGGGCCAACTGGGGTAATTGATAATCGACTCTCCGTGTTTTCTATTGCCGTCGCCACTACCCCTATCGTTTTCTGGAGCACCTTATCGATTGCTGTTAGACTCGGAAGGGGTTGAGTCGTGGCGGCATGATGCCTAGTCATCGGATAAGATTTATTATTTTTACCCATTGCGGCCATTAATATTAATAGGCTAATTTGGGCTAACAAATCTCACTCAAAAGGATGTTCCCTGGCCACCCCAAGCAAGCTTTGCAGGCAAAATAGGGTACAATAAAAAAAAAATAGGTAACAACTCTGCAGCCAATTAAATGTACCACAAGATCCCCCTTTTTCCTTTTCTATATCAAAGTACCTTTTTATGTTAGTTCGCAGTCCAGGGGAAGGGTGCAGGTGTTAGAGGGCTGGCCCAGCCCGGCCTTTTCCGGCCTTGGACGGCCGTAGACAGCCCGCCCTTTGCCCGGGCTTCGCCCGGCTCGTCCCGCGATGCTGGATTACTTGGCTGATTTATGACACCTGGGCAGGGCATGTCGGGAGGGTGTCTCTCTGCCCCGGTGACTGCTGGGCAGTGTAGTTCCTCCTCCGCTACTTTTGCCAAAAGGCCCCCAAATACGAGCGTTTCCTGTGGAGCGGGAAACGCGAGATGTAGGCAGGTAATCAGGTGGGGGGAGCGTGGTTCTCCTCCAGGTCGTGGGCACCTCTGCTGCTCCAAGAAAATTGGCACAGTTTGCAGGTATTTCCCGCAATGCAGGATTACTGGGCTGATTTATGACACCTGGGCAGGGCGTGTTGGGAGGGTGTCTCTCTGCCCCGGTGACTGCTGGGTAGTGTAGTTCCTCCTCCGCTACTTTTGCCAAAAGTCCCCCAAATACGAGCGTTTCAAGCGGAGCGGGAAACGGGAGATGTAAACGGGAGATGTAGGCAGGTAATCAGGTGGGGGGAGCGTGGTTCTCCTCCAGGTCGGGGCCCCTCTGCTGCTCCAAGAAAATCGGCACAGTTTGCAGATATTTCCTGTGATGCAGGATTACTGGGCTGATTTATGACACCTGGGCAGGGCGTGTCGGGAGGGTGTCTCTCTGCTCCGGTGACTGCTGGGCAGTGTAGTTCCTCCTCCGCTACTATTGTCATTAGTCCCCCAAATACGAGCGTTTCCCGCGGAGGGGGAAACACGAGATGTAGGCAGGTAATCAGGTGGGGGAGCGTGGTTCTCCTCCATGTCTGGGCCCCTCTGCTGCTCCAAGAAAATCAGCACAGTTTGCAGGTATTTTCCCAGATGCGGGATTACTGGGCATATTTATGACACCTGGGCAGGGCGTGTCGGGAGGGTGTCTCTCTGCCCCGGTGACTGCTGAGCAGTGTAGTTCCTCCACTGCTACTTTTGCCAAAAGTCCCCCAAATACGAGCGTTTCCCGCGGAGCAGGAAACGCAAGATGTAGGCAGGTAATCAGGTGGGGGGAGCGTGGTTCTCCTGCAGGTCGTGGGCCACTCTGCTGCTCCAAGAAAATCGGCACAGTTTGCAGGTATTTCCCGCGATACGGGATTACTGGGCTGATTTATGACACCTGGGCAGGGCGTGTCGGGAGGGTGTCTCTCTGCCCCGGTGGCTGCTGAGCAGTGTAGTTCCTCCACAGCTACTTTAGCCAAAAGTCCCCCAAATACGAGCGTTTCCTGCAGAGCGGGAAACGCGAGATGTAGGCAGGTAATCAGGTCGGGGGAGCGTGGTTCTCCTCCAGGTCGTGGGCCCTTCTGCTGCTCCAAGAAAATCGGCACAGTTTGCAGGTATTTCCCGCGATGCAGGATTACTGGGCTGATTTATGACACCTGGGCAGGGCTTGTCAGGAGGGCGTCTCTTGCCCTGGTGACTGCTGGGCAGTGTAGTTCCTCCTCCGCTACTTTTGCCAAAAGTCCCCCAAATAAGAGCGTTTCCAGCGGAGCGGGAAACGCGAGATGTAGGCAGGTAATCAGGTGGGGGGAGCGTGGTTCTCCTTCAGGTCGTGGGCCCCTCTGCTGCTCCAAGAAAATCGGCACAGTTTGCAGGTATTACTACCTCGTTAGTCTTCCTCGCCACATGACTTACAAAGTGAGCACATACCAAAGCCAAGCAGCTTAATGGAACCTCGCATGGTACCAACGGGACAGAAGGGGATGCCCAGGAAGAGGGCAAACCCACAGAACAGATGAGTGGAAAAAACACCCATGGGAGAGGCAACCGCGAGCAGGAAAGAAAAAAACCAGCCCGGGACAGTAAAACACTGGGAAGCCCGAAAACCCAGACCCCCGAGAGACGAAGTGCCGACTGAGAAAAAACTGCCCCGGCCAAAGGCTGAAAGAGGACAGAGAAGGCACGGAACCAGACAGCATGGAGCCAACAGCAACAGCCAACAGGCCCCAGAGAGAAGTCGTAAGCCGGTCAAAAACACACCAAGACCGGCCACAGGCAGCCAAAAGTGAGAGGTGAGCAAAACACCGCAAGGGAGACCCACCCGGAAAGGATGTGACACCTACTACAAAAAAAACAGGCAGGCACAGGGCCAACAGACCCGGGAAGTGCCGGAAGGATATCGAAGAGACTCACCAAGGAAACCCAGGGTTGCCTACCCACCAAAGGGCGGAAGGGTCCAGGCCCAAGGCCATGATACCAGAAGGAAGGGAAAACGCACTGAAGGAAACCCCACATAGGAGTAAACCGCGAAGTGCAGGGACCTGAGACTGCCCACGGACCCAGGGAGACAAAAAAAACAGGCGGCCAGCACCCCCGAGCACCCACAAGGGTAAGTCGGGCAGAACACAAGACCGGCGTGCACAGAGGCAAAACACGAGCCGAGGGGGGTACGGCAGGAGCCAGGAGAAGCGACTCAGGACCCCATGAACATGTACCACATCGGGACACCTCGAAACACAGGCAGGCCCTCGGCCAGTGGAAGCCGGAGCCACCAGAGGCACCAGACATACCAATGAGCCACAGTACAGAGGTGGAAGGACAGCACAACCGTGCCAAGCCAACAAGCCGCAAACACCACGGTGAAAAAAAAAACAGGGGAGAAACAGCCCAGGAGGGCAACAGGAAGCCCCCACAGGGATGGTGCCAAAGAACGGGTGACAGAAAACCGACCAACCGAGCAACGCCGATTGGGGCCAAATGCCCGCCCCAAAGGCTGGGAAGGCCCCCAGCAACCAGGAAGGGGAAAGAACAGAAAGACCACAGGGCCAAGAAGGAACGTCTGAAGCACAAGACACGGACCCCACCGGAGAGACATCCCAAAGCACCAGGAAGACCGAGGACCCAAGGTGTAAACCAGTCCAGACCCGGCCAACTATCCAGAGCAGATGAGAACAGAGGCAAACAAGGGAAGAACGGCAATGGGGCCCAGGAAAACCAAGAACTGAAAGCAGAACCGCACCCGTGTAGCCTGTGACCCCAGAGGCACAAGACGAACGACCGAGACAAGCACCACGGTAGTACGAGGTCAAGCGGCAAGGTGCAGCACCACAAAAAGGCCGCAACAGCCAACCAGAAGAAAAAATACACTAATAACACCGCCAGCGCAGGCAAAGCCGGAATGGCCAGGCAGGCCCAAAGGGCAGAGACCAGACGGACGCCAACAGACAGACCGGGCAAGCACCCAACCAGGCACCAACCAGGCCTGACCATGCCCAACTCATGAGACCAGACGAGAACAGGGACCATCAGTGTGCAAAAGCTGCAGGACCCAGAGAAAGACGGACAACGAATTCCGGCCACCATTCCCATAAGGCATTACCTGGAACAAAGCACAACCGGTGTAAATCAAAGCACACCTTAACCCCATCGGGTACTCGTGGCGCATCACTGGATACTCATCGCATCAACCTTAGACGGATGAAAGGCTGAGTAGACCCACCAGGATCTGAACCTGTGACCATGTGGCCGAATCAAAGGCCCCCGCAGTGGATGCAGTAGTCTACTGAGACCAACCACGTGGCCACCCTTGAGTCCAAACAGCACCCCGTAGGGAAAAACATAATGTGAGTATGCGTAAAGCACACACAGAACCCAAGGGTAGCACAAAAATGGACACTACGACAGGACTCGAACCCTCGTCGACTGAGAGCCCGTGACAATAGACTCACCACTGAGCAATTGGCACATGGACACCGACACACTGGAAGCATTCTGAACCACTGAGTTACCTCCACACCGAATAACAGAAGCAAATGGGCACCCAACCCAATGCAATCATTACATAGACCTAAAAAAGTCGAGCGGAGCCGCCCAGCTGTGTGCCCTGTGACTACGAGGTCAACCACAGATTACTGGAATGGAAACAAGAATCCAGTGAGCCAACAAGCCTAGAGTATAAGCAGAAGTGCCAGAACATACGCTCGGGGGCCAGGGGAGCGGGAAACCCGAACAGCCGGGAGAGGAGCGCCGAGGAACCCAAAAGATTTAAAATAAATGCACAGTAAGAACAATTATCACCTCCTGTGGAAGCGTAGGAAACAGCAGTCCAACGTTCCCCCACTGAGCCCCCCCCCCCCCCAACCCCGCAGCACCACTGTACACAGAACCAACAGTCCAGTGATGGCAAAACTACAGGCTTTTAAAAATAACTGAAGGTGTCAAGGCGCCGGGGGCCCCGGGGAAGACCAAGTGAGTCACTGCCCAGAATCACACGGTGGTGGGCTGAACCGCCGCCATTGGGGAACGAACTGCGAGTCCCCGGACGCCGGCCGCTGCATCACTCCACCTCCGCAAAAGGGAGAAAAGGGAGAGCAGACGACCATTCCACTGAACGTATGTTAAAAGCACAGACCAATCATTACTCTCCATAGGTATTTTAGAAAGAAAAGCAGGATTAGAACCCTGAGCAATAGCTCCTCTGTGACAAACCAGAATGGATCTAAAAACGCGACAAGCAGTCGCCGCTAAACAGGGAACACCAGGAGCACCAAAAACCCCGAAGGGCACGCATGTGCGAACAGCCACAGGACCCAGCTGAACCGAGCGGCCCCGACGAGACCTGAATCCGCGTGGAACAGAGGCCTCAACTAAGTGAATCCGCACCACAGCACAAACTAAAGTGTTGATAATGAAGAACAAAGTCAATCTGACTCGACTCCAAATAGCCCATGTGATAAGCAAAGCAGAAATTCAACTTGTGCCGAAACCCGTGTTTAACACAAAGGACCTTAATATCTCCAGCCCACACACGTGAGCGCAGGGGGAGCAGGATAGCTGAACCGAATCAGGGAGCCCAAAGGACGTCCCCCCCCCGTAAAAACACGGAGGGAAACCGGGACCTGCAAACAAACACATACACAGACCCCGGGCAACGAAAAATACAAACAAATGAGAAACCACATCAGTGACATCACTTACAGTACAGTGTGCAAGTATTGTCAGCGGGCATTGAGAGGGGGACTTGAAACAGGAAATTACATGTCCAGAATAAAATATGTGAAAATTAACTTGTGCAGAAACCCGGTATTGGGGGACCTTCATCAAACTAACGCACTGCCATCTCACAACTTGTATACGAAAAGTACACAGACACCCCTGCCTTATGGCATGATTAGGAGACGCAGAACAAGCGCTCGTTGACCCCTTCAAATACTTTTGTATTGGCGGGAGTATTCCGAAATTCAAACTGTACCTGGCGAAACCAATGTGCCAGCCCTCCCTTGGGATACAGTACAGGTGTACCTGCGCTATCATAGGCCACAGATCCCGGCAGTATAGACACAATAGGCCACAGCAACCCGGGAGGACCCCAACACTACTGTGAGCGAAGGGACGGGCATGAGACAGAGCAAAAACTCTGACACCGAGCAAGGTGAGGGGCAGAAAAGGGCGCATAAACTAGAACCCCAGACTCCGCCCCCCCCCCCCCCCCCCTATTGACCCATGGCTCGCTAAAGCAGGGCCTAACCGGGCCCTAAAAAGGGACTGGGGGAAGGAAGGGGGGAGTTCCAAAAAGCCCCAGAGTCCGCTAGCGCAGGACCACCAACCAAGGACCCATGCTCCCGCTACAGCAGGAACCACTTACCTGAAGACGCATCTGGAGAGGAATGATGCGCAGAACTAAAAAAACAGGCTGATGGGTTGGGCCGGCCCGCCTCTTATAGAGGTCATGGGTCAGCCATATTGGGAAGGGATGGGAGGCATGGGAGGCTGACTTTTTTTGCTTTGGAGGGTTCTGGTTTGGAGCTGAAGCTCACTTTGTAAGTCATGTGGCGAGGAAGACTAACGAGGTGGTAATGCTCCTATGACTGAGACTGGAAGGAGAGGGACCTCTATGCCACTCATGAAATGCGGCACAGACTATGTGCTCAGCCTCATTGCTGTTTGTCTCGGGGGATGGGTGGAGGGGCGGAATTGCCGCAACCAGCTGAGAGCATCTCTTTCCCGCTCAGCCGACAGCAGCCGCACTCGTCATTCTCAGTTTGAGCTACGCTCCCTGTCTGCTGCTGCAGTAGTGGCCAAGCCCACCCAGCCTTTGTGGGACTCGTGGGGTTGGGAGCCCTGCGTAGTCAGCGGGCCTCCCCGGAGAGAGCCTCGGGCCCGCACTCACATCAGTAGTGCACTATGGGATTTCCCTCTCGTGCGAATTGCGGGTGTTATGAGGGCTCAAAACGGCACACTTATTGGACTTGGAGCATGGCCTGGCAAATCTCCGGGTCTCGGTGGGTCAGATTACTACGACTCTGCCATGTTTAGTAGTTACTCGAGGCAGGGAAGGATGACCAGTAGCCTAGGGCAGCAGGTCTTCCGACTTAGCTTTGATGCTCCAATGAGAGAAAGTCCTCGATCTTACATGTGAGTAGAGCCGGGGACTCTTACTCAAATGATGTTGTAAGATAGAGTGGTAGATGGCGGAGGTGACACCGGGATAACTACCGATTGGTAATCCCAAACCCGGGAGCTTTCTTGAGGCTCTCCTGTTTGGCAGTAATCTTATGATCAGAGTTAACTTCTGAAGTGGCAGAAGAGCACTCCTGGGAAGAATAGAGGTGAATAGTGGTATTTCTTCCCTGAAGCAGATGGTAAATACTCTGAGCTCAACTTCTCCTTTTTTGGGCCCGAGGCGTACCCCTTCTCTTGATTCTCAGCTGCTTGTAAGATGTTTTCTGACAAATACAGTCTTTGATGCAGTGAGAGTCAGGAAAACACACTACACAGACATCATGTCCATCTTTCCTTCACATCTTCCTCCTTTATCAAAAAGCGCCAGCATAGTGGTTAGAAAACGAGGGAGATGAAAACATCCCTAGGAAAATACGGATGGTGTCAAAAGACAGGAAATGATTTAAGACGCCGAAGGAAGGCAAAACGTTAGTAGCCAAAAAGATGCTTTTGATAAAGTAGTGTGTGTTTGTACTAAGTTTACTGTTTAAATGGGAGCACCATTTATTGTAGGCATGCTTGTGCATGCCTACAAAATAATGCAGGTGACATTTTTGGGTCGAGGGCTGCGTCACACTGCGTAGCATTGTGGGCGGAGCTCCGAGATTTAATGTTTCTTAGTTGGGGGGCTTGAACCCGCCCCTCTTCTCCATTGGCTGGCCTCGTAAATGCTGGCCAGCCATTGGAGGAGAGGGGCGTCACTCTCTTTAAGTATATACTCATGTGATATGTAAGTTTTTTATTTCACATCTCATTATATGTTAGTCTTACTGACGCATTTATTGCGAACTAAACTGCGCTTCCCAGAATGCACCAATTTGTTAAATTAAAGCGCAGGACTGGAAGTCGGAGTCCGACGCACTTTGATGATCTGGTAACCGAATCTTCTACCTGCGACGTCGGAGGGGAAGGGTCTTAAGCTAAGCCCCGTCCTTTTCAGACTGGGGGGCGTGTTTTTTAAGTTCTTTCTATCTGTGACGTCTTCAGTCACTCAAACCTAAAAAACACGCCCCCCAGTCTGAAAAGGAAGGGGTTTAGCATAGGACCCTTCCCCTCCGACGTCGCAGGGAAAAGATTCGGTTACCAGATCATCAAAGTGCGTCAGACTCCGACTTCCAGTCCTGCGCTTTAATTTAACAAATTGGTGCATTATGGGAAGCGCAGTTTAGTACGCAATAAATGCGTCAGTAAGACTAACATATAATGATTTGTGAAATAAAAAACTTACATATCACATGAGTATATAGCTCACGCCCACAGTCAGCTCTACTGTAAACCGTCAAAATAAATCCCACGCTGTCCCAAAGGTCAATACCGGCACATACACTTCGGCTTGCTGTCATGCACATAGACCATGACACCTACGCTCTTACCTCTTAGTTTCTCGGTTGTAACTCCTCCTTGGGCTGTGAGAGCAAGGACTGCCCGCGGGCCCCACCCAGTTTCCCCCAGGCGCTGCTGGGCACGGCTCCTCAGGCCCCAGGACACAGTGACCGACAGCCAATGTGAGGAACACTGAGCCGCCATGTCTGCCAGGCACAGGAAGGCACTGCGCAGAATCGGGGGACGTGGCATTGACGTCGCACTGCGCAGGTGCGAGTCACAATGGCATCTGTTTACTTCTGCCGCAGCTTCAATTGAGGCCTCCGGCCAGCAGAGTAGTGTAGATAGAAGTAGGGTACGTCATATAACTATTCCGACTCTGACTTTGGGAAGCCTGTAACTTACACCTAAAATTCTGCAAGAGTCATATTTATTATAGTACTTACCCCATTTCTGAAATATTTTGGCAAAAATTAAAAGAACTCCAAGTACTGTAAACTAGGGTAGAAATGTTAACAAGGGTGCAGCTGAAGGAAAAAGCTAAGCATATCGAGAAGCTCTGGAGGAATAGAGTGTGGAAGCCATTGTAGAATGGGATCAACCATACGTACAGCGTTAACAACTACCAATGCGTGCCTATTGGAAGCGTCCTTAACAAATGTCAGAGATATGATGAAGACCGAGGCCTGTGTGTGTGGGGGGGGGGGGGCTCTGTGTGTGTGTGTGTCTCTGTGTGTGTGGGGGGGGGCTCTGTGTGTGTGTGTGTGTGTGTGGCTGTGTGTGTGTGTGTGGGGGGCTCTGTGTGTGTGTGTGTGGGTGGCTCTGTGTGTGTGTGGGTGGCTCTGTGTGTGTGGTTGTGGCTCTGTGTGTGTGTTTGTGGCTCTGTGTGTGTGGGGGGCTCTGTGTGTGTGGGGGGGCTCTGTGTGTGTGTGTCTGTGTGTGTGTGCTGGGCTCTGTGTGTGGGGGGCTCTGTGTGTGTGGGGGGGCTCTGTGTGTGTGGCTCTCTGTGTGTGTGGCTCTGTGTGTGTGTGTGTGTGGGGGGGCTCTGTGTGTGTGTGTGTGTGTGTGTGAGGGGCTCTGTGTGTGTGTGGGGGCTCTGTGTGTGTGTGTGTGGGTCTCTGTGTGTGTGTGTGGGTGCAAATGCAATAGGTCTCGCATATGCAAGCGATTAAGCTATTGGCAATATAAATGACAATGCCATTTATTTATGATTTTAAAAAAAAAGAAATGTCTTGAGCAATGCCAATAGCTCTACCTTTAATAATGCCGAGACCATTGCATTGTAAATGCTTGTTTTAATTTACTGACCTGACATGGAAAAAAAAAAGTAAACAGAAATAGCGCGAATGTGCTTTTTTCAATCAGAGCAGCCAGCAGCTATTTGCTTATTGGTTCTCCCCATAAAATTCAGTAAAAAAAAAAAATTATGTTTTTTACAAAAAGGATAAAAAAATGACCTTTGGGATAGGGGTGCAATGAAGGAGCAGGTGGGGGAACAGAGCAGGCATTAGTGGGGGAAAGCATCAAATGGGAGAGGCCTTCACAGGGGCAAGGAAGAAGGCCACGAGGAAGAAAGAACAAGCGCTCGCCAGACACGCAGGCATCCGCTGTTTATTTTTGCATCGCGCTTTCAAAGTAAAAGCGAGATGCAAAAATAAACACACGGCGCAATGTCTCCTTTTTTGTCCGGCCCAATCAGAGAGCCGGACTGGCGCGTGCAAGGCAGTGTGACGAAGCTTCTGATAAGAAACTTCGTCACGACAGCCGTAATGCAGACGAATCTATCCGGGTGGGCCGGCCAAAAAAGCGAAAAGAAGGCACCCCAGAATTCTTATTTCCAATGGCAGCGCACCGTTTAACAAACGGTTACGCGAGACAATGGGAATAAGGGACGGGGATTCAAGCCCTTTTCAGAAAGTACTTATCTGCTATAAATCTTGCCGAGTGAGCTGTGCATGTGAGCAGCCACGCTAGGAGAGAACAAAAAACTATTGTGTGTGATCTCCAGATTTCATGGCCATATAAAACACTTACTGCTGGTAGCACCACTCCATTGCAAATATGAATCCCTTCATACTGGCAGAAATAAAAGAGCACCTTCGGGTAGCACATCACTACTGAACCCCCATATTTTTTGGGTCGAGCGTAGACAGCGCATGCACTGTTTGGAAGACCTGTTGTAGTGAAAAAGAACGTATGTCCCGCCTGCTGCTTTCCCATTAGTTCAGCGCATTGTTGCTCTTCTTCGCAGCTCCCTAAATGGTGTAAGAAGCGATACCTCACTTCCGTTTTTGGAAGAGCAGCACTGACCAACTACAGTTACCTTGCGCTTGCATTGTTTATCTGTTTTTCAGGAGCACTCTTTTTCCGGTTTCTGGCATGCCACGACCATGGCGGCCTTCACGGCCGCCATGCACATAAGTTTAACAAGCACGGGTGCCAAGCTATATGTTTTAGCTCGGCGCCTGTTTTTTTCTTTGTTGTGTTTTTTTTTTCATCCTCTCGTATCCAGGCTTATACCTTCCATATGTTAACGTTTTGTTTATGAGTATGGTGCCCTTCATGGGCCGCTATGTGCATAACTCCATACCTTCCCCAACTAATATCTCCATACCTTCCCCCACTAATATTAGCGTGGAGTCTACTCTGGGTAGAATGTCACAATCACTGTCCTCTCCGCAATTGGTGAAAGACAATAGTAGGCCTGTGAAAATCTGTGGGGATGGCACATTGAGACCAAATGTTACTGACCACAGAAAAATGGGGCCAGACCCAATACCGACTAGAACAGGGTTTTCCACATCCCAAGTTGACCAACAAGACTTAACTTCCCCTACATACAGTAAGAATCTTGAGGTTAAAATGTTGTCTTGGAGTATTGCAGGATTATGCAGGAACCTCCGGGACAGTATCTGCTGTAATTACCTGGATGAAAATGATATAATACTTTTACAGGAGACCTGGGCTCTGGATATTCCACATAGGGTGGGATACAAAACTTTTTATTGTGAAGCCACCCCTTCTATAAGAGGAAGGGCTTCTGGGGGCTTGGTGATTTGGATAAAAATCGATTTGCAAATTGAAGTCACTCCGCTTTCCATCGGATCCCGTGATTTGTTAGGTGTAAAAATAATGACCAGAGAAAAAAAGAATGTCTATTTAATAAATGCATATAATAGGCCCAGCCCTTTAAATAAGGAATCTGGGCTGATTGACCAACTGGACTCCTTTCTTAATACTCTGGGTCCCAACTCACAAATAATTATAGGAGGGGACTTTAATTGAAAATACGAGCCAATATTGGGATTAGATGGTTTATTTGATAACCAAGACAAGGCAAATAATATCCCCGCCTTAGATAGCAATGAGGTGGTAAAATGTACTGTTGCGGGAAGCCAAATCTTACAACTAACTGTAGGGCACGATTTAAGGGCTTGTAACGGTTGTTTCCAGTCAGATAGACCAGCGGCCCCTAAATTTTGTAGAGGAAATTCCAAGTCCCATATAGATTTCATAATGGTCTCCATGAGTTCGTGGTACATAATTGCTGATTTCAAGGTTGGGTATAGGACTGAGAGTGATCACTTACCGTTACAATTAACCCTGGATCCTCAGCCTTTTAAAACTAATACAGCCACAGAAATAGTGCCCAAGGGGTATGATGGTGAACCCCAGATAAGTAATAACAGGCGTGCACTAAGATGGCCATGTATCTTAGCCAAGGAGACATCTATGACATGTATTTACAATACCTTTGCTGATAAAGTTGCTACATGCCAGGATCTCACCTTAGGCGATCATGGAGTATTAGATGTGCACCTTAATTTGGTTGATGCTTTAACTCCTCTTCTGGGTAAAATCTATGAGAAGGGGGATAGATCTCATAACATCAACTTAGAACATGGTAACCCATGGTACAATAAAGAGTGCCGTGTAGCAAAGTCTCTCCTGATCCAGGCAGTTAAAACTAAGGACTCAAAGGGAATCAGAGATACCAGACAAGCATATAAGAAAATCCTCTCCTATTCAAAGAACGCTTGGGATGAGGAAATCTGGGCTGATCTACTTATGGCAGCAAAAATGAAGGATCAAGCCACTTTCTGGAGCCTAATATCAAAAGGAAATAAGTCGGGCACACCCTGCAAGGATACCTTCCTTGATGAAAAAACATGGAGAGATCACTTTTTTAAGTTATACTCCCTAAACAAAGAGGGGTTCCCCATAGCTGAACAGGTGGTAGATTTGCCATTACGGACCACTATTCTATACTTCAGCTTAGAGGAGACTGTCCAGGTGATACAGGCCATCAAACCAGGGAAAGCCCCGGGGCCTGATAAGATCCCTGGCGATCTACTCAAACATGATATAGAAGTTTGGGGACCGTATATTAATTTCCTATGTAACTCCATAGCAGCAGGTACTCCAATCCCGGAGTCCTGGAAGGGGGCTGAAATCATAACGATTTTTAAAAAAGGAGATCGCTATGATCCAGCAAATTATCGCCCAATCAGTTTGATAGATCCTATTCGAAAAGTGTACGCCAGACACTTTTTAAACAGGCTTTTTAGAGTGGATGGATGATTCCAAGATACTATCTCAATATCAGGCAGGGTTCAGAGCAAAAGTCAGCACTGTAGACCAGGTCTTTAGGTTTACTTGTATTGTTTGGAAATACATCAAAATCAAGAAGGGCAGTTTGTATGTTGCTTTTATGGACCTGAGGGCTGCGTTCGATCTCGTCCCTCGTACACTTTTATTGGAAACATTAGCAAACATAGGGGTACCTGGTGAATTACTTATAGAATTAATTAGACTCCACACCGAGAACTACGCCAAAGTAAGATGGGGAAGGGAGGGGAGCTAACACAGGCCATACCAGTGAGACAGGGCGTACGCCAAGGTTGCGTGTTGGCACCCACGCTGTTCACACTTTTTGTTAATGATATACCAACGTACTTAGGGAACTGTGTAAATGATTCTCCAAAACTAGGGGGTGAATTGATTCCAGCACTACTTTTTGCTGATGACACCATTCTCATTTCACAGACCCCAAAGGGACTCCAACA
Organism: Lissotriton vulgaris; assembly: GCF_964263255.1. Lineage (NCBI taxonomy): Eukaryota > Metazoa > Chordata > Amphibia > Caudata > Salamandridae > Lissotriton > Lissotriton vulgaris. The sequence continues at coordinate 467,718,228 of NC_141698.1, forward strand.
TTTGGTGAATTGTTTTTATAGTTACTGTGTGGACAAAGGATTGGAAATCAATTCTTCAAAAACAAAGTACATGTCTATAAATCCCCAGAAAACTTTTAGGAAAAATTTGGCCCTAAACAACCAAAATCTAGAACATGTGGGGAGTTTTAATTATTTGGGAATTATGTTGGACAGTAAACTATCCTGGAAAGGGCAGCTTAAAAATACCAGGATAGCCCTTCGTCAGAACTCAATGCCCGTTCTAAAAATTCACGGTGGAAGCCAATCTAAGGCCATCACCCCAGCCTTGGAAGTATTCAAAGCAAAGGCCCAATCAGCAGGACTCTATGGGGCTGAGATTTGGGGTCCATCCTGCAAAAAGAATTTTGAACGGGATGAAAACATCTTTATACGGAGGTTGCTAAAAATTCCATCTAGAACCCCCCTAGTTCCTGTGTTTTTGGATGTTGCTATCAAACGTACAGATGATCTTGCTATTTTAAGGCCTTTACTGTACTGGATTAAGATATGGACCACTCCAGAGTTGGTCAACTATAGATGTGGCCTGATAGAAATTATGCAATTCAATGGGCATAAAAATATCCCTTGGTTTAAACACATTTCTTTCTGGACAAATAGACTAGGGTTATCCCATTACTGGGATGAGCCCCTGTCATTGACACCCTCTTGTAAAAAGTCTTTAAAGTGTGCATTCTGGTCTTATATCAGTAACCCACTAGTACAGGGCACATCTTTTGGTTCACTCACCCAAAAGTTTTTGACTTTTAAAGATACTGTTTCCTTTGAACCCCTCATGGATGAGATTGGACCATCAATAGCAAAAAGTTTATACTTACAGTTTAGATACGGGGTCCTACAGATAAATGCAAATACATCCAGGTGGGGGGGGGAAATGCGGGTACACCCCTATGTATCTCCTGTACACAGCAGGCGAAGGAAGATGATGTTCATCTACTCTTCTTCTGCCTGTTATATAAGTTGCCCAGGGTTCGCTGGATCAGACCTTTATGCAGGAATATGGGTGTTAGGTCATGTAAAGATGCTGAACGCGTATTGAAGACCAATACCACACAGGTGATTGTGTTTTGCATATCTAGGTTTCTATATAACGTTTTCTTAATCAGGAAGAAGGCTGGGCTCAAATTATAGTGCAATTGAACTGTCTATTTAACCTCTGCTTGTAAATATTAAGTGCTGCTAATATATTTTAAACTGGCTTTTAAACAAATTTTATTATATTTATGAAGTAAATCGAATGTTTTTAGGGCATAATTTATACAGCTGATAAATTGTATATCCTCTTTCCCCAAAATTTTTGTAAATGGACTATGGAGTTATTAACAATATGTAATGTTTTTTAGGTCTCGGCATCGAGACCTATTGTCATGGAGTTCGCTCTGAAGGGAGATAGAGCTGTGAACGCGCCGACCAGGGTCTGTGAACGCGCACACACACAGGCAGGCAGGCAGGCATGCACCGTGCACACACAGACACACACAGAAACAGACACACGCACACACACACCCCCTCCCTCTCTGCCCACTCCCTCTCTGCCGCCCCCCCTCTACCCCCACTCACCGGGCTCTTTCCCTCCGCAGTGGGTCAGTCATGGCAGCAGGCAGACTCGGTGTCTTCTCCGGCGATCCTTCAGCTGATGTGCACGCCCACGCTGCGTCACGTGCGCGCCCACCACGCTGTTTTCGCGCCCGTTGATCCTCAGCTTGTTATATACTTTGGCTATGGACAATTAGACCACCGTTTTGCTCCGTCAATCATGTTTTCTTGGGCTGCGGTGTCTACAAGGCAAGGGGGCAGTGTACTGCACATGGATTTATCCTCGTCACGCCAATCAGTATTGTTTAATTTTATTTCTTTCGATCAGCATGTTTTTTTGTAATCTCTGGGAGAGCCGACGCTGGGACTTGAACCCCATTCCACAGTGTCAAAGTCTGGACACGGAGTGAAAGAACGTGGCTGTGCAAGCTACCACTGGACCCATTATACTCAGTTACCATGAGGTGGCGATATCTGCCACTCACTTTCCTCACTGCACCTTTGTGTTAGCCACGATGATCATAATCATTTCTATCCACTTCCATAATAGGCTTGTATTTTCAAAGATATCCTCTAATACTGAAAAGAAATTAGGGCAATAAATATCTATACAGCAGAGTACATAAACACAAAATGTCATGACATTTTGCACACTGTTGCAGGTCCGCTGTAGTCAAGGAGATTGTCTTCTGAGAAGTGTTTACATCCTCAAAATGACTTTCCAGTGTAGAGGACCATTGGTGCACCTGCTTATCTGGCAATATGCATAAGGATTACTACCTATCTCACTAATATTTTATCTTCGTAAATAGTTTGTTCACAGTACATTGTAAATTGTTTTCACATCATGGGAGCTCTAAAAATTGAATTCTGTTCATCGCTTCTAAATGAGGCGCTTTTTGGCATTCTTCGACAATTCTTTCAAACTAATTTCTGCTACTGCGGTAGATGGATGGCACTTCGGAGAATATTGTGTTGATCGGTATAGCTCTATAAGCCGTGCGCGCCCCTGGTGACCCTCCCGCCCGACCCCAGGTCTGCCCAGTAGAACGGCGCTCACTTCATCCCTCTGTGAGGCAGAAGGTGAGTGTGAGTGCAGAGTGCGCAGAGTGCGAAGTAGTGAGTGCAGAGTGAGTGTGCAGAGTGAGTGTGCAGAGTAGTGAGTGCAGAGTAGTGAGTGTGCAGAGTAGTGAGTGCAGAGTAGTGAGTGTGCAGAGTAGTGAGTGTGCAGAGTAGTGAGTGCAGAGTAGTGAGTGTGCAGAGTAGTGTGTGCAGAGTAGTGAGTGTGCAGAGTAGTGAGTGCAGTGTAGTGAGTGTGCAGAGTAGTGAGTGTGCAGACTACTGAGTGTGCAGACTAGTGAGTGCAGAGTTGTGAGTGTGTAGAGTAGTGAGTGCAGAGTAGTGAGTGCAGAGTAGTGAGTGCAGAATAGTGAGTGCAGGGTAGTGAGTGCAGAGTAGTGAGTGCAGAGTAGGGAGTGCAGAGTAGTGAGTGCAGAGCAGTGAGTGCAGAGAGTAGTGAGTGCAGAGTAGTGAGTGCAGAGAGTAGTGAGTGCAGAGAGTAGTGAGTGCAGAGAGTAGTGAGTGCAGAGTAGTGAGTGCAGAGAGTAGTGAGTGCAGAGAGTAGTGAGTGAAGAGTAGTGAGTGCAGAGAGTAGTGAGTGCAGAGTAGTGAGTGCAGAGTGCAGAGTAGTGAGTGCAGAGTAGTGAGTGCAGAGTAGTGAGTAGTGAGTGCAGAGTAGTGAGTGCAGAGTAGTCAGTAGTGAGTGCAGAGTAGTGAGTGCAGAGTAGTGAGTGCAGAGTAGTGAGTGCAGAGTAGTGGGTGCAGAGTAGTGAGTGCAGAGAGTGCAGAGTAGTGAGTGCAGAGAGTGCAGAGTAGTGAGTGCAGAGTAGTGAGTGCAGAGTAGTGAGTGCAAAGTAGTGAGTGCAGAGTGAAGAGTAGTGAGGACTGCAGAGTAGTGAGGAGTGCAGAGTAGTGAGGAGTGCAGAGTAGTGAGTGCAGAGTAGTGAGTGCAGAGAGTGCAGAGTAGTGAGTGCAGAGTGCAGAGTAGTGAGTGCAGAGTGCAGAATAGTGAGTGCAGAATAGTGAGTGCAGAGTAGTGAGTGCAGAGTAGTGAGTGCAGAGTAGTGAGTGCAGAGTAGTGAGTGCAGAGAGTAGTGAGTGCAGAGTAGTGAGTGCAGAGTAGTGAGTGCAGAGTGCAGAGTAGTTAGTGCAGAGTAGTGAGTAGTGAGTGCAGAGTAGTGAGTGCAGAGTAGTGAGTGCAGAGTTGTGAGTGCAGAGTTGTGAGTGCAGAGTTGTGAGTGCAGAGTAGTGAGTGCAGAGAGTGCAGAGTAGTGAGTGCAGGGTGCAGAGTAGTGAGTGCAGAGTGCAGAGTAGTGAGTGCAGAGTAGTGAGTGCAGAGTAGTGAGTGCAGAGTAGTGAATGCCTAGTAGTGAGTGCCTAGTAGTGAGTGCCTAGTAGTGAGTGCCTAGTAGTGAGTGCAGAGTAGTGAGTGCAGAGTAGTGAGTGCAGAGTAGTGAGTGCAGAGAGTGCAGAGTGCAGAGTAGTGAGTGCAGAGTAGTGAGTGCAGAGTGCAGAGAAGTGAGTGCAGAGTAGTGAGTGCAGAGTAGTGAGTGCAAAGTAGTGAGTGCAGAGTGAAGAGTAGTGAGTAGTGAGTGCAGAGTAGTGAGTGCAGAGTAGTGAGTGCAGAGTAGTGAGTGCAGAGTGCAGAGTAGTGAGTGCAGAGTGCCGAGTAGTGAGTGCAGAGTGCAGAGTAGTGAGTGCAGAGTGCAGAGTAGTGAGTAGTGAGTGCAGAGTAGTGAGTAGTGAGTGCAGAGTAGTGAGTAGTGAGTGCAGAGTAGTGAGTGCAGAGTAGTGAGTGCAGAGTAGTGAGTGCAGAGTAGTGAGTGCAGAGAGTGCAGAGTAGTGAGTGCAGAGTGCAGAGTAGTGAGTGCAGAGTAGTGAGTGCAGAGTAGTGAGTGCAGAGTAGTGAGTGCAGAGTAGTGAGTGCAGGGTGCAGAGTAGTGAGTGCAGAGTAGTGAGTGTAGAGTGCAGAGTAGTGAGTGCAGGGTAGTGAGTGCAGAGTAGTGAGTGCAGAGTAGTGAGTGCAGAGTGCAGAGTAGTGAGTGCAGAGTGCAGAGAAGTGAGTGCAGAGTGCAGAGAAGTGAGTGCAGAGTAGTGAGTGCAGAGTGCAGGGTAGTGAGTGCAGGGTAGTGAGTGCAGGGTAGTGAGTGCAGGGTAGTGAGTGCAGGGTAGTGAGCGCAGAGTAGCGAGCGCAGAGTGCAGAGTAGCGAGCGCAGAGTGCAGAGTAGTGAGCGCAGAGTGCAGAGTTGTGAGTGCAGAGTTGTGAGTGCAGAGTAGTGAGTGCAGAGTAGTGAGTGCAGAATGCAGAGTTGTGAGTGCAGAGTAGTGAGTGCAGAATGCAGAGTGAGTGTGCAGAGCAGTAAGTGCAGGTGCAGAGCGGTGTGTGCTGTTGAGTGCAGAGTGCTGTGTGCTGTTGAGTGCAGAGTGCTGTGTGCTGTTGAGTGCAGAGTGCTGTGTATTGGCAATGTAAATGACAATGTCATTTGTTTATGATTTAAAGAAAAAAAAAGAAATGTCATGAGCAATGCCAATAGCTCTTCCTTTAATGATGCTGAGACCATTGCATTGTAAATGCTTGTTATCTTGTGCTTTTATGGCTAATGTTAGCCGAAATAAAGTTGAAACAACAACAACAGCATAACTTTAATAGGCACGCGCACAGCACTATGTTTTGGCATGGTGTCACTTTATTCTTAGAGTATTTTATTCATCCTCCCATATCCAGGTAATGCCAGGAGCTGCTCCTTTTCTATGCTCCACAGGTAGCAGCGCCACGGCCATATTCAGCACTGAAAGCGCCCAGAGACAGCTGCGGGGCCCTGGATAAAGGAGGCAACTCTCCTAGCCTGTCCATTGCTCATTAGTGCAAACTGCATCCATTTAAAGGTTATGCAGTGGTCCAAGATGGGCGACGCATTTACTTGCATTACACAGAGCAGCTAACGTAGTAGTCCTTTGAACTCCTGGTCCATCTGTTCTTTTTACGGGCCATCTGGCTTGGATTTTCTTCTCGTGAGCCACAAGTTCCACTTATCCTGCCTCCCAGGTCGCTGCTTTCCCAAGGTGACCATTCCATGTTGCCACCTTAGGTATTGTACCAATAGCAACAACTGTTTTATTAAAAAAAAATAATTCTATATACATTATATGCCTTTATGCGTGGTGTAGAATATAACTATACCAAATAAGGCATTTATTGCTTGCATGTTAAAGCCACACCATCACTGTCTGCATGTCACCTCTCTGTCCCCTCACCTCACTCACCAACGAGCGACGTTTGCACATTGTAAGCCTTGCCCACAGCAATAGCGTTCTTCAACTTTCCAAGAGAGCAGTTCTGGAAGCTCGGGGCTTGTAAGCCTCCAGGACAAGTCAAGTCAAGTCAAGTCAGGAATTTATATAGCGCACTACATACCCAGAGGGTTTCAAGGCGCTTAGGAAGGGGAGGAGGATTACTTGTCAAATATCCATGTTTTAAGTAGTTTTCTGAATGCTAGGTGGTTCTGGGTAAGGCGAAGGTGAGTGGGGAGTGAGTTCCATGTTTTAGCAGCCAGGTATGAGAAGGATCTGCCTCCCATGGTGGTCTTGTTGATGCGAGGTACAGTGGCCAGGGCTTGGCTGGAAGAACGTAGTTGGCGGGCGGGGGTGTAGAAGGACAGTCGTGAGTTGAGGCATTCTGGTCCGATGTCGTAGAGTGATTTGTGTGCGTGGGTTAGCAGTCGGAAAGTGATTCTCTTATTGACGGGTAGCCAGTGGAGGTCTTTCAGGTGACCAGAGATGTGTTCGTTGCGTGGGATGTCTAATATGATCCTGGCTGAGGCGTTTTGGATTCGTTGGAGTTTTTTCTGGAGTTTAGTGGTGGTACCTGCGTAGAGGGTGTTTCCGTAGTCCAGTCGGCTCGTGACCAGAGCATGGGTGACAGTTTTCCTGGTTTCGGTGGGGATCCAGCGAAATGTTTTTTTGAGCATGCGAAGAATGTTGAAGCAGGATGAGGATACGGCGCTGACTTGTCTGTTCATTGAGAGTGAAGAATCCAGGATGACGCCTAGGTTCCGTGCGTGGTCTGTCGGGATGGGTGCTTTTCCAAGGGCTTCCGGCCACCAAGAGTCATCCCATGCAGAGGGGGATGTACCTAAGATGAGGACTTCTGTTTTATCTGAGTTCAGTTTCAGACGGCTGTGTTTCATCCATTCGGCAACTTCTTTCATTCCTTCGTGTAGGTTAGTTTTGGCGGTGCTGGGGTCATTGGTGAGAGAAAGGATTAGTTGAGTGTCATCCGCGTAAGAGATGATGTTGAGGTTGTGTTGGCGGGCGATGGCCGCGAGGGGGCTCATGTATACGTTGAAGAGGGTGGGGCTGAGTGAGGACCCTTGGGGTACGCCACAGATGACTTCAGTGGCCTCGGACTTGAATGGTGGAAGGCGGACTCTCTGTGTTCTTCCGGTGAGGAAAGAGGTGATCCATTCAAGTGCTTTTCCTTGTATTCCGATGTTACTGAGGCGTTGTAAAAGGGTGCTGTGGCAGACTGTGTCGAATGCTGCAGAGAGGTCGAGGAGGATGAGGGCGACTGTGTCTCCATTGTCCAGTAGAGTTCGAATGTCGTCCGTTGCTGCGATGAGGGCGGTCTCGGTGCTGTGTTTTGCTCGGAAGCCAGATTGTGAGGAGTCGAGGGATTTGTTGGCTTCGAGGAAAGCGGCGAGTTGGTTGTTGACAGCTTTCTCGATTACTTTGGCCGGGAATGGAAGGAGCGAAATGGGGCGGTAATTTTTGAGTTCGGTGGGGTCCGCTGTGGGTTTTTTCAGAAGGGCGGTGAGTTCGGCGTGTTTCCAGATTTCCGGGAAGGTGGCGGAGTTGAAGGAGCAGTTGATGACGTCTCGGAGGTGCGGTGCTATGACGGAGTCTGCTTTGTTGAAGATGTGGTGAGGACATGGGTCTGTGGGGGATCCTGAGTGGATGGAGTTCATCAGGCGGATGGTGTCCTCAGTGGAGATTGGGTTCCAGTCATTAAGGGTGTTCACGGGGGGAGAGTGTTCAGCAAATGGTTGGGTGGGTTGGTCTCCGGGTTGGTTGTCGAAGCTGTTGTGGATGTCTGCAATCTTGTTGTGGAAGAATGAGGCTAGGGAGTCGCAGAGGGCTTGAGAGGGGGTGATGTCGTTGGAGTTGGCCGAGGGATTGGAAAATTCCTTGACGATGTTGAAAAGTTCCTTGCTATTGTGGGCGTTGTTGTCAAGTCGATCCTTGAATGCTGTTTTCTTGGCCTTTCGGATAAGTTGGTGGTGAGTGCGGGTGGCGTTTTTGAAGGCGTCCTTGGTGCTAGTGGTTGGGTCTTTTTTCCAGGCCTTTTCAAGGGAGCGGCAGAGTTTCTTGGACTTCTTAAGATCATCGTTGAACCATGAGGCCTTCTTGCTGCCAGGTTTGCTTTGATGTTTTTTCAGTGGTGCTAAGGTGTCGGCGGTGTTGGATAACCATAGGGTGAAGTTGGCGGCGGCTTGGTCTGGGTTAGAAGAGTGGGCTGGGGTGTTTAGAAGGAGCGATGAGGAGATCTGGTCGGTGGTGATTTTGTTCCAGTTTCTTTGCAGAGTTGGTTGGAGGTGGTTGATGGGTTTTGGCTTGTTGTAGGTGAAGTGAACGCAGCTGTGGTCAGTCCAGAGGAGATCCGTAGTGTGGCTGAAGGAGACATGATTGCTGGAGGTGAAGATGGGGTCGAGTGTGTGACCTGCGATGTGGGTGGGGGAAGTGACCAGTTGTTTAAGTCCGAGGTTGGCGAGGTTGTCCAAGAGGGTGGTGGTGTTGCGGTCGTTGATCTTTTCAAGGTGAAAGTTGAGGTCTCCCAGGAGGATGTAGTCTTTGGAGGGGAGCGCGTGAGGAGTGATGAAGTCCGTGATGTCTTCACTAAATTTTGCGCGGGGTCCTGGTGGTCTGTAGAGGAGGGTGCCTCTGAGTGTGGTCTTGGGGTCGATGTGGATCTGGAAGTGAAGGTGTTCGGAGTTGGCGAGGTTGGCGTCAGAGCTGGTTGAGATGCGGATTGATTTCTTATGGACGATAGCGATTCCTCCTCCTGTGTGGCCGGTACGGTCCTTGCGTGTGATCTTATAGTCTTCAGGGATGGCAATGGTGATGTCTGGGGCGGAGGAAGCGTTCATCCATGTTTCTGTTAGGAAGGCGACGTCCGGAGAGATGGTGTCTAGTAGGTTCCATAGGTCAATGGCGTGTCTGTGGACCGAGCGGGTGTTGAGAAGGATGCATTGTAGGTGGTTGGGGTCAAATGTCTGTTTGTTTTAGCTTTTTTTCGTACCTCGAGGATCACTGCATTATATCATAATACAGCACCTCTTGCAATACAACTCTATCAATCAATCAATCATATCATTTGTAAAGCGCACTACTCACCCGTGAGGGTCTCAAGGCGCTGGGGTGGGGAATGCTGCTACTGCTCGAAAAGCCAGGTCTTGAGGAGTTTTCTGAAGGTCAGCAGGTCTTGGGTCTGCCGTAGGTGGATGGGGAGGGTGTTCCAGGTCTTTGCGGCGAGGTGGGAAAACGATCTGCCGCCTGAGGTCCCTCTTCGGAAGCGGGGGACTATAGCCAGGGTGAGGTCGGCGGAGCGGAACTGGCGGTTGGAGGTGTCGAAGCTGAGCCGTCTCAGTTACGTTGGTTCGGTGTTGTGGAGTGCCTTGTGTGCGTGGGTGAGGAGCTTGAAGGTTATCCTCTTGTTGATCGGGAGCCAGTGCAGGTCTCTCAGGTGGGGTGTGATGTGGCTGCGGCGAGGGATGTCCAGGATCAGGCGTGTAGAGGCGTTCTGGATGCATTGGAGCCGTCTCATCAGAATGGCCGAGGCTCCTGCGTAGAGGGCGTTTCCATAGTCCAACCTTCTGCTGACAAGGGCCTGGGTGACTGTTCTTCTCGTTTCAGTGGGGATCCACTTGTAGATCCTACTGAGCATGCGGAGGGTGTTGAAGCAGGAGGAGGAGACGGCGTTGACCTGTTTAGTCATGGAGAGAGTGGAGTCAAGGATGGCCCCTAGGTTGCATGCGTGGTCGGTGGGTGTTGGAGAGGTTCCCAGTGGGGTTGGCCACCAGGAGTCGTCCCATGCCGAAGGGTTGCATCCGAGGATGAGGACCTCCGTCTTGCCCGAGTTCAGCTTCAGTCGGCTGTTCCTCATCCATTCAGCAACGGCTTTCATTCCTTTGTGAAGGTTGGTTTTGGCGGTGTGGGGGTCCTTCGTGAGGGAGACTATCAGCTGGGTGTCATCGGCGTAGGAGAGGATGTTGAGGTCATGCCGATGGGCGACGTGGGCGAGAGGTGCCATGTAGATGTTAAACAGAGTTAGGCTGAGAGATGAGCCCTGGGGTACGCCGCAGATGATCTCGGTGGCTTCGGAGCGGAAGGGGGGAAGGCGGATGCTCTGTCTTCTGCCGGAGAGGAAGGAGGTGGTCCAGTCCAGGGCCTTCTCTTGGATCCCAGCGTTGTGGAGGCGTGTTTGTAGTGTGTGGTGACAGACCGTGTCGAAGGCAGCTGACAGGTCCAGGAGGATGAGGGCCGCCGTTTCTCCGTTGTCCAGCAGGGACATGATGTCATCGGTGGCGGCGATGAGGGCAGTCTTGGTGCTGTGGTTGCTGTGGAACCCGGACTGGGAAGGGTCCAGGATGTTGTTCTCCTCGAGGTAGCGGGTCAGTTGTTCGTTGACGGTCTTCTCGATGACCTTTGCTGGGAACGGGAGCAGGGAGATGGGCCGGAAGTTCTTGAGGTCCTTGGGGTCCGCCTTAGGTTTCTTGAGTAAGGCGTTGATCTCGGCGTGCTTCCAGCTCTCCAGGAAGGTTGCTGTCTCGAAGGAGGTGTTGATGACTTTCCGGAGATGGGGTGCGATGGATGTGCTGGCTTTGTTGAGGTTGTGGTGTGGGCATGGATCTGACGGAGATCCGGAGTGGATGGTGTTCATGATTTTGATGGTGTCATCATCGTTGATGTTGGTCCAGTAGAGCAGGCGGTTGGTGCGGATGGTGGTCGTGGGGGCAGAGGTCTCAGTGGTTGTCGGGGTGGTCGTGGCGTTGAAACTGTCGTGGATGTCTGTGATCTTGCGGTGGAAGAAGGTGGCCAGCGAGTCGCACAGGTCTTGCGAGGGTGGGACGTCGTTGGTGTTGGAGCTGGGGTTGGAGAGTTCCTTCACGATGTTGAAGAGCTCTTTGCTGTTGTGCGCGTTGTTGTCTAGGTGGTCTTTGAAGGAGGCCCTTTTGGTGGATCTGATGAGGTGATGGTGTCTGCGGGTGGCATTCTTGTGAGCGGCGTGGCTGTCCGGTGTTCGTTCACTGAGCCAGATCTTCTCCAGCTTTCGGCAGGTTTGCTGGGAGGCCCGAGGTCTTCAGTGAACCAGCTGGCTTTCTTGTTGGTATGCTTGTTGGAGGTTTCTTGATCGGGGCGAGGGTATTTGCGCAGTCGTTAATCCACACTGTGAGGTTGCGGGCAGCGGTGTCGGGGTCGGTATGGTCGGCGGGTGGGCTCTGGGCGAGGGTGATGGTTAGCTGGTCTTCAGTGACTTTGCTCCAGCAGCGGTGAGGCATCTGTTGGGTGCGGTGGTGCGTGGTGGGTTTATTGAAGGTGAAGTGGATGCAGCGGTGGTCGGTCCAGTGGAGTTCGGTGGTATGGTTGAAGGAGACGTGGGGGCTTGCGGAGAAGATGGGGTCAAGCGTGTGACCGGCAGAGTGGGTGGGTGTTGTGACGACTTGTCTGAGTCCGAGGTTGGCTAGGTTGTCAATCAGGGTGGTGGAGTTGGTGTCGTCATTTGTTCTCGAGGTGGAAGTTCAGGTACCCGAGGAGGATGTAGTCCATGGAGGCGAGGGCGTGTGTGCTGACGAAGTCGGCGATGGAGTCGCTGAACTGTGGTCGAGGTCCGGGCGGTCTGTAGATGAGGGTTCCTCTTTGGCTACTGTTGGGGTCGGTGTGGATCTGGAAGTGCACGTGTTCGGCGGTGCTGAGGGTGTCGTCGGTGTTGGTCGAGAGTGTTCCTGTGGACGATGGCGATTCCTCCTCCCGCTCTGTTGGTGCGGTCCTTGCGGGTGATCTTGTAGCCTTCCGGGACGGCTATGGCTATGTCGGGTGCCGAGCCGGGGTGCAGCCAGGTCTCCGTAAGGAAGGCAACGTCTGGGAAGGTTGTGTCGAGTAGGTCCCAGAGTTCAACTGCATGTTTTCAGGCGGAGCGGGTGTTGAGAAGGATGCATCTGAGGTGGTTGGGTTCTTTCCTGGTCCGCAGCATAGTGGGGAGGATGCTTGTGAAGCTGCAGTTCTGGCAGGTGAAAGCTCTGTGGGTGCGCTTCGGGGTGGCCAGGAAGCAGGTGTGTGATCGTCCGGTGTTGAGTGCGTGGAGGGTTCTGACATCGTAGCGGTGTCGGGCGTCGTGGTGTTCGTGGTGTCATGGGGTCCTGGCGCTGGGCACGGTCCATGCACGGACGGGCACAGATGGGCTTGCCTTAGGTGCGCCAGCGGCCCGCCAGCAGCTTCCATATGAGGGGATGTGGGAGGGAGGAGCAGCTGGGAGGAGGGAGCGGGGCGGCGAATGGGATTGCAGGTGGGCGGGGTCACAGGGACACAGCGGCGGGAAAAATGGGCAGGGGCCGCAGGAGAACTGGGTACAGGAAGGAAAAATAAGTTTAGGCAAGAAAACAAGTACAGGCACAGAGGAATAAAAACAAGTCTGGGAAAGAAAGCAAGTTAGGCACAGGGGAATAAAAACAAGTCTGGGCAAGAAAGCAAGTACAGGCACAGGGGAATAAAAACAAATCTGGGCAAGAAAGCAAGTACAGGCACAGGGAAATAAAAACAAGTCTGGGCAAGAAAGCAAGTACAGGCACAGGGGAATAAAAACAAGTCTGGGCAAGAAAGCAAGTACAGGCACAGGGGAATAAAAACAAGTCTGGGCAAGAAAGCAAGTACAGGCACAGGGGAATAAAAACAAGTCTGGGCAAGAAAGCAAGTACAGGCACAGGGGGATAGGGGAATAAAAACAAGTCTGGGCAAGAAAGCAAGTACAGGCACAGGGGAATAAAAACAAGTCTGGACAAGAAAGAAAATTAGGCACAGGGGAAAAATACAAAATTAGGCAAAAACAATGCAGGTAGAGCCGTGCAGCAGCGTGGGGAGCGACCTGCCTGTGAGCAGGGTCCTAGGTCGCCTAAAAGGGCATCTAAGTGCTAGACCACAGTCCAGCTACACTGGCTAATGCCCAGCTATATTTTGCAGATGGCGATGGACTTGGAGTCATCATTCGCCGCTTGCTTTGTGTGTATGCTTACATTCATAAAGCCGCTGAGAGTGTCCGCATACCACATCATTAGCCGTGATTGGCTGCAGTGTCTTTACAGTACAATGTTTTATCTGCTTTGTGCATTCCTCCCATGACGGTTTTGTTTATTGGTTTAGCAAAATGTTTCCTCTAATCAACTGCGCCACTGTTTGCTTTCAACATGTTAAAATGTTCTGTAATAACAAGAAAGATTTACTGTTAGTAGCACCTACATACTTACAGCACACACTGCCCAGGCACCTGGGATTATCACCAACCCTTCTTGTTTTATGCCCATCCTCATGGGTCTCGGTTTATTGTGCCTGCTTATGAGTGATCTTAATGAGGTCAGCAGGGCACACACCCACATTATTTCTCCAAGGCAGAAATTTTCAGCGCTCTGCCCCCCTAATACCACTTTCAAAATGCAGCTATTGGAGTTTCTGAAGCTCCCACTCACAACTTCCATTGGTGCTTAGCCCTGCTATCTTGCTCTAAAAATAGCTATGTTTTTAGAAGTGCTTGAGTGCTAAACTGCTTGGGTAAAATACATTGTCATTTACAACGCCAATAGGTCCAACTCTTGCAAATGCGAGACCTATTGCATTGTAAATGATTGACTAGTCTGAGTATTAGCTTCACTCCAGAGAGTCAAGCTAGCCAGTACCACCACTTAATGGTGTTGTGAGTTTAGCTATACAGTGCCTGGATACCCCCCAGGGTGATGTGTGCTATACAAATACTGATTGATTGAGTCACTGGATTAGGAAAGTTAGAAGACAATCAAAGTTCGACATAAAAGGGAAAGAGCAAAAGAGGTGCCAAATAAAACCCCCATGTCTCACCCCAGTAATAAAGGAAAATTATCTTAGATGACGTATTGCTGTTGACAAATTGCTAGTATACCTTATCAGTTTCCTCTTTAATGAGCCTGGAGGTACAATGAACAGAGAAAGTTTACTTCACAATGGATTCCTAAACACCACGTACAATGTTTTACAAATGTCCAAGAAAAGATATATGGAGATACCAACCTCTAACCACAGCATACTATTCATACATTGTTGTCCGCACCATAAAGGCTGTGTAGTGCTAAGTCAGCCTTTAATGCCAGCTTGACTATCAGATTGGACGTTGTTAACACCTGCTACAGAAGCCATTCGGCGCAACGATCCCTCATCCAGCAGAAAGGATAGCCTTAAAACAACTGGGTTCCTTCACAATGTGTGTTGCGCAACACAGGCAAACACTGGGCCATACCACAAATTCTTGTTTAATAGCTATTCTCACTTCACACAATTGTGATCCAGTCCCTTCACTATTCTGGTTCTGGTTCTCTGGGGCAGCTAGGATACCTCCGCTGGTGCCTGCTAGATCACCCCCAAAAAGGAGGTTACTCTCCCAGAGCTGCTTTTTGGGCTGTACAAGGTGGGCCTAATGGTTCACTTCTGACTGAAGTGTCCCTTCCAGGAGCGGTCTCCTGGGTAATTCACTACTGCCTGTGCATCAGATCACCCCCCTCCCCAGGAGTGTCTTCTACTTTCTGTCTCAAAGGGAATTTCACAATAGCTCGTCTTCCATCATACCAGGAATCATCACACATTTGTAGTCAGCACATCATAAGAAAAAGAAACACATTCATATTTATTAGAACAAAAATAAAGAAAACCTCATGCTTGCATTTCTCCATTTCTGTGCTATGACTGCCAAAGAATCGTGTAATATAAAATCGCAAGGTACGAATTTTGACGCCCCCCCCCCTTTGTGTAATAAATGTGGGATCTTACCTGCCCATTTCTGTACAGACAGACTTAGCGTAATGCTTGCTAGTTTCTTACCTGTTATTGCGCAGCCTCTATTTGATCAACGACAGGCAGCTCTCCCACAGGGACAGTCTGGGGAATGCGAGGTGAACACCTGTCTGGCTTGCCACAATGTTCTCGGAATAAAAAAAAGAAAACACAACTTTAATTGGCAGCAAAGCACAGAATGTATTCACGCAATCGAGGAAAGTGCAGACAACTCTGCTGAACTGTGAACTGAACTTCCACTTGTACAGAAACGGACAGCGAAATATATATACCTTGTCAAAGGTGAGTGCGTTGCATGCTTAATTATTGATAGAAACGTCTAGCAGGTATCATGGTCAGGTCAACAAAAGACAATAGCACTCTACAAAATGATTCTGGAATTCTGCACCTGTGGTTTGATACATTTCTGCGCTAGCTTGGTGTCCTTGGCTTGTTTGGTTCTGGAGCTTAAGGGACTACTCTCAAGAGTCTGCTGTTCTATGAAGCCTAACATCCTGTCTGCCCTGCACGTATATTCTACTGTTATCAACATAGTTTACTAAACACATGTTCCCTTCAAAGTAAGCCTGTGGCCTTCACTGCTACGGTGGTTTCCTAAATACAGTTCTCTACTAAAAGAAAACAGGCATCTGTATCTTCCCTCCAAATCTTAACCCTGTTTGTGCTGCTTTTCATTCTGCTATTGTAGCTAGGCTGAGCCTGTATTGTGCCTTCACTACATACATTAGTACACATGTTTTGCTGTTGTTTTCATGGATACATACACACTTTCTTCATTGTCTACATACCTTCAATGCTAGGGGTGCTACTGATGGACCAGACCATACTGCATAAACAAGAAAACAGGATGTTGATTTCCTTAACGAATGCCCTCAAGGTATTATAAGACATTGGAAAACTGGCCTTGGTTGACTTTTTAAAGAATGGACTGAACTGACATACCTGAGTAGTGGGAGGAGATGATATAGCGGAGTTAGGGCAAAGTGTGAGAGTGGCTGAAGAGGTGTTAAAACTGGTAGCCTAATGCTATCCAAAGTGTGTGTATTTACATTGAGGTACAAAAGAGTTGGTGATGGACAGAGCATTTGAACCAATCAAACACTCACACCCAGTCAACAGATCTGGGTTTAATCCATCACAGTTCTTTAGCCCACTCTGCCACCCCAATTCAGACACGGCAAATCAGTCTGACCCTGTGCCTCATGGGAACAGTCCAGCCCGAACTGCCAAGCCATGCCTTCCCTGGACCGGAAACAAGCTTCCGAGGACCGGTTTCTGGCATTTCAGATTCAAGCAAGCCTGCCAGAACCCGGTCCTCGGAAGCTTGTTTGTGGTCCAGGGAAGGCATGGCTTGGCAGTTCGGGCTAGACTGTTCCCATGAGGCACAGGATCAGACTGATTTGCCATGTCTGAATTGGGGTGGCAGAGTGGGCTAAAGAACTGTGATGGATTAAACCCAGATCTGTTGACTGGGTGTGAGTGTTTGATTGGTTCAGATGCTCCGTCCATCACCACCCCCTTTTGTACCGCTATTTACATTGAAGCAGGAGTTACCATGGGCGGAAAAAATGTGCTTTGTAAAATTTGTTTAAAAAAAAGGCCTTGTTGTGGACAAAGACAATCACCCCACGTCAACATGAATCCAGGATTATGTATTCATCCTCCATTGCTGTAATTACTGGCATCAAGAACTGTGGCTTTGCCAATTTAGTTAATGAATGGTGTGAGGGGAACACATAGGGCCAATACTATTGTGCGCCCATAATGGGGCAACAGCTGCCTAACAAATCAAATATCTCCGGCTTCTGACATCCAAATGAGTCTCAATTGCGTTAGAGAGAGTCTCCAGCGGTGGTATTCTACCACGAGGTCCTCTCGCCAGAGCTCTTGGTAAGTGAGTTTCAGAAGGCACAAGTACATGTATGAACTCATTTTCAACAGTACGCAACAAAGGTAATACACATGATCATATTTATTTTTCTTCCATTTCTTGTAGTTCTTGTAAAAAACATTAGGCAGAATGGGTCAAACAGCTGTGCTGCACCATGTTTAGGGTTCGTTTTTAAGTCATTATCAAACTGTAGTGTATGAAAACTCGCAAGTGGAAGGGTCGGCTCTAGGGTGGTGCGACTGGTGCCACCGCACTGGGTGGTGACTTCAGGGTGCACCGTGTTTGCTAGTTTATTTTGGATTTTAAAGCATTTGCTGCCATGTCCCTTGCCTCCAGCAAATTCTAGGCAACAATAAAAATGTCAAGATAACTCAGGTGATTATTGTTACTTCTGGAGAGGGATCAGAGTTTTGTCTAGCTGAGGTTTTGACTTATCATAAAATAGCCCAGAGGGTTAATATGCCTGCTGCAAAGAACGTGTACCATATGGAACACGAAGTGCATATAATGTAAATAGGTCAGTGGGTTACTACTTTTCTAAAAGACATTCTTTTGTTACCTGCAGTTTATAAATTATAATCTTAATATAGAACAGTGAAATTATCAACTGTCAAGAAAGAACTGTAAGCACACACCAAAGTATAGATTAGAGCACAGCTTAATGTTGCAAAAAGGGTTCCTTTGTCTAGGAACCAATTCTTCTTATTAAAGAGAACTTCCAACTATTGTGTTGAGTTTTGAGTTTGTTCATCTCCAGACTCGCAAATTGCGAATCACAAATAAGGAATGGCTTCCCATTCATTCCGAAGGGCCGAGGCCCATAGGAATCAATGGAAAATGCACGTGCAATGTGCGAGTACCAAATAGGTACTCTCAAATTGTGCATGCAATTTCAAGTGTGCCAAAAGGACACCCTGATGCACCCCTGAAAGTGCAATTAAAAAACATGCTGCAAAGGAGGAGCCAAGCCAGCGACCAAGATGGCCGCATAGACGCTCGGCTCCGTGAGCCCTCTCACCCCGCGCATACATCCTGGCAACTATCCTGAGCCGTAACGGCATATTTAAGTAGGCAAAGGAAAACTTTCACTGACCGTTTGCTCCTGAGGCTTCAACGTGCGGCAGACCCGAAGAAATGTCCCCGACTGTTTTGCGGCCCTCGCGGAGCTTGGACCGGGGTGTCGAGTGAGAAGACCAGCCGGCCGCGACTGTGACAACAGCGGCCATTGGTGAAGGTGTGGAGTCGGCCGGAGGGCGCCTGAAGTTTGATGGGCCGATGGTGATAGTGACGACCCAGTCCATCTAGCGGAGTGCCTCGTGGGGATGCGTGGCAAAGCAGTATCGAGGGGAGTGTATGATATTTGGCCCCCTTTCCAGCGTTGTGTCCGGGCATAACTAAGGACTTCCCCCGGAATCGGCGGGCGGCCCCCGGAGAGCGGCAGAGATTTTGTTTAGCCCTTTGGTGGCCCTTCTCCGGGAAGCCTGCCTTGACTCTCTGGGTCCTCGCTGTGCATCCTGTTGCGCCCTGGTGTGGGGCCCGGTCCCGAGGTGAGGTGAAGAAGGACGAGGCCAGATCAGCTAAGATGGCGGCTGGCACCCTCTTACGCAGACCACATCTGGATAGTCAAGCTGCCGTGCGGGAGAGTTCGGGGGTCTGGCGGCACGAGAAAGAGCCCACGTCCAAAGATATATTGGCTGCTCTAACGACCCTGCATGCGACCCGGATCTGTAACGCCCGGGACCTGGGAAGACGGATGGCAGCCATTCTTGTCCCGCCGTTCCACACGGGCACAGTTCGACCTCAGGGAAGTGCCGACGTGCCCGCCTCTATGTCGGTGAAGAGTGCTCCAGCTACGCCTAGATTCGTGGAGACGCTGGAAGACCCGGCTTATGAGATCGCCTTGGACAGATCTGAAGTACATGTGAGTGACTCGTCGGGGCACATATCTAATCAGCGGCTGGGGAAACAACGCCAATCTATGTCTTGGGCTGCCCCGGCGACGTCTCAGCGCTTTCCGGATGGTGTGACTCTCTCTCCTTGGATGGTGGGACTGTGTTCGGACTTGAGGACGTTTTCGGGGTCGATACCGACACAGACGGATTTCCGCCATACATGTTCGGCTGGGTTTTGGTTGCTGAAGTCCCATGGAGTAATAACACGGCCAGGTCCGCCCGGATCACTTGGACCCTCCACGCCGCTCTGTATGCAGATTGATAAGTGGACGTGTGTTGGTACTACTGATAGACAAGGCCAGGGGTGATACCGTCTAGGATCCAGTGGACTTATTGGTGGCCGACGGTGATTTGGGGGACACTCAACGGGGATTTTATTGAAGGTGCTATCGGTGATGTTTTCCATGACTATTCTGATTTTACTTTTAGGATGTTTACTGGGCGCGGGGGTGGGGGGGCCGGGTGGCAAGATCGAGGGCCCTTCTCCACTTTTTTGTTCTTTTCTTCTTTCTCCTCTTATTCTATATTTCGGGTCTCCTATTTAGGGCGACAGGCACGCTACTGGCCGGGGGGGGGGGGGGGGGGAGGGGGGGGGGGGGGGGTAGGCCATGGCCTTCTGCAGGGTGGGGGGTAGGGGGATGGGGTTTGTTAATTTGTCCGTTATTTGTTTCTATGGCCCTTTTGTCTCTCTTCCTTTTTGGTGTCGTCGTTTTTCATGTTTCCTACAGTATGTTTTGTTTTGAGGGGTGGGGTGCAGCTTTGCTATGGAACGGGTTTGTGTTCACATTTATCCTGACTCGTATACCTTACCCCCAATACTTCAATTGTATTTGCACTATTTGCGGATTTCCTGATTCATGCTTGTTATTGTAGGACCATGTGTGATCGTATGGCATTGACTCTTAGTTTTTTCTTTATTGTAAAATGAACCTTCACGAATCCTGAATTTCGGCCAGTACGCTTGAATACAAGTCATATCCTGGACACTTGTTAGACCCCGGTTTTCGGGCTGCTATATTTTCCCACATTGATTTGCTGCCTTACGACTAGCGCCGGCGGGAGTGGTTGTAGGCCCATGCTTGTATTTTCTTGAAGTAATAATAAAGGTCCCCCCCCCAAAAAAAAAACACATGCTGCACACAAACATGCCCCAAGGGCATGTTTGTGTGCAACTTAGAACTTTGAAAAATCCACTTTTGTGCATTTTTCAAAGTTTTCGCAAATTACCACCAACTTTAAGTTGATGGTAATTTGCGTTTCTTAAAAGCGAAATCACATTTTTTTTATTTCATTGCATTTAGGGTTTCGCAATTTGCGATTTCCTAAATGCAATCGCAATTTAAGTAATCACAAATTTTGTCGATTACTTCATTTCATGAAGCTTTATTCGGTACATGTTAGACAATGAACATTAAAGCACACAAGCAAAATGCATGATAAAATACAGGTACAATTTAAAGAAAAGAAGAATAAATATTTAAAATATCATACTATTTCTAAACTGGATTGATTTACATATAAAAGTCGCAGTATAAAAGCATTTGTCCGGAGAATTCACATTATAAATCAACTTCATCGCGTCCTCCACATTTCTAACACCATACTTTACAAAGATTGGCTTCAAATAGGCAACCCTGACATTCAAAAAGAGAGTACAAATTAACATAAAGTGCAGAGTGCGTTGCTTCGAACGCCCATCACATGGGCACGGCCCAACAGGGTGCTTCTTTGGTTGGGGAAAAGCCACCAAAACGTGAGCCGTACCAAGTCTGAGTCTGGTTAAAACAAACTTATGGGCAGGTCTAGTTACCATGTTCAAGTATAATTGGAATCCATCATTTTCAATATATTTGTTATAAAGGTAAACTGTAGTAAGGCGACAGTTAACTACTAGGCGTTTCTGGGCTCTATACAGCATAAAAATATTTTTCATATCTGGTTTAGAGATGTTTCCTGCAGAACATGGTTCTACCAATATGTTGAGCCCAAAAATATCCAGGAAACTGTCTACAACATACTTAAGCCAAGGTATCTGAATATAATTGTCCAGATCTAGACAGTCCTTGATGACGTTTTGATTAAAAGCTGTCTCTTCCTTCCGGCAAATCGCACGCTATATCATCAGAGGTCTCAGCAGGATAAGGCCGCCTAAATAAGCGACACCCAATTCCCTATGGATCAACTCATTTGGGGCTGAGGTTGGTAGGCAAAGAAGTTTTTTGAGGAAAGTATTCTCTTCCCTTTGCACAGAACCTGCATTAGTATAACCCCATAGCCCTGCCCCATATAAAGCAATTGAGACACTCCTAGCCTTGTAGATTGACATCATGTCCCTGATCCGCCTATCGCCGATCTTGGAGGCGAATTTAAATATACCATAGGCACTCTTTACCATCTTAGTCCTAACATTTAAAAGTTCTTGGGACCAGCTACCAGTACACGTAAAAGTAACACCCAAGTGGCAAAATGTTTCCACTTGCAGCACTTTCACCCGTTCAATAAAAAAGGCATGCTTTTTATTGTTTTTAGCCCCACAGATCATTATATGAGTTTTACTCTTATTAATCAACAACTTTCTTTCCCTTATAAAATCAGAGAACCTATCCATCAGGCGCTGTAGACCAATAGGGGTCCTTGATAATAGCACAGCGTCATCTGCATAAAGCAGAACTGGCACGCCTGATCCATTAACCTGTGGAGCATCCGCCTTGACTTTTTCAAAACGGAATCCACAGCGTTAACAAAAAGAGTAAACAACAAGGGGGCAAGAACACAGCCCTGCCTAATTCCCCGCTTTACGTTAAAATTTGGGGTGCACTCTCCATTTACCCCATAGCGCACGCAGGCTTGCATCTTTTCGTAGAGTCTGGCTAAGAAAAAGATAATAGCCTCCGGTGCACCTAGTTCTAGCAAGACTGGCCATAGGATAGAATGGTCTACCAGATCAAATGTACTGCTTAAATCGGCAAAGCAGAGATATAGGGTCCCGGACTTCGCCTTTGTATACTTGCCAATTAAGAGTTCTAAATTCAGGCACTGATCTAGTGTCCCTCGACCCTTTATAAAGCTATATTGGGAGCTCGCAAGGACCCCCTTCTCCTCAGCCCAAACTTCCAACCTAGAAAGCAGTACTCTGCTCATGACTTTCACCGAAGAGTCGAGCAGACTAATTGAACGATAGTTACTTGCTGCTGACTTGTCCCCCTTCTTATAAATAGGGACAATAATGGAGTCTCCCCATGTAGGCGGAATCAGGGTCGTCACGGCTGCGTTAAGAACCAAGGTAAAAATAGGTCCCCACAGGAGCGGAACAGCCCTATACACATCAATGGGGACTCCATCAGGCCCTTGTGCCTTGCCTCCCTTGCTAGCTCCAATACTACGTTCAACTTCTCCAGGGAGATGTCCAACGGGACTATAGGCCAACAACTTTGATTTCCCTCAATGGAGCCACCGGCATGAAATATGGCCGAAAAATGAGATACCCACGCCTCACTGCTAACATTAGATGCAAGATGTGGGACTTTATCGTCCTTGAGAAAGGGCGAATTGACCGTGGATCAAAACAAACAACTATCAGAGGTTTCTGCTGCCCGAGATAAACTATCCCATGCTTCCAGTTGCAGCTCCCTCTTCCTTTTTGAGAGTGTCTTTTTATAGTCACGTCTCAGGAGTGTGACTTGGTTCTGATCCCTCGGTCTAAGTGTTAAGGCTGTTTGAGTTGGGCAAGGAGGGCTGTACAGGCATGGTCAAACCAGCCCTTTTTGTATACAGCATTACTTAAATAGCGATTTTTGCATTTGGGATGATGCATCCCAAATGTAAAAATTGCGGTCGCAGAGGGGCAGATTCTGCAAATCTGCCTCTTTGCGACCGCAAAAAACAATGATGCATGTGCCCCTTAGACTATACTCCCTACCAGTATGATGAAATGTCACTCCTACACCTTGTAGACCTCTGGCCTATGTAATATTTTCTTTACGCTGATTTGCAAATAGCTATTATTGATTGTTTCTGTGTAATGTGTGTGTGATGCAAATTTCTCTGACACCTTACACCGGTATGAGTGGCAGTATATAACGAAATGCGTCTGAAAGAGAGTGGTTATGGAGACTTGAGGCGCACGGTTAAAGGGTGGTAGTGAGGGAATCTTTGGTGGAAGTGGTCACTACCTCCACCATGGATGGGGGGGGGGCGCCAACAAACATTGTCACACGGGGCGCCTCTAGCGTTAAAGCCGGCGTTGGCAAGCGCAATGGCTTTTTGAATGAAAGCAGCACAGAGGTGTGTTTTAACATTAACTCCTGCTATCAGTTGATCACTGCACCTCTAGATAAATCGTCTTTAGTATTTGCCTTATAAATATTCATAACCGAATCAAAAGAAAGAACCTTATGGGGGTAGTCATTGATTCACTCATGCCAGAGGCTTAGCTACTAGTGGTCTGGAAAGTGCTGAGCCTAGGAGGCCAGAGGTGACAGCGTCCCCTCCTTTCCATGCCTTTGAGCACCATGGGACTGCTGCAGCTTGGTCTGGCTCCATGGCAGCCTGAGAACTGCATCCTGTAGGAGCTACCGGCAGAGGGTAAAAGGCACAACATGCATAAACAGCACGGACTGCAGACACACAGTCACGCACACACCTGCATGCACGCAAGTATGCACACACCCTCTCTCTCTCTTTCTCTGGGGGCGGGCCCATGTTCCTAATATGCATGAGCGTCCCACTGTCCACACACACTGAACATCTGAGCCTATTCAATAGCTTCCTGTCCGCTGCAGGCTTGACCTCCAGGTCTGTATGTTTGGAACTGTGTGATGACCTAACGGCTCAAGAGTTTTTTTTTTAGATTCATTTCAGATCTGTGACTGGGGACTAGTGTCTGAAAAGTTTCAGCGCTCAGCCCATCATCCCCTTGTGTTGGCCTTGTTCACCCTAAGTTGGTAGGAAATACCTAGGCAAGGGCCTCTTGCTCACTTGACAGTTCCGGCTGGACTGTTCTCATGAGGTACAGGGTCAAGACTGATTTGCATATAGCTGTATCTGAACTGAGGTGGTAAAGTGAGCTAAAGATGATAGATTCAACCCAGATCTGTGACTGGGGGTGAATTTCTGAAAAGTTTCACCGCTCCGTCCATTATCTCCTTGTGTTTTGCTTTGTTTTTAGCAGCCCCGACATGAGAAAGATTCTGGACACCAGCCCCAAGATCGCCCTTCAATCCTGACCCAGGGACAGTGCTGTGAGGACCACCAGAAGTCACAGTGGAAGAGCAAATCCACTGAACTAAGATGAAGCTCTCGAAGTGCAGGTGAACAGCCCAGAGTAGAGGCTATACGCCTGCTTGGCTTTCTCTCCTACACCAGAAAGACACTTTCCATTATCCTTGAGATTTGATCCACAGCACACATCTTATACTTTAACAGTGCCAGAGGTTGGTACGGTGACCCTTCCCTACTGTGTCATGAGAGAGCCTGAGCGATAAAGAGGTCCAGGCATCAGTTGTTCAGTATCAGATCTAAATGATCAATTTAACTTCCCATTACCACTGTAGCCCCAACCTCTTCCAAGACAGTAGGAACCTGCTAAAGAGAAGACATTCCTACAGCAACTAGAATATCTTGAGATTACTTACTCTAAGGTTCCATGGCAGTGTTTGCTTAACTATGTGGCATTTGGGACCTTAACAATACTATCTACTTGATATGTAACAATCTTGACTGCAAGTAGACGATTAGAGATGATGGATGAGTAAACTAGGCCCATATCTCCAGCCCTGACAGCAAAATACACTATGGACACCAGAGAAACTGGACCATGATGGATACTTTTGAGATTTTGGATACTTTGATTACTCGGTATCCTGAACGAGAAAATACTGGCCAAGGACAGATCTGGTGCACTGACAGATATCAAAAAGCCTGTAGCAACAAAGTCTCAAAAGCCTCAAGTACCAATCTATTTTTTTTTGGGTTGACATTTTTTATTAAAATTTGCAGATATAAATAAGAATACAAATGAAGCAATAGGTCAGAGTAATATAATGGTAAATACAAATGAGAAGAAAACTTACATAGTATATAACAAACATGAGGAAACAGAAATAACATATATTCCATAATCCTATATGTGGTAACAATAAAATAATAATAAAAAGGAAAAGAGAAGAAAAGAGAAAGAAAGAAAGAAAAGAAAAGAAAGGAAAAGAGTACCAAAGTAACAAGAACAAATAGGACGAGAATTGATACAAGGAAAGGGGAGAGGGCATCATCAAAAGTAAAGTAACAGGAAAGGGACCATAGAAGAAACAGTATATGTAGAAGAAGAAGGAGTAGAAGCAGAGTCATCGTCCACAGTGGTTTCCAAGAAAGGGGACCAAATTTGGAGAAAAATGGAAGCCTGATCTTGTAAATTATAAATTGTGCGTTCATGTAAAGCTGTTTGCATCATTGCCACCAACCACTCTTCCTGAGAAGGAGTTGAGGGGGATTTCCAGTGATGCAGTATACAAATTTTGGCCGTAGCCAAAGCAGTATGAAGAAGACGAGTTTGCGGTTTGGAAAGTTTCGGGAAACCTCGAAAGTCATGTAAAATAATGTTGGCAGGTGTAAAAGGTAGAGGTAATGACATTGTAGAAGCCAATGTCTTCCGTACAAAAAGCCAATAGGATCTAGTACGAGGACATTTGCAAATGATATGTGTAATATCGCATCCGGAAGCTGAACATCTCCTGCAGGAAGTATGTGATAACAATTTAGCTTGGTGTAATTTAACAGGAGACCCGTGCCATTCATGGATGATTTTGAAAATACAGAATTTGAGACAAGCTTCCAGAACCCCCTTATGTAGCCCTTCTTAAATTTGATCCCATTGGGTATTGGAATATGCAACTGATAAACGGGATTGCCATTTCAACTGAAGAGCTTGTGATAAAGGTTGTGAAAATAGAGGAAGCAGAAATGTCTTATAAAGACCAGAAGTCACACCTTTAAGATTCCCCCATAACTGCAAATAAGACAAAATAGGAGATACTGAGAGTAAGTCTGGTGGAGAACCTAAGTGCTTTATGATAGCTTGTTGAAGTTGGGTATATTTATAGGATTGTGTAGGTGGTAAATGGAATTCTTCGCTAAGTTGGGAAAAGGGCTTAAAAGTTCCATTATGAAAAAGTTGATCTATAGAATTGATACCAACTTCTTGCCATAAAGGCCAGGACAAAGTGCGACCACCAATACAAATAGCTGAATTAAGCCTTAGAGGAGCTTTGACGTGGACTCGCGAATTAGATTTAAGTATACAATGACCTCTCTGCCAAGATTTATGCATTGCAGATAAGATAGGGTTTTTAGGATCAGAAGAGCTGGTCCCCTTACCATATAGAAGGGACAAACCTAAACCAGGAACCAAAAGGTGACGTTAAAGTATAACCCATTGGGGTATATCTTTAGATTTGGGGAGAAAAAAAGTAAGTTGTGAGATATGAGGGGCAAGTGAATAATGCTCAATGGAGGGAAGACCTAAACCCCCATGTAATTGATGAGCCTTTAATTTGGCCAAAGCAAGGCGGGGTTTAACCGTACCACAAATAAAGTTTTATTTTAGAGTCAATGGATCGAAGAGTAGTTAGGGGAATGTGGAGAGGGAGCATACCTAGAACATAAAGAAATCGTGGTAGAGTTACCATGTTAATCGCCTGAACCCTTTCCCAAAGAGATAATCCCAGAGCTTTCCATTTCCCAAAGTCTCTTTGCATTTGCGTAAGTAAAGGAGTTAAATTATCCGTGACCACATTATCCAAACCTCTAATTATTAATATTCCTAAGTACTTAAGCAGAGATGGTTGCCATTGAAAAGGAGGGCCAGAGATTGCTGCTTTTGTAGTACCAATGGACATGGGTAATGCTTCACTTTTATCCCAGTTTATCTTGTAACCTGAGAAAGAAGAGAAATCGTTGATAATTTGGAGGAGAGCGGGAAGAGAACGGGGAAGATCAGTAAGGGTAAGAAGAATGTCATCTGCATATAAATAAATGTTAGACTGACCAAATTGGAAGAGGGGCGCCTACTACTTCAGCAGATTGTCGTATTGCTGCAGCCAAAGGTTCCATTGCTAGGAGGAAAAGGAGAGGGGAAAGTGGACAACCTTGACGAGTACCTCGTCGAATTGGAAATGGGGTAGACAGAAAACCACCGCAGTTAACTTGAGGCAATGGGCTATCATATAGCAGACGCATTTTATCTATAAATTCATTGCCTAAGCCGAACTTTTGCATAACTGTAAAGAGATATTCCCATTCAATGCGATCAAATGCTTTTTCAGCATCAAAAGAAAGAATTAATGCATCGTCTGCAAGATGTTTAGCTGACCATAAAGCATGAGATAAAGTACGGAGATGATTCCGAGACGAACGACCTGGAACAAAACCTACTTGTGAATTATGAATTAAAGAAGGTAAAACTTTACGAAGACGCGATGCAAGAATGCTAGCTAGTATTTTAATATCAGAATTCAAGACAGATATAGG
Source organism: Lissotriton vulgaris (assembly GCF_964263255.1). NCBI lineage: Eukaryota > Metazoa > Chordata > Amphibia > Caudata > Salamandridae > Lissotriton > Lissotriton vulgaris. The sequence continues at coordinate 467,745,291 of NC_141698.1, forward strand.
CCGATAACTGCCACACAACAAGGAATCTTTACCAGGTTTTGGTAAAACAACTATAATTGCTTTGTTAGAAAGAGAACAGAAAGAGGATTCCTCAACAGCTTCTTTAAACGCGGCATGTAAGGTATCAATCATACTCTGGCCAGTCCATTTACAGGGATGTGGAATTCCTATAGCCCGACGCCCAGGACATATTGTTTGGGGTCAAGGGCAACAAGTTTTCATGTGTATTTTGTCCTTGGGACAAGTAGGCCCAGCCCCCTGAAGCAGAAACCCTTTGGCTGCCAGTTTGCAGTACCAAATTATGGATCAGGGAAGGGCACTGTCTGCAGTTTAGGTAATATAGGTGTCCTTGTTCTAATGCTGGTTAAACTTGCATTTAGGGTTCATTATTTGAGAACCTTTATTATTAGGGTGAGTGCTCTAAAGAATGTTGTAAGCTCTGACTGCATTACTGACAGTGGTTCCAGTATTAAAATGTGTACACAAGTGTTCAAAGTTTAGCAATATGAGGCTATTATAATGCTCCCAGAATGCTCACTGATTTGATGCAAATATTTGCAGAAGCTTGAAAGCAAGATTGATGATTCTTTGCTTTCAAAATAAAATGTTCATTAAAAAAATGAAAGCAGAAAAAAACATTTCTCTAAACCGCTATAAAATTGTAGGTACAATTTCTTTGCAGCATAATTTAGTAACATGTTGATGCATGCTAGTATTTACCAAAAATATTCATAAGGGAAAATCAGTGTAACCAGTTTTAATAACATTACAGGAAACAAAAATAAACAAGCATTGGCAAAGCCAGTAGGTCTGACATTGGTGGTCAGCTTTTTAGTTTTGTCAATGTGTGACTTGTTTTGGTATGGTTTTTGTAAAACCTCACTGGTGTAGGAGCTGTTTGGCCCTCACCATTATAACAAGCATTAGCAAAAGCAAAAGTTGTTTTTTGTCTCAAAAAGCACACAGCCACAGTTGTTGCTGGCACTGAACAAAACTACTTTGTGTGCCGATATGCTCCTTGTGAAAGAGCAGAATGCTGTCACTCACAGTGAAGCCAGACGATACAGTGAGAGAGACAGTATTTTAATAAACTCAAAAAGTCACGGTCAACGCCAGACCAAATTAGGGGCCCAATTATTGAAGAAAGTCTCCAAAGTGCATCCCTGGTATATGTCCTTGAATTAAGTGCAGCTATACGGCCTTCTTGAATTCCCAAGAATTTACAGAAGTAGGACAAGAAATAGTACTCCTAGAAAATATTTGTAAACTGCATTTTAGCATGAGCAAAAGTTGCATGTGTAGATTTGCTCATGCGAACATCTGAGTCTTTGCATGTTCACTTTCCCTCCAACCACTTTTTTTCCCAACTCTAAAGGAAGGTTTACGTCTGCCGTTGTCAGGAGTAAACTGCCAACATTTCTCAGTATGAGAACAGATTAGAAAAGACTTGTTGAAACCCCTTAAAACATCTAAGTTAGTAGGCTTGGACAGACTCAAAAGGGCATTCAAACCCTGGAACTATTGCTTACCACTTCATTTCAGCCCTAGTATGTAGATCTGTGGAAAGGTGGCAACATAAGTGGATTGCAAGTATTCAAACACTACTATGGTATGAACCATGGCATAATCAGAGAGGCTATATCAGAGTTCTTATATAATGAGATTACCTCCATAATTTATCGCCACAGTACATGGCACCAAAGGGACAAGTGCATTTTGTTACAGGACAAGTAGATTTATGAAGTAACCTGCCCCATGGACAAGTAGATGTTTTATTAAATTCCACACCCCTGATTTATAAAATTCAGGAGAAAAACCATGGTCTCCTGGAGCTTTATGGTATGGTAAGGCAGTTATAGCTGAAGAAATCTCATCTTTTGTAATGATACCATCAAGTAAAGTTCTACCGTCATCTGAAAGTCGTGGAAGATGTATCGCATCTAAAACTTTGGACATTTTGAGTTTATCCATATGAGCGCTTGGAGAATAAAGAGATCTATAAAAGCAAGCAAATTCTTCAACAATTTCTTGTGGTTTAGTAAGTACGTCACCACAGCTGGATTTAATAGCTGGAATCACCATAGCGGCTTCTCTCTGGCGCAATTGCGCAGCTAGTAAACGACCAGCTTTCCCCCCCTGCTCATAGTGTCATCCTTTCATTTTTTACAAGGCGTATTCAGCCTTAGAAGTAAAAAGACTATTAACACCTTAGCTGCTTTGGAACGTCCAGCTCCAGTGCTGAACGTTCCATTGCGCAGTGCAGTTGGAACGTCCAACGGCCGACGGCAGCACTCCCGAGGTAGTGGTGCCGTCGGCCGCTGGACGGGCGCAGCGCTTAAGGGGTTAAGAGACATTCGTGCCTGTTCTAAAAATTTACGATTCTGGAGGGTAGGATTTGAGATATATGAGTGAGAAAGCCGTTGAATGTCTTGCTCAAGATCTACTTTTTTGGCAGCGTTGCTCATATTAGTAAGAGCAGCATCGCGCATTAGTTGACCTCTAATGGTCGCCTTAGCAGCTGCCCAGACCGTTCTCTTAGAGGAAATTGAATCCTCATTAATAGTGAGATAATCCTGAAGATGTGAATGTAAAAGAAGTTTACCTGTAGGTATTTTATACTTATTTATGCTCAATCTCCATGGTTTACGTCCTGGACTAGAGAGACCTAAATCGAGAGATAAAAGAACAGGAGAGTGATCGGATATGGCTGCTTCCAAAATCCTCGACTATGTAACCAATTGATCTGCCTTTTGCGAAAGAAGATATAGTCGAGACGGGAAAATGTGCCATGGGTAGAAGAAACGAACGTATATTCTTTATCCTGTGGGTGACTAAGCCTTCAATGGTCAACAAGACCATTGTCGGCGAGAATATCACGTAAAATGGCTCTATCTGAAGCATTAACAGCATCAAGACAGCCTGTTTTGTCAAGGGCAGGATCTTGAGCCAAATCCCAATCCCCTCCAATGAGAAATTGAGAGGCATTTATTTCTGTGAGAAGGCGATTTATTCTAAGGAAAAATAGTTTTTTGGTACCAAGTGGAGCATATAGAGCTGAGACAGATGAAAGAGTTCCCAATTTTCAATTTAACAAAAACGTATCAACCCTCCGGATCAGACCATGTCTTGGAAATAGTGAAGGGAAGTGACTTCTGGAAAAGGATGGCTACACCACACTTGCGAACAGGATTAGGATTGGTGCGATCAGGTTTAGAAACACTACTATGAATAACTTTACCGACCCAATCTCTGCTGAGTGTACTAGATTCAACATCATCCAAATGTGTTTCCTGCAGTAAAGCAACGTCCACATTCTTAGAGTACAAATATGAAAGGACTTTCTTTCGTTTTATATAATGGGTGAGACCATGAACCTTCCAGGAAATCACTGATAATGGATGATTTGAAGACATAATAGAAGAAGTTGAGAATAAGAGAAAGAAGAAGAAAAGAAACAAGTATATGAAGAGAAAGAAAGAAAGATGTTACTCTGGAGAACAAAAGATAAAGTGTGCAAAAGTCTGAGAGACTGATAAGAAAGAGATAGAAAGAAAAAGAAGAAAGAAAGAGAACAAAAAGGGAATGCAAAAAGGGTTAGAAAGGCAGAGTAAATATCCGAAAATAGAAAAAAGTAAAGAGAAATAAAGAAATAAGATATTAAAAGTGGAGAAAGAACAAAATAGGAAAATAAAGAAGGAACAGAGACTGTTAACCGCGGGTCTGGGCGCACTGAAGCAACGCCAAAGGGGCGGGACCCCATCCGAGAAGAGAAGAATGGGGATCCAAAGAATAAAGCATAACATGGAAAATATGAAACGCAATAGAGTAAAATAACATTATCATAACCGTAATAAACCGTAACATAGTATTGTAAAACACATGGCCATGAAAAAGAAAAAATATTGACATCTGCGATATGATAAAATTATGATAAGAGAGTAATAAAAAAGTTTAATAAATGAAGACCAAAGGAGTTGAGAGAAAAGAAAAACATGAAACATAACAAAAAGGAATGTGAGAGATAAATTTAAAGAAGCCGAAAAGACAAAATACAAAAAAGAATAGATGGTAGAATGCAATAGAACAGAAATAGAAAAGAGACAGCAAAGCTTACTTTGAGATACATAAAACAATTAAACAATAATACATATTGCAATATTTGGATACCGAGTAAATGAAATATACATTGTCAAGTGTAACGATACTAACATCGCCATAGGGAAGGGTTTATCAATAAGAAAAAGATATGCAAGAGGTGATTACTGTATACTCATCATGCAATAAGAAATACCTTAGAAGGGATAAAAACGCTTCAAAAGCTGAAAACAGTGCAAACTTGAAATTATGTAATAGCATTAATACAGATATCACAACATGAAACATAAAGAAAAAGTGACTATATCATATAATGCAATAAAGCCTCAAAAGGCCAATTGAACAGTAAAAATGATATCAATCAATGACTATAATGGTCATTAAAAGTAAGAACAAGAAATCACAAAAGTATACAAGTGAACAAAAAAAAAGGTTTCAGTCAGCATCTGAAGGTTTTTTAAGAATTGATCTAGATTTGTCTCTCTGCGGTGCATTAGTAAGGGTGGAGATGGAGTGCAGGGCTGAAGCCTTATCATCCTGAGAGCGATTTAGACGAGTGTAATGGCTGCCCTTCTGCTGGCTCTTTGGAGAGGGAGAATGATGGAGAGTGACTCCAGCCTATCACCCCCATAGCATAGGGATTAGGACTATAGACAGGGCCCCTGTTTTACATATATTAGGGCATTTTCGTGTCATTTTCCTTAAAGTAGGGCTTATGAATTTAAGTTAGGGGATAGATATATAAGTATTAGTCATGATTTGCTCATTTGCTAACATGCTGGGATATTTTCCATGGAGCTATGCATATTGTGGGCTCCGTAGGCCTTAAACGAGACAGACTCCATTTTGCTTTCTGCCCGGTAGCTCGAGAAGGCCTTCTAGGTCAAGTGTAATGTTTTAGTTTTAAGCTGTTGTTCGCTTGGAGAGAACCGGCTCGGACTGGCCCTTATCGAAGGAATGTATTTTTCTCCACTCCGAAGACACAACTTCAGGCCGGCCGGCTGGGAAAGTGTCCTTGGTACGGGGAGGTACAAGAATTTGGTGGGCGGCAGGTTACTGGCCGTGAATTTCCATGAAGGAACGGGCTTTGATATTAACGAAGGTGTTAGTCAGTTTTTCAGTTAGTCCGTAGGCGGCATCTAGCCGTTAGCATCTCTGCCATTAATTATCTCATGGCGGACAGTCGCCATCTTTGAAGTCCTAGAAAGATTTAAGACCGAAACTCTCTGAGAAAGACTGAAGGAGAATTAGCGCGGAGCGCACTGAGACAGAGAGAGAGAGAGACGGTAGCTAATAACCAGCAAGGTTCCGGTGCCCTGGAGGGAAGCAGACGAGGTTGAGCCTAGCGGTGCAGACGTGTACTTGTGACGGCTGGGGTGTGACTGCAAGGCGAGCCAGGACACAGAGACGAGAAGGGAACCTAGATGACTGCCGAGCCCAGACTTCATATTAACCAGGTGATGTCCGTCCATTGCTCATAGAACGTGCACTCTAATCTTTACCTTTTCTTTGCAGAAGTTATGTTGCATAGTAATGTGATTTGTGTCTACTGTTAATAAATATCCTAATTCTTATGGAATTATCGTGTGCCTCGTGTTCATGTTCAATCTTGGTAAATGCATCTCCTAGTTGAACGTTGTTTATGTGAGCGGATGTGAAATCCCGATCAGGTAAATAGTGATCGAACAAAGAGGGAGTGAGTGGACCTTTGATGCCAAGAATAGGAGGTACACCATATAATTTGGGAACCGTATCAAACGTCATTATTATAGTTTTATCCCGAGTAGGTAACTGAGATATTACCCTGATGATTGTTCATAGGAATGTGGTCGTCGTTGATATACGGCGTTAGTGAGAACACTGGGGAGGATTACCAGTGCCGATACCCACAGGATTGTGGCTTGAATAAGTGAGAGCGCTAGGAGGTCGAACTAGCGTGTAGTTTCGCAGGATTGCGAACAGTTTGGAAAAGGGAGCATTGGGTTCTGCAGGCCCATGTGTAGACGCACCGGATTGTGTGTCAGATCTGCCCTAGGGTAGACCGGTCTGGGTCGGGGTGGCCGCGAGACCAACTGATGTGAACAAGATATTGTAGAAAATCTATGTATATTCCCCATCCTTAGGTACGACCTGTATATATATCCGTACATCTATCCATTGTGAATACTGTCTAAGGAGGGAAGGTGAGTACGTTTTGGCTGGGTCATAGGGGCCCCTGGGGGCTGATCCCATTTCAACGGAAAATCCAGCCATAACATCTGGCGTCACGAACTGTTTACGAAGCCTGTGTGCATTGTATTGTTTTAATCTTGTTGGTTTGCGCTCGGCTTGTACGTATAAAATTTTGTTTATAATTGTGTATATAACTTTGTTGTGTCATTATGTTTGCGAAAAAATCATCGTCGGTTTTCAAGTTACCGATTCAGATTCCCGGCTGGGAATGTACCCCTTACGAGGCTTTGGCCCGTGAGTGGGCCGATTCTACTGGTTTGAGTGAAAATTGGTCTTCATGCCTGGAGCAGGCGGAGCCTGCCGATGTGGTGTCGTGCTTGCAGAAAGCGCCAGTAGTGAAGGGTGATGAGCTTCCTATTTTAGGACGCAGAGGTTGGATTGTTCTTAATGCATATAGAATACTGCATGAGAGGTTTGTACAACTACAAAAGCAGTTTAAGGACATGGAGGGACAGTGTGTTGAGTTGCAAAATGCACATACTCTTTTACGTTGTCAAAATAAATTGCTTGCCGATAAACTTGAAACATTTCAGACCATTGCCGAAAGAGCTGCGGTCCGTATTGCACGATATAAGTATAAACATCGTCGTGGTCGTGTATCTACACGCAAAGTGCGTATGGTTGTAGCAAAAGCTGGAATGGATTGGAACCCCGATGAGTGGGACGGTAATATCTGGGATTCTCATACTTCTGACTCCTCGGCAGAGGAGGGTGACAAGCGCGAGTCTTCTCGCTCCGGACGTGATTGTAAATCTGCTTCATGTTCTGATCTAGGTCCTGTTAGTGACCGTGCTCGTTCTTCCCGTTCGGATGACGTAGCTTGCCCTGATTGCCATACTAAATCTAAGATGAGGGCTTCCTCGGAAGCTCTTCCTGAAGTTTCTGCTCACCCTGTGTTTCGACGTAAACTACAACAAGCCCCTGGTAACCCGGCTGGTATAGCTCGAGATTGTATTGAAGATTTTACTCAGCAGGAAGTTAGTGACATTTTACAACGATTTCGACAACGGCCTGGTGAGGCCTTGCTTACCTGGATGGTGCGTCTTTATGAACTTGGCGCTGCCGGTATTTTTCTTGATGCTGTTGATTGCTTACGGTTTTGCTCTTTAAGTTCTGATTCTACGATTCAAGATCATTTTCGAAACTATAATGGTGCTGGTCAAATTACTTTGCTCCAGCTTGCGTCTGACGGCTGTAATCATAAATATCCAACTGAATCTGATTGGCCCACTGATGAGAAACCGTGGTACACTTTGCGCGATGCGTCGCAACGTTTAAAGGAGGAAGTCATGAAAACTGCTATCTTTCTTAGTACTGCTGATAGGTTATTGGATGGTCTTTTAACATCTTCTGTGCGCAATCGCATTATTCGTTCTTCTCCTGTTGCTTACAAGCAGGTCATGATGACATTATTGATTAACCAAACTGGCAATCCTTTGTCTGCTGTGCTTGAGTCTGTTCGTCAGCTTGGTGAGCTGGGTGAATGGTTTAAACCTGAAAGACAATCTCGACCTGAGGGTCGTACTGGTGGGGACTATAAGTTCTCTAGACGTGACATGTTTCTTGCTCTCATTGCTGATGGTGTCAAAAGGGAAGACATTGACGGTGAGCCTAATAATCGCTTATGGGACATGTTTCGTAAGCGTGGTTTGGATCGGAAGGAGGGTGCCCGTCGTGTGCGAAAGAATGAGTATGATCGTGGTTCGGATGACAGTGGTGATGAGAAGCGACGTGTGAATTCTGATCGCAATGATGATCGGCGTTATGAACGTGATGGATCCCCTCATCGTAATGACGGGAGGGGGAGAGAGGATGATCGTGAGAGGGGGAGAGATGAGCGTGTTTCTAACAGACGAAAAGATGAAAGGAGTTATTCCCCTGACATGAGAAAGAGAGAGGATCGTAACAGACTTTCTGACCGTAATTCACAACTTTTTGAACATGACACTAATCCGTTTCGTACTGGAGACGGATATGAACAAGATATATTGATACCAAAGAAAACTGAGAGCATTTACCCTGATTTGTCTTGGTTGACGGAACGCGGGAAAAAGGACTAGGAAATAGGTCAAGCTCTGGTACGCAAGTGGGCTCACAGAGATAACAGACCCTATGTAGATATTGAGATTTTTTGGAAACATCGTAATATCCAAAGGGCCCGAGCATTAGTTGATACTGGGGCGGAGGCCACTTTAATTCATGGTAAGTCGAAAAAATTTCATGGACAGTCTTTTACAATTACTGGTTTGGGTGGTAAAGAAACACCCGCAGTTCAAACTGCACTCGAAATTAAGATTGGTAGGATTCCTCGTAGAGAATACTCTGTGTTGGTTGTACCACTTTTGGAATTCATAATTGGAATTGACATTTTGAAAGGAATGACTTTGCATCTGGATGATGGTTGTTATCAATTTGGAACTAGACAGTACATTTCGACCAGACCCGTACGGGTTGGCCGTTTACGAATGCCACCTATTAAAATACCTTTAGCCACGAAGGTGGTTTGTCAGAAGCAGTATCGTATCCCAGGTGGTCATGATGAGATTACTGCTACTATTCAGGATTTGGTTGACGCGGGAGTCATTACTCCGGTCACATCTGCTTGGAATAATCCTGTTTGGCCCGTGCGCAAAAGTGACAATTCTTGGCGCATGACTGTTGATTATCGAGAATTGAATAAAAACACACCTAAATTGACGGTCGCAGTGCCCGACATTGTCACGCTAATTCAGAGAATTCAAAAGCATCCAGGTACGTGGTATGCTTCAATTGATATTGCTAATGCTTTCTTTTCGATACCGATTGCCCCCGAATGTCAGGAACAATTCAGTTTTACATGGAATGGACGTCAAATGACGTTCCGAAGTCTTCCTCAAGGCTATGTGCATAGTCCTACGATCTGTCACCGGCTGGTGGCAGAGCATTTGTCTGAAGTGCCCACGAATTCACGAGTTCAAGTCTGTCATTATATTGACGACATTTTGATTCAAGGTGAAACGCAAGACCAGGTACAGTCCCATTTAGATCAGATCATTGACTGTTTGCGAGCAAAAGGCTGGGAAATTAATCCCGATAAATTACAAACTCCATCCCAGAATGTGAAATTTTTAGGTATTAATTGGCATGAAGGTCACAGAGAAGTGATCCCACAGGTAAAGCGTAAAATACTTGATTTTGCAGTTCCCAGAAACAGGAAAGAGGCTCAATGCTTCATTGGTTTGTTTGGTTTTTGGCGTCAACATATTCCACATCTAACTCAGATTTTAGCTCCATTATATCGAGTCACTCGTAAAAAGAATGCGTTTGAATGGGGTGAGTCTCAACAGACGGCTTTTAATTTGGCTAAAGAAGCTATTCAGTATGCCTTGGATTTGTGGCCCGTGAGTGAAGGTGATGTGGATTTGAATGTGTCCGTGGAAGGCTTGTATGCCAATTGGAGCCTGTGGCAAAAGCAGGGCAGACAAAAAGTGCCATTGGGTTTTTGGACCAAGAAGTTACCAGAGGCTGGTGAGCGTTACTCACCTTTTGAAAAACAGTTGCTTGCTTGTTATTGGGCTCTGGTAGATACCGAGCAATTGACCCTAGGCCATGCTGTGATTTTGAGGCCTGAAATTCCCATTATGCAGTGGGTTTTGAGTTCACCGAAGTCCCATCGAATTGGACATGCTCAGGAGGCTAGTGTGATTAAATGGAAATGGTACATTCAGGACAGGGCACGTGTGGGTCCGAAAGGTGTGGCGGTTTTACATGAACGAGTGGCGCAGGCGCCCTCCAATGAGACTGAAAGTGATTGTTCGGTTCCCGTGGTGCAGGAGTCTCCCGTGAAGTGGGGTAAATCATTTGATGATCTGTCCGTGGAGGATAGAAAACATGTGTGGTTTACGGATGGTTCTGCGAAGTTCATTGGTGACAAAAGACATTGGAAAGCTGTTTCATTCAACCCGATTACGCAGAAATTGTTAAGCACAACTGGAGATGGTAAGAGTAGTCAATATGCTGAACTCTATGCAGTTTACCAAGTTTTGAAACAGGAACTACCTGGCACATGTCATATTTTCACTGATTCCTGGTCCACTGCGAATGGACTGGCGGTATGGTTACCAACATGGCATTCTCATAATTGGGAATTGCATTCAAAAGAGTTGTGGGGAAAGGAATTGTGGCAAGAAATTTGGGAGCTGCTCCCGCAGAGCAATGTAACAATCTTTCACGTGGATGCTCACACTCCAATTGACTCCCTTGACAAATTTTTCCATAACATTGCAGATGAAAAGTCTAAAATTGCTGAGGCAGTGGTGGACATGCAGGATTCTGATTTGGCGGGATTGGCGAAGTGGGCCCATCAGAAAGCAGGACATTTTGGAGAGAAAGCCACTAGCAGGTGGGCTGCCGATAGAGGAATTCATATTCCTTTTTCTTTAATAAAAGATGTCATTCTACATTGTCCCATTTGTCAGCATTCTAGGAAAAAAGAGGTGCCTCAGATTGTTCGAGGACACTTACATCGAGGTAAATTGCCCGCCCAAATTTGGCAGATTGACTATATTGGTCCGCTCCCTATGAGCAGAAATTGTCAATATATTTGTACAGTGGTTGACACTTATAGTGGCCTTTTGGTCGCTTTCCCTTGTAAGAACGCTACCCAAGTGAATACCATTAAAACCCTGGAGCTAATTATTCTGTACTATGGTGTCCCATTCCAAATTCAATCAGATAATGCATCCCACTTTCGTGGAAGATTGGTGCAGGAATTCTGTGCGGAAAATAATATTGATTGGGTGTTTCATATTCCATATTACCCACAGGCTTCAGGACTGATTGAGAGGATGAATGGCTTGTTGAAAGAACAGTTGCGCAAGTTGACTGATGACCGTTACAGCCAGTGGAGAGATGTCCTGCTTCAAGCTTTATTGATTCTTAATAATCGCCCTTTGTTACATGCTGAATCTCCTTTAATGCGTTTGTTTCCTCCAAGTGTTGATGTGAAACCTAATTCTTTATCGAACACTGTCATGTATTGGGAAATTACCCCCGGTGCTTTGGCTCCATGTAGAGCAACCCCAGGTTCCGCAGGCCTCGACCTGCATGCTTTAAATGATGCTAAATTTCCAGGAAAGGATCGTATTATTGTTGAAACTGGCGTTGGTGTCTGTATACCTGCCGGTAGTTTTGGATTAATTGCCCCTAGATCTGGCCTGGCCCTGAAAGGTGTACAAGTGCTCGGAGGAGTAATTGACAGTGATTATCAGGGAGAGATTAAGGTTCTCCTGCTTAATAGCAGTGAGACGGATTTGTTGATCAAAAAGTCTGACCGTGTTGCCCAGTTATTGATTATGCCTGTCTTCAGTGGTGAGATCAAAAAAGGCTCTGCCCCAACGTTGCTAACTGTGCGAGGACAAAAAGGCTTCGGATCATCTGATCTTCCTGGAGCTAAAATATGGGTGCAATCGCCTAAAAATCCTCCTGAACAGGCTGATATTATTGCGACCGGTCATGACAACACCGTTTTGGTGATGAAGCCAGGGAAAGATGGCTGGGAAGCTGTCCCAGCTGATAAATGTTACTTACGAGAATGATTAAGGCCTGTGTTTGTATTCCTTCAGATCATTCTCTGGACTGCTGCTGCAGGATGTGTCGGCGCTGGACTCCTTTTGGCCTGCTACGCCGGGAGAGGAGAGGATCCACCGACGCCGGTTGATGGGATAATCCGAGCCCCCCGGTCTGCGTGGGCCGCATCGTCCAACTTCTGGATTACACTCGCAAAGCGAGTGACGAACTCTCCGCATTTCTGTCTTACCCCAATGAAATCTGTTACTGACATTTTAGCGACCTGTTTGGTTGCTGTCCCTGCATCTACCGAGACTTTGCGACACATTTTTAATATTTCAAATGCCCGACCTAATGTTATCTTGGGCGATTTTGCGGCTCACGAATTCTGCCCCTTATGTACTGCTCTTCCAGACCTTGATATTGCTATTCATTCCCGTATTACAACTTTTAATATTACCCCTGGAGATTTGTGTTTCATTATGACTTGTGACCCTAAGGCTATTACTGAGTGCTTGAAGCTAAAGCTCCAGGCCGCTACTTCTTTTTCACCTCATCAACGATTGCTATGTTCAAAGAGACGTCCGAATTCATGTCTTTCAGTAAAAAACAATATGACTTGTAAACGTTTATTAGTAGCCACTAGCCATTATCGTTCAATGTTACTGCCAGCTGGATGGCTATTTTCCTGCGGGAATTCATCTTGGCCCTATATTCCTGCCAATATTTCTGGTGGCCCATGTGCCATCACTAGATTGAGTTTGTTAATGTTTTCCTCACATCCTACTTCACATTCCCGTATTGTACGTGATTCGATGTCATTGCATGAAGATTGTGATTCCTCTGTTCATCTCTATTCCAGATCAGAGTACCTTGGTTTAGCTTTTTCTATCATTGGAGTGCCTGCATTGGCCGTTTATAATGCCAAAACAATCGGCAAAATGGCCTGCTGGATGGTTAAGTCCATTAACCAAACTTCCACTGTTTTATCTGACCTCTTATTAGATGCCCAAGGTGAACGTAGAGCTATTTTGCAAAACAGGGCCGCCATTGATTATCTCCTGCTGAAACATGGACATGAATGTTCTGATTTTGAAGGTCTGTGCTGTTTTAACTTGTCTGACCATTCTAAAGCTATCCAATCCCATATTGACAAACTCCACGACTTGACTGCAGAAATTAGACAACATATAGATCAGGGTTTCTTTGACTGGCTTTTTAATTGGCTGCCTGACTTGCATTCCTTACGACAGATTTTAGGGGGGGTTATTGTCGCTATTTGTATCCTGATAGCTATTTGTTGCTTTATTCAGTGCATCCCTTCCTTGCTCCAATTTTTTAGACTTAGTAAGGGTCGTAGATCAGTTAATTTTGTTTCCTATTATTCTTCTACTGATGTTAGTTCCATTTAGTTTGTGGTTAATAGACTGGAGTCAAGGGGTGTAATGTAATGGCTGCCCTCCTGCTGGCTCTTTGGAGAGGGAGAATGATGGAGAGTGACTCCAGCCTATCACCCCCATAGCATAGGGATTAGGACTATAGACAGGGCCCCTGTCTTACATATATTAGGGCATTTTCGTGTCATTTTCCTTAAAGTAGGGCTTATGAATTTAAGTTAGGGGATAGATATATAAGTATTAGTCATGATTTGCTCATTTGCTAACATGCTGGGATATTTTCCATGGAGCTATGCATATTGTGGGCTCCGTAGGCCTTAAACGAGACAGACTCCATTTTGCTTTCTGCCCGGTAGCTCGAGAAGGCCTTCTAGGTCAAGTGTAATGTTTTAGTTTTAAGCTGTTGTTCGCTTGGAGAGAACCGGCTCGGACTGGCCCTTATCGAAGGAATGTATTTTTCTCCACTCCGAAGACACAACTTCAGGCCGGCCGGCTGGGAAAGTGTCCTTGGTACGGGGAGGTACAAGAATTTGGTGGGCGGCAGGTTACTGGCCGTGAATTTCCATGAAGGAACAGGCTTTGATATTAACGAAGGTGTTAGTCAGTTTTTCAGTTAGTCCATAGGCGGCATCTAGCCGTTAGCATCTCTGCCATTAATTATCTCATGGCGGACAGTCGCCATCTTTGAAGTCCTAGAAAGATTTAAGACCGAAACTCTCTGAGAAAGACTGAAGGAGAATTAGCGCGGAGCGCACTGAGACAGAGAGAGAGAGAGACGGTAGCTAATAACCAGCAAGGTTCCGGTGCCCTGGAGGGAAGCAGACGAGGTTGAGCCTAGCGGTGCAGACGTGTACTTGTGACGGCTGGGGTGTGACTGCAAGGCGAGCCAGGACACAGAGACGAGAAGGGAACCTAGATGACTGCCGAGCCCAGACTTCATATTAACCAGGTGATGTCCGTCCATTGCTCATAGAACGTGCACTCTAATCTTTACCTTTTCTTTGCAGAAGTTATGTTGCATAGTAATGTGATTTGTGTCTACTGTTAATAAATATCCTAATTCTTATGGAATTATCGTGTGCCTCGTGTTCATGTTCAATCTTGGTAAATGCATCTCCTAGTTGAACGTTGTTTATGTGAGCGGATGTGAAATCCCGATCAGGTAAATAGTGATCGAACAAAGAGGGAGTGAGTGGACCTTTGATGCCAAGAATAGGAGGTACACCATATAATTTGGGAACCGTATCAAACGTCATTATTATAGTTTTATCCCGAGTAGGTAACTGAGATATTATCCTGATGATTGTTCATAGGAATGTGGTCGTCGTTGATATACGGCGTTAGTGAGAACACTGGGGAGGATTACCAGTGCCGATACCCACAGGATTGTGGCTTGAATAAGTGAGAGCGCTAGGAGGTCGAACTAGCGTGTAGTTTCGCAGGATTGCGAACAGTTTGGAAAAGGGAGCATTGGGTTCTGCAGGCCCATGTGTAGACGCACTGGATTGTGTGTCAGATCTGCCCTAGGGTAGACCGGTCTGGGTCGGGGTGGCCGCGAGACCAACTGATGTGAACAAGATATTGTAGAAAATCTATGTATATTCCCCATCCTTAGGTACGACCTGTATATATATCCGTACATCTATCCATTGTGAATACTGTCTAAGGAGGGAAGGTGAGTACGTTTTGGCTGGGTCATAGGGGCCCCTGGGGGCTGATCCCATTTCAACGGAAAATCCAGCCATAACAACGAGTGAAAGCCCTACCATGTTGTCTGGATTCATTAAAGGTGTTTGAGCGTAGCGTCGGCAAGTTTGGAGATGGAGAAGGGAAAGATGGAGGCTGATCACAAGAAGAATATTGGGTTTCCATGTCATTGGATTTGATGCCATCCAAAAATTGCTGGAGGAGTGCAGGATCATAGAAATCTTTGGACTCTCCATTTCTGGTGACACGGAAACGCGCAGGCTCAAACAACCCACACCTAATGTCCATTTGACGCAACTGAGGTTGCATGGAGAGAAACGCCTTTCGTCGTTCGTTCGTTTCTTTTGAAAAGTCCACAGCCATATGAATGGTATGGCCTTGAAAGAGAAAGGAACCACGTGAACGGGCTATTGATAAAATTTGTCGAGTTTGTTCATGTCGAAGAAAACAAGCATTAATTGGTCTGGGCCGTGCAGAAGCATTTGAACATGGAGGACCAAGTCTGTGAGCACGTTGGATCTCAAGAGGAGGAGCAAAGGAATTACCAGTCAGAATAGGAAGAGTCTCATAGAGAAATAACTTCATGTCCTGTTTTTCAATGTTTTCTGGAAATCCCCAAAAACGGACATTATCCCTACGACTGCGGTTTTCCAAGTCAATGAGTTTGCTATGCAAAAAAGGAGATCTTGATCTGAACTCTGAACAGTATCCAGTCGACTCTCCATATCCAATATTTTAGAATCAATGTTGTCAATCCTTGTGTGAAAAGTGGGGAGTTCTGCTCTAATGGACTTAGTTTCTGCAGCCAATGATGTCATGGTGATGTCTAGCCCCTCCAATCATCGATTAACCCCAGAAAGTTCCTGCAAAATGCGTTGCATAGTATCAGATGATGCCTTATCACTCGGAGGTGGTATAGTTTGGGATGTAGGAGGCGATGTGGATATGTTACTTTTCACTGGCAAATTAGGAGTTTGCGTCACCCCTTCAGTAAAAAGTGGTTGTTTAGGTGCCCTGCTACCATTCCTATTGTTAGGCATTGTAGCACACAGCTGCACAGGTGGTCTACAAAAGTGTATTGATGGAATATTAGAATATGAAGCAATGATGAAACCAATGGCGCATCGAATAACAAAGTAGAAGGTGAAAAACAGGTTCCAGACTAATAATAATGGAACATATGCAACAAATTAGTGACCTACATATGTTGTATACTGATAATTTAGCAACAGGAAAAGCACTATAGTATTGTCACAGAAACAGCGAATATTGTTATTCAAAACAGGTGCAATACAAGAGTGCAAAACATTGCGCGCCAAAAGAAGACCATAAGCAAAGCAGTTTTATGAAAATGATGGGAGCAGTAAAATATGACAACAATTTAGTACTAGGGCCTATACATGCTGAGAAAGTGCGTCTCTAGAAAATGTGAAGGCGTCATATGAGAGAACAGAAACACATTCCACTCAGATCTGCACAGAAAATTTCAGAATAAAAGCAATTATCATGAAATATGAGCATATGGCAATAGTATAGAAAATATTGACTTTAGGTAATTTGAACATACTCCAAAACTATATGTGGTACAAAGTCATCATGAGGAGACAACCTGAGGTAACAGAAGTGATGAAAAAATGATAAATATGATGGAATTAATATGTCCTGTAGCAAATGTCATGTAAGGCAGCAAAATGAAGTGCGCACAATTCAGATTGAAAAAAGCCAAGGAGCAGAAATAAAGAAAACATAAATTCCTGCAGAGAAAACTGCATGTGTCATTAAGGCAGTGAAAGCCCCTATTTCATTGTATTTCTCAAAGGACTCCGTCAAAAACACTGAAGAAAAATCTCTCCTTATTGTACCTGGAGAAGCGCAGCCTCGTTTCTTGAAGGGGTGCGGCCTAAAACATGAGTAAGCACTGCCCTGGATTAGGGAGAGGCACGGCCTGCTCTGTGAGGAGGCCTGGCATCAGTGACGCGCGAATCCCGAGGCGCGCACAAAGGGAGCCGACTACCTCACCGTCATGCCGGAAAATATGAAGTGTTGCCGCTGGCCGCCAAGGGAGACCATGAATGGGAGCTACATGGTCTTCAGCAGCCGCGGAGCACGAAGAGGAGGATCCAGGCGTCCAGGTAGGTGAGGAGAGCTCGTTAGGGGTCCGTCCCTCAGCGGAGCTCAATTCTCAGTCTGCCATCTTCCTGCGTGGCCAGACCACGCCCCCACTAATCTTTTTTTTAAGAATCTTTTAATGGATCTTTGTCCCAAAACACCACAACAGCAGCAAAACTCATTAAACTGCTTCGATTTCCTACCAAGCAGCAACAGACTTGTGCTAGACCTGGCTGGCACTCAGAGATGCACTGCATATTTTCCTTGACTATCTAGTTGCTCTTAAGCAAAAGAGTGATCCCCTATGCATGAAACTTTACAAATACACCACATGCAAGGGAATCAAGATTGTTGCCGAACCCACTACGGAGATGCCAAGTTCCACACACCAAAAAGAATTGCCAAGGCCATGGAAATACACATGGTCAAAATCGCAGCAATGCTTCCCAAGAACGAAGCCCAATGCTGTTGCAACATCCCTCTGACTCCCTAGTCGCAGAGAAGAGAGACAGGGAAGAAATCTGTAGAAAAGTGGTTATTTCATCAGCAGGGACGAAGACTCAGCAAAGATGGAACAAAGTTGTTTATTGAAAGAAGTACATAGGACGACCCCAGCCACAGCTGTGAATGCGAACATCGCTCTCGTCAATACTCCGCGCAGGGAGCTCAACTTCGAATGTTGGCCACTGTGACATTCTAATCACTGTCACAGTGGCGTAAACCAACGGAACACCAGGAGAGTGGGTGGGTGGCTAGGAACAGGATCCCCCATGGCAGAGGATACCACACATCCCCCTCCTTAGACATTTGAAGTACAGTGTAGGTAAAGTAAGAACAAATTTACAGTCTATTTGTCAACATAATATTCTAAGAACTTCGGGCAGCAAATCTTCCTGCCACTTGCCCTGAACAAAGAGTTAACCAATCTGAACACCCCTGCTTAGGCCCCTCGTCTCTGCTCATGGTACTGCTCTCGTTCATAGAGGCATTATTGGTGTCTACAGTGGGGGCAGTGTACTTAACTACCCTCCCCAAGTTCCATCTTTTCCCTTCGTGTGTCTTAACAGCATTATTAAACAATTTCACAAATTTGGTGGGTTCAGTGTACTTGGACCAGTGTGCTCTGCCTGTGGGTGCTTTAATTTTGACTAGATCTCCCACCCGGAATTCCACCTCTTTGACCGCATGCCGTTTGTCGAATCTAGTTTTCCTCTCTAGCATAGCCTTGCGTTCTCTGTCCTGCGACTGCGATTCCTTATTAAGACCTGTCCACCCTTTATACCACTTCATCCACCCTTGAACTAATCTTGAGTTAGGTTTCCTTGCTTTAAGCAACTCGAAAGGTGTCATATTAGTGGTTTTGTGTGGTGTTAGTCTGTAGGCTTCAAGACGCTTCAAAACCTCCTCTTTCCAACACAACCTGCTGGCCTTCGCTAATTTGATGTCCTCCTTAATAGTCTTAGGGAAACGTTTGACCATCCCATTAGTCTATGGGTGGTACAGTGCGCACCGTTTGTGTACAATTCCATTGCACTCTAGGAATTCTCTCATTTCCTTCGAGCAGAGCTGCACCCCATTATCTGTCAACAAATTCCTTGGCAATCCTTCCCTGATCAACACTTCTAGCAAGAAATCTATGCCGACCCTGGTAGTGATTTCTGCGACGAATTCTGTCCACCTGGAGTAGAGGTCTATCAGTTCCTAAAAGGAGTTCCAAGACACCAAGAGGGTGTTAGCTGAAGCACCCAACCTCAAATCCTTAGTTCCGGGCAGGAAAACCATGCTGACCACCGCTGCCAGTTTCAAAGGCCTTGGGGCAGTCTTGATGCAAATAGCGGAAAGTGGGGAAGAGACTATATCGTTCGCATCACGCTCCCTACAAAACGCTGAGTCAAACTACTCAGTGATCGAGAAGGAAGCTTTAGCGTTATATTGCGCAATAAATAAATTCAGAGACTTTGTATAGGGTATGAAAGTCTTTAGCAAGAAGAGGCTCGACGCAATATCAAGCAGGATCAGGCGATGGGTTGTAGGTCTGCAAATATGCACGTTCGATGTGAAATATGTACCTGGGGTGAAGAATTTTGCTGCTGATTGCCTCTCTCGCATGGTGAGTGAAGATCACGACAGAGCTGTCGAAGAAGAGGTTGACGATGAGTCGGACAAAGAGATGCAGGCGGAAAACGTGTGCGCCATCACCCAGGGTGCCATAGATGAGGAACAGTGGAAGGTAGCTATGAGTGCCGATGCTCTCCTGCAGAGAGTTTGTGAAATGACCAAGAACAGCTGGGCAGACCAAAACAAGGAGGAAGAGGCTCTAAAGCCGTACTGGATGGTCAGGGATGAACTATCCATCGCTGGCAGTTGTTTTTACAGGGGCACGAGGCTAGTTCCCCATGAGATGTTGAGAGAGAGCCTGGTCAACAAAGCCCACTTGAGACATTTGGGTGTCACCAAAACCAAACAAAGGCTGTGGCTGGACTACGGGTGGGCAGGGATGGACTTGGAAATCGAGAGAAAAGTAAGAGACTGTGTGCCATGGACCACCAGTGACAAAGTCCTAAAGCAACACACACCCCTATGCACTGAAGGCCTCTACCTGTGGGTCCGTGGGTATATGTGGCTTTAGACATCGTAGGTCCTCTGACAGGTGAACATCACACACCCTACATATTGGTGCTGATAGACCTTGTGAGAAGTTGGCAACCGGTTTGAACTGGGAAATGCATGGAGCACCTTGTGTGCCCCAGGCGGTGTCTGAAAAGCATTAATTGAATGCAACCCACCCTGCCCCTGTCAGTTTGGAAGACTAACCAGGGGTGGCACAATACATGCTGCAGCCCCTGGTAGGCCTCTGGGGTACCTATGCTCTTGGGTACCTAAAGTACGATATACAGGGGCTCACAAGAGTGACCCAGTAACCAATCTGGTATGTACCTAAAGTACATGGTATCAATTTAGAGAGAGAACAGCTAGGCTGTGGGCCTGATTAGCAGGGCCACAGCCAGACTAAAGTCGAAAAACCAGTGAAAAACAGCAAAAAATAGGGGGTACCCATAGGAAGCAGACCCTACTCTCCTACACAACCCGCCGCCCCCCAACGCAGGGACATTAAACTAACCGTGACCAGTTGAGTCTTCATGTTCTAAGTGGAAATATCTGGAGAGTCCATCTGCATTGGCATGGTTACTCCCAGGTCTATGTTCCACTGTATAGTTCATTCCCTGTAGGGAAAAGGACCACCTGAGAAGTTTGGGATTTTCACCCTTCATCTGTTTTAGCCATAAGATGGGCTTATGGTCTGTCTGAGCTATGAAGTGAGTACCAAACAAGTATGGCCTCAACTTCTTCAGAGCCCAAACCAAAGCAAAGGCCTCCCTCTCAATAGCTGACCAACGTTTCTCTCTAAGGGTCAGCCTTCTGCTAATAAAAGCTACTGGCTGGTCTTGACCTTCATTATTCAATTGTGATAGCACAGCCCCTACCCCCAACTCAGAAGCATCTGCTTGTACAATGAATTCTATGGAGTAGTTAGGACTTTTCAGAATTGGAGCAGTGCACATGGCCTGCTTGAGGTCATCAAATGCCTTTTTACAGCTGACTGTCCACTGAACTTTTTTGGCATTCCTTTAGAAGTTAAGTCATTCAGGGGTGTCACTATGGAACCATACCCCTTAACAAAACTCCTATAGTACCCAGTCAGTCCCAATAAAGCTCTGACCTGAGTCTGGGTGGTTGGAGCAACCCAGTCCATTATGGTCTGGATTTTTCTCTGCAATGGTTGAACCTGGCCTCCGCTTACAAGGTGGCCCAGGTACACAACCTGACTCTGCCCTATCTGGCACTTAGTAGCCTTGATAGTTAGTCCTGCCTTCTGCAGGGCCTCCAAAACATTTTTCAGGTGGAGCAGGTGATCCTCCCAGGTGGAGCTAAAGACAGCAATATCATCAAGATAAGCTACACAGTAGTCTTCCAGGCCTGTTAGGACTGTATTCCCCAACCTTTGAAATGTAGCAGGTGCACTTTCAGACCAAAGGGCATTACCACAAACTGATAATGTCCACTAGGGGTTGAAAATGCTGTCTTTGGCTTTGCATCATCAGCTAGTCTGATCTGCCAGTAGCCAGCTGTTAGATCAAATGTGCTCAGATATTTGGCAGATGCCAACTTACCTATGAGCTGATCTGCTCTGGGTATTGGATGGGCATCAGTCCTAGTGACTGAATTGTGACCTCTGTAGTCTACACAAAACCTCATCTCTCTCTTACCACCCTGGGTGTGAGGTTTGGGTACTAGGACTACTGGACTAGCCCAAGGGCTATCTCAAGGTTCAATCACTCCCAGCTCCAACATTTTCTGGACTTCAGTCCTGATACAGTCCCTGACATGATTAGGTTGCCTGTAAATCTTTTTTTGAACAGACTGTCCCCAGTGTCCACTTCATGAGTGCACAAGGTAGTCTGACTTGGATTCAGTGAAAAAAACACGTCTGTACTGCTGGAGAACTTGTCTGCAAGCAGTTTGCTGCTGATTAGTGAGGCTGCCTGCCAAGGTCACTCCATCAACTGACCCATCATCAGGGTTCTGAGAGAGGGTCACTCTCTTCCTCCTGTCCTTCATCAGTAGCCACGAGCAAGCCCATGTCTGCCCTGTCAACATATGGTTTCAGCCTGTTGACATGTAAATGTAAATGTAAATGTAAATGTGGGTGTACTTGTAAAGCGCACTGTGACTCCAAGGAGTATCCTGGCGCTGAAGACCGCTGGGGAACCCGTCCTGGTTTTCCCTGTGAGATGGTCCCTTTATGGGTATCTCCAAGGTGAAACCAGGCATCCCCGGCGTTTGTGGGGGGCCGTTGTAGAGATGAGGCAAGCTTAATGCCCAGAGTTGCCGAGTGTGTTCCCTGGTTAGAGTAGGCACCGAGGCGAGAATTATCGAGTCCGTTTGACCCTGGTCCACGACCCTGCCGCGTCGGGGATTGAACCCTGGTCCCGGGACGTTCTCTGCTTACGGGTCTGCCGCCTCTAACCAGTGAGCCACACCACTCTACAAGTGAAGTACCCTATGGGGGCTCCTGGGAGTTCCAAGATCTACCATATAGGTAACCTCTCCCTTCTGTTCAACAATAGTGTGGGGTCCACTCCACTTGTCTTGGAGAGCTGCTGGGGCCACAGGCTCCAACACCCACACTTTCTGTCCTACCTAGAAGCAGTCAGTACAGCCTTTTGGTCATGCCAGGCTTTCTGTAATTCCTAACTGGCCTCCAGGTTTTTAGTTGCCTTTTTCATGTACACAGCCATCCTGGAGCAGAGACCAAGTATATGGTCCACAATATCCTGTTTAGGGGGTTTGAGAGGTAACTCCCGTCCCTCCTTCACCAGTGACAGGGTGCCCAAACAGAAGTTCAAATGGGCTGTAGCCAACCACCTTCTGTGGAACCTCCCTGTATGCAAACACAAGGCAGGGTAGCAGGATATCCCATCTCCGCCTGAGCTTTTCTGGGAGACCCTTAATCCTACCCTTTAAGGTCTTGGTACATTTTTCAACCAGACCATTGCACTGTGGATGATAGGGTGTGGTGAACTTGTAGTTCACTTCACACTCCTTCCACATTGCAGTTAAGTAACTAGACAAAGTTTCCACCTCTGTCTAATACAACCTCATTGGGAAGCCTACTCTTGAAAAGACTCCCAAGAGGGCTCTTGCCATAATAGGTGCTGTAGTGCTCCTAAGGGTACCTGATGACATGACCCACTATAACCAGGATACAACTGTGCCCAGATGCTGTCTGAGGATCCATTGGTCCAACAATATCAATCCCTACTCTTTCAAAGGGAACCCCTACCACAGGTAGTGGTATAAGTGGGGCCTTTGTAGTGCCACCTGCTTAACCACTGGCTTGGCAGGTGACATAGGAGCGACAAAACTCCTTTGTGTCTTCAGACATGTGGGGCCAGTGAAAGTGAGGGACAATCCTGTCCCAAGTCTTGTTCTGGCCAATATGTCTTGCTAAGGGAATATCATGGGCTAGTGTCAAAAGGAAGCCCATGCATGCCAAAGGTATGACCAACCTCTTGGAAGCACCAGGCTTGGAGTCTCTACTCTCTGAATACAGCAGCCCTTCATCCCGATATACTTTATGGGTGCCACTAGCATTCCAGGCAGCCTCAGCAGCAGCTTGCTTTCTGAGGGGTTCAAGAGAAGGGCAGTCCAACTGCGCCTGACTCAGATCTGCCCTTGAAGGGCCCCTGTCCCAAGAAACTCAACCTGATCAGGTTCAAGCTCTTCTGGGACAGTTCCTTCTTCAGGCTCACAATCAGCTTCCTCGGAAGGCTGATACTCCCTCTGAGTCAGGGGGGAAGGCACTGCCTAAACCCTACAGCTCCTTTTCCTGGTAGGCAACTGGTCCATTATTGCAGAATCCAGTGCCTGTTCAGTGTTAGACTTTTTGACCTGTGACCTAGTCACTGCAAAGACATGTGCTGAGATTCCTAACATTTCTGCATGGTGCCTAAACTCCACTTCAGACCAGGCTGAAGTCTCTGGGTCGTTGCCAAGCAAATATTCTACAGGGAGGTCTGAACTAACAACATCCTTCTTAAGGCCAGTTACCCCTCCCCACGAGAAATTTACAACTCCCATACTATGTGTGGCAGTGACATTGCTAGCATTGGTCACTTGGTAGGTTTCACCAAGTTTCACTTGTCCAGGGTCCACAAAGTCTGGTATCACCATTGTGACACTGGCACCCGTGTCCCTGTAGGCCTGAGCCTTTTTCTCATTTATTAAAGGAGTTTGTCTGTACTTGCCCAGATTACTGGGACTCACAGTAGAGGTCATAGCCATGCCTCCATCGCAGACCAAAACAGCTTGAGTTTGCACTCTGACTAGGCCAGAGTCCATCTCAGTTCCGAGGGTCAACCCTACTACACCCTTCTGTTGAGAACCACCACTTGTAGCTGTACTAGGGGGACAGTTGCCGTAGGGGCAATGGTGGATGGAGCTGTCTCCTTTTTGGTGCACTCACTAGTCCAGTGAGTATTATTCTTACAAACTTTGCAACATGGTTTTCTTGGGCCTTTTTTCTTTTTAGATTGGGGACCCCCACCAGTAGAAGCTTATTGGGGACCTTGTGAAGACTTCTGGTCTTTAGCTTTCTCCCCATCCTTTTGGTCTTGCTTCTTTTGCTCACCACCTTGGTTCTGTACCTTCTGCTTCACCATTGTTCTGACCCATTTGTCTGCCTTCTTACCCAATTCTTGGGGAGAGGTCAGATCAGAGTCAACCAAGTGCTGATGCAACAACTGGTTCTGACTGTTATTAAGAATCTGTTCTCTCCTGATTAGATTATACAATCCTGTATAGTCACACACTTTACTGCTCAGTAACCAGCCCTCTAGAGCCTTAGTAACACAATCTACAAAGTCAGTCCAGTCCTGAGTCTGTGTCTTCTGGGTCTCTCTGAACTGCAACCTATACTGTTCAGTGGTTAGGTCAAACCCATCTATCAGGGCGTGGCTAGCAGCCAAGCATGGCGGCAGCGTGATGTGAGAGCTCCCTGAGGCGACACAGCCTTTTCTGAAATCCGATACACTGATCCGTTATAATTCCCACCCGAAGGAGCGGCTACCAGGTCCGGAGCCGGAGCGGCGCCGTCCGACCCAGTCCAGGTGAAAATCGGGGGCCGGGAACTGCATTGGCGCACCCTGCTGCCATTGGGCCTAAGACGGAAGTGCAGCACCGACCTCGAGTGGCTGCTGGACCCTGGCGGAAGTGAGGGCTGGTCGGCCTGCCCACGGAGACACCTCCCGCCCCCCTGACCGGATAGGTTCGGCGGGAGCACCACACGGCACAAAGTGAGCTTCTGGGGCGCCACTGGAGCATGGACAGGCGGGGACGCCTACCGAAGCCTACGGATGAGGGGCTGTAACGACGGCACTATCGCGCAGGAGACCGGACTACCAGCGGCGCCCCGCGTGAGCATGAACTGACCCGGAGGGGGCGAGAACAAGACAGGGGCAGCACTTACGTGCCGGGAACCACCGGACATCCCTTTCGCTTTCACCGGCGACACGGAAAACTACGCGGAGAGCCGGCAATCAAAGGTGCGTACTGGTGCCCCCGGGGTCCCGCAGACTCCATAGAAGACATGGGGGTTATATCGGAAGGGCCGGCGACAGCCGGGAAGGTGGCAGGAGCAGCAGCAGTCCCAGCCTGGAAGGAGAGCAGCAAGAGGTCCCCAAGACAGTATAAAACCCCTGTGAGTCCCTACCCGGGCGAGCCCGCCTAACAACGTGGGTGACCAAACTGCTGAGCCGGCACTGGCAAGCGCGGCGCACCCTCAGGATCTGCTGGGCCTGTAGGGGGCTGAAACAAACTCAAAGGCTCGGTGCGCACCGAGGTTGTCACCGTTGAAGCGCAATCCTAGCCCTGCTGCGACACTGCGCGATAAACGTGTGCAAGGAGCGGCATTGTAGGTCGCAAGCACCTCACACAGACAATCAGATTACGAACCGGTGCAGGCCCTGAAGAAACGCGCAGTAACCGTCATACACGACTGGTGATGAGGCTGAGTCACACAAGCAACTCCGCCATAGGTAACTTTCCAAAGTGCGCAGCGGCCACGTTCTGGTGAACTCACCAGCTGAAGGGCAATACAGATTTCCGTAGTGCAGTAAACACCTGAACCCACGGGGCAACTGGGACCGCGAAACGCTGCCCCTCCCTGGCCCACGACGAGCACGAACAGCAGCTAGCAATACAGTGCCCACAGTCCTCCCTGAAACTAGGAACTATAACCAAGTCCCTCGAGCCATGGCGGGCAAAGGAACCAGGAGTGGGTCAACACAGGCCAGACTAGATAAATTCGCCTATAGCCAACATGGACAATCGCAGGTCAATGGGCGCAATTCAACGGGGCACTACCCAGGAAACAGAGGGGACCAAGAAGGTTACACTGGAGGACATTATGAAAACCCTCTCTGAAGTGCGAACGACAGTGGGCTCCATTTCCTCTGAGGTGACTCTACTGCGAGCGGACTTCCAAAAAATGACTGAAAGGGTTTCACAGGTAGAGGTGGTTACGAAGTCTCTCGTGGAGGACACCTCAGAACTGCAAATAGCTATGGAGCGTAAGGAGAAGGTCACCAGGCAGCTGCAGGACAAGCTGGACGACCAAGAAGGGCGTTCTCGAAGAAATAACATACGCATCCTTGGCCTTCCGGAGACAGAAGGGAAAAGGGCGATGGACCTCTACGTCGAAGATCTCATCAAAAATAAACTGCAACCTAAGGGACTGTCGCACTTCTTCTCAGTAGAAAGGGCACATAGGGTGCCTGGCGGCAACACCCAAACCAGGAGCCGCGCCGCGACCTGTGTTGGCTAGACTGTTCAAGACAGGGATGCAATTCTACAAGCGGCAAGAGTCTCACCACCCATTAAACTCCAGAACTCAACCTTGGCTTTCTATCCGGACTATACGGCAGAAGTGGCCAGACGCCAGAAGTCGTTCAACGAGGTTAAGAAGGTGCTGTGAGACAGGGAACTGCCATACTCAATGTTGTTCCCTGCCAAATTGCGGATTGTAGCCGATGGAAAGACGTGGTTCTTTGACAAGCCGGAAGTGGCTCAGGACTGGCTTGACGGCTGGAGACAAGTGGGACAACTTCACCGTCCACACAGGGATCGACCGAACCGTAACAGTGGCAACCACACAGGAAGGCGGACCGACCACCTGGAACAACGAGACGGCACAACGGAAGCAGAATCCGACATGGACCAGAATCCAATTGACTCTGGACAACCGGCCCCAGTCTGAAGACAGAATGAGGGCGGGAAGGACCGTATGCATTGCGATGGACCTTGGGCCTGGTAAAGCGGAGTAGGGTGGGCAGAGCCGGTGCCTGTAGGGGACTCACCAACCCCATGAGCAAGTAAAATAGTTGGGAATGGGTTAAAGCACTCTGCGAAGTTGGGGGTTATTCACAAAAAAACCAAGGGAAATGTAAAAAGTTATAAAAATCCCTTTGTTTTGCCTTGTTGTCTTCTAGCTGCTGAAAGCAAGTTAAACTATCAGAATAAAATTAAGAAGTGTAGTATTTAACGGCTACGAATAAGGTGTGTAAAAATACGCCCATATAACTATAAAATGGTTATGAGCAGCTAGATGTACTATAAAGAAGCACCTTGAGAATATGAGCAGCAGGGTAGCATAAGGGATGACTGACACCATTCCCTATTATACATAGAGTGTAAGTGGAATTGTATGCGAGAGGCATGTGAATAAAAGGGAATGTAGTATGATGATGAATGGAGGGCACTATGATTAGGAGTGGCACCGACAAATAAAGAGCACAGGCATGGGATCATAAATGAGTGGTGACCAGAAATTAATGTACTTGAAGCCATGGACAGGATTTAGGGACGCTATGAGCCAGGGATGAGAACGCTTATTGTTTGTCATATATACTGTAAAGAATGATCAGTGACTCTGTTCTATTTTTCTGTAATTCATTCCAACAGATTGTTTTAAAATTTGTCCTGAGGAATGTGGTGCGCACAGCAGGATCCACCGAAACGCGTCAACACTGTTTTTATGAATTTTATTTTGTGAAATTTCTTAATTTTATGTTTTTTTGCAGATTGCTTAATATAAAGTGACTATTTTTATGAATATATAATGTTGAACTCTTATATGTATTATAGTGAAATAAATGAAGTGCAATCAAATCTGAGTTAAAAATACACTGAGAGTACGAACTGATTAATATTAGCATCTTGTGTATCAGATTGAGCTTGCCGTTCTCCCTGTTTTTATACATTTATAAATAAATTGATGAGAGTATCCTTCGTGGCTACACATTTTACTCTTTTAGACTGTAAGTGCCTTTTGGGGTTCCGCTTCTAGCTAAGTATCCTCATTGCGAATTGATTGATGACTGTGTGTGTGTGACCCTACAGATTTAGAGTCACAGATTCTAGTGAGGCAGGATCCTATTGTGATTGGATAGTGAGCACAACCAAGGGAACCATTTGTTTTTATTTGCTTTGTAACCCTGTTCCCTTGTGGTTGACTAAGGGTGACTCTCTTTTTCTTTCTACTGTAATTGCACGGCTGGTGAGCCGGAGAGTTTTTTGCTTTTGCTGATCATTGTAATATGGATACAATCAAAGTATTCGGGTTTACAGAAGACCAATTTACTAACATTATTGGTAGCTTTAAGAGCATCAATACTCAGTACTGACAGACAGCAATACTGAGAAATGGAATACTGCTTGGAATCTAAAAAAAGAAAATAAACGAACGGAATTACATGCAGAGTTCCTTATAGAATACTGTAAAAAAGGTATCATACCGGTGGGCCTACAGGTGAAAAATGAACCTGGCCTATTTGTCAAGAATGAAAAATGTATTGAGCACTAGACCCTCATAGCTAATCGCTGTAGAAGGGATTGGATGCTTTTAATTATTGAGACAGCACAGGATTTTATCCTAATAGAACGTAGGCAACTGGATCAACTGGACGCCCAATTAAAGAGTAGTATGAGCAATGCTTTAGAAGAGGCAAACTAAAGTTGAAATAAATAAATGAGGATGTAGATGGGTATAGGGAGTACTTGATAAACAATAAAAACAATAAATTGAGAAAGGATGTTGCCAGATATAGTAAAGAAATAGTGTACCCTTATACTCAAAAGGAATACTATGACACACCCATTCGGGAGACTAGCTGTCATAAAAGAGCGTGGTATCCATACCGCCCACGGGGGATGAAGAAGAATGTGAGCTTCTCAGACACATCATACGCTAGCACAGAATCAGAGGAGGAAAATCAATCTGACAATAGGAACGGAAATGAGCCCAATCAAGTACAACATAGAGATCAAAGACCTTTTTTAGGGCAGCAACAGCAGAGACAAAATCAGAGCAACAGGGGCAGAGGGCGGGTGAATTACCAACGACCAGCTCAACAATACAGACCCCCATACATGAACACGAGGAGTCAGAAACAATGGGATTAAGGAAACTAGACAAAGCACCTATTAGAAACCTATCTAAAAGAGTTTTGAGTACAACAGAAGAGAAAGTGTTAAACTTAGGTTTAGGTTTTGCCCCAACATCGAGACCAAATCCCTATGATATTCAAAAAGACATGAAATGTCTTTTTAGGAAAATTAGATTAAAATATTATTTTCTAAACAAAGAACCTAGAGTAAAAAATAATAGATCTGGCTTGAAACCCCAATCTGTATGGACACCAGCCCGCAATATGGTGCATAAAAACGTAGAACTGTTCGAGAGGGCAGTAGAGAAGGATATAGAGGACCTCCTTAGTGCAGAACTCAAATCACATAACAATAATCTGGCCAAAGAGAGTAGAGAAGCCCTTTTGAATTTAGAAAAATGTGATACCCTTACTATAAAACCTGGTAGTAAGTAAGTAATTCTTTATTTAGATATAAAAAACATATCTTTAAAAGATTGCACAAATCACATTGTGTACTTTTTTTATGGATAAAAGATGATAAAAGAATAAAATATGACAGTAAGTGTGTTAGTTAAAAA
Source organism: Lissotriton vulgaris (assembly GCF_964263255.1). Taxonomy (NCBI): domain Eukaryota; kingdom Metazoa; phylum Chordata; class Amphibia; order Caudata; family Salamandridae; genus Lissotriton; species Lissotriton vulgaris. The sequence continues at coordinate 467,774,943 of NC_141698.1, forward strand.
CCTTTCAATTTGTAAATTAACTCTCCCCGTTATTGCAAGGTCTATTAAAGTGCAGGTTCCGTCTTAGCAATCAGCTATATGGCCTCAGCAATGTCCATTTTATCTAAATTGCGATAAGCATACTGAATAAATTTGGACAGGTTTATATTTAAAACAATATTATCTGGAGACAGAGCAGCGATGATGGCGTGCCTACAGGTCCGAATACCGAGCCTGTTCCATTCTGGCTTGAGCAGGTATCGGCGCTGGAGATTGAATGAGGGGCAGGTGCAGAGCACGTGCAAGATTGTTTCTGTTGCTGACCCGCATCCTCTGCATGTTGTGTCTTCCTTCTTGCGACGCCAGGTGGGAAGATTTTGGAGAAAGCGCCAATCTCCCAATCTTAGGGCAATCAAACATCGCTTTAGATAAAGTGCAAATGTCGTGGAGAGGTAGGCCGCAGGGGTCAATCGTTTATAGGAATTAACTATCGCCCAGGAGTGACTGCGTTTCGTGACAAGAGCTTTGTCTAAAGCCAGAGATTTCAGTCTGACGCATTTTTTGATTATGGTTTTAAAGACAGTCTGGCTGGGGTTGAGGGCCCAAAGATCGGCAGCTGACATTTGATGAATGTAATCGTTCAGAAGGTGCCCAAATGTTCCCCCTGGATTAGTCTCGTTTATTTCTTTCCATATTAGGGATTCTAGCGTGCCTGGTTCGGCCTGTCTTAATTTATGACATAACTTAAGGTAAGTACCGGCGTTAGAGGCTTCATAGTTGGTTAGTCCCAGCTCTAGTCTGATCTGAGCAGGGGAGGCAACGCTAGGTAAATGAAGTACCTTCCTATAGATTTTAGTTGTATATTTGTTAAGAACAGTATTCATTTTGCCTTTAAAGATCTCTGTGCCATAAGAAAGTGTTGGCCCTATTTTTGCTCTAAGGACTTCTAGTAAAGGGGCAAAGGTTGGGCCTGAAAGTTTCTTCGATAACTTGGCTAAGGATACCACTAAGGCCGTAGTTTTAGCTGCAATCACACTACTTTGTTTTGAGAAGCTGCCCCTTGCGTCCAAGTGGACGCCTAAATATTTATATGACTGGCCAATCGAAAGACTTGTATTATTGATTGACCAACCGCCGCCGCTGTGATGTTTCTTGCCAAATGGGACTATCAAGGTTTTCTCCATGTTGATTTCTAGCTGATTGTCAGATGTATATTGTGATAGTTCAGCAAGAAGCCTTTGTAACCCTACTCTGGTAAGGCTGAGCAAGGCCAAATCGTCGGCGTATAAAAGATTACATAGTGCCGTACCACCTATTTTGGGTGGATGGCTATTTACCTTGTCTAGAGTGCTTGACAGGTCGGCTATAAATAGGTTAAAAAGGAGAGGGGCCAGCACGCATCCCTGCTTGACTCCGCGTGAGGTCATGATTTTCCGCGAGAGGTGCGAGCCGGACCCTAGCTTCACTCGGACCCATGTGTTAGAGTAGAGTTGAATAATTGGGTTCAATATTTCATTTGGAATGCCCCACTGGGTCAGTTTTTTCCAAAGGGCCGCCCTGGGCACTCTATCGAACGCTGCTTTAAAATCGACAAAGCAGCAGAAGACCATCCTGTTTGTTGATAAAGCTTTGTCAATTATGGTGGAAACTGCCAGTAAATTTATCATAGTTCCTGAATTGGCAATGAACCCTGTCTGGTTTAGAGGAATCAGATCGTGGTCCTTTGCCCATTGCCTTAGATCCTCCAGAATGAGTCCTGCAAAATGTTTTGCCTCTATGTCCAGTAGGGCAATTAATCTGTAGTTGTTGGGCATAGCTCGTGAGCCAGATTTGTAGATGGGGTGAATTATTGCGCCCCGCCATGAGTCCGGGATTGTCAATGTTCGCAAGGTGTAATTGAAAAGATTCAATAGCACCATGGACCAAAAGGGAATGTCCGATTTAAAAAGTCTTTGTGGCAGGCCATTAGGGCCTGGAGCTCCATCTTGTCTCCCTTTTGTCACTGCTTTGTTGACTCGTTCCTCTGTTAGTGCATATACAGGGGTTCGTCCCTGGTTTGTATCCAAAGAGGTGTTCAGTGATCCGTCATCTGCAGTCCCGCGTCCCATGGGTGGTCTGGGACGATCATGGTTATCTTGTGCCTTGAAGTGAGCTGTTAGATATGTTGCCCATTCTGCTTCCTGGATATTTGCAGAGCCAGAGTTTGTCAGGTTTAAGTGGGTGCGGTTAACAAGGGACCAAAATTTCCTTGTGTTTTTTTGCTTACTTTCCCACACCAGTTTTGTCCAGTATTGGTTTTCCTGAGCCTGTTTCTCTTGAGAGACTGCCCTCCTGAATGCTTTTTGGGCATGATGATATGAGGCCAGGAAGGCGCTGTTCCGAGGAAATTTTAAAATCAACCTCAGTGCAGTGTTCCTTGCTCTCTTTAGTGGTTTAATGGCGGCTGAGGTCGCAGCCCCTACTGGAGGCAAACGATTTAAGCTCTGAGCTGTCGCGGGATATGAGTTGATCAGGTGGAGGCACAACTGTGACCATTTCCATATCGGGTTAGCTGCTTTGTCAAGACTGCCTGTTATGTAGTCCTTGCTTGCTTTTAGAACACTCTGACTGTTAGTTTCATCCCATTTAAGGCGCTTGAGGTTTTCTGTATGAATTCCCTTGTAAGTTGAGGGAGCCGCTTTATGAAGTTTCGAGTTTGCGGTGAGAGTGATGACCTGGGGCCTGTGGTCGCTTTCGGGCCGTGGGTGGATGCAAAAACAGTTCAATTTGAACAGTAGTTCAAAATTGCAGATAGTGAAGTCTAAGTAAGATTTTTTTCTTCCGTTCGACCAGGTCCAGTTTGGGGGTGAATCGCTTGTTGTCCTTCCGTTCACTACTAGGTAGCCTGCGTTATAGAATCTAGTCACGGAGAGCTCACCTAATATGTTTGGGGCTTGCTTCGGGGGTTTGGATTGAGTCAAAGCCTCAATAATATTAGTCATGTCCGGCCCTTCCGTGTCTGCTGCAATCCCCTGGAATAGATTTGTGTTGAAATCTCCGGTAAAGATGCAGTCCGAATTAGGATATTCGGTAGCCATGTCGTTCATGATTTCGCACAGTCGGACCAGGTGGTCTTTTTTTGTGCGGGTGCAGGGGTTGATATACACATTGACAAGGAGAATTGAACGCTGCCTCCCGGAGGGATTGATTTTAACCCCAAGTAACCAGTCTTCTTTGAGGGGGATTTGGTTGAGAGCGCCTTTTAGATTGTTTGTGATGTATGTGGACAGGCCACCTTTTGGGTGGCCAAATCGGTTGTCCCTGAGAGCTGATTTCCAGAACTCGATGTATCCTTCTATGGGACAAGCCTCTGTCGCCCAAGTTTCATGCAGGGCGATTGCTGTATGTTTGCACAGAAAAGCCATAGTGTCTTCGTTTGAAGTTTTTTGTTGAAGTCCACTGATATTCCATGAGCACAGTGAGAATGGAGGCTGTCCCTGTTTGGTGTATCTATTGTGCCATGTATCTGCTGCTGTAAGGGGTTTTCTGGCGGAATTGTGTGTTTTTGCAAGTATTTCCCCCGCTGGCGGTCAGTTTGAATGTTTTGATGACAGGATTGCTGGCAACCACCCCCAGTTGTAATTAGCTTCTTCGTTGGCCCCAACTTTTTCGGGCCCTTTTGGTTTGACGTCGGCCCCTGAAGCGTTTTTTAAGACCGAGTAGGTTCTTGCGCCTCCTGTTGTTTTAGATGTTGGCGGATAGCTGGGTGAAGTCGGCCTTGTTAACAGGGAGGTGGGATACCCGGGGATAGAATAGGGATACACTCTAATTCCCCAGTTCCGCAGTGTCGGCTTCTGTTCGAGAAAGGCTCCTGCCCAGCTGGGCGATGAGAAAGTCACCACGGTGGCCTCTGAGGGTTGATTTCCTCGTGGGGAGAGGAATTCGATGGATTCGATATTGTTCGTGGCCAGTTCGGCCAGACTCGGTATTCCTTCTGCTAATTTTAGTATGTTAGATCTGTTAAGAATGTCATGCCGACCTTTTGATTTATATTCAGGGGCCAGTAGAATCTGATGGCAAGATGGAACAGTATTGGTTGACTCCGGGACACCTGTGGGCTTAATCTTGGGGTTTTCGACTGTCCTGTCTGGATTGGTTTCATATAACTGTTGTGACAGTCGTTGTGGAGCCCTTGTCAAGTGTGAATTTTGACTAGTCGCAGCTTTGTGGTCGTTGCAAATAGTTTTGGAGTAGTTGATTCTTGGCTTTGCGTTCTCTTTTCCCGGGGAAGGTAGGGCCATCGATGGGCTGGAGTTTCCTGATGTCGTCTCTGGTGTCGTCCTGGGCCCTATTGCACTTGCCGTGTCTGTGCTCGCCCTTAAGAATTCTGTGTGATCCCTGCCCTCGGCTGTTTCTGGAGCCATTATATGTTTGCTTCGGACCTTTAGGCTGCTTACAGATTCTTGGGTGGGTTTTTCCGGAGTGACCCCCTTGAGGGTGGTTGTTTGCACTGCGACATTGTTTATGACGGGGGATCTTTTGTTTTCAGCTTTTTTAAAGATGGGGAAGAGTTCCTGATGGACAATGTTGGTGTTTGTCCTTAGTTTATTTCTGGCTTTGCGCTGGCGTTTGCGCTCTCTTTTGCTGCACGGTAGAACTGGCCCCCGATGGGCCACCGCTGTTGGGTCACTTTGAGAAATGGGGCTGTTTATTTGCACAAGCTCGAGGTGATCTTGCCTAGAAGTGGGTCCGGTTGGTGGCGATAACGGGCCGTTTTCTGCCGTTGGATTTGATTTTGAGTAGGTGCCCTGGGTGTGACCGTTCAGCTTCAATTGGCCAATGGTTGTTCCTGTGTTTGGAGCCTCGCCTTCTTTTAGGTTTATGTTCTGCTTGGCAAGAGGTTCAATTGGTTTAGAATGATCTTGCTGTGAGGGGGATGACGGTTTGGTGGGAACGTTTCCTCCTCTCAACAACTTTACTTCCCTTATGACTGTAGATAGGCATTCTGGGAGTAGAGAAAGAGAATCTATAATTGGGGAACAGCAGCAGGTTGATTCGGCGAGGTTCGTAGAGGCTTGCGCCCGTAAGATTAAGGCATTGAGTTTATCCAATTTACTGTCGATCCCAGACGTAAATAGTGCCAGAGTATTTAATAGGTCGACCTGCACCTCAAGTTTTATTGAGTGGTAATTGAGTGCATTAACTGTTTGCTGCAGGGTTTGTAAAAGTTGTGGCCAAGCGCTGGTCCTGATGTTTTCTTCAGTGTTTTGTTTTTCGTTTGGGCTTGAGCTGGGCCTGGGTGAATTCTCAGACGTCTTGAAAAAAAGAGACAGGTCCGTCATAAACTGATCATTCTGAGCAGGCAATGCTGGGTGGCTTTGCTGAGTGTAATTTGTGTGTCCAGGTGGCGAGAAGATCATGTACGGGGAGCTCAAAGCTAGTGGTGCTGTTGGTGCTGTTGTGAAGATTGTTGTTTGGGAGGTTGGGACTGTTGGCTGCTATTGGAGTACTCGGGGTTGGCTTGCCTATGAATTAATGCCGTTGTTGTTTGATGAAGGGAGGCAACAAGAGGCATGGTCGTGGCCGCTGCATGAGTTGCCGTGGGTTGAGGTGGGATTGTTTGGTCCTCAGTTGGGCACATGGGGTTCTCCAGTTGGGTTTGTGGCGCTTGAGAGGGTAGGCGGTCCTCTACTGGAGACACTAAAAGCTTGTCCAATGAGAGGTGGTCAAGTTGAAAGTTTTTGCTATTTTGGGCGTTACAGGAGGACCCAAATATAAAAACCTCAGGTGGCTCGATTGCCCTCACGGTGTCAGGTGCCCGGTGGTGCGCTGGGGCCAAGTTGTGCGACTCGGATTGGGCCAAGTTGATCGAGCCTGGTTGCACCAGAGGAGTGGTGGTTAGTGCCTCCGAAGACTGTATTCTTTGTTGGGGTAATTCCAGGAACTTGGATGGCTTTTTTTTTAAGAAGTCCCGTATGCTTAGCGGTTTTTGTGTGTTTAAAATGTGGCTGGCATTGACTGAGACCTATGCAGCGTCAGGTAGGGTCGCTTTCCTTTTTTTGGGTGCTGTGTACTTTCTCACCTTACCTGATCTCATTGTCCCCGGGGGCTTTGGGCTAGGGCTCTTCTTGTTTCTCTCGGCCCAACACCAATGGTATTTGTCACAGCTTTATTACAGCAGCAAATTTTTTTTTTTTCAAAGTTATAGCCTCTGATTTCTGGCTTTCTGGGGCTATGTGCAGGTTTGGGCTGCTGTGTAAGCGTTAGACGTTTAGTGGAACACGGCCAGTCTCCGACAACAAGCTCTCTCTTACATTATAACGGCTATTATGACTGTTGACCTGTGCTATGACTGTTTGACCTGTTTGACCTGGGTGTGCAATGGAGCTCGAGCTGGCGTCAGCAGGTAAACGGCTGTTAGTTTATTTTTTAGTTAGTTGGTTTTATTAGTGTAGTTATTAGTTGTTTGTGGTCTTCTGGCTGCAGGAGGCGCAGGAGGCGCAGGAGGCGCAGTGCAGCAGGCGTGGCTGGGCTGGGCAAGGCTTGGCTGATCTCTGCACTTCCTCTTCCTTATGCTGGTCCTCGAACACCTTGCTCAGCCGCCGCTTCAATCCCCGCTTTCACCCACTTTCGCCAACTGATCCCTGGCCCCTCATGCAACTAGGGGAGGACCCTTGAGAACTCCGAGTGCAGCGTGTGTTGTCTGGTGGGCGTTGGTGGTGAGCACTGTTTCCTGACGGCTTTACCCAATCCGCTGCGGCGGCGCTCTGCTAACACACACGCAGCACTGCTCAGGGAAGTCAATGCGCCCCCCCCGCAGCACCCACCGCGGCTCTCACCGGTTCTCTGCCGCAGCGGGAGCAGGTCTCGCGCTTGCCACTCGCCTCTCGCCCCCGGTGTCACTCCAGTGTTGTCACTCGCCTCCGGTATGCCGGTGTAGGCTCTCGGCTCAAGACCACTGCAGGTGCGGGTGACGTGTCCCTCGTCACACGTCGCATGAAAGCCGCCACTATGGATTTCTCTTCTGGCCTCTTCGGCCCTGCTCACGGCGGCGGCGGTGGCGGCTGCAGCTGGGGTTTAACTATGGGTCCCAGGTCCCGGGTCCCGGACCGTTCGCAGACTGCTCTCACTCCACACCACCGCTGTAGCACCGTTCTGCTGTCTGCTTACTCGCTGCTCTCTAGCGCCACTGCCGGCTTGTGAACTTGTCAGAGAAAACTGGTGACAAAGGGGGTAGCATTGTTTTAAAGGATACTGAGTACTATAGGAATAAAATGCTCTCGCTATCAAAAGTGGAAGAGCATTACAGGAAGTCCTCTAGAGAGGAATGGAATAAACTACAAAAAATGTAAAAAGACTCCTTGACCTAGCGAAGGAAGATGAGTTAATTTGTGAGGAGGAATATGAGTTCCTATATAATTGTCATCCAATTCTTCCCGCTATTTATGGACTACCAAAAGTCCATAAGAATTTAATGAATCCACCCATGAGACCCATTGTGTCGAGTTTAAATTCCCTAACAGAACCCCTCAGTATTTATGTCGATATATACCTCAGACCCCTGGTGGCACTACAGAAATCTTATATCAAAGATACCACCGCAATGATTAAAAAGATTGAAGGTCTAGATTTTGATGGAAGAAACCAATGGCTAGTAAGTCTAGACATCGAAGCATTATACACCAACATTCCACAAACAGCAACAGTTAATGCAGTGAGAGATATCCTCCAAGATGAAAACTGTGATTTATCGGAACATGCAGAATTTATTGTGGAATTGACAGATTTGATACTGAAAAGTAATATTTTTATCTTTGAGGTTGATATGTACTGTCAGATCAAGGGCACCAGCATGGGGGCGACCTGTGCTCCCCGTCTGGCCTGCCTCTATGTTGGTGCCTTTGAGGAAAAACATATTTACAATGAAGCAGCCCTTTTTATGAAAACGTGACCCATTGGTCGCGTTTCATAGATGATATTTTTTTCATTTGGTCGGGAAGCAAAGAAGACTTAATGATATTTATTGAATGGCTCAACTGTGGAGATCAAAACCATAATTAACTTCCAATATAAGCCAAGAATACTGTGACTTCTTAGATATAACTATTCATCAAAAAAACAATAAGCTGAATGTAGACTTATTTGTCAAGCCTACTGATAGAAATACGATGCTCCACTACCAGAGTGAGCATCCACGATGCCAGAAGGATAATATTCCATTCGGGCAGTTTCTGAGGCTCCGCAGAATCTGCTCGGATAGAAAAGACTTAAAAAAACATGCAGAGATACTTAAAAAGAAATTGGATAACATGGGATACCCAAACAGGATAATAAAACAATCATACAAAAGGGCTAAATACATCATACAAAAGGGCTAAATATTATAATCGCGAAGCCCTGTTTGATGAGAATACCGAGGAGAAACAGGAACTTAACAAAATAACATTTGTTACCAACTATACCACAGTGAGTAACAAAATAAAAAATATCATTAACAGAAATTGGCGGCTATTACAGGATAGAAGCCTAGAACCTATTGAGAAACCACTCTTTTCCTACAGAAGGAATAGAACGATCAGGAACAGATTAGTAAAAACGTATAAAGAAAAATCAAGCAACCACCAATTGAGAGCAGACACAATGAGTAAAGTGATTGGGAACTACCCATGCAGCGGATGCCTTAACTGCAAGACTGTAATAAAAGGTGAGAAAATAAGCATTAATAATTCGGAACATCAATTTAAGGAGATGTTTAATTGCAGAACCAGCAATGTGATTTATGCAATAAGATGTCCTAGCGGATTGTGCTATGTAGGCGAGACCGGGAGAGAAATCCGGATTCGTCTAAATGAACACAGATCCGCAATTAAAAACAATAAACAAAATGCCCCATTAACAGAGCATTGGGTACAGAGTAATCACAAAATAGAAGATCTATGTTGGTGTGTATTAGAACAAATTGTGCTATCCAAAAGAGGTGGAAACATAGAGAAAAAATGCAAGATTAGAGAACAGTTTTACATGAGTAAATTTAAAACATATACCCAGGGGTTAAACAACCGTGAAGAGAGAGATGAATTACTTAAACAATGTAGGACTAGTAGTTGAGGTCTGTTCTAATGATCAGTGTGATAAAAGATATGGTTAATATCTCGATTAATTACATAACTGCGTATAATTGATCTATAGGATTAAGGGAGGAGCATGAGAAAGCTCTAAAAAAATAACAGGAGGTAGCACTCGCAGTTGATAGGGAATATCCCTGCAATCATTAATTTTTGTACTATATCAATTAGGAGTGTGCTAAAATACCCATACTGAGCCATATACATAGAGTTAATTAATTAGGGCATGATTAAATATGCACGGTATAATAGATACACCTAGTGACAAGCTGGGAACACAGCGAGCAATTTTGACTAGTTTAAAATTGCCGCCATAGGCGCGAAAATTCCTTTTGCCAACCATAGAGAGCTATTCTTAGTATCTAGTGGGCGGTATGCTCTTATAGCAACTTTCTATCCATGAATGGCTCTCCCGCCGCAGACCCGGAAGTGATTACCCAAGTCGCGTGAAGGTGGGTTTAAAAAGTCGGGATAGTGAGCGCGTCAGTGTTTCCTGAATGCATAATCGAGGCAGGCGGTGAATCACGATAGCGCCAGGTAAGATAATTAGACAGCTAATTTGAGCGTCGTTTCTGTAACTGTAATTTTAATTTAAATTTTAACACCCCGAGATGCCCGCTAGATAATACGGAGGTTTAAATATGCAGCTAACTGGTATGGTACTACCAAGATTAAGGGAGAGCCATGACATAGCCCTTAAACATAATTGACTCGTTTTGTAAAAATCCGAAGACGTACATCAAACGACTCGGGTAGTAGAAACCACTGACACCATGTGCTGCGGGGCCAGATTGAAATAGTACAGAGGCATGTGTGAATACCATAGAGGTTTTTTACCTTGTTCATCACCATGAGTGATGGCAATATAGATGTACGGGAATCACTAGGCACGAGAGATAGCCGGGCCGTGCATTTAAGTCATAGTTGGAGCCCATTGATAATAAACTCACTCAAATAGGGATGCCAATGTAGGAGAGTAGGGTCTGCAATCCTATGGTCACCCCCGATTTTTGCTTTTTGCTTCACTGGTTTACGACTTTCCCTGGCTGTGGGCCTGCTAATCAGACCCACAGCCTAGCTGTTCTCTCTCTAAATTAACAAGCATGTACCTTAGGTGCATTTACCAATTGGTACTGGGCCACCTTATCAGCCCCTGTACAGTGTACTATAGGTACCCAGGGCATAGGTGTACCCAGGGCCTACCAGGGGCTGAAGCATGTATTATGCCACCCCTGGCTGGCCATCTAAACAGACACAACTGGCTGCACGACAGCTGGGGCAAGGTGGTGTAATCACCCTTTGCTTTAGATATAGTATCTCTATATCTAACCCTACAATGGACACATATATTCCTATCAGTCACTCCTATGGCAGGCCTTATCAATCCTGAAGGCAGAGTGCTTGGAATTATGTGAGATGGTGCTCTGGCATGAGCTGAGCCCGTTTGCAGCTTGCGGAACCAAGTCCTAATAGCTGTTCCATGAGAACGCTATACCATATACTCTTAAGTGCATTATGAACCTCGCGGTCAAATGCTAACTTTGGTATAGCATTATCAAAACATGTCGAGTAAGGCGTCATACGAATTGGAATACTACCCCCTCGCCAATTCTGGTGACGGGGGTAGCATTCGACCCTTCTAGAGGGACACGACATGTATGTAACTGTGAACCCCGGTTAAAATTAACTCGAGCCTCAGCATCACAAAATGGATGCTGCCACCACAGACACAAGTCTGACCTCCTGCTGCTGGGAGTCCTTCCCGCGAGGGAGGCTTGGACAAAGGGTTTCCTGCCTTGGGAGGTGCTAGCACCACCCCAGACAGGATTTTGTGTATTAGGTAGGACAGGGCTGAAAGGAATGAGACATGCCTGGGGCACACAAGGTGTCCCTGTGCATACACCGGTCAGAACCAGTTCCTGGGGCACTCCAGCCCCAGAGCTGGCGCAAGACCGGACACAGGATAGGGGTGTAACCACCCCCCTTCCTGGTCCCACCCAGGGGAGGGACCTAGTCGTAGTGACCTAGTCGTAGTGCAGCCCCCTTTAGCTGAATAAAGGTAGGAGCTGGTCCTATTCCAGATTAGATTACTCTTGACAACTTCTACGAAGAACTCTTGACCTTCGACCTCCTGATTACCAGAAGACTGAAGAATCTCCCCCTCTGGTCAGGGAGTGACCATCCTGCTTCGCAGGCACCATCAAGCTCCTGTGCGGGTTGCTGCAAAGTCCTTCCATCCCGGAATCCGACGATCCAGCTCGACAAGACCCGGTCCTCCAGACCTCTCTGACCTCTACCCACACCCACAGCACAGCTGGGACCCGTGGGTGCGACGAGCAACGTGGAGACGGCCATCTTGAGAAACCTGCACAGCGCTTCCAGCACGACCGCCGAGGGATCCTCGAGTGAGTGCATTGGGGACTGAGAAGCCCCACACCGTTTCAGCTCTTGCACCAAAGACCAGCCACCCAGCATCCACGAGATCTGCGTGGGGCCCTTTTGCCTGGTTGCTGCTTGTCCTGTTGTCTGGTCACTTGCCGGCTGGCTCGTGACCTCAGAGATGACGATCCGAAGAATCCAACACTGCTGGTCTAGTCCCCCAGACTGGCCCTTGCTTCCTTGTAAAAGAGGAGCACCCCGGACCCTCCTGGTCCGCACCAGACGCCATCTTTGTTCCACAGCGTGGCTTGCATTAGCCAAGGCCTGTTGTCCAGATCGACGATCGGACACCGCGAACAGCAGCAGACTACGTGGGACAGCTCGTGCCTCCAGCCTGGTCGTGAAGAACAGCTCCTGGTCCGCGCAGCTACAGAGAGAAGCGACCCTTCCTTCACCTGACTGCGGCAACAGCATCTGGTTCCCTGCTGGTTCCAGCACCGTCACTGGCTAGTGACCGAGACTCTGTCCCCTTCCCTTTCAGGACTTCTTCTTCCCAGTTCCATCCTTGGAACCACCGGACTCCTCCATCTGGCTGCCTGCCAGCAACTCCTTGTTTCAGGCATCACCGGGATCAACACAGCAAACCAGACGCAACTTCACCCCTATGCACCCGCAGCCTGTGGGTTAGGTAACTAAAGCTTCTAGGTGCTGAAGTCTGTGTTCACTCTCCTAGTGTCCAGGTCCACTGTTGTTTGCCATCCATCCAGCCGGGTTCGTCCGGAATCCGTAACTTTCTAAACTGTAAGATCCATAGACGTTGGTACGCATCCCGCGTGAGAGTTCCCACTCTGCACATGAGCCCCGTGGGCCTCCTGCTCCTTACTTACCTAGTTTGTAGCGTAGTCCCAGCGGTCCTCCAGCCTCTGGATCTTCTTACAGTATTTTCTTCCCTCGCATTCCATTGTTTTGAGTATATGGTTTGTCATGCCCCTAAGGCGCACTTGTAAATATTGTGCGAACTCGTATTTCCTTTTTAGTAATGTCATATGCTTAGCCCTCTGACCTCATAAAGAGTTCAGAGGTGTATGTTAGTTAATACATATCTGTTTATTTTCATAACAACCTGTGTGGTGTCCTTTCACTTGGTATTCAAGGGGTTATATGTGGTAAAACAGCTGGCTTCACATGCCATTCAGAGTTTAGCCTAAAGACTGCTTTTGTCCACGCTACTAGGATAGCTGGTCTATAAGGTTGACTTACAACCAATCACCATAAGGGTTGTTTGGACTGATACAAGGTACTCACTAGAACTAGTGACCATCATATATCAGGCCAACTTCTCACATTGGTGTGCAGCGGGTGGGATTTGAGCTTGCTGTTGTTTTTACCAAATATAATCTTGAGATATCATTTGAAAGATCACATAAGGTACCATAGGTACATATAACAAGCTTAGAAATACTCTGAGTTCTACTGAAGCAGCTGTTGTAGTAGAAAGGGAGTAGCACACCCTGACTACAACTCTTAGCAAATGATCAGTAGGTAAACCCATAGCGTAGGTAAGTGCACCACTTACACCTCACTAGAAAAGCATGTCTGTCACAGGAGAGAACTCAGTGGCTCCTCTTTTGTCAGTTGACCCTCCACAGGTCATGTCAAGATATGCAGCTCTTAGCTTCCAGGAGATGAGACAATTGTGTACCTCCAGGATACTAAAACAGGGTTCTAACCCTACCACTCCTTTTCTGATAGGTCTCTTAGAGACATATGATGCCAGAAGGGCTTCTAACACAGGCCCCTCTAATCCAGATGGGAGCATGCCCCCCTTAGAGGGAACCCTTGGTGATCCTGACCTTAACCTCCATGGAGCAGAAAGTGAAAAGGAGGAAGAGGAATTATCAGGGGATGAGGCAGACAAAGGTCCAGTAGTAGTCAGTAGGCTCAACAGGACCAACTTAAGCATACATGAGAATGGAACTGGGGGACCCCCAGGCCCATCCTCAGGCAGGCTTAACCTTGGGAATAGACGAGTTAGGTCTCACTCCAGAGGCTCTAACAGATCTGTTCATACCCATGTCTCTCAGGCATCTTCTCAGAGAGGGATGACATCCCCTCAGAGAAGAGAGCATGAAGCCAAGATGAGGGAAGTCAATCTGAGGATTGAGAGGGAAGAACTTGCCCTTGCCAAAGAAAGACTTGCCTTTGCCAGAGAGCAGAAATTGAGTGGGGCAGACCCCACTGGTGGCAGCATTATCATTAGAGATAAAGACAGGAGTTTTGATGCTAGACACCTGAGTAAAATAGTGCCCCCCTTTAAGCAAGGGGATGACATCCACAAATTGATGACTGCTTTGGAGAGGGCCTGCACTGTCCAGTGCATCCCCCAAAGTCAGTGGGCAGCTATACTGTGGCTCTCCTTTGAAGGTAAAGGTAGAGATAAGCTCCTCACTACTAGGGCTGAGGATGCTAACAATTACCAAGTCCTGAAGAATACACTGATTGATGAGTTTGGCTTAACAACTGAGCAGTACAGGTTGCTGTTCAGAGACACCCAGAAAATTCAGTCTCAGGATTGGGCTGACTTTGTTGATTGTGCCACTAAGGCTTTTGAAGGCTGGTTACTGGGAAGTAAAGTTACTGATGACACAGGATTGTATAACCTAATTATGAGAGAACAAATCTTAAGTAATTGTCAAAATCAGTTGTTGCATCAGCACCTTATTGACTCAGATCTGACCTCTCCCCAAGAATTGGGAAAGAAGGCAGACAGATGGGTCAGGACAAGGGTCAGGCAGCAGAACCAGAACCAGGGTGGTGGCCAGAAGAAAGCAGACCAGAAGGGTAATAAGAATAAGCAAAATGACCAGAAGTCTTCAACAGGGCCCCAACAATCTAAGGAGGGTGGTCCCAGAATTCCCAAAAGAAGAAGAATAATGGTCAGAAGAAAAAATGGTGCCAATACTGTAAAAGTAATACTCACTGGTTTAGTGAGTGCACCAAGAAAGGCCCAGCTCCTACCACTACTGCCCCTAAGGCACCTGCAACCCTGTAATGGCCGGATTTTCTGCTTAGGTGGAATCAGCCCCTGGGGGCCCCTCTAACCCAGCCAGAACGTATTTACCTCCCTCCTTAGAACGTATTCGCAATGGATATATATATATATATATATGTACAGGTCGTACCTAAGGATGGGGAAAAAGCAATAAACATGCATAGGCTTTCTACCATATCTTATTCACATCAGTTAGTCTCGCGGCCACTCAGACCCAGACTGATCTACCCCAGGGCAGATGTGACACACAATCCGGCGTGTCTACACACGGGCCTGCAGAACCCAATGCTCTCTTTTACACACGGTTCACAATCCGGCGAACCTCCACGCTGGTATCCCCCCCAGCGTTCTCACTTACACACGGTTCACAATCCGGCGAACCTCCACGCTGGTATCCTCCCCAGCGTTCTCATTAACGCCGTATATCAACGACGACCACTTTCCTATGAACACCTATGGGAACAATTTCTCATTTGTCTACTTGGGATAAAACTATTATAATGAAAATTAGTACGGTTTCCAAATGGTATGATGTACCTTCTGTTCTTGGCATCAAAGGTCCACTCGCTCCCTATTTGTTTGATCACTACTTACCTGATCGGGATTTCACATTCGTTCATGCAAACAACTTTCAACTAGGAGCATTATTTACCAGGATTGAACAAGAATACAAGGCACATGTCAGTTCACTAAGAACTAGGATATTTATTGACAATAAACATACAACACAATACTATGCAACGTAGTTTCTGCAAAGAAAAGGTAAAGGTTAGAATGCGCGCTCATTAAAGAAAGGGCGGAGATCACCTTGTTAATATGAAGTCGGGACTCGGCAGTCATCTAGGTTCCCTTCTCGTCTCTGTGTCTTGGCTTGTCTCGCAGTCACACCCCAGCCGTCACCAGTACACGTCTGCACCGCTAGGCTCAATCTCGTCTGCTTCCCTCCAAGTCACTGGAACCCTGCTGATTATTAGCTACCGTATCTCTCTCTCTCTCTGTTTCAGTGCGCTCCGCGCTAATTCTCCTTCAGTCTTTCTCAGAGAGTCTCCGTCTTAAATCTTTCTCGGACTTCAAAGATGGCGACTGTCCGCCGAGGAATAATTAATGCCAGAGATGCTAACGGCTAGCTGCCGCCTACGAACTAACTCTCGACTGTCTAACACCTTCGCTAATATCAAAACCTGTTCCTTCATGGAAAGCTACGGCCAGTAACCTGCCGCCCACCAAATTCTTGTACCTCCCCGTACCAAGGACACGTTCCCAGCCGGCCGGCCTGAAGTTGTGTCTTCGGAGTGGAGAAAAATACATTCCTTCGATAAGGGCCAGCCTGAGCCGGTTCTCTCCAAGCGAACAACAGCTTGAAACTAAAACATTACACTTGACCTAGAAGGCCTCTCGAGCTACCAGGCAGAGGGCAAGATGGAGTCTGTCCCGTTTAAGGCCTACAGGGCCCACAATGCGCATAACTCCATGGAAAATATCCTAACACGCTAGCAAAAGGACGGATCATGACTAATACATATATATTTATCCCCTAATTTGAATTCATAAGCCCTACTCTAAGGAAAGGGGCACGAAAATACCCTACTATGCTTCAGAAAGAGATCCTATCTATAGTCCTAATCCCTACGCTATAAGGCTGATAGACTGGAGTCACTCTCCATCATTCTCCCTCTAAAAGGGCCAGAAAAAGTCAGCCATTACAAACCCCTAGTTCAGTTAGTAGTGGTAGTGTTCCCCCTAAAGCTATAGTGGGGTTGACATTGGTATCTGAGGCAGGCTCTGACCTAGTCAGAGTACCTACCCAGGCTGTTCTTGATTGTACTGGGGACATGGATTTGACCCCTACAATAAGTCCCAGTACTCTGGGCAAGTACAGGCAAACGCCTTTGATCAATGGAAAAATGGCTCAGGCCTACAGTGACACTTGTGCCAGTGTCACTATGGTGACACCAGCATTTGTGGACCCTGGACAGGTAATACTAGGTTCAGACTACCTAGTGACCAATGCTAGCAATGTCACTACCAACCATAGTATGGCACTTGTTAATTTCTCCTGGGGAGGGGTAAATGGCCTCAAAAGGGTTGTTGTTAGTTCATACCTCCCTGTGGACTGTCTCTTGGGCAATGATTTGGAATCCTCCTTATGGTCAGATGTGGAGTATAGGACTCATGTGGAAATGTTAGGTTTGTCAGCACATGTCCTTGCTGTGACTAGGTCACAGGCCAAAAAATGCCCAGCTGAACTAGTGCTGGATCCTGGAACAATGGACCAGACACTGACCAAGAGAAAGAACAGTAGGGTTAAGGCAGTGCCTTCCCCCTTGCCTCAAGGTGAGGATTTGCTCTCGCAGGAGACTGACCCAAAGACCCCAGAAGGA
This sequence comes from Lissotriton vulgaris, assembly GCF_964263255.1. Lineage (NCBI taxonomy): Eukaryota > Metazoa > Chordata > Amphibia > Caudata > Salamandridae > Lissotriton > Lissotriton vulgaris. The sequence goes on from NC_141698.1 coordinate 467,791,838, forward strand.
ACTGTCCTAGAAGAACTTGAGCCTGAACAGGTTGAGTTTCTTGGGACAGGGGGACCTTCCAGGGCAGACTTGAGACAAGCACAATTAGACTGTTCCTCTCTTGAACCCCTCAGACAGTAGGCTGCTGCTGAGGCTGCAGGGAATGCCACAGGCACCCATAAAGTGTATTGGGATGATGGACTTCTTTACTCTGAGGCAAGAGACCCCAGCCTGGTACTACCAGGAGGCTGGCCATCCCCTTGTCTCTGAGAGGTTTCCTTCTCACCTTGGCCCATGAAATTCCTCTTGCAGGTCACTTAGGCCAGAACAAGACTTGGGACAGGCTTGTCCCACACTTTCACTGGCCCCATATGTCTGAGGACACTAAAGAGTTTTGTCGTTCATGTGTCACCTGTCAAGCCAGTGGCAAATCAGGTGGCACAACAAAGGCCCCCCTTATACCACTACCTGTGGTGGGGGTACCCTTTGAAAGAGTGGGGATAGACATTGTTGGACCAATGGACCCCCCAACAGCATCTGGGCACAGATTAATACTGGTGGTAGTAGATCATGCCACCAGGTATCCAGAAGCTATTCCCCTTAGGACCACTACAGCTCCTGTTGTGGCCAAGGCCCTGCTCTCAGTTTTTACTAGAGTGGGGTTGCCTAAGGAGGTTGTCTCTGACAGAGGTGCAAACTTTATGTCAGTATACTTGACTGCTATGTGGAAGGAGTGTGGTGTCAACTACAAGTTCACCACCCCCTATCACCCACAGTGCAATGGGCTTGTTGAAAGATTCAACAAGACCCTCAAAGGGATGACAAAAGGGTTACCTGAAAAGCTTAGGCGAAGATGGGACATACTTTTACACTGCCTCCTGTTTGCTTACAGAGAGGTCCCACAGAAGGGGGTTGGCTACAGCGCTTTTGAACTTCTATTTGGGCATCCTGTAAGAGGACCCCTGTGTCTTGTGAAGGAAGGATGGGAGAGACCTCTCAAAAAGCCTAAACAGGACATAGTGGACTATGTACTTGGTCTCCACTCCAGGATGACAGAGTACATGGAGAAGGCATCTAAAAACCTTGAGGCCAGCCAAGAACTGCAAAAAGCTTGGCATGACCAAAAGGCTGTCCTTACTGTTTACCAGCCTGGACAGAAGGTGTGGGTGTTGGAGCCAGTGGCCCCAGCAGCTCTCCAAGACAAATGGTCTGGACCCCATACTATAATTGAACAGAAGGGAGAGGTCACCTACTTGGTAGACCTTGGAACTCTCAGGAGCCCTCACAGAGTACTTCATGTGAACAGGCTCAAGGCATTTGTCAACAGGGAAGACATGGGCTTGCTCATGGCTACAGATGAGGGACATGAGGAAGAGAGTGACCCTCTCCCAGACCTGCTCACTCAGAACCCTGATGATGGGTCAGTAGATGGTGTAGTCTTTTCTGACAGCCTCTTTGAGCATCAACAAGAGGATTGTAAACAGGTTCTTAAATCCTTTAGACAAATGTTCTCTCTGACACCCAGTCAGACAAACTGGTGCACCCATGATGTGGACACTGGAGACAGTCTGCCTATAAAGAGTAAAATCTACAGGCAACCTGACCACGTCAGGGACTGCATAAAACAAGAAGTACAAAAGATGTTGGAATTGGGAGTCATTGAACCCTCAGAGAGCCCCTGGGCTAGTCCTGTAGTTCTAGTGCCTAAACCTCACACCCAGGATGGTAAGAGAGAGATGAGGTTTTGTGTAGACTACAGGGGTCTCAATGCTGTCACTAAGACAGATGCCCATCCAATACCAAGAGCAGATGAACTCATAGATAAATTGGCTTCTGCCAAATTCTTGAGTACATTTGACCTGACAGCTGGTTATTGGCAAATCAGGTTAGCTGAGGATGCCAAGGCCAAAACAGCATTTTCTACCCCAGGAGGTCATTACCAGTTTGTGGTGATGCCCTTTGGTTTGAAGAATGCACCTGCCACTTTTCAAAGGTTGGTGAACCAAGTCCTCTCTGGGCTGGATGACGTCTGTGCAGCATATCTAGATGATATTGCTGTCTTTAGCTCCACCTGGGAGGATCACCTGATCCACCTGAGGAAAGTTTTGGAGGCCCTGCAAAAGGCAGGACTCACTATCAAGGCTACCAAGTGCCAGATAGGGCAGAGTCAAGTTGTATACTTGGGCCACCTGGTAGGTAGAGGCCAAGTTCAACCTTTGGAGAGCAAGATACAGGCCATAAAGGACTGGGCTCTTCCAACCACCCAGACACAGGTCAGAGCTTTCTTGGGCCTGTCTGGTTACTATAGGAAATTTGTCAGAAATTATGGAACCATTGTGACTCCACTTAATGACCTGACAAGTAAGAAAATGCCAAAGAAAGTTCAGTGGACAGTTAGCTGTCAAAAGGCATTTGATGACCTAAAGCAGGCCATGTGCACTGCACCTATTCTCAAGAGTTTAGACTACTCCAAGCCATTCATTGTCCAAACAGATGCTTCTGAGTTGGGTGTGGGAGCTGCTCTATCTCAGCTGAATATTGATGGTCATGACCAGCCCATTGCTTTTATAAGTAGAAGGCTGACCCCTAGAGAGAAACGTTGGTCAGCTATTGAGAGGGAGGCCTTTGCTGTGGTTTGGGCCCTGAAGAAGCTGAGGCCATACTTGTTTGGCACTCACTTCAAAATTCAGACCGACCATAAGCCCCTCTTATGGCTAAATCAAATGAAGGGTGAAAACCCCAAACTTCTTAAGTGGTCCATTTCCCTACAGGGGATAGACTTTACAGTGGAGCACAGACCAGGGACTGACCATGACAATGCAGATGGTCTTTCCAGGTACTTCCACTTAGAACAAGAAGACTCACCTGGTCAAGGTTAGTTTAATGTCCCTAAGTTTGGGGGGGGGGGGTTATGTAGGAGAGTAGGGTCTGCAATCCTATGGTCACCCCCGATTTTTGATTTTTGCTTCACTGGTTTACGACTTTCTCTGGCTGTGGGCCTGCTAATCAGACCCACAGCCTAGCTGTTCTCTCTCTAAATTAACAAGCATGTACCTTAGGTGCATTTACCAATTGGTACTGGGCCACCTTATCAGTCCCTGTACAGTGTACTATAGGTACCCAGGGCATAGGTGTACCCAGGGCCTACCAGGGGCTGAAGCATGTATTATGCCACCCCTGGCTGGCCATCTAAACAGACACAACTGGCTGCACGACAGCTGGGGCAAGGTGGTGTAATCACCCTTTGCTTTAGATATAGTATCTCTATATCTAACCCTACAATGGACACATATATTCCTATCAGTCACTCCTATGGCAGGCCTTATCAATCCTGAAGGCAGAGTGCTTGGAATTATGTGAGATGGTGCTCTGGCATGAGCTGAGCCCGTTTGCAGCTTGCGGAACCAAGTCCTAATAGCTGTTCCATGATAACGCTATACCATATACTCTTAAGTGCATTATGAACCTCGCGGTCAAATGCTAACTTTGGTATAGCATTATCAAAACATGTCGAGTAAGGTGTCATACGAATTGGAATACTACCTCCTCGCCAATCCTGGTGACGGGGGTAGCATTCCACCCTTCTAGAGGGACACGACATGTATGTAACTGTGAACCCTGGTTAAAGTTAACTCGAGCCTCAGCATCACAAAATGGATGCTGCCACCACAGACACAAGTCTGACCTCCTGCTGCTGGGAGTCCTTCCAGCGAGGGAGGCTTGGACAAAGGGGTTCCTGCCTTGGGAGGTGCTAGCACCACCCCAGACAGGATTTTGTGTATTAGGTAGGACAGGGCTGAAAGGAATGAGACATGCCTGGCTCACACAAGATGTCCCTGTGCATACACCGGTCAGAACCAGTTCCTGGGGCACTCTAGCCCCAGAGCTGGCGCAAGACCGGACACAGGATAGGGGGTGTAACCACCCCCCTTCCTGGACCCACCCAGGGAAGGGACCTAGTCGTAGTGCAGCCCCCTTTAGCTGAATAAAGGTAGGAGCTGGTCCCATTCCAGATTAGATTACTCCAGACAACTTCTACGAAGAACTCTTGACCTTCGACCTCCTGATTACCAGAAGACTGAAGAATCTCCCCTATGGTCAGGGAGTGGCCATCCTGCTTCGCAGGCACCATCAAGCTCCTGTGCGGGTTGCTGCAAAGTCCTTCCATCCCGGAATCCGACGATCCAGCTCGACAAGACCCGGACCTCCAGACCTCTCTGACCTCTACCCACATCCACAGCACAGCTGGGACCCGTGGGTGCGACGAGCAACGTGGAGACGGCCATCTTGAGAAACCTGCACAGCGCTTCCAGCACGACCGCCGAGGGATCCTCGAGTGAGTGCATTGGGGACTGAGAAGCCCCACACCGTTTCAGCTCTTGCACCAAAGACCAGCCACCCAGCATCCACGAGATCTGCGTGGGGCCCTTTTGCCTGGTTGCTGCTTGTCCTGTTGTCTGGTCACTTGCCGGCTGGCTCGTGACCTCAGAGACGACAATCCGAAGAATCCAACACTGCTGGTCTGGTCCGCCAGATTGGCCCTTGCTTCCTTCTAAAAGAGGAGCACCCCGGACCCTCCTGGTCCGCACCAGACGCCATCTTTGTTCCACCGCGTGGCTTGCATTAGCCAAGGCCTGTTGTCCAGATCGACGATCCGACACCGCCAACAGCAGCAGACTACGTGGGACAGCTCGTGCCTCCAGCCTGGTCGTGAAGAACAGCTCCTGGTCCGCGCAGCTACAGAGAGAAGCGACCCTTCCTTCACCTGACTGCGGCGACAGCATCTGGTTCCCTCCTGGTTCCAGCACCGTCACTGGCTAGTGACCGAGACTCTGTCCCCTTCCCTTTCAGGACTTCTTCTTCCCAGTTCCATCCTTGGAACCACCGGACTCCTCCATCTGGCTGCCTGCCAGCAACTCCTTGTTTCAGGCATCACCGGGATCAACACAGCAAACCAGACGCAACTTCAGCCCTATGCACCCGCAGCCTGTGGGTTAGGTAACTAAAGCTTCTAGGTGCTGAAGTCTGTGTCCACTCTCCTAGTGTCCAGGTCCACTGTTGTTTGCCCTCCATCCAGCCGGGTTCGTCCAGAATCCGTAACTTTCTAAACTGTAAGATCCATAGACGTTGGTATGCATCCCGCGTGAGAGTTCCCACTCTGCACGTGAGCCCCGTGGGCCTCCTGCTCCTTACTTACCTAGTTTGTAGCGTAGTCCCAGCGGTCCTCCAGCCTCTGGATCTCCTTACAGTATTTTCTTCCCTCGCATTGCATTGTTTTGAGTATATGGTTTGTCGTGCCCCTAAGGCGCACTTGTAAATATTGTGCGAACTCGTATTTCCTTTTTAGTATTGTCATGTGCTTAGCCCTCTGACCTCATAAAGAGTTCAGAGGTGTATGTTAGTTAATAAATATCTGTTTATTTTCATAACAACCTGTGTGGTGTCCTTTCATTTGGTATTCAAGGGGTTATATGTGGTAAAACAGCTGGCTTCACATGCCATTCAGAGTTTAGCCTAAAGACTGCTTTTGTCCACGCTACTAGGATAGCTGGTCTATAAGGTTGACTTACAACCAATCACCATAAGGGTTGTTTGGACTGATACAAGGTGATAACTAGAGCTTGTGAGCATCATATATCAGGCCAACTTCTCACAGCCAACACCTAGGAATTGGCAGGGGGTTGCGCGAATATCGAACGCTAAGTCTAAATAATGTGGAAATGTATGCAAGAAATAATGACAAGCAAGTCAACAACAGTAAATACATGCAGCTTTTGAGTCGAGCGCGCTCAAGGCACAGACAGTGAGGTATTCTCTCTCTTCCACAGGACTCTGAGAGTGGGACAAATAATTAACTCCCGATCAGAGCAACAAAAATCATTGAAGGGCAGCAATAAACCCAGACGCAAAAGCCCCCACGCTAAAGAGAAAGCGGTAAGTGAGAAATACAAGTACCATCTCACAAATACTAGATAAGGTTGAGAGTATGAGGGGTTGTATTAACTCCTACCCTTTTCACACCAGATATTGAAGGTCAAGATTAAGACGCGATAGGGGACATCTAACCCTTTTCCATGCAGACCAAATGAGCAAGGTCTACTGAATAAATAGAGGAGGCCTCACCCTTGCCCAGAGTAAGTGAATACATGTTGATTATTATATTCACAAAAAGGGAAATGTAAAAAGTTATAGAAATCCCTTTGTTTTGCCTTGTTGTCTTCTAGCTGCTGAAAAGCAAGTTAAACTATCAGAATAAAATTAAGAAGTGTAGTATTTAACAGCTACGAATAAGGTGAGTAAAAATACGCCCATATAACTATAAAATGGTTATGAGCAGCTAGAAGCACCTTGAGAATATGAGCAGCAGGGTAGCGTAAGGGATGACTGACACCATTCCCTATTACAAATCAATCCGGGGGAGGAAGGGAATTTTGTGATCCGTCCAGTTCCCTGGAATCTAATGTCAACTAATCAATGGAGGAGGATCACTTGTCCTGCATAACATTGGGTATATGTGAATGGTTGGTGGTAACGTTTAGCGGTATATCTTTGTTCTCCGCTTTCCCTCACAATAAAAATTATTAAAAATGTATATTACAAAAACTTTACAAAGGGGTGGGGTTTTATTGGGTTGTACAAACTTTAGGAGTGGTATAGAGTTTGAATATCTTTATTCGGCAAATTATCACCATAAAAGAATACATATACATATACATTTCAAAATGTCAATAAAAGATTATAAAATACAATAAAGCATGGACACCTCATTCATTAGTTTGCTGGCAGTAAATTCGTCCTCAGCTTGTGGAACCCCCCGGATGCAGTTTCAGTAAGCGGGAGCGTGTCATCCAAGCGCTTCCCAAAAATTTAGCCACCCCGCAAATCATACTGGGGGATGAAGAATCTGTAGAGAGGACACGTAGTGCCTGGCTATGGCACCTAGGCCCTAATTCCCTACAGACGGGTTTCAGACAGAATTTCCGCGCCCCTTTGTAGGCTGGGCAGGCAAAAAACAAGTGAGCCACCGATTCCTTTGGGGCCGCACAGCCAGGGCATGCACGCAAGCGGGCATCTGTATTCGACCATCTCACCGTAAAGTCATGCACCGGGAGCGTCCCATATCGCAATTTTAGGTACAGCGCTCGATCCAACGGTTTAGTTATTAAATCGAGAAAGGGTTCCAATTTCCTCACACACTTAATTGACAAAAATTGGTCAGTAAGTGAGCCCACATTCGTGAGCCTCGTAGCGTTGCTCTGTACCCAGTCCCAGTATAGTTTTTTAATAACATCTTTGGGTGGCGGTGATTGCGACTCCCATGCCTCTCTTAGACCCAAGCTGAAGGCCAGTTCTTTCAGTTTATTTAGCCATCCTATTTTTTTACATGTGTCCAATAAAAGTAGTTCGTCCAGCCCTTCTGCATACTTTGCGAGCTCCTCAGTTCTTCTTAGGCGGGACCAGAAAAGCAACGGGCGTAGCCTCACCAAGTCCTTAAATGTTTTTCTGCCCAGATCTAATCTTAGTGGGATCATGGGGGTGGAAGCGGGAAGAGCTACCACTTTCCTAAAAAAATTGTTTTCCGCTATCATCAAATCTGAAACCCCCTCAAACCCCCAAAGTTCGGAGCCATAAAGTGCTGCAGGAAGAATCTGTCCCTCATAGATGGTCATAGCTGGGGAGACCGGTTTACTAGTTGATTCACGGAGCTCCTTCATCGTCACCCCGGATACTCTACGATGACTTAGTAGCATTTTGGAAAGATGATCCTTCCAGGTCATGCGGCTGTTTATCCGGACGCCAAGATAGTCAAAAGATTCAACCAGCTCGAGGGGAGCGTTATTGAGCACAAAATTATTTTTAAATCTTTTTGAGGGTGCAAAAGCCATCAATTTGGTTTTCGATGTGTTGATGGTTAAGCCTCGGGTGGTGCAGAAGGAGCTAAACCGATTCAAGAGTTTTTGTAAGCCCACCGGGGATTTGGAAATTAATAGGGTGTCGTCAGCGAAGAGAAGTGTGGGGATTCTCTCCCCCGCCAGGGATGGGGCATCCGACTCCTCCCCCTTGAGATGGTCCACCACTCCGTTAACGAATAGGGAGAAGAGGGTCGGAGCCATGACACAGCCCTGACGTACTCCTCTCCGCACTGGGATCCTGTCTGTTAGTTGTCCCTGGGATCCCCATCTAACCCTCGCATAGTTTCCCTCGTGCAGCTTTACGATTAGGCTCAGAAGACCACTGGGAAAACCCATCTCTCCAAGTATTTCCCAAAGTTTTGTACGAGGGACCAGGTCGAATGCAGTTCTGAGATCTATGAAGGCCATGTACAAACTGCCTTTCATGATGGTAACCGCCTTCCAATAGATGGCAAAAAAACGAAAGACCTGGTCCATCGTGCCTACCTTCCTTCTGAACCCCGCTTGTAAGTGGGAGAGGATACTAGCCTCCTCTATCCAGTCGCCTACTCTTGAGATGATGACTTGCCGACCACTTTCTGGATTATGTCTATCAGACTGATGGGTCTGTAGTTCGCAGGGTCATCTCTAGCCCCCTTCTTATACACAGTAACTACCTCGGCCCCTTTCCAGGAGTCTGGTACCTGGTGTCCCCTCGTGATCAGATTCATTATTATAGCAATTAGTTTGGCCCAGACCTCTGGCTCCGCCATCAACAGATCTCCAGGGATCCCATCCTGTCCGGCGGCTTTCTTAGGGGTTAGGTGTTTAATCGCCATCACTACCTCTGCGGTTGAAAATAAAAGGACATTATCCTCTATGGGGTCCCCTTCACCCAGGCTATTCACCCCGGGTCTAGTTGTTTCCTCCAAGTCTCCATATAGGGATGAAAAATGAGTAAACCATTGCTGGCTAGTTATATGGTCAGCCAATGGTTGCGATTTTCTCTGCCTTGTTCTATTAACCAAATCCCAAAAAAGGTTCAGGTTCCTACTGCTCACAGCCTTGGAAAGATCCTGCCAATGCTGTTCCTCCCACTCCCGTTTGGCCAATGATAATGCTTTCAGATAATCCTTCCTGGCCGCTCTAACCAGTAAAGGGTCCCCTGAAAGCAGAGCTTTTGTCAGTTTTTTCCTTTTGCTCTTACAATGATCAGTATACCATGGTTTACTAAGAGTAGAGGGTATAGCGGGAGCCCTATTACTTTTCCCCTTCGAGATAAAAAATTGGCCAACTTGATCTATTGTGGCTTTATAGGCAGAGTCAAGGGAGGGGTGTTGGGGACTGGCGGTCCGATTTTCACCAACCCAGACCTCTAAGTTAGAAGACAAACCCTCAACCATCGCTTTAATGATTCCTATATCGCCCTCATTAAGGTTAGCCTTATCCCATTTCAGTCTACGATTATTGTTATATGGGATAACTTCTTTAGTTGTTTTTAAGGTGACAATCGCGCGTCTATCATTCAGAACACCCCAATTGAACTTGCAACACAGGGGATTGTGGTCACTATCCTGGCTTGGGACGACCTCCATATCAATAAGGTCCGGCCAGAATCCAACATCCATTAGGATGTAATCGATTCGGGACGGCCCTGAGAGTCTATTAAAGGTCAATGCCCCTGACTGATCAGATATAGTCCTGCCATTAAGGGCTCTTAAATTGTGGTCACTTGTCAGTGCATTAATTTGGAGTGGTATAGATTATACCAAGAACCAATAAAAATGCTCAAATAATGTAGCAACTCATTGAGTGATTATACTTCAGATCTAACTCCCTATATCATGGACAAGGTCAACTCTCTCAATTGTGGCAACATCATGTTTATCGATCTCGATAAGCATTATTTCATGCAGTTTAGTCGTTAAGAGACAGTTTAAAGAAGGCATATTTCATGTACCTTCAGATTTAATATTGCAGCACTCGCGTTCGTTAATTTTCTTGTTCTCAACACATAACACTCATGCTAATGAAGGCGTATTTCATGTACCTTCAGCGGCGTTTCCCATGCACACACTCGGGTTTATGTATGTCAGGACCAGGGGGTGATGTGCGAAAAAGTGAGAATTACTCCTAAGTACTACTTAGTGTAAACGTCTGATGGAACCATATTTAATTCTAGTTCCTGAAAGGGCCTATAGTACCTGTGAAAAATAAAAATTATTAAAAATGTATATTACAAAAACTTTACAAAGGGGTGGGGTTTGTAAAGTTTTTGTAATATAAATGTTTAATCATTTTTATTTTTCACAGGTACTATAGGCCCTTTCAGGAACTAGAATTAAATAAGGTTCCATCAGACGTTTACACTAAGTAGTACTTAGGAGTAATTCTCACATTTTTTCGCACATCACCCCCTGGTCCTGAAGAAAGCCCGACCGACCTACTGGCGACTGAGGGCTGAAACATGTCGACCTACTTCACTATTCTAGGATGAAAGAGTCATAATAACTCTAAATCACCTATATTGATTTTATTGCCTCTTTGAAACCGGAATGAATAAAAGAATTGTGGCTGGAACCTAGAGACTTTTTAACACACCTCACTGAATCACGAGCACCTTTTCTGGTCACTACTGTGTTAACAAAGGGTATCACCTCCTGGTGGAGGTGGCATAACCACTAAACCTTATGATTATGCAGACACGTGTGAGGGAAAGCGGAGAATAAAGATATACCGCTAAACGTTACCACCAACCAACACGTGCATGAGGGTTTTTTATTGGGATTTGACTGAACCATTCACATATACCCAATGTTATGCAGGACAAGTGATCCTCCTCCATTGATTAGTTGACATTAGATTCCAGGGAACTGGACGGATCACAAAATTCCTTTGCTCCCCCGGATTGATTTGGAATATTGAGCAGCGCACAGCTGTGGGAGAAATCGGTTGCAACCAATCTTGCCCCATTAAAAAAGAGGTGCAAGTAACATGGCAGACAACCTGGGATTGAGTTACTCAACAGAAGAAATAGATGAGATACTCGCTCGACCTCCACTGTTATTGGATAGGGACCTCTCTCAAACACTGGCAAACAACAATGAATGGGATGAACTGTTGGAACTCAAGAAAGACCAAGTGAGAACAGCGGTTCATGGAATAATAATGACAGAGTACCTAAGGGTGAATGCCGCACCTAATTGCCTTTGGGTAACAAACGCTCCACATATTTTTCTGAAAACCCTGGCCTTCCGCAAGGATTGGTCAGCAGTATCCTGGAAGTGTACCAGGGATTACCTGGTACTAATTATAAAAACAGCCACGAAAATTACAGATGAATTGACAATAAAAATACAAATCATAGAGACGAAACAAAATAAAATGGTGCACATAACAGTGTATAAAGAACGTCTGGAAGTAATGAATAAAGAAATGAACCAGACCCAGGAGTACCTGACTCAACAGAAATTACAGAAACTAGGCAAAGAACTAAAAAAAAAAATCTCTGGAAAAGATCCATCCATATAGTAGTAAGGACTATGATCCTAATGACAACGCATCAAATTATGGTTCAAACAGGGGGCGTGGCCATGGCGGCGAACGAAATGGCCGCTCTGCCGTGAAGCTCCTCCGGGCGGGCTCCCAGCGGCAGCAAAAACGATGTGACCCACGCCTGATTCCTCCCCCAGAGACGCGGAGCCGGCCCCGGATGCCCTCTACAACACCTGGGCGAAGTTTCGGTGCCGCAGGAGCAACCAGACTCTGAACACACGACAGAGGGGAACGGAGGCCTCCGGATCCCGGCGCCATTTTCCCTTCTGCGCTGGTGCGCCGGGTGAGTGCTGCTCGGCTTTGGCGGCCGTGCTTCATTTCCCTGCTATTTACCCTGCTGGGCTCGCGCGGACGGCACCCCTCCTGCGCGGTTACCGTTATTTCTGGGCCGATTGGTTCCCGGCGCGAGGCAGCGGCCTTGGGCCCAGGTGAGCGCCGGGACCGGGACCTGAATTTCGGGACCGTGCGGGCCTGCGGGTGGTGGCTGTGGGGCCTGGTCGGGGGCGGTGGGGGTGGAGCGTGCGGCTGCCGGGGGGCCCGGCGGTGATCTCCGGTGACACGCAGCGGCCCGCCGTGTAACTGCCGACACTGGGTCTGTGCCTCTCTGTTCTCCTGCAGCGTTGTCTACATGAGAGAGTTGCTCCCTGGCTCATACAGACGTGTGGGGTGAGGGCCCATAAACATAGTAGGCCCGCTTTGGGATCACTGCGCTGACTGTGCCTGGCCTCTCCTTCCCTGACTTTGCTCATCAGGATTGGGTCCTCCTTACAGTGCTTGCTCACTGCCGGGCCTGCACACGCTTTGGTAGCTTCTGAGGTGGGACTCCCGACTTGTTCATTGTTTCCTGTCCCACGCGATTGTCACTGCTTCCGCGACCTCCCCATGCGACCTTGACGATGGGGAAAAGGGACCCTTCTCAGAGGAAGCTAAGCTTCGATAAAACATCTCTCCTCACCACTGACCCCCCGCCTGGTGCGGCCTCGGGCGCCTCCGGGATACCGGGCGGTGGCGACGCAGCATCCATGATGGCCGCCATGATGGGCGAAATGTGTGCTGGCTTCAAGGCACTTGACACACGCTTTGACAGCCTGGAGAAGAAGCTGTCTGACATTGGTTCGACGGTGCAGGCCCACGACCGACGCCTCGACTTAGCGGAGTCCAGAATATCGGATGTGGAGGACGGGTCCTCAAAGGCGCTGAAGCGGCTGGAACGCGTCGAGAAAATCCTTAAAGAGATGGCCATTAAGAATGAGGACTTGGAAGCGCGTAGCCGGAGGAATAACATTTGTATCCTTGGTGTTGCGGAGACAACTGCCACTGGCCTGTTTGATACTTTTGTGGAGCGTCTCCTCATTGAACTGGTCGGAAAAGACACCTTCACGGCCGGCTTTGTAGTGGAGCGGGCGCACAGGTCACTGGGACCTAAACCACGCACGGGGCAACTGCCTCGGCCCATTATTGCCAGGATTATGAACTTTCGAGACCGTGACGCTGCACTCTAGGCTGCACGTGAGATGGGAGAAGTGCAGTGGCAGGGGAGCAAGTTGTCCTTCTTTCCGGATTACACTATTATGGTGCAAGAGGCACGGCGGAAATTCACTAGTGTCAAAGCTGCCCTTCGCAATCTTGGCTTGCAATACAGTATGCTTTACCCTGCACGGCTGAAGGTGGACGTGAATGGCCGATTCCGCATCTTCGACTCTCCGGCCGAGGCCCAAGACTTTTGTCATGCCTACAAAAAGGGTCCGGGCTCGGCTTCCGGCTCCAGACCTAACTCTCCACCTCAATCCGCCTCACAGGCTAGTGCTGACTTGTTCGCTGCAACGGGGCTAGGCTGAACATCCGATGATACTCGGGGCATAGCTCCTTATCTATGCTGGGTGATGGTCTGACTCGGCTGGGCTATATTACTTACCAATATCTTGTATGTCGCACAGCTGGGTTGCCCGCCTGGGGGTAGCGTTGCCACAATTAAGAGCGTTGACCTTGTCCATGATATAGGGAGTTAGATCTGAAGTATAATCACTCAATGAGTTGCTACATTATTTGAGCATTTTTATTGGTTCTTGGTATAATCTATACCAGTCCTAACGTTTGTACAACCCAATAAAACCCCAGCCCTTTGTAAAGTTTTTGTAATATAAATTTTTAATAATTTTTATTTTTCACAGGTACTATAGGCCCTTTCAGGAACTAGAATTAAATATGGTTCCATCAGACGTTTACACTAAGTAGTACTTAGGAGTAATTCTCACTTTTTCGCACATCACCCCCTGGTCCTGACATACATAAACCCGAGTGTGTGCATGGGAAACGCCGCTGAAGGTACATGAAATACGCCTTCATTAGCATGAGTGTTATGTGTTACTTAGGAGTAATTCTCACTTTTTCGCACATCACCCCCTGGTCCTGAAGAAAGCCTGACTGACCTACTGGCGACTGAGGGCTGAAACAGGTCGACCTACTTCACTATTCTAGGATGAAAGAGTCATAATAACTCTAAATCACCTATATTGATTTTATTGCCTCTTTGAAACTGGAATGAATAAAGGAATTGTCTGGAACCTAAAGACTTTTTAACACACCTCACTGAATCACGAGCACCTTTTCTGGTCACTACTGTGTTAACAAAGGGTATCACCTCCTGGTGGAGGTGGCATAACCACTAAACCCTATGATTATGCAGACACGTGTGAGGGAAAGCGGAGAACAAAGATATACCGCTAAACGTTACCACCAGCCAACACGTGGATGAGGGTTTTTTATTGGGATTTGACTGAACCATTCACATATACCCAATGTTATGCAGGACACGTGATCCTCCTCCATTGATTAGTTGACCATTCCCTATTATACATAGAGTGTAAGTGGAATTGTATGCGAGAGGGATGTGAATAAAAGGGAATGTAGTATGATGAGGAATGGAGGGCACTATGATTAGGAGTGGCACCCACAAATAAAGAGCACAGGCATGGGATCATACATGAGTGGTGACCAGAAATTAATGTACTTGAAGCCATGGACAGGATTTAGGGACGCTATGAGCCAGGGATGAGAACGCTTATATATACTGTAAAGAATGATCAGTGACTCTGTTCTATTTTTCTGTAATTCATTCCAACAGATTGTTTTTAAATTTGTCCTGAGGAAGGTGGTGCGCACAGCAGGATCCACCGAAACGCGTCAACACTGTTTTTATGAATTTTATTTTGTGAAATTCCTTAATTTTATATTTTTTGCAGATTGCTTAATATAAAGTGACTATTTTTATGAATATATAATGTTGAACTTTTGTATGTATTATAGTGAAATAAATGAAGTGCAATCAAATCTGAGTTAAAAATACACTGAGAGTACGAACTGATTAATATTAGCATCTTGTGTATCAGATTGAGCTTGCCGTTCTCCCTGTTTTTATACATTTATAAATAAATTGATGAGAGTATCCTTCGTGGCTACACATTTTACTCTTTTAGACTGTAAGTGCCTTTTGGGGTTCCGCTTCTAGCTAAGTATCCTCATTGCGTATTGATTGATAACTGTGTGTGTGTGACCCTATAGATTTAGAGTCACAGATTCTAGTGAGGCAGGATCCTATTGTGATTGGATAGTGAGCACAACCAAGGGAACCATTTGTTTTTATTTGCTTTGTAACCCTGTTCCATCTTGGTTGACTAGGGGTGACTCTTTTTCTTTCTACAGTTGGCCTTCCCCGTGGGATATTATCATTGAGTCCCTCTCGATCTGTACCTAATCTAGCTAAATGGGCCTAGCTTCTATGATTCTGCGTTACCAGCTATCTTCCAAACTAGCAACAGATTCAGCTTCTTAGATCAGGTTGATTGACAATCCAATGGTAGATGCCATTTATTCCCTGAGGCCGGTTGGCAACGCTCTAATAACCCTGAAGAGGGGGCGGTAGCCTGCGAGTTAATACCAACAATAACTAGGGAGGCTGTAAGTAAGAAAATGTCTAGGGGATTGTCTGACCAAGGTTGTGCACTGCTGGGCAGGGTCATGTCTATTCCTACTGGGATCCACATGGGGAATTTTACAACACCAAATCACTTACCAGTCGTCCAAGGTCAACATGTAAACAATGGTTCTGCACGTGTGGTAGAGATGGAAAATGTTACAGCCGCAATAGAGAATATTTATAGATCTATCTTCCCCCACTGTGAGGACATTGCTGAAACTATTAACACTGATAATGTGGTTGCCCATGCTGTGTAAAGAGAGACAGTGGAATTAGTCGCAGACCCTCAATGTAATAACATATCTATAGCACATGGGCTAAAAACCCTCTTGTGGAACATTGCTGGCTTGAGTGCCAAAATGGATCTTCCTGATTGGGGTGAACTCAAGGATCTCCATGAGATCTGCCTCTACCAGGAAACATGGGCGCTGAAGCCTATGTATAGAGTGGGGTTTGCCACATATTGCAAACCTGCAGTCCTGGGTGAGAGGGGAAGACCATCGGGTGGGTTGGATATCTGGGTTGGCGTCCACCTAGGTTGCTCAGTTAGGGTTTTGGAAACAAAGTGCCCTGATATACTATGTACTATCCTCTCACTTCTGAACTTTCTAAAGGTGGCGATTATTAATGTCTACTCTCGCCCGGTTAGGTATGGCCAGACCTCGCAGGTACTAGACCACCTTTCCTCCCTCCTCTCTTTGCTACCGGATGGTATGGTCCCCATCATTGGTGGGGACTTCAAATGCCATTTTAAACCCCTGAATAATGTCTTTGAATCTGTTACGAGTGATGAGGACTCGACGTGGGGAATTCCAGTGTGCAATCATTACCCTGTAAGAGCTTGGACCCCACTAGCCCTGCAACTGACCACCCTTACCCTAAGTTATTCCCTGAGGTGCGTGCCGTGGGCAGCGCGATAAAATTAAAGCAACTTCTCCTCCTTTACGGACTTGAAAGCACAGAACACAGCAGGGTTTCAATAGGTGTTTTAATGGGAGGCTTGCATGACAGGTTTCGGCGGAATGCCTTTATCAAATGGTGCAGTCCCAAACGTGTGTCACCCACTTAGAGTTCTTAAAAGCAGGCTATATATATATAACAACACAAATCAGACAATACACCCAGACAGAGCACTCGTTTTGTCGCCACAGTTTAACGACTGGCCACATAGAACTCAGAGAGGTGCCCATTGGACATCACGTGACTGCCAAACACGCTGGTCTGTACTGAGAACACAGCGAGGGGGCGATTATATATCCAAACCAATGAATAATGATGGGTTTCAAAAGAGAGAAGAGGGTCGGAGAATATATCTAACCAATGTACCCAAGATTGCAGTAGGAGCTAGGGAAGGCGAAGATGCACTCAAAAATAAAGTCATCCACTGGATTAGGCACATGCGACAATGCTTGTCGGTCGTGCGCTCAGATATAGTAAGAGCTGAGTGCCTGAAAGGGGGAGACCTGAGTTCGGATACTATTTAGTTGCTTGTTGCTAAAAAAGAAATAGCACAGGGATTAATTGCGATGGACCTGAGAACAAGTAGGACAAGTGGGGTAGTCCAACTTTTTGAACTGCACGACCCTACAGATACCCCAGTATCACGAACAAAGTGTAGACAATCCTCTACTAATGAAGAGTTGCATGGCCAGTTAATGTCAGATCTCGAACTAATGGATTGACTGAGCATAGGAGAAAAGTCAAACCTGAAGCTAGATAAGCAACCAGATCTGGAAGGGAACAAAAGGGACAGCAAGACTCCAATTAAGGAAGATGCATGGGGACACTCAACACAAAATATAACAAATGACGAAACAAATGAAATTAAAGGAATAGAATTGAATTCAGAAGACCCATTTAAAACTGACAAAGTATTGGCTAAGGGGTCACACCTATATCCATAGACTCCTGGAATGTTGCTGGTCTAAAACAGAAACTTGAGTATCCAGATTGGCATAACTACATAGAGAAATTCGATCTTTGACTCTTTCAGAAGACATGGTTATTAACCCCACCATACAAGTTGGGATCTAAAACATATTATAAGAATGCTGTTCCATCACAGAGAGGAAGGGGGGCTCGTAATGGGCCAAAATTACCCTGGGAATGCGAATTAGCATCTACACTATAGATTCACCCGATTTACAGGCTATATATCTAGACACGAACACCAATAACAGAGCAAATATGTACTTTTCTAATGTCTATAACAGACCAACCAGGCAAAATCAAAACTCTGAGACTATTGAGTTATTAGGTAGCACCCTGGGTTGTGTAAATCCACATTATACCGCGATTGTATATGGTGATTTTAATTGCACATACGAACCGCTGACTGTTTTAGAAAGTCTAACTGAGGAAGAGGACATGGCTAGGGGTCTGCCACCCAGAGGCTGGAATACCAAAACCATGAACCAATGCTGCAATACAGCCAATGCAGCTTATTATAGAACACCAACCAATGGCATGCAATGAAAGGGTGACAAAAAATGGTAATGATAATCTTTCCTTATGCTGAGGATGTAGAATTCCCCCCTTCTTATCTTGTATGGAATCTAACTGTATTGGGGGATGCATCTGTTAGTTTGTATACTCTCCCTATTCAAACCCTATATAAGTTTGTTAAACCAGCTTCTCTTAAAAATAATCACTTCTATGTTGTTAATAGGTTGTACTATACGCCCATGAAAATTGCAAAATTTGTTTCTTGCCCACCTCCCAAGTGCCCTAGAAGTGATTTGGTTGAGGCAGATGATCTACATATTTTCCTCGATTGCACGCATTTAAGAGAGTTCTGGGGTAACATTGAACGTGCCCTGGAAGGTATTTTCAAATAATAATCTTTCCTTACATACATTCAAACGAGGTAGCTCACAATCTAGAATAGATTACATCATGCATAGTATGCATAGTTGGAGTATGATCTTGAGGTTCAAGATAGACGTAAGAGAGGATAGTTAACATTGCCCTCTTTGTCTAGAAGTAACAGGCTATATAATGTGGGATACGTGTGCCCTCACCACGTCTTCAACAAGGCCGACTCTGTCATCGTACCCCACCTGCGGGACATCATCAACACCTCCTTCGACACCGCTACCTTCCCGGAGAGCTGGAAGCACGCCGAACTCAGCGCTCTACTCAAGAAACCATCGGCTGACCCCACCGACCTCAAGAACTACCGCCCCATCTCGCTGCTCCCGTTTCCTGCAAAAGTCATCGAGAAGACCGTCAACAAGCAGCTGGCCACCTTCCTCGAGACGAACGGATTACTCGACACCTCGCAGTCTGGCTTCCGGGCCAACCACAGCACCGAGACCGCCCTGATCGCAGTCACCGACGACATCAGAGCGCTGCTCGACAACGAAGAAACAGCGGCCCTCATCCTCCTCGACCTCTCCGCGGCCTTCGACACTGTCTGCCATAGTACCCTAGTACAACGCCTCAGCAACGTCGGAGTCCAGGAGAAGGCACTGGAGTGGATCATCTCCTTCCTCGCCGGGAGGACACAGAGAGTCCGCCTCCCCCCGTTCAGATCTGAAGCCACCAAAGTCATCTGCGGCCTCCCTCAAGGCTCCTCGCTCAGCCCAACCCTCTTCAACATCTACATGAGCCCACTCGCAGACATCGCACGCCAGCACAACCTCAATATCATCTCCTACGCCGACGACACCCAGCTGATCCTCTCCCTTACCAACGACCACGCCACCGCCAGAGCCAACCTTCACGAAGGGATGAAAGAGGTAGCCGAATGGATGAAGAACAGCCGCCTGAAACTGAACTCAGACAAGACGGAAGTCCTCATCCTGGGATCCTCACCCGCCGCG
The DNA here is from genome assembly GCF_964263255.1 of Lissotriton vulgaris. Classification (NCBI taxonomy): domain Eukaryota; kingdom Metazoa; phylum Chordata; class Amphibia; order Caudata; family Salamandridae; genus Lissotriton; species Lissotriton vulgaris. The sequence goes on from NC_141698.1 coordinate 467,811,064, forward strand.
TGGGACGACTCCTGGTGGCCCCCCGCCCTAGGCAGCGCACCCAAACCAACAGACCACACACGCAACCTGGGCTTCATCCTGGACTCCTCCCTCTCCATGACCAGACAAGTCAACGCCGTCTCCTCGTCGTGCTTCAACATCCTGCGCATGCTACGCAAGATCTTCCGGCGGATCCCCACCGAGACCAGGAAGACAGTCACCCATGGCCCTCGTCACCAGCCGTCTGGACTACGGCAACACCCTCTACGCCGGAACCACCGCCAAACTCCAGAAGAACTCCAGCGGATCCAGAATGCCTTAGCACGACTCATCCTGGACATCCCCCGTCGCAGCCACATCTCCGGACACCTGAGAGATCTGCACTGGCTCCCGGTCAACAAGAGAATCACCTTCCGTCTCCTCACCCACGCACACAAAGCCCTACACAGCCAAGGCCCAGGATACCTCAACAGCCGCCTCAACTTCTACGCTCCCAAACGCCAGCTTCGTTCGACCAGCCACGCCCTCGCCGCCGTCCCTCGCATCCGTAGAACCACCACAGGGGGACGGTCCTTCTCCTACCTCGCCGCCAAGACTTGGAACTCCCTCCCCACCCACCTCCGCCTGACCCAGGACCACCTCGCCTTCAGGAAGCAACTCAAGACCTGGTTGTTCGAGCAGTAGCAGATCCCCCCCCCAGCGCCTTGAGACCCTCTGGGTAAGTAGTGCGCTATATAAATTCAATGATTGATTGATTGATTGATTGGATGAGTTACCAAATACATGCCTACCAAAAACACAGCCCTTAATAGGGAACATCCGTAGAGCCATTAAATGGCCTCAGATCACCGACAGCTTAGAGGTAATGACTAATATTTACAAGACATTTGCAGAGGTAGTAGGTCCCTATGTAGGAACCAATGGAACCTCAGCAATCACAATGCATAAACTCTTGGTTACAAAGTTAGAGCCCTTGCTCACAGGAGGTGTTGGAAGGAAACAAGCATAATTGCAAGACAAACTCAAAGATCAATCCTTGGTATACCTCGGAATGCAGGAAAGCTAAAAAATGCCTACTTGAAAGTCTAAAACAGGGAACCACAGATTCAATAAGGAGCACTAGGGACAGCTATAGGAAAACACTGGTTACTGCAAATAGTTGGGTAGATCTCCTCCAAGCTTCAAAATCCAACACAACAGAATTTTGGAAAATAATTGCGCTCAGGAGCAAGGATCAAGTGGTGCATACAGAGCACTACTTGGACTCTGCTGCCTGGACTGAGCACTTTCCTAATCTATATTCAGGTTTCCGGTCTTCCACCTTTGAATACCATGGACTTGCAACTGGCATTGGAGATGGGATGATTTCTACCCTAAAAGGAACTGCACATGCAATGGATATTATTAAGCAGGGAAATGCTCCAGGATTAGACAGATTACCTGTAGATCGGTTTAAACATGATAAAAAGGTATGGGTCCCATATGTTAATCTGATTAGTAATACAATAGCCTCAGGTGCTCCAATACCGACTGCATGGAGAGGAGCAGAAATTGTTCCTATCCATAAAAAGGGTAGTAAACAGAAACCTGAGACCTATAGGCCAATTAGCCTCATAGACATACCGCAAAAAATGTATGCAAGACAACTTATAAATAGGCTCAAAGGATGGCTAGACACTAACAAAATACTTTCCCCATACAAGGCAGGATTTAGAGCTCGCACAAGTCCTGTAGGTTAAGTGTAAATAGCATTTGTAGATCTAAGGGCGGCCTTCGACGTAGTACCCAGATGACTATTGTGGAATTCATCGGAAAAGCAAAAAGTTCCTGCAAATGTGCTAAAGCAGATGTCAAGGCTACATTGCGACAAATACGCAAGAGTTTGCTGGGGCATGAATGGCGAGTTCACTGAACCGATTCCAATAGATAGAGGAGTGAGACAGGGATGTGTGCTTGCACCCACCCTGTTCTCGCTCTATATTAATGATGTGGGCGATTATTTAAAAGAACCAAAAATCGACCCTCCACAGCCTTACTATTTGCAGATGACACTATTTTGATCTTGCAGACACCGAGGGGTTGCCAAATTTAGTGGACAATTTTAATAAGTACTGTAAAGAAAAAGGCTTAGAACTAAACATTGGGAAAACTAAGTATATGGCTATAATTCCCCACAAGGACTTTAGAAATAATCTCAGGTTGAACAATCAAAAATTAGAGCATGTCCCAAATTTGACCTATTTAGGCATATTACTTGACTCCAAGCTAACATGGAAAACGCAAGGCAAACCACTCAGCATTGGAGCTCACACAGGGGTCCGGGGTAATCCTTTAAAAAGTACAGTCTATCCTCAAGCAAACTTCTGACACCTGCCCCCGAGGTCTATAAATCTAAAGCGCAGACAGCAGCTCTGTATGGATCGGAACTCTGGGGTACTAGCGACATTAATCAAATGACAAATACATAGAACTAGGCCTTTGTTCATACTGGACTGCGCCACACAAGTTACTACCAAGTTGTACAAATATACATAAAAAGAACATATTGGGCACACACTATGAATACACTCCAATGTGAACCTAATCTGGGTAGACTAACAACACAATTCCTTAATGTTAAACCCAACCCATGCTTTGAAGAATTTCTTGACAACATACAACCTTTTTTGGTGAGAATCCTGTATCTGAAACTGAGATACGACACTCTCCAGATTTAAAGCTACACTGCAACTTGGGGAACACAGGGAGAGTGAATTTGCACGCTATGCACTTTAGGTCTATTGAAAATACTGCGCACATCACATCCTCTTCTTTTGCCAGCATACGCCAGGGCAAGGAGAAAATGGATTCACCCATTGTGCAATAAGCTCGTATTCAGGAAGCACCATGATGCACTAAGGGTGCTGAAATATAACATAGTAACGTATGTAATATTTGCTACATCGAAATAACTGCCTGCAGTAGGTATCATACGAAACAAAATAGGGCTAAAGTTGTGAAGTTGCAATGAATAATGCGTTACTCCGTTTGAAATTTGCACTTTGAAATGTATTATCTCTACTTGTAATTATTTTATTTTGTATTATACGCAGTTTTAACTGATTTTAGATATACACATGATAGGTGGTTACACTGGCAAATCCAATTAACAATACATAACACTCTTATCCTGAATTTTGCACTGAGATTGATGACAATTTTATTGAGATTATTGTACATATCACTCAATGAATTTCTAGAATATAGCGATTAATAATATATCTATTTTGCCGAGCTTGAATGCTCTGGGTCGAAATCCAAATTGTAATGCCTAAATATGTCTACAGTACAGTTGAACATGGACAGTTGCATATCTTGTTCTTATTGTGAAACTTTTATGGCCTTTGGCCAAAATAAAGTATTTATGAGAATTAGGAGTCTGGCTTTGTTCCAATTTACTCTCATTCCCCAGTGTACTGCAGATCCATTCAGTGTTATTTTTACCCAAAAGCAGACACTATAGGATTGCCGATATATATTGGGAATTCATTTATATATAGGGATACTTTACCTAATAAAGTTTCTGACCATTTAAACCCCATAATTTGCATACCCTGCCACAATTTTTTGTGCCAGTGGTTGGTTGAACAGCACATGTGCTAACTGGCATCCTTGCCTGGCTCTCCACATTACAGACAAGCTACTCAAACCCTCACCCATTTTGTCAGTCCATGATATAGTAAGCAAGAGTAGGAAATAAAGTTTGAGCCAAAGCCCATGTGAGTCAGAAAGGGAAACAGGTGGCCTCACTAATGACTGATGAAAGGGTTTTCAAATTCTATCAATAGTAGAGCCAATTAACTGTTTAGCCTATTTGATAATAGCTTTATAAACTTGTCTGATATTGGGCCTGATTCGGAAATGTTACCAATGTCAAAGGTGTCAAGGGGATTGAGGCAACTGTGACTGAACTTGTCTAATAGTATGATATTGCATTTATTGGACTTTTGGTGCACAGGACCTGAGGCTCAATACCCCTAAGCCTCCTGGGATTAAAAACCCCACAATAGCAATACATCAATTTGATCCAGCACTCATTGTTGTAATAATCTCAATATTATATTTAAATTGCACCAATAATGCTTCATTCAAATATTATCCTGTCCCACAGTTAAACATGAAATCAATTCAGCAGGTCTACTTCTGTATCTTATTTCATGAATTCTTCTTCACAATTGATAAAATCGTAACCAACGCCTTTTGTCCTCTCAGACTTCTTCAGGGCACAAAAATATTTGTTGGCCTTCTATCTTGAGTACTGCGAGTGTTATTTTATCCATTTCTTGAAGGTAATAATAATGGTGACCTCGCAAAGTAAATTTCTTCCCGAATTAGAGCGTCAGTTGTTTAAAAGACTATTGTCGCAACCAGTCTTTTACTTGGATGCCTTAGCACACTTTGTGCTAATGACTCCTGTTACTAACATGGGGATAAAAGATAAGATATTTAGGCACCTGTCTTCCTTTCTTGCAAGATGAATGCAAACTGCGCATGTAAACCATTTAAGTCACATCCATTTGCACTTCCCTGTAGAATCCCACAGGGCTCAGGACTCAGTCCAACTTTTCTCAACCTGTACATGGTTCCGCTGGCGGAGTTAGGGTGCTCATGGGTCTTTGGGGTGTATTTCTGTGAGGATGACATAGATATTGAAATTACTATCACCAAACATCCTATAGCTGCTGCAGCTAAATTTCAAAATTCTATGATGGAAGTAGCTATTGGATAAGGGCTACCTGTGTAAAGTTAAATGGACGGAGATCTTGCCATTTGGTTTCCCTTCAAATATCTGGTTAAATCAATATTGACCTCCTGCTAGGAACTAAGCCCCTACCAGTGAACTCTGCTAGAAATTTGGATATAGTATTTAAGCTCGTCATTTGTTGCACAGATCAATCAAGTGTCCGTATCGTCTTTTTGCATTATTGGGATGCTAAGAAAAATCTTCCTGCACATCCCTCTTCATCAGGCAAAACGATCATTCAACCATTGATAGCTTCTTGCTTGGGCTACTGCAATGCCCCATATTTGGGAACTACTTAATTGCCATGCTCAAAATTACAAGTAGCACAGAATGCAGCTGCTTGATTACTTCGGGGTTAGTTATGTATCAGTCCCTCACAAGAAGTGGAGTAACTGACGATTCTACACTGGCTGTCAGTTGGTAAACTATAAGGTGCTGTTAGAAAAACATTCCCACCGAATTGGTTTGGGAATTGTTTCCGACCGACTTGGATCTGGAGAGTCCAACCGACTGATTGCGATGCATCTGGATACGATTCGGTCGGACTCCCATTGACTTCAATAGGAGCATATGCTCCAACTGAATGCATAGGCTCCTATTGAAGAAAGTTGTGGCTGGGAATACCGGGGCATCCTGTGGCGGGCACGCCCTGGTGCCTGCCACACTGTGCATAGCTGATAAGGGGGACCCATGGGCACACCCAGGGGCCTGATTGGGAAGGCTCCGGGTGCAGGGGTGCCTGCTATGGGCCCCCAAAGTCTGAATCCGACTGCTGATTTGAGTCAGATTACATGATTCAGAAAGGCTATCCGAATCCAGCATCGTAATCGGTCGTTTGGAAACGCAGCCCGTAGAGACGTACAAGTCTGCTCCATATGGCTCGGTCATTGCGAATGCCGTCTGGTTTGGATTAGGGTATTCATAACGCCTAACTCGCATCATAATCGGTCGGTCGGAAACATTTCATATTTGGTCAAAAAGACATGTTCCCAGTCCGATTCAGATGGAGCAAATGCCACTAGGAGGCCTTCTTAACTGCATCGTAATCAGGCCCTAAAGGTTTAAGGCACTGTGCATGGCACATAATGCTCTGAATGTGAGTGGTCTGAGATCAATTCAAACATGCTTAAATTATATGATCCTTCAAAGGCAGCTCAGATCATCCATTAGAAAGGATTCAGTGGTACCAAGTTTGAAACTAAGTAGATGGGTAGGCAGATCCTTCTCGATGCTCACTACCAAAAAGTGGAACTCCCTCAATCCTGAAATTTAAGCTATGGAGAATGCTTCAGTGCTTATTAAACTGATTAAATGCCAGCTCTTTTCTTTAAAGGTCTCAGAACTGGTATCTTTTTATTGTCCTGAGAGATTTATTTCTGTTTAGCACCAAGAGGACTCAGGGTAAAAGAGCGCTATAGAACTCCGCCTCATATCATACATATGTATATGGTATGATGTGAATGCTTGATTGCCGATGGATGATGATAAAATACTTTACAACAATGACAATAAAGAACTAAGGCACAAGTCAGTTGTTATGAGCACCCTTTGGGTGGCCTGGGTTCCTGTTATACATGAACATTATAATCTATTAAATCAAACACAGGATAAGGTTTTGTGGAGTGCACATCCTTAAGTCACGTATTTTGAGGTCCTCTTATATGTTATAATGAAGAAAAAAGAGGAAAAGTTAAATAAAACAATTTCCTAAAGTCACACAATTTGGTAAAGTGAGGAAACAGAGATTAATCCCAGACTTTCTGGTCTCAAATTGTGCTATCAAACCCACTAGATTTATATGCTTTGTTTCCCCTACACCAATCTTACTGCCAACGTCCTGCCACACATCCCCTCCGACCACCATGAATGCGACAATCAGTCAAATCCCAGACCAAAGTTATTGGTTCCTGGGAAAACGTTTAAGTACCTATGCGTTATGATAATTATTAAAAATGCTAATACGAAGAATTATTTTAAAAAGTCAACACAGACAAAGCGGAGTTCTCAGAACAGTACCATCTCTTTGGTAATGTTGGTAGGTGTCTGCAAATACGACTTGGGCATTTCCTTAATGCCATGTTTACATGCAGCTACAGGTTTCCTGTGACAAGTCTTAACCACACCTCTAAACCTTATGTTCAACAACATAATTTACACTACATAGACCTCCCAAAAGAACAACCCTCTATCAACCACGGATAACGCAGGGCTCGAAAAATCCGAAAAATTGTACTAGTCCTGCAGGTCTAGTACCTTGGAAAATCTCCTCGACCTAACTGCAACCTACTTGACCTCCGTCTCTGAAAACTGAGCAAAAGTGACAAGATAACAAGATTTAAAGGCATCTTTATTGCTCATTCCCTTTGTGGGGAATAAAAATGCCTTTAAATATTGTTATCTTGTCACATTACTCCGTTTTCAAAGACAGAGGACAAAGGTTAGTTTGTCTTCCTACTCATCAGAAAGGGCGAGCAGCACCTAAAATTTGCTTGTCCTCATTAATTCTACCTCGCAAATGCGAGCGGATTTGTCAAGCCCTGTAACGAAAGATGCAGCTAACTACTCAACTATCCGAAAAGCACTTTGGGCCTCGTAAGGGGTAGGAAAATTCTATACAAATGACAATAAGAAACAGTTACAGAACTGACACTTTTTACTATTGAATCACCAGTTTCATTAGTAGCCACCCAACAAGTTCCTGAGCTTTACAAATTCTTACATTTTGCAGTTTATTTTGTTCAAAAAGCAGAGCATTATGTTAATGAAAGCTTAAGTGAATAACATTTTATTGTTTTCAAAAAGTTCTAGCAACCTTGCAAACTCATTTCAGCACTGTGCATGTCCAAAGAGGGGAAAGGGGACAGTTTCTGAACATTCTTCCAAAAACAGATGGCAGGAACTCTTCTAGTTATGTCATCTGAACACCTTGTACAATGGAAACCCCACCATGATATAAATCGGAAAATAGACTAAGCTCGGCAATATGGTCTAACCTATACTGCAGCAACTCGGAAGACCTGCAAAGAAATGCCTGATATTTTTAGGAAGGTTTTACTTTACACTGATATCACAATTTGACATCTGGGGCAAATTAGAAGAAGCTGCATAGCTAATGTACACAGAACATGAACAATACATAATTAACTTGGCATTATAGTAACTGCAAGTCAAATTATGCAATTTTTCAGCTGCCACATTTTTCACATCGTTGTGTATTTGCTGTAATAATACATCCTCCCCTGCATAATCTGCAGATTTTAACAAAAATTATAGCTTCTAGCTCAAACGGATCAAAAGTTAATCAAAAGGTCAACCGGTCTAAGCTTTGGGACATATTAATTTCTTTGGGAGTGGAACCTTGCATTGTCAATCTATTGATAACACTCCATGCCCACACAACGGCGACAGTGAGATTTTCCCATGAGGGAGACCTGTCCAACTGTTTTAATTGTATACGGGGGTGCGTCAAGGTTGCATCCTAGCTCCTTTTTTATTCTCGGGTTATATTAATGGCCTTGAGGCTGCCCTTCTGACCCTCCAGTCAGACAACCCTAGAGTAGGCAGGAGAGCGCTGCCAGGATTACTCATATTAATGGCCTAGAGGCAGCCCTTCTGGCCCTCCAGTCAGACTCCCCTAGAGTAGGCAGGAGAGCGCTGCCAGGTTTACTCTCTATGCTGACTGCGCAGTGCTCATGGCCTGGGGTCTACAGGTATTAATAGATGGCTTTGTGGTATTTATGGACAGGCTGGACCGGTCCGTGAATTATCTATCCCAAGTCCTATATCTTAGTGGTGGATCCCCAATGGCTCTGGACAAAAAGCTTTAAAGCTGGTAACTATACCCTTGGCAAGGTCCTGGCCTCTCTCTATTTGGGAGTGTTATTTGATGACAAGCTACAGTGGGACACTCTCTTTGAAGGGAAGCTGAGTGAGCTGAATACATCTTTGGGAGCCATCACTTATTTTGCTAGTAGACTGGGATCGTGGGCCCCGAATGTCATCTTAAAACTGTATAAGTCCAAAGGTATTTCTAGAGTTGTATACAGTAGTGAAGTCTGGGGGTATGTGTCCCTGCATAGGTTACAGGTGGCAGAGAATACATTCTTGCGTCGGATCTTACGAGTTCCCCAAGGCCCGCGAGTCTGGTCTGTGCACGAAGAGCTGGGGATTGGTTACCTCGCAGATCAAGTGGCCGTCCAACCTCTAGTGTGCTGGATAAAAATAAAGACTGCTGAACATAAGAATTTAATCCGTTTGATTGTATTGAATTGCCTGGCATTGAACATGGCAACAAAATTCCTTGGACACGATACATAAAGGAGTCCTTCCAGGCTTTAGGTAGGCCAGACATTTTTTTTTGCACATGACACTTTAACTTTGGGGGATGTTAAAATTATAAAAGATTTACATCACAAATTTCCACTGCGAACCGTGAAAATCCTCTGCGTAATAAACCCTCAATAAGGGCCTATGCTATGTTAAAATCAGTGCAGGGAATTGAGCCATACCTTTTGGCCCTATCCAGTGTTCATGATAGATTATTAATCACACGCTTCAGATTCAATCAGCTCCATCATCTTTTAGCATCCCCAGCGGGGTTTTTTCTCCCGCTAGAACAACGTGGTCCTTGTGGCTGCAATCTTTGATCTCTTCAGGACACGTTACATTTTATATTATTGTGGTGCACATTTTTCTCATTGCCTTAACAACCATTCCCATGGTCATTGTTAAAAAGTTTGAAGTTTAGGCACCTAAAGTGGCACTTTTTCACTTACAATTGTTACAGAATCCCTTCACTCTCTGTGCAGTGATAAGTTTTTTGCGGCCCGCCTACAGATCTAGGTCATCTAGAATTGACTGAACCTGTGCGGCCTGCTTTGGTTAAGACCTTAAAGCATGCGGTGTGTATACCTTTGGCCACTAGAGTTTTACCATTTTGTACTGCTTTAATCCATTTATGATGTCTTAGCTGTTTTTTATTTACTATGTGATGTACCTTTGTTATTTTTGGTATGAATGTTTGATTGTACCTTTTATGGATGCGTTGCACCCGAATAAAGAAATATTATATATATATTTTGTTTGTTGTAAATAGAATGTGATTAAATAACATACTTTGTTGTGCAATAGAAAATATGCGGACAGAAGTCTAAGGACACCCTCAGAAAGCTACCAAGTGTTTGTTTTCTATCACTTTACACGAAGAATCTATTTTCTATGTCTATGGTTAGAACACGTGGTGGTATCACGATAAGAAAAAAATTGAGTGGGTGCTCTATTTAAAGTGACCACAACTGCATTTCCGTTATGTGATCAAGGGCAGTCCCTGCCCGAAACGCGTCATGCCTGCTGAAACTGCGAGAAATGGATAATAAAAGCCCGTTTTAACACTCACGAAGTTGTATGGTGGTCCTTCCTGTCTGTGGTCTCAACCGACGAACAGATTTTGCTCTGCATAGATATATATATATATATATATATATATATATATATATATATATATATATATATCGGCAGCAGAAGGTCGATTTGGAATCACCAATGTTTCGGCGATCACACACAGAAAGACCAACGAATCCCAAATGATGGCAAAAGGTAATTTATTTCCGAGAGAGGTACAGCAGCGTGGCAGACGACGCGTTTCGGGCAGTTGCCCTTGTTCACATCAGAAGTATTTCCCATAATGCCCTCTTTTTAACTGAATTTGTGTGCACCATGTGACAAATAAAAACAAACAAAATACTCGTAGGTCCGAGTCACAATGAATACATCCGGGGTTATTACTTGCCATTTCCTTCTTATTAGTAAATACATTGTTTACATTTATCTTGGATTGACGACAATTGTTTGATGCATATACAACAAGAGAGGAAGGGAATAGCGGCTACTCTCCCACCCCTTATTTAGATAACTATCATCAACAAAAGAGCGCCAAAGGAACACCAGTGAAACCCTATATCACAGTGAAAACAAGGTGAAAACTACCTAAATATAAATGGTCATTTAAATTATATGAAGGGAAAATGGAAAATTAATTATTTTCTAAAAGAACCCTCACTCACCCTAGAGGTGACATGCTTCATCATGGGGTTCAGTCACAGGGGGGGCCGACTATCCCCACCTGTGTGCTACCACGCCTGCAAGTGCAGCGGAGCTGGTGTGTGTGAAGGAAGTGATCAGTGAAAAGGTGTGTGTTTAAAAGATCACAACTGTGCCTTAACAAACTTTATTAGGGGCCAGTTGTTCACATTAAAAACTGTGAAGTCACTGGACTTTTTGATTTTTATCCAGGGACCTGAAAAAGTGACTGGTCAACATGTTTCTGCTGTTAAAGCTATGGTCAGCTCAGCTTTCTTCAGTACCAAATTAAAAAGAAAACAATCCTACGGGGGTCCAGGCACGCTAAGGCCTGCCCACACCGTTAGGAAATGGAAATGAGGGTAGATAAAGAATTTTTACTCTCCTCAGGATAACTCACGGTTTTACCCGTCCATAGGACTCCTGCTATTCGTCAGGCGGAGTATATTGTCTTAAGGTGCAAACCGCTTCATGGGCTCAAAGGGTTAGGCAAATCTTCACTCACAGTCAAACTTCAAGCTGCGAGGCTCGCCGTATTTCCACCTATTCGGTACTTCCCTGAGGCCCGGAACGACAATTGTTTGATACCTGCATAAATGCATGTTTGTATAATTTGTTCTGGATTAGTATCTATAAAATGCGTTCTGATTGTGCAATTGCGCATGTGCAAAATACAAATAAATACATTGCAGTTCCGAAGTCAAACCACCTTAAATATACACATAAATATAAAAAATTCAATAAATATGTATTTAAAAAAATATATATATATATATGCAGCAACCAGTCGTCAACCATCCATTCCAAAGACGATATATATATATATATATATATATATATATATATACACACTCAAAAGGTGGCTCCATGTGTTGTCGCGCAGGGGAAGGCCCTTTCCAAAGTTTTACTAGTCCCTTTTCTTTTTCTTATTGCTGTACTTCAGTGTTAAAGTGGTATTAACAACTGAAAACCATTTCCCACACAGTGTTAACCCGAGTAAAAAAAAAATGTAAAAAAAGGAAGGAATACCGTCTCATATGTGCCATATACTGTGGCATAATTTGCCATTTCTTGGCACATTATTTTGGTTAACTCTGCCGCATAATTCCAGTGACCCTGATTACAGTTCCATGATGTCTTTAAGCAGGCCTGGTGGCAAGATAAAACTATCAATTTCAATGTAATAGGTCCCGCATTTGTGAGAGTTTAAGCTATTGGCATTGTTAAATGACAATGCCTTTTATTTATGCGTGTTTAAACCCAACACATATATAAAAAGCATTGTTGTATATAATGCCAATAGCTCAAACTCTCACAAATGAGAGACCACATTAATGGGGGCGTGCCCCTTTCTTTAGACGCTGCTCGCTCGTTTTAGGTTACACTGAGTAGCTCCTAAAGAAAGGGGCGTGGTCAACATTAAAGTCAAAAAACACAAAACTTATTTAATATAAAGGTTCTGTACGGTTACCACTAAAGCTAAAGCGGACTGCGTTGGAAAATTAAATAAATAAAAAAGCGCTGCCGCTATAGTTAACCCCTTGGGTGCTCATGATGGCTCCTCGCCGTCATGAGTAACAGTAGGCGTGTGCTCATGCCGCTCCACCCACACGGCACTAAATCCCCGCCTGTGCGGGCGCATTAATGAATGGGCAGGGTCCTGAAGCCGCCCGTGACTCATGACGGCGTGGAGCTGTCATGAGCACCGCAATTCCATGCCCACCCCCTACCCCTACCGCCGTGGTGGAATTTGCGGCGTAGGGAAGGGGTTTAAGCGAACCGAGCTGCAAATTACATAAATAAGCGCGGTCGCTATGGTTATAATGGACCTGCAGTTATTACTAATAAAAATGTAAAAGCAGATCGCGTGCTGCCTTGTAGGAAAACCAAGTCCTGGGTGAAATACTGGAAGATCATTAAAGAAAATAGTGCACAGAGTCAATAACGCAGACCATGTAACAGCACATGTAAAAAGTCCAGTCCTTATGGGAGATTACAAATGCAGGCAAGGTGGCACCAAGGAGGGACTACTAAACCTATTTATCAAACAAAAGCACCGATTTCGAAAGGACAGTAACAAAAGCCAATTGAAAAGATGGGGGGAGCTTCTATTCCATACTTTGAAACAACATGCCTCCCAAAGCAGCGCATGCTCTGCCCAGGCTCGACCTAAAAACTACAAGGCTGAACTGCAAAAGTTTCTGAAATGTCACCAAGAACCCACAATGCATCATTGGAGCAATGTCCACCACCATGCCATGCATTTGTATATTTAACTTTCTTCTCAGACAGATATTTATGGTCACCGAACTGCAGCATTTTGAAGTATATTGTACTAAATTCAAGGACCCCCATAGGGCGAAATCCATACCTCACGAGGATGATGTCATTTGTCGAAATTTTGGGAAATAATCAGTTTTCCCGAAAATTGGTTAGTTAAGATATTTCTGCGTGTGCAATAACAATATTCAAGCATGACGTAACACATCAATATAGTAGAGGTTACGTTTAACAATGTCGAACCCCAAAATATTAGCCTACAGATAAAATCGTAACCATAACAGTGATAGTTTGGTCGTAATATCATGGCACAACACCATATCATTCTAATCACATAATACAGAGAGTATACCGTATATTTTTTCCGACCTCATGACAATGCACATAAATACAACGCTCCTTCGACTGAATAAACCATGCTGCTTGCAGAGGCTCCAAGGTAGTTATCCTGCAGTTTGACAGGCATGTCTCGAATCTATCAAATACATGAAAACAGCCTAGAGGGGCCTCAGTGGCCGTTCACAGAATCACCGAATGCGAGCGCCGGTGAGTGAGGGCTCCAATGCCCCGACTTGCACTCGTGCCGTGCGTTCTTCTGGTTTCCGGCTTAATGTTGTTTTCTGTAATTGTTCCACCGAGTCTGTCTCCGGACTTCAAATTGTCAACTCTGTCTCCAGCACTTCTGCCTGCTCTGGAGTTAGCCTCTCTTCTTGCCACATGCATTTTTTATTTACCTCTGCGTGGCCACGCACGCTGCTCTTGCTGGTGCGCCAGCGATGCACCGTGACCTATGACCTCGCCCTCCCCCCACCGCCATATAATTGTGCGCAGCGCAGCTCACCTTAGTATTTGATGTAGGTAGTTGCAGGCTGACTGATGCGAATCAAAGCAGGAGCTCAGAGAAAGCACGGCGAGTCCAGAAGCAGGAACACTTCGATGGTAGGTATTTTGGGGTTCTGACTTCTGCCTCGTATGACCACCGCATCGGACGCTGGTGCCCGGAGTGACGGCGAGCACCGTCCGTCGGGACATATATTTCTCAGCTGCCATAGCTTCGCTCGTTGTGTTATTTGCTCAGGGAGCGGCCTAGAGCGTGATTCGCGGGGGAAACTCAAAATTGGCTAGAAACTGAAACTAAAACCGTAGAGTTTATTTGGTCAAAGTCTACTGCTGTACGAGCCACCGGCCCTAATCCTCATATCAGTGTTATTTATAGCCAGACCAGCCGCCAACTGAATGCCATGCTCTGCAGGGAGCACGAGCCTCTTTTTGGCCCATAATGCCATTACCTTTTAAATTTTTATTTTCTTAAGTGTTTTGCTTCCCCTGCATTTGGGGCATATAAAGCGGCGCTCTTTTAAATTTAATTTAATTTAATTTTATCCGCTGCCCCACTTTAAGTGTGCTTTTTTTATTTATACAAATATTTATTACAGTTTTATATACGTAGCGCCAACTCCACCCAAAGGTATTGGAGCGCCATGATTACCCAGTTACTCTACACAAGGACACTTTCATTTTTGGTATGCATGGGGAGATTACATGATTTCCCCAGAATCACAGAAGGTTGAGCCGACGCCCGGGCTCTAGCTTGTTTCCAAAGCACAAAGGTTGGTGGCTCTGGTCGTTATGCCACATCCTGCCCCCAAGCCAAGCGTTTTGGGCGGGTTTTGTGTACTCGATAACAATTTTCTATTAAATTAACCACCAACTAACTGCCAACATATTACACCAATGAAATCTTTGGTAACAATGGTAAACATGTATATTTGTTTCTTAAAATGTCAGTGATGAACACAGTCAAACTTAACTCACTATTTATTTTCATCTTACCTGAAGGTTTAGAGCGCAAGGTGACCGATAAATGTTGAGTCTCTGTTCCAGTTTTGCACATTTCTCCTCACCCGATTTGTGAGTACTGATATCGAAGTCTGTGCACTGCTCCATCCCTCAGCATTAACCCAGGTTAACACTGGTGTAGAGTGCACTGACGTAGAGTGTTACAGACTATAGTGGCATAGAGTGCTTTTGCATTGAATTCAGTGGTGTACAGTGCAGCGTTGTGGAATGCAGTGGCGTAGATTAAAGTTGTGCAGTGGCGCAGAGTAGAGTGGCATAGAGTGCAGTGACATAGAGGGTCATAAACTGGAGTGGCCTAGAGTGGACTGGTGTAGAGTGTTGCAAGTATAGTGGCATGGAGTGCTGTGGCGTACAGTACAGTGGCCCAGATTAGAGTGGTGCATAGTAGAGTGCAGTGGCGCAGAGTAAAGTGGTGCAGAGTGAGTGACATTGAGTGATATAGAGGGCAGTGGCGAAGAGTTGAGTGAAAGAGTGCTGTGGGGTAGAGTGGTGTAGAGTATATTGTCATAGTGTACAGTGGCATAGTGTGGAGTAGCATAGACTGGAGTAGTGCAGAGCAGAGTGGCGTAGAGCAGAGTAGAGTGGCGTAGAGGGGTGTAGAGTATTGTGTTGTAGTGTACAGTTGCGTGGTGTAATGCAGAGTATAGTGGCACAGAGTTCAGTGGCAGAGAGTGCAGTGTTATAGAGTATAAGAGTGCACTGGTGTAGAATGGCGTAGTGTAAAGTGATGCAGAGCAGAGTGAAGTGACAGAGTGCAGTTGTGTGGAGTGCAGTGGTTAAAAGTAAATAGTTTAAGAGCAGAGTGGATTGGTGCAGGGTAGAGTGCATTTGCATAGAGTGGCAAAGAGTGTAATGGCGTAAAGTGGTGTAGAGTGCAGTGGATCCGATTAGATTAGAGTGGCGTATAGTGGAATGGCATAGAGTGCAGGGTCATAGAGTTCAGTGTTACAAAGTAAAGTGCATTGGCATAGAGTGCAAAGTTGCAGAGTGGCGTAGAGTGGAATTGAGCAGAGTAGATTGGACTGGCTGAGACTTGAGTTGTGTAGGGTACAGTGGCACAGAAGAGTGACGTAGAGTGAACTGACATATAGTAGAGTGTTACATGGTAGAGTGCAGTGGAGTGGAGTGGTGCAGAGTACAGTGGCGTGGAGCGGTGTAAAGTATAGTGGTGCAGTGTAGAGTGCAGTGGTGTGGAACGACATAGAGTAGAGTTTTCATTGCACAGTAGTACATTGCCATTACAGACAGCACATTTTCAATTGAAATTACCATTAAATTTGCACAGACATACATTTTACTTATAAAATTATACAGTGCATAGACAGAATTGTGTGAGGATTGCATCACCTAGGGCAATGTTTTATTTGGATCATTTTAAAGTATGTTTCCAACACACTTCAGAAATAACAAAAAAAGCACTTCATTTGTGTCCCCAATTCGGATATGTTCTAACATACTTACGCAGTTCATTTAAATGTTGTAGTGTGCTAGAAAAACAGCCATTTTGTAGTGTACTTCCTATATCCCTGATAGGCTCTGCGCATTGGAATAATATACACTATAGTTTTGACATAGGATTGAGGTCAGTATGTCTCTATCGAGTACATTAAACTTAATTACTTGTGTGTGCCAGCTAACTCAGAGGTCACTATAAACTTCTCAAATGAACAAGAAGGGATTAGTTTCTGACAACTGCATAAACATGACAACTTTGTTTCCCTTAGATTCGGAACAATCTCTTCAGAGTCGTGGAAACCATAGATAACCGTTTCACTCAGTCAATCGTGCATGCTTCGTTTCTACAGAATTGCACAGAAATAGATAGACGGGCATTTAAATGAAAAGGGTTTATTGAACAGTCTTATTTCTCATTCAAGAGATATGAACTGCTACAATCGTAAGAATGCGAAGTATAATACGTACAGCATTAGCAGTAGTATTAAATAATACTGCAATAGCATGGTCTGTAGCTATGACATATATTCATAAAAATACATACATAAATAACACAGGCTAAAATACTCATCTGGCGCTTCTAAAATATTATTACCCCAGTGTACCTAACCTAAGTCTAGTACGAGGGAAGAAGTAGGTGCTGTTAAGCTATTGTCTAGTTTAGCTACAGTTCGCAATAGTCCCTCTAGGTTCTAGTCTTCTCCATACCTTAGAATGAGAGAGGTTGGAATCACTTTCCAGAGTCTCGATCTCTAACACCCCTCAAGGGGAGTCAGAAACACTGGAGCTGGATTCTCGGTGAGGAGGATGGCAGCGTCTGGTCAATGCGTCAGTTGGGGACTGGACTTCCTTCCAAACTTGCCGCGGCGAACGGCGTCGTGCAAGTAGGCAGTAGAACCGTGGACCGAACCGTGATTTGCCATGGCAAGTGAAGGCATATTTATATCTTGAAGGTGTTTTGGAATGCCAGTTTTGACGTAAAAGTCGGGCATAAGAACGTCATGAATGAACTCCTAAGGAATAGACGTTCATGCATAATAAATGAGTTCTTGGAGAAATCAATATCCAAGCAAGGGGAAGTCCTACAGGCTTAAGAGTCTAGTTTTCCAAGAACTCGTTGTGATGTAGATGAGCGGATGTAATTAGCCATGCCTGTATTTGGTTATCATGAGCAATGCCTAAATAAGGGCTGGATTTCTATGCCTATGTAGGGCAATGTGAATTGTACCTATATAAGGGCATGAATCTGGAAATTCATACGGAATCTAAATTGACACACAACAATTTCTTACCCCCCCCCCCCCACCCACCATATCCAGCAAGATTGGCACATAAATCACCTCGTTTTGAAGTCAGAGAAAGAATAATAAGAACGGAATTTATAAGAGCGCGAACACCTACCTCAAACGGAGGTGTCCCGGTGCTGAGATAGAGACAGAAAGTGCGAAACCAGTAGATCAGCAGGTGTGATCCAGTCACTAAGGGTCTAGGCTAAAAAGCCACGTTTTCAAGGCTTTCCTAAAAATAGGCTCAGACTTGATCTGTCGCAAAAAGTTGGGCAGATCATTCCAAAGCTTTGAGGCCACTGTCACAAACGACCTTCCTCCAATGCGTGCTTTCTTGAACCTCGGGACGCTCAGAAGATTCAAGGCGTTAGATCTGAGAGACCTATTTTGTAAACAAATTGCCTCTGTAGATAAGGCCTGACATTTTACCTCTATCTTTGAATGCATAGCAATTGTGATGAAATAAGAACAAGACTTACAGGCCTGTTTACAGAAAGGGATCACTCAAAGGGATCACTCAAAGGGATACAGTGAATACGCTTTGGGGAAGGGAAGTTATGAACTGAAGCTTGACAGCCTAAAACAAATAAAGCTAGCAAATGGAAAGCAAGAAAATGTGAGTTACAAACCTCAAAGGCAAGCAACAGGCAGAGTCTATTCCTAGTTCAACTTTCTGAATGTTCTCAAGATGTCTTTAGCAAACCAGACAGCTGTGCTGTCTGGTAGGTTGCGTTTTCAAAAAGGATATCCTCGCAACTCTTAAATTAATAAAGATATATTGGAGGCACAAGTATAGACTTGCAACTTCTAGAAAACATACGCAGTGCCCGAAATGTCAGTTCTGGAATCCACACAGGTTACATTGGAATTACAGCTGGCTCACATTTTAATAGCGATGCATGTTAAAATGCAACACATCCCCTTTCCCAAATTAAACCAAAAACAAAATCAAGAAAGAATTAGGTAAAAATACAGGTATTCAATGTGGGTTAAACAAAATAGAAAAAAAGAGAACATTCACATCACAAGATGTAAATAGGCGCAAATATAATCTAACATTTTGGGCCATTTCCTGACTCAACCCTGGCTTTTTTCTTCATCCTTCCTTATCATAGAAACATTATAACATGCAGTTTACCCCCTTTTCATAACTGATGGTCCAACTCATTACACATAGTGACCATACTCACATTCCACCTTCCATCTTGTATTTTAACCATGTTTCCTATTGCTTTACTTACTTCCTTGGGACATGACCGTTTGGTATCTCCTTTCCTGCCATTACCTCTGACATCCATGCCTACCTACCATGACACCCCTTTTAATTGACTTCTGAGGATCTTTACCTTCTCATTATGCTTCTCCACATATCGGTCTTCATACTTCTTGACCCTTTCTTTAGGAGCTTAGTTATTTACTCTGGAAATATCCAGTCTCTCCATCTGAGTGGGGACAATGATTGTACAAGACACATTTCCCTTTAACAAAAAAAATGGGGTATCACCAGTTACTGAGTGAGGAGTTGTTCTGTAGCTCCAAAGCATGTTTCAATCTCTTGCCTCCAATTCAAATCTTTTCCAACCGCCAGTTGGACACATTCACACAGCACTCTGTTTAAATCATTCAAGTAATCAATTTTCTTGTGGATGATAAACTGCTGTTCTGAGATATCTGATCCCTTCCTTTTTGAGAATAGTATTGAATTCAAGAGACAAACTGGTCCATTGTCAGAAATTACAGCTTCATAGAAATTAACTACATTGACAGCTCTTGCTTACTTCATAAAAATATACTTCAGCCACTTAGAAAACCAGGCTAGCAATAGGATATTTCTGTTTTCATAGCAGAAATAGCCAAACGGACCACAAATGTCAATAGCAACCTTCTCCCTCACTTTTTTAAAAAAAATTCTGAAGCTACAATGGAAGTTTCGGAAATGATGTGAGATTTATCACTACAGGTATATGGCACACAGTTCCATGCACACTTCCCAGATCAAGCCTTTATTTTCCTAGCTGTCAATCTTCTGTGACCTTGATGTAATCAATCCAACAATCTTTGTCGCTAAACCACCCACCAATCTTGCATATCTTTTTGACCATTCACCAAAGCTTGCTCTGACAGAATAAATTCACTTTGCCTTTATCCTTCGGAACTGTTCCATATGGTTACCTAATTATCACCAATTGTCGTGCTTCATCCTCCAACAATGTATCTCTCCTTTCTTCCTCAAAAATTGTTCCTTTGCAAGATTCACTCTCATCGACTGCCATTTATTCATTATCTTCTTTGTATACACTGTTGCACAATGGCAGATGCGACAAACAACTCACATTAAAATGTTTGGTTCCTGGTATGTATATATTTTTTTTAACAACAAATTTTTACTGGGTTATTCGTTGGAAACACAGGCGACACCCCTACAATAACTTGTAGGAGAAAAAGGATTAACCTCACGAAAGTACCAGCATTTCTACCAATTTCCAACACCTGCCAAACATGCAGGTGATACAACTGAAACAAGCTGCAGACAGTACTCGATCTCGAGACAAGAAAACATGACCTATTGGCATAGGGATTCATTACCAGGCGGTGCGGGAAAGTCTGGTCAAGGAGCATTTGGGAATATGGGGCACCATTCAGATGTCTGTGGGTGGCAGGGGGGAAAGCTCGATTCCTCGATATGACGCCCATCGAGTCCAAATTTTCAGATGTTTTGCAGGGCATCCACGAGCTAGAAATACTGCTAGTTTGGCCCCCATACATCTATCAAGTTTGGTCTTCCATTTGCCCAGGGTCGGGGGAGATGTTGTTTTCCATAATTGTGCAATGTCCTGCTTGGCGATAGAGCCAAAAACAGTAAATGTTGCTTGTTCTTATTACCCCCAATGTCGTCTGTGCTGTGAAAGAAGAAGAGTCGCGGGTCGGCAGGAGCTCCCACGAAAGCACCTCATTGAGGCAAGACCGAATTCTACACCAAAAGGTTTGCAATGCCGTGCATCTCCAGACTGTGTCAAGAATGTCCCCTCCTCCCAGTCACACCGCAAACATGTAGGGGACTGGATAACTCCTATCCGCCAGAGTCTGGTCTGTGTATAGTAAGCCCGTTGCAGGTATTAAAATTATATCAGGCAGTATCGTGTGGAAACCGCTGCACCCCGCGGGCTAGCGATAGCTTCAGCCCAGTCGTCCTCCGTCAAGTCTGGAATGTTGGCCTGCCACTCCAGCCGTGTCTTGTCAAGTGTTGTCAGTGTGTGGGTCATCAGGGTCTGGTATATTTGCTTGATCTTGTGGAGGCCAAGGTCGCCCATTAGTATACGGCCTTCTAACAGGGTACATATATAATTCCTTTTACTCTATATCACTATTTGGGTATACTTGGCATATCTTTTGATAAACAGGCAGCAAAGAATGCAGAATGCTGCAGCTAGATGGGTTTCAAACCTCCCTAAAAGACAGTCTGTGCCAAAAGGCCTGACACTTTTGCATTGGTTATTGCTCAGGCAAATAATCAAATTTAACTCTTTAATGATTACTCACATAGCCTTGTAGAAAAAAGGCCCATTGTATATTCAGAAGAGAATAATAACATATATTCAGTTAAAAAAACTTTGGTCATCAAGTCAAAATCTCCTGTGTATCCCCAGGAAACACCAGGTGGGAGGTCTTTGGCCTTTTTGGCAGCTACTCTTTGGAGCTCCATGCCCGAGCAATTTTCGAGGTGTAGCTACGGAAACCTTTTTAAATCAAATTTAAAAATATGTTTATTTAGAGAAATGTAGAGATTGTTTTTGTAAGAGTGAAATTGTTAGTGTTTTAATTTAGCTGCTAGCCTTACTGCCAGGATGCTTCCTTTAGAAGCAGCAGTTCACGCTGTACAATTTTCTTTTCATTCATTCGTGCACCTTTGGTTGAGAATAACTCTATTTGTGGCCTATAGTCCATCTGCAAATCAAATAGAGTTCCCCACCAAATGTTGAAAAAGGTAGAGCTCCCCACCAGCAATACCATTGCTTCCATATGAGCTGTAGAATTTGTGCTTTCAGCACCTTTCAATGTTTGTAATGCAGAGGCTACCACTCTTTTACGTCCATCAAATAATCGCCCCAAGGCCGCAACCTCTTGCATAAGCAACTACAATGTTCTTGTCTTTGTGGTTTTAAGAAGACCTCTCTGACTATTGACTTCTTAATGTTGTCCAATGCATGTTGACAAACACTCCTCCTCTCATACTGTGCTCCTTTCTTAATCAAATCATGCAACACATGTTCCTTCTCTGAGAAATGTTCCACAAAATTGGAATAGATTTCCACAAACCCTAGAAAAGAACATACCTGCTCCTTATCCCTAGGCATAGGTACTTGCACTGTGACTTCTAATAGCTTCAATTTGAGTTTCACCTCCTCCCACGTTAGAGTATGCGCCAAATAATCCACCTCTTCAACACCAAGCATTCAAATTTCTATCCGTACAGTGAGCCCAGCTTGCTTCAACTTACCCAAAACTTTCCCTGCAATTGTATATCATGATACTTTCCAATAGCACCCCAAATGAGAATGTCATCCTGAAAAAAAAACAATACATCAGACAAATCCCGCAGTACACCTTGCATAATTCTTTGGAAAGCTGCTGACTCCTCGGCTAAACCAAACTGCTTTCACAAAAACTGGTAGGCTCAATCAGTTATAACAAAATTGGTCAAATGCTTAGATTCTGGATGAAGTCACACCTAATGGTAAGAACTAAAAAATGTAGGATAGCAAAACATCTGGCATCCCTAACATTTATGAGCATTGCGTTGATGTGAGGAAGGGGATGGTGGTCAATCCATATGCAGTCATTCAAGTCCCTAAGATCCACATACATGCATGTTTCCTTTGGCTTTTCTAGCAAAAACATTTGGGCTAAGCCATTCAGAATATTCTGTGCGTTCTATGACCTAGCATTCACACAACTGGTTCAGATCATCCTTCAATTGACCCCAAAAGGCTAACTGAACACTCCTCACCTTGTATACCTTTGGGACAAAACCTTTTTTTTAGGATTTTGCAGTGAACAAACTTTTCCAGACATTACATTTGCCATTGTCAAGGGTAAAGTTCCAACCTTTCTCTATATGGAAAAAGATTGGAGAATGTTAGGTTAAAATTGTTAAAACATGCAAATTAGTAGATTTTCACAAAACAACATTCCAACCCTGGAACTATTGCTTATCATTCCCTTCAGCCCCAGTATGTAGATCTTCAGAACCATGGCAACATAAGGGAATGGCTAGTATTCAAACCCTACTAATCAGAGAGGCTATATCAGAGCTCTTATATAATGAGATTGCTGCCATTATTTGTCGCTGCATTACATGACACAAAAGGGATAAGTGGATTTTGTTACAGGTCAAGTACATTTATGATGCATCCTGACCCATGGACAAGTTGATATTTTAATAAATTCCACACTCATGATAGAGTGGAGTGGAGTGGTATGTCATAGAGTACAGTGGAGTGGTGTGCCATAGAGTGGCATGTCGTAGAGTGTCTCAGAGTAGAGGGGTGTAGAGTGGAATGGCGTACAGAATACTGGGATGTCATAGAGTGAACTGGCATGAAGTTGCATAGAGCAGAGTGGTGTGTCATACAGCGGAGCACAGTGCTGTTGAGTGGAGTGGTGTAGAGTGTAGGGGTATACAGTGGAGTAGAGTGTTGTAGAATGCAGTGTTGTAAGGTATAGTGGCATGTTCTACAGTAGAGTGGAGTGGCGTATCAGAGTGGCAAGCTGATCAGTGTCGTATTGTGGAGTAGGTTGGCATATAGTGAAGGGTCATAGGGTCCAGGAGAGGGTTGTAGAGTGGAGTGGCATCTTGAGAAGAGGGAAGTGGCGTGTCCTAGAGTGGCATATTGTACACTGTTAATGTGACGTAGCATGTAGTAGACTAGTGTACTATAGCTAAGGCTTCCAGTTTTCAGTTTTTACTGATTTTACAGATACATGCAGACAGAAACCACATCTATTTCCTGTCATTGTTTATTTTTAAAGGTAGAAAAATACAGAAAATTGTGCTACTTGAAGTGACTCTCCTGTTAGTCCTTTGTGAATTTTAGACCAACTGCTAAGCAGATAGACACCATGGGGACTTAAAAACAAGATGAGACTTTCTTAAATACAGGCATTTAACATATATTTGTATATAATGCTAATATTTACCTGGTTGTGTAGGGTTTTGTTACATTTGGCTTCTCAATTTGCTAAAATACAACAGGCATCAAAGTTTGAGTGCATTTTTATCACTTTGCTAAATTTGGAAATATACAATTTTACGGCTCCATTTATTCTCAAAATATAAAATAAATATGGGTAAATACTCAAAAATGGCCCCTAAAAAAATATGGGTAAATACAGACCGAAACGGTAAGAAAATAAATACCATAACACCAGAAGCCCTAGCCCTAGAGTACAGTGGAGTGAAGTAGCATGTAGTGACATAGAAAGGGTTGCGTAGAGTGTCATACAGTGTTGTAGAGTGGATTAGGATAGAGTGGCATAGAGTAGACTGGAGTGCTGTACAGTGGAGTGGCGTGGAGTAGAGTAGAGGGGCATACAGTGGAGTGACATCTTGTAGAGTACCACAGTGGCGGCTCCTCCGCTAAAGCGGAGGAGCGTCGCCCTACTGCTCAAAAGGAAATATAAAATGATAGCATAACGCTTATTTTTCCTATTGAAGTCGGTGGTGGGCGGAGCTGGGCAGAACAGAGGGAGGAGTGGTGACTCTTTGACCAGCCCTATGAAACTGACCTAAAAAGTTAACAATGTTTTGTCTATGCCCATAGAGGACATAGTGGATTGTTGTTGGATCATTGTGAAAACATACTTCAAATCAGATATTATATATTTTCAAGAGTCCAATACGACAAATTCTCAACAGCAATACTTTTCTTGAAACTTTCCTGATGAAGACAATCAATGAAATAGATAAAAAACATGCTCGGCCGCTAGAGTCTCTTATGACAGAAATCATGCTGCCTGCAGTTTCATTATCATGTGACAGCATATAAAACCAAATTGGACAAAGAAATTTAGTATATCAACAATTCAAAAGAATTTAATGAATCAATATGTTCTCTTGCTTTGAAGAAGTTCCGTAGTCAGGAGGAATAAAACACGTTGGATGTTTTATTGTATCATTAATCAAGAATAAAGAAAGAATACTGGAATTACCTGGTTGAGATTTTCTTGTTAACAGTTCTTATCAAAGAGGGTGCTCTTCCCAATCGTGCATCTGGGCTGTATCTGCAAAGGATTGCAGTGGTACTCTCGGTAGCTGGGTACTGGGCTAGTGAGTGCCTCATGTGAGAAGCAACAAAATGGCGTGGTGGTTTTCCCCATATCTTTTATTTTTGGCCACAGCTGTCCATAGTGTGCACTCAACATGCTTGATCACACATATTACTGTTTTTGTAGACTGGGACTAGGATTCAGAATGCCTCGAACATGAAGCAGTATTCAATATCTTACTAATTATAGGGCCCCATAATTCAGTGTTATATTTGTTTAAATCTAACGGCACTCATCCAGTTTTGGTGCCTTATCACAAAGACTAAATCACTGGGGATTCTACCACATCTTTGAGCAAACACAAGCAGAGTGATGGGTAAACAATCAAAGGATATAGTGCAAGATGTATGCAAATCGAAAACACGTTTTGATACTGAATAAATATACTAAATTGAGTTGCCCAATCCTGTGGAAAATGAGGATTCAAGCATGGTCTTGTTCACACCTCTCTGGAAAAATGAATTAATAACTCTCCAAAAAGCTACAAGGTCATTCAAATAACACACAGCCTAAAGTTTATCCCACCTCCCTGTGTAGGTTTATCTTGTTTTCTTGTCTTGATACCAAGTTTATAGGGCTGCTTGCGTTCTGTAACTTTTGTTTTATCACACAGGATTTTTTTTAACTCTCAGTGTAATTTTTGGAGTGCACAGGTACAAGAAGCATCTAACCATTTTGTACAGTTATTAAAATTACTTTTGGGGTTAGCAGTCCATTACTTTTTGACAGAAGCTGCAACAATACCAAAAGAAGTTAGTTTCAAAGTAAGATTCCTGCCTGTGTTCAGGCAACTAAATATATCTATATCACAGCTTGAGAGTAACTCATTCTACATAGAGTTAGGGTAATCTTGATCTAATTTCTGCTTCACCCATGGATAATGAGGGGTGTAATTATTTTCCCATTTAACCGCTTCGACGCGGCTGGAATTCCCTTGCGGTGCAGAAGAATTCCACGGGTGCGCAGAACAGATTGCCCCCGACCGTCCTCTACACACGCCCACCGTGACGACGGACACCCGGGGGCCGTCAGATGCATGGAAGAGGTTAAGGCAGGAAAAACGGACAGTTATGTTCCCTCAAAGCATTGACAGATGAAGTAAAATTGTTTACAATATTGCTTAGCACGACAAACAGCAGTGGTGGCTATACACCAACACATGAGGGAATGTACTCCTGAACAGGAGCGGGAATTACCTAAAATTATCAACAAGACCTATGCTTCGCTGGGTAGAGGTAATTTGGAAGCTAGACCTGTGAAACCACAATTAATGGGTAATCCTGAAAAGGACAACTCCAAGCAAGCGCCTGATTCTTTTAAAAAGAAATGGGACAATGAACATTAAAAAAACAACAGAATGCATCAAAATCATGGGTGGGTCGCCTCAACAGGAACCTTCTGATAGGAAATATAACCTTAAAAACTGTGACAATTTTAAGAAACCTGACAGGTATTAGAATACTGATACACATTCTGTTGTTTCTTTCAGGGTTCATCTAAAAACTCTGAGAGGTGAAGGACGCTTAGTAGGCAGATCAGAAGAGCGAGTCAAGCCAAGACAAACACATCGCATTTCAGACTACATTATCAACCAAGAAGATAAACCCAAATCTAAACCGCAGTTTAAAAAGAAAACGTTAGCTGGCCTTAAAATAAGAAATGCCCAGGCTACTAAGGACTTAACTTCTGAATGGGTAATGGGCTCTGACAATGCTTGACAGCGTAACAGAAGTAACAATAGCTTGCCAGAACCTTATGGAATTTCAGGTGAGAGCAGCGTTGGATGAACATATTACGGTGGAAACACCAGATACAAAGGTAAGCGTTCCACATCAGTTACATGAAATAGCAATCCAAATGGAGGGAGACATACCAAGAAAAGTGAATGGTCTCTTTTGGGAGAACCTGACTTCTGGATATGATATTATATTGGCTGAAAAAGACTAGCCACGTGAATTTGTTATGGACTGCCCAAAAGAAAAAACTGTAATTTTACCCGCTTTTTCCGACCTCGTTCCAGAAACACTAAAACATTTATATGCACAGGAGTGGGCGGTAGCACTAGCTCCTGCATTATGCCGATATGTAGGGTGGGATGCTGAGTCACCTCACCATGAAATTCCAGTAAAAACGACTCCAACTCCACAGAGGAAGAACCCAATAAAATATGACGTGAAAAAACAGGTCAGGTAGATCTTAGATCAATTTGAATACAAAGGTCTTATCGAGAATTGCAATTCCACCATGAATAATCCTTTGCTTCCTGTAACAAAACCCGATAATTCATACCGTCTAGTTTTAAACTACAGGCATTTGAACACGTGCGAAAACAATTACAGTACAAAATGCACACAGTGCCGCATCAATGAATAACATTGTGCAAAAGAAATACAAAACAACACTAGATATCTCAAATGTATTTTTTTGCCAAAATATAGCACCTGAAAGCAGATCTCTGACAGTATTTTTGTCCGTTATCTCTAAATGCCAATTCTGTAGATTGCCCCGAGGGTATAAGAATAGCCCCCGGTTATTCTCTGCAAGAGTATCAGTTACTTTCAAATTTTTATAAGGAGGATTTGTCCTATGTAGAGGATATTTATCTGACGGACGATTTACTATTGGATCATTTGGGTTCGCACTGAGGGCTACAAATTTAATTTTTACAAATCAAAAATTGACCACAAAAATGTATTGTGTTCTCAAGTGAAGAGAAAAACCTAGCAGCTATTTTTTTTTAAATGTGCGCTGCTCCAACCTCCAAAGATTCTAAAAATCTACAGTCCATTTTAGGATTCCTAAATTTTGGCAGAACATACATTTTGGATTAAGCAGAAATGGTAAAACCTGTCTATGACTTAATAAGACTTGATTTTTCAGTTTGACCCAGGAAACACAGAAGTTCTCCGTTCCTTACAAGCTGACATGATAACTTCTAAGCACGCACACACACATGTAAACACCAGAAATTTGGTGATCCGTGTAGTCGCGGGTCAATCAGGATACACCTACCCCACCTTCAATGAAGGTGAAACTGTACCCATTGCATACAAATCCCATTTATATACAAATGCTGAAATGCGGTTTGCTTCAACAGAAAAAATACTGACAGCAGTACTGGCTGCTGTAGTGAGTGAAAGTGCACTGACTCATGAAAAACGCATAATTGTTGTGACTCCAGTACCAACCTTAGAGGCTGTTACAAAAGCAAGTGTTTCAATCGCGAAAGCACTGCATCTGCAATGGATACAATGGGATACTTCTCTCACTGCAACAGATGTGGACTACACATTTGATTCTACATTAAAAACACAAGCATTGAGGGAGGAGCTTCGCGCGCGACCAAGATGGCCGTGTGAGCTCCGGGCTCCCGAGACCCCCGCCTTCACTGGTAATATCCTGACTATAATCCTGTCCAGGTGAATCGGAATTGAGTGGCAGAAAGGAGGCGGCATCAAATGAGAGATTCCGCGACCGGCTCCGACATTGGACTGAAAAGTTGTGGAGTCGGCAAGTTTGGGGCCTACGACCGGAAGGCGACCGGGTTCTTGGGTGTGATCCAACCCCGACCCGAGTTGAACAACAGCGGGTTTGGACACTGGAAGTGGCCGATCCGACCCCCATATTGGTTGCCTGTCGCGGCCGCTTTAGTAGGGGTGACCCCCTCGGCCCCCCCCGCACCTGCACACCAGTCGACAGTGGACGAGTGCGACGGCATTAGATGTGGAAGTACCAGAATAGATTACGATCGAACGAATAGAGATCAGAGAGACGAAGTCCCCTGGGAGCTGGCCGAGGTGATGAGGGACGTTTGTGACTTTGGAGAACAGGCGGCCCTGCTCCGGAAGTTGCAATGGCGACCAGGCCTGAGGCGGAGAAGTCCCAGGCTAAATCTACCAGAGGAGTCCGCCATGTGCAGTCCAATAAATTGGATCGGTATATGATGCCTAAGGGCTCACCCGTTGGGTCTGGTCGGGTGCAAGATGGTGGAGCGGATGCTTCTGGTTCCAATACTGAACTCACACTACACGATGTGATGGCGGCCATCGATGGTGTTAAAACATCTCTGGGCCAAAAAATTTAATCGCTGGACCATAAGTTGGATACGGTGACCATTGAGGTCAATCTGATCCGGACCGACCTCACTAAAACGAGTGAAAAGGCGAAGTCCCTGGATATTAAGACGGCAAGCCTGACCGATGATATGACGGAACTTCAGCAGGAGGTGTGGAGCTTGAAGGCAGCTGGAGAGGTGGCAAGTCGCCAGTTGGATGAGTTCAAAGGGAGGGCCTGGAGGAACAATGTGCGTCTTACGGGGGTCCCGGAAAAAACAGAGGGACGGGCCCCCGACCTGTTCGTTGAGGACATTATTTTGAATCACCTGCAACCTAAAGGCCTAAGTACTTTTTTTACCATTGAGAGGGCGCACAGAGTGCCTGACGGACAGCCGCGCCCGGGCGTCCCTCCTCAACCGATGATTGTAAGGATCCTCAACTTTAGGGACAGGGATGTGATCTTGCAGGCCTCCAGGTCAAAGGGGCCTTTGAAGTTTGAAAATTCGACTCTTAACTTCTATCCGGACTTCACCCAGAAAGTACAGAGACAGCGGCAAAGCTGTCTTGGAGTTAAGCAGCGGCTTCGGGACAAAGGATACAAGTATGCTATGATGTTCCCTGTTATGCTCTGAGTTGAGGCCCATGGAAAAGTATGATTTTTTTGACAATCCTGAGGTGGCATCGGGCTGGGTTGATGGTCTTCAGACACAGACAGAGCCGCGGGGGTGCAGTGGTGAGGAAGAAGTAGAAGCACAAGATCAGGGATCTCATGAACGGCACTATGCTGTCATATGGTTACTGCGTTTCTATATATTGTGTTAAGTTAGCATGAGTTTATTAAATGTTTAAACAACATATTTTCCTTCGGCTTCAGTTTGCACACGACACCTAATTGTTATTGTAGCTTTCAACCAAGACGAAAGATGTGATTTATTTGAGAATAATATGTTATTGCTCTGATATCAGTCGTGCTTGGTACAACTGTCTGCACACTGAGAACTGCACCCTCTAAGAATAACCTAACACAAGGTTGCTGAAAGCCTGATCCTCGCACCACATTAGACATAACACAAATAATGTTGCTGCCAACATTGGGCTCTACGCGGGTTTAAGATAGAGTTACAGGGAATGAATCAACACACTTGAGGCTTCGCATGCAGAGAGCTGGTAGCTGTTGATGTGATCTGCTCCTACTGACCATTAGAGGTATGGGCCCGCCCTGCTAAAAACCCAAATGAGATCTTAGATATAATATAATATGCTAAATAGGGTGCGCGAAATATAGGTGATACAAACTTTATATAGATTTTGCATTATAATATGCTATCACCATTCGCTTACTATGGATTAGTGACTATGCTGTTAACTCTAGTTTTTATAATATGTATGTTGATATTATATAAGATACTGCGTTTGAGAACATTGCATTGAGAAATAAATATTTCAAACTTGCACGTGTGTTCTTTGACTCCCAGTTTTTGTTTGAAATGATTATATAACGAAAGAGTGTTCATGTGTTCCACGATACCTGAGGCACCCTAAGTTCATGTTCTGGATTGTCTAAGTCATTGGGAGTTTGTTATGACCAATGAGACACTGTAGCTAGCTAGGTAAGGGGATTTCTGATACTAAGGTGCGTTTTGGGTCACCCTAACTCACCCAGGTTCTAGATCTCTGTGCACAGTTCTGTGGGAGAACGGAAATCCTGCTACATGGCGCCCATACGTTGTTGGCCTTATATCATGACACTCGAGTAGTATATCATTCAAACCTGAACCTCTTCATTCCCGTTTCTGGAAAACGGTGGTGTCGGAAAAACCTACCTATTTTTAAAATAGGTCTTTTCAAGCTTGGATTTATCTAAAACAGTTTCTTTGAATTACTACCCAGTTGTGCTACAAAGTAATCTTTGTTTTTTCAACTTCCTGTGCTATCATGGCACAAGCCGTGGACATCCCGCAGCATAGTCGCATTGCGGTGCGTGACCACTTGCGGGCTTATAATGTCCCTGTGGAAGGCTTGGCTGTTGTTCTGGTGGTGAGTGCGGAACATGCTTACCCGTACGAACTATTTTATTCGTGGGTGACATTTCCGGCGGTGAACGCTAATTCTGGTGTTTTCCATTCCTACACTGCTACGGCTGTACCGGCTGCGTATGCTCCGTACAGAGCACTGGAGGTTCCTATTGATGCTTGGCAGCATGGAGTTTGGTTTGGTGGCGCCCTACCACACGCTTTAACCGCTCCGAGGTTGGGTCCTTTGTCCATTCCGGGCACACCTTGGCCCGCTTTGGCTGGATTCACTCCTCACCCTAATCGCGCCACTTGTGGCGTGGCTGATCTGCGGCAACTTCATGAAGTCGCAGTGTCTGTGATTAGAGAGCTTGTTCATTACACTAGCCGTAATGTTCAGGATGCGGCCCCTAGGGGTGCGCAGCTTCGTGCAGAACAGGCTGGTTTGAAGATCAATCCTGTCATGGTGAATTCCGTGATGGGCAAAAAGCCTCTGGACAAGGATGATTTTCCGTTCTGGCTTGCAGAGAAATTCGGCCAGCTGGAAGCTGTGTTTCCTAATACGAATCCTGGTGACAAACACCGGATTCTTACGCTTAGTTTACCGAAAGATTTGGCCCCTGAACTTGTTGACTGTGAGACCTGGGGTAAGACTTTTGCAGCGGTCTATTCGAGGTGCTATGGCACCCCGTCTGTGACCAATCTGGGTGCGGTCCTTAAACGTGTTCAAGATGAACACGGACCGGAGTCTGCGGTTGAGTTGGGTATGCGCCTGTGTGGCACCTTTGATGTAGTTTGCGATCTGATCCTTGCGAATGTCAAGGGGGATGCAGTGAACTTTCAGGTTGCTAACGCTTTAGCGTTAATTCCCGAGGCCGAGAAACCCCGTCAGTTGGCAAGGATAATTGTGGCGGCTTATAAAATGGTTGGCCGCAATGCGAAGGGACTTAAAGCTTTTACTGATAAAGAGAAAAAGCAGCCACAGGGTCAGTCTTCGGAAACTAGTGGTCAACAAAAGTCCAAGAAACAAAATTGGCCAAAAAACAGACTCATGGTAAGCAACAACAACAACAAACACAGGTTTCTGCTCCTGCATCTCCGTTGCCTGCGCAGTCAGATCGGGTTTATGATTTGCGCGATCGCGTGATGATTAAGTCACCTGAAAGGTTTCAGGCTTCTGACCAATTCTCTCCTCGTTCCTTTCAGGACTCATCGGCTCCGTCAACCGGTGGTGGAGGGGGCGGCAGGGGCCGGGGTGGCCAGCAAGGACGTGGTCAGCCCCGCCCGCGTAACAGTGGAGATCAGCAGGAAGGCGCTATGCCCAAGAGACCACAGTTTGCCACGAAGAAAGTCGCCGCCCTGACAGCGCATCGATATGCCCCAGATAGTGAGAACGCGGCTTCGGAATCTGACGTGGGCTCTGACCTTGCTGGTCAGCGCGGCAGAGATTACCATAGTGAGAGAGGCCCTCCGTCCACTGTTGAAGGTGACAGCGACTGACACTTATGTTGTAATTGAAACTGCTGACACGCATGTTGCTCCCCCTGAACGACTTTTTGAAATTGTCCTGTTAATAGAAGGTGACATGCAGCGAACTGTAAAAGGGGTATTTTGGGAAAATCTTTCGTCTACGTATGACATTTTGCTTTCGGAGGCTGACTGGCCCCCACCTTTTGTTCTCGCAGCTCCGCGAGGGGAGGAGGTGATCCTCCCCAGTTTCGCGCACACTGTATCGAGAGTGTAGGCGCTGCATTTTGCAGAAGAGAGGGCTCTGGCGCTTGCGCCGGCTGTGTACCGCAACCAGTGTGGCTGGGATAAATTGTCTCCAAGCCACGAGATTCCGTTACGGTCTCAGCCGCAGCCGCAGCCTCAATATCCCATACGACGTGAAGCCAAAGCTTCAGTCGCGGCTATCCTTGAACAATTGGAATATCAAGGTGTAATTGAACGTGTGTGTCACCGATGAATAACCCCCTTTTTACTGTAAACAAGCCGGACGGCTCATATCGTTTGGTTTTGGATTATAGGCATTTAAACTCGCATTGCCGTAACTGCGCAGTACAGAATACTCATGGCTCTGCTTTAGTGAATAGTCTTGAGCGTAAACGGTTCAAAACCACGCTTGACATTTCCAATGGTTTTTATGCCCATAGATTAGACGGTCTAAGTTCCCAATGGACCAGCTTCACATGCGGCGGTGTGCAAAAAATGTTTCGACGTCTCCCAATGGGCTATAAGAATAGTCCTGGAGTATTCTCCGCCCGCATAGTCTCCCTTTTGGAGGGCTTCAACCCAGTTGCTTGTTCGTATATGGATGACATTTATCTCACAGACGACGATCTTTGGGAGCATCTGTGTCGAGTGAATAGCATAATTTGTAACTTTGCAGACATTGGTTACAAGTTTAACTTTGCAAAATCGCATATTGCAGAGTACACGGTGTTGTTTCTCGGCTACGAGCTTAACAACGAGGGAAAGGGGTTGGCACCTCACTTCCTGGAGAAATGCGCACAGTTGCGCTCTCCGACAACACTGAAAAAATTACAATCTTTACTGGGCTTTTTGAATTTCGGGAGGACTTACATTCCGGAATATGCCCAGCGTATCAAGCCTTTGTATGCTTTGATACAACCATCTTTTTCCAAATCATGCTGGCTGCCTGAGCATTCAGCCATTCTGCAGTCTTTGCAGGCTAATTTGCTCGCTTCTGAATATTTACAGACTCGTGATAACCAGACCAACCTGGTGATAAGAATTATCCCTGGGGCGGTGGGTTTCACGTACCTGACTTTTAATGAAGGAGATACAGTACCTATTGCTTACAAGTCACACTTGTACACTTCGGCTGAACTGCGTTTTTCCACTGTGGAGAAAGTTTTAACGGCTGTGCAGATGGCAATTCTTAAAGAACGTGCATTTCACAAGGAAAACGCATGTTGGTTGTTACCACATGTCCTGCCTTGGAGGCAGTTACGAAAGCCAGTGTACCAAATTCCAAAGCTTTGCACCCTAGGTGGATTCAATGGGCTGCATCCTTGTCATCCCAGGATGTCACGTTTATTTTTGACGCCACTTTACGGTCGCAGGAGTTCTTACAGTATGAATTTGTTCATCCTGCTCCTTTAGCGATGCGGCCGTTGGAGGATTTCCATTGCATCATTTACACTGATGGTTCGGCGCAGGTTGCGCATGGCTCTAAACATGCCTACGTTTCCGCATGCACCATTGTGGTCGGTGCCATGGTGAACGATGAGTTCAAGTCCAGTGTCGTGCACACGCAGACGCTTGGGGACTGCACCGCACAATTAGCAGAGCTTCGCGCTTTGATGCTTGCGTTGGAGTACGCAGATCCTAGTGTGACGACTTTAATCGTAAGTGACTCTTACTACTGTGTCCAGTCTTACAATGAAAACTTGTTCTTTTGGATTCAGAATGAAATTCGTGATTACAAAGGTAGCTCAATAAAAGATAAAATGATCTGGGTCCGAGTGGCGGAACTTAAGGAGAAGTTGCCACTCGTGTTTGTGATTCATACTCTCGGCCATCAGCGCATGGGGGTCCACGCTGTTGGTAATTCGCTTGCTGATGAAGCAGCGAAGTCAGCGGTATCGAAATACTTAGTTGCAGCAGTCACGAGGTCCAAAAGCAAAATAGATGAGGACATCTTGGCAGCTGTTGCTGCGACAGAGAAGGGAGGTAAATATCCTGCGGGGTTCCCTTCTAAATACACATACCACTTAAGTCCCGATAAGGTTCCTTATGTGAAACTTCCTGATGTTGGCGAACGTCTAGTTCCCAACTTGGATCGCAGGGCTGTTTTGATTACAGCGGCTCATGAAGGTGTGGCGTCTGCGCATGCGGGCGTCTCAGCCACTGTAACTCAGCTACAACAAAGGTTCTGGTGGCAGGGACTGTACAAACAGATGCGCGATTATGTCCTTCAATGTGACATTTGCCAGCAGATTAAACCTTCAACTGCTGCACGTCCGCCTCAGACACAGTTGTACATCTCTAATAAACCGCTTGGATGCGTTTATTTGGATCACTGCGGTCCATTTTCTTCTGATACTGCATACAAGTACATCTTAGTAGCAGTTGATTCATGCACACGCTTTGTGTGGGTATGGCCACATCGAAGCGCTGATTCACAAACTGTCATCAAGGATTTGCGAGTCTTTATAGGGATTTTTGCCTGTGGTACCTTCCATTCGGATCAGGGTCCGGCTTTCACCTCTAAGGCGTATAAGGATGCTATGGTTTCGTTGGGGGTCCAAGTCAAATTTTCGAGTCCGTACAGACCCGAGGGTAACAGTGTAGTGGAACGAATGAACCGTGACTTAAAGCAATCTTTGACAGCTCGAGTTATAGGCACTGGCAGAAACTGGTTAGCCCACCTCAATGGCGTGCAGCGTGCGCTTAATAATCTCCCTAGAAGGTCTCTGGGTGGGCGGACCCCGTACGAAATGCTCTTTGGTATCAAGATGTACGTCCCTGACCTCGACGGTCTAGACTGCAAGGCCCAGGCCACGGCCTTTGACGTAGATGAACATTGCAATGTTTTACAGGATCTACAAAAGACCAGAGACAGTCTAGCAAAGGAACATTTGCCCTCCACA
Organism: Lissotriton vulgaris; assembly: GCF_964263255.1. NCBI lineage: Eukaryota > Metazoa > Chordata > Amphibia > Caudata > Salamandridae > Lissotriton > Lissotriton vulgaris. Next base: position 467,846,794 of record NC_141698.1, read on the forward strand.
TCGGATGATGCGTTGCAGATCCCGGTAGTTGGCTGGCTACCCCAAGTTGGAGAACTGGTTCGAGAGAAGATCGATAACAAGAAAGAGTTTGGTCCCTCATATCGTGCACCGGTTCGAGTTCTTGGAGTGAAGGGCACAAGAACAGTCATTTTACCACCACTTCCAGGTCGTAAGGAAAACAGATTTATTTCTATTGACAATGTCAAGACACACAGGGTGGCCGATTCTTCATAGCATGACACCGGCTGTTTCCTGTCCTACCATGGTGAGGCATTTTGTGCTGGCAATAACTTCTGGTGCAGAACAGGAGGTGTCCCTCGAGATGCCTGCCATATCCAGTCATTTATTAAATACTATTCCTGTTACTAACATTGATGAGCTGAACTACACCTATCCTGCTGACTTATCTATGCCAGATTTGCAGACTCGTTTGGCCGACCAGTCCAGATTTTCTTTTGACTCTGTTTCGGAACTTTCAAAGAAACCCTCAACTATTGCAAAATATGCAACCTTATTTAAAAAACATTTTTTGATTCCCCCTTGGACATACATTTGGTTGATTCTATTTTCATTTTACCTTTTTATGTCAATTGGTTTTGTGTTTTATTTTTTCCGCCTGATCGATGGTCACTACGTTAAAGAAAGAACAGGAATTCGGTACCTTAATGGAACATTGGCCCCTCTTTCCTCTTCACATTCAGCACACAGACTGAAACGAAACTGGAATACAGTCAACATTACTGCGTGGCCTGTCCTTGATGGGATTGTGTGGGATGCGGTTAGATTTCAAATACATGGGCCTACTGAAGTGATTAATGTTCTGAATGTGCTTAGAGTAAACATGGGGGATGTGATTAAACAAAATATACGTTCTGATGATTGGGATATTCAGGCCGTAGAAGCATTGTTCTCTGATGTAAAGTACTATGCTGCCTTCGATGCTGAGGATCTGTATTTAGATTCTATTAATTATGGTGATTTGTTTTGTTTTCAACATTATGGTAATAATTTTTTGCATAAGACAAATTCCAGGAGGGTTGCTGTAAATTATACACAGTGGGAACATTGCCCTGCTCCATTAGGAGGCAGCTCCAATACGTTTCTGAAAAAATACACTTATTTCACAGATTTTAATCAATCAAATCCTGAGTCATTTTATTTCAAAATGACACAAAAATCCATGTCCAAAGTTAGACTTACCGATACAAAATTGCTGTATTCGAAGTCCTTTCTAGACAGATTAGCTGTAGATGGCTACGAGTTTTGGAAAGGAACAATTGACCTTAAATCGGTTTGGGGTACCAAAGACTGGCAGGTACAAGGCACTGAGGCTTTGCACCGTGCATGTCTCATCCCGAATCACATGTTGTTTCTAAATTCATCCATTTTCCAAACAACATGCTTTGGATTGGCTACTTCTAAAAAATTAAATACACCAATCATCCCTGATTTAGAGGAATATTCAGGTTGGGGTAATTATACTGAATTGTCCATTCATGAGTTGCAAGCTCTTTTGTACAATTCATCCTTTAACGCTTCCAGTTTGGATTCCAAGGGTTGGTTGATGTGGCATAGGAGTGCTGATTCTTGCCAACGTCGTTTTCTGGGTTTGGCTGAAGGGTTCACAGAAGACAGACCTGATCCCCGTTTTGAAGAAGATTATACTGTCACAACTTATTCCGTGGGGAAGCTGTGTCAGAATTGGTTACAACATTCCACGTTAGCTGCAGTTAAACTACATCTGTCTCAATTAACTGAAAATGTGGATTTGATCGATTTTATAAAAGGCCCGGCTAAAGGTAGATCTAAACGATGGATTTATGCAATTTACAATGAAATTTGGAAAGTTTCTCAGACTGAGGCCGCTAAGCGCCTAAGGGCAATTGATCAAGCAAATTTAGAAAAAGTTCTTGCAGTTGTCGATAACAGTATTAACACGCTTTCTTCCCGAATTTACACGTTGAACAATATTGTGTCTTCTGTGGTTGACAAAGTACATGATGAAGTGTCCGTATTGTATCATGGTCAAAATCAATTGCGTTCTGTAATGCAGTTTGCTTGGACACTACAGACTCTGAAGGCTGGTCGAGTGCCTTGGAGTTATATGAACGTCTCATCACTATTTGCCCCATTTAATTTGACTGACAAACAGAGCATGCTTTCCATGCGAGATGCATCATTTTCTATGTTACACATTGAAAAATTAGAATCCTTGCCCTTTTCTGTGGCTGAGGTAACTGCTGCTACATGGCTTATCCATGGTATTATTACCTTACCTTTTGCTCTGTATAAATTTACTAATTGTATGAGATATATTGCTATAGGGCGATATGAACCATTAGGCAGTGCTTTCCTCCATGAGACATGGTCTTTACCATACACCTACAGATGTCTAAAGGAGGGGAATGAAGTGAATCTGAATGGTGAAGAATGTACACAGTCGCCTGACCGCTCACTAATATGCAGACACATCCAGTTGCATGGTTCTTGTAATCAGGACAAGCCTAATTTAGCCTGTGTTTTAAAAGACACACCGGTTCCTGCAATAGTTCCCACCTTCACTTTATTGTCTAACGGTAGTTATTTACTTTTGAATAATGAAATGTGTTGTGGGTTAATGGTCGGTATCGCCTATGTGGTTACTGTATCAGAACGTGTGGTGTGTTGCAAGAACGTGTTATATCCACCCACGCATGGGAATTCAGATGTTTCCATTTGGCCACGAATACCAACTTTGAGAGCAGAGTTCAACGGTTTGAGCCGCATAAGGGCTCTTTTGTCTCAGAAAGAAGTGGCCCTGAGCTCGGCCCGTGATACTTATGTCCTTCACGTAGCTAACACACGCACAGAGGTGCAGGCACTTTTAAATACTGACTTGCCGTTTCATTTCTGCGAGCTGGTTCATCAGATCTTTAATGCCTCCTCCACGTCTGGAATCGCAATTTTTTTTAAAGTGGTTAGCAGTGGTCTCGTGACTACGTTTGAAAAAGTATTTGGTATTATCCCTGCGTTTTTTCATTCTATATTCGCAAGTTTGTTTGGCGGATTCCCTGTTTTGCTGGCTTTGGCTGCAGGCGTTTTGGTGATATTTTGCTTTATAAAACATGGATGCCCATCCTGCACAAGGAGCCGCTCAGCCCCTTCTAACACTGTTTCGCAACCGGATGCTTGAATACTATGGCACCTTACCGCTTGCGACTTTGAGCACGGCTTTTGGATTGTCGTTTCGATTTTCCTATTTCACATGTGTCCAGCCTGTGTTTCATTGCCTGAGCTGTGATTTCGACTGGGCCATTGATTTGTGTCTCTGCTTGACGACTTCTCCTGACGTCGATTTTGATCAGCTGATGAGCCCCGTAGTTGCTCACGAGTTGGTTTGTTCTGGCGAAAGGGTTATGGCCGTGGCAGTGATGCATGGACTAATGGGTCAGTGGGACGTACCCGCAGCGGCGCATGACTTTCTGGCACATAGCGTTCTCGAGAACCCACTGAGTTGTCCTCTGATGTTGCTAGAGGATTTGGTGCTGGAGGAGCACGTTTGTTCTTTCCCATTGCTTAATTGGATGGCTGAACTGTTTTCGGATGATGACAGTGATTTCATGTTGGAAGCTGTAGCTACCTATTTTGCATATTCAATCGACCCATGAGTGACTTTGAAGACTTACGTTATTATGGCACGTGACTTTTTAGTAATTCTGAATGGTGCCTTTTTTATTACGAACATTCGACTTTCATATGTTTTTGTCCTATGAACTCGTAGTTGGCCTTAAGTTTGAATTTTTATATTTTTGTGTGGCCACTATAGGCATTCATACATATTTCTGTTATTAAAAACTTATATACATTTACATACATTTAGCTTGGCTCAATATTGTTGAACTCTGCTTTCATGTTTTGCCTCTCATAAAGTATTGGCTTATATTTTCTCCCTTTTTTAACCGTCCTCGGATCATTGGGGGGGTGTCATATGGTTACTGCGTTTCTATATATTGTGTTAAGTTAGCATGAGTTTATTAAATGTTTAAACAACATATTTTCCTTCGGCTTCAGTTTGCACACAACACCTAATTGTTATTGTAGCTTTCAACCTAGACGAAAGATGTGATTTATTTGAGAATAATATGTTATTGCTCTGATATCAGTCGTGCTTGGTACAACTGTCTGCACACTGAGAACTGCACCCTCTAAGAATAACCTAACACAAGGTTGCTGAAAGCCTGATCCTCGCACCACATTAGACACAACACAAATAATGTTGCTGCCAACATTGGGCTCTACACGGGTTTAAGATAGAGTTACAGGGAATGAATCAACACACTTGAGGCTTCGCATGCAGAGAGCTGGTAGCTGTTGATGTGATCTGCTCCTACTGACCATTAGAGGTATGGGCCCGCCCTGCTAAAAACCCAAATGAGACCTTCTTAGATATAATATAATATGCTAAATAGGGTGCGCGAAATATAGGTGATACAAACTTTATATAGATTTTGCATTATAATATGCTATCACCATTCGCTTACTATGGATTAGTGACTATGATGTTAACTCTAGTTTTTATAATATGTATGTTGATATTATATAAGATACTGCGTTTGAGAACATTGCATTGAGAAATAAATATTTCAAAGTTGCACGTGTGTTCTTTGACTCCCAGTTTTTGTTTGAAATGATTATATAACGAAAGAGTGTTCATGTGTTCCACGATACCTGAGGTACCCTAAGTTCATGTTCTGGATTGTCTAAGTCATTGGGAGTTTGTTATGACCAATGAGACACTGTAGCTAGCTAGGTAAGGGGATTTCTGATACTAAGGTGAGTTTTGGGTCACCCTAACTCACCCAGGTTCTAGATCTCTGTGCACAGTTCTGTGGGAGAACGGAAACCCTGCTACAATGCTTTCTCCCTATCGCCACTTTGTTTCAGCCTATTTAGTACTGCGTTTTAATTATAAAACACACGGTTTTACTCCCTTTTTTCCTTCGTTTTTTTCTCCCATGGTTTCTTTAGTCACTCATTCTATTCTTTTATTTTCTAACTTAGGGTCAGTTCCATTTCCTGAATTAGTGTTTGTTTCCTTACAGATCACCCTGAGTCCCCTGATGAAGGGACCTTTGTCCCGAAATGCATAGGGATTTCTCCATTTTGAAGTGTTTTCACTCGTTAAACCTTGGATAATACCATTGGAGTCAATATGATCGCAATATGACGTTTATGAATAAATACATGATGAACTGATCTGATTCTGAACTCGATTACTATAAAGACAAAACCAGAGGCTATTTTTGCCCTCACAGGAGCTCCCACAGGAACTAGTGCGGGAATCTCCCACATTCGCTCGTTATTATAAGTCTAAAAGGGTTCCATCGTAGTTTATTTAGAAGTGTCCTTAAATTGTAAATTTGTAACTTGTTCGTTTCCCATAGAAAGTCAATGGTAACACGCGGCTGTGGTTAGACACTGCACGCGTCTCCCGTGGGCCCCCTACTTCCTAACCCTTGGTTGGTCCTAGAAGCCCCAGTGATTCCTAAGGCCCTAGGCCTGCTTTCAATCTCAGACGTGCTTCTTATACCACTATTTTAGTATATGGTTTGTGAGGCCCCTAGGTCAAAACGTATACTGTGCAACTTATCGTATGCTAATTAAGATCCTTGTATTGTACTTTTGCCTCTGACCTCATAAAGAGTGCAGAGGGTTTGTGTTTGGGATAAATACATATATATTTGATCTATACCTTGTGTGGTGTGCTTTCATTTGGTACTCAAGGGATTATAATTGGTCAAAACAACTAGCTTAATTCGCTCTCTGAAGTCTTAGCCTGCTTGTCACTGCTACCTCTAGGATAGCTTTCTATAAGGTTGACTTTACAACCACCATCAATAAGGGTTGATTAGACTGGTGCAAGGTGCCCACTAGAACTAGTGGACATCATATGCCAGGATAACTTCTCACAATGTAGCTAGCTTAATCATCAGTATACGCAGCTCTTTGAACAAATGTCGAGGCACGACCATGGGTATATTGGCAAAGAGAAAGTGGGGGAGCACCACCATCTTCTTCAGAGAGACCCTCACGACCAGGGAAAACGGAAGTATAATCCATCTGTCTATGTCATCGCCTAATCTGGCAATAGCTCTGCCATAGTTCGCCTTGATGACTTGATCCGCATCTGAGTGAACTAGAATACCCGAATAACGAACTGGTTCAGATGTCCACTGTAGAGGGAAGTCAAGAGGAATCGGCGCAGTGGATGGAGTCAGCGGGGAAACTATGGATTTGTCCCAATTAATCAGAAGGCCCGAAAGTCTGCCAAAGTGCAGCACCTCGCGTATTATTAGGGCATGGTGAACGCCTGGTTCGCGGATATACAAAAGCATATCATCAGCGGAGGCCGAGACAATTAAACTATAATTGGGGAATCGGAGGCCTCTGTGTCCGTGATATTCCTGCAGTGCCCTCAGAAGGGGTTCTCTAGCTACTGCATACAACAATGGGAACAAGGGACAACCTTGTTGAGTGCCCCGCAATATATGAACTGGGGAGGAGACCGTGTCTTCTGTGCGGATGTGCGCCAATGGTGAGTTATATAGCACTGTTACTAGTTGTAAAAATACCTCTCTCACTCCAATGCGGCACAACACGGCGAGCATAAACTTCCATTCAATGGAATCGAAGGCCTTTTCCGAATCTAAAAAGACAGTGGCTGCCTTCACCTCCGGCCGTGTAGAAGGGCACCAAACACCGTTCTGAGATTAGAGGACAGCGTACCCCCCGGTATGAACCCGCCCTGCTCCGGGCCGATCTAAGAGGGCAGGGGCAGAGAGAGACGATTAGCCAATATTTTCGCAAATAATTGGGGACGATAAGAGGAGCATTTCTGGGGGTCTTTTTTCAGGTTTCAGCAACGTAATTATCAAGGCCTCACGCATAGAGGGTGGCATGACCCCAGCAGCACCCATTTCCTGAAACAAGGAGCTCAGGTGTGGAACCAATATGTCACTAAAGGTTTTATAAAAGGACACTGTCAGTCCGTCCATCCTTGGAGCACTCCACTCCCACATAGAACTCAGTGCCAATCGTATCTTGAGGGGGCGCATCAGAAACTCCCGGTGCCAGTTCGTCAAGGCTGGGAGCTTGATATGTTCGAGATAATTCAATATATCATCATCGCTAGGGTCAACTTTGGAGCTATATAGCTCTTGATAGTATCTACGGAACCGATCATTGATTTCCGCCAGCACCGTCAGGAGAGTACCCTCTCCATCCGTCAACTCTGTGATAACACCAGACTTCGTTCTGCAACAGGTCAATTCCGGCAGCACCGAATCCGGTCTGTCCGCCTCCCTATATATTCTATCCGTGGCGTATTTACCCATAATCTTGACTTCTCTATCGGCCTCCTCATGATACTCGTCAATTGGGGACTTCAACAATTCTCTAGACTGCAGGTTATCATTAGCTGCCACCTCCGTCTCTAAGTAAGATATTCGGGATTCCAACAAAGCCAGCCTATCTCTGATGGAACTTAATACTCTGGCGTGTTTACTAATAGCCACCCCTCTTATAAACACCTTAAATGTCTCCCAGACCGTGGTCAAGGAATCCACAGAGCCCACGTTGTGGGCGAAAAATTCTGTGATTGCATTTGTGAGATCAGACTTAAATACTGCGTCTATTAAAGCATATGGGGTAAAATGCCACAGGAAAGGGGGAGGACCCCACGAAGGAACAGTGAGCACCAGTAATATGGGCGAGTGGTCTGAAAAAGTCAGAACCAAGACTGCACATTCCTGTATACTAGATAGCAATGTCTGTGAGATGAGCCAGTATTCAATGCGAGTGTGAATATCATGAGGTGCTGAGTAATGTTTGAACCCACCCCTGCCGCCAGATCTAGCTCTCCAAACATCCACCATGTGTAATTGTAAGGCTATATCCGCAAAGCCCTGGCGGAAGCAGATGGAGGAGTAGGAGGGCCCCTTGAGTGGTCAAGCTCTGGATTCAAGACACAATAAAAGTCACCACCCCAAAACCTCGGTAGCATTGCATGGTCCTTTAGGATTGCAAATATGGACTTATAAAATTATGGGTCGTCATAATTCGGGCCATATGAGTTGAAATGAGAAAATTCTGTCCTTTACCATAACATTGGGATATGACATAGCTACCAGCCTGGTCTGTCACACAGTGCTGAAGTTGTAGATCTGATTTAGGGTTGACCCATCGCAGCACGCCCCTAGAGTGTGAGGTAAATCCAGCGGCATGTGAAAGACCCGGTGACCCAGTACCAGGAAGCAGCGCGCTACCAGAGAGGAGGTGTGTCTTCTGGGGTAGCGCTATGTCTACCTCCCTCCGCCTCAAGAACGCCAGGATCTTAAGCACCTTTCGGGGATCATTGAGGCCCCTGACATTCCATGTCAGGAGGCTCAACTTCTTAATAGTACCTCATCTTGTGTCGTGCAATCGGTGTAGCCACCCTGTGAAGCCCCGTGTAAGGCCCCCCCATCCTGATAACAAACAAGCATGTGATCATCAAAAACATAAAGCAACAAAACCCCCCTTAGTCCCACCCCTCACCCACGCCTCGCCATCCCCAACACGGCTAAGGCGACCAGTATCCCTCCCTGTCATCAATGAAACAAAAGTGGGTTTAGCAGAACTACCCACACAAACACACCAATAAACCCCCAGAAGCACTAGGAAAAACAGCATGTAACGCATAGGGGCGGATGTTACTCAGCAGTACTACAGTGTACCACTACGCGGCGAAACCGCCCAGTAAAAATAGCACCACTTCAACAACCGAAGTGGGGCAGCTAGTAGCAACATAAACAATTCCGGAATCATAGAGCATTTCCCCACCAGAGCGCCAAGTACCCCACCACAGTCCAGGCAGCCCGTCCAGCATAAAGAGGACCCCCCTCAACTAGCATATGTGGAGGGCAATTCACTAATAGAACAGACTGGTGCAACAGCAATCCCCCCAACAAGTATATTGCGATATCAACATAGCACAAGAGCAGGCAAAGCTAACTAAACAGGAGTAACCCAGCAGGGAGCAACCTCTCCACCCGCCCATCAATCATTGTCATTCAGACTGCCAGTAGCACCATCAGCGGAAGAACTGCCCTGCTGGCCCTGCCCACCCCTGCCGGCTTTTGCCAGCTGTTAAGTGCCGTCTGAAGAGATTTCGGGTCGGAGAAAATCTTGGCTTTCCCATCCAGCATTACCCGAAGTTGTGCCGGGTAAAGCATATTCAATGCTTTGGTCCCAGAGTTTACGTTTCAGGGATGCAAATTGCCTTCTAGCCTCATGAACCTTCAGGGTAAAGTCCGGGAATATGGAAATCGCCGACCCCTCATACTGCAAGTGTCCCAGCTCTCACGCCCTCCGCAGCGCAGAATCCCTGTCACGGTAGTTCAAGAGTTTGGCAATTATAGGCCGCCGGGAGCGCCAGGCTGAGGCCGGGGACCCAACGATCGGTGCGCCCTATCCATGACAAACATAGGGGAGAAAAATTTTAGCACCCAGCAATGTCTTGAGGAGCTTTTCGACAAAAGTCTCCATGTTGCCTGTCACAGTAGACTCCGCCAGGCCCGTGATTCTCAGGTTACTGCTCTGCGACCTGGCGTCTAAGTCCTCGGCCTTGTCCTGCAAGGCCACTAGGGATTTCTCCACCTGTTTCTGGGCGCTGCAGGAGTCAGCCTGGGCCTCCTCAGTCTCCGTAATGCGCCGCTCAGCCATATCAAAGCGATCTGAGTGTTTGTCAACCGGCTCAGACAATCTATCCATTCTATAGGCTAACGTGTCAAATCAAATCAAGCTTTATTCGGATCATACACAAATGTCCATAAAAGCATCCTATATAATACAATGAAATCCATTTATAATCATAAAGTATCAGAAAGAAACAACATCTTGACATAGTTAAAAGAAGCACAATCATTATACAGTTATACTTATATTAATTCATCATTCAATTTTTCTAAGTGAACAAGTTAATTCCTTTGTTTTATTGCCGACGTCATATTGCAAATTACTGCATTGCAGACTGATATTTTTCCCAAATTTCGTAGATAGTTAAAAGCAGTTTTATAGGAGAACAGGCAGTTCATCTTAAAAATTGATATTTTCCTATTTTCTATGTAAAAATGACAAAAAAGTAAAAAGTGAAGGGTACTTTGTTTGGACCTACCATCACACGGACAGTTTGGATGTTTGGCGCACCACTTGCCCCTTTTAGGAAAAGCAAAAAAATTGTGTCATGTGCTCAACCGTAGTCTGGGTAGGTAGAATCTATGCTGCACATTATTTATAAAACGAGGTATGGCTGGAAGCCCATGACAATTGGTCCCTTGAGATAAGGTATAACAATTTTCTTGGAACTTGAAGCCTCATCTCTTAGGGCTGCCCTAACATTCAGAAGACTCCTTTTTAATTCAACATTAATAATATGTTGTATATCTTCAGGTTGAATTCCATTCCGGGGCAAATTGCATTGTTCTAGGAGACCAATAATATAGCTTAGCCAAGGTATTTTCTTACATCGGTCTTTGGACAAACAGTCTAGTATAATGTCTGTCGTAAAATGAGTTTCTTCCCTAGTCCAGACATGGTGCCACAAATTTAAAGCGGCCATGCTAATCGAATCGTGTATAAACGGAGTTCCAGTTTCTCTATGCAAGATAGCTGAAGGGGTAGAGGCAGGTACGGCTAACAGGCGTCTTAAGTTGTTTTCAAGGATTTGTAATGATGAGGTGTCCATCTGGCCCCATAGGGCTCCCCCGTAACAACTCCCTGTAATACACTTTGCTCCGTATAATTTAAGAATCTCCCGTACAGGTTTTTTACCGAATTATTATTATTTTTTTTTTTTGGGGGGAGAATCTAAAAATAGCCTCCACTATTTTCACAAATTTCAGCTAGCATAGAGTTATATGTGTATTCCAATTACCCTTACTGTTAAAAAGAATCCCTAAGTAAGAAAGTGTGAATGTTCTCCCTATTAATGTCCCGTTAATGTAATGTGATTTAGTTTTAATATTCCTTTTATCACCGGACATAACCAAAGGCTTGCTCAGGTTAATTTTTAAGTGTTATTCCCGTCATAAAACTTGTAAAATTATCCATCAGAGTCTGTAAGCCGTTCGCTGTCCTTGAAATTAGGACAGCGTCATTGGCGTACAATTATAGGGGTGTGGCCTGCTTACCAATCATTGGGACATCTACTCCCAAGTTCTGTAATAAAATATCAACACCATTTATATAAAGTGAAAACAGTAGAGGCGCAAGAGTAATCTCACCGCAGATGAGTAGGTGTTCCACAAGCTTCTAACGATGGTGGATCTCTACTCTATACTCTGGAAGGTGATTTTTGCACCTACTCATCTGTGGTGAGATTATTCCACCTACTGATATCTCTTCTAACCAACGGGGACAACCGATCTTTTGTGAGATTGCCCCTGATGTCCTGATGAAGACTCGCACGGCCAAGGTTTAACTCACCCATTAGGCCTTAAGACAAGTCGAAACGTCGACGCCCTCCCTTGACCTAACCTGGACCCAGTTTTCCCATACCATACGTGTGAGAAGTTGGCCCGATATGCAGTGCTCACTATTCTAGTGATCACTATGCATCGGTCCAAACGACCCTTATGGTGATTGGTTGTAAGTCAACCTTAGACCAGCTATCCTAGTAGCGTGGATACGAGCAGTCTTCGGGCTAAACTCTAGAGGGCGTGTTAAGCCAGCTGTTATACCATCACATACCCCTTGAACACCAAGTGAAAGGACACCACACAAGTGTTATGAAAATAAACAGTGTATTTATTAGAATCACAACAGCCCTGTACTCTTTATGAGGACAGGGTACTAAGCACACAACAAAACTCTTAGGAAAATACTTCAAGTGTACAATCAATACAAGTGCCCGAGGGCACGGAAAGTTTAGTGGTCTCGGGCGGACCCGATAAGGCAAGTCGGAAGCGATAGAAACTCGGGACCCTTAAATAAGGAGGCTATGCGGGCACCGAAATGCTGAAGTTACCTAGCCCAAGGGCTGCGGCTGCACAAGTCTTTACGGACGTCGGGAGTTCTCGCTGACGAACCAGGAGCCGGAAGGAAGGAGTTGCTGGCCGGCGACCAGGGGAGATAGTTCGTAGAGATCCAAGCCTGGATCAGGGATGGATGACACCTGAAAGCAGAGGGGACCAAGTTCGTAACTACTAGCCAGTAGTCAGAGGGTACCAGGAGGGCACTGGATGATCGTCACCTCGACTAGGTGAGTGGGCGACGCTAGGCTCTGCAGTCTCACGGACCAGGAGGCGTTGTCGGCGACCAGGATTGAGGTGCGAGCAGTCCCACGAAGGTTGATGCTGTCGGCGTCGCTGGGCCCAGGATTGGGGCAACAAGCCTTGGCAAATTCAGGGCCACGTGGTGGGCCTAAAATGGCGTCTTGAGTGGACCAGGAGGGTCCGGGGTGCTCCTCTCGCAGAAGGGAGCAAAGGCCAGTCTGGAGCAACCAGACATGCAGCGTTGGTTGTCGGACGTCGTCGAGGAGGCCACAAGCCAGTGGCCAGTAACCAGACAACGTGATGAGCAGCGGAAAGCAGAAGGGCCCCACGCAGATCTCGGAGATGCTGGGAGGCTGTACTTCGGTGCTGGAGCTGCTCTGGGTCGGGGCTTCTCGGACCCCAGAGCACTCACCAGAGGATCCCTCGGTGGTCGTGCTGGTTTAAGAAATCGTGCAGGTTTTGAAGATGGCCGGTCCCTCGAGGTCTCGTCGCACCCACAGATCTCAGCTGAGCTGACGATGTGGGTAGAGGTCAGAGGTGCCAGGGAAGCCGCTTCTCGTCGAGCTGGGCAGTCGGATTCCTGAGGAAGTACGTGCAGCAAACCACAGAGTTCTTAGATGGTGCCTGCGGATGCAGGGTGACTACTCCTTAGCCACAAGGGAGAAATCTTGAGAAGAAGTCGAGAGTTCCTTTCGTAGAAAGTATTCTTGATTCAAAGATGATCTGATTTGGAAGGGTCCCCGCTCCTGCCTTTATCCTAAAGAAAGGGATGGGTACGCGACTAGGTCCTGCCCTAGGGGTGGGACCAGGAAGGGGGGTGGTTACACCCCTCTCCCTTGCCGGACTTTCCCCAGGTCAGGGGCTGGTGTGCCCCTGGAACTGGTTCTAGCCGGCAGATGCGTAGTGAGCACCGGGGTGCCACTCCACAGTCACCTTCCTGTAAAGCCCTGCCTACCCAGGATACACAAAACCCTGTCTGGGATGGTGCGAGCACCGCCCCGGACAGGAAACCCTTTGTCCAAGCTCTCCTCGCTGGAAGGACTCCCAGCAGCAGGAGGTCAGACTCGTGTCTGTGGTGGCAGCATCCATTTTGTGGAGCTGAGGCTTCAGTTAACTTTAACCGGGGTTCACAGTTACGTACATGTCGTGTCCCTCTAGAAGGGTGGAATGCTAACCCCGTCGCCAGCATTGGTGAGGGGTCAGTATCCCGATTCGTATGACACCTTACTCGACATGTCTTGATAACGCGATACCGAAGTTACCAATATGGTACGCGTTATCATGGAACAGCCATTGGGTCTTGGTTCCGCAAGCTGCAACCGGGATCGGCTCGTGCCAGAGCCCAATTCACACGATTCCACGCACTCTACCTTCAGGATTGTCAAGGCCTGCCATAGGAGTGGCTGATAGGAATTCGGGTGTCCATTTGAGGGTTAGATATAGGTATACTATATCTAAAGCAAAGGGCGAGTACGCCACGTTGCCCCAGCTGTCGCGCAGCCAGTTGTGTCAGATTTAGATGGCCATCCAGGGGTGGCATAATACATGCTTCAGCCCCTGGTAAGCCCTGGGTACACCGATGCCCTGAGTGACAGGGTCTGACAAGGTGGCCCAGTTCCAATTGGGTAATGCACCTAAGGTACACATCAATTTAGCGAGAGAACAGCTAGGCTGTGGGTCTGATTGGCAGGCCCACAGCCCGAGAAAGTCGTAAACCAGTGAAACAAAAGCAAAAAATCTGGGTGATCATAGGATTGCAGACCCTACTCTCCTACAATACGTGCCTAATTTTGGAATATATATCCATACTGTGAAAAGATTGCATTTATGTATTTATAATCATCGATGTGGCCAGGTTAACTAGGACAGTGACTTTTATACTGATCCTTCACTTGTAAAATATTGTAAAAAAAAAAATTCTATGTCACTACTCTAAAGACTCCTCCTCTTTCTTTAAATCACTCCTGAGGCACTCCCAATCACTCCATTCCGCTCTGCACGTTCCTCTCTTGGGGCAATTTCACTAATTTTTAAAATTACTATTGTGAATTATAAGCAATTTTTCGAGATGCACTGAATTAAAATTGCTTGCTAGTCCTCGAATTTGGGTTGTTGCATTTTCTTTGTTGCGGTATTAAATACTATGAGCTGATTTTTATATAGCATGCTCCTATTGTTTTTCAACTTATCTTCTATGTACTGATTATCTCTACTAATGAATTAAGGTCTAGGATCATATTCTTTCATATCGGTAATAGGATGCAGGGCAGGATGGCGTTGGCTGCTCTTGCAGCGTAACAGAGGCAGAAAATGTGTATATTTTAGCATCTATCGCCGTCAGGCTGTGCTGCATAGACGCTATTATATGCTTAATGTCACCTATAGGATCTTCCGGGGGATTGTCAGACTCTGACATCGTGGGTTCCGCTGTGTCCTCACACCCTCTGGATTTACATTGTTCAAAATTGAGCTTGGGTTGCGATTTGTCTTGCTTGCCCATCTCTGCACTCACCGCCCCCAGGCTGTGGGTCGAGCTAGCGTAGAATGCAGGCCACAATCCTGCCCGGCCCAGCCCAGCCCGTGGCACGGCACTTAGGGCGTCCCAAAGCAGGTCCGGATCACGCTAAGCAGAGGGGCCGCGTAGCCACCAATACCGTCACTGGTCCACCAGCTGCATCCAGCGCTCAGCGCGTAGGGCCCACCACCCCTCACCACCGGCCCAGAGGGGTCACCACTTTAAATATGGAGCACCGAGCAGGCCCCAGGAGAGGGCCCACACCGAAGTGGCAGTAAGGCGACTGCCTACTTAACAGACAGTACGGGTGAGCCCAGGACCTGCAGGAACAGAGTACTCCGGGGTATGCCGCACCAGGGCTGAGCGTCAGCATGCCAGGACGAATGGCAGCTCCTTATCTCTCAGTCGCGCTGTGTCCCCAATGGCCCCCAGGCAGCCCACGTCTATCAGGCACAAGGGGGGCCACCACCCCCCTGGAGGCAGTAGCTCCGGCGCCCTCCCCCGCAGCAGGCCTCAGGATATACAAAAGTCGGGAGCCCCGCTCTCGGTAGTCAAGACCACCGGAGATGCTAATCACCAAGGCCACGTCACCAGGCCGCACTCTGACGACGGGCGCCACATGGCAGATCTTGGCAGCCGCTGGGTCAATCCCCGCAGCCGGCACAGCACTCGGGTGGCCAGATCGCGGGCAGCACCTGCCACGCACTCCAACCAGGAGACTCGATTAGTAAAGCTGCAAATTATGCCGGATTGTAACGGCGGTCCGTGGAACACTATCATGGAGCGGCCATCTTTAGGCCAGTCAAGCTCCGCCCCCCCAGTTTAACCAGTTGTAGGGACATCCTAAAGATTTTGGGGGGCCCCGGCCAAATGTATTTTGGGGGCCCATGGTCGGAACAGCTTCGAATTTATGATCTAACTTAAGCTCTTTCACGCCCTCTTTGGCCAGGATACTGACATTGCAAAGAAAGTTGCATCTGATATTCAGGGATAGTGACGCGTGTTTTCAATATTGTAACACAGCAGCAGCTCACTAATATTACTAGAAATTGTTTCTGTGACACCCTTCCATTTCTCATACATTTTGATCTAAAAGAAACTTTTTACGGATGTTGCATGAAACATAAACACAACTTTTCTCTGCAAAATGTCTGTAATAGACTCTCACACATTAGAGATCAATGAAAGGGAAACAGGATTTAAAACAATCTGTTTAAGGTCATCAGGGCACAACTGTCTGCAGAACAGTGCTGGCTCTATCAGGGGACCTTTTTGCAACGCGAAAACCTAGGGGTCTAGTCTATGAGGAAAAGGGGAACCTCAGGAGCAATGTAACGATAGCATACTAGTCTATCTATTACCAGGGTGATTTACTAGTGATATAAATGCAAAAACGATGCACACAGAACCAAACAGTGATTGCGGGTGAAACCAATATGTAAATATAGGATTCCCATCAAAGTCTTGTTGTGATCAATACTATCATCTGGTCATCCTTCGGGGATGGTGTGTCTCTAGATCATTGAGACATTTATACCAACCTCCGGTCGGAGTTGGGTTCAGACCCACAGTCACTCCTGGACAGTGTAGATAGTTTTTTATTGATGGGAATTTGTGCAGTGCAAAAACCAAAAGGAAGGGTGTATGTACGCGGTGAATATAAAATAGGATAGAGGACAAAGGAAAAAACTTTATTAGAGATTGGCCTCTTCCTAATTAAAACCAGGAACAGTGCATGAAAAAACAGTTTCAAACAAATAACTGTGTTAGGGCCAACATGTTTCAGCCGTATGGGGCAATGTCCTCGGCTTTCTTCAGGGCCTCTGTTCTTAAACTTTCTAATGATACTGCATGTGTTAGTCACAAAGAGTATAAAATATACAAAAAAAGGATATATGTGACCGGATGTATTCTTTTCTCAGTGTCAATCCGAAATATCTCACACCTAAAGGTAATAAAACAACAAAACACCATTTGGTTGATACTGTGTGCAAGAAATGTAATACTACTCATCATTGTTAATAATATGATAGATTGTCACTCACCCGGGTAGACCGGAGACCAGACCTCACCTCTCCTGGACCAGGCTCAGGAATTAGGAGGCCCGCTCTGAAAACATGAGGAAGAAGGTGGCTTGACATGACTCCTGGAGTTTAATCTCATATCAAGTTTAAGAAATATCCCTGGAAAAGTTAATTCGCTCACTCACACTTAGGACTGCTGAAAATGTATAATCACTGGTCACAAACTAATGTATACCGTTCACAGACTTTTTATTTAAAAAAAAGATGTAGATAAAAAAGAGAATTCATTACATATTCAGTTTCACAATACATATAAAATCAAAAACATATCACTTTGTGCAATAGATAAAAACTATTTTAAAAAATGTATTCAGTAATGTACACAGATAAAGCAGAGAAAAAGAATCCACATTCTAAAGTGTCACACAATCCTATCAGAGTTAATCACCATATTATAGGTAAAACTTATACAACCTATAATCAACAGAAAAAAACCCCACTGTCAAAATAACACCTACGTATATCCCGGAATCGGACGTACCCGTGGCCGCGCACGATCGGGATATAGCGAAGATCAGACGCAGCTTCTACTAACCCATTAAAACGTTATCCAGTGGCGAATGGGTAATTAAGAAGGGAAAGAAAACCACGGGGAAGAGGACATCCCATACACCCTCAGGAGCCTTTTCCACAGAATCGGTCAATACAACATACCGAAGTCCCCGTATCCAGAGTGCTACACACCGTACTATCAAGGACATTGATTTAACTAAAAGAGACATAAGGGCAAGTGAACACTCCCAACGACGATTTACTACCAAAAGATCAAGTTTAAGATCCAGTTAACCGTGGATACGGTTAGAACCCATCTAAAAAGAATCAGAGCCTTATTCTTAAGGAAGGATATATGACTTTTTCCCTAAACGATTTCCAATTGTCCTGAAGAAGGTGTGCCAATATCCAAGGGCAGATACACCGAAACGCGTTGACGCTTTGTTTTTTAGAATTCAAGCCCAGGAAATCCTTGACATTAGGCATATTGCAATATGGGATTTGTATTTGAAATATTGTAAGGGCATTTGAATCTCGAAATACGCAATATACGTAGGTGTTATTTTGACAGTGGGGTTTTTTTCTGTTGATTATAGGTTGTATAAGTTTTACCTTAGATAATATGGTGATTAACTCTGATAGGATTGTGTTGACACTTTAGAATGTGGATTCTTTTTCTCTGCTTTATCTGTGTACATTACTGAATACATTTTTTTAAATTGTTTTTATCTATTGCACAAAGTGATATGTTTTTGATTTTATATGTATTGTGAAACTGAATATGTAATGAATTCTCTTTTTTATCTACATCTTTTTTTTTTAAATAAAAAGTCTGTGAACGGTATAAATTAGTTTGTGACCAGTGATTATACATTTTCAGCAGTCCTAAGTGTGAGTGAGCGAATTAACTTTTCCAGGGATATTTCTTAGACTTTGTGTCCGTAGTACCCTGTTCCCTGGAACATGTGGGGTCTTCTCTCTTCTTGTTGAGTTTAATCTCATATCTCCATACAGTCTCTCTGTGTAACCACCTAAAACTTCCCTCACATTCCAGTTTCACCAAACTTTCTCACCCCAGTACAAAAGGCTCACCCAGTGAGAGGGACCAACAAAGTTGCTAAGTTATTGCATGAATCTGGGAGCAATCCCAGAGGAATTAAGTATTGGTAGAGTTAATAACTGCTAAGAAAGCTTAAAAGGTGAGTTCAATGATTGGTAAGTAAGTCTATATGGTGGTTCTGTAGAAAGAGGATCTTGGAAAAAAGTAAACTTAAGTAAAAAAGTGGGCTTAAGAAAACAGCCACACTTACCTGTCCGTCGTTGCCTCTGGCGGATCCTGAGCCAGGAGGAGGCAACGACTGGACTTTAGACTCTGCTTTAAATACTGACCCTTTGGACCGGTAATCCAATCTCATGGTTTAACTGTAAGGACAAATGGCTGAGGCCCATTCTTTCGAAAAACCAATCCTGACTTTCGAAAGTAATATTCTAATGAGCCTTCCTAGAGAAGGACCAATCGACTCACTTTGGGCGAGTACTCCTTAGTTATGTATAAGTACTCCTGCAGTGTAAAGAAGTCCCTTCTGTGAGATTTATAGTTCTGTCTCTCTGATTAATCTAAGAGTCATGCCCATCATTAATATTCAAAACAACGTAAACGTGTTTCTAAAGGATCGTTTTTAAGCTTCAATAGCAGTGTGAAACTTCTTTCCAAAGTCGAGCGTGATATCGCGATATTTTCTATAGAACTACTCGATGACATCACCAATAGCAGTCTCGTAGTTCCAAGCTTACTAGGAAATAAAAAGACATACGCTGTGCTAATGCGTTTCATCTATTAAGTGGCAGAGATTTTATGTTTACTTGCTGTTGTCCTGTCAAAATGCAGCCCGCTTGTTTTTATATAAATGCCGAGTGAATCATGGCTTGTAAATGAAGGTTTTGTTGTTCATGCGCGTAATCGCGCGAGATTTCAAAGAACTACGATATGACGTAAAGCAGCGTCAATCAGTAGTTCCGAACTCGGAAAGGCAGCGGTGATAAAAGTGCTGTACACTATTAAACCTTTTAGCAGGAGAATGATAGTAAATAATCCATGCTAGTGAAGGCAATAATTTAAATATATATGTAGATGCAAGTGATCTTATTTAGCGTTGCAAAAGGGGCATCCTTTCACGGGATTTTACAGGGGGGAAGAACTACAAAGTGATAACAATATTGTCCACCTCGTAGTTCGAGAAGCCCACGAGAGGAGAGCTGTATGCAGAGGACTTTCATAACGCTACTGCTAGTAACTAAGAGCCTCGAATGAATTTTTTAGAACAATATATTCTAAAAACGTAATTGCGCGTCTAATAATTGAGCGTTCTGGTCTACGGACCCATCTAGCAGATAAAGTAGCATTAGATTTTAAGCAATATAAAACAGAACGGTATGAGTATAGCGAGCGCACCGGTAAAATCCTAGCACAACGTCTCCGTCAGAAAATCCTCTGTTAATGAAATTCAGGGGGTCAATGACATGAAAGGGGACTTTCATGAATGTAGGGAAGGAATTTTAGAATCATTCCTAGAATTCTATAAAACATTGTATAATGACCTCAACAATGAAGTAGATAAGACTTTGAATCCTGTAAATTATTTTCACAGTACCAATCAATCATTATTGGGATGTGTAGAGTCTGATTTATTTCGACGCCCAATAAGTTGGGATGAGATTGAGCAAGCCATTCTGAGTCTTGCGGCTGGCAAAGCCATGGGATTTGACCAGATACCTCTCGAATTTTATCGGTCATTTAGACATATGCTGAAATCAGAGCTTATAAAGATCTTTAATTCAGCATTTCAAGGGAAACCACCTGATTCATGGTCTACCGCTATTATAGTGGTGTTTCTGAAGAAAAACAAGGATTCGAAAGATCTGGGCTCATATCGACCCATATCACTTATTACGGCAGACAGCAAGATTTATTCCAAAATTCTTGCAAATAGACTTAACCAGGTAATGCCCAGTTTAGTGTCTAATATTCAACACGGTTTTATCAGATGTAGAGATACTACTGATCACGTTAAACGCGTGATCACCCTTTTAGATTGGGCACAGGCAAAGGAATCCCCAGTTGGGGTGATCTTACTCGATGCTGAAAAAGCGTTTGACAGAGTAGACTGGGGATTCCTTTGGACTGTGTTAGAAGGGAAGGGGTTTCCCCCACAATTTATTCAGGCGGTGCGCTCGCTTTACTCTGCTCCTAAGGGCATAATTAGATTAGGCACTGATCAATCGAGATCTTTTTCAATCACGAGAGGGACTAGACAAGGGTGCCCTTGCTCCCCGCTTTTATTTGCGTTATATTTAGAACCTTATTTGAGTAGACTTATTTTGGAACCTAATATTCCACCAGTTCGTCTTTTTGAAATTGACCATAAAGTTTTAGCGTATGCGGATGACGTCGCAATTGTCACTTCCGATGTCTCCTCTGCGCTACCCACAATAATCGATCTGGCCAATGAGTTCGGGAAGGTCTCCGGCTACAAGCTAAACATAACGAAAACTCAGATTATACATTCGGAAACGGGTAAACCCACTGATATTCCACTAAATTCTACTGGTTCATATCTT
Source organism: Lissotriton vulgaris (assembly GCF_964263255.1). NCBI lineage: Eukaryota > Metazoa > Chordata > Amphibia > Caudata > Salamandridae > Lissotriton > Lissotriton vulgaris. Next base: position 467,867,793 of record NC_141698.1, read on the forward strand.
GGCGTTACTTTATCTTCTAAGGTTGAGGATATTGTCGCATTAAATTTAGACCCCCTACTCATATCTACCAACAGAACGTTAGAAAGATTTAATAATTTACATTTGTCATTGTATGGTCGAACTAATGTTATTAAGATGATGATTTTTCCAAAATTTTTGTATTTTTTCCGCACTATTCCTCTATTTTTCCCAATGTCCCTTTTCAACAGAATAGACAGAATGGTGTCGAGGTTTTTGTGGGGGTACCATCGTGCTAGAAGATCTCTAAAATGGTGTACTCTTCCATCAGATTGTGCTGGTTTGGGGCTTCCGAATTTTAAATTGTATTACTGGGCTATTGCTCTGAAAACTTTTCGGGTTCTGCTTTTCCACGATTACGTATCAGACCCAGCTATTTCACCTTCTATTTTTGAAATGCTCCTAGGTACCCATGCGCGGCAATGCCTGCTGAAAGTAATTGAACCCAGTTACTATAAAAAAACAAAATGCAAGGTGCTTCTTGCTGCATGGTTAATTTGGCGGCAAATGAACAAAATTTTACATATAATTCCAAAATTGAATTATTACACCCCTTTATCTGAAAATAAGATATTACCCGGAATATTCCAAGATAAGGTAATTTATCGATGGCGTATGAGTCAGATTTATTTACTGGGCCAATTGTACCAAAACGGGTCTCTTATGTCCTTTTCTAAATTACAAGAGACATTTGGTTTATTTAGGAACGATTTTTTTAAATACCTACAGATTCGCAGCTTCCTGGAAAAAAAAAATGTTTTATTTACCGATACTATGGAAACAATTGACATTCTAGAAAGCTCCAGAAAGAACAGTTGTATTGGTATCATTTACCAGTTAATGAATAACAGGATGCAGAATGATCTTGATCATCATACCCTGAAATGGGAGAGAAAGATCGGCACTGCAGGGATTGATTTGGTAAAAGTGTTTGAGATGAGCAATAGGACACTAATTAATAGCTCTCTTAAGAGTCAACATTTTATGTCCACCTTAGATCTTTATTATACACCTGCAAAACTGGTAAAATGGAAATCTTCAAAAGGTATTAACTGCAGCCGCTGTGGAATTTTAGCAGCCGACTCAATTCATATGTTTTATAGCTGTACTAAACTTGCTGTATATATTGAGAAGATTGAAAAGTTTCTGTCTAATTTGCTACATGTACGGATTACGCTTCATCCTACTATTATTATCTTTGGTGTTTATTTTCCCTCTCGGAATTTAAAGACAGATCAAGAACATTTTTTGTTTATGGGAATGTCTATCTATCGAGCTTGTATTACTTCCAGATGGCTGGATGTTGATCCACCAACTTTTGAACTATGGCTGGGAAAGCTGCTAAATGTTTATAGAATGGATAAAGCAGTTTATAAATTGAAAGGACTCAAAAAGAAGACTTTTGGTCGGAAGCTATGGTCACCAATTGATAATTGGATTTAAAGTGTATAACGGTTGCTTTTTGTAAAGAATTATGTTGGATTTCTCATTTTTGTTTTATCCTTGTATGTATTACCTCTGCCAGAAAATAATAAAAAAAAAAAAAAAAAAAAAAATATATTCTAAAAAATATAAGGACTCCAGTGGTAGTAGTGGTGCATATCTCAGAGCTTGTCAGAACAGGGGGGTTATTATTCACCAACCACATCAATCTTTACCATCAAATATGAACAACCTTTTTCTCGCTAGTGGTTCTGTTCCTTCAAGTAAAGCGTTACTTCAAGTAGAGCGTTACTTGTAAATCATCATGACGTGGAACTTTTTCTTATGTATATTGAAAGCAAGTGTGTTGTAGTAAGTATTGCCTATATCTGAAATGTGTTTCACCTATATTCAGACGTAACCAGAGACCACAGTGGATCTACAAGAGACTGGTCCAGGGTATTTCGTCGTTCAGACCGCGACTATCACTGGACAACTTATATATCCATTTCTGCTCTTTCGTGAACAAGAACTTAGATACATCTCCTATGTGGGAGGGTATGAAAGGTTTCTCAAGAACCGTCCACGTGAAGTCTGACTCACTGTGATTATGTTCGATGTAATGTTTGGTAAGTTTCGAAATACTCTTTTTGCATCTGAACGCACTCTTGTGTTCAAGCATGCGCGTCCGGACCTTCCGTGTGGTCATGCCAATGTACCTCTCAATGTACCTCTCATTACAGGGGCATGTCAGCTGGTAAATTACGTGTGTACTATTGCAGTTGGAGAACTGTTTCAGCTCCCATGGTCGGTTAGTGCCTATATCAATATGTAGGATGTTAGAGGTTTGAGGGCAAACCGAGCAATTTCCGCAAGGGTGATGGCCCACCACAGCTGGTAAGTCCGAAAGTGTGCCAACATTTCTGCGGACAGTTTCTGTGGGCCGGGTGAGTATCAGATGGTCCCGTAAACTTTTGGAACGCTTGAAAGCGAACAAGGGAACTTCTATCTTTTCATTGCTGCAGTTTAGCACATGCCAGTGTCGTTTGACAATGCGTTGTATGCAATTTGATTTGGTGTTGAATGTGCTGACAAAAGTCAGACAACTTAGAGGTGGTTTTTCAATCGGGGGCTCCAACAGAACTTCCCAATGGTTATTAGTAGCTCGTTTCAGTGAGCGTTTTACCAAATTCTTAGGGTAATGTCTGGCCACGAGTTGATGGACAAGGTTGGTGGAATGCTTTGAAAAGGTCTCTGATGTAGAGCAGTTTCGCCGTATACGGAGAAACTGCCCATAGGGCAAATTGTCACGCAGGGCCTTAGGATGTTGCCTTTCATATAGCAAGAGTGAATTCCTCGGCATTAGTTTACGAAATAGTTCACTTTGTAGACCAGTGGGGGTTGCATAGATGGAAAGATCAAGAAAGGAGATTCTCTCCTTGCTAAGCTCTACAGTGAAACGCAAAAAATCATTCTGCTGATTGAGCCACTGATGAAAGAGTAAGATGGATTCTTTATCTCCCCTCCATATAACAAGAATGTCATCTATGTAACACTTCCACCAAATTATTGATGGAAGAAAAGGGTTACTTGTTGTTAGTACGCATTCTTGTTCAAACATATGAACATAGAGGTTTGCCAAGCTCGGCGCAAAAATGCTACCCATACTAGTCCCTGATGTCTGCAGGTAGATGGTGTCCTCGTATTTGAAAAAATTCTCTTTCATGGCTAACCTTGCCAATGCCATTATGAATGGTATAGGAGTAATTGAATCAAGAACAGTCTCCCCCAGGATGGATCTGATGGTATCTAAAGTCTCATCCTGTGGGATCGAGGTATATAGTGACTCGACGTCGAAGGAGACCAAATGGTCTGTCGCGGAGTCAAATTCTATTTCTGGAATCACTCTTAAGACATCTTTAGTATCTTTAATATAAGTGGGCATTGTCTGAACAATTGGTCTTAGAAAATGGTCTACAAAGGCAGATAGTGGCTCAAGAATTGAGCCCTGACCTGATATTATTGGTCCCCCCGGCGGTGGTCTTTGGGGTTTATGTACCTTTGGCAAGGTATAGAAATAGGGCATGATTGGATGTTGGGCCTGTAGAAATTTTGCTTCTGATTCGGTAATCCAGCCCTCAGCAGAGGCTTCTTCCACCAGGACTTTGATTTCTTGCATTAACCTATTAGTGGGGTCGGTAGTCAATGGTGCATAGGAGGTGGCCACGCCGAGCTGCCGGAGGCACTCCATCCTGTAGGTCTCTGTATCTTGTATCACAATGGACCGCCTTTATCAGCAGGCTTTATGATTATAGAGGGGTCCTTGGCCAGTGTTAATAAAGCCTGTCTTTCTAGTCTGGTCAGATTACTGTAGTTGCTCTGCTTGGAGCACCAGACTCTGTCCACCTCATCTCTTACTGCCTTCTCAAAAGTGGCCACTTGTGGTGGTACCATCTGTAATTGAGGTAAGAAATTAGATTTGGTTCGTAGACCAGTATTCTTGTTCTCCTGGTCATTCTGAGGACTGTTCTTATCCTTAAAGAAGTAGTGTAATCTGAGTTTACGGAAAAATTGTGCTAGTTCTATTTGTAACTGAAACGAATCCCCATTATCAGTCATAACAAATCCTAAGCCCATGTTAAGGACAATCTTTTCCATAGTTGATAGAGTTTTCTTGCTCAGGTTAACTACTCTATCAGGGGACCCCCTGCAAGGCTGGAGACCTGGGCAGAAGCCCACTTTGCCCATGCCTTAAATCTTCTTTGACCAGATGATAACTGGCCAACTCATATAAAGGGCCATACCCTCAACTTGATCTGTGCCCCTCTCCCAACACCATCTTAGACTGTTGCACTTACCGCTTATGGCAATCAAAAAGAGAGAGAGGAGTCAATGTGGGGTGCTAATTCACTTCATCCAAAGTAATGCTGGAGATATCAAGAACTGGCTCACAAAATTAGGAACTAGGATGTCTATGTGTGAAAAATCATTTGTTTTTTTTATGAAAACCTTCACCCACCAACCTAGTTGGTGGCATGCTTTATCATCGGGTCCCACCTAAGGTGCCGAGTGCACCTCTGGTGTGCTTTGATGCCTGAATTACAGTGGACCAGGTGTTGTGTAAGTGGAGGGGGGTGCTGTGAAGGGGAAGTTTTAAAACTGTCCATTGGGTCCCTTTTAACTAAAGAATTTATTTTAATGGTGGGCCCTCTGGCAGTGTTAAAAAATGGTTCAGGAGTCGGATATTTGTTGTCTCTTAATATGCTATATTAAAAAGGTCAGGTCTACATGTTTCAGCCAGGCTACTGCGTATTCTGGCTTTCTTCAGGACCTATGTGATATTGGTTACATGAAGTTCAAGTGTGTTGTACTTGACTTATTTGAGTGTCGCACGCGCTTAGGTGTGGATGAGGGAGGATAATGATTGCCTCTTTGCGCTGCTTAAAACCTATGAGGGAATGGGACAGACGGAACAAAACAAGAACAAAAAGTACACATAAACATATAGTATGATCATACTGTAATCATCTGTGACAACCTATGTGCCGTGTTAAACCATATTGCGCATAATGTGGAAGTGATAATATGTATCACTTGTGCTCGTATGGCATTTGCTACAGGGATATATGCGTTATGGTGATTTTCTCCGTAGCTATAGCGGTTTTGATATTTAGGGAAATTGTGGCATATGGTGATAAATTCATCACGAGCAGCTTGAATCCCGTGAGGGGGCTTGACCTGTAGTCCCACGCTGAGAAAGTAGAAGGTAACCAGTTAAATAGTTAGAGAGGTACGACCCGTTACTGTGAGGGTTATGATTCCAATTAGGACCCTTCGAACAGAATCGGTTCCGCGGGCCCGGAGGCCCTACTTACTTCGTCCCGGTCGTCTGCCCTCTTCTCATACCTATTGCGGTCTTCTGATCAGGATTCCGTGGATGGGGAGCTGTCCGGGGAGGCCGGTATTTGAAGTGTAATCTCCTCCCAGGTTGGCTGATGACTGGCAGTGAGCGCGTCCTGCTGAGAAGGTGTCATGACGTCAGACATGGCTGTAGGCCCAGGACTGCATCGGAGGCAGAGAAAACAGACAATGTTCCCCGTCCCGGGTAGTTTGTAAAAGACCCCATAGTGATGGGTGATAATAAAATGAAATAATGCGTGTCTACTGGTATTTCACAGAGATGGAGGGAACAAACAAAGCTACTGTGTCTAATTATTAGAGACGGTTTACATGAGAGATCCGCATCCTGAGGAAAGGATGCCCAGTGCGGGTTGGGGTAAACCATGGTTAATGGTGCAGACCTGTGGGGTTGTGGGGACCCGAGGGCATATGAGTCCACGTTAAGGATGCCACATAATATGCGGTTGTTGTAGCGTGGTCCCCCTCGTTAAGTATGTGCCCTTTGGAAAGAGTTTGGGTTGGTAGGATCCCTCACTGTACCGGTGGGTATGGCAGTGGGGTGTCGGGTATGGATATTGGAGATTCCCCTTATGTACAGTCTCACCAGATCATCTAGCAAGGAATGGGTGAGGAATTAATGGTGACTAAGCGCATTCCAATGAATATTGTCGTTTAACCCAGTCTTCAGGGTTGATAATTGACAGATCCAACGTTTTTCTTTCTGTAACAGAAGATTCTCATCCGTTCTGGTTGTGATTTTTTTTTACATTCTAAATATTTTATTGAAATTATTTCATAGTAAACAACAAATAAGACATACAAAAAATACTAACATTACAATGCATAAAATACAATATTTGCTCAGTCATTTCAATAGATATGAGGATAAACCGAATCATAGTAAAACTAAAAAGGTAGAGAAGGGAAGGGGAAACATGAAATAGCAAATTAACGTTACTTTATAAATAGAGTTACTAAGCCATAACAATTAAAACGTGAAAAGAACAAGAAAAGGGTAACAATCAATAAATATATTAATAATTTGATAAGTAAATGTCAACAGGAATCCAGAATGATTGAAAAGCATTATGGTTATGGCAACCCCCAGACAAAGATAACTGAGCACCTCTTCTTGTAAAAACAACCCATGACCACCTAGCATGAACTGATAACTTTGAAACATCCTTCCAACAAAATGTAATGGATTTTAGCGCAGCTGAAATAAAAAAATTAAACAGTTTACTCTCAAGAACACCTAAATCTTGCGATAAAACAATAGATTTACAGATTAACATTTTATATGATAACTCTTCATGAATATTGAAGATCTTTTTAATGATGCCCCAAACTTCCGTCCAAAATTTGGAAATTAACGGACAGGTAAAAAGCATATGTAACAGCGTGCCAGGTTGTAAATTACAATGCCAACAAGTATCAGATGGAAGAAGTTTAGCCTGAAATAAACGAAACGGAGTCCATAAGCAATTAAGTTAAATATAAGAATTAGTTTGGAAAATCGAAGCAGGTAACCATCCAGATATATTGCTAAGCATTATATTATCAGCAGACAAGGAAAGCGATAGTTCATTATTCCAGAATGAAGCAATCATATTTATGTTACTTCCTAGATTATTGGATATTTTTTTATATTTTTATATAAAAGAGAAATCTCTCAATATATTGAAGATCATTCCCTCCTTGATGACACCCAGTTTGGTTTTCGGAAACACCATAGCACCGAAACCGCCCTCATCAAAGCCATTGATGAGATAATAACTGCCCTTGACCAAGGAGGTTGCAAAAAACACAGTTGATGGACAGAATGTAGAACAATGTCATACATTCACCCCAGTACAAGGATCTGGGCCTAAATCCATCGTTTTTTTGCACTCCACACCACCCTGGGTTAGACACTGGCTATATGCAAATCAGCTCTGACCCTGTGCCTCACGGGAACAGTCCAGTCCGAACTACCAAGCCATGTATTTCCCAGACCGGAATCAAGCATTCAAGGACCGGTTTCTGGCTAACAGCCTTCATTCAGCCTGGATAGCTTGACTCCAGTGGTGTGGAGAGCCTGGGGCTCACGTCTGAGCATACCCAGCCCACTCGGGGTAAAAATTGCAAAAAACACAGTTGATGGACAGAATGTAGAACATACATTCACCCCAGTACAAGGATCTGGGCCTAAATCCATCGTTTTTTCCCTCCTTGATGACACCCAGTTTGGTTTTCGGAAACACCATAGCACCGAAACCGCCCTCATCAAAGCCATTGATGAGATAAGAACTGCCCTTGACCAAGGAGGGGCGGCTGTGCTCATCCTGCTGGACCTTACTGCAGCCTTTGACACGGTCGATCACAACATCTTGATCGACTGTGTCAACGCTAAAGGCATTCAAGCTAAAGCAAAAGATCTCCTGGCATCCTTTTTGGCCCACCGCACCCAGACAGTCCAGCTGGGAATCTTTCAATCCACACAAATGACGCTACCCTGCGGTGTCCCTCAAGGCTCAACCCTCAGCCCTACCCTATTTAATATCTATGTAACAGACTTGGCCAAGGTCATTAAGGACTGGGGGATGAGCCTAACATCCTACGCAGACGACACCCAACTGGTCCTCGCCATCGAAGATAATGGAGATAAAATTGCTGCTAATTTCCAACATGGCATGCTAGCCATCAGCAATTGGATGACCGCAAACTGTCTAAAATTAAACTCCGACAAAACGGAGATCATGACATTTGGCAAGCTCACCCCCACCTGGCCTGATTCCTGGTGGCCCTCCGACTTAGGCCCCCCTCCCCTCCCAGTCACTAAAGTAAAAAACCTGGGAGTACTCATTGACGACAAACTTACTTTCTCCGCCCATGTTAATTCTATTGTTTCATCATCCTTCTTTAAACTCAAAACCATAAAAAAGATACTCCCTTTTCTTCCCCCCAACTCTGGCAAAACCCTGGTCACCGCTTTTGTGATGCCTTCTGTAGACTATTGCAATGGACTTCTTATCAACGCCCAACACAATGTCATCAAAAAGCTACAGTCCATATAAAATGCGGCGGCCAGAAAGCTCTCAGGTACCCCAAAATTTCAACCCATTGCCCAAACTATCAAAGGTTACCACTGGCTAGCAGTGACAAAATAAGATAACATTCAAAGCCCTCTCAATTGCCTATATAGCCTTACATAAACAGGGCCCTCGATTTCTTTTGAATCCTCTGGCGTTTCATGTCCCCAAACGATTGTTACGATCTATGAATGCATCTCTCATGACGGTGCCGCGAACCAGAACGGTATCATGGGGCGATCGCAGATTCACTGTATCAACAGCCAAACTCTGGAACTCCCTCGATCCCGACATCAGGTCATCTCCTACCTTGACCGCTTTCAGGAAAAAAATAAAGACCTGGTTGTTCAACCAATAGTCCCCCTCTTCCCTCATCTCCTCATGCTGCTTCGTCCATAGCGCCGAGACGCCCTAGGGCATTTGTTCGCGCTCTACAAATATCTTAAATGAATAAATAATAAAGAAACACCATGACGATTTGTTGCAATAGTTTGGATATAAATGGATATATCAGCTTGAGCAAAAGATGGAATACTGTGCATAAAAGAGTCCAAAATCGAGTTACATAAATATTCATATTTTATAAAGTCAGAATTAGCTAAACCAAACTTAGTTTGTAAAGACTTAAATCGAATAAAAGTGTTACTAGAAAAAACACCCGTAAGAAAAAAAATTCCAGCCTTCATCCATGAAGACCACCAACTAATATTCCTATTTAATTTAATAATATTACTATACCATGAAGATAATTCATCCGTACTACACATGGGATATTGGAAAATTGAATCTAAACCATTAAAAATCATTTAGTAGATTTAAGGATAATAGATTTACGAAAAAGTGAAGGTTTGTTAGACATTGTCAACAAAGTGGGTAATGGAAAGGGTTTCACAATGGATTTCTCAATGTGGAGCCATGTAGGAGGATTATGTAAAAAAGAGTGATTAAACCATATGGCACTTTGTTTTAAAATAAACGCTTTGTGATAAAGTAGAAAATCTGGTATACCAAATCCTGCATTACCTTTAGACATTTTTTACTTTTTATAACTAATACGATGAGCTTTATTATTCCAAAGAAATTTGGAAAGAAGTTTATCAATATCTTTATAAAACTTTAATGGAAATTGGGTGGGGATCATGGCAAGGGAGTAAAAAATTTTAGGAGCAATATTCATTTTGATAGATTCTAATCTACCCCACCATGAAAGATGCAATGAAGAACATTTCGAAATGTTATCTTTAATATAATCTATAACAAAGTTACTGTTTAAAGTTAATGTTGATTTGATAGAAGAAGAGAAAAATATACCTAGATATTTTATGTTTTTGCCAAATAATTTCATTCATCGGAATCATATCAGCAGTACAGTAAACATTTAATGGAAAAATTCTGTTTCATTAGTATTTAATTTATATCCCGACACCATAGAATATGTAGTTATTATTTCTATTAAGGAAGGAAATGAGGACAATGGATCACTGATAAATAAAAGTACATCATCGGCATATGCTAGAGTTTTAATAATAACATCTTTAACATTAATTCCCTTAATACTATCTTATTTTCTTATAGTAGTAAGAAAGGGTTCAATACCAATTAAAAACAATAGTGGGGAAAGGGGACACCCCTGACGTGTACCTCTAAAAAAGGCGAATTGACTAGAAATTTGGCCATTAATAAATAAACGAGCAGTAGGAGCAAAATATAAAGCTGAAACCATGCGAATAAAATTATCACCAAAATTAAAAGACGTTAAAGTATGAAATAAAAATTGCCAATGAATTTTATCAAAGGCTTTTTCAGCGTCCAAAGCCATAACTCCTGAAGGACTTGCCAACGAATGACCCTGTTCAATGACATGTAAAAGAGTTCTGGTATTGTTAGCAGAGTATCTATTTTTTATAAACCCAGATTGATCTGGATGTATAATAGAGTCTAGTACAGGGGATAAACGTGTAGCCAATATTTTAGCATATAATTTACAATCTTGATTAATTAGAGAAATTGGACAGTAATTAAAAACAAGAGTGGGGTCCTTATCTGGTTTCGGAAGAACAACAATTAAAGCCTCAGTAAATGAACCTGATGTACTTCCTGAAGAGCCAAACAATGTAAAAAGTTGAAGTAATAAAGGTGAAAGTTGGGATTGAAATTCTTTATAAAATTCTGCCGGTATACCATCAGGTCCCAGGGATTTATTTAGTTTAAGGGATTTTATAGCAGATAATATTTCATCCTTAGTAATAGGTAACTCCAGTCCAAGTTTATCTGATTGAGAAATCTTAGGAAGATCACATGAGGAAAGGAAAGAATCTACCCAAGAATCATCATTAAAATCGGGTTTATTATAAAGCTTAGAGTAAAAGTCCAAAAATGTGTTAACAATATCTTTATGAGATAAAGCTATTTTACCATTGGGACCATGAATAGAAGTGATTTGAGTTTTATCTCTTTTAATACGGAGATAGTTTGCTAAGAGTTTTCCAGATTTATTTGCATTGAAACTAAATTTAGCTTTGGTCTTAGAAATCTGAATGCCAGCTCTTTTACTAAGAGTTGAATTAAAATCATAGCGTATTTATTGTGGATCATTTGGATCATTAGACCTAATAAAGAGACGTTCATATTTTGCCATCTGTTTTTCTAGAAGTTCAATATTCGCATTGAAGGACTTATTTTCATGGGCCATAATAGAAATAGTAGCACCCCTAACATAAGCCTTAAAAGCATCCCATATAATGACCAAAGGGGTAGAACCTTCAGGATTCAATTGAAAATAATCATTAATGGCAGATAAAAGTTTTGGTTTATTATGGTCATTGAGTACTATGCTAGATTTCATTCTCCATCTAGATTGATTGGTGAAGGTTGGATTTAGATTTAAACTACAAGACATCATAGCATGATCAGAGACATCAATATTTCCAATCAGAGGGGTTTTGATAGAATTAATAAGTTATCTTGTAACTAATATATAATCATGTCTAGAATGGGAATTATGTGGGTTGGAAAAGAAAGTAAACATTTTTTCTGTCGGAAAATGGAGACTCCAGATATCAATCAATTTAGTAGTTTAAAGGAACGTTTTAAAAGCAAAATAAACCTTAGGGGGATGGAATGTTGTACTGGAAAGTCTATCTAACAAAGCATTAGAAATAACATTAAAATCACCAGCAACAATTAAAGGGGCATTTCCAATGTTTAACACTTCCGTTGCAAGATTATTCCAAAAAACAGGATCATCCGCCGTGGGACCGTACACATTTAATAAATAATAATAGAGTCATGAACTTTAACTTTAACAAATAAGTACCTTCCATCAGTATCTGTAGATTTGCTCAGAATTTGGCAGTGCGATTTCTTTGCAAATAGTATAGTGTCACGAAGCGGAGCTTCCTGACTTAGACGAACTCCCTGACTCGGACGGACGGGGTGTCCTTGCTAATGCTTCTTCCTTTCCACCCCGTCCGCAGGATCCTTTGGATGTTTCCTGGATCTCCCCGGCTCTGCCTCAGGGACGTGTACCTCTGTATCCTGACCCTGTGACGCTAGGGGCATGTCCAACTACACTCGCCCAATCAGGTCAAACGACGTCACTCGATACTGACCAACCGGAGGAGGCGGGGGCGTTTAAGGAAGCTCCGTTCTGGATTGCCGGCGCGAAACCTTCGGAACGCCAGTTGGAACACGAGGAGGACGCCACGGAGGAAGACGGAGCCGCTGTCGTGGAACCGCTGCTAGGACCCCTGAAGCTGAATGACGACAAGCCAGGAGGCCAACGATACCACGAGCCGCCCCGCCACACTTCCAGGGGAGAAGTGTGGCTCCACAAGGTACGGGGTCGTTTCCAAGGGTTGTTCAAATCACGGGGTGGGACGGGGTAGTCTGAGGGTGGTCACTACTGTCGTATCTTGCCGGCCGCCTACACTCCCTGACTGATAGGTTTGGTGATAGTACCCTGGTGAACCCTCACTACCCTACCCTCCTCCCACATTTGTATATGTCGAGCCCAGCCCCTAACGTGGCTGTTTTTCTTTCCTTTTCTCCGAGTGATCTCCAGCCCTGTGGTCAGCTCCCGCTTCCTCAAGACTGGAACCGAAGACCCGGACCCGTCCCCAAAGGAGAGGACCTTCGTGTATTGTTTGTTTCCCAGGAGACTATACTTTAAAACCTTGAACTTATCTCGGTGTTGTTAAACCGAATAAAAATAGTTACAGACCTGCTCCACCTCGTAACGATTCTCATTCTCCCGTCCCCGTTCCCCACAAGTGGTGCCGTGACCCGGATCATCCAGTGAACTACGCCATCCGATACAAGATGGAGAATCTTTTGTCCCAAATGGAAGCAGACCGGACTGCGTTTTCCCAAGCCATTCAAACTCAGTCCGATAATATCCTAAAATTGGCGGAAGGACAAACACAGTTGATGAATGTCATAGGACAGGGAAGGGCTACAGCCCCACCTCCAGGTACTGTCGTTCCATTACAGAAATTTAGCACAGGTGAAGACCCCCTTGCTTTCTTTTTGAACTTTGAAAGAGCGGCGAGAGCTAGTTCCTGGCCAGGTGATAGGTGGCCCTTCTATTTGGCACCGTTGCTGACTGGTGAGGCCCAGGCAGCATATCAGACAGTAAACCGGGATGGAACAACTGCATATGCGGTTGTGAAACAATACATCCTCGATAGGTTGGGGGTAGACGAAGAAACCCATCGATTAAGGTTCCGGCAAGAGAAGGGGTCACCAGGGGATCTGCCCAAAACTCTGTTCTTTAAACTAAAGGAGTCTGCCGACTTGTGGTTAAAGCCAAATGAAGGGAACCTCGACGCCATTATGAATAAAATATATCTCGAACAGTTTATCGAGTCCCTTCCCTATAGCACCCAAAGGTGGCTCAAACAACATGCAGGGTTAACCTTGGAGCATGCTATCGAAATGGCTACCTGTTATGCCCGGGCTCAGGGCAAGCCGTACATGAAAGAGCCCGAAAGAAATACTAAAATCATTTCACCTGTCAAAACTGAGAAACGGTTTCAAAAACCCACTCCTGAACCCCCGAAAGTCCGGTTCCAACGACCTGAACTTCCCAATTCAGGGCCTCAATGTTACGACTGTGGAGAATGGGGACATATTGCTCGATTTTGTCGAAAGAAAAAAGACAGAGAAGATGAACCTATGGATGTGAGCTATGCGCCCAGGTCTATCCTGTATGCACAAGAAACCGGAACCACCTTCTATGTACGTGTCATATTAAACGGTACTAGTATACGAGCCTTGCTAGATTCCGGGTGCAAACATTCAGTAGTAAGGGAAGAGTTAGTAGACCACCACTCTCACATTCCAGGGAAACGGGTTAGTATCCGTTGTGTCCATGGGGACGTCAAGGAATATCCCGTAGCTAAAATCACCCTTCATACTCCTTCAGGAAAGAATATGGAAGTCGTAGTGGGAGTTATGGCGGGTTTACCTGAGCCCATAATCATAGGGACTGATAATCCTTCCTTTAGTGCTTTGCTGTTGGAAACCCTACAACATCTATCTCTGCCCCATGATACCTTGTTGGCCGCAGAACCTTGGGCCCGGGATACTCACTTCAGGACTGCCCAATTGAATGACGCAAGTCTCGCCAACGCATGGCAGGTGGCACGAAGTGGGCAGGATCCAACCACTAGAACTTATCCCACGTTTTTAGAAAAAAATGGTTTATTGTATAGGCTTGCCAAGGCTGACGCTGAACCCCAGTTGCTGGTCCCAATTGACTTTCGAGAGCAGATACTGTTCTTTGGTCATGCTCATCTGCTAGCTGGCCATTCCGGGGTGGAAAAAACGAGCCAATCTATACTGCGACATTTTTTTTGGCCTGGTATTTATGCCCAGGTTCAGAAATACTGTTAGGAGTGTAGAATATGTCAGAAACGGAATCCATACACTCCACCTCCGGCCCCATTGGTGCCCATGCCTATCATAGGGGTTCCGTTTGACCGTATCGGAATGGACCTCATTGGGCCTTTGCCCAAATCATCCCGCGGCCATCAGTATGCCTTGGTTTTGGTTGATTATGCTACGCGGTATCCCGAGGCCTTTCCTCTCAAGTCAGCCACGTCAGTTGCAATAGCCCAGAGGCTTGTTGAAGTCTTCTCACGCATGGGCTTCCCAAAAGAGATTGTTACAGATCAGGGTACCCCTTTTGTGTCCCGTTTGATGCAGCAAGTGTGCAAACAGCTCAATATCAAACATATCAAAACCTCTGTATATCACCCCCAAACAGATGGTTTGGTTGAGCATTACAACGGCTCCCTTAAGTTGACATTAAAGAAACTGTTGTCGGGTGATGGAAAGAACTGGGATCAGTTACTACCCTTGGCCCTCTTTGTACTACGTAGCCAGAAACAATCCAGCTTAGGGACGTCCCCATTCGAGTTGTTGTTTGGGAGACCACCTAGAACGCTCCTCGAGATCACAAAGGATAGCTGGGAAACAGAAGGAGCACAAGAAGCAGAAGCCCTGTTGGATTATACTAGACAACTTCAGAGTAGGCTACATAAACTCAGAACCCTAGCTCACGAACACTTAGCGGTAGCACAGACTAAACAGAAAACCCTATATGACCGTGGTACGAAGTGGAGAGTGTTGGATGTAGACGACTGGGTTCTGATTCTGTTACCCTCTTCTACGCACAAAATGAGGAAGGAGTGGCAGGGGCCATATAAAATCCTGAAGAAAATAGGACGTACCACGTATCTGATACAGTTAGGAAGAGGCAAAACCCAAATGTATCATATTAACATTCTAAAGAAATGGTTAGGTCCACCCCCACAGTCAGTCAATGTGGTCTCCCCTGTACTTCATACTGAGCATACTGTTGATGCTGCCCCTGTGAATCCTGACTTAACGTCGACCCAACAGGAAGAAGTCAGTAAACTACTTTTGTCACATTCAGCTGTTTTTTCTGATCAACCGGGCCGTACTCACTTAGCGGAACACAGCATACCTACTCTCCCAAATACAGTGGTGAAACAGAAGCCCTATCGTATTCCTGAGGCCAGACGCTCGGCTTTCCAAGCCGAAGTAGACAACATGCTGAAGGCTGGGATCATAGTTCCTTCCCATAGCAACTGGTGCTCGCCGGTGGTGTTAGTACCGAAACCTGACGGTAGCATCCGGTTTTGCATCGACTTTAGGGCCGTTAACCGGGTATCCAAACAGGATGCGTACCCTCTACCCAGAGTCGATGAGTTATTGGAACGCCTTGGGGAGGCTCGGTACATCACCACCATAGATCTCACTAAGGGATACTGGCAGATTCACCTTGCTCCCAAAGACATGGAAAAAACAGCATTTTCAACGCCATCTGGTCATTACCACTTTACGGTACTCCCCTTTGGTTTACATGGGGCGCCAGCTACATTTCAAAGAGTTATGGACACGCTGCTGGCACCTCACCTACAATATGCGTCTGCTTACCTGGACGATATTGTGGTGTTTAGTAAAACCTGGGAGGACCATTTGTCTCACCTTAAAAAAATACTGTCCAGTCTTGGGGAGGCCAGTCTCCACATCAAGGCGAAGAAGTCCCGGTTTGCTTTCCAGCAGGTAAAATACCTCGGGTATCTGTTGGGCGATGGACAAATTAAGCCCCAGATGGAGAAATTGGAAGCAATTAAAGCTCTGCCTTACCCGACTTCAAAGAAAGAACTCAGGGCCTTCTTGGGACTGGTGGGTTATTACCGCCGGTTCATTGCTCAGTTTGCTAGCATGGCCGCTCCACTCACCGACCTCCTTGGGAAGAATACCAAATCTGCTGCACTTCCTGCTCCCTCTATAGCGCAGTCTTCGGCTTTCCAAGCTTTGAAGGACGCTTTGACTTCCTCGTCTGTTCTCATCTCCCCTGACTTCCTTAAACCCTTCGTCCTCCAGACTGACGCTTCGGGGGTTGGCATTGGTGCGGTCCTTTCTCAGGAGGATGAGACTGGGGCTGAACGACCCGTGCTCTTTATCAGCCGCAAGCTGTTTCCGAGAGAACAGGCCTATTCGACGATTGAAAAGGAGTGTTTGGCTGTCCGTTGGGGTGTTGAGAAACTGAGATACTATCTTGAGGGGAGGCCGTTTGTGTTGTACACGGACCATGCTCCTTTAACTTGGCTTCAGCGTAATAGGGGGAACAATGATCGCATTTTGCGTTGGTTCTTGGCCCTGCAACCCTTCCAGATCGAGGTCCGTCATCGAAAGGGTACATTACAGGGGAATGTTGACTTTCTGTCCCGCTATCCGATTTCCCCCGATCGGGTCAATCCTGGGGGTGGGATGTGTCACGAAGCGGAGCTTCCTGACTTAGACGAACTCCCTGACTCGGACGGACGGGGTGTCCTTGCTAATGCTTCTTCCTTTCCACCCCGTCCGCAGGATCCTTTGGACGTTTCCTGGATCTCCCCGGCTCTGCCTCAGGGACGTGTACCTCTGTATCCTGACCCTGTGACGCTAGGGGCATGTCCAACTACACTCGCCCAATCAGGTCAAACGACGTCACTCGATACTGACCAACCGGAGGAGGCGGGGCGTTTAAGGAAGCTCCGTTCTGGATTGCCGGCGCGAAACCTACGGAACGCCAGTTGGAACACGAGGAGGACGCCACGGAGGAAGACGGAGCCGCTGTCGTGGAACCGCTGCTAGGACCCCTGAAGCTGAATGACGACAAGCCAGGAGGCCAACGATACCACGAGCCGCCCTAAGTGCGCTGGGGATGCCCAGACGTGGGTCCCAGGCACTCCACACCATTTGGAGTCAAGCTAGCCGGGCTGATGAGAGGTGTTACCTCGAAACCGGTCCGGTCCTCGGATGCTTGATTCTGTTCTGGGAAGGACATGGCTTTTGTAGTTCGGACTGGACTGTTCCCATGGGGCAACAGGGTCAGAGCTGATTTGCATATCGCCATTGTCTAACCCAGGGTGGTGTGGAGTGCAAAAAAACGATGGATTTAGGCCCAGATCTTTTGACTGGGGGAATGTGTGACATTGATCCACATTCGGTCCATCACTTGTTGTTTTTGCAATTGCCGCCCTAAGTGCGCTGGGGATGCCCAGACGTGGGTCCCAGGCACTCCACACCACTTGGAGTCAAGCTAGCCGGGCTGATGAGAGGTGTTACCTCGAAACCGGTCCGGTCCTCGGATGCTTGATTCTGTTCTGGGAAGGACATGGCTTTTGTAGTTCGGACTGGACTGTTCCCATGGGGCAACAGGGTCAGAGCTGATTTGCATATCGCCATTGTCTAACCCAGGGTGGTGTGGAGTGCAAAAAAACGATGGATTTAGGCCCAGATCTTTTGACTGGGGGAATGTGTGACATTGATCCACATTCGGTCCATCACTTGTTGTTTTTGCAATTGCCGCCCTAAGTGCGCTGGGGATGCCCAGACGTGGGTCCCAGGCACTCCACACCACTTGGAGTCAAGCTAGCCGGGCTGATGAGAGGTGTTACCTCGAAACCGGTCCGGTCCTCGGATGCTTGATTCTGTTCTGGGAAGGACATGGCTTTTGTAGTTCGGACTGGACTGTTCCCATGGGGCAACAGGGTCAGAGCTGATTTGCATATCGCCATTGTCTAACCCAGGGTGGTGTGGAGTGCAAAAAAACGATGGATTTAGGCCCAGATCTTTTGACTGGGGGAATGTGTGACATTGATCCACATTCGGTCCATCACTTGTTGTTTTTGCAATTGCCGCCCTAAGTGCGCTGGGGATGCCCAGACGTGGGTCCCAGGCACTCCACACCACTTGGAGTCAAGCTAGCCGGGCTGATGAGAGGTGTTACCTCGAAACCGGTCCGGTCCTCGGATGCTTGATTCTGTTCTGGGAAGGACATGGCTTTTGTAGTTCGGACTGGACTGTTCCCATGGGGCAACAGGGTCAGAGCTGATTTGCATATCGCCATTGTCTAACCCAGGGTGGTGTGGAGTGCAAAAAAACGATGGATTTAGGCCCAGATCTTTTGACTGGGGGAATGTGTGACATTGATCCACATTCGGTCCATCACTTGTTGTTTTTGCAATTGCCGCCCTAAGTGCGCTGGGGATGCCCAGACGTGGGTCCCAGGCACTCCACACCACTTGGAGTCAAGCTAGCCGGGCTGATGAGAGGTGTTACCTCGAAACCGGTCCGGTCCTCGGATGCTTGATTCTGTTCTGGGAAGGACATGGCTTTTGTAGTTCGGACTGGACTGTTCCCATGGGGCAACAGGGTCAGAGCTGATTTGCATATCGCCATTGTCTAACCCAGGGTGGTGTGGAGTGCAAAAAAACGATGGATTTAGGCCCAGATCTTTTGACTGGGGGAATGTGTGACATTGATCCACATTCGGTCCATCACTTGTTGTTTTTGCAATTGCCGCCCTAAGTGCGCTGGGGATGCCCAGACGTGGGTCCCAGGCACTCCACACCACTTGGAGTCAAGCTAGCCGGGCTGATGAGAGGTGTTACCTCGAAACCGGTCCGGTCCTCGGATGCTTGATTCTGTTCTGGGAAGGACATGGCTTTTGTAGTTCGGACTGGACTGTTCCCATGGGGCAACAGGGTCAGAGCTGATTTGCATATCGCCATTGTCTAACCCAGGGTGGTGTGGAGTGCAAAAAAACGATGGATTTAGGCCCAGATCTTTTGACTGGGGGAATGTGTGACATTGATCCACATTCGGTCCATCACTTGTTGTTTTTGCAACCACGAGCCGCCCCGCCACACTTCCAGGGGAGAAGTGTGGCTCCACAAGGTACGGGGTCGTTTCCAAGGGTTGTTCAAATCACGGGGTGGGACGGGGTAGTCTGAGGGTGGTCACTACTGTCGTATCTTGCCGGCCGCCTACACTCCCTGACTGATAGGTTTGGTGATAGTACCCTGGTGAACCCTCACTACCCTACCCTCCTCCCACATTTGTATATGTCGAGCCCAGCCCCTAACGTGGCTGTTTTTCTTTCCTTTTCTCCGAGTGATCTCCAGCCCTGTGGTCAGCTCCCGCTTCCTCAAGACTGGAACCGAAGACCCGGACCCGTCCCCAAAGGAGAGGACCTTCGTGTATTGTTTGTTTCCCAGGAGACTATACTTTAAAACCTTGAACTTATCTCGGTGTTGTTAAACCGAATAAAAATAGTTACAGACCTGCTCCACCTCGTAACGATTCTCATTCTCCCGTCCCCGTTCCCCACATATAGCTACCCCATTTTTCTTGCCATTAGCAAGAGAAGAAACAAGACTGTCAACCCATTTTCTTTTCATATAATCTAAGATTTTATCATCAACATGAGTTTCTTGTAAAAAACAAAAATCAGCTTTGGAACTGCTCAAATAATCCAACATTTTTGTACATTTAACCGGATGGCGTAAACCTTTAACATTTAAGGAAATTACTTTGATAGTAGCCATAATGAAAATGAAAGAAGGAAAAAAGGAAAGAAGAGGATAGTCAGAAAAAGCACAAGTATTAAGAAATGAGTAAGAGAAAGTAGTAACTCCGAAAGAAGGAAAGGATCAGAAAAAGTAAAACAAGGAAAAAACGACAAACAAAGTACACAAACATCAAGAAAGAAACGCACACACTCATTACAAGCATGACCTGAACCGTTGGAGCCCTATATAATAATTAATCAAAAAGATGTCAGAACAAATGTAGCCATATGTTTTCATGTATTAGAGTCATGAGTATCCATGGAATGCTGGGAGTGACGTTCCAAAAACTGGCGCAAATCCTCAAGACGATGAAAAGATTTTGAAAGATTGTCTTTACAGATACGCATTGTTGATGGATCAAAAAGACCATATTTGAATCCAAGACTACGAATTTGAGGACGAAGAGCAGTGAAATCTTTGCGAATTGCGACTGTCTCTTTGGCAAAATCTTGATGAATAAAGATTTTGTTCACATTAACCATCAAGGAAGGAATTTCTCGTGCCGCTTTTCTGATCAAAACTAGATGGTGATGTCGGACAACTTTGAATATCATTTGTCGTAGTTTAGTATGTTGAGGATTGCGATAAGAGGGAATCCTGTGAGCCTTATCAGTCTCAAATTTTTCAGGGAACTTAATTTGCAGTAGGCCCAGAATCAGATTTTCCAAGTATAATCTGCAGTTGCCACCCTCAACAACTTCTGGCAAATTAAAAATGCGTAAATTGTATTGCCTGTTGTGATTTTTCTTATCTAAAAGCTGCAGAGACATAGGTGATATTTTTTTTGCAACAAGCGGGGTAAAGGATTCAAGCTTTGCCTTATTAGCCCGAATTTTAATGGCATTATCAGAACTTTTCATTGACAAACTTGCCATTTCCTTTCGTACATTTTAAATCTCTGAAGCAATAGAATCAGTATTAAGACGAAGTGCCTGAATTTCCTCCAAAATTAAGGCTAAGGAAGGCTCTGGTGATTCCACTGCCTTGGATTTGATAGGTGGAGGTGAAACCTGCTGCCTTCTTTTAGAATGAAGAGTATTTTTACTATCCATTTTTTGGGGGGATATATGAGAGTCAATTAGTTGAAAAAATAGAAAGAGTAAGTAAAAATACATGCAGTAGTGAAGAAATCCTTATTAGAGCTGGTGCAGCAGCTAAAATGGGCTATGGGAGTGACTAGGCCCAAGCCAGGCCCTTTCCTAAAGGCTTGCTCCGCCCCCCTAACTAAGAAGACTGGCTGTACCTAAGGGAAGAACTGGAGCAGAGGCTGCAGGAGCAAAAACGCTGCTTCACACGACGAAATTCAGCAAAAAGTCCGCAAAAAACAGGTACTGGCTCATGCAGCATAGCGACTCCAATTTTACCGCATTAGTGACAGAAAAATCGGCGTTTTAATAATAAAACGGGTGAAAAACGCCGGAGCTCACTCGGGAGCTGCCATCTTGCGTCGTGCGCTCCT
The DNA here is from genome assembly GCF_964263255.1 of Lissotriton vulgaris. Classification (NCBI taxonomy): domain Eukaryota; kingdom Metazoa; phylum Chordata; class Amphibia; order Caudata; family Salamandridae; genus Lissotriton; species Lissotriton vulgaris. Next base: position 467,889,095 of record NC_141698.1, read on the forward strand.
GTGAATCCCCTGGTGGTGATTTTGATTTGTTTGATTATCAAACATCTTACATCGTTAGGGGTGTGCCCCTTTGTGATGTAATGTTCCGTAATTTTTGTGGTGTTCCTTTTGCAACATATGTTACTTTTGTGTTCTTTGATTCTGGTTTTGATTTTCCTTCTGGCCATGCCAATATATCAGAGGCCACATGGACACTCTATCTGGTAAAAATCGTGTGGAGTTACAATTAGTGTGTTTTCCGAGGTGCCATGTTTTTCCTTCTTCCAATTCTAAGGATTTGATGGTGGTGGTGAGTTGGCAGACGCAATACTTCCCACAGGGGTAATGGCCTGTTATGTTTGGTAGGCCTCATGCATTGAGGACTGTGTTATCCCTCAAGGTGTGAGTCTCTTTTGGGCGTGTTGAGATGAGTCGATCTTTCAGGTTGCCTGCCCATTTGAAGGAGAACAAAGGTTGTTCCCACTTTAGGTTTTCAGCACTTACCGCTTAGCCTGGACAGATCATCCATCAAATGTTTCTCCTTGGGCTTCCTGCTGCATGCTTTATCAGCCTATCATCCGGCCCATTAGCAACTTCTCTCAAAAATGATTTTCAACGTTTAACCTAACATTGATTCTGCAATACAATTCTTTAAAAACTGGCTCAACTTGCGCCTCAATAAATCTTTACAAAACAATAACCAATATAAATGCAGTTTGTGCTTCTGCACATTGGTTTTCACTTGAGAGGAAAGTAAATATCTTGAACATACTTGGAGAATATCTTATCACCTGTCAAACTGGTCTAACCATTGTCCGGTATTGAAAGAATGTTCTCTCTGCCAATTTCAGTTTTGATTAGAACTCGATTAACCATCCCTGTAACAAAGTCATGGCATCCTTTTGATCAATTTCATTCTCGACAAAATCTGAATGTTGCTGGTGATCTTGCATTCCCTCCCAAATTTGTTCACAATTTATCTTATTTTTTATATGATTAAGTTAGAAACCTCTCAAACACTTTCAAAGACAGTACTACAGAGCTAACTTTGTTGGAAATTTCTTCCACAAACACCTTACTGTTTTATTACTTTTGACCCTATTGCTGACGCCGTCATCTTCAATAAATCGTCCTCACTTAAATCTGGCACCCCTTTGGATCAATGGCCTGCCAAAGTCCTTCATATAGGATCTCCACACATTGGTCCTTCTCTCATCTCTCTTGTTAATCTTTCTTTGCCCGTAGGAATAGTTGAAGAAAAATAGAAGCTGGCCTTAATTGTTTTGTCTTTTAAAGAAGGTCTCTGTTGACCCTTAGAAACTCTCATATTACAGGCCTAATTCCTTGCTTCCTGGCCCCTCTAAGACGCTTGACTCATATCTAAAGGAGAAACAGTCCTCCTTTCTCGAATGTTCCAACTGTTATGACACCCACCAGTCTGGCTTTTGAACCGGGTTCAGTACAGAGACAATTTTTAGTGACACTAGTAAAAGAAATCAGATCATGTTTGGATGCTGGCAATTGTGGAATCCTCATCTTCCTAGGCTTCTCTGTTACCTTCAACACAGTCTAACACCCCATCCTTCTACACAGACATCAGGAGGATGTAGTAGGAAGCTATGCCTTCAATTGGTTCATTCTTTTCATTCCTATATAACCCAAATTATGTATCTCCTAGCTTTCTAATTTGATTTTTTTAAAACCATTTATGAAGTTCCTCAGCATTCATTTGTGAACCATGCCCTATATATGTTTCGCCTGCACAGTGCTTGCACTGTGCTTGTGACATCTTTTGTATTTAATATTTCTTAAAATGGGGATTTTATTAGTTCCCATAGCCAAATTAGTGTGTTCATCCGTTTTTGTGTGGACATTTTTTTGTTAACATCCCCTGGCTGCAGGCATTTGCCATACTTCTACTGAAGCTGTTCACACTGTTTAAACCCCATTCACTGTCAATATCAGCTCTCTACTCACGGAAAAGGCCGACAGGTGCTAACAGTATGCTTGAATGCATGCTTTTGATTACTTAGCCGTGTAAAGCAGATGCTTCAGCCTTAAAACGTTTGTGGCATTTCCTATTCATGCCTCAATAATTTTCTTTGTACTTTGTAGGCATTATCAGATTGATTTTTTCAACTTAATCTATTTGATCACAAACATCTAATTCTAAATGTTGAAATAAACATTGCACTTAAAAGTAAAGTTAATTTACAAGAGCAATACTACAATTTACTACTAAACAGGCAGCCGCAAGTGCAGTTACCTTGCAGACAACAGAGTCATGATTTGAAGGGTGCAGCAAGTTCAGTAGCACCGGGCCCAAACGTTGACAGACCTCCTCTAAACACATACTATGGCTATATTTTACCACTATACAGGCAGACACAATTGCATTTATCTTGCAGTTAGAAGGGGCTTGATTTGAACTAGGGCCAACAGCTCTATGGACGCCACTAAATGCAGAATATTGCTAAACTTTACTATTAAACATGCAGTCATAAGTGCAGCTCTCTAGCAGGCACTAGGGCCATGATTTCAATGGTGCTGCAGGTGTAGTGGCACTGGGACCAACAGTTGTCAGAACTCCTCTAAACACCAACTATTGCTATATTTAACTACTAAATAGTTAGTTACAAATGCAGTTATCTTGCAGGCACAAGGGGCATGATTTCAATGGTGCAGCCGGTACAGTGGCACCAGGTCTAAAAGTTGTCAGATCCCCTCTAAACACATAATATTGCTATTATATCAAGTAATTCTATTATTTCCCTCTTTCATTTATTTGTTAAAATGTTTGCAATTACTTACTCACACTATACAAGGGGCGTAACACAGGCACCCACAGCCTCTGCAGTGCAGGGGCCCCCCTCAGCACAGTACTTTGGCCGGAGAGCTCTTGATTAAGCTTGGAGGGGGCCCCTCCACATACCTTGTAGGGGAGCCCCCTCAAGTTTTGTTACGCCACTGCACTATACCACTAGTAACAGCACAATATATTGCCTTTTGTACATAAACAAGTCATAACACTTTATCAGACTTTCTGTAACTTATATTGTACAACTACTCAGCGAGCTGCAGCTTACAACAAAAAACAGCTCATTATTAATGACATAGGCGAGACCTAATACTTATTAATTTGTAAGTCAAACCACTGGCTAGCATTTTCCATTCTTCTGGCTCTATCTGTTCTCATATGCTGATTAAACTCAACTGATCATCAGACGTAAGAGAAATTTCTCTGCCCTCAAGGCTGAATTTAGACATGTTGAAAATGGCAGACTGGATAAATAACAATTCCCTGCCATTGAACTCTTCTAAGACTGAGGTATTGGTCTTGTGTAACCCCTTTGTCTGCGACTCTGATGACTTTGCTCACTAGGTGCCCCTCCTCTTCCCACCTTGTAATTTTCCATCTTAGGCATTCTGTTTGGCAACTCCCTCATGTTTCAACACCAAATTTCAAAGACTTCTTCTACATGCATCTTCACTCTGAAAATTCTGAGAAAGTCCTCCTTTTCGCCTAAGGATTGATGAAAAACTTTAATCTGACCCACCATCCAATCTAGGTTGAAGTATTACAATTCCATATACTTTGGCCTTCCTCAAAAACAGCTTCACAGACTTCAAAGCATTCAGAATACTGCTGCTGCCCTTAGCTAGGCATCCGGAAATTTAAACCTATATCTGCCCACCTTGATGCTTAGCATTGTCAAGAAATCCACAACCGACAGGCGCTCTTCTCTATTTCTCACAGGCTCTGTATAGGACAAGCTTCAACTGTTACTTAGTGTTAACTCTCCATATCTGAAATTTAGGAAATATATTAAATCATATAATTTTGAATATTTTTTTCTGCTTTGGTAAACTCTGGCTTGTCAGTATTCTTAGGGCTCAGCCAGTGAGTAGCAATGCCGTCCATAAAGTGCTTATTCATTAATTCATTCACTGAGTCTTGCCTTGTCTTGTCTTACCCATCTACTTCTATATTACATGGCACTTCATTTACCCTTATACTTGTTTACATCTTGTTAAACAATATCTATGTCTGTAATTATGTATGATTCCTATGTAATGTTCTATTTGTATTGTACAGTGCTCTGACACCCTTGGGTAATGTCTGTGCTATATAAAATCGAATTAAAAAAAGAATACAAAGCAAAATGTTGGACTTTTGACGTTGTGCACCAACTCACTGTGATTAACACGACAAATCGCCAAAGTGTAGCGCAAATCTGCTGATAATTTAACATAACCAATGCACAAGAAACATCACAAACACTTTTATTAACGACAAAATCTTGAGTTCCAGTGTAGCGTGCTACTTGTCGAAAAAGGAGTCAGGGTCATAAGAATTATAAAAATACATTTACAATTACCATAATTGGACACTTTCCCACTATAATTCAAAGTTTTTGTTAGATGTTATAATTTCAACGTGGGTCTGTAACAACCGTCTGTAAAATAGTGCTTTATCTCACAAAGGCCTGATTCTTTAAGATATTTACTTGACTTGCTCTTGTAGTGCTGCTGGAATTGAGGAAAATACTAGTATTATAGAGAGGCCTGCCAATCCACGGAAGGCCATTTGTGATACACAGTTTCTTCACTCATCACACAGCAACAAGTGAAGCGCCACTGTCACAAAGTGAGCTGGAACCTCTTGCACAGAATAGGTTTCCAACACAGACCTAAATGTTGTGCACAGCTGGGCTACAATTAAAACCTCCCCAAGACATGGGAGGTGGCTCCAGATGATTTTCTTATTGCTGTGGGCGAGGGTAAATGTGACTGTTTGCACTTTGCCGAGGGTATTGCCCCACTGTGCACCCATCTCCACTCCCCAGTACAATCAGGGAAAATGACTCTAAGCTTGACAGATCAGTACAGGAGCTACCAATTGCAAACTATATGCATTGGCCCCAGTGCCTTTAAAACTGTTCTTTTCAAGTAACACCCTACACAAGACAAATATTACACAAGTAATGGCTAATCATAATGAATAAACAATGCTTTTCACTGTAATCACAAAGCCGGGCTCATAGGCATTATTCAGGCTTGACTGACCTACAATGATGGTCCTGGGAGTGCCAGGCTGCTCCAGAGTTATGTAACTCTATAGAACGGGATGCAGCTGCAGGAGACCTCTCTTGACAGTGCTACGTAACCTTCTAAGGTTATGTATGGGAAGCTGTTTGTGTCAAAAGTACAGCTCCCCATACAGGATATTTCCTGAAATGCATAGCGGGCAGCAATATGAATGTGACACACACAAGAATGAATATAACGTGTTAAAATGAATGATACATGAAAGACTCAACGTAGTAAGCAGCAAAGTAAATATGAAATGTGTCAAAATGGATATACTACTCAGAGAAAAATATGAATAACCCAAACACTGAATTCATTCCGACATATACTGTAGTACATCAATCATACTAAAATAATATGTCCCTCACTTAAAAAATAGAGCAAGCACTACATTGAATACAATATGCATTAAAATGAATGGGACATTTGTTGAAATGAATGATGCACGTCATAAGGAACATGAAACCAGATTAAATGGATGTGAGAGATTTAAATTAATATGATATATGTTGATTTGATATATCAAATTGTAAAAAATAATGTAATGTACATTGATAAGAATGACTTGTTGAAATGAACATTAATAATTACTATAATGTGTGTTAAAATTCTATTACCCAGATTACAATTACTATGACAAGTACCGCAATGAATATGAGAACTGTTAAAATGAAGACGAATACAGGACATGGTGCAATGAAGGTAAGTCACATTAAAATGAACTTGACATCAGTTTAAAAGAATATGAGATGCATTGAATTGTCTCTAGCAGGCGAAGTTGAACACGAGAGCCAATCCGAGCACCTGTAGTTAAGGAGTGCACGAGCAGAGGACGTGGCAGAGGCGGCTGCAGTTCGTCGTTCCTCCTATCGGCTGTCAGCTAACGGGAGAGGCTGCCTGGCCCCCTGTTCGCCCCCTCCACTACCTGCCAACAGCATTGGGGCTACCGCTTTCATCCACCACTTGGCAGCTGAACTGAGCTGTGCGGCTCAGCAGTGTGGAGAAGAAGAAGATCTCTACGGAGCAGAGCGTCTTGGCCCCTCAGGATTAGGAGCAGGAGGGCCAGCCAGCGTGCTCAATGTGAGAGCTGGGATTGGAGCGGAGCGGAGTGAAGGTAACGCTGACGCTCCTAAGGCCACGACGCAACAATAGCATCAATAGCAGTCGCAAAGCGCACAGCAATAGGTTGGTGAGGCTTGCGCCTTGCCAGTGTAGGGCTGCACATCAGCTCAAGCTCCCACAGAATCCTTTTGCCCCACACTGCAGAGCAGGCCGTGAAGCGTCCTCAACTTCAGCCAGTCACAATCAGCCCCGCAAAAGAGCTGTCTGCATAATTACTGCAGTCACTGCAACAAACCTGAATTACTCGAGAGCTGCGTAAAATCTCTATCCCCTCTGCTGCATTACCACTAACGCATCGCCCACAGCCTGCAAAACAAAAGTACTCGCAAGGCCACGGTCGGTGGTTAATAATCCACCAGAATTCGCCCCTATTTGTCCCCACAGCCCCTACTACAGCGTCGACTCACCACGCTTTATGATTCTCAGCTGTTGAAAGCGGGTGCAATGGTCTAAGGAGGCAACGTCCATTCCTCTTATCTCCCTGGTCTTCTCTCGAGTACAAATGTCAACAAGGACCCCCATAACAATCACTTCCAAAGGCCAAGACCTGCAGGCTAAATACCCTCTTGAAATAGTGGCAATGAAGTGTCACATCTCAAACCCGACATGACCTTGAGAGCCACAGAATGGGTCCATTTGCCAGAAAGCCCAACAAACAGTGGTGGTACATGAAAAAAGATTGAGTCTCTCCACATCTAACAGAAAATATCAAACGAGCAAAATGGGCTTCTGTTGTAAATATATAATTTACCGTCTTAATTTCTATGCAGGTAAGTACTTAATCGATAATAACTCAATCGGAAAGAAAGAAACAGAGTCTGTGGTGTTAGAGTTCTTAGGGGTTTTATTCCTTAAAAAGGAATCGTTCCGGAACTGGATATCAGGTTCCTGGCACCACAAAGGGTCCAGGAAGGGATAGAGCAAAGTTTTATTGACAATACATAGCTTATATACTTAATTTACACCATAGAAACCAATATAGGAGGCGTAACAGCTGAGAGAAGACAAGATAACAGCATCCACGTGTTACTAGTACGTAATCAGTAGGCGTGGACTAGGCGTGAACTAAAGGTGTGTGCTAGAAACGTCACAGGTAGGTGTCACAAGGGGGTGGCACTAAACAGAAATGTTGCAATGTCAGCAGAAATCGGAAGCTTGGATGCGCGCGCAGCTGCATGATGTGTGATTGACGTGAAACTGGAGGGTGCAGGGGGCTTGACATTTACACTGACGGAAAGAGACAGAAGTCTGGCATGTCAGATCAACTCGTACTTCTATCATATCTGATATCTGATGTTTGGGAACCATATTATCTGAACGGAAAAGGTCTCTGGGGCAGAAGCTATTCTATACTGACTGTGAGTGCGTGTATAAGCGCCTGAATGTCTGCATGAGAAGCGTGGGGGCATGGGCCTTCCAGGGGAGCATGGTAACAGAGGCTATGAATTACTTGCATGGAGACAGGCCGGCCCTTTGGCTCTGCAGCTGGGGAATGTTTACTTAAACTAGTAGGCAGGAATGTATTTTCGAGGAGCGGAACAGATAATTTGAAGGTTGTAGTCAGTCTTGGCAGGCAGCAGGCTGAGCTAAGCGCGGTGAGCCGCGCTGGGAGTAAGTCAGAGTTCACGGGTACAGAGGCAGCCTGGGCTGAGGCTTTCAGAGTCAGAAGCCAGAAAAAAGGCTCGATGGCAGAAATTCAGGGCCTACTTTGCCAGAGCTGAAAAACGTGTAAGGTACACTACAAAAAGACGTTGGCATAGCATACTTAGGAACGGACTATTTAACCCATTCAGGGTGGGTCTGAAAGAGGACATGTTAACGTTGGACGCAAATGTATTTGCGTCTTCATAGCTGGCACAGGAGGGAAGTTACATGCACTTTAAGCTGGTACATGGAGACGGTGGGGTACACGCTAGGGAACACAACTTGACCATAGAATTTATATTTCCTCATTCCCTCCTTGTTCCCTACGGACCCTTCATGATATATCGATCCTCATGAATCGATCAGTTTGTTCTTGTAACATCATTTGCTCTTCTTTCTTTCTTTCACGTCTTGAAAGGAAACTGGAATGTTCGATGCATGAAGTGGCACACAGTCCACAAATCGCTGGCCCACACTGCAAGCACAGGCAGCAACTGAATACTAGGACTAGGCCAATGCCTAGGAAGGATAGGATCTTCCATCCCCAAGCGGTTAACGTTGTCCAGAACCAACCGGACCAAGTCCAGGTGCCTGGATTCTGATGTATCAGATTAGCAATTTTATGAAGACGTGTAATAGCTTTGTATACGGATGGCGCGTTTTCTGGAATGAAAACACAGCAACTTGACCCGATGACCTTACAGGCTCCACCTCTATCTGCCAAGATGACGTCAATAACAAGACGATTCTGAAGGACAACAACCCGCATGGCGGACTGCTCTTCGGTTAGGTTACCTAGGGCGGAGGCAGTTTCATTCACTACTGCTTCAAGTGTTCTAGTTAATCTGCGTATTAGTTTACTATTTTGGACAGGGCCTAAAAAGAAAAAGAATCCTTTATTAAAATCGGTGTACTGTTCCCATGCCGTTTCTGTGTAGTCGACAAGCGGGATATCTCTTCTGAGTCTATTCTTTACTAGATTTGTATTTCTGTGATAATCAGGAGGAGCTAAAAAAACAGGTGGCAGAAGGAATGCAATATAACAGGTACCATCCCAATCTGGAGGTAAGCGTATGTATGCGGTATGACCACAAACAAAATAGGAATGACGGATAGCTTTAAAGGACGATTTACCATGATCACTGAATTCGACCACAGTAGTACATTTACTATGACCCAAGTGTACTGAACCTTTCTTCCTGACACATAATTCACCAGTGACTGGTAATACTGACATAGCGGGCAGAACTGGTGCAGCTTCGGATTCAACAGTGAGAATCATAAGGTTTATTGTGTAATTACTTAATCCATATACTTCATTTTCTAGATCAGTTCCTATTCTAATGGGGAGTCCCTCCTTATCAGGGTAACAGACGTCGAGCAAGACTAAGTTCAAGTTTCCCCAAACCCAGCTCCCGTCGAAAACAGCAATATCAGGATCTAAGGAATTAATTATTTTAAACCATGCACCACAGGAGCCGTTGTGAGTGAACGGATACGGAAAGAGGGGCAGAGCTCCCTTGTAATTCTGGTAGGGAGGGAGTCGGCCACATATCCAGCAATTTGTAGCATTATTAGTCTGATGGGAATGATGAAGCATACTAATGAAAGTGTTGTTGCGCAGCGCAAGTCTGTAAGAGAGTTCATGTGGAGGTAACTCGCTAAAAGTATGTTCAGCAGAAACATTGTAAGCAGATTGTTCACGCTTGAAAATAGGGCAATAGATAGGAAGAAGTATACTTGCAACAATAATCAGAAGACTTAGAAAAAACATTATTAACAATGTCACTATACAGTGACTACGCAGTGATTTGCAGTATGTACGTTTCTTGAATTGTCTCTCTCTCTCTCTATCTCGATCTAGGGGATACATGTCAGAAACTATTTAACCGATTCACCTAGGGGAGGACTTAAACAATTAAACTGTCTGACTTGCTAGATCGGAGCTTTGATCTGTACTCCTCTTGTGGAGTTTTCTCTCGTTCGGAAACTTTAAAGTCACTGGGCTCGATACAGTCTTTGGAAGGGGTGGACGAGCCTGGGTCGGGTTTCAGTTCATTGCATAGTTTAACATGGCTCGTGTGGATCCACCCCTTTCGGCCCTCCACTTTCCCCACTGTCCTCGTAGTAAGTAGAACGGTCTTCGGCGCTTTCCAGCGGGGCTCCAGCGGACTTTTCCTGTCAAAGTTCCTTATTAACACCAGGTCGCCTGGTCGGACATCATGCGGCTTTACATCAGTGTTGTCAGGGAAGGCTGCGGCAACCTGTGAACGACATGATTGGAGTGCAGACATCAAGGAGGCAAGGTAATCTGTCAACATATTGCAATCAACATCAGTAATTTTCTTAGGAATGGGCGTCCCCCACATATTCGGTGGTCTACCAAAGACCACTTCGTACGGGGATAGTCCTGATCTCGAGTGGGCAACCATTCTCATATAGAACAGTGCCACTGGCAGGGCGACTATCCAGTCGACCCCTTTCTCTTGACATATTTTTCCAAGGCGGGTCTTTAATGTCTGATTATGCCTCTCTACAAGGCCTGCGGCTTCGGGATGTCGGACACAATGGAATTTCCATTGATATCCTAGCAGCAAGGAAACTTGCTTCATTAATTCGGATGAGAATGGCTGACCGTTATCTGAGTACACGACACGAGGCATGCCGTACCGTGGGAAGAATTCACGAACCAGCTGCCTGGCAGTGGTCGGAGCAGTGTAATCTGGGACTGGATATGCTTCGGTCCAACGGGACAGTGCACAAACAATTACGAGGACATATTTGAATCCTCGACAACGGTCCATCTGGATATAATCCATCTGGAGGACTTCAAAAGGGTGATCGGGAGGATGAAATCCACCTTGCTCTACAGGGACGCTTTTACCTGGATTGAACTGACAACAGATCATGCAAGTACGCACTTTCTGTTTTGCTGCTGCTCGTAAGTGTTTATTGCTCCAAAGATTTTGTAAACTGTCTAACATCGCTTTCTCTCCTAGATGTGCTGGACTATGTGCAATATTGATCATGACTTGAACCATAGAATCAGGGAGAAACCATGTAGATTTTCCCTTTGTCATCCAACCTTGATCTGTCTGGATCCCTCCTAGTTCAATCCATTTCTTTATTTCATCTGGGGTAGCATGTGTCTGAATATCGATAACATCTAGTGTGGGATCCCTGACTGTCATACAATTTGTCGGTCCTATTGTCTTTGTCATGTCAGTTGTCTGAGTGTGCGTCAGTGCTGTATGTTTTGCTGTCTGGTCTGCCAGGTCGTTACCCTGGGAAACAGAATCTGTAACTTTAGTATGTGCTTTACACTTCATGACGGATATGCCTGAAGGCAGATGTATTGCTTCTAACAGTGCTTGAATGAGGGGACCGTGTTGGATCTTGGCACCATGAGAGGTCAGAAAACCCCGTTCTTGCCATAACATTCCGAAGTCGTGTACAACTCCGAACGCATAACGGGAATCAGTGTATATGTTGACATTTCTGTTCTTGGCTAGAATACAGGCTCGGGTCAGAGCAATAAGCTCTGCCGCTTGAGCGGACAGTGTGTCAATACGATGTGTTTCCTTTACTTCGGTTTCTGTGGTCACTGCATATGCGGCCACTAATTCTCCTGTACTTGTTCTCATACATGAACCATCCACATAAAGTGTCAGGTCCGGATTTGTCAGTGGAACATCTGTTAAGTCTCGTCGGGGCTTTGTTACTGCATTAATGATCTCTATACAATCATGCGGGGCTGGATCTGTCCTAATTGAAGGTAACAGTGTTGCGGGGTTCAGAATGCTGCAGCGTCTGATTTCTATGTGTGGCTGGAATAGCGTTAATTCGTAACCTGTCAGTCGTGCTATGGTCAAGTGCTGAGTCTGGGTTCTGTTTAAAAGAACCTCTACAGAATGTGGAACTTGTACTGTTAACTGATGGCCTAAAACAATTGAATCGCTCTGTCTGATCGCTAGTGCTGTTGCTGCTACTGACTTTAAGCACGCAGGGAGTGCCTGGGCTACTGAATCCAATGTACTTGAAAAATAAGCGCAAGGCTTATGTGAACCTGCTTGGTCTTGAGTGAGGACAGACAATGCTGTGCCATCACGTTCTGTAACAAAAAGTGTAAACGGTTTGCTGTAACATGGTGTCGCTAAAACTGGTGCTCGGCATAATGCTTTCTTTAATTCCTCAAAGGCTTGCGTGTGTTCCTGAGTCCAAGGAAGGACAGTCGAAGTCGCTGCCTCCTGTGTCGTTAACTGGATGAGTGGTTTAGCTAGAAATGCATATTGAGGAATCCATTGTCTGCAGTACGAGGTGAGGCCTATAAAGGCCCGCACTTCCTTTTGTGTCTGGGGTTGTGGCATATTTACAATTAACTGAATGCGATCGGGAGTGAGCTGTCTCCCCACTTTGGACAGCAAGTGACCCAAGTACACAACTTGCTGAACACAGAATTGTAGCTTCGAAGGGGACACCTTGTGTCCCTTGTCTGCCAGGAAATGTAAAACTGTCAGTGATGCTTGTTCACATTCGGGCTCACTTCGTGCGGTGATCAGTAGATCATCGACGTATTGCAGTAAAGCGGTGTTAACTGGCATTTGAATACAATCTAGTTGTCTTTTCAGTGCTTGACTATAGATGCTGGGGCTTTCTGTGAATCCTTGAGGTGCGCGGGAAAATTTGAAACTTCGTCCATTTAAACTGAATCCGAAGAGATATTGGCTCTCCGGATCAATAGGTACACTGAAGAAAGCGTTCTTGAGATCAATTACAGTAAAGAACGTTGCTTCAGAATCAATAGCAGTCAATAAGGAAGAGATATCAGGGACCACAGGGTACTGTGGTACAATGCATTTATTCAGCTCTCGCAGATCAATCACCAGCCGATATACTGGCGGTGCATTGGGATCAGTACGTTTAAGAATTGGAATGATGAATGAATTACAGATATTGGAGTCGGTCTCTACGACCACTCCTTGGGCAATGAGCTCTTCAATGATTTCCAGTAAAGCCACTACAGCATCGGGTGGTAACTTGTATTGTCTGATTCGTGGTAGAACAACTCCTGTCTTGAGTGTAACACGGTATGGTGTGATATGCATACAACCTACATCAGTTGGGCCTTTTGCCCACAAGTGATCTGGTACATTTTTCAATCTGACGTCAAACTCTCGTAAAACGTAATGACCCTTGAAATCCCGCAGAAAGAGTCTAACTCCCTCCGGGGAACAGCAAATTATGGCTCCTAGAGCCTTCAACGTTTTTATTCCTAACAGATTTTCTGGACATGATTTCGTAAGTAACAAGTCTGTAACTCGTGATAATGGACCCACAGCCAAGGGGACTGGTTCTGATACTTCATTTACAATGGGCTGTCCTGAAAAACCAAGGGAAACATTCTGTGAGCCTGAGAGGGGTGCCCCTGGGACTTCGTCATGGCTTATGGTGGTGCGGCTTGCCCCTGTGTCAATTAAAAACTTTCTGTCTTTTCCCAATACTTGACTGTGTACATAAGGACCTTCTTGATCTACAGGAATTTCAATAAGAGGCAAACCCATCTCCCTCTCTAGGCTGTTTCATGCGTATCGTTGGTAATCGGGGTAAGCAGCTTGGGCATACTGGTACATCTGCTGAGAAACTTGTTGGGTCGCGGCAATGGGCTGTGGCTGTGATACCGCTACTGTCTGTGCTGTATGAGGTGAAGCATGCATAGGCTGCGTGTTCTGCATGGGCTGTACGTTCTGTGAGGTCTGTTGCAGGACCTGGTCTTGTCTTGGTGGATGCGGTCTCTCTTTAGTTTTACCTGTTGATATGTTATGTTTCAGAACTGGACATTCATGTACGTAGTGACCTGGCTGCTTGCAATAATTGCATGTCCCTTTAACGGGAGCTGCGGCGTGACCTGTCTGGGTCGTACCCTTTCTGTGGCCGTCGGTTGGGACCGACTGGGCTACTAACATTTTCATTTTCGTGTCTTTCATACGTTTCTGTTCCTGATCCTGTTCTTCTCTAATTCTGTTCTGATGGTATTGTAACATTTGTAACATCTGTGATGGCGTATTTGCTTGCCATGTACTCTCAACCTTGTATACACGATTTTTGACTGCTAACAGGGAATTCTCAACTAACTTGGATACAAAAAGATGCGGGTACGACTCGCTACTTGGTTTAAGACCACTATTAATAATAAAACATTTCTCGAATCTTGAATAGAAGTCACTAGTATCTTCGTCGGGTTTCTGTTTACATGCTGGGATTGCATCCCAGTCTTCTTTTCTAGTTGTCAATAATCTTGGCAGAACCTGGTAATGCTTTAGTTTTGTCCCCAAGGCCTACCCCTGGGACACGTTTGTTCTCCTCGTCTTCTATTTCTGCCCATACAATCTTTTTGTCTCCCACCTCCCATTCTTTTTCCTTTAATTTCTCGTAGATGCCCGTGGGCAGCAGTACCTTTAACATTTTCATGATATCTTCATATGTGTAATCCCCCATTAGTAACATGTCTTTAAGCTCTCGGTGAAAACCTGCAGGGTCTTTATCATGGCACGGGACTAGTTTCTTCATTTCTAACAGTTCTAACTTAGTCAGTGGCGTGTGTACATACACACGTTTCAAGTTATGATCCTCACCCATAACTGGGTGCACTTCTCGTAAGGGGTTCTGACTTTCAATGCCACTCAGGCGTTCCATATGATACATTTTTCTTTCTGGGGGCGGAGCGGGAACATATTCAGAGCTTATGAAAGTGTTATATCTATGTCGTTGTTCTAGAATTATTTGTATTAACTTGGTACTGAGACCTCTCCATCTATCCATGAGTAGTGCTTCTAATGTTTCGTGTAAGGGACCTGGCTCAGAATGTTGGTTTCTGTATTTCGTGAGGAGGTGCTGAATCATGTATACACCTGCTAATTTCTGCTCGTCTGGGGAAAGGTTCAGGAATGTCTGCGCTACGGTGTCATCATTATATATATCCGGATTTTCAGTCCATAATATGGCTGACCGGGCTAGTTCTTGTTCATCCATAGAATTGAGTACATGGTACCCCATTCTCTCTCGGAGCCTTTTATCAGTCTCCTGGAACTGATGTTCAGAAGAATTCGGGTTTGTTAAGGCAGAGAGGAATACTCTCTTGCTTTCTGGACGAGTGCCTTTCCTAAGGTAAGTTCCCTTACCTACATACGCTATAGTGTCTGTAGTCCTTTCTGATTCTTCAGGTTCTTCTTCCTCCTCGGAGGAAGCCTTTTCTTTCTCTTCTTTGTGTATATCTATCACTTCTTTTCTTATTTTCCTGTACATACTGGCTATGCAAGTCCCCTTGTCGTGTTTTCCTTCAGATATATTTTGACCCCACTTGTTCAGTGCATCTAATTCACTCTGATCTGTCCCAGGCCTGTCTCGTTCTCTTATTAGGCAATTTATGAAAAAACGTAGTATCTGTGCTTGAACGTCAACTTTCTGATGCTCCATGGCATCCTTAATACTGTCAGGGTCTTTCCCAGTCTGAACAAACTGATATATTCTATCTAGGCGCTCCTTCATTCCTGCAAAGTACAGCAGGAAATCAGTAGCAGATCTTAACCGTAGTGATGCCATCATCATTCTATCGTCTTTGCCGGGTACTGGATCATATCTGCAAACTGAAAGGTTTTCTTTGAGTATGTCAAGGCGGGGTGATTTGAACGTGAAAGGACTCTGCATATCCCTAAGGTTTACTCTGTGTGTTAATGGCGGGGTCCTGAGACCCCCCATCGCACCTCCTGAAGCGGAAGCTTGGGCATTATCTCTCTGTGGAGTCTGTATTTGAACTTGAATTTGTCTTTTAGTAGGGTCAGGTAGACGTGGTTTCGGTAGATCAATTTTAGGTACGGGAAGTGGTGGAGGTGGTGGAACAGGAGGAATCTGTTGTGGTACTGGCGGAATATGATCTTGGGGCGGGTTACCACCCCCGTCCCTGTCGTTAGGCAGGGCGCGGACAGGCAGATTGGTGTAAGCGGGTGCTACATCCTCTAGATAGGAATTCAGGAATATGTCTTTAGTGGTCCTATGAGTTACTTTAGTTGGAACCAATGGTGGCGGCAGATTTTTCGGTATTTCTGAAATGGCCTCAGGCGAACCCTCGGCCGCGAGATACATGCCGTTTACGAGATTGTTTCGTGCGCGGTCTACTTGCTCTGATTTTACTCGGATCCCTTCAGTAACTAATTCGTTTTCTTGGGCCTTATCTGATTCTCTAAGTCTGTCTTCTCTACGTAATTCTTTTTCAGCACGCTTATGTGATTCCTTACGCCAAAACTCTATGGCGTCTTTCTGAGATTGTCTGGCTTTCTTTTTCCATAGTGCTTCCTCTACCTTCATGATGCACTCGGCATCCCATGTTCCGGTAACAGGCCATCTGTGTCTTTCGTCTAGATGTTTAGTATACTCGGCCCATAAGTCTAGATATAATATGGCATCTATGCCATGCTTGTGGTACATAAAATTTCCTGGAGTGTCCCTAGGGGGGATAGGAATTTCTTCCTCTAGTATCCCTTTCCTAGTTCCTATCTGCTTTAACTTGTTGAAAAACGGCATCTTGTTTACTTAGTACTGAATGCTCAATCCTTGCTACTTAATACTGGATAAAGCTAGTTATACAAGAACACAATAATACACATTAAAAACAGTCACACTCACCACGACATTAATCACACGAAAAAAACATTTGAGACATATATGACTACCCCCTATACCGGATGTACTGCTAAACAGCACAGATACACTGCTAAAACAGTGCAGAAACTTGAAATAACGGATGTACTGCTAAACAGCACAGATACACTGTCTAAAAACAGTGCAGACCGGACTTGTGTACCCAAACCCGTCTAGATACGTCCCAGCAATGGTACTCACCGGGAAGCACGGAAACAGAAGGCCTCGGAAAACTCGACTGGACTGAACTCGACTCGACACGTGGATACTTCGGAAAACTTCGGAAAACTTCAGAAAACTGGTGGGCCTCTTGACACCTCGGACCTTGCTTCTTTCGGCTAGGCTCTGGTCGGGATCCTCCGCACTCCTCACCGCCTCGTCTGGGTACTGATCGCAGTCTTCGTCACCTCCGTGGGCCAGAGGGAGATACAGGAAATCCTGCCGGTACGCGTAGTTTCCTTCTAACTGATGGCAGGGGACAGAGCTTGCAACGCACCAACCGGCGCGTGAGGTGGGGGAGGGTCCCTGTTCGGGCGCCAAAATGTTGTAAATATATAATTTACCGTCTTAATTTCTATGCAGGTAAGTACTTAATCGATAATAACTCAATCGGAAAGAAAGAAACAGAGTCCGTGGTGTTAGAGTTCTTAGGGGTTTTATTCCTTAAAAAGGAATCGTTCCGGAACTGGATATCAGGTTCCTGGCACCACAAAGGGTCCAGGAAGGGATAGAGCAAAGTTTTATTGACAATACATAGCTTATATACTTAATTTACACCATAGAAACCAATATAGGAGGCGTAACAGCTGAGAGAAGACAAGATAACAGCATCCATGTGTTACTAGTACGTAATCAGTAGGCGTGGACTAGGCGTGAACTAGAGGTGTGTGCTAGAAACGTCACAGGTAGGTGTCACAAGGGGGTGGCACTAAACAGAAATGTTGCAATGTCAGCAGAAATCGGAAGCTTGGATGCGCGCGCAGCTGCATGACGTGTGATTGACGTGAAACTGGAGGGTGCAGGGGGCTTGACATTTACACTGACGGAAAGAGACAGAAGTCTGGCATGTCAGATCAACTCGTACTTCTATCATATCTGATATCTGATGTTTGGGAACCATATTATCTGAACGGAAAAGGTCTCTGGGGCAGAAGCTATTCTATACTGACTGTGAGTGCGTGTATAAGCGCCTGAATGTCTGCATGAGAAGCGTGGGGGCATGGGCCTTCCAGGGGAGCATGGTAACAGAGGCTATGAATTACTTGCATGGAGACAGGCCGGCCCTTTGGCTCTGCAGCTGGGGAATGTTTACTTAAACTAGTAGGCAGGAATGTATTTTCGAGGAGCGGAACAGATAATTTGAAGGTTGTAGTCAGTCTTGGCAGGCAGCAGGCTGAGCTAAGCGCGGTGAGCCGCGCTGGGAGTAAGTCAGAGTTCACGGGTACAGAGGCAGCCTGGGCTGAGGCTTTCAGAGTCAGAAGCCAGAAAAAAGGCTCGATGGCAGAAATTCAGGGCCTACTTTGCCAGAGCTGAAAAACGTGTAAGGTACACTACAAAAAGACGTTGGCATAGCATACTTAGGAACGGACTATTTAACCCATTCAGGGTGGGTCTGAAAGAGGACATGTTAACGTTGGACGCAAATGTATTTGCGTCTTCATAGCTGGCACAGGAGGGAAGTTACATGCACTTTAAGCTGGTACATGGAGACGGTGGGGTACACGCTAGGGAACACAACTTGACCATAGAATTTATATTTCCTCACTTCAACAAGGAGCAATGCCTGAAAAACACCCATGTGCCATATATCGCAAGGAAAGGGGACTTGCCCCCACAAGGAACTCTTAGACTCAATATTCAAAACTGTAACAAGTCGAGTCCTGAAGAAGACAATCCCTTAGTAACATCCAGGGAAAAAGCACATGAGCAAGATCTAACGCAAACTGCAAAGTCTTTTTACGCCTGAATACGATTCGCAAGAGAGGCAAGACTTCCTAAACAGGGGTAACATTTTAAAATTGGCAGAAATTCCAGCCTTAGAACATATACAATCATCGAACCTCCTGGCAGTGCAGTTCCTTCCAGCAAATAAACTAAAAACAATGAACATACACTAACCACTTGGCAGTCAGAGGAAGTAGTCCATCTTATTTTGAACTACACCCAACCAGTTGAGGCATGGGGTATAAACTAAGCGTGGGCGGAAAATCCGTTCCGCTCGCGGATTTTGCGGATTTTCGGGAAATCCGCAATCCGCGAGATTTGCGGATTTCCCGCAAAATCCGCAAATTCGCACGCAGCGGATTTTTTTGGCGGCGCGCGGCGTTGGTGATACAATTTTTGCGGCGCGCGGCGTTTATCATCGTTTGCCGAGTTGTTTTTTTCGATAGTTTGCGAGTGCTGCGCCATTTTGGATCTTGCTGTGTGATCCCGCGGGAATTGGCGAGCGCGATTACGTCATCGCGGCTTGCCAGCGATAGTTTGTCAACGCGAGTACGACGAGATCACGTCTCGCGGTACTTCGCAATTGCGAGATTTGAGATGCGGCGCGCGAAAATATAAATTTGCAATTCTGCACAAGAAATCCACCAGCAAGCAGCATAAACCTTCTAGAAATGATGATTTTTATGTGAATAACTCCTTAGTTTGACATTTGCCTGCACTTTTTTAGCGAGGAGTCCATTTTGGGGAGGGGGGCAGGGGGGTGGGAGGAAGGAAGTGCCCCATAGTCTTCAACTTCCTGTTCCTGTTCAGCAGGCTCCTCCCAGTGCTTTGTCCATCTCCTGGTCACTTTTCATTCGGATGTGGACCTGGAAGGATTACCTTTTGTGGATGCTGCTGGATCTTTGGATTTGAGGCCTTTTTGACTTTCTTTGGATCACTGTTGGATTAGAAATTTTACAAGTAAGTTTGTTTGGGGCATTACAGTTGCTGCAACTAAAATTTTGGGATTTTCGATTTTTGGGCTGTTTTGGGGCCTTTTCCCAGGGGTACTCAGTGGTGGGTGGACTGATTCTTTCTGTGGGTTGTCTTGAACTTAAACATCATGGAGGCCATAGATGAATTGGGATTGTGCTGATTTTTCTGTGTTTTTCGATTTTTTTTTGTTGTAAAATTTTGTGTTTTTCGATTTTTGACCTGTTGTTGGGGCCTTGACCAGGGGTAGTGAGTGGTGCATGGGCCTAGTCTTTCTGTGGGCTGTCTTGAATTTAAACATCATGGAGGCCATGGATGGAATGGGATTGTGCTGATTTTGCAGTGTTTTTCGATTTTTGGGGGTGTTCATGGGGAGGGACATGCCATGTGGCTGGTGGCCATTTTGAGTGCAGCTACAGGCACTGGCCATGTGCTGGCAGGCAAGTGGCCATTTTGAATGCAGGCTTTGTTGTTAGGCCTCCAACCATTTTGCCTACTTTTCAACCTTTATTTATGCCAGGGGTAGTGAGTCTTGCATGGGCCTAGTATTTCTGTGGGTTGTCTTGAATTTAAACATCATGGAGGCCATAGATGAATTGGGATTGTGCTGATTTTTCTGTGTTTTTCGATTTTTTTTTTTTGTTAAATTTCGTGTTTTTCGATTTTTGACCTGTTGTTGGGGCCTTGACCAGGGGTAGTGAGTGGTGCATGGGCCTAGTCTTTCTGTGGGCTGTCTTGAATTTAAACATCATGGAGGCCATGGATGGAATGGGATTGTGCTGATTTTGCAGTGTTTTTCGATTTTTGGGGGTGTTCATGGGGAGGGACATGCCATGTGGCTGGTGGCCATTTTGAGTGCAGCTACAGGCACTGGCCATGTGCTGGCAGGCAAGTGGCCATTTTGAATGCAGGCTTTGTTGTTAGGCCTCCAACCATTTTGCCTACTTTTCAACCTTTATTTATGCCAGGGGTAGTGAGTCTTGCATGGGCCTAGTATTTCTGTGGGTTGTCTTGAATTTAAACATCATGGAGGCCATGGATGGAATGGGATTGTGCTGATTTTGCAGTGTTTTTCGATTTTTGGGGGTGTTCATGGGGAGGGACATGCCATGTGGCTGGTGGCCATTTTGAGTGCAGCTACAGGCACTGGCCATGTGCTGGCAGGCAAGTGGCCATTTTGAATGCAGGCTTTGTTGTTAGGCCTCCAACCATTTTGCCTACTTTTCAACCTTTATTTATGCCAGGGGTAGTGAGTCTTGCATGGGCCTAGTATTTCTGTGGGTTGTCTTGAATTTAAACATCATGGAGGCCATGGATGGAATGGGATTGTGCTGATTTTGCAGTGTTTTTCGATTTTTGGGGGTGTTCATGGGGAGGGACATGCCATGTGGCTGGTGGCCATTTTGAGTGCAGCTACAGGCACTGGCCATGTGCTGGCAGGCAAGTGGCCATTTTGAATGCAGGCTTTGTTGTTAGGCCTCCAACCATTTTGCCTACTTTTCAACCTTTATTTATGCCAGGGGTAGTGAGTCTTGCATGGGCCTAGTATTTCTGTGGGTTGTCTTGAATTTAAACATCATGGAGGCCATAGATGAATTGGGATTGTGCTGATTTTTCTGTGTTTTTCGATTTTTTTTTTTTTGTAAAATTTTGTGTTTTTCGATTTTTGACCTGTTGTTGGGGCCTTGACCAGGGGTAGTGAGTGGTGCATGGGCCTAGTCTTTCTGTGGGCTGTCTTGAATTTAAACATCATGGAGGCCATGGATGGAATGGGATTGTGCTGATTTGGCAGTGTTTTTCGATTTTTGGGGGTGTTCATGGGGAGGGACATGCCATGTGGCTGGTGGCCATTTTGAGTGCAGCTACAGGCACTGGCCATGTGCTGGCAGGCAAGTGGCCATTTTGAATGCAGGCTTTGTTGTTAGGCCTCCAACCATTTTGCCTACTTTTCAACCTTTATTTATGCCAGGGGTAGTGAGTCTTGCATGGGCCTAGTATTTCTGTGGGTTGTCTTGAATTTAAACATCATGGAGGCCATAGATGAATTGGGATTGTGCTGATTTTTCTGTGTTTTTCGATTTTTTTTTTTTTGTAAAATTTTGTGTTTTTCGATTTTTGACCTGTTGTTGGGGCCTTGACCAGGGGTAGTGAGTGGTGCATGGGCCTAGTCTTTCTGTGGGCTGTCTTGAATTTAAACATCATGGAGGCCATGGATGGAATGGGATTGTGCTGATTTTGCAGTGTTTTTCGATTTTTGGGGGTGTTCATGGGGAGGGACATGCCATGTGGCTGGTGGCCATTTTGAGTGCAGCTACAGGCACTGGTCATGTGCTGGCAGGCAAGTGGCCATTTTGAATGCAGGCTTTGTTGTTAGGCCTCCAACCATTTTGCCTACTTTTCAACCTTTATTTATGCCAGGGGTAGTGAGTCTTGCATGGGCCTAGTATTTCTGTGGGTTGTCTTGAATTTAAACATCATGGAGGCCATGGATGGAATGGGATTGTGCTGATTTTGCAGTGTTTTTCGATTTTTGGGGGTGTTCATGGGGAGGGACATGCCATGTGGCTGGTGGCCATTTTGAGTGCAGCTACAGGCACTGGCCATGTGCTGGCAGGCAAGTGGCCATTTTGAATGCAGGCTTTGTTGTTAGGCCTCCAACCATTTTGCCTACTTTTCAACCTTTATTTATGCCAGGGGTAGTGAGTCTTGCATGGGCCTAGTATTTCTGTGGGTTGTCTTGAATTTAAACATCATGGAGGCCATGGATTGAATGGGATTGTGATGATTTTGCAGTGTTTTTCGATTTTTGGGCCTGTACTTGTGGCCTTTTCACCAGGGGTATTTGAGTCTAGCATGGGCCTAGTCTTTCTGTGGGCTGTCTTGAATTTAAACATCATGGAGGCCATGGATGGAATGGGATTGTGCTGATTTTGCAGTGTTTTTCGATTTTTGGGGGTGTTCATGGGGAGGGACATGCCATGTGGCTGGTGGCCATTTTGAGTGCAGCTACAGGCACTGACCATGTGCTGGCAGGCAAGTGGCCATTTTGAATGCAGGCTTTGTTGTTAGGCCTCCAACCATTTTGCCTACTTTTCAACCTTTATTTATGCCAGGGGTAGTGAGTCTTGCATGGGCCTAGTCTTTCTGTGGGTTGTCTTGAATTTAAACATTATGGAGGGCATGGATGGATTGGGATTGTGCTGATTTTGCAGTGTTTTTCGATTTTTTTGTGCTCTATAACTGAACTGATGTTCCTCTGTCTTCCATTTTTTTTAGGTGCACAAGACTCAAGAGAACCACCAGTGCCAGGAAGAAGTCCTGCAGCGGTGTGTGTGTGCAGCATAACGTCACGCGACGTCACGTCTGGCCTCAGACAACTCTACAATTCGTGCAACTGCGGCCTGCTGTCTGACCTGCTCTGAAGAAGATGGCCCCAAAGAAAGTTCTCCGTAGCTCCTCTAGCAAGAAAGTTGCTAGTAAGGAGCAGAAGAAGCAAGTTACCAAGGAGGCTGGTGTGCCACCCGCCACTTTTTTTGGGAGCAAAAAAAAAAGTACGCCTGCAGCAGCAGGATCTGCTGGGGACCAACCTGAGAGCAGCACCCCTGCTCCATTGGGTTCAGTGCCTCCACCACCACGCCAACTTAAGTCAAAGCCCTTGAGTGCTTCAGAGGCAGTCAGTGTACTTCTCCAATCACCATCGACCAGTGATGTTGGCTCATCGCAAGAAAGTAGCAGCAATGTCCCTGAATCAACACAGGTTGTTGTAACTCATCTGACAAGTGTTGAACAACCACAGCCGCAACAACAACACCATGTGCAAGTACACGCCCAAGTACATGTGGAAGGAGAGGCAGCAAAAGGAGATGCGCAAGCAAAGGTGCATGGACGTTCACAAGTGCCCACAATAGTTGTTCCTCCCGAAGTAGGGGCACATTTGGAAATCGACAATGAAGCTGAGGTATCATTGGAAGCCACTCCTCCTGATGATCATTCATTGTCTTCCACATCCCTAGCAAGGAAAAGATCAAGGGGGGTGTCTACATCTTCTTCAAGCCCACCTCGTTCTGGTGCAAGTGATCTGTCTTGGGAACCACAACTGCGGTCTGACAGTGAGGCAGAGGCACACCATGATCTGACACCGTTACCTAAGCGTAAAAGGAAGGTCGTCCAAAAACTCAAACCTATGGAGTGTGATGAGGCTCAACAAGAAGTGACAGATACTGCTGGTGATGAAGCCTCTCACGATGACGACGAGCCAGTCATCACAAAGGTCACTGCAGCCCCACCGGGCATGCAGCAAAGAGACATTTTGACCCTATCCCGAGAAGCTGCTGAGCGTGATGACGATGTCGGCGAGGAGGCAATGGAAATGGAATCATTAGATTTGGAGTTAAGTAGTACACCAAAACCTACCGCTTCCATATTTCTTCGCAAGAAGGTACCCACCTCGTCCTCGACCTCAATTCGTGGTGGTGAAAGTGCAAAACGTACTGAAGTTCGGCAATCCACATCCTCCACTTCATCTGTCATTAGCAGCAGGACCACCACCACCAGTATCGCCGCCTCCTCCGGCCCCCGAAGACATTTCAAGTCTCCAGTTTGGGACTTCTTTAGTGTTTGCCCAAAAAAGGAAAACGTAGCCATTTGTAGCCTTTGTAAGCTTCGATTTAGTCGTGGTAAGCTTGGTTCTAACTATGGTACCGGAGGCCAGAGAGGTCATCTTGAGAGAAGGCACCCTGTCGAATGGTTTCCGCACCTAGAGGCGGTCAAGAAAGCCGGAATTGCACGTAATGAAAACGTTGATTTGTCATCTGCTGATGACGAGGTAGAAGACGATTCAAACACTTCACTTACACCCAGTTCCCATGTCAGCAGCACACCCCATGGGAGCCACACTAAGAGTGTGGGAGAGAGTGAGACATCAATGCGGAAAAGTTCATCAGCGAGCGTAACTGGGTCGAAGAGATCATCATCATCCCGTAAATCATTGGTCCAGGGCAACATTAAAAAGATGTTGTTTACAGAAGCGCAATATGAACGCAACCACCCAATGACCCGTCTGTATAACACTAAGCTGGCTAAAATGCTAGCTCTGGACCTTCTCCCTTTTTCTTTTGTAGAAGGGGTTGGTTTTCTAGAATTAGTGACAGCGCTCTGCCCTAAATGGAAGGTTCCTAGCCGGTTCTATTTTGCCCGAGTTGCGGTTCCAGCACTACATGAAGATGTTCTGAAGGTGATTGGGGCAGCTTTGCAGAAGAGTGCTGTTCACACTATACATCTGACAACAGACATGTGGACCAGTGGCGCAGGCGCTGATTACATGTGCATCACTGCACACTGGGTCTCTTTTTCAGGGGCTAAAGCAAAGCTAAACTCAGGTGTTGACACTAACATTGTTTTTAAAGGTGCTCGGAAACATGCAACACTAGCCATGTTTGGTTTGGAGAAACGTCACACAGCAGAAAACATTTTGGATGTCTTTAACACAAAGGTCCTTAACTGTCTGTCCCCACTAAAACGCAAGGTTGGTTATGTTTCCACAGACAATGGCTCCAATATAGTTAAGGCCATGAGGGACGGTTACTATTTCAGAGTGCCGTGTTTGGCGCACTGTATAAACCTGGTTGTCCAAAAATTCTTGGGTAATAAACGCAGTGCAGCGTACAGTGTATTGGAGAACTGCCGAAAAATATGCAAGCATTTCAGGCATTCTTTTAAGGCCCGCAAGCAGCTGAGGAGCATGCTATATCAAAGTCAAATGCCAGTGAAAGCACTCATCCAGGAGGTGGTAACACGTTGGAACTCAACCTTCTACATGCTTGAGCGTCTGTATGAGCAGTATACGCAACTCGATCAATATTTCTTGAAAGAGGGTATAGAGGAGCTGAGGATGGGTGGGCCGCAATGGAACATAGTTGAAAGCCTAACATGCATGCTTCGTCCTTTTGAGGTCTTCACACGTGCAGTCAGCAAGGAGGACTCTAATTTGGGAAAAGCTATCCCATTGTTGTACATGCTGGAGGACCAACTGAAGGAGGTGTGTTCTGTGTTTCGAAAAGATGACAAAAAGAAAGACTCTTTGCTTCTGGCTGAGAAATTATTAGAGCTCCTACAAGGTGATGAACGTCTTCAAAAGATCCACTCAGAACAGCATTACATTTGTGCTACTATTCTGGATCCACGCTACAAAAAGGCGCTGGCAGGCAGAGCATTCTTTCCTTTTGCTGATGAAGATGTTACAAAGTACAAACGTTGGCTAGCCTTGTCAGCCAAGAAGTTTGAAACAGAACGGCTGGAAATTGAAGGAAATGGCAGTACATCAGCAGGCCATCCCCAGTCAAAACAATCCACTTCTGCACCTGTGGCTGTGGCACAAGTGACCTCTCAGCCGTTAAAGACACCGGCAACCGCATCATCTGCACGAAAGACAGCAGAAACATTGGAGGCTGAAGAGGATTGGCTAGCTCTGCGTGGGTTTGGTTCTCAAAAGGTCAGAGGCACAGCAAGAGCTACGCAAAGTGGAGGAACCTTGGAGGAGGACCTTGAGTCGATGGTGAAGGACTATCTGAATGACTCCACAGAGGTCTATGTTAATTCTGACCCATTGGCGTATTGGCATGGGAAAAAAGAATTGTGGCCACAGCTCACCAACCTGGCTTTAAACTACTTGTCTTGCCCACTCGCAAGTGTGTCTTCTGAACGGGTTTTCAGTGCGGCTGGTGGGATTGTAACTCCCAAACGGAGCCGCCTCTCGCCCAAAAATGTGGAGAGGTTAACAATGATCAAGATGAATCAGCACCTCATACCACCAGATATAAGAGTACGAGAGAGCGTGCCGGATGAAGAGGAGGTGGCCAGCACCATAGATGAGGGAATTTCTACTCTGTCAGGTGGCACTGACCTCACCCGGGCTGAATTCGCAGAGTATGATGACGAAGCCTTATTCTTATTCCTGGACCGTGATTCCGACTTCGAGCCCTGAAAATGAGACAACGAATCAATAACTTTCTTTTTCATCCTTATTCACTTTTATTCCTGTGTGTCTGTCTTTCTTTGTTGTGCACAGTTAATATAATTCAAACTTTAATCAGATAATCACAAAGACAAGCCCATCAGCAGAACTGTCTTCACTTGTTTGCTAATTTATTTGAAGGTGCCGCAGTCTGCATTCCTCAGGTTCACAAGTTCAGAAGAACATGCTCCTCTATCCTCCTCCTCCAGACTCCTATTTCCATCAAAGCAGAGGGCTGGTTTACGCCCAATGAAGAAAGACTCAGCACTTGTGGGGGTGTTGTTCTACCTCTTTGCAGGTGAGTTGACGGGTCTGGGGCCATTGCTGGGAAGCACTAAAAGTGGTTTGTGCCAAATCCGAGGCGGAAATTTATTTGTGTTTTTGATGACTTGCTTGCCTTTGAGGTGCTCTTAGGGGGGGTTCCGTCTGTTTGTGGGTGAGTTTCATGGTCTGAGAGCATTGCTGGGACACTCTAATCTTGATTGCATTTGCTTTTCAGGAAATCCGTCGTGCCAACCCCGACTTATGGCCTAGCTACGCAGCGCGTTTGGACCGAAGGCCCAGAAATATTGCAAGTATGAGATTTTGCTTTTGTCCTGTTTGGGGGTGTTATGCTTCTTGGCGGGTGGGTTGCCGGGTCTTGGGGCATTCCTGGGAAGGTCTAATACCGGGTAGAAGTGGTTGGGACTAAATCCAGGCCGATTTTTTTTTGGGCTATTTCAGACATTTTGCTCTATGTAGCGTTTTCGGGGGCCTGTTTGGGGGGCTTCCTGGTGTTTCTGGGTGAGTTTCGTGGTCTGGGAGCACTGCTGGCTATATCTACTTTACTTTGCAAGAGGTTTGAAGCAAATCCATGGTGGCAGAGGGGACTTAGGGCCTAGCTGCAGAGCGCGCGCGGAGTGATTTGGGAAATTTGTGAAAAATTGACTAAGTCCCCATTTTTGTACTTTTGCTCTTTGGCTGTTTGGGGGTCTTCTACTCGTTTTCTCCTGGGTTGACGGCTCTGGGGCCATTGCTGGGAAGCTCTAATACCGGATAAAAGTGTTTTGGACCAAATCCCAGGCGGAAAATTTTTTGTGTTTTTGATGACTTGCTTGCCTTTGAGGTGCTCTTAGGGGGGGTTCCGTCTGTTTGTGGGTGAGTTTCGTGGTCTGGGAGCATTGCTGGGACACTCTAATCTTGATTGCATTTGCTTTTCAGGAAATCCGTCGTGCCAACCCCGACTTATGGCCCAGCTACGCAGCGCGTTTGGACCGAAGGCCCAGAAATATTGCAAGTATGAGAGTTTGCTTTTGGCCTGTTTGGGGGTGTTATACTTCTTGGCGGGTGGGTTGCCGGGTCTTGGGGCATTCCTGGGAAGGTCTAATACCAGGTAGAAGTGGTTGGGACTAAATCCAGGCCGATTTTTTTTTGGGCTATTTCTGACATTTTGCTCTATGTAGCGTTTTCGGGGGCCTGTTTGGGGGGCTTCCTGGTGTTTCTGGGTGAGTTTCGTGGTCTGGGAGCACTGCTGGGACACTCTAATCTTGATTGCATTTGCTTTTCAGGAAATCCGTCGTGCCAACCCCGACTTATGGCCTAGCTACGCAGCGCGTTTGGACCGAAGGCCCAGAAATATTGCAAGTATGAGATTTTGCTTTTGGCCTGTTTGGGGGTGTTATGCTTCTTGGCGGGTGGGTTGCCGGGTCTTGGGGCATTCCTGGGAAGGTCTAATACCGGGTAGAAGTGGTTGGGACAAAATCCGCGCGGAAAAGCTTTTAGTTTTGGCACTTTTTGTAACTTAGGGTTCGTTAGGGTTAGCCCTAGCAGCAGGATTGCATGTGTATCGGGGTGTTCTAGATTTTTCAAACTGAGTTCTGGGGTCTTAGAGCACTCGTGAGAATGTGTAATTTTGGTTGCAAGTCATTTGAAGAAAATCCATGGTGGGAAAGGGGGGATTTGGCATAGTTAAAGAAAGCCTTTGCCACTATTCTTAACTTAGGGTTCGTTAGGGTTAGCAGTATTTCTATTGCATGTGTTTGAGTGGGGGGGATTTCGAGTCTTGGAGCGATGCTGGCTATGGCTACTTTTGCTTGGTTGCTTGCAAGTGGTTTGAATGCAATCCACGGGGGGTAATGGGTAATTAGGGTACTTCGGCCTACTTTTACTTTCAAAGTAAGTTTTGTCTCCAGTTTTCTGCTAGGCCTCGTTTTTTGGGTGGGAGCACTGCTAGGAAGATCTATTTTTGTTCTAAAACACAGTTTACAGTACACCTAGCTTGAGGGGCAAGATCCGCTACATTAATTTGCCCATACTTATTTATCCTTCAAAAGGTGACTCAGAGTACGCACTTTCAAAAACATTGTACTGTCTGTCTACTAGGAAAAACAAATTGTGACTTTTTGCACTCCACAGCCTACATACCTTATATTTATTTATCAGTGGTGTTGTAATATTATATCACTTCCTGTTTTTCGTTGAATAATTACAGGCCGGGTTTCAGTCTCTGCAATGGGGAAAAAAGGATGGAGTCAGGCTTCACAGTAGCGAGCCACAATTCAGCATCAGGCAGGCAGTGGACAGGGTGTCTTCTGGTGACCAACATCGGTGGACGAAGCGTCGGCTGCAATGGAGGAGTGCCGCTAATAGGAGGATTTTTTTTCTGCGGGCAACTTACTTACCACTTCCAACAGGACCACTACAACCACATAGATACAGTATCCCTTGCCTTTTTCTCTGACTGTGACTGCATTTCTTTGCTCTCTCTCGGCTTCTACATTGATCCCTTAACACATCACTTAGTCCACTCCACTATCTGCACCACACATAGTCATTTGTAAGTGCTCCTACGTAATTCGCAAGTCGCAGCACGCCCCAGGCCGTAGAGGACTGGGATGGCCCCAATGATGAAGCATGTCACCAAGGGGCAACCCTGGTGAGTGAGGGGACACCTAGAAAAAAAGCAATTTCTCCTTTTCTATCTACTATACCTTCTGTCAGGTTACGCAGCCCCTAAGCGCCTACCGTACTATGAAACTACATTTCCCATGAGTAGGCGGGAGACTTGCAGACTATTTAGTGAGACTATATGAGAGTACCCTTGTATGTTAGGACATCACTTCACTGATGCCTGTCTTGTCTTCTCTTACAGGTATCCTTTCCCTGCTGACCCTACCTTTACCCATCCCACATTTTTTATTTTAGTTTGTTATTTTTCTCCCTCGCCTAATGCCTCGAACACCCTGTGTTTACACTTCTGGGTGTTGGTGACATTTGGAGGTGGAACCATATTTGCATCGACTGGATCACGGGGAGTAAACGTGACACCTTCCAGACCAACCCCATTGAGTGTTGTTGTGAATGGATTTATAGTGACCAGCAAGGCTCTCGGGTATCTGGCTACAGAGACCTTATGTTGAATATAGTTATCAATAATTCCACACAGGCCCTGTACTGTCGCATTCTTTCTTTCCACAGTTGTCGATGATATATTCTTACTCTGCTTGACAAAGAACCATTGCTAATGTGAAAGAACTTCAACCGAATTAGTAGTTATACTTTACCATTTGTTAGGCTACAATGTGGCACTGCTCTACTGTACTTCTGTCACCTGCTATATTCTCAGTTGTACCGTTGAATTGCTCAGGAGGACAAACCAGATTTCATTTTCTTTTTTTTCATAGGCATGCAACTGCCACTGTGTCACACCACTAGTACCACCGCTATGAGGAAATTTTATCCGACCAAGATTGCCAACGTTATTCGGTGTTTCCCGTGGAGCCAGCCCTGGGCCTAGCCCTACTTTCAAACACAAATTACAGGTAAGATAAGCGTTTGGTGGTTTGGGGGTATAATGGAGTATTAGTACGAGAGACGAGAGACTGAAGGTAGTACTACTAAAGTCCTAGGACTCTTGGATTCACTTCACTTAGTCTGTGAGAGGCACTTAGTGTTGAAAACATTTGGGCATTTACACTTAAAGGAAGAAAATGGAACTAAACTTTCAGGAAAACAGTCAACGTTAAACCCCCACCCACCAGGCAAGCAGTAAAAAACAGGTATGCTCAGATAAAGTTTGAAAAAGTATATTTATATCCCTAACAAAATAATCTCCCGCAAGACCCTCCCTAACCCCAACGATTGTCCTTCAAAAGTCCCCAAAAACCCAACTCCCAATTCCCACCCCCCAAAAGTCTCTAAAAAAGGGGCAAGGGACACTATGGGTGGATGCTGTTAACTTTTTGGGCCAGGGCATCATGCTCCTCGCGGAGCAAGGCGAGCTCCTGCTGAAGGCGGGACACCATCAGGGTAGTGCGGCGCAGGCGTGCCTTCACTGCCTTGCAGGTGCAAGGCCTGTGAGAAGCAGCTGTTGGCCTTGCTGCTCGGCGGTGGCGTTTGCCTTTGGCAGCCCGGCTCAGTCTCGGTGGACCACTGTGCTGGGTGGCAGCCGGTGGGGCCACGGAGGCCGATGCAGACGACGTTGTCGTTGTTGTCGACCGCACACTTTCCTCGTCCTCCAGGGCCACCAGCCGCCGATATTCCGCAACAGTGGCCTCGATTCTCCGTTGCCGGGCCGCTCTAGCCAGCTCCTTCCTCCTTGTTCGTTTGGAAGGAGAACCTATATGAAGAAAGAAAGACATAGTCTGTAACCAATGCTCTTTAAGATTAACTCAATCATTCAGCAGAAATGTGTGCTGCAGTACAACTAGCAACTTGCAAGCGCATTACATAACTATTGAGGCCAGTATCTATCTAACCTCACACTTCTTCATCCTTGCTCTAACATTAGTGGGAGTTTAAGGAACAAATTCTATGAGCACTGTGGACTTCCATTGGAGTCGACTATGAAAGTACACCAGTCTTATTCTTCTTCTTGTCTCTTGTTTTGGAAAATTGGTACGTTATTTTCTGCAAGCCGGCATAATGCCAGCGCGGTAAACTTGCACCCGAGAAAAAGAGACGCACGCCATGAGGAGTGACCTAGACTTGCGTTGCCGTTGCGTTACTGTACCCGTCCAGTACATGCAGGTGGTGAATCTCCTACTTTTCTATTACGGGTGGCACTGAGAATACTCTGTTACAACTCAAGGGCTACTGCTTAATTAATTTAACTTTCACCCTACAGTGGAAATGAGTACTAGAAATGGAAAATTGAAGAAGATAAATAATCTGATTATCTATCACTTCACATGGGATGTTTTTGCTTATATATGGGATGACTTTAGGTGCTTTGCTTTTTATTGAGTGACAGGCAGTGATACATCCACACATGAATGACTGAGTACTACTAAACTTATTAAGAGAGGTAGGGAGTGGCCACCATAATAACCGGATCTATGCAGTGCTTGCAATACAAACTACTGCTACTATTTATGGTAGTATTTGGACAAAATTAAAAGTTCTTTTCCTTGCCTTTCCTACACTGGAACGGACGTGCGGGTGCAGTGTTACATGCTCTTCAAAGTTACACTTAGTTCATCCACTGACCATCTACTCTCTCTAGATCATGGGTACTCACAAACTTTCTCTCAGGGGCTACATTTACAGTGTAGTTTGGGGCCGAGGGCCGCACTGGTGGGGGCGGAGTCAGAGGGGGCGGGGCTAAAGCAAAACGATAACTTGTGACCATGAGGTTGCACACAGGTCCCTGCAGCAGATGCCCTCATCCACTGAGCCACCAGACCCAGCATTTACATACATCTCTCTCCCTCCTGCTGTCCCTCCTGCCCTCCCTCCATCTCTCTCTCCCTCCTGCCCTCCCTCTCCCTCTGTCATCTCACTGTGTGTGTGTCTATCTGTGTCAGCCTTCAGCCCGGGTTGAGACCGCTTCCTCAACGCGCACACACAGACAACAACACCAAAGTACTTAACAGGTCTTTAAAAGACCATTAACATATTATTGAGGCTTTGTTTGTTTTAGCGCCCCTGCTTCTCCACCCTGACAATCACTGCTTGCCCGGCCCCACAGAGCAGAGGCTTTGTTCTATTTCACCTCTTTGTGGCCTTGCATCTCCACTCTGCTCTGTGGGGGCCGGGGGAGCAGTGATTGTCAGAGTGGAGATGCAGGGGCGCTAACAGGTGAAATACAAAAAAGCCTCTGCTCTGTGGGGGCCGGGGGAGCAGTGATTGTCTGCAAGGTCTGCGCACCGCCAAGGAAGGCTTGCCGGGCCACCACCGGCCCGCGGGCCGTACTATGAGTACCCCTGCTCTAGATACACATATGCTATCTAAGAGTCAGATAGTAGCATGATCCAGGTATATGGACACATACAGTTTCTGTGTCACCCACCCAGGCTGTTGTCCTTCCACCCATCATTGCTTCATCATTCACCCAGCCATGCATCTCATATTCTTGCCTTCCCAGCTAGTCTTCAATCTCAATAAGTAAGGAATATATAAGAGCTTACCTCTGGCCGCCACCACCGTCTCAACTCTCACAGCCGCCGCCGCCGCCTCCTCCCCTGATGAATTGCCCTCCGCCTCCGTGTCGAGCACCACCACCACACTGGCCCCGCCACCAGATGTTCCACCTACAAAGTACATTTAAGAATCTTAGAATAAAGCACTCACTAGTCACTAGTATTTGGTCTAGGAATGAAGACATGTGAAAACAATGTAATTTGTGACTGTCTACGTTAAAGTTAAAAAAAATGTCCCTTTTTCCAGGGAAGGTTGTCTTGCTGCACTTTTTGGCACAACTGATGAAGGCTGATTTTTTAACACGCACCATTTTTCTCCACACAGACAGAAGATGGACTTCTAACAACAAGATCAAGTTGAAACCAGGTGAGAGCTCGGCTCGACCACAAGAAATGTCTTCAATTAATCGTCAGCACTAACCACTTTTCCATTATCAGTTAAACGTTTAGTTTTATTATGACTTCATTTTAATAAATGTGTTTACTTTTAATAAAGCTTTTAAATTTAAATACAATCTGTGTTTTTTGGTCCTCCAGACTAGAGTGACTGAGCGAAAGGTTTTGCAATTTTTGCAAGCATGAGTCCAGATAGAACACTTCAAAAGACATTATGGACAATCCCAGAGGACTGCACTAAGTTGATAGAGCTATTGCTGACTAGAATCATGGGAGTTTCGCCAACCGTGCAATCTTAGTTAGCTACACAGACAGACTAATAAGAATAATCTAGTAATACCACAGGGAGTCATAGTAGAGGCAGGATAAGAATTTAGATACAGTCTACAAGAAGAGCAAAGACAATTTTGAAAAAATTCAAATGAGGAACGCTAGGAAAAATAGGTACTAGTCTAAAATGAAAACTTACTGGGGCCAGCAGAGGAGCCCTCGCCTGCCCGATCCTGGCCCTGTTGAACAGCATCCGCCGCCTGCTGCTCCTGTGTCCTCCTCTCGCCCCTGGGGGGAGCTGACGTACAACATGAAAGAAAGAACAGAAAACATGGATGATTGTTGCTTGTCAATGTCAACCAAATCAAACATTTCAAAAGAACAATAACAAAATATTTCCGCGAAATTATATTGATTATGGTTACTTTTTATTTATTTGCGGACCTGTGACTTCGAAAGTCACGTAACTCACTAAACAAAGTACTGAAACGTTCACCTAGGACTGGCAGGCAGCAGTCCGCAGGCAAGACGCAAAGTGACAGACAAACTCCATTGTGATTTCAGTCAGATCAGTGACAACACTAACAGTTGCCTGCTACATTACCAGTCATTTAAATAGTCAAACTATCAATCCACCGCCACTATTTTTCTTATTGTCAGGGTTACAAAGGAAGGGGCAGATTTAAGCCCTTGCGGCTCTTTTGCGCCGTTCTTGCGTGACTTTTGTGACGCAGCAGCTAAACAAAAAAGGGCGCCATGGTGCGGCGTATAATATTATAACAACGTGACGCATTTGGGAGATGCATCCCGTTATAAAGCCCTGCGCCATCAGGGGGCGTTCCGGCGCAAGGGAGGGCATTCCTGCGCTGGAACACATCCTAATAGTGGCTGAGGGAAATCTACAAAATATCAATCAGTCACCTTTAGGACAATGATGCGTCACACAAACCCTGCACCTGCTTGAAGCAGACGTACGGCTTGACCCAGCATTGGGGAGATAGGGTACCCCAGAGCATTGATGGAGCTGCGCCATCGTTGCGACGCAACTCCAGCAGTAAAGCTTCGGTGACGTTTTGGGCCCATGGGGCGCCGCATTGCAAATACGGCGCACCATGTTTGGTGGTGGTAGCGGGCCGCACAATTAATGGCGCATCCCTGCTACTTTGCAGGGATGCGACGGTAATTGCAATTCTGCCCCTTAGGGGCATACTTACTTACGCGTTCTGGCGCATCTCCAGAGATGCGCCAGATCAAATGCGTCACGCAAAACTACCCTTGCGACACGGCAGATGTGCCTCATTTACAATGCGGCGCGCCCTGGCGCAAGGGTAGGCACTTGCGTGACGCATCTCGTCACGTAAGAGCGGCGCATCGCTGGAGTCACGTCGCCAACGCAATGCAACTCCAGTAATGCTCAGGGCCACCCAATACTTTACATGCTGTGTCAGTCCTTTCGCCTGCTTCGAGCAGACATAAGGAATTGAATTGACGTAGCAGCGTCGCAGAAGTGCCTGCGTTAAATCTTGTAGATTTCACGCAGGCAATTTTGCGAGGCGCACAGCCGCTGGACCGCCCACCCTGCGTACTAGGAACGCACCCATTGTGGTGCAGGCCCATGGCTTTATAACGTGACGCATCTCCCTAGATGCGTCATGCTGTAAATGACTTGCAGGGATGCGGCACGTTTACGCCGCTGTTGCGTCACGCAAGGCAACGTAAACGTGGCGCAAGGGGCTTGTAAATGTAATCTGCCCCCTAGTGTCTAGCATTACGCAGTTCTGTTAAGTACACTCATACATAATAGTTACTCAGGCCAATGAGACCACGAAATAGAAAACAAATAAGCATAGTAGCAACCCCACTGAGAAGGAGAGCAGTGCACCTGAAATGCACAGAAGATTTTGAAATATAATTTAACTACAATGTAATCGTCATCAGCGGCATTATTGGCTTGCTCCATGTAAAAAACAAATATTTGCAATACAACAACACAGAGCAGGAGAAAACATCATAGTAGTGAGTGATTAAATGCCAATGGCTACTACTACTCACCAAGCCCGGGGATCTCCAAGCCGAGCTGGTCCAGCAGGTCGCGCTCGCGGTCCAGGAGGTCCGTCCAGCGATGGGTGACCTGGCTGTAGGTGCGCTGGACCCCGTAGAGGTGGGATATGGCCCAGCACACCTTCTCCCACCGCTTCCGGCGCTCCCGCATGTTGTAGCCGCCGGCCGCGATCCTGCCGCCTCCCGCGATGGTCCTGGGCAGGCGGCGCTGGACGAAGTAGACCAGCGCGCCCACTTCCTCCGGGCTGAATATCTCCCGGCGCGTCACCTGCTCCCCCCTCGATCTCACGCCTGCTGTCCTGCCACTGGGTCCAGCACTACTCCCCGCCGCCGCTGCGGCCCTCAAGTGCCTGGGCAGCTTCACGGCGCCTGGCTTGACCATGGTCTGGGCAGGTAAGGTAGGAAGAAGTAGAAAATTAAGAAAGAATAGGATAGGGAAGAAGAAAAGAAAAGAGTTTACAAAAGTAGTTTAAAAGTAAAGAAAAATAGCAGAAAAGACAAAAATATACAGCTAGGAAAAGAGAGGGATAGATAAGAAGCAAAATCGTAAAAAAAAAACTGAAAACAAGCAAAGGATGGGAAAGATATCAAGAGGATTAAACACCATGCCCAGACACAGGAAATGAATGAAAAACAAGATGGCCGGCGCCCGTTTCCGAGCGCGAAAGTCAGTTCGCGCGAGATTTTCCTCGCGATCTCGTGCGAACCTCTAGATTTCCCGCGCGATCTCGTGCGAACCTCTACTCGCAATGCGCGTACTGCGCGAGATTATACATAGCGGGCGGAAACGGAAATACGTCACGCAAACAAAATGGCCGCGCCCGTACTCGACCTTGGGGTAAATTCGCGTGTTGCGCTGCAAGCGGCTCGCGAATACTGCAAAAAAACTCGCGAAACAACAAGCCGCAAAAAAATAAAATGCTCATTCGCACGAATTGGCGGCTTCCGCGGTCGGTTTCGCACGACGCCGCGCCCCGCGAATAGCGCGAAAAAAACCGCAAAACGATTTCAGCAAAAGCAAAAGCAATGAGCAGGTGCAAAAGGTCAACCTCATGATTTGTAACGATTCTTTGTATTGCTTCCTGAGGGGGCCCTCCAGAATTCGGTTGCCTGCTTGCAACTATTGTGTGACCCTGCTCTGACCTTAACTGTATGCCACAAAGGTCCTGATTTACAGCTAAAGGAGCAGACAAGCAGGTGCCAGGCTGGAACTTTAAATTCTTTCAGTGACACATTAATTAGCCCCTAATTCATTATTGTCAGTTGGGGCAGGGCAGGTGTTGTAACTAATTTTGCAACAATGAAAGCACTTAGCAAGTGCAAAAGATCACTAATCAGGGCGCACTAAGGAAGCAGGTGCCAGCTAAAAAAATATTCTGTGACACATTAATCAGCCCCAAATTAATTCAGGTCACTTGAGGCAGGGAAGGTGTGCTTTGCTTTGCCGAAAATAATGTACACTGGACAACCAGAGGGTGTGGTGATGAAACAGAGGGTGGCATGGGTGGGCCAGAGGGTGGCATGAGTAGTCAGAGAGTGGCAGTGGTGACAGAGAGTGGCAGTGATGAAGAAGAGTGTCCCAAACAGGCTGGACATGTAGAAACAACAAGTTCGCAAAACTTGCGACCCGACAGGTAAGTTCGCAAATTGCGAAATTGTAAAAACCCTCGCGAACTGGCAGAAACACGGGCGAACACAAAAAAAAAAAAATCCGCAAATTTGCGGGAATTCGCGGATTTTGCGGATTGCGAATCCGCAAATCCGCAAAATTCGCGAACGCGAGATCCGCAAAATTCGCCCATGCTTAGTATAAACTATCCAAACCAATCGCACCATGCTATCCCCGACTGCTTACCGAAAATCATTGTTATAACCCCCCAAGGGTTGAAACAAACTCAAGAGATGCCACAGGTATATTCAGTACTGCAGAATGCAAAAGGAGCAATACTACATCAATAAAGGGGGGCACAGGCCTGAAAGCAAACATTGGAAGAAATGTAGGTCCATGGAATTGGCTTCCAGTCACACTTAATGCAAAGAAGTACGAATGACAATCGGAAAGACAAATGCACAAACTCCAGAATGACAAGATCCACATGCTTTCATGGAATGTAGCCGGAGCAAAAAAGACTCCTAGAAGGAAAAGCTCCACACGCTTGGGAAACATGCAACATAATAACCATCCAGGAGACATGGGCACTGGCGAACTTACGCTTCGTAGGCTTCCCCCACTAAATGGTTGCAGCCGTAAAAACAGAAAAACAGAGCAATATGGCTGCCCTAAAGGGGGACTCGCAGTCTATGTATCTGTGGCACTGAACATCATATCTGAACAGCTACTCTCTTTGGACCCCAGCCTTCAACTTATCAAATTCACTCGCGGGTCTACTGATGCACTGAAAACGGTGCTATTGATCAACACATACGCTCATCCTAAAGCAAGTAGGAAAAAAGTTCATAATATTGACTGTGACAAGCGTTAGAATCAATAAGACCTACACAAAAAATGAATGTGACATGTTAAAAGAAATGGCATACATTGAAAGGAATATGAATCACATTGAAAAGGAATATGACACATGTCAAAATTAATATGACTTGTGTTCAAATTAATGTAAGCCCCATTGAAAAGAAATTGACATGCCCTGAAATAAAACGGACCAATGCTGAAATTAACATGACATTTGTCAAAATGTTTCTGGCATCCATTTAAATTAGTATGATACATATTGAAAATAACATGACATCTACTGGAGTGAATATGACGTGTTAAAATGGATATGGCACATGTTAAGATTACTGTGACAAATGTTAATATAAATATGAGATCCATTGAAATGAATATGACATGCATTGAAAGGAATATGATATGTTTAAATAAATGACATTTTGAAACTAATTTGAGCACCATTGAAATAAAGTTTACATGCTTTAAAATGAAAACAACCAACACTGAAATTAACACGGCATTCATAAAAATGGATATGGTTTGTATTTTCATTACTTTGATACATTTTGAAATCAATATGACATGTATTGAACAAGCGACATGTTGAAAAACTCATGTTAAAAGTAGTGTGAGAAGTGTTAATTAATAGGAATATGTCATCCATTGAAACTAATATGATTCAAATTGAATGGCCCACGTCAAAAAATTAATATAACATGCAATAAAATGAATGTGGCACTTTTTGAAATGAATATGCAACTGTGTTGGATAAACGTGGCATGTATTAAAATGAATAAAAAACATTGAAATTAATATGAGCGATGTGTAATTGAATACGAGTCATGTTTAAATGAATACGGCAGGCACTGAATTTATGTTGAAATACTTAACAATGAATATGACGGATTGTAATTAATATAACATATTCTGAAATGATACAATACAAATTAAAACTAACATTTATATAACACACATTTAACAGAATAAAACACTTTTGAAAAGGAATACAACACTCCTTAATTCATCACAGAAAATATATGCACAGTGTGGGGATGAAATATTTGGGAAGGGGAGTGAATAATGAGTGAGGGTTAAGGAGAGTGGGATTAGAAGTACAACTGAGGTGTGATGGATGGGAATAATGATTGAGAGTGAAACAAGAGGTTTAAGTAGTGAGGAATGAGGAGTTGAGTATGTAATATGAGGAGGAAGAGGAGTTGAGAAGTGGGGGGTGGCAAGTGAAGGTGAGTGATTAGGAGTAAATGCTGAGGAATGAAAATTGAGGAGCACAACACTGAACCAAAAATGAAAAGTATTATATGTTTGGTGTATGTATACTCACAGGGTATACATATTGCCAACATAATGGTCCGCTTGCCGAATTTACATGTAGGCTGACCTTTCGTGTATTCATGACAGCAACTACTATGTGGAGTAAGGCCATCTGACACAGATTTCTAATTCCCCCATGTAATGTAGAGGGGTGGAATTAGAGGTCAGTTTTCACTCCTCGTCACAGCCAGGAAAACCCTGATGGTAAGGGGTAATGAAAAGTGCTAAATGCTGTCCTCGCCAAGGGAGAGGACTCACATAGCAAGAGGAGAGTTTTCTTTCAAAAATAAAATCTTGCTTCTGTATTTTCTTTTTTTTAAATAAAAAATAAAACAGTTTGGTGTAGGAGTTTGTCATGTTGACAGAGCCCTGCACCAAACTGGAAAAAGCATTGACAAGAACCCCTGTGACAGTGGTTTGTGGCAATGATTTAAGAGATGACCGTCTGCTTGGTCATTTCCAAATCTGGTGGACTGCATCAGGGTGGAAGTTATTTAGTCCTTCACCCTGGCGAAAAAATGGGCCATCCACCAGGTAAACCTGGCCCTAAGTTGTGAATGGTGAGTAAGGGACAAAAGAGGTACGGACTGAGGAGGGAGAGATGAAGAGATGAGAAGTCTTGGGCAAGGAGAGAGCGATGAAGGGTAAAGGATCTGAAATGAAGGATCTGGGCAGCATGAGAACTGAGGGATGAAGACCTGAGGAACTGAAGTCTAAAGTAGGCCCTCTCAGTAAGTCAGAAGGCGCAGTCATGTTTAGAAATTAGCGTGATGTATCTACTTAATGCAGTATAAAAAGCAATGCCCTGATAAGTATCAAGTAATCCGATATTTGGTGTTTGTCACTCACATTATATAAACTCCGCTCTTTGTCGGGTATTATAACTTAACCCGACCAGCGCCATTTTGTGGGCCAGCCTGACTGTAGCATTAGTGAAAGCCTTCACGCCTTAGTCAGTAAGGTTTGCTCCTTTTCAAA
This sequence comes from Lissotriton vulgaris, assembly GCF_964263255.1. NCBI lineage: Eukaryota > Metazoa > Chordata > Amphibia > Caudata > Salamandridae > Lissotriton > Lissotriton vulgaris. Next base: position 467,929,437 of record NC_141698.1, read on the forward strand.
CATAGCATAACAGTTGCAACAAACTGCTGCTCCTGCATGTTAGGCCTCTCAAGGTTATAGGTGGTGGTAGGCCGGATAAGCACATTCCAGGAGGCGCTGTGCGAACCCTCCTGAGCGTTAGGCAGAAGGGAGTCACCCACATCGACCTTGCTATAATGAGCTGAGCTGAACTGAGACTGCTTTGTATCCCATATATGGTTCTTCCTTTCCAGCAAACCTGTACCATCTTGTATTTTTCCTTCTTAGGTAACGGTTTCGAAATGTAACAGTATATATGTAACTACTTGATAATGTGTCGGCAGTCTTCTCGGTGGACCTCGAGGGGTTAGGTCGCGAGAGATTCTTCTGGCAGAGTCTTTGTATAATAAATGATTGAACCTTCTTCACTGCCAACTGACTGGTTATTGGTAATTGGTATTGGGGGCTATTAGTAAGTATAGCTCTATATGGTATTATTTATTTTCGGTACTTCAGACCAAGCAGTGAAAAATATGAAAACTGATGGTCAAGAAATGAGGAATTAGGTGTGACGGATAAAAAATGAGAAGTGAATAATGGCAAAAGGGAGTTTGGGGGTAAGGAACAAGGAATGAAGAATAAGCAGGAAAGGGTGAGAACTGAAAAATGGTACATGAGGTTTGAGGGGTGAGATAAGAAGTAGAAAGAGATAAACGTAAGAAGTATGGGGAGTGAGTGATGAGGTATGACAGGTGAGGTGTGAGAGTTGAGTACGGGATGAAAGACTAGAAATAAGTAATGCAGATATTCACTCCTCTGAGTTGAGGGGTGAGTGACGAATCAAGTATGAATGAGAAGTAATGAGTGAGTCATGGGTGTGAGGAAATTGGAGATAGGGATGAGTGATAAAAAAAAGAGGGATACCTACAAAGGCTTGAGGGATTAGATTGTCCTAAATAGAAGGGCTGGTGTACATTTTAGGACGTAATACTTGGAGAGAGAAATAAAATGGATAAAGAGTGAAGAGCAAGAGATGCAGTAGTTGGGTGTTAAGTGTGAGGAGTATGGAATGGAGAGTGAAGAAAGTAGAATGAGAGGTGAGAGATGAGTGACAACTGTGGAATGAGGAGTTGGAGGTGAAAAATTAAAGGATGAGTTATGAGGAGTGACAGATGATGTGTGAGGGGTGAAGTATGAGAGATAATGTTGGAGGGATGAGAGATGAAGAAACAAAAGTGAGGACCAAGGGGGTCAGGAGAGAGAAATGAGAATGAAGGATTAAGTATTACACTTTGAAAGTTGAAGTATTAGGAATAAGGGATGAGGAATGAGAGATGAGTCAAAGATTAGATGTAAGGAACAGGGGATGAAGTCTGAGAGCTGAGGAATGAAGTTTGATTGGTGAGCCTTCTATGAGGGATAAAGAATTAGGTAACAGTGAGGGATGACCAGTGAGAAATAAGGAGTGAAGATTGAGAACTGTTTCATGAGGAGGGAAGGGATAAGGATGTCCTAAAATAGTACAGTGGTGAACATTTTAAGATTTAATAATTTGTCCACTTTCCATGCCACTGTTGAAATGAGGAGGAGTGAACATTGATGGATGAGGGATGCAGTGAGACATCAGAGTTGAAGAATGGGGATTGATGGATGAAGAGTGGGGGAAGTAGTTGAGATAGTGAAGGATTAGATGAGAAGAATGAAAGGTGAGGATTGTGTGGGGAATTATGATGAGTCAGACAAGCAGTAGATAAACGAGGGAAGGATTAGAGTGAGGGATGAGTACGGAGGTGTGAGAAGTGAGGGAGGAGAGATTAAATGTGAGGGTTGATAGTTGATGAATGAGAAATAAAAGATGAGAATTTAGATATAAGGGATGAGTATTGAGAAGTAAAGGATGAATATTGAGGAATGATGGTTGATGAGTAAAGGATGCAAAGGCACAGAAGAGGATTGAGGGCATGAGGGTTCAAAATGAATAATGAGAACTGACGCATGATTGTAAGGGACCAGCCCATCATGAAATGGACAGTGTAGTGCACATTGTAAGGCTTCAACATATGTCAATGTATTCAACTCTCAGCGGAGAAGGTATGAGCAAAGAGGGATGAGAAAAGAGCTAGAGAAAGGTGATGAATTAAGTATTACAAGTAAGTGATGACGAGAGAGTGAGAAGGAGTGGGAGATTGAGTGAGGGAATGATGACTAGGGAGGGACATCTAATGGGATGAGAGGCGAGAACTACAAATCAGATTGAGGGATGGGGAGGGGAAGGATGCTTAGTGATGAGCAGTGAGAGATTGCGGGTGGACAGGGAATGAAAGATGGCTGATAGGTGGTGATGGATGAATAGTAGATAGAGGAAGTAAAGGAGGGAAGGATGAGGATAAAAAGTGGGAGATTACATGATAGAAGAGAAGTAAAGATTGAGCAGTGAAGTAGGAGGGAAGTGGTGACATGACATTGCAGGAGTGAGAGGATGAGTGAAGGATGAGAATGTATGAGTGAGAGCAGATTTATGAGGAGTAAAGAATGAGGAGAGATGAGGAATGAGTGGGGAAGGGTGAGCAATTAGGACAGATGGATAAGAAATAAGATGAGAGATGAGTGAAACAAGAAAGTGATGAATAAGGGGTGAAGGATGGAAGTAAGGGATGAGTGAGAGCTGAGGACTACTGAGTAAGGGTTATATGGTGAGGGAAGAGGATAAGGGGTAGGATGAGTAGCGAGAAATGAAAAATGAGAAGTGGAGGCTGAAGAATGAGGAATAGTAACTGAGCGATGCAAAATGAGGCATGTGCCATGACATATGAGTATTGTGGCATACGGAGAGAGCCGTAAGGAGGGAGGAATTAATAGTGATAGAAGATAAGTGAGAAAGAAAACTAGGAGAGAAGTATGATGAGTAGGGGATAAAAGGAGATGGATGAGGTGTGGGAGACAAGGACTGGTTAGTGAAGCTTAAGAAGCAAAGAAGCAAGAGATGAAGATTGAGGAGTGAGGGATGAGAAATGAGGTGTAAAGAATGAGGAGTAAAATTTGATGGATGGAGAAATGTTGAAAGGTAAGGAATAACAAATATGTGATGCAGAATAAGAGGTAAAGATGAGGGATGAAGATTAAGGAGTGAATATTAAAGTAGGAGAAGTAAGGGATGAGGTATTGGGGGAATGAGTGGGTGATCATGAGTAAGTGATGAGAAGGGAGGGTTTCGGAGCAATGATTTAAAAGGGAGGGATGAGGAGTGAAAATTAATGAGTGAGGGATATGATTTTCCCCTGCCCAGTATTTCACGAGCATCACTGGTAATTTCACTTTACTGGTTGTTGCCATTAATAAAACATAGTGGCAAGTAGGTGACTATTTGGTTTCTTATTCCCTTGCGCTGCTTACAGCAGCACTTGTTGCCTAGAGTCCCCTCGTTTTTACAGGAAGATGAATTATTTATGGTTTGATAAAAGCATTAAATAAGTCAGGTCAGGACTTTGTTGCTTTTACTGTAAAAAGAGAGAGTTTTCCCTACTTAACCCAGAAAGGACCGGGAAATATCACAACAAAAAAGAATTCCCTTCTGGGTAATACAATTTTAAGTACTAATGTAACTCATAAACAATGACATTTGTTTAGGTCAATTATATCCACAGCTCACCATACATTGCATTTAAATCAAAACATAACATTTGATGTATCTAAATAATTTTTATTGTTTAAATTTTTTTTTCACATACTCAGTATAGACAATTTATCAAAAATAAAAATAAAATCATATAGTTTTTTTCAAAACAACATTTTACATATATTTACTAAATTTATCATAACACAATACATAATTCTCAATACACAATAAAAACAATCGATTGATACACTTAAAAACAGTTTGTCGACGCGTTTCGGTGCTTCGTTGTTTGGAACACCTTCCTCGGGACTATTTTAAAACATCTTCTTTCTAAAAGTAGATACATAACATTTGTTAGTTTACAATGTATGGGGAAGTTTATGTTTTAACTCATGAGCTGTCGGAGAGAAAGATCTTAAGTATATCTTACATTTATGGCAATTTTATTTTGCGGTACCAGATTTAATCTGGGAGTTGTAGTGAGAATAGAGACTCCCCCCACTCTGCTATATCGTCAGAGGATCTGTATATAAAATGACATTGTTTTAGAATTCAATAAACAGTTGTTGGAATAAAAGTTTAGTGAACCGGGACATCTAACATTGTCGCTTACTTATAATTTGTGCAGAACCGTCCGTGGCAATGGCTGGACTCTTTCAAACTTTAAATTTGTTGCTTCCGATTTTTGATTTGGCCAATCATAGTCCTTTATTCCTCATGGGTTCGCACATAGATCTTGCCTCTTTATTAATTGAAGTGATCAGCAGCGTCTAGATTGTTGCTTTTAGCCTATTGATATTGACTTTATGGAAATAATTTTGCTCACTGCGAGAATCATTGCTTCTAGATGAAGATTGTCTCTGCTTCATCCATCTTCTCTTCAAGTCAAGTGCATGGTACCAGACACGAACAGTACTATTAAAAAAAGGCCCAGAACTCTTCGCTTTGTAAAGCTGCTTGGTTCACCTTCCTGCCTATTGCCTGTAAAGCACCCCTAGACCCGAGCAGCAGCACAGTTATGGAATCTAGATGAGGGATGTGCAAAATCAAAACGGAGAAGTTAGAACAAACTGTAAGTAGGATTGCCCATCTGCTGTTTTTTTGTGGCATTATCATTGCCCAGTAGCACAGCAGGCAGGTGGCATCAAGTTAGAACAACATACATGACTGAACATGCAGGCAAAGTCTGGTTTGTTGTTTTTGTACACTAAGGCTCTGATTCTGTATGGGTCGGAGGAAAGAGAAAATGTATCACACCTGATAAAATCCGACTCCTGGGGTTCAGTATCTGGTGTGATAGAGCGCACCTATTCTTGGTTTTTGGGGAACTACATGCAGATTTGGAACCTACTGCACCAACATCTATGTCACACTGAATTTTCTACCCTTTCCCTCTTTTAAATGGTAGCAGGTTTAATTTGCTGAAATGTAACAAAGGATGAGGACTTTAACACACTTGGCAGTTATTGGGTGCAACAAATTCCACACAATTCAGAATTCCAACCCCTGGGCAACAGATGTTTGTGCAGGGGGTCATACATTTAACCACACACATAGTCAGGACCTAAGCCTGTTTCCTATTTGATGTTGAAGTGATCAGCATCAAAATAAGAACAATTGACTATCTAACAATATAAAAAGTACATAAGCTTCGCTCAATTGCAGGTGTGCAAAAAGGACAACTGCCAGCAGCTCCATCTCAGTTATCTGAGTTGGAAGTTCATAAGGAGGGCAACCAGGGGCAGTTAAAAATAGAGGAGAAAATGATGCAAAACACATAGATCTCAAGATTTTGTGAGTGAAAGCATTTTTCAGAGTTCAAGAAGTAACAAAGCTAAAGTGAGCAAGAGAACAAATGAAGGCGTGTGCAAGTTTGAGAGAGAACCAGACCCCTCCCTCCTATAATCAGGCCTCAATACCATTAGAGTTATCTTTGCAGAATAATTTAAGTATGACGGATCTTGAGATGGATGTAAATACCAGTGAACTGAATAACGCAGTCTTATATGCATCACTGAAACTGGATATGAGTCACATAGAATACTGGCTGAACTGGATAAGCATATGAATAAAATGGCAATGGATATGGTGAAATGTTTGTAAAACCCACTGTAAAGCACACAACACTAACAGCTAATCACAGTGGACTTCAATTACAAGTTAAAGAACCCAGTTTGGAAACTGATGCTGTCTTGAGTAGGCTACGGACCAGTAAGGAGCTCCAAATGGCTTTGGGAAAGTGTATGTGCAATGAGATAAAGGAATTACATAGAAATTAACTTTACAGTTCATATGTTTCAATGTACACATTTAATTTGTAATGTTTGAAATACAATGCTTCTATTTTATATACAATACAGCAGTATGCATCTCAATTAATAGACAAAAGTAAACGTGGAAACAAAGTATGTATGCTTATACTACCTAACTTGTGTTTCTGCTCACCCATTTTGATATATAATTTCTGTTCCTAATTCTATAGTTTTTCTTGCAAAAATGTTATTGCTCTCATGATTGTAAAAGGCTAGATTGAGTATTTATCTGAAGAAGGCCTAAAATATCCTGAACTGTCTGTTTTTAAACTTAGCAAAGCTTCATCCATTTTGTGATTTGTGATGTACACTTCACCTATACTTTCCTTAGATATACTTTATTTATTTACTGTTGTCCTTATATCACTTACTTTTAAGGCACTGTTCATATTTGGCAACGTCCCTGTAGCTTGAAGAGAAGCTGGATGAAGGAGAGCCAGCCTGCCTCTAGGAGCAGGGATTCCTATAGTGGGCACAATTATTGTCATGAAGTCAATATTATTAAGCTAGAATAAACGAAGGCCTGATGTGAACTATTTTATGCTATTGTGCCATAACGAGGGCACTCCCCTGCCAAAACGAGGGGACACTAGGGAAGCAAGTGCTGCTGTAAGCAGCAATGAGGAAAAGGAAAAAATACCAGCAACCTATTTGCTAAAGTGTTTTATTATTGGCACCAGCCAGCAAAGTAAAAATACCAGTGATGCTAGTGAAATACTGATCAGGTGGGAAACTTAGACCTTACTCAATTTAATTAAATTTCAGCTTTATTCGGTGTAAATAATATCACCATAAAACCATTCTATACAGAATAAAAACCAGTTCCAATTAAAATTTGTTTAAAAAGAGCCTAAAACTATAACACTTATTATCATTTGCTATATCAGACTACAGTACAGTATCATGTGCAAAGATTCAGTGTAACCAATAGCAAGTAATTATACAATCAAAAGGGTACAATCAGCAATTTATAAACAATCAAATACATAAAATACAAACTATTCTTATAGATTTCTAAAGTGCATAGTGCCATTATGTATACCTTAGCTATGTTCAAACACAATAAACTGTAAGAAAGCTGGCCTTTATCCTATATATATATATATATATATATATATATATATATATATATATATATATATATATATTACCTACTGGCGGTCGCCAGTAGGTAGTTATAGTTAGGATTTTTTTCAATGTTAAATCTCAAAATTCTATTTGGAATAACTTTGGCGCCGGTTGACAAATCTGATTGAAATTTTCCTCAAAATGGCCTCGCGGCGTTCCGGTCCTTCCCTGAAAGTTTGGGGGGGATTCGTCAAGCGGGGGCCGAGATAAAAGGGGGGTCCCAAAACGCGTTTTCCCCATGTTAATTTCCATAGGGCGGTCAATTTCACTTTTAGCCCGAACGGCTGAATGGATTTCAACCAAATTTGGCAAAATTGTAGGGACTGGTAGCCCGATGTGCCTTTGCTATGCCTCAAGATATGTGCTCCAGTGGTTTTTGAGTAATTTAGGTTCCAAAAAATATATATATCTATAGGCGCGCCCCGGTACGCGCACCAGGGAGCGCACCGGGCGCGCCACGCGACTTGCGCGCAGAAAGCTGATTGGCTCTCGGGTGTCTGTAAACATTCGAAACAGTCCGGAGCGGCCGCCATCTTGTGTCTCGGTAGGATTGAGACACAAGAGGTGGCAAAAATCAAAGGGGGAAATGAGCAAAAGGGGGCAGGGTACACCCCCCCTGACCCCCCTAGGTTTGATGTGGGGGCAAAAAAAGGGTCCCGTAGGACAAATAAAAATTTTCGATTTTTGCGGGGGGAGTGCCCGGTACGCGTACCGGGGAGCGTACCATGGAGAAAAAAGAATGACACTTAAAAAAAAAAATAGCATTTTTTTATAAATTGGATGTCGTTCTGAAAAGAACTTTTTTTGTTTTTGTTGTTTTATATTTTTTTATACTTTTTAAAACGATTTTATATTTTTTTTGGATTTTTTTCAAGGGAATAACAAAAAAAAGGGATTCAAAAACTGCTCAACAGGAGCAAAAAAATGTGAAAATTTAGGGTCTGGGAGAGCAGCGATGTTCCTGTCACTTTATAGCAATGAGTTCAACGCTCTGCTCCCCATAACAGAGCAATTTGTCACAGTCCACGCATAGAAATTTAATGCCTGCAAAGACCGGCTGTACGTTAGGGACCATTCCTTCACGTGTTGTTCCTGAAAGTGTTGCTCCACCAGCGGAGGTGCTGCCGCCATCTCTTGGTAAATTCCGTGCCAGCTCTCTGACACTCTCCCTGGAATAATTATTTGGGTGTCTTCTGTTGACATGCCTAATTAAATTGGCATTTCCAAAGCTATATTTTTTTTGAGGATTGCCTCTGGATAAAATACTGCCACATATTTTGCAGGTTACTTTACCAGCATTAACTTTTTTTTGTCCTTCAGGGATGTCATAAAATTTCCAGATGAAGTGGTTCTTTTTTTTCTGGAGAGGAGGGTCCTCAGGCAAAAAAGCATCTGAATCACTGCTGGATGACTCCCTTGCAGCCATTGCCGTAGATCAGGAAAATTATGAGAAAATACACAGAACACCTCTTGCTCTCTCCAAGTGCAAATCAATAGTGAGATAAATGGGTGGGTTTCTCAAAATTTTGAAAAAAAAACTTCTGAACCAATGAAAAGTGTTATTTCAAAGTCACATGGCTTGACGCGCTTACGCTACGTGCCCTTGGGCGCGTCCCGGGGCGCGTAGCGTAAGCGCGTCGGGGCGCTTACGTTGAGCGATCGTATACGCTCGGGCGCTTACGCGGTGCATCATAAGACGCATCTCGCGGCTACGCGATACGTGTCTTATGACGCAAGGCGTGGCGTGGCTGCTACGAGATACTTCACGATGTGGTTTTCGTTCGCGGCAATAGCGCTATCGGGGCGCTCACCGGTACGCGCCCCGGGGCGCGCCGTAAAATTGCGCTTACCAGTGCGTTCACCGGTACGCGCCCCGGGAGCGCCTCGGGGTCAAAAATTAAAAAAAATAAATAAATAACATATTTATACAATATAAAATTCGTTTAAAAATTTTACACTTTTTATACCTATAAATATTTGCTATTAAAAAACCATTGAAATTCACTGAAAAAACCATAGGTTTCACACCAGTTATAGTTAGGAAATAGCATTAAAAAAACCTATTAAATTCACTGAAAAAACCATAGGTTTCAGACCAGTTATAGTTACCTGGAAATTTTACTGACATAAAACCATTGAAATTACACGTTATAGTTAGTTGGACTCACTATAACTTGCGCGTGCAATGCACTGCTGATGACGTCACATATTACATCACTCATGACATGGTCAGTGACATCACTCATGACATCACTATGTTTTTTCAGTGAATATATATATATATAAATATATATATATATATATATATATATATATATCCAAAGAATCAGCGCTCGATCACCACAGGGCGAGGTGTCCCCACCGCTCCATAGAAAGACGCAGACACGGTCCAAGTACGTGCAATTACTTTAATTAGTGCAAGCACATCGTATGACGTTTCGGCTCCGAGGAGCCTTGTTCACTGAAAAAACCATAGGTTTCAGGCCCTCTATAGTTAGGAATTAACATATAAAAAACCACTGAAATTGCTCCTATATAGTTAGTTGAACTAACTATATATTTCGCGCATTCGCAATCCACTGCTGATGATGACACATATTACATCATTCATGACATGGTCAGTGACATCACTGATGACATCACTGATGACATCTCAAATGACATCACTGATGAAATCTAATTTGACATCAATGATCACACCACTGATGATATACTTCATGTGATAATACAATGCTCCTCCTTACACTCTAATATAACCTCTGTTACACCTAGTGTTAAATACAGAGTATCATTTTTGAAACCATTGACACACGAATACCAGTTACTACATACGCACTCACTGATTCCTACGTCTACACACACATTCACTCATTCAGCCATACAATCACTCGTACATACAGTCACTCATTATTACAACACTATCATATGCACTCATACACCTAAGCAGACACTCACACACTGCCACTCATCCATGGAGTTACTCACACACCTAGTCAGTCCTGTAAAGAATCAATCACACTTTGATTTCTTCATCTATACAGTTAAACACAGAACAGCTTACATTTTCACAGATATACTAACACACACTTACTCACTTATACAATCAAATCCTTCATCCATACTCTTATACATCCACTCATTCTTCAATATGTAAAACATATTTAAACTTTACAAAAACACACAGACACTGGATGATGTCATCAGTGATATCATCAGTGATGTCATTTGAGATGTCATCAGTGATGTCATCAGTGATGTCACTGACCATGTCATGAATGATGTAATATGTGACATCATCAGCAGTGGATTGCGAATGCGCGAAATATATAGTTAGTTCAACTAACTATATAGGAGCAATTTCAGTGGTTTTTTATATGTTAATTCCTAACTATATAGGGCCTGAAACCTATGGTTTTTTCAGAGAATTTTCAAGGTTTTTTAAATGCTAATTCCTAACTATATAAGGCCTAAAACCTATGGTTTTTTCAGTGAATTTGAATGGTTTTTTATATGTTAATTCCTAACTATATAAGGCCTAAAACCTATGGTTTTTTCAGTGAATTTCAAAGGTTTTTTAAATGCCAATTCCTACCTGAATAATGCCTGAAACCTACGGTTTTTTCAGTGAATTTGCAAGGTTTTGAAAATGCAAATTCTATTAGCGGATAACGTTTAAATATGTTAATATCCAGCATGTATGAAGAGAAAATTAAAGAACACATCTCCGACCTTGAAACATACATGCCACTTGGAGGTAATCCCACCTTCCAATACAAAACGGAACTAATAGAACTAGTTAACAAAGCACATGAAGATGGCATCATTGATGATCGCACTAAGAAATACCTTATAGTGGAACACCCTAAAAGCCCAACTATAACCATGTTGCCGAAAATTCATAAAAAACTTATGAATCCACCTTTCCGGCCCATTGTGTCCACAAGAGGGTCCCTTCATGAACCTATTGGAAAATTTTTGGATCGGTACTTACAACCTTCCGTAATCAAACTCAAAAGTTATATTAAGGATACCACAGAATTCCTAAAAAAACTCTCTGAAATCAACATCATCAATGACAACCAACTAATCCTCTGCACCGCAGACGTGAAAAGCTTATACACCTCCATCCCTCACGGTGGGGGCATTGAAGCCATTGAGAATGCTCTACTGAATAGTGAAATTTCGGAACCCCTTCAAACCTTCCTCATGGAAATAATGATCTATACTCTCTATCACAGCTATTTCGTATATAATGAACAATGGTATCTACAGATGTCTGGCATGTCAATGGGCAATTGCGCTGCACCCACATATGCGAATGTGTACATGGGCAAATTTGAATCTAAACATATCTACACCGACACTAACTGGACAGACAATCTTCTATTATATGTTCGTTATATTGACGACTTATTTTTCATTTGGAAGAACACCAGAAACACCCTTGAGCAAGCCTTGAACACCCTAAACACCAAGGATAATCGCATAATACTAACATGGAACATCAATGAGAAAGAAATCACATTCCTAGACGTTATGGTAAGACTCACTGAAACAGGAATTGAAACAGACTTGTTCCGCAAAGCAACTGACCGTAACAACACCCTCCATTACACCAGCTTCCACCAGGACTCCCTAAAGAGACACTTACCATACAGCCAAATGTTAAGAGTCAAACGAATAGTATCTGACCCAGATGTATGCTCCAGCCAAATGACACAAATGGCCAAGCGGTTCCAAAACAGAGGATACCCTCAAGAAACTATTGATCTGGCCATCACCAAAGTATCTCAGGCTACACGAGAGGAAGCCCTCAAAGGATCCAAACCCACAAAAGACAACAAAAGAACTGTCCTTGTGTCAAAATTCTCTACAGTCAGCAAAACTTTCAAGGCCATCATTTTGAAACATTGGCGCATTTTGTCATCAGAACCGGACTTTGGCAATCTCTTCAAAGAAACCCCAATATTTGCTTACACTAGATCAGAAAACCTCAAAGAACTTCTATCGAAACCTCCAGGTGAACAAAAACCACACACTGGCACATGACCATGCCACAACTGTAACAGTTGCAATAACGTCATTTTTGGAAATTACATAAACCACCCTATGAAAGGCTTTAAAATCAAAGTTAACGTTGATGCCACATGCGATTCCTCGAATCTCATTTACCTTCTCAAATGCCCCTGTGGCATGATCTACGTGGGCAAGACCACTAGAAAAATTAAAGTTCGTCTCAACGAACACAAATCAAATATTCGCACTAAAAACCAAAAGTCCAGTATCGCCATCCACTTCAATGACTTCAATCATAACGTGGCCCAAGTGAAGTACATGGTCCTGGAAACCATCCAAAAAAAAGAAGGAAAAGACAATAATAAATTGCTTCTTCAGAGAGAATTAGCCTGGATTTACAGACTGAAAGCCATGAAACCATACAGCCTTAATGACCGATTTGAACTAAGTGCATTTCTGTAGTACCCCTGTGGTACCTGTCTTTTCTACACATTGACTCCCTGTCAGCTGCAGCTTGAGTGTTTATTTATTTATTATTTTTTTGTGTACATACATGATTCTTTAATGTATGATTCATCAAACGTATGAGTATGTAATCCACTCAAATAACACACCCCACCAACACATTGTCCCATCCGCCCCTGATCCCTTTCCTCCCCATCCACCCATTCCAACATGGCAACCCTAATTTCACATTACCACTAGTCCCTTCTCCATGTCACCCACCGAGTCACGTGACCGGGTCACATGACTCAACGTAACTACGCTAAACTAGAAGCCCTTTACGCGGAATACTCCGCATCAAATTCCAGTTACCGCTTCGGACAACGGAGTTTACCAGAAACGCTACGCCAGCGCAACAACCTCTACAAGTAAGTCGGGGCCCCGACGGGTGTATAAGCGCTGTTTTCGCCATTTGGTTTGAAACGCTTACCCATTTCCTTATCTTTCCAATAGGTATCCTACTTAACCGCCAACCTCAATTGATGTAAGATTCTTTTTACATTCCTTTTCACCAATACCCTGACCCCTCGTTCCAACCCCACCCCCATGGTTTATAAGGTGACTTTCCAATACACTCATTGGTGCTACGCTAGCATGTTTACTTATTGAACCCAGTCAAAAATTTTTTATGTATACTCATATGTGATCGTTTGATGTCAGTGTTACTTTTTTACCAAAGCGTATATTATTATATTACAGCGCTCCTTGAGAAAGGGCTATTCCAGCCCGAAATGCATCGGAGCATTTGTGTTATATAACAAAAATGGAGTTTCAATTCCAATGAATTCACATAGTTAAACATGGATAAAAAATGATGTGAACAACAATGAAAAACTTTAATCAAAGAAATTAAAAAGATTTTCTTCAAAAAACCCACGGAGTCTGTCAGTGTTTGACGAACCCAAAGGTGTGCCCTATTACAAGGATGCGTTTACGCACTTGGTAACGCACTTAACCAGCCATTAATATCCTTGTGGGACCACCTGAGCAGCCCTAGGGATCCGATTTTTGGACCGGAGCAAGATGCTCTCTGATTGGGCCGTATTTCTTGCCTTCTGCCCCCCTGATTGTGCCGTATTTCTTGGCTTCTGCCCCCCTGATTATGCCGTATTTCCTGCCTCATGCACCCTGATTGTGCCATATTTCTTGCCTTCTGCACCCTAATTGTGCTGTATTTTTTGCCTTCTGCTCCCTGATTGTGCCGTATTTGTTGCCTTCTGCCCACTAATTGTGCCTTTTTTTCTTGCCTTCTGCCCACTGATTGTGCCGTTTGTCGGGCCTTCTGTCCCCTGATTGTGCTGTTTTTGTGCCCCTGCCCCCCTGATTGTATTATCTTTGCCAGTGTTGGTTCGCTGCTGGTATTGCCTTTGTTCGTGTTTTTTTTTGCTGCCGTTATTGTCTTTGCCTTTTTTTTCTGCCGTTATTGTCTTTGCCAGTGTTTGTTTGCTGCCGTTATTGTCTTTGCCAGTGCTTGTTCTCTGCTGGTATTATCTTTGGCAGAGCTGTGTGGGCTGTGGGAGCTGTGTGGGCTGTGAGAGCTGTGTGGGCTGTGAGAGCTGTTTGGGCTGTGAGAGGTGTGCGGGCTATGAGAGCTGTTTGGGCTGTGAGAGTGTGGGCTGTGTGGGCTGTGAAGGCTGTGAGAGCTGTGTGGGCTGTGAGAGCTGTGTGGGCTGTGAGGCCTGTGAGAGCTGTGTGGGCTGTGAGACCTGTGGGGCTGTGAGAACTGTGTTGGCTTTGAGAGCTGTGTGTGCTGTGAGGGCTGTGAGGGCTGTGTGGGCTGTGAGAGCTGTGTGGGCTGTGAGAGCTGTGTGGGCTGTGAGCTCTGCTACTTTTGTGCCTCGGTCTACCTAGGCGGGCTGTGAGAGCTGTGTGGGCTGTGAGAGCTGTGTGGGATGTGAGAGCTGTGTGGGCTGTGAGGACTGTGTGGGCTGTGAGGTCTCTGTGGGCTGTGAAAGCTGTTTGGGCTGTGAGAGTGTGAGCCATGTGGGCTGTGAGAGCTGTGTGGGCTGTGAGAGCTGTGTGGGCTGTGAGAACTGTATGGGCTGTGTTGGCTGTGAGAGCTGTGTGTGCTGTGAGGGCTGTGTGGGCTGTGTGGGCTGTGAGGGCTGTGTGGGCTGTGAGAGCTGTGTTGGCTGTGAGAGCTGTGTGGGCTGTGAGAGCTGTGTGGGCTGTGAGAGCTGTGTGGGCTGTGAGAGCTGTGTGGGCTGTGAGAGCTGTGTGGGCTGTGAGCTCTGCTTCTTTTGTGTCTCGGTCTACCCAGCACAAGATGGATGCCAACACTTCCTGGTTTGTAGTGTTGACAGCCAATGAGCATGCAACTTTCTCTGGAAGGCATGCTGATTGGCTGCTACTGTCTATCAACACTCCAAAACAGAAACAGTTGGCAGCCATCTTGTGCCTCAGTAGACTAAGGCACAGGAAAGCAGGAAAACAAATGTGTAGAACTCAAAAAGGGGGCAGGGTAGAAGCACCCTGACCCTCTAGGCCTGCTCAGGGGTTCCACAAGGACCCCCAAGGCCCCTAAAAAGTATTTTTTTTTTTGTGAAAAATTGCGGGGTACTCGCACGGTGCGCGCACGGTGCGAGCACCGTGCGCGCTTATAGATATATAATTGATTTCAACTTGAATTTTCTTAGCAACTACTGGAGGGATTTACACCATTTAAACAAAAGCGTGATCTGCGAATCAGACTCTACCATTTTGCCAAATTTCTTGTAATTCCGTTCAGCCGTTTGGGCTGTAGCCGTGTCTAAAGGTCCTATGGAAAATTGCATGGGGAAAACACGTTTTGGGACCCCCCTTTTTTCTCGGCCCCCGCTTCACGAATCCCCCCGAAACTTTCAGGGAAGGAGCGGAGCGTAACGCGCCATCTTCTTTGAGAAATTCACATAGATTGATCAACCGGCGCCAAAGTTATTCCCAATAGAATGTTGCGGATTTCCTATGGAAACTAGGTCCTAACTATATATACCTACTGGCGACCGCCAGTAGGTAATATATATATATATATATGTATATATATTGCATAATGCCAATGTATATACTGCAACTACATGCAATCATCTAATTTTTCATACAACAATGCATCCAGTTGTGCATAAGCCGCCCTCCTCCTTATTGCCAGTAGTATATACAGAATAGCAGCATTAGTGATTTTCTGGTTTTCCAAACTGCATACAAAGTTAAAACCATGTTTATAATAAATAAGCCTCTCAGATAAGAACAAAGGTTTTAAAATGGATTTCCAGATATCCCTATAAAAACCACAAAAAAAGTAAAAAGTGCCACGTAGATTGGGAGGACTTTCCTTCACACGGACAATTTGGAAGTTTGTGACTCCACTTATCTTGTTTGTGGAATGCTACTAAATTTGTGGAATGCTACTAAATAATGAAATGTGCCAAACCTAAGTCTTGTCAGATAAAATCTATGTTGTAAATTTCGCACCAGTATTAGATAGGTTTGAGTGCCCCTTGCAGAAGGAATTTCACAGTAAGAATTAACACTATGTTTTTGGCTAGCTTCAGCCTCTCTAACACCTCCATGGCATTCATGTAAATTGTCTTCAAATCGAAAAAAAAACAAGATGGCGGATTGAAGATGCCGCCCGGTGCAGCTTGAGAACGCCGCTCCCACCACTTCACTGACGGCGGATAGAGAGAAAGCCTAATGAAACCCTGACTGACCATCAAAGAAACGGTTTCAGATTCACCTGGAAAATTGTCTCGGTAACCGAAGGTACAGCCGAAGTTGGATGCGGCTTCTGTTTGCAGGAGGTCGCAGTAGCGGTAGCCGCGAGCTGTGGGCGGAGACTGGTTGCACACGCTGGGCTCGCTGAACCCTGCTGACCTGGCTCGGCTCTTCAGGTCCGGGTTTCGGTGTATTAACCAGCGCGGGACGCGCAACTAGCACCCTATGGTTTAACGATCAGGAGTTGAAGGGATCTTCAGCTACGGGACACTTTCCTGGCATAGCGGCTCTAAGCACGGATATGGCTCCGAAGAACCAACCGCGTAGCACTAGGACCACGAAAGGGATAGCAAATCCCGAAGAGAACGCTACACAGGCAGCCTCAGCTGCTAACAATACCGTGGCAGAGAAGAGGTCGTCGGCGTCGGCGGCCGACAAATTGAAAACCCCAGCCAAGTCCTACGGGAAGGATGGAGCCCCAGCTGGATTACAGAACTTGTTCGCTACCGAGAAACAAGAGAAAACCGTAATAATGGCCGGTAAGCAACAGCTATCGTGATCCCTAGTGCTTACAGTTAGCGATAAAACAATGTTACCAAAGCTAAAGGTGCTAATACAGATGTAAACTTAGCAGCCGCACTAAACTGTATTAACACTGAAGATGCTATGCAAACAAACAAGGAAACCAATGAGGTTATGGCGATTGATATGCAGAGTGGTGTAAGAACTGATATTAGCACTGCTGAGACGGATCTGGCGACTACAGAATTGCTTGTAGTACGCTCTGAAACAGATATAATAGTTGTTCATAATGATAAAGAAAAAGACAAAGTTAAGGCACAGCCACAGGTACAAGCCCTAGATCTAGTAGATACGGATCTAACAAGAAGCTCAGATATGGACACAGATAAGGGCTTAAGAAGCGATGCAGCTAATATTATGCTCACTCAGGTGAACTATAAAACCCTGGCAGATGAGGCAACAGATACACATAATTTAGCCTCAGGACATGAAGTTAAGGGATGTTCTGGAGATGGTGTAGAGGTATGCAATGGAAAACAAGTAGAGTCTAATGATGAATATGAGGAACTGATTGACGAAGAGGAGGACACTGAGGTGAACTTTTCACAGGATAATTGGAAAACAGTGTCACAGAAAAAAGGAAGAGGGAAAGCTAAAAATAAACTAAAAAACAAGAAAAACACTAATCCTTCTACTCTTTCCTCTGCTATAACTCATGCTAATACTAGAGGCAAACCAATTATTGATGACAGCCCATTACGCAAGTGGATACAAGCTAAGGGAGGGGTAAAATCAATGGCTTTACGTCTATCAGGAAACAGCTCTACGGGGCCATCAACTCCACTACAAGATAATCAAGATGTGGATAATGCAACTCCGTCTATCCCTCCAAGTCAACCAATCATCAAGGTTCCTATGGGAACACAGAGCCTTCAACAAGATATTATTATTAGAGAAGAAACTAATGAAATGGCTCTCAATCCAAATGATCTTGTTGGCATGGCGGCTTCGGCTAAAGAAACAGATCACGTCATGCAAGATTTGAATGATTCACATCAGGAGGTATCACCTCCTGACACACCGTTGGTGGGGACCCCCTCTCTGGCTTTAATCTTAAATATGTTGACCGAACAGAGGCAAGAAGCACAGCAACACTTTATGCAACTGAAGGAGGACAATACTAAAACTCAATCGTACTTACTTGAAGTCTATAGTAAAATGAATACGATAACTCGAGAAGTGGAAGAGTTACAACATTGAGTTGTACATATAGAAGAGACTTCGGTCAAATATGAGCAGAAAAATTCCCGTCAGGATGATGAGATACGGGCTTTACAATTTAAGATTGAAGACATGGAAAATAGACAAAGAAGACAAAATCTCAGACTCTTTGGGGTCCCTGAAGGGGCAGATCCCAGGGCGTACATAGTCAAATTATTTCAACGTGCATTCCCGGATCTCGCTGATTGGGACTGGGACTCTCAGCTTCAAAGAGTTCATAGATTGCCACTAGTTAACAAACAGAAACAATACATTTCCTCGCCCGTTTTTGATTTATTTTTGAAACTTTTTACTGAGACAGGCTGTTTCTCTAAAAGCAAAACCCAATTCTCCCATTGTTACAGAAGATGTGACTTTTTTTGTTCGGTCTGACCTTTGTAAAACTACCATGGAGAGACGATGGAACTTGCGCCAATTAATCGACTCTTTCAAAGCCGTAGGGGCTCAGGTTTTCCTTCAAGAACCTGCATGCTTAAAAGTTATTAAAGCTGGTCACACGTATTATCTCAACCAGGTTAAGGAGGCAGAAATGGTGTTATAAAAAATTACTAATGCATAAGCTACAAGATACTATATTTATGAGTGTCAATTCCATGTGATTGTTATCTGAAAAGGCCCGACCAATTTTACAAATCGATGATAAATTGATGACAGTTGAAGGGGGATGGGGAAGGATATACTTAATGAAGTAGGTGGGAGGTAGGCGGGTGGCTGCACCTTCAAGAGGCTGCCCAACCAACGGCAGCAGGTATAAAGGGGGGGTGTTTTCCTATGGTACCGGGGGGGTGTAGAATTGGGGAGAGTGGGTGGCAGAAAGAGGGGGGAGAAAACTAAAATTGGCATGGCAAGTCAAAATGAAGATAAAATGTTATTAGCAAGAAAGAAAACTTTAAAGAGTGATAAGAAAGGGGCAGCGTTTTCTGATTTGTTTTACATAAAATGATGTACTGCAGTTGCCTTGCTTGGAATGTATAAGGACTGAATAATAAGACCAAAAGAAATTTAGTTTTTCAAGAATTGAAAATGTATGATGCACAGTTGGTTATGCTAACCGAAACACATATTTGCTTTAAAGATAAAAAACTCTTGGAATCAATTGGGATATGAACTGGTGGTTTGCACAACTTCAAATGCGCCAATAAGAGGGGTTGCAATTTTAAAGAAAAGACATTGGCAAGGGAAAGTTATCAAAACTGCAGCAGATAAGGGGGGGCGGTGGGCAATAATGCAAATACGGTTGGAAGATAGCTTTTATGTTTTTTGTGCCATCTATGGTCCTAACAAAGACGAGCCGCTGTTATTTGATTGGTTGAATATAGAATTATTATCATGGGAGGGGGAGCTTATTTTAATGGGAGACTTTAACTGTGTACTAAACTATCAACAGGATGCAACCAAGAAAGGGCTAGGTTTACGCATGCATAAAACTAGAGCAGCAATATTGGAACTAGCAAAAATACATAACATAAAAGACATATGGCGCAGCCTAAACCCAGGCATACCTGGATATACATACTATTCATCTCCCCATAAACTCTGCTCCAGGATAGATCTGGCGTGGGCCTCAGACGAACTAATGAGTAGGGGATCTATGCAGGTTATGCCAAAAATCTCCTCTGACCATAATCCCATAATATTTATATTTGGTTTAGTCTTAAGGGTAAAAGAAGGGCGCTCTTTTACTTTTCCTAGATGTTTATTATCAGATGAGGTTTTTGTAACTTCCCTTAAAAAACATATAAAGGAGTTTATTACACATAATATGGACACGGCTAGTGTTCTCTCAGTTTGGGATGCTTGTAAGGCCTCCATTAGAGGAATAGCTCAACAATATATTTTCAAACAAAACGCAACAAGAAAAAAGGAGACAAAGTTACTGACAGATAATATTTTACACATTGAAAAACAACTAGCCGATAGTCTTAGTGATGAGGCTAGGAATAAGTCAGATATATTACTTCTGGAAAATAAACTGCTTATTTTACGTACAGATATCAAAAGTTCTCTCAGGGAAAAAAACAGCTGTAAGATACTCAAATACAAAATCTCACAATATGAATGTGGAGATCGAGTAGGAAAGCTCTTGGCGTATAAGGTTCCTGAGATCGAGCATCAACACTAATTAAGTCTATAAAAGGCCCCAATGATATCTTGCATACGCAGCCTGTACATATAATGGAGTTTCGGAGGCGATTAAGGAGGTGCTGGATTCGGGTGGCAGGGCGATGCTGGTGATGTTAGATCTGTCGGCGGCCTTCGACACCGTCCCCCATGAGGGCCTCATTGCAAGACTCTCAGAGATTGGTCTCAGGGGGACGGTGCTCCAGTGGTTTCGTTCGTTCCTGGCAGGCCGTCGACAAACGGTCTGGGCTTCTGCTTGCTCCGCCGAGATGTCGCCATTGGGTGTCGGAGTTCCTCAGGGCTCAGTATTGAGCCCAACTCTATTTAACATCTTCATGACCCCTTTGGCGGCTCTGGCGGAGTCTTTCGGGGCCCAGATCGTTTCCTACGCCGATGACACCCAGCTCCTCTTCACCTGTGAGAGGGGTGCGGATTTCGATGGAGGTAGGATCCAGGGTTGCCTTGAGGCTGTATTTCAGTGGTTCCAACATAACAGCCTCAAGTGCAACTCGGATAAATCCGAGGTCCTCTTTTTCGGGTGCAGTTCGGATCCGGACTGGAAAGTGTGGTGGCCAGAGAACATGTTTCCACCAGCAAGTTCGTCCCAGGTGGCAAAAAACCTTGGGATTAAGATTGACAACGGCCTCACACTGCGCTCACAGATAATTGGCCTCACGGGCACCTGCTTTGGCTTGCTCCGGATGCTGCGTAAGTTTCTCCCTTTGTTATCGGAGGAACACAGGAAGATCACAGTGCAGGCGATAATTGGCTCGAGAATTGACTATTCTAACGTCCTCTATCTCGGCCTGCCTGAATATCTGCTTCAACGGTTACAGGTGGTCCAGAATTCGGCAGCACGGGCCATCTTTGGACTATCTTGCCGTGCTAGAGCCTCGGGCCTCCTGGAGGCACTGCACTGGCTTCCTGTCCGGAAGCGGATAATTTTTAAGACCTTGACTCTGGCACATAAAGCCCTGCACGCCTCCGGAGCGAAATACCTCCAAAAAAGGCTGACCTTCTACCATCCAGCCAGGCCGCTGAGGTCAGAATCCTTGTTTCTTGCCACAGTGCCCCGTGTTAAGAGGGCACGCATTGGAGGCCGCTCCTTTAGACTGTTGGCGCCCCAGTTGTGGAATAAGCTACCAGTGGCCCTGCGCAGCACTTCAAACTTGTTGGCTTTTAGGAAGGGGCTCAAAACCTGGCTTTTTACTTCTTAGTTTCCTGGGCTCTGTTGGTTTTTTCTCTGTCCTTTTCTGTTTTTCTTGTTATGTAATAAGATTGGTGTGCAAATCAAAGCGTCGGGACACTCTTTGAGTAGCTGTACGCTATATAAAACACAGTATAACATAACATAACATAACATTTGCCTCTTACTACGAAGAATTAAACACTCCAGAGACCAGGGTCAGTACAAATCAGATCAAATCTTACCTAAATGATAAACTTCCCGTAAAACAATTTATAGATCAGGATACTCTAGATAACTTGGAAGAGAATTATACAATAGAAGAACTACGCTTAGCCGTGTTTTCACTTCTATCCAATAAAGCGGCAGGGGAGGACACGCTTCCAATTGAATTGTATAAAATCTGTGTGGAAGAAATACTTCCCCTCTTGTGTCTAGTTGTCAATTCAATAGGCACAACAGGTAAGGCTCCGGAATCCTGGAAAACTGCGAAAATCTTGTTTTTTTTAAAAAAAAAAGAAACCACCGACGGAATGTGGGTCATATAGGCCAATTTCTTTAATAAACACCGATGCTAAGGCTTATTCTAAGTTATTATCAATACGATTGGCACCCCTTATGCCGCATTTAGTTAATGAACAACAACATGGTTTCGTAGTTGGAAGGGATACCACAGCTCATGTCAATATGGCGATCACAACATTTGATATAGCTGCAACTAATCTCACCCCACTTGGCATGATACTGTTGGACGCAGAAAAAGCGTTTGACCGAGTGGGGTGGGATTATATGTGGAAAGTGCTAATTCAGTTTGGGTTTAAAGACCGGTTTCTTAGAAGCATGCAGGCTATATACAGGGATTCTAATGCTAAAATTAGTTATGCGGGGCTACTTTCACCAACTTTTGCAATATTAAGGGGGGCTAGGCAGGGGTGCCCACTCTCACCCCTGCTGTTTGCTCTTTCCATGGAACCCTTCATTAATGCCCTGCAGAACCAAGAGAAGATAACACCGGTAGAACATGAACACAAAACTCTCAAAATAACTGCATATGCAGACGATCTAGCTATATACACCACAAACGTAACAGATGCATTAATTGGAATTACAGACGAAGCAAATGGCGATATCTCAGGCTACAAATTAAACTTTAATAAAACTCAAACTATTATGAATTATCAAACTAACCAACCAGTCACTGGGTTATGTAATTCGGCCGTGTACTTAGGGGTGAAAATCTCTTCCAAAATTAATGAAATAAACAAATTAAATTATGACCCTTACTTAAACAAGTTACAACGGTGCTTAAAAAATGGCAAAAAATTCCACTGAATATCCTGGGTCGAATCAATTTGATTAAAATGAATATTTTGCCCAAATTTTTATATCTTTTTCGTTCTATTCCCCTCCGAGTTAATAAATATATTTTTTAGGAAACTAGAAGGAATTTGCAGCAGTTTTATTTGGAGCTACAAAAAACCTAGGAGATCGATGGCTATACTAAAACTACCCCTAGAGAAAGGAGGACTGGAATTTCCGGACTTTAAGTCTTACTTTTTTGCATCCTTTCTAGGACGGCTTAGGAGTTTACTAAATAAGAACCAAACCAGACCCTAATTTTTTAAAACGAGTTAAATTTAAGACAGCAAGGGACTCGGTAGTGATTTTTAATTTGATTATGAAAAATTTGATTATGTAAAAGCCACCTGTCACTTGCAATTGGATAACTACCGCCCATTAGCGGCACCTGAAATCATCGGGAGCATCGTACTCCTAAAACCAATTTTAAGTAACCTTTATCAGGAGGACACCCGCCAAGGAATTAGATGTCTTTGATTTCCATCCCGGTTTAGATACCGCAGCCCGAGGTACCAAACCTCAGATTAAGTTCACGCCAAGCGGAGCAAACCTAAGCCCATAAGAACCGATCCACTTATTTCTCTGGATCCTTCTAGGCGCTTCAATCCACAACAGGCAATCAATAACCAAGTCCTGATGATGATCCCGGTTCATTAGGAGCCAGGGGATCGAAACGGCGTTGACAGTTTAAACAATTCTGCAATATATCCATTGAGTCTATCCTTATTGTAGAGATTGTGTGTCTAAACTTGCCTTACCAGTTATCCAATTGCAAGTGACAGGTGGCTCCTACGTCTTTCTTGCCTGATATTGTGTGTTTTCTCTATTTCTATCTTTTTTCTAAATTGTTTGTTAGTTCACTCTTGGATAGGTACAGGCTTGTACCCTATCAAATGTTTATATTCGACTTCCTTCGTGGTCACCTAACTGTTTTTGAAGATATTGAATACAAATTTCCTGACCCGGCTGGGTACTGGAATAACAGATATAGCACTGACTCAAGTCTATAACTTCATTGTACGTGTAACCAAATATGTCTAATATCGTGTGCTAATCCCAACCTGCTCCCTTTAAATACCCCTGCACCCCATAATCATAACCCTCCCTTACTCCTTAAAATACCCCAACACCCTTAAACACTAACCCATCTTAACTCTATAAATATACCCGGTACCCCAAAACCCAAACCTATCCCAAAACCCTAAAAATACCCCTGTACCCCAAAACCCAAACCTAGCCCTAAACCCTATAAATACCCGTGTCCCTTAAAACCCAAACCTACCCCTGAACCCTAAAAATACCCCTGTACCCCAAAACCCAAACCTAGCCCTGAACCCTAAAAATACCCCTGTACCCCAAAACCCAAACCTAGCCCTGAACTCTAAAAATACCACTGTACCCCAAAACCCAAACCTACCACTGATCCCTAAAATACCCCTGAACCCTAAAATACCCCTTACCCCAAAACCCAAACCTAGCCCTGAACCCTTAAAATACCCCTGTACCCCAAAACCCAAACCTACCCCATAACCCTAAAAATACCCCTGTACCCCAAAACCCAAACCTAGCCCTGAACCCTAAAAATAACCCTGTACCCCAAAACCCAAACCTACCCCTAAACCCTAATGTACCCCTGTACCCCAAAACCCAAACCTAGCCCTGAACCCTAAAAATACCCATGTACCCCAAAACCCAAACCTAGCCCTGAACCCTTAAAATACCCCTGTACCCCAAAACTTAAACCTAACCCTGAACCCTAAAAATACCCCTATACCCCAAAGCCCAAACCTAGCCCTGAACCCTAAAAATACCCCTGTACCCCAAAACCCATGCCTATCCCTAAACCCTAAAACTACCCCTGTACCCCATAACCCAAAACTATATCTGAACCCTTAAAATACCCAAACACCCCAAAACATATACCTCAGTACCCCAAAACATATATCCCTATACCCATACTTACCTTATCCAGACAGTAAAAAAAATGCTTTTACCATTCATGCATTTACAACGAATTTCGTTGTAAATGTATGCGTGGTAAAAGCATATAAAATGTAATGCCATGCGTTATAATGGCATTGCGGAGTCATGGTACTTTCGTAATGAAAGTATGCGGAGTCATGGTATGCGGAAAGAAAGTTGCGGAATAATGGGTGTTTACCCTCCCCCGTTATGTAGATTGGTGGCACGACGGCCACATCTCCAGCAACATACTCATATTTTTTCTCCACCCATTTGAAAAATGCACAGGTCTCTCTCATTGATGGCCAGCACCGACATACACTTTTAGACACACCTCCCGCCACAAGTTCTAGAATTGCGAACTTTAGAGCTTGGGAGCTACGTTCGAATCTCGGCATCAGCTCAACATCATGTGATTCCAGGCAAATCGCTTTGTCTCCTCGTGCCTACCACAAATGAATGTGTTCTTCTGCAATGTAAATTGTGCTCATGCCATGTTGTCGAGTTCGTGCTACATAATATTGCAAGGAAAAATAAAGTAGGGAAACACGAGTTCACATATTACTGAACGCGCACTCTTAAGTGCATCAGCAGTGCACTGTGAATCGGAGCGTTTCACAGGCCTGTCACAGATAACAAATGCTATCTAAACGAAATCCTACAAAACAATATACTACTGGCCGGCAGCAATTCATACCCGGACAACGTCGGGACGGGCTGCTAGTTTATATATAAAGAAAATAAAAGGGGCGCTAAAACACATCCTTGCCCGATTCCACGCATTACTCTGAAATCCGGGGTACATTGCCCCCAGTGTGCCAAACCGCACTCTAGATGTTAAAAGGGTATCGATCTGGGCTAAGTATGTAATTTTATTGATAGGGGCACCTAGCGCCTTTAATGTTTTCCATAATTTAGCGTGACTGACAAGATCAAAGGCTCTAGTTAAATTAACAAAACAAAGGTGCTAAACCCCGTTCTTAGCTGAGGTATACTTCCCTATCAATAATTCCAGGTTGGCCCATTTTTCTAATCTTTCCAACATTATTCCCCCATCAATTTGGAGGTGGAGTCCAGAAGGAATATGGGACGGTAGCAATTAGCCTTCCCTCTGTCCCCTTTTTAGGTCTCGCCGCCGCAACTCGCATGTGTTGCAGAGGAAAGAGACCTCTTGAGATGGATGCAGCTTTCCAGGCAAACGTGCATGTGTTGCATTGCTTTCAATGCAGCACGTGCACGTTTTGGCGATTTCCTTGCGAAAGCGCGCAGCGCCATTTGGTTGCACACTCCCAAACTAAGGGAAAGTCTGCCTGCTCTCGGCAGCACCCCCCACCCTCGTGCGCGCCTGCGCGCAGTGCTTGTTTTTCTGTGCATTTGCCGAGCGCGCACACAACTCCCGCTTCTCCCCCTCCCCTCCCTACCTTGCGCGTGGCCAGTGCTTGTTTTTCTTGTTATGTTTTGTTAAAAAGTACACGTCTGGACTCTGTGGGGGCGGGACCCTCAAACCCTTTGGTGGGTGCAGCCAGCTTACGAAGGGCATTAGTTTTATGTACAAAAGAGGGATGTACGTACCCCTGTCGCTAGATTTACGCAAGTTACCGGCGCTGCCATGAGAGGCTCGGGATGTGGGGTGAAGGTCTGTCACTGCGTCTTTCCTGCATGCAAGAACCTATAATGCCCACCAGCCATCGTGTGAGGTTCACGTAGGTACCTCATGTATAAACAAACCCATGGATTGTTTACATCAGTTGTGGGTGGGTGCAATGTGCACATCACTAGAACGGACCGGAAGGAGCATGCAACCAGAAGTTGTGGGGAGGGAGACTGTATATCCATTGGTAGGCTGGTGAGGTTCCTAGCAAACCTGGGCCTAGGCGTATGCAGCCCCCTTTTCCCTATCCAATATGGGGGCTGCCACCGAAAGGGTTGGCTAATCTGTTTTCTGTAGGAGATGGGCGCAGACACGAATCAATAGCAAGAAACTGAATATTAGCCACCCTCTGAGTATACTGCCTAAATCTACCCTCTCGTCGTCATGTCTGATCTACCCCCGAAGAATACTGAGTAACCATCGGTCACAATCTTGAATCCATCTTCTGGGCACCGTGCCCCTCTAATCCATCGTCACAGAAGAGACTCCCCCTCAGGACGCTGAACCCTCTCCTGGGTGCCTGCCTTAATCCACTCAGAGCACAGAATCCACCTTGGGTCACATGCTTGAATTCAATCCCTATGCGCACGCCTGAACCCACCCTAAAAACATGGTTTCCACTTACAGGCCATATATGCCTTGAACCAGAGAAAACTCATGCCATCTCAGGATGAATCCACCTGCTAGATGCAGACCTCAAGCCACCCCGGGCACCGCTCAGAGGTGCCCCCGCACATACCCCACCATCTTGAGGGAACCCTGAATCCATCCCCACAGTGCAGACTCTGCCCCCTGGCCAGACTGACCTCTCAGACGCATGTCTGGATCAGCGCCCAGTCCTGGGTTCACCCCCACCTTCAGTCCGCAGGCCAGAAACCACCTGCTCTCAGCTCAGGCATGTTGCGCCGGGAATGCCAGGCTTGCGCCATCCTTGTTGCTTCTCATGTTTGGCTCGTTTTTGATTTTCATATGTAACGCACGTCAAACTTTGCACCGCAGAAGTCTGTGTGTCTCGCAGCCATTGGACATTGAAGGTGTTCTATAAGACCTACACCCTCCAGAGACCCTCAGAGCATCTATCCATGCAGAAACCGAGAGCACAGCAACAATACAACCGAGAGGCTCGTGCGTCACATGATATGCGTTGGGAGGTCACCAGAGGGTGCCTGCTTTGGGATCTTTTGAATTACGCCCTGCGCTCTCCCCGGCCCTTCACAGCCAGACTCTAGGTATTCCATTGCACCTGCATTTAGAAAGTGCTTTGTTTGCCCGTTGCGGGCAAGGAAGCGCGTTATCGAACTACGTGGTGGTGTTTCCTTGGAAGACCGTTGCTAAGCCTATGTGTGAAGCGACTTGTACATGAGTTACCGGAATGGTGCTCTTGTGTTGGGCCACACTGCTTAGTGATGGAGTTATGTTAAGGTTGTGGTGATTACAGAAAACCTTCCTTTCATTTTATCATCTGTCCAACAGTTGCGTCAGCCACTCTGTCTTGTTGGCCTAATAAACAGGAATGAGTGGTGAGGAGGATGGAGAGCTGCCTGCATGATACCTCTTACAGTCATCCCATAGATCATGGGTACTTGCAAACATTTCCCCAGGAGCCACAACGTGTGCTCTGTTGTGTGCCTGAGTGCCATATTAATGCTGGCACAGTGGGAGTGGAGCTAGCTTTGTGGGAGGTTAAGGTTGGTGTAGTTTAAGCAAATGATATACATGATGTGATCAGTGATTCGAGGAGTTATTTTGTGGGTTTCATTCCATACTGCCCTCTAAATTACCCCCCTAGTCTCTAGATAAGTCATAGATTTGACAATACGGTGCTCTTCTGTATCAGAGTTGCTATCCTTCTACTGCACTAAGAGATATGCCTTCTCGGTTTGCTATTGCTACATTGGGAGAGGCAAGTGTAACAAGCATTGGCATAGCCAATAGGTCTCGCCTATGGGACCTTATAAGTGTTTAGCCATGCAACACTTGATGTTGTTGCACCAAGGATATTGTGCGGGTTAACTAAACACTTATAAAGTCCCCAAGGCGAGACCTATTGGCTATGCCAATGCTTGTTTAAATATTGGTACATTTACACTTTCCACCCAAGATTCAGGTACACTTTCCACCCAAGATGCAGGTAACACTCCCCTAGAGTGGCATTAAAAACATTTGATAAAATTTGAATCCTGAAGTCCATATCATATTTAACCCCTTCAGCGCGGCGCGAATTTTCGCGCTGTGCTGAAGGTTCTAATGAGCCTATTGGCTCATGACGGAACGGTTCCGTCATGAGCACAGCTCAACCGACGCTCATGACGGAACCGTTCCGTCATGAGCATGGAAGGGGTTAAAAATATCAATAGGTAGCCCGTCTGGTCTTGCGGCTTTGCCATTTATACTTTTTTGTAAGGCAGATTTTATTTCATCTGGCGTTCTAGGGGATTATGTTACTGGCCCCACTAGAATATAGTTCACATTATTACTGTGAGAAGTTGGCCTGGCATATGATGTCCACTATTCTAGTGGGAACCTTGCACCAGTCCAAACGACCCTTATTGATGGTAGGTTTAAGACAACCTTTATAGAAAGCTATCCTAGTGGTCGCTGTGGAGAGCAGCCTTCAAGCTTAGTCTTGAAGGAATGCACAGCAGCTTGTTCTACCAGTCTATAATCCCTTGAATAATCAAATGAAAGGAGAACCACACCAGGTATATATCAAATATATATGTATTTATTCTAAACACAACCCCTCTAGACTCTTTATGAGGCTAGAGGAAAAAGTACAATACAAGAACTTAAATAGCACACAGCAAGTTAGCACAGTATACGTTTTGCCCTAGTGGCCTCACAAACCATATACTGAGAAAGTGGTATAAGTACCACTCAGAGCATAGAGACAAGGCCTAGGGCCTGTAGAACCACTGGGGCAACCAGGAACTACCCAAGGTAGGGACGCAGGAGACCCACGGGGGAAGCTTGCAGTGTCTAAACACAGCCGTGAATCACCATTGACTTCTATGGCGAAAGTTAAAGTTACAAGTTTAGAGTTTAAGGACACTTAGGAGTGGACTAGGAAAAACTCCTTCAGTACTGGACACTTGGAGAGTCAAGACCCACGGGAGCACCAAAGTACTCGTGTTACCTCACCCAGGGAAGCCGGGTGCATAGGTGTCTTTTTGTGTCGGTTTCGTCATCGTTTCCTATGGCGAGCTGCAAAGAAGTGCTGCAGGTGTCCAGGAGAAGAGGGTCCGGATAGATCCAAGGGTGGATCGGAGTGGACAGAGTCTGGGTCACTAGCCAGTGACCAGGATATCGAGGAGAAGATGCCAGCCGATGTCAGGTGCTTTCCAGTGATGCAGGTGAAGATTGACTCTTCAGCCACGAGGACCAGGAGGCGTTGATGATGACCAGGAGCTGGATTTGAGCTGTCCCACGAAGGATGTCGAGTGCTGCAAAGTCAAAATCCGGATTGGACCCAACAAGCCTTGGCGAACAGCAACCCACGCAAGATGACAAGATTGGCTTCGGAGCAGACCAGCAAGGTCTAAGGGACTCACCCTTTGGAGGGGAGTCGGGGCACATCCAGAGCAACCAGGGAAGCCCAAGAAATAAAGGATTGTCCTTCGTGGGGACCCACCAGTCAACGCCTAGGGATCGCGAAGGAGCCTCGAGCTGAAATGCTGAAATGCTGAAAGCGGGCCCACGGAATACTCGTGGAGTGTAGGCCCACAATCTTCGATGCAAAAGGTGCTCCGAGCTTGGACAACAAGTAGCCCAATGCACAACTTCGGGAAAGCTCAGGCAGTGGATGCACCTGCAAATGTGCAGGATGTCCAGGAGTTCCGGTCCCACGTCTCTCGGGATATCTACAGGTCTCAGCTTTGCTAGGGACTCGTGTCAGCCTCGGAGATGTTTGGAAGTCTGTGTCCTGTGTCGCAGATTCTTTGGGATCTGGCAGGAGTCTAAAAAATGCAGACCGGCAAGATGCTTCTTTGGTGCCTGTTTGAACAGGGGAGTCACTCCTTGACCCCAAGGGAGATTTCTTCCATCTTCCAGTCGATATGGAATGTCGAAGGTCCAAGATTTCTGTATCAGAGTTTCGTCCAGGGTAATGTAAAGTCCTGGGGACGGGGTTCCTATACTTATACCAAGTTTAGGGGTTGGACTAACTCTAGGGTTCCACCTATGGGAGGACCTGTGGAAGGGGTGGTTACACCCCTTCCCCTTTGCCCAGTTTCACGCCAGAGCTGGGGCTGAGTGCCCCAGCAACTGGTTTCAACTGGGAAATGCACGGGGACACCTTGTGTGCCCCAGGCACCGTCTGAAAAGCATTCACTGAATGCAACCCACCCTTCCCCAATACACTAAAGCCTTTCTGGGGAGGTGCTGGCACTTCCCTGGACAGGAAATCTATAGTCCAAGCCTCCCCTGCCGGAGTTTCGTCCAGCAGCAGGAGGTCAGACTTGTGTCTGGCAGCAGCATCCATTTTGTGATGCTGGGGCTCTTTTAAACTATTACCGGGAAAGAAAGTGTGTACATGTCTTCTCCCTCTAGAAGGGTGGAATGCTACCCCCGCCGCCAGAACTGGCAGGTGGGGGGGGGGGGGGGTAGTATTCCAAAGTATTTGACACTAAACACAACATGTTTTGAGAAAACCATTCCATAATTAGCATTAACCACGAGGATTATAATGCACTTAAGAGTATATGGTATGGCTATATCACAGAAGGAAGGGATTCCGAAAGCTGAAGAGGGGCTGAGCTCATGCTAGGGCACCCTCTCACACAAAACCAAGCACTCTGCCTTCAGGATTGTCAATGCCTGCCATAGGAGTGACTTATAGGTTTATATGTTTCTGTTTTAAAAGGTAGATATAGGTATACTATATCTAAGTAAGGGGTACTTACACCACCTTACCCAGGCTGCAAGTGCAGGCCTGTGGTGCCATTTTAGAAGGGTTCCCAGGGGTGGCATAATACATGCTTCAGCCCCTGGTAGGCCTCTGGGCTACCTATGCCCTTGGGACCTAAGGTACCATATACTAGGGACTCACAAGGGTAACCCAGTAACCAATCCGATGTGTACCTAATGTACAGGTAATCAATTTAGAGAGAGAACAGCTATGCCGTGGTCCTGATTAGCAGGGCCACAGCCAGACTAAAGTTGATGAACCAGTGAAACGCAACAAAAAGTGGGGGTAACCATAGTAAGCAGATTCTACTCTCCTACAATTACTCTTCCTCTTAATTATTTTGGCAGCATCAGGATTAAAAATGCTCTCAGTACTCCTGGAGGGACAACATAATCAATTTATTTTTACAGCAATATTTTCATGGAAAAAGGCATGATCTATTGTTTTCCTTTTTTTTTTTTTTTGTCCTCATATATGCCACCAGAATTCGTATGCTCTAGATGGGTCTCACTGTTGCCTCTTATACTGTTGTTTTCGAGTCCGCCCTGGAGACAGTATCATAGCAGACAGAGATGTCCCAGAGGTAGGCTGCTTTCCTTATCCTACTCCTCCAGGCCTATTTTGGGCACCCTAGGCCTGGTGGAGGACAGGACCGACACAACCTCTGGCATAATCACAGGACCGCTCACCTATTTATCCAGACCACCAATTTAGACCAGACATTCTCAGGGTTCTCGCTACGACCAGCCAAATCCATTTTACATACTTCCATTATATACTTCAGGCATACTGCGAATCTAGGAGGAGACGCTGACTTCCACTCTATGCAAATTTGTCTCCTTGCAATGACTACTATATAAAAGATGAACTGAGTATCCAAACTATTGATATTATAATCTTTCAATAAACCAAAGAAGACAAGTCTGCGAGAGCAAATAATAGTTGTTGAAAGTACATCACCCAAAAAATCCATTATCGCTTTCCAATAGTCTTGAATAACTGGACATTCCAAAAAGATATGAATATCATAAGCTGCGTAATGGTTACATCGGGGACAATAATAGTTATTTCGTGTAATCTTGTACAATTTGGCCGGAGTCCAATAGACTCTATAGGCCGTAAACAGGTGGTTGTGTCTTAAATTGGCTGGTTTAATTAGCCTCTGTGAAAGAGAAAAGGAGTCTAACCATACTTTGCTGACTTCTTCAGGAGGATCAGATATGCAATTTCCCCATAACTTTATCATCTCCAAGTACAAATTACTCTCCTCTTCTTTCATCATCAAGTTGTACCAAAATGAAAGTTCTTTTAACCATTTCCCCCCTCTGCCAATTGCATCAAGAATGTCTGTATCTTTTTCCCTTTGCATATTTTGGCTAGACCACCAGGCAGATAATTGATAGTATTAGAACCTTGTCAACTGGCCGTCAGTAAGTTGTACTAAGAGTTCCAATTCACTAAGCCCGAATCTGCCCAGAGATCTCCCCATTTTTTTAACCCAGCTGTTTTCAGAGGTTGTGACAGTTGATCCTGCAGGCATTGAGGTGTACCAGGAGAATCCCATATTGGGGTATGTGTGTGATAGTAAGGGATATCAAATGTCTTCCTGATAAACCCCCAATTTTTTAATGCAGTCTGCAAACTGCAAAATTTTGAGGCGAATTTTTTAAAAAAAATTCTGGTCTCCGAACTTAAATATAAAGTGATCATGGTCATAAGGTAAATCATTTAATAGAGCTTGAAACAGGCGGCCCTGTGATGATGCATCTAACTTATTTGCAAGAAGCCTAAAATTTTTAAAATGAAATGCATGACAGTATGACATTAGATCAGGGAGGGCTAACCCTCCTATTTTTAAGCCCCTTCTCAATTTCTTCCATGCAATTCTTGTTGACTTACAGGCCCATATAAAAGATCCGATTTTACCCTGTAAAGTATTAATGCCTTTCGGTGAGAATGATAAAGGGATACAGTTAAATAGAAAAGTCAATTTTGGAAGAATTGTCATTTTAATGAGGTTGACACGACCATATATATTCAAAGGCAGGTTCCCCCATCTTATTAAAGTTTCATTAATATCTTTAACCACCATTTGCCAGCTGAGTGATGTAATATCTTTTAATGATTGGGTTAAGTAAATTGCCAGGTACCTCATTTTCTGTTTTGCGCCCAATATATGTGTGTTATTATTCCATCCCATAATCTCCGTTTTCTCCTTATTAATCTGGTAACCGGACAGTTTCCCAAATTCTTCCAATAAAAGAAACAACCTCGGTATTGCTACTGAATGATCAGAAGTATATAAAAGAAGGTCATCTGCGTACAACGCCACTTTCAGGGACAAATTGCCGAGCTGAAATGGTTGAATTATGTTGTCCTCTCTAATTCCACAAACAAAAGGCTCCATATAAACATCAAACAAAAGGGGAGACAAAGGACAGCCCTGCCTAGTACCTCGGGATATATCAAACCACTCAGATAAGATTCCGTTGACACAAACCTTTGCCTTTGGATTGTGATATAATGATCTAACCGCCTCTATAAAGATTAGAGGGAACCCAAATGCCACCATTGTGGCCCATAGATACTTCCAATTGACCTGATCGAAGGCCTTAGCCGCGTCTATGGCGACCAGGGCCAGCGGGAGATTTTTGGCGTTGGCATAGTCTATGGCCCCTATTACTTGAAATGTTAATTCATTTAACTGTCCCCCTGGGATAAAGCCTCTCTGGTCAGGGTGAATTATAGATTTTATGACCTTCGATAGTCTAGTGGCTAAGATTCCGGAGTAGATCTTCATATCAGTGTTTAGCAATGAAATGGGTCTATAAGACTCTATTCTTTTTGAGTCTTTATTTGGTTTTGGTATGAGCGTTATAATGGCTTCTGCCCATGAGGGAGGTGTAGAATAACCATGGATTAATAAAAGGTTGAAGAGTTCCCTTAGTGAAGATATTAATTGATCTTTGTTGTCCAGATAGATCTCCACTGGCAACCCATCTGAACCTGCAGCTTTCCCTCGTTTCATTTTCTTCCATTGACCCAGAATTTCCCCTTCTATGATCTCACTTTCCAAGTATACTTTATCTGTTTCGGACATTTGCGGCAAATGTTTTGTTATCAGCCAGGATTCTAAATCCTCCCCCTTAGGATTTTTGTCTTCCGTATAGAGACTTCTCATAAAGGACCTTGCTTCTTCTCTAATCTCTGCGTCTGTTTCCATCAAGTCTCCTGTCTGCCTTTGTAATAGGGCTTTGATATTATTTCTCGTTCTCTCTTCTCTAGCTTTCCAGGCTAGGAGGGCTCCACACTTTTCTCCGTATTCGAAGTTTTTTAGTCTACTAGACTCCCATTTTTCTTTAAGAGTTCTCTCATCCGAAATTTTTAACTGAAGCTGTAAATCAATGAGTTCCTTCTCTAGCAAATGTACTCTACTGGAGTTCGTTAGAATTGCATTTTGTAATTCAAGATCCTTTCTTGTTATTGCTGCCAAGTCTTCCCTTCTTTTTATT
The DNA here is from genome assembly GCF_964263255.1 of Lissotriton vulgaris. Classification (NCBI taxonomy): domain Eukaryota; kingdom Metazoa; phylum Chordata; class Amphibia; order Caudata; family Salamandridae; genus Lissotriton; species Lissotriton vulgaris. The sequence continues at coordinate 467,964,161 of NC_141698.1, forward strand.
TTCATGCTCTTTCTCTTATGATTCATTAGAGAGCTTAAGACTCCCCTCAAGTAGGCCTTATAAGTTTCCTATACTTCTTGGGGGGGAGGAAGTTCCTGAATTTATTATGAAGAATTCTAATGTTTTATCTTTAACTTCTACTTTTATTTGATTATCTAATAAAAGTGATCTCTCCAGTGTCCACCTTGGTTTTAGAGGAGTTATATTCAATTCAATTACCATTTCCAGAACAGCGTGGTCCGATAAACCTGTAGGCGTAAAGGAAAGGTAGTTGATATCCTTGAGAAGGTGTTGATCGACTAAAAAGTGATCTATTCTAGAATAGTTCTTGTATTTCTTACTATAAAAAGTGAAGCCTGGTTGAGTTCTATACTTTTTTCTCCAGACATCTACTAGTGTAAAGTCTTTCATTAAGGCATCTAAAGTGGCAAGTGATTTTAAGGGAGCATGGTATTTAGCTTTAGAGGTTCTATCTAATTTTTGGTCAAAGACCAAATTAAAATCGCCACCTAAAATTAGAGGGCCAGTTGTCGCAAGTAATGCTATTTCAAGTTTGGACATCTATTGTTTTCCAAAACAGAGCTCCATCACGTGTCTCAGCAGCCTGTATTGATTTATTCCAAGCCTCCTTACAGATTTCTTGTTTACGTTCTTTCAGGGCATTTTTATAGCTTTTCCTTAGCGATATAATCCTAGCACTGTCTCTTGGCCTTAACTTCAAGGCCTTTTTTAAATCCCCGTTAATCTTTGAGCATGCCTGATTGAACCATCTGGGGTTAGGGTCACAACCCTTCTTTCTCCTCTTAGAGGCCAAATTACTTGCTATTTCTGTAGTTATATTGCAACAAGCATTTATGACAATTGAATTAGTTGAAATATGGTTAGAGCATATAGCTATATCTCGCTTTTTTCGGCTTATAAGGGTTTCCATGAAGGAAGTAGGATCGGCTCCAGTCCACCGTATGGTAGTACCATTTATACCCTGGGCCCTAATATTCTGATCCATAGTCCTACCCTTTTCTTGACGTGTTAGACTAATCCTCAGTGCCAAGATTAACGGGTGATGATCACTTAAAAGACTCTCACAAATCAAGAGTTTGTCCACCAATTCCCCGCATTTAGCCGAGACAATAAAGTGATCAATGTTAGACTATGACCTTGCCCCCATTAATGTCTGTTAGTTTGTTACCTCAACTGGAATAGTAGGATCCATAGCAACTAAATCATATTTATAAACAGCATTATTAATGGCCTCCCCATAGGGCTCATATGGAAAATGGGTGATTCAGTCACCGAAGCAGTCACTATATCCACACGGAGCTCCCCCTTCAATATCACATTTGTCGCAATTAAAATCACCCGCCCAAACTAATATATAATCCTCTCCCACTTCTTCCAAAAAGAGGTCCAAATCTTCTTCCATTAGCCTAATAACCCTTTTTCTTGTATTATCACAAATGTTATTATGAAAGTTAATAACAATAATAGGCTGTTTTCCCTCTGGAGAAAAAAAGCCAGAATTGATAGAACTCTGATGTAGTGTTGGCTTTCACTAAAATTTAGATGTGATGTTATTTTAATTAGCACCGCCAGGCCACCTTTAGCTCTCCCCATTCTTGAAGGGGTGGCAATGGTGCAAACAATTTGAAAGCCATCAATAAAAAAGGCTCAATATGCAAAGTTTCCTGAATTAAACTTAATGAGCATCCCTCTAACGTTTTTAACCATGTCTCATCATTGATTTTATTTTTAATCCCTGCAATATTCCAAGTCATAATGCAAAGGGACTCATCAAGTTTTTCAGTAGAGGGATCTATATCTGATTGAATACAATGACCCATTGCCAGCTGACCACAAAGAAAAGAGGGATCCTCATCATCCATCTGTGTCTCACCTGTGGCCCCCTTCAAGAAATATTCCCTTGTTTCCGCTGGCCCTGAGACTGTGTCTTACATACCTTATCATTTTGGAAACTGCAGTCAACATTGAACTCTACACAGGTTGCCGTAGGTACACATTTCTCAACTGGCAGGGCAGCTAACCCCCTAACTGTCACTCAGTTTCGCTGCATCTATGCAGTGGTGCATATCTATTAAACAGTGGGACCATCGCAATTGGGTTATACGCGGGCATTGGATTTACTGTGTTCTGTCTGGGTCTATAAATAAATTCTAGTGGAGTAGCTATTATATGCTCCTTATAATTGGGGCCAGACTTAGTTACATTGTTACCAAGAACTTCCAACAGATTCCCCACAATTTCTCTACTTCGGAAATTCACCACAACACAGTCAGCTTTATATATTTCTATAACTGCCCACCCATTGTACCCTCCTCAGCATTATAATGTTCTGATGTAACACATTTGTACCAAGGTTAGACCTTCCCGATATCTAGTGTACCACCTGGATTTTCAATGTCTCATAAGATTCACTATGATCTGCTGGTAGTGTTGGGACATTATTCAGAAAACAAATAAGTCCCTAACAATAATGATAAATCACAAACTGAGACAATTTTTAGACAATGCTGGTGGTCAAAGAGCTACCAATTTGAGGAGCCATTACAGTTACACAATATCATAAAGTCAACACTCCAATTGAAAACCAAAAAACAAAATCATACTCCTACATTGGGCATTTATTCAATACAGTTGCATATACAATATCATAAAAAACATTCCATTAAAAATATTTCATTATGAGAAAACAGTTGTCGACGCGGCGTTTCGGTGTAAAGGATACCTTCTTCAGGGCAGTTTTCTAACCACAGAGAAGTTGATGTTAGACTTCAATGTAACTAACACCTCTGGTGATTAAAATCATTGCGATTAAAATCTTGACGAGAGAGGGGAATGATGATCTCTTCTTCGATTAAAAACCTTATGATGCAAGGTATTCATAGTGTAGGCATGTATACTGGTGCCACTGTTGGTTTATATGGTCGGATATGGATAAATAGGATATAAGTAGTGCCAATCGTTGTATGATGATTGGTGTTGTCAGGTTAGGCTGATGTGCCTTATTATTTTTAATAAAAAATATGTGAATAATCCCACGAGTGGTTTAATGCATGTCCGCCTGGGCTGGCCCCTGGTTAACCACCTGAGAAAATTACTGCTGGCCCCTGGTTAACCACCTGAGAAAATTACTGTGGCCCAGAAGCTGTATACTGGATACAAGGAGGTCTGATCCCCCTGCTGAGAAATGAGGATGCATTAAAGGGATAAGGTACAGCACATTTGAAGAATAAGGAATAATGAGTGAAAGAATAAGAGATGAACCATGAAGGCTGATGGGTGAAGTTTGGTGAGCTTTCAGTGACGGATGAAGAATGAGATAACATTGAGGGATGATGAGTGAAAAATAAGGTGTTAAGTTTGAGAACTGGGTCAAAAGGAGGAAGGAATAAGGATGTCCTAAAATGGCCAGGGTGGTGTACATTTTAGGGTATCATCATTTGTCTAGTTCCCATGTCACTATTGAAGTGAGGAGTACTGAGCAGTGATGCAGAGTAAGATGTCAGGGATGAAGTTTGGAGTAGGAGGGATGAAGTGTGAGGGAAGTGGGTGAGGTAGTGAGGGATTATTGAGTGGTGACCGATGAGTGAGCACCAAGAAGTGAAGGATAATGAGTGAGAATGAGGAGATTGGGACGGAGGGATGAGAGAAATTTTGGAGAACTGAGGCGTGAGGGATGAGCAGTGTCACATGGAAGGAGAGATTAAATGTGAGAGATGAGGGGGGAAATTGATGAATGAGAAATGATGGACAAGGATAAGGGGTGAGCATTGAAGAGTAAGAGATCAATAATAATGACTGTGGTTGATGAGCAAAGGATGAAAAGGAAGGGAAGTGAAGGCATGAGGGTTCAGAATGAGAAATGAGACCTGAGGCATGGCATGTAAGGGGTCTGGATGTCCTAAAATGGTCAGTGTGGTGAACATTTTAAGGCAAACCCATTTGTCCGTTTCATCTCTCAGGTGAGTAGGTATGAGTGGTGAGGGATGAGGAAAGAGAGATAAGGAAAGGTGAGGAATAAAGTGTGACAAGTGATGGAAAACAAATGAAAAAAGTGGGAGATATAGAGAGGGAAGGAGGAATAAGAATGGACAACTGAGGGTTGAGGGGTGAGACATAAAAACATCAGATTGAGTGATGTAGAGTGAAAGATGTAGAGGGATGATTAGAAGGGCTCGAAACTGGGTACCACGCGGGTGGACGGCCTCCCCCCACTTATTTTACCGCGTGGACGCCATTCCCCCTGCCTAAAAGCTGGCCGCATTGAGGGCTTCACCAACGTGAAGGAGCTGTATGGAAAGATTGCAGAGGCTTTCAAGATTCACCTCTCGGAGGTGCGTATACTTTTACCACTAAGTATGGTGGGTCATGGATTACACTGGGAAGGAGCATGGCAGCTGCCAGGGGGCACATGGTGGTAGTGGGTGTACTAGGCTACAAGAAGGCCCCTTAGGAAAAAGTGAACTATGGCCAATGGCCAGCACCTGATCTTGTGAATGTACTGTAAATTTTGGGAGAGCTGAATTGTACCTGCCCCCATCGCTGTGTAACCTTGCTGGGTCAATTCACAGAGCTTTTCACAGAATCGCTCCCAAAAACACACAGAAAATGATGCTACATTCCACAGTGTGTTAACGTGGCCCCCCAAGTGAAGAGGGTCTCCCTGTAATAAGAGGGGACTACCTTTTGTGACGTCACTTACTGTCGTGATGTCACTTCCTGTGACACCACCTAACTTGGAGTGTCCCCCCACTTCTTTTTTTAGGACTTGTGCCTGGATGATTAGGGATACGAGGTAAGAGATGGCTGATCAATAGGGAGTGAAGGATGGCTAATGGATCATGAGGGATGAGCAGTAAAGTTAGAGGAGGGGGGTGTGAGGATAAAAGGAAAGGAATCCGAAGTGGAAGTTTAACTATCATAGAAGAGAAGTAAAGATTGAGGAGTGACGAAGTAGAACCCGGAAATAGCTGTACCTGCTGTTCGGTGCAGGGGTCCTTTTGGTATTTGTGGAAGTGCAGGACAGGGAAACGGAAGTGCCAGAGAGGGAAACGGAAGTGCAAGAGAGTGAGTGCAGCGAGGCACTACTGCCACCATAAGGGAGAGCGCTGCTGAGAGGGCAGGATCAGTAGATCAGTCCAGGCCGGAGTGGAAGTGGAAGTGGGGAAGAAGTGGGCAAAGGCAAGAGCTGATCGAGGAGGAACCGGTGAACTAACACAAACGGTTGGTTACGGGGAGGTGAGCAGCATGCTTTAGGCACTGCCAGGTAGTGTCCCTGGAGTCACCGAGTGCAGAATCGGCCTGCCTAGTGGCAGGTGGGGCGTGCGCTCAGGGCACCTGCCTGCTCGACAGCCCACCAGACCACCGGCCTCACATATGGCTGGCTCTGGCTTTAGTGCCTGGTGCCAAGTGGCCTGTTGGTTCCTTGCCGTGACTCCCAATCACCATAGCCTGCCCACCTCATTTCTCAGGCACCTTCACCGCTCATTACTTGCATTGAGCTTGCTCGAGCTGTGTGGTCCAGCTGGCCCCTGACCCCACCTCCATCCAAACATCCTCCTGTCTTGCTTGTTCAATGGTCCTGCTCTAACTCTGCTCCTGGGACTCTGTTCCAGTCATCCTACAGTTCTCCCTCTGTCCCCACTGGCCAGCCACAAGTACCTTTAAACACTTTCTAAACTTTAAATTATCAACCCACAGTAGGGACCGAAAGAACAGAAGTTGTGAATGGCAGGTAGACAACATCAGTGCTGGAACATAGGGTACTGAAGTGGCGCGCAGTGCATCAAAATGCCACTCTCTCAGTAACGAGTGCTGTGTTCCTGCCCCCGTTTAGTAGCTCACTTTTACTGATGCTTAGTTGAATTGAGACGACAGCGTAAGACACAGGGGGAAGGCGGCATCACAAGCATCCAGTTCAGAGAGCGACAGTAGAAGGAGTTGACCCCCCGTTACCCAGAGTTAATTCTCTGCTAGCCAAATGTGCATTGAAGGAACACAGTTGTGCCTTATTTTACAGAAAAAATCAGACGGATAAAGTGACACCACCCCCAACCTCACAACTCCGTGTGTACGGATAATCGGAAATTGTCACACAAATCTCTATTCTGAGGTGCAAGAGAGCTACTGCATCCAATAGGGATGCATGAACGAGCAGCAAACACATGCAGAAAGGAGGTCAAATATGAAGACCCCTATAAACAAATAGTGCACAGCTTCGCTAACTGGTAAGGCAAACCCAAAAGGGCCAAAGCAAGGCAACACAGCAGGAAAGGGACCTTCCACTATCAATCAAATAGTTTTTACTCAAAGGAGCAGGAAATGCAAAGAGGATCCCACATCATGCAGCCAGGTCCATCTAGAAAGCAGTGATCATGATTAGGCCCATTCTATACCCGCCACAAAAAGATCCCCACCACACATAGTCCTCCCCCTGCACAGCTGGCATAGTCAGTCCTTCTACACCTGTCATTGTGAGTACCTTCAGCTTAGTGGACTGCTCAGCATCAGATCAACAACCCACATGGAAGGCTGAGAAATAAACATTATTGAACTGTCCTCAGCCATAGATCTGCAGGCGCTTCAAATAAGTAACTATTCCTGGGCTTCCTTGAGGCTCACCAATTTTACACCGAAGGCACAGCAAAGTCACACCATAGAGACCATAGTACAAGTTTATCAGATCGCCGAGAGCATAGGGGAAAAGAAGACTGGGCCAGACTAGCCCTCTGCGTATTCAATACAATCTTATTTTTCTCCTCTGGGCTCTCGGTCTCCCCAAAGGAGAGTACTTAGTACCCCAGTCCTTGACATAGAGACAGATTGGGACACAGATGACCAGTTGTTTGGAACAATGGGTGACCCTACATCTCTGAGTGGCTCCCCCAAAGCAAAGGGTCATGTCCCAACCAGGACCACCTCAATGAAGGTCCCATTGATATTTAATAAAGCAATCTTACTTGCAGCTACAAATGCCTTAGCTTGGCAGTCACCCAACCTGAAACATCAAATCGATCTGATGCACGTACTTGCTAATTCTATTTCCATCATGAAATCTAAAATAAAAATTTGAACTGTAATCTTAGGTCAATCTAGCCCACTGGCAGGAAAAAAAATTGTGCTTGTTCCCCACAGTGGATAAACTTTGTACTCTTCCAAATGTCTTGTCCTATCTGGTGGAGCATTTAAGGAACACTAAACCACCAAGACCACCAAGAGAGGAATTTATCTATAAGGACAAAGAAGTTGGCCAACCTGAAACAATTGAGGGTACCAACGCTGGTTACCATGGATCCAGCTCTCCTTTAGCAAAAAAAGATAAAAGAGCCTCGGTGGCAGTGATACAAGATCCATCAATCCCACCCTTAGATGCCCCAATCAATCAATGGGTTGGTAAATCATAACTACTCACCCAAAAGGGTCTCAAGGCGCTGGTGAGGGGGGGGGGGAGCACAGCTCCTAGGTGTTCATGGTGATTCGTTGAAGAGCCAGGTCTTGAGATCCTTCAAGAACTTGGAGAGTGTTAGTTTCTGTCATAGGCGGAGATGGAGGGTGTTCCATGCCTTGGCCATGAGGAAGGAGAAGGAAGGACCTCCTGTTCTGGTCTTCTTGATGTGTGGCACCACCGCAAGGGAGAGCTTGGCTGAATGGAGGGGTCTTTGGGGTGCGTGGAATGAGAGGCGGTGGTTCATGTAGGCGAGTCCGGTATTGTGGAGGGTTTTGTGGACATGGGTGAGAAGCTTGAAGGTGATTCTCTTCTCGATGGGGAGCCAGTGTAGTGTCCACAGGTGTTGTGTAATGCTGCAGTGGCGCTGTAGGGTGGGGACTAGCCAGGCAGAGGATTTCCGGAAGTTTTGGAGTTTGCGGGTAAGGTTCATGTGGATTCCAATGTATAGTGCATTGCTGTAGTCCAGTCTGCTCCTGATGAGGGTGTGAGTGACGGTTTTCTTGTGTTTGAGGGCAATTCAGTTAAAATTATTTCCTGTTTCCTGTGTGGAAACAGGAAACGGTGACAGCATTTATTTGGCAGTTCATTTTGAGTTCGGAGCCCAGGATGATTCTGAGGTTGCGTGCGTGGTCAGTGGGCGAGGATGGGATCCCGAGGGCGGGTGGCCACCATTTGTCGTTCCAGGCGTCGGGGTGTGGGCCCATGATGAGTACTTTGGTTTGTCCAAGTTTAATAGTAGGCAGCTGTTCTTCATCCACCTGGTGACTGCTTCCATTCTTTCTTGGAAGTTGAGTTTGGAAATGTTGGGTTCGTTGGATAGGGAGAGGGTGAGTTGGGTGTTTGCTGTGTACGATACGATGTTGAGTCCTTGTGATCTGACGATGGATGCGAGCGGGCCATGAACACTTTTAAGAGGGTGGTGCTGATGGAGGATCCTTGGGGGACTCCACAGGTAGTCGTGTACGACCTGAGAAGAAGGGAGGGAGTCTGAACACCTGCGTTTTGCCGGAGAGGAATTAGTGGATCCAGTTGATGGCTTTGTTCCAGATTCCTGTGTCGTGGAGTATGCGGACTAGGGTGCGGTGTAAGACTGTCAAAGGCTGCGGAGGGATCCAGGAGGATGAGGGCCACAGCCTCTCCTCTGTCAAGGAGGGAGTGGATGTCATCTGTTGCGGCGAGAAAGTCGGTTTCGATGCTGTCGTTTTTCCTGAAGCCTGATTGGGAGGAGTCGAAGAAGTTGTTTTCTTCTATGAAGTAGGCGATTTGACTATTAACGGCTTTTTCAATGACTTTTTACAAGGTATGGGAGTTAGGAGATCGGTCTGATGTTTTTGAGGTTGGTGGGGTCCACTGAAGGTTTTTTCTGGAGAGGGTTGATCTTGGTGTGTTTCCAGTCATTGGGGAAGGAGGCGGTCTTGAAGGAGTGGTTAATGATTCGTCGAAGCTTGGGCGATGATGTCTGCAGCTCTGTGGAAGATGTGGTGGAGGCAGGGGTCCGTGGGGACCCTGGAATGGGTTGACTTCATAGTCTTCAGGGTGTCTTAGACAGTGAGGGCGGTCCAGCTGTCATGTGTCGGCTGTGTGGTGTAGGGAGCGGTGGGTGTAGGTTCCGCATGTAGGTTGTCATCTTCGAAGTTATCATAGATGCTCTTGATTTTGTGATGGAAGAAGGCGCTAAGTCTGTTGCAGAGGTCCTGTGAGGGTGGGATGTCGGTTGTCTCACTTTTGGGTTGGGCAAACTCTTTGATGATGCCAAAGAGTTCCTTGCTGTTGTGAGCGTGAGTGGAGATTCCGTTCTGGAGTGCTTTCTTCCTGGAGTACCTGATGAGCTTGAGGTGGGCAGCGGTGGCTGCTTTGAATTTGACGGGGTCTGCTGTGGTTTTGGAGTTCCTGCATCATTTTTCAATTCATCTGCAGGTTTGTCTAGATTCTTGTAGTTCGGTTTAGTACCAGCTGGCTTTCTTGGCGTGTGATGGTGCAGTCGGTGATCCAGTTGTGTAGGGTGTTGAAGACGTCTGAGTCTGTCTCATTGCCGTGCTGAGATGGACTCAGACGTCTTCAATGAACATTGTGAAGTGAACGCTACGGCGGCACATACCCCTAATTTCTCCATTGGCTGGTGAAGAAGGTTCGTACTCACTGCATAAGATTTTCCTGCCAAAAGAAAACCGCACAAGGGTGTCAGCTGACACCCCCACCAAAATAACTACTGACGATATAACTCTAGCTTTCCACATGTTTTCAGGATGTCCTACACATCCCTTGTCCTGATGAAGACCCGACTCAGATGCAATTGGGTCTGCACTACATTATAGGGTTGAAACGTCGATGTTGTTTATGTCAATCTGTCCATGCAAAGTTGCAAAACAAATAAGAAACATTTGAGCCTGTTGTGGCAATTGAATTCAAAAGTGGACACACAATAATTTGTTCTGTTTATTTGTATGAATATATATCACCCTCCTTATCCTTGTACAGCACGGTCATCACCACTCACTACCAGTCACTAAGCATTGCACGCTTTATGTGTTCTTTATGTCATTTTGTCTCGGATAGTCATTTGTCTATTGTTTAATACATGAAAGGTATTTACAAAAGTGATACCATTTAAACTAAATTCGGTGTTGTGTTTCTTTGTGTACTGTACATTCAATGTTGATACATAATATGTTTTAAGTACAGTGAAGCAAAGAAATTGTTCTATACCCGACAGGACCACTGTTTCTGTTTAGCTTCAAGACCCAGGTTCTGAGGGTCACTGGGTTACCCCATTATAACTAATGATTAGACATAGTAAGTCATGGTGGCTTAAATCCCAAACATTAATTAATTATTGGTTTCCAGTCCACCTTAGTGTAGATGGTTTTATAACTTTAGGTCTTGACGAATCGCCTCTAGACTTGTAGAATTGCGAAGAAACATGTTGATCAACCACACGGAAGAGCACCACACCTAAGACATTGACTTAGCATTGCACCTTTCCTCTTTATTTTAATCAGGGTAGGAGACCCCACAATTAAAGTTATTTTTGCTGGTTCTCCCACCCTGTTTTAACTCACATAAACATCACACAACACTTACTCATCTACACTCACTAAATCTCTCAACCCCACGGCACCAAACAACTATTTAGAAAAAGATCTCCGCCAAAGTGCCCCTCATCGGAAGCCCATTCATGCATTGCAGTGCCGGCCAGACGAGGAGCAGCCAGATGATGAAGCATGACACCCAACTGGGTGTGTGAGGGCATTACATTCCAAAGAAATGGATTCCCATCTCTTTGGCTCTGTAGCCTACTGTCCTTTGTATATTGATAAATTTTAGATCATTCAGGAACAGCATAACTATAATTTTCATATAAAAACTTGAAGGCACCTTGACTCCGCCCTAGCTATCTTTCGAAGATCATTCTTCTATCCTTCCAGCAAATAGTCACAGGCTACTAAAAACACAGTGATCCGACAAGGCTGCTGGGAACCCATGTGATTGTTCTACTGCACAAAAGCTGATCTTCACTCCTCTATACACCTCAAGAGGCAGAAATGACACTCTAAAGAGAAGAAACATCGTATTACTACTTCATCACATACCAAATTTGAGTCACTTTCAGAGTGATGATATAATAAGAGTCCAATTTGACAAACTATCTTTCGCCCCCAACAATGGTGACCTGTGCATTGTATGAGAGATCTGCTTTTTCTGAATGGGGCATTGACATAAGAAACATAGAGCTCAAATAGTTTCCTCACCACTTGAAAGGTAATAAGCCAGCTTCTAGACAGTTTGCAAATATCAGTAGGTAACTCTAAAAGAACTTAATATAATCGTAGAGTACTAATACACAAACATCAAAAATCACAGAGGGGCTGGGCTGGATTGCATCTATGTTATCTGCCAAACACGATAACTGAACCTAGCACGTGCTATATCTTATAGTGGAAAGCTAAATGCAATATCATCTCGCTACCACTGCTTCACAAATATTTTCATGGATCGTTGCCAGCCTAAGGAGGATATGCTACCATCCAGACACGTACAATTTTTTTGACGAAGCTGATGTACTTTGCCCATAAGAAACAAGGGCAATGACACCTGTACAGATAGCAGGATTCTGGGGAACCACTATGCGGCACTCAAGACTAGCAATTTTAACTGCCCTTCGGGGGGGGGCACACCATCTACACAGCCAAAAAATGCAAAGCTGGAGATCCACAACATAGATTTGAAATGTCCGTTGATGCTAGCAGTTACTATCAAGGGCTGTAAAGTGGACAAATTGGCAAAACAAATCTTGCTGATCAATGTATATCTAAACAATCACAGCTGAGGGAACAAGGTCAATCTGAAGGCTCTTTGCGACTCCCTTGGCAAATCAATCTGCAAATTTTACTTGCAAGAAATATTGATAATGGGAGACTTTAATATATACAAGCGGGATGACCCTGCTGACACAAATCTAAGGGCCAATTCTCATATTGCAGGGGGCTTAGTTAGCTGGCAGTTATTCCACAATGTGGTATCCGTGCAAGCAGCCATTGTATCCACTGACAATCTTTCACTGTCTTTTAAAGATATCACTACCATAGTTCATACCTTCATGAGCCCATTTTTGACAGACTCATGCCTGGCTTAATCCTTGCAGGTTCACTCGGAAAGCGACCAAAATGCAACTATTATGCACTTTGGCCTAGAGCACCACTCTGCCACTCAAATAAAAACATTGGTCTTTTGAAAAACAGAGGAAAAGAAAAAGCTGATAGGGAGACTCAAATGGAACAAGATTTGCCTGACTCACTTCCACAAGTGGAAAGCATTCTTACACCAACTGTCGAACCAATGGGCAACTTGCTCTGGGAACTTATGACAAAATCATTAATTTTCCCTTAAGAGCACAAAATGATTGTGGGCAATGGATAATGAGGAAGCAAGTGACCAGTATCCATCACCTGTTTTTTTTGCAAACTCGCTATAAGTGTACTGTGGATGCCCAGACGTGGGTCCCAGGCACTCCACACCACTGGAGTCAAGCTAGCCGGGCTGATGAGAGGTGTTACCTCGAAACCGGTCCGGTCCTCGGATGCTTGATTCCGTTCTGGGAAGGACATGGCTTTTGTAGTTCGGACTGGACTGTTCCCATGGGGCACAGGGTCAGAGCTGATTTGCATATTGCCATTGTCTAACCCAGGGTGGTGTGGAGTGCAAAAAAATGATGGATTAGGACCCAGATCTTTTGACTGGGTTGAATGTGTGACATTGATCCTCATTCGGTCCATCACCTGTTGTTTTTGCAAACTCGCTATAAGTGTACTGGGGATGCCCAGACGTGGGTCCCAGGCACTCCACACCACTGGAGTCAAGCTAGCCGGGTTGATGAGAGGTGTTACCTCGAAACCGGTCCGGTCCTCGGATGCTTGATTCCGTTCTGGGAAGGACATGGCTTTTGTAGTTCGGAATGGACTGTTCCCATGGGGCACAGGGTCAGAGCTGATTTGCATATTGCCATTGTCTAACCCAGGGTGGTGTGGAGTGCAAAAAAACGATGGATTAGGACCCAGATCTTTTGACTGGGTTGAATGTGTGACATTGATCCTCATTCGGTCCATCACCTGTTGTTTTTGCAAACTCGCTATAAGTGTACTGGGGATGCCCAGACGTGGGTCCCAGGCACTCCACACCACTGGAGTCAAGCTAGCCGGGCTGATGAGAGGTGTTACCTCGAAACCGGTCCGGTCCTCGGATGCTTGATTCCGTTCTGGGAAGGACATGGCTTTTGTAGTTCGGACTGGACTGTTCCCATGGGGCACAGGGTCAGAGCTGATTTGCATATTGCCATTGTCTAACCCAGGGTGGTGTGGAGTGCAAAAAAACGATGGATTAGGACCCAGATCTTTTGACTGGGTTGAATGTGTGACATTGATCCTCATTCGGTCCATCACCTGTTGTTTTTGCAAACTCGCTATAAGTGTACTGGGGATGCCCAGACGTGGGTCCCAGGCACTCCACACCACTGGAGTCAAGCTAGCCGGGCTGATGAGAGGTGTTACCTCGAAACCGGTCCGGTCCTCGGATGCTTGATTCCGTTCTGGGAAGGACATGGCTTTTGTAGTTCGGACTGGACTGGTCCCATGGGGCACAGGGTCAGAGCTGATTTGCATATTGCCATTGTCTAACCCAGGGTGGTGTGGAGTGCAAAAAAACGATGGATTAGGACCCAGATCTTTTGACTGGGTTGAATGTGTGACATTGATCCTCATTCGGTCCATCACCTGTTGTTTTTGCAAACTCGCTATAAGTGTACTGGGGATGCCCAGACGTGGGTCCCAGGCACTCCACACCACTGGAGTCAAGCTAGCCGGGCTGATGAGAGGTGTTACCTCGAAACCGGTCCGGTCCTCGGATGCTTGATTCCGTTCTGGGAAGGACATGGCTTTTGTAGTTCGGACTGGACTGTTCCCATGGGGCACAGGGTCAGAGCTGATTTGCATATTGCCATTGTCTAACCCAGGGTGGTGTGGAGTGCAAAAAAACGATGGATTAGGACCCAGATGTTTTGACTGGGTTGAATGTGTGACATTGATCCTCATTCGGTCCATCACCTGTTGTTTTTGCAGTATTCACCTGTGGCATACCTTTGAACTTAAAAAAAAAAAAACAGTACTAAATATAACAACCAGAAGATAAAGTCGACAGAAAACAAGTTTGACAGCGCAGCTCCAAATATGTAAAATGAGCAAAGCTCATTGTGCTCTTTTGTGGAATACTAAAGCAAAAATACACAGAGTTAGAAAGGCTCCACATGCACTCACATTCAGCTTGTAAAAATCAAAACAAATTCTGGCAATGCATCAATGTTTTAAGTAACAGAAAAATCATTAGAGAGAATGCTGCCTCAAAGGAAAAATGGATTGAGCCCATTACCTCACTTTATACCGATGCAGACCCACAAGGTCACAAAAACAGTGATTATCTGGAGGAGCTACGCGTTGAGCAAGATGGCCGCTTAGGACCTCGGCTCCGCGTTACCAGCCCACCGGCTCTTTAATCCTGTAAATTATCCTGGCTTCGGAGCCCACCTCCCGGTAGAAGAAGAGTGGCGGTGCTCCTGACAGTGACTCTGGCCCACTATGACATCGGTGGCCAGAGATACACCGCCCGATAAGTTGCGGCCTGGAAGGCGAATGAGACCGGGGGCTCGCATGAGTCCAGTGGCCATGGCGGAGTTGATAAACAGCGGGGCCGTGAACTGGAAGTTGCCGGTCTGGCCCGCAGGAGACAGACGGCGGTGAGGCGAACCATCGGTGGCGGAGGCAGAACTGTGCACGGGAAGAGGTGTCTTGTTGGCGGCTTTAGCATCATTGGGTGCGCCCCCCGGACTGCGCTGGAGCCGTCCTGTGACGGTGATACTGCGGCTTGGAGGTGGGGGGCATCGGGGGTGAGCGGACAGTTCTTGGCTCCTCCCCCCACTTGTGGACATTTGGACTGGGCAGGTGGTGCTGACATATGGTGGTGCCGCAGCTTGTTCAATAAGGCTGCCGGCCCAGAGATGCTCTGGGGTGACCCCGGGGAGAGGAGCGGAGGAGGTGGTGCTGCCTGTGGAAGTATTCGGGCCCGGGGCCAACATCGCAATATCAGCGGTCCCGTGGGTTGGGTGCCTGAAGAGTAACCGGCGGAGTAAGGGACTTGAGGAGCGCTGCCACCCCATTGACCGGCGGATCATCCTGTTGTGGGCCTCTGGGGTGATTGTACCGCTTTGCGGATGAGGAGATACCAAAGGGGATGATGGACGGGGCGTTTGAGCAAATCAAATACTCACCCCCAGTCAACTGATCCAGGTTTAATCCATCACCATTCTTTAGCTCACTCCACCACCCCAGTTCAGACATGGCCATATGCAAATCAGTCTGACCCTGTGCCTCATATGAACAGTCCAGCCCGAATTGCCACGTCTTGTCTTCCCTGGACCAGAAACAAGCATCCTGGGACCGGTTTCGGATTCATAATCCTCATCAGCCAGGCTATCTTGAATCCAGTGGTAGAGTGAGCAAGGGACCCACGTCTGGGCATACCCTGCCAACTTAGGGCGAACAAAGCGATACCAAAGGGGATGATGGACGGAGCGTTTGAGCAAATCAAACACTCACCCCCAGTTAACTGATCTGGGTTTAATCCATCACCATTCTTTAGCTCACTCCACCACCACAGTTCAGACATGGCCATATGCAAATCTGTCTGACCCTGTGCCTCATGGGAACAGTCCAGCCTGAACTGCCAAGCCATGTCTTCCCTAAACCGGAAACAAGCATCCTGGGACCGGTTTTGGATTCATTATCCTTATCAGCCAGGCTGTATTGAATCCAGTGGTCGAGTGAGGCGGGCACTGTGAGCCGTCCATACAGTACTCTGGGGGCTCAACGGAGTAGTTCTCCTGTGGCACGCCTCCTGGACTATCCATCCATCGGGTTGCCGCCATCACCATATTGTGGTCTGCCGTTACGGTCGATTTGTGGAGACGCCCCTCCGCATGTGTCATGACCTCCCGTGTGGGCTCTAGCCGGGCCCCCGACCTATCGGCCCTTTGGTGACGTATGGGATGCGATACGGTTTCCGAGTCACCCGGCCTGTTGGGGCAGTGAGTTGACCGGCTTGATTCTGGCCTTCACCCTTGCACGGCCTCTTCATGAACACGCATTGCCACATCTCCTGGGGCACCTTGCATCTTTGGCCCGACCCGATCGGTGGCATCGGGAAGTGAAGGGGTGGACACTATAAACGAGCGTGATTGGCTCCGTCTGGATCCCCGCACGTCCCCGCGGAGCCCAGGAGTGGATGCGCCCGTCGGGCTGAGTTTCATATGGAAACCAAACCGGATACCGACAAGCATCTGCTCAGGTCCCCCAGGGGGACGAAACGGATTCAGTCCAACAAGCTGGACCAGTACACCATGCCTAAAGGCTCGACTAAAGATCCGAAACAGGCCCAGTTGGCGGGTGGTGAATCATCAGGATCGCTGACGCTACTGGACGTGCCGTAGAAGGTGTCTAGTCATCGCTGGGACAGAAAATGGAGTCCTTGGATAATAAACTGGATGCAGTCACGATTGAGGTCCGGGCGGATCTCACGAAAGCGAGCGAAAAGGTAAAATCATTGGACGTAAAGACTGGCAGCTTGATGGTCATTGTGGCACTGCTCCAGCAGGAAGTGAGTGACCTCAAGGCCTACCGGACCCTGACCGCCAAGAAGCTGGATGATTTCGAAGGGAGAGCCCGATGCAATAATATCCACATCCTTGGGGTCCCGGATAAAGCTGAGAACCTGGCCCCGGACCTGTTTGTTGAGTACATCATCCTGAACTACCTCAAGCCCAAGGGACTGGGTAACTTCTTTACAATTGAGCGGGCACACAGGGTGCCCGGGGGTCGGCCCAGGCCTGGGGCGCCACCTCGCCCGATGATCACGAGGGTCTTGAACTTCAGAGACAATGATGTTATACTGCAAGCCGCCTGCTCGGGGGGCCCCCTCCCGTACAAGAATGCCACCCTCTCCTTCTTCCCCGACTTCACGCAAATTGTTCAGCAACAACCTCAAAGTTTTCTAGCAGTGATGAAGAATCTTAGAGACAAGGGCTTGAAGTATGCAATGATGTTCCCGGCGCGCTTAAGAGTGGAGGTCGAGGGGAGAGCCTGGTTCTTCGACAACCCGGTGGTGGTATCAGACTGGATTTACAGCCGTCCCGAGAAGGCGAAGAGCAGGAGCAGTAATGAAGGAGGCAGGTGGATCTGTGGGACTATTGTGAACTGTCAGGTAGTGGGGCTCGACCCACAGATGTTTTTATCCTGTTGGCACAGGGACAATGTGAGGTGTGTGTGTTACTCCGACTTTGGGGGTTAATGTTTGCTGTGGAGCTGAAGGGGTTGCGGAACATCGACTCTCCTACTCGTTACTACCTTTAGTTAGTTCGTAGAGTTAGAGTGTGGGACGACAGGCATGCTGCCAGTTGGGGATGGGCGTAAGCCGCAAGCAGGGGTGCAGGCAGGGGGGAGGGGCTCGGGGTTGGCGGGGCTCCGGGTGTTCGGGTCCAGCTGTTTGGGGGTTTGTTAAGTTTTTGTTTTATGTTTGCAACATCAGGAGACAGTGCAGCGAATATGATGCTTCTATACCAGTCTAATGTCGGATAGTGGGAGGGGATCAGGGATCAAAGCGCTTAGCTGGAATGTGAACAGATTGGGCGATAAAATCAAGAGGGGGGATGGTCAGTCAGTTCATTAGGTGTCACTCCCCAGACGTGGTGTTGTTGCAGGAGACACATCTTATTGGGAATAGGAGCATGGCCCTGCATAGGGGGGGCTACAAGTTGTTAGCACATGCGGGGTTCATGTCTTTGTCACGGGGGCGGTATTTTACTTAAAAATTATTTCCCCCTGATCATTCAAGCTACGTGGTCCGATCAGCGGGGCAGATATGCAGGCATTTTGAGCCAATTGGAGGTGAAGACTGTGTGTCGTTTGTTTCCATCTATGTCCCACCAGGTCTACGAACTGATACATTTCGGGACTTGAGCGCTATTTTTCTAACTCTGCCTCTGGGCATCCTGGTCCTGGGAGGGGACTTTAATGCGGTGGTTGACAAGAGAAGCGGATCGGCACCCGTCTAGATTACTGCATCCGGCGCAGAGGTGGCTCCCTGACTATTTAGATACAACGGGGCTGGTAGATAGTTGGCGGGCTCTGAACCAGAGTGGAGTGCAGTATACGTATGTGTCATCCGCACACCACAGTATGTCCAGGATAGACTACATCTTAGTTCCGGCCGCCCAGGCATGTGCTGTCCGGGAGGTGCGGCATCTGGGGAGGGGTATTTCCGACCACTCCCCGGTCTGGTTGCAGCTAGAATTCGACCGGGTCACTGCAGGCAGGATCGCTCCCATCCACCCTTGGCACTTAAGGGACCCCACCATCAAGAGAGATGTAGTCAAAGCTATGGACAGGTACTTCCAAGACAACCAGGGCACTGTGGATTTGGCGCAAATCTTGTGGGAGGTGTTAAAAATGGTAGTACGGGGGGAGGTTCTATCTCTGATCGTAAAGAAAAAAAAGGAGCGACAGGCCGAGTTGGAGAAAGTGGAGGAGGCAGTGATAACGTTGGAAAGGGAAGTATCCCAGACAGCAACCCCAGAAGGTATCCACCGTCTCAAAGTAAGTCAGTATGATTTTTGTAGTCTGGCTAAGGAGGGGGTCAGGGCGCCATGCGGCGGGACTCAGAGTAGGGCGTATGAACATGGAGATAAAGCGGGAAAGTTGATTGCTTGGTTGGAAAAGAGAGAGTGGGCGTTGCGGTTAGTGACTGAATTGCAGGGGAAGAAATCCTAAGTGATCGCTGACCCGCAGGCCATTGCAGGTTTGCAGATTGGTATAGAGCGGTGTATCGTTCAGAAGGATTGTATTCGGAGGAAGATAATAAGGAGATGATTAGGGGCATCCAAATGCCCCGGCTCTCCAATGACGACTGTATATACTTGGACCCCCCGCTTAACAATGACGAGGTAGCGCAGGCCTTCACGGGGGTTATTTCTGGAAAGCCCTCGGGCCGAATGGCATTCCTGTAGAACTCTACAAACTGAATTCTAATAAAATCGCTCCATTCCTCCGCTCCATGTTTATGGAGAGCAAGGACAGGGGGTACTTCCGTATGATCAGCGTATTGCCAGCATTGTGGTTATTCACAAGGAGGGTAAGCCCAAGGTGAGCTGTTCATCATATAGGCCCATTTTGCCTTTAAACGTGGAGCCTAAGGTCCTGGCGAAGTTGCTGGCGATAAGATTAGCCAAGGTCATCACCACCTTGGTTCATCCGGACCAGTCGGGCTTTATGCCACAACGAAATACGGCCCTCAACCTGCGCCGCCTTCACGGGGTCCTGGGCCGGGCCCCAA
This sequence comes from Lissotriton vulgaris, assembly GCF_964263255.1. Taxonomy (NCBI): domain Eukaryota; kingdom Metazoa; phylum Chordata; class Amphibia; order Caudata; family Salamandridae; genus Lissotriton; species Lissotriton vulgaris. The sequence continues at coordinate 467,983,554 of NC_141698.1, forward strand.
CGATTCAGGAACCAGCTGTGCTGGTATCATTAGATGCTACCATGGCATTTGACAGAGTTGAATGGCCCTACCTTTTTCGATGATGGAGAAGCTAGGCTTCAGACCGGAATTTATAGACTGGGTGCGCCTTCTGTACTCTGCCCCTTTGGCCCAGGTAGTGGTGAATAATCGCAGGTCCCCCGATTTTCCCCTGAGCAGAGGGACCAGACAGGGATGCCCACCTGTCCCGCTCCTATTTGCCTTCGCTCTGGAGCCGTTGGCGGCATTGGTCCGGCAGGACCCTTCCATATGCGGGATGCGATGGACTCTCCAGTGGGAGGATAAAATCTCACTCTATGCGGATGACATCCTGCTTTATCTCACTAACCCGAGACGGTCCTTGAGCTTTTTTTGGACGTACTGGCTATTTTTGGGAGGTACTCAGGCTTTGCTATAAATTGATCCAAGTCGGTTATTTTCGTCCTCAGGGGAGACCCACTGGTCGTCCCCAATGCTTGCCCTATACAAGTTGCCCAATCGGGCTTTCGGTACCTCAGTATTTACATTACCCTGGACCCCAGGGCCCGCTTCACCAATAACCTGTTCCCCCCTCTGGCTCGATTTAGAGGAGATGTGGCGCGCTGTAAGGCGCTCCCACTCTCCCTTCTGGGTAGAGCGGTACTCTTCAAAATGTTGGCCCTGCCCCGGTTCTTGTATGCTCTGCAGAACGCCATGGACCCAGTTCCAGCGTCATATTTTAAGGAAATAGAGTCACTCCAGAGGCAGTTGCTCTGGAACTGTAAACCCCGCATATCGTATTCTAAGCTGACCCTTCCCTGGTATGATGGGGGTATAGGGCTGCCAGATCTCAAGAAATACTATTGGGCCTCTCAATTAGCGGCAGTTAACCACAGGATAAATGGGGCCCCCAATGACCCCGGTTATGCTATGGATGATTGGTAGATGCCAGGGAGAGACTATACCAGAGCACTGTATGCCGGGCCCTGCAGATTCCACCTCACGGGGCCCACAGCACATGCCGTCCAGGTGTGGCATGCGGCCAACAGGCACCTTAAGTGGGAAGGAAGGCTTACCATCGCCACCCCGTTGTGGAGCTCGGAAAAGTTGGGAAGTCTGTGGAAGTCGAAAGGCTTTGACAGATAGGATCTGATTGGAATCACATGCATAAAGGATATCTGGAAGGACGGTACGATTCTGTCATTCGACTCCCTTAAGCTACAATATCACCTGAGTGATGGTGAATATTTCCGGTTTCTTCAGGTATGGCACGCACTACTTACGCATATCCCCAGGGACACGACACTCCCTGACGCCTCTCCACTAGAAGACAGAGTGTTAGATGGCCACCTTCCCGAGAAAACTATTTCTTTATTATACAAAAAGCTCATAAACAATATGGAAAACCCACTAGAACTCCTTAGAAGGCGGTGGCAGGAGGATGGGTTGGAACTGGACGACGAGGACTGGCAGGAAGCGGTGTCATCCCTGCGGGTTGTGGCAATTCCGATGAGGCTTAGATTGGTGCAGCTAAAGATCTTGCACAGGTCATATGCCACAGGGCCCTGACTGGTCCACATGGGCCGCTCAGAGAGAGGGGAATGCAGGAGGGGATGCGCAGAACTGGGAACGTTTACGCATATTTTATGGCATTGTATGAGGGTGCAGGGGTTCTGGGGGAGGGTCCACATCATGTTGCGAGCGGTCCTGGGTATGGAATTTTGGATGGAAGCCCGTAGGTGTATTCTGAATATCTGGGAGCCAACCGACCTTAACGCATATAAAAAGCAATGGGCAACGTTGGCGCTCATGATAGGGAAGCGCAATGTGGCCCAATTGTGGGGAGCCAGTCAGCCACCTCAGGTGGAGAAATGGAGGGAGAACTTGGACTGGTGTATGTTCAGGGAAAGATCAGTATATTCCGCCAGGGTTGTCCGGAGAAGAGAGGCAAGATCTGGGAGGCCTGGAACAAATATAGGGGACACATTTGCACCCCCCCAGCAGGTCCCGATGAGGCCGAGGAGCACCTATCCCTTTGATCCGCCAACTGAGATAGCTGCAGTATATTCTGTAGGTATGCAATGTCATCAATTGATCTGTATTATTTTTGTACTGTGTCGCCTGATGTTTTCTTTGTCGATTTTGCTTAATAAAGAGAAATTTGAAAAAACTGTGATTATCAGAATCACATATCTGACTTAGAACATGATTTATATCCTAGTGAGGCTTTCAATAAGATAGATGCGTGCAAAGTCATCAAATCCATCAGAACAAGTAGGCCCCAGATCTCAACGGCCTACCAGACTCACTTTTTAAATCCAGCATAGACTTCTGTGCAGACTTACTAACCTCTCTCTACACAGCTTGCTTTCAATCAGCTGATGTTCCGCACTCATGCAAAGGGTCTATTCTTCACCCAATGCACAAAACGGGGGAGGGGGTACAGGGTAAAGCAACTAGTGCCTGATCATGTTACTGGATGTGGAGACCAAAGCTTACACCAAAATTCTACTAAGTGAGTTGGATGCTTGGGCACCTGAGGCCAAGATAATCCCCTTTTATCAAACTGGATTTAGAAGAAAAACCTCCACGCTGGATATCATGGTAGCCACATCTTACTTGGCTGACCTCTCCTTTCGACCATCCAGGTTGCCCTTACTTGCGTATTTCGTTGATTACTCAATGGTCTTTGATTTTGTCGATTAAAATAAACAGTGGTCTAAATTAGTGGACTGAAGAATTACTTCTACCCTACTGAGAGCAAGAATTTCGGTGTATGCTCACACATGGGTCTGCATCAAACTGGAAGGGGGAACTTAGGGTTTAAAACAAGGCATCGTCCTAGCCCCCATTTTGTTCCATCTCTATACTGCTGAGCCAGGATGTTCACTTGATGAGCCTAAGACCAACCCACCCAGGACCGGCATAAGCAGACTCCCAATTATTCAATATGTGGAAGACTTGCTCATTTTTAACCATATTAAAGAAGGCATGCAATGTGCTAGTGATGTATAAAACATATAAAATGAAGGCAACAAATTGGTGGTCAATGTAGATAAAATAAAGGTAATGGGAGGTGTAAGAATGAAGCGAAGCTCCAATGGAAGTTAGGCAACTAAACCTTCTCTCAGACAACAAGCTACAACTATCTAGGTGTATGGTTCTCAGATAGTGGCAAGGCCAGCCTCCAGATAAAACACAGAGCCAGGAAGTCTGCTGGGATCATGCTTGCCTTATCAAAACTAAGCTGTCACCTATTTGCACCTTCAGCTGAAACCATCCTTTGTGTCTCACGGGCAAAGCTAATACCGCCACTATCATAAGACCATTAAGCTTATCCAGGGAACTTTGCTTCTACTTTATATAGATTACAATGTACTGCCTACGCCGTTCATTACTTCACCTAGAATTTGGTCTAACCGAGCAAGATTTGAAATGCAAGGCATCCTTTCTTAAATAATATTATTCTGCATAGCAATCCAAACAGGGCACTCTGAAGATTGCCTTACAAAAGGTCTTCTCCAAGTCAGACAATCCTTTGCCACAGCATTGAAAGCAGGTGATCACAGATTTAAATGTGGAGGTGGCCACCTTAACCGCTACCTTAATTCAGTAATCAGGTGTAAAAATCATCCTGACGAAGCAGGCATGATTTTGTCTTGACGATAGTTGATCTCAATTTAGTCCAGGCCTAAAGTTACGCTACGCCAACCACACAATGCACAGTCCTTTTTCCTCAAACTTCAAACGTGTCGTACCTTAGCTTTAATACATCCTCACTATTGTCGATAAAACAGTGCCAACACTGTAGTCATGCACAAAAATCACAACGTTACTCACATTTCTGTTCTTTAGATGCACAATTTTTAATGAGTCCAAAAGAAAGCCATAGTGGTACCGCTTTACCAGGGCTAAGTTACTTGTCGCCAGATTTGTTACGTTGTAATCCAGTGAGGTGGCAAAAGGGCAAAAATGTAGGCGAATTAAGTCTTTATTCGCAACCTAAGTGATTGCAAATTTCTCCATTCACAACTCCCAACAACTGCCCCATGCATAAGTTCTCCCCTTGGAATCAAGATGCAGTCACCATTCTAAATTGTGCTATTAAAGAAATACACAACATTTCAGGCCTCCTCTGTCACTCCTCATAACCTATCCTTCAGTTCTTACCTTCAACCCCTCATCCCACAGTTGTCACTCCTCACCTCTAACACCGCCTCTATCATTCTTCTTTCCCCATTCTCCATTACTTATTCCTCACCTCTCACACCCAATTGCTCATTCTGTATCACTTGCTATTGACTCTTTCTCCTCACTTTTAGTGAAATTGCCAAAGTCCTAAAATGTACACCATCCTGTCTATTTTAGAGCTATCGAATCCTTCATGCCTTTGTTCATATGCCTCATTCTTTATCATTCCATACCTGCAATCCCCTCATGCTGCAATACTCACTCATTACCCCTCATTCATGCTTAATTCCTCACTTGTCACCCCGCGATACTGATATATCAATCTTATTTACTCATCCCTAATCATACATCTCACACTTTTCATCTCTCACACCTCATACCTCACTATTCACATGTCATTCCTAATCTCTCACTCCCTGTTCTTCGCATCCTCAACTCTTTATCGCTTTTCCTTACTCCACATTTTTCACCCTTCAGTTATCGCGTCCCATTCTTCTCATTCTTTCCTCCTTCGTAATTCCTTGCTGCTTGTCTCTCATCCCTTATTTCTCATTTTCACTTATTTACTTCGTATCTTTCCACCTTCATTCCTCATGCCTCAATTATTGTCCCTCACTTTTCAAATGTATTACTGCTTAGTCCTCATCTGCCAGTCCTAATGCCTCATCCCTTTTTCCTCGTCCTTTACCTTTCACCACTTAGTTCTTGTCCTAGACTTATCACTTGCTCTTCACCCCTCTCTCCTTGACCCTTTCCCATCACTCACCTTCACAACCAGTTTTTTTTAGTTTTTTTGTTTTTTTTGAAAACCTTTATTTATCAAATGCACATTACACAGCGCTTGCCTACAACCCTTTTGGGCCGGCCGGAGAAGGCCTCTTCGTGCTTCATTATGGTGTAGTGCATAGAGCAACAATTAGAGGATATCGAAGGTTCAATTTTGTGATTTTGTCGAAGTTAAACAAACAGAAGAACAAACACATGGTAAAGCAATAGCAAGTTCACAGGAGGGGAGGAAAAGCGGGAAACAATATACAAGAATGGAAGCAAGTCTACTAGGGGATGGGAACGATGAAGGGAGTGAAGAATGGAAGATAATGGAAGGAACGTAAACTATGGGGAGGAGGGAATGGCCTCGGCATAATCAAGTGGTGGGGTACAAATGTCACCCCGGTATTCATTCCATTGCGCCCAGATTCTATTCCACTTCCTAGGACGACCCCGAGCCTCATACACCGTCTTCTCCCGAAACATGCACCAATCCATGTTATCTTTCCAGGCACTGAGTCCAGGCGGTCTGTTGGAGCCCCAAAGCTGTGCTATGTCCCTTTTGGCAACCATGTTGCCCAGGGTGATCCAGAAAGTCTGAGCAGTTGTACAGTCCGTAGGCTCCCACACATTAAGCAGGCAGCGCCTTGCCTCGGGAAGGAGGGGGACCCCAGTAACACGCCCCATCACATCATGGACCCTAGACCGGAAAACAGAGATAACCGGGCATTCCCACAAAATATGAAGAAAAGTACCATTCATACCACAGCCACGTCTACATAATCCATCTGTCGCAAGCCCCTTTTGTACCAGACGCATACCAGTCACATAGACGCGATGGAGGATCTTTAGTTGCACAAAACGGAGCCGAGCCGGAATAGCCACCTCCTATGGGGAAGAAATAGCCATTTGCCAGTCTTCGTCATCCAGCTCGAGCCCATCCGCCACCCTGGAGGCACGAAGCTTCTCCAGCAGGTCAGCCCTGTTGTTAATAAGTTTTTTATAAATTAAGGAGATCGTACTGTCCGGGACATGGCCATCAAGAATACGATCTTCCAACGAAGACGACTGGGGGATGTCAGTCCCGGGGGGAAAGGCGGAGGATAGGGCATGCCGCACCTGAAGATATCGAAAATACTCCTTATCATCCAATTGATATTCTACCTTTAGGGCCTCAAAGGATTTCACTGTTCCTCTGGCCCAGAGATCCTCCACCTTGCTAATCCCAATCATATCCCATCTATCAAACCCTTTCGTCCGCCACAGGTTACCCAGCCGTTCAGAATCATACAGTGGGGTCATACGCGTCAATCTGCCGCCCCAACCTGTAGCCTCATTCGCATCCTTCCAGGCACGCACAGCACATTTCGTAGGACCAGTCAAGAGACGGAGTGGTGACTTCGAGTATAAAGCTCTATTGAAGTTGCCGCCTGGCAACAGGAATTTATCCAGGGCGAAAGCGAGAGCGGGTTCCGGGGAATACGTCACATGGTTAATTGCACTTAGGTGTGAGGCCCAGTAATATCGTCTGATGTCGGGCAGAGCAATACCGCCATCATACCAAGGGAGCGTAAGTTTTGATAAGGTAATACGGGCACGTCCGTCCCAAATCAATTGCCTCTGTAGGCCTTCAATCTCCCGGAAATAGCGAGCGGGGACAGGATCGAAAAAGTTCTGCAAGGCATATAGGAACCTGGGGAGCGACATCATTTTAAAAAGTGCCGCTCGTCCCAATGGAGACAAGGGCAATTCACGCCACCGCCGCACATCCTGCTTGAGGCGACGAAGGGGAGCGTAAAGATTACGACCGTACCGCACCGAGGAGTCCATGGAAATAAAAATCCCCAAATATTTAAAACCATCCTCTACCACCTGGATAGGAAACCTGCGGGGCAGCGGAGGCAATACTCCCGCTATAACATAGACACATGACTTGGTCCAGTTGATAACAAGCCCGGAGTTCTTACCAAAGGAGGTGAGAACGTCAAATAGCACATTTAAAGACTTCTGGGGTGAGGTGAAATAGAGTAGGATATCGTCCGCGTAAAGCGAGACGCGATCCTCCAGATCCGGTGCCACCGGATCCCTTTAATCGAGGGCTCCCATCGAAGCCACGCTGCAAGGGGTTCCAGTGCCAATGCAAAAAGAAGTGGGGAGAGCGGGCACCCCTGACGGGTGCCACGTCCCAATGGAAACGAATCGGAGCCTCTGCCGTTCACCACGACTTGGGCTAACGGTTGTTCGTATAGGAGCCGCACCCATGCAATGAAACTAGGGCCGAAGCCGAACTTGGAAAGGGCCGCCCACAAATATGGCCACTCTATGGTGTCGAAGGCCATCGTAGCATCCAGGGAGGCCACCACTGCAGGCTCAGTGAGAGTTCCAGCTTTCGCGAGAACGCTGTGGAGTCTGCGAAGATTAAGAGCTGTGTTTCGATGGGGTATGAAACCGGACTGATCCGGATGGATCAAGTCGCAGATTACAGACAATAGACGATTAGCCAGGACTTTGGCCAGAATTTTGGGCTCGGCATTGAGCAATGAGATGGGGCGATAAGAGGTGCAACGGTCACGAGGCTTGCCTTCCTTGTAAATGACCACTATAGTAGCCAAGCGCTGTTCTGACGGAAGGACGCCCGCCTCAAATGCATCCAGAAACATTGTCTGCAAGTGAGCAGCCATTTTGTCCGGTCGAAGTTTATAGAGCTCGATAGGCAAACCATTGGGTCCCATCGCTTTACCCGATCGCAAGGACCTGATGGCAAGAGCGATCTCATCCACTGTAATAGGAGCCACTAGGGCCAAACTATCCTCCTCTGAGACACAGGGTAGTGCAATGTCACGCAATAATAAACGGGAGTCGGCCTGGTCACGGTCACTCACTGAGCTGTAAACTGTTCGGAAATGATCCACGAAACATTCAACAATCTCACCGGGATCGGGGGGGCGGAGCTAGCCGGCGTCAATGGCGGACGCGTAAGAGCGGAGCTCCGTGCCAGCGCCACCGACTATCCGGCATTTATCCTTCACCAGCAGTGCCACACACAACTGGCCAGCGGACCGCGTCCCCCCTCTCCCTAACGGACCTCCGGCTGCGATCCTGGCCGAAATCGGCCCGGGGAAACCCTACTTTGACTGACTGCCCTTCCGGCGCCGGACCAGGCCCGAATCCCCGGCCTTTCCTGCCCGGCGAGGCCGAGCGACGTCACCCGACGTGCGGCAGGAGTGAGCGGTCGGCTGGGGGTCGGACGATACTTGGCAGTGGCTGGCCCCCTGACTGCCCCACGCGGCGGAAACACGCACCGGAGCAGCAGCGGAGCGGCTGACACACCCCTGAGAGCCGGAGGGGGCAGCGAGGACGACACCGGTGCGACTGCAGGGCAGGTCGCGGACCACGTGGCGACCGAGGAACACCCAGAAGGTAGGCTTGGCCCGGGCCTCTGCCTGGCATACATCCCCACAGTTGAGGGGTGCCGGACCTTGATCAGGAAGCGAGCAGCCTGTGTGGGGCAGTGGTCTCCCCCCGCGAGAACGGACTTCTTTGCTGCCCTGGGCCATATTGGGGAGACTGGAGGGCGACCCCCTCGCCATCCCGGAGGCCAATCACATAAGTGGCGCCGCCAGGCCCCAGCAGGCCGCGCTCCCCACGCAGCCCAGATTACGGCACCACAGCAGCCTTTCACCGCCAGCGAGGGTGCAAACACATTGATCAGGCATACAGTGGGTTCCCCGTCGGGAGGTGCCACTGCCTCCCCGAATCTTCACGATGGTCAAGGGAGACCGGACGCAAACGAAGCTGGCGTTTGAACAACGCAGGCAGAAGGAACCGGAACGACCGGCAGCCCAGTCCCCGAACACGACTGGTGACCAGAGTCCCTCACTATGTGCCGAAATCAAAGAGATGCTTACCACTATGGAGAAAGGGCTGCAGGAGGGTATGTCGGCCATTGGGAGCAAGATTGATGCACTGGCCTACCGGATGGACCGGATGACAGAAAGAGTGGACAAGCACGCGGAGAGACTGGACATGGCAGAACGCAGACTCACTGAGGCGGAGGAGGCGCAGACCGAGTGGGACTCTGACTGTAAGCAATTTGGTAGACTACTTCAGGTCATCCAGGAGAAGTCGGAGGACTTGGAGGCACGTTCCCGGCGCTCCAACATCCGCGTCACGGGCGTGGCTGAATCGACCCAAACGGGCAAAATGGAACTGTTTATTGAAAATCTCCTGAAGACGATGCTGGGGGAAGACACCTTCTCGCCGATGTTCATAGTGGAACGCGCCCATCGCACCCTCGGCCCGAGGCCCCCCCCGGGCACCAACCCTAGGCCGATCATAGCTAAATTACTAAATTACAGGGATAGAGACGCTGCCCTCAGAGCGGCCCGTGAAAAGGGCAAACTGCAGTACGAGGGAATGGACATATCGCTATACCCCGACTTCACTGCGAAGGTCCAGGAGGAGAGACGGAGATTTGTTCCGTACAAACAGCAACTCAGAGTCCTGGGCCTGGACTACGCCATGTTATACCCAGCGAGACTACGCATCAATAGGCAGGGGCGCTCGCATTTCTTCACGGACCCTAAAGAACTGCAAAAATCCTTGAAGGTCTGGATGAAGGAGGCCCGGGGGAGTCCGAGCCCACAATCGGCGGAACGGAACTGCGATGGGGACCTCGAGGAACAGGACTGAATAACGGACGGCGATCAGCAGCGCAATCCGAGTATCTGTTCGCTTCAGCACCCCTGATTCCCCTCGTTGGTCTAATGGAGATTGTCGCTCAGGGGCGCACAGCCACAGGCCCTGGACTAGTGCTCGTTGGACTGTGGGTGAGATTTGTGTGTCATGTACTGGGACCACTGGGGGGCTGCGCTTGCGCTGCTGGCACTGCCCTAGGCGGTACTTGGCTCCCATATGCGAGACACAGGAGGGTACTGCAGAATCTGGGGGGGGGGGGCCGGAGGGGTGAGCACTTGCGCACTATGGTGAACTGTGGAACGTAGCGGACACTGCTAACTCTTGTTAACGAGGTGCTGGCGAAGGGGCAAGCTGAAGGACACTGTTTGATAGTCCCGGTGGGGTAGTGGACGACATAAGGACTACACAGGCTACCTCTGCCCCAGCGCTTACAGCGAGTACGGCTCGGTTAGAGCTGAAATGGGGAATTGTTGCATGGGTTTGAATGTGGGGGGGGGGAGGGGCACTGGAATTTCGGTCACACCAGGTTGGGGGTTGGGTGACTGTGGGAGGCGGGGGGACGCGAGAGTTGGAGGGCTCGGTCGCACCAGGTTGGGGGTGGTGGACTGTGGGGGGGGGGAGAGGTTGGGGTTATGGGTTCAGTACTGTTCGGGGGGGGGGTCCAGATTGTGCTTTGAAATGTTGTGCTACTCGGAGGGCATGGACGGCTGCTATGGACGGGGGGGAGTGGTGTATGGCAGGGCCTTGACATTAATGTGCTTCTTTAGGGACCATGGTTGATGCATCACAGGATGACTTCCCGAGTGACACGGAGACCCTCAAGGCTGTCACTTGGAACGTTAGGGGGCTAAATGATTACAGAAAACTCCGCAAGGTGCTGCAGTACCTACTTCGACACCACATAGACCTGGCACTCTTGCAGGAAACTCACTTGCCTGACACCAGCAACATGCTCAAGCACAGGGGGCTTCAGGGACACGCCACTTACGCGGGCTTCACTACACACGCAAGGGGGGTACTTACATGGATCAACCCGAAATCCAAGTTGTCTCTCACACTACTGAAAGCGGACCCGGAAGGGAGGTTTGTGTTGAGCAGGTGCGTGGGCAAGGGCCACGACATACTAGTCATGAACGTCTACGGCCCGAACTACGACGCCCCCGACTTCTACGCGGCAATGGCGGCCCACTGTGCCGACTGCCCCGCTGACCGAATGCTTTGGGGGGGGGACTTCAACTTCACATTTAATGCAGAGCTGGATAGGTCGGCGGGCCCCCCCCGTCGCCCGGCGGCGGCCGCCCTACAGATGCAGGCTGAAATGTTGCGACTGGGGCTAGTAGACGTCTGGAGAGATAGGCACACCGACAAGGGGGGATACACACACTACTCCGCGTATCATAACATCCATACCAGGATAGATTACTGGCTGTCCTCGCACTCACTGCTTCCCATGGTTCAGGACTGCAGGGCGCTCCCACGTACCCTGTCGGACCACTCCCCAGTGCTGCTAGTACTGACCACTCCCAAGCAAAGGATCCCTCCGTTCACGTGGCGCTTCCCGCCATACTCCCTACTAGATGAGGCGTTCAGGGCTGACCTGGGGGAGGACATAGACACCTACTTCGCCACTAACGTAGGCTCAGTGGACAGGTTCGGGACAGTCTGGGAGGCATTCAAAGTTTACGTCAGGGGGGTAGTCATGGCAAAACACTCCAGTGTCCTCAAGGCTATTAGGAACAGGCTTAAGTCTCTCGAAGGGCAGATTGCGGCCTCTGAACGCCGCCAGCTATTAGACCCGGCCCCACTCGGGGATGAGTCCTTGCAGGACCTGCTAAAAGAGTTCCAGGAGGAGGCGGATAGAGAGGTTAGGCACCTGGGTAAATACGCGACAGCTCGCTCTTATGGAGAAGGAGATCGACCCGGAGCACTGCTGGCTAGGATAATGAAGGGCACTAGGCGCAGGCAGACAATCCCTGAGCTGCGGACCCCGGGGGGGGATAGAGTCACTGCGGAGGATGACATTCTAGCGGAATTTCGGAGATTCTATGGGGACCTATATACTACCAAGATCACTGGGGTGGACGCCCAAATTGACAACTATTTGGACTATATTCGGATGCCGTTCCTCGATAACTGGCAGAGGGAATTCCTGATGTCCCCTATACTCCGCGAGGAGATATCGGACGCACTAGACACCATGAAGCCCGAAAGCGCCCCCGGGATAGACGGGCTGACGGTGGCATTCTATAAGGCATACAGGGACAAGTTGTTGCCGTACCTCTCCACCCTCTTTGATGAAATATGCGAGTATGGCGCGATGCCTCCCTCGATGAGAGAGGCGCTCATCGTCACAATCTTGAAGCCGGGCAAGCCGCCTGATCTCCCAGGTTCATACCGCCCCCTGTCCCTACTGAACGTGGACGCTAAGCTTTATGCTAAGGTCCTGGCGACCAGACTGGCACTGGTAGCCCCGGAGTTGGTAGCCCCGGAGCAGGCAGGGTTTATCCCAGCAAGGAATCTCACTTATAATATACGGACTGTCATGGGGGCCATGCAGCACACTAGGCATGACACCAAGGCTGTAGCGGTGTTCCTCGATATGGAGAAGGCCTTTGACTCTGTGGAGTGGCCCTTCATGCGTAGGGTACTGAAAAAGTTGGGACTGGGGGAGTTATTCCTCCAACTTCTAGGCGCGCTTTACCACATGCCCACGGCGAGGATCAGGCTAGGGGACGCTGTCTCGGAGCCGATTGCCATTAGCAGAGGCACAAGGCAGGGGTGCCCCCTCTCCCCGCTACTTTATGCACTAGTGGCGGAGCCACTAGCGTGCGCGATGCGGGAATATCACTCCTATGAAGCCATCAACTACCCCACTTACAAGATTGGCATTTCCACGTACGCGGATGACACTCTGCTGTACATCAGAGACCCGGCCAATAACTTGTCATCGGTCTTGAGGGAAGTGGTGAGGTTTGGCGCGCTCTCGGGACTTCAGGTCAACTGGCCTAAATCAGTGGCCTTCCCGCTGACCCCTATCACCGAGCCTTTCGAGATGGATTACCCGCTCCAATGGTCCACGGAACCGGTGAGGTATTTAGGCATCATGCTCCACACGGATTCAGAAGTGATGCTCAGGGAGAACTACGGGGTAGCCTATAGTAAACTTGTAGACGACGTGGAGATTTGGATTAAGCTCCCCCTGTCGCTGATGGGCAGAATAGCCATGATGAAAATGGTAATCCTCCCGAGATTTCTGTTTCTCTTCAATAACCTCCCGTTGGTCCTCTCGAAGGCTTTCTTTGCGACCATTAACAAGCTACTGGTGAGGCTAGCGTGGGCCGGTAAACAACCTAGAGTACAATGGAAGGTGCTACAATTACCGTACGAGCAGGGAGGTCTGGCTGCCCCAGACCTGGAGCGATACTACAGGATTGCACAGGCCTCTCATCTCCACACCTGGATACATGGTGACCCGGCCATCCCGCATGTGATCCTGGAGCGACTGTTCGCGGACCCCACCCCACTTCCGGCAACCATATGCGGACCCAGGGACCGCAGAGTGGGAGTGCTGGACTCCCTCCTGTCCACTAACCACGCTTGGCACTCTATTTTGCAGCGCCAAGACAAAGTCCTGATGTATGCGCCCAACATGCTGATACAATGGGCGCTTTGGCTCCCAACATTGGCGGAGCCTGGTGTGTACAAGGCCCTCAACGACTTAGGCGCACGCACCATGGGTGACCTCTTTCTGCAAGGGAAGGTGAAGACGTGGGACCAACTCACGCATGGAGTGGAGCGTGCCACAGCGCTTCAACGCTTTCAGTATCATAGAGTGAGGAGCGCGCTGCTGGATCTCTTGGGCCCCGACCTGGAGGAACCCCCAGAAGTCCCGGAACTGGTATACACCATAGACACCGAGAACCCGAAGAAACTGATTTCTAGGCTGTATAGGATAGGCCATGAGCACACGGCACTGCACTACACCAGGGCGAGATTAGCATGGCAGGCTGACCTAGGGACTCCAATCGATGACGGCATGTGGGGGTACTGCTGCGCGGCCTCCAGGCGCATTTCCCTGAACGGGCGGCACCGCTTGATTCACTTTAAATTCTTGCAGCGGGTGTATCACACGCCTGAACGGTTGCACAGATACGGCCTACGGGACACGCCACACTGTGAGAGATGTCATGCGCCTGTGGCGGACTTCCTACATTTAGCCTGGTGGTGCCCAGGAGTACAGAGGTACTGGGCTTGCGTATTCGCAGAACTCAGTAGAATAGTGGAACAGGACTTGGCCCTTAGCCCAGCCCTCGCACTGATGGGATATACAAAGCAGATTCCTGTCGCGGTGAGAAAGCTGGTGAGCATGGGCATGCTCCTTGCGAAAAGGGTGGTGGCACTGTGCTGGATGAGGGGTCCCCTCCCTACACTGAAGAGATGGTCTAGTGACATGAAATACTGCAACACCCAGGCAGACGCATACAGTGAGCTCCTCCCGCCCAGAAGCCGCCCCAAGAACTTCTGGGGGCTGTACCAGACCTACCTAACCTCCAGAACAGACGGGGATGCCTCCACGGAGGGGGAGGGGGACGACCAAGATAATGACCTATACATGGAGCCCGGATAGGACGGCACACTGCACTATGGCATATCACTAGGTGGGAGAGGCCATCACACCACTGCATATGTGAGGCACCAGGAGCCTCCTGCAGGGATACTGGGGACTGGAGAGTGGCAAGGGCCATAATGCCCCACCGGGTCGCACACTACCACACACGAGAAGCACACGCACGGGACCAGTTGGGGGGGGGGGGGGTGCAGGGGATAGGGCTTTGGTTGGGAGAAAATGATAAAAATTTACAATGTTGTTTGTATACACGCAAGCACACCGCGACGCAGACAGGAATAGTGGACGGGGGTTGCCCTGCTTGATCCGTATTGCTACCGGGACCTTAACTTTGATCTATTGGTCCTTCTGCTTGTTACATGTAAATGTCATGATTGTGGCGTGGCAGTCCGCTGCCGGCCCGTGATGGGTTGTAGGCGAAGGACTCCTCGTACATTGTAATGTGCTGCTATTCTTGCATAATAAACAAATTAAAAAAAAAAAAAAAAAAAAAAACAATCTCACCGGGATCAGTCACACATTCACTAGTCTCACGGGTGATAACGGGCACCACGCGGTTCATCTTTTCAGCCTTGTCCAGCCACGCCAGGAGTTTGCTAGCCTTGTCACCCACATCATACAAATGGCCCAGCTGATTCACACGCATCACCTTAGCAGCATCAGTCACACAGGCTCTATAATCTGCCTGCTTCAGTTCTAAGGAGTGTAGAAGTGCAGGCGTATCATCTCCACCCAACTCACTTTCGAGCGTAGTTATTTCGGTCTCAAGGGCCAACACAGCCTCCCGCTTAGCCTTCCTGTCAGCTACAATAAGGGACAGTGCGGAACCCCGTATAACAGTTTTGAAGGCCTCCCACAGTACCGTAGGGGAAGCAACCGAACCCACATTCTCATCAAAGTAACAGTCGATCGCCTTAATCAAATCCGATCGGAGCCGAGGGTTCCTAAAGTGCCAGGGTGGGACAGGGGGAACTCGGCTACCAGAAAGACCTCCCACCGAAACCTCGAGTAACAAGGGGGAATGGTCAGAAATACCCCTGGGGAGATGTCGGACTTCACGCACCAAGGATAAATTAGCAGTCAGCATAAAAAAATAATCAATCCTTGAGAGGCTGCCATGGGCACCAGAGTGGAAAGTGTATTGAGTTTGTGAGGGGTGCAGCGACCGCCAAACATCTACCAACCCGAAGGTTTCCGTCAAGTCAGTCAGCCACATCTGTGACAATGGCAGAACTCTAGGGAGCAGCCGATCACACTCGCCTGACATCACCGAATTGAAATCCCCCCCCCCATGATCAGGAGTCCATCTGGAAGCCCCAGGAGAGTCTTACCAAGGTCAGCATAGGTGGTAGCCTGCAGTCCCGGGGGAACATACACAGCAACAATTACAATCAGCTTCCCCTCCCATCTCCCCGAGACAGTAGCATAGCGACCCCGATCATCAAGGGTGATATCGTCAATTTCAAGGGCTAAAGAGGATTTCACCATTATACCAACCCCTCGGGAGCCGGATGTAAAACCAGGGTGAGCGACAAGTCGGTAACCTCGGCGGTCAAGAGCTTTACAGGCATTACCAATCAAATGGGTTTCTTGGAGTAAAACAACATCAGGGGAATGACGTCTTATAAATTGCAACACAATACCACGTTTGATCCTGTCCCCCAAGCCATTAACGTTCCAGGATAGAACCTTCACGTCACCCCCCCCCATCCCAGAAAGAGTCCCAGCCCACCACCTCCCGGAACCTCAGATCAAGGATGCATACAAGCGATACAGTACCATGTGAAAAGAGAAACATAGAACACAAAACATAACCAAGTCCCCACCTCCCACCCCCCAACCAAGAACCCGTTACAACACCCCCCACCCTGCACCCCTGCTGACTAAGAAGCCACCCCAAACTGCAGTGTGCCTGTCGCCCCATCTGAATCTACACAAAGAACCCCTGAGGAGGAAGGGAGAAACTACCCCAACCCGCCCCACCCCGGGCATAAAGGTGAAGGCACATGATATAAGTTACTCTGCAAAAGTTACGATCCAAAATCGGACCTCAGGACACCAAAGTCAT
Organism: Lissotriton vulgaris; assembly: GCF_964263255.1. NCBI lineage: Eukaryota > Metazoa > Chordata > Amphibia > Caudata > Salamandridae > Lissotriton > Lissotriton vulgaris. Next base: position 467,999,903 of record NC_141698.1, read on the forward strand.
TCCTGCGCCGTTGCGCCTCCGTCCGCGCCTCCGGGGCCCCCGCTCTCGGCATCGTCCTTTGGCAACGAGTCCAACCAGTCACTGGCACTGTCCGGTTGATCAAAGAAGTAAGCACGTTCCCTGTATTCGATACGTAGGCGAGCGGTGAACAGCATCGCATATTTAAGTCCTAAATCTCTCAGGCGACGTTTCACTCCCAGGAATCCGGAACGTTGCCGCTGTACTTGAGGAGTAAAGTCAGGGTAGATAGAGATGGAGCTGTTGTCGAACTTCAGTGGGCCGTGCTTGCGAGCGGCCTGAAGAATGGCGTCCCTGTCCCGAAAGTGAAACAGCCTAGCAATATTAGGCTTCGGGGGTCCCCCCGGCTTAACCTGTCCACCTGGGAAGCGGTATGCACGCTCAAACGCAAAAAACTTACTGAGGCCTGCGGGAGCAAGTTTAGCAACAATTAATTCCTCGACCAGTAAATCGATCGAGGCAGCACCACTGTCCTCCGGCACCCGGACCAGGCGGATGTTGTTCCGTCGGGCCCTGTTGTCGTACTCCTCCATACGTCTAGTTAGCAGGTCCTGCGACGACCGCAGATTCCCAATCTCAGACTGCGCTTCCGCCATATCCGTCACCAGACTGGTAGCTTTTAGGTCCAATGCCTTGACCCTCTCGTTAGTCTTAGCTAAATCGGCTCGAATAAGGGTAACATCGACCGCCACCGTGTCTATCTTGGACACGATGGCCTCATATTGCTGACCCATATCAGCCTTGAGTCCTGCAATGGTGGCCAGTAGGTCTTGAAGTGACACCTCCGATGAGGCCGTCATTCTGTCTTTGGGTCCTCCAAACTGCGGCTGGTAGCACTGGGGGATCCTCTCGGCTGAGTATAGCGATCGATCACATTAGACTGGACCGATCCCCCACGATTGGTGACTTTCCTGCGCTTCTCCAGCTCGGGTTTCGTCGCCATGTTGGAATCAGCACCCCGCTGGGTCCTCCCGGGTGCGATAGAATGGCAGCGACCTTCCGGACCTCAAGAGTCTCAGTTTCACAAAAATCACAGGCCACTGAGCCGGCGCTGCGATGGAGACGTGCAGCTGGTTAGACCACCAAAACCAGGAGTGTAGATTAGGTCACAGGCAGTCAGTTCAAGGATGAACAAGAAACCGAAAGTGAAAGTGACACACCATCGGTGGAGCAGATGCCAGGCAGCCGTTGTTGTTGCATTACTGCTCGGCCATCCGAAGCAGCAGAGACCCCGGTCCCGTCCGGGGCTAGGCCAGAAAGCTTAGGACGACGTAAATAGGTTTCCCGAAGTCCGATCTCGGCCCCAAAAAGTACAGCAGCATCAGCAAGAGTAGCACTTCGAAAGCCCGTCAAAGTGACCAGGATAGCAGGAGGATAGATCTATAAGGGCGGCACGGGTCTCGGGAGCTCTCTGCTCACGCGACCATCTTGGATGCCCGCGTAGCTCCTCCCCCCACAACCAGTTTTAATGTTTCACTCCTCTTCCTTCACCCTTCATCTTTAGTTCTGTGGTTTACTCTCAATCTTCATGACTCAGCTTTCATTCCTAAACCTTCTCTCATAATCACTCACCACTCACTCTCCATCCTTCACTTCTCAGCTTTTGCTACTCATATCACATTCTGTTGTCTTCATACCTCACTACTTACTCCTCATGCTTCACTCTCAATACTTATCCCCATCTGTCACCCCTCAGTTGTCACTTCTAATCCCGGTCAGTTTATCCCTCACTGATCATTTAAATCCCCACAGTGTGCATATATTTTCAGTGATGAATGAATGAGTGTTATATTCCTTTTAACATGTTTTTTTCTGTTAAATGTGTGTTATATTTATTTTAATTAATTATTTTAATACGTATCATATCATTTTAGAATTTGGGATATTAATTATAATGGTGTATTAATTTTAAAGCATACCAACACATGTTCAACGCATGCTGTATTAATTTAAACAAGGGTCATATTCATTTATACATGGCTCACATTCATTTCAATGTGTTTTATTCATTTCAATGCATGCCACATTTCTTTTACATAGGTTCATATTCATTTAGAAAAGTATCATATTCATTTTAACACAGTATTAATTTTTTGCCGTATTCATTTCAACAGGTGTCATATTGATATCAAAGTGGTTCATATTCATTTTAAAATGTCATATTCCTTCCAATGAAGGTCATATTCATGTCAATGGTTGTCATATTCATAGTAACACTTGTCATATTCATTTTAACATGATCTGTATCCATTTCAACATAAGTCATTCATTTCAATACATGGCATATTCATTTCAATGTCTGTCATGTTAATTTGAATGCAAACCATATTCTTTTTGATGACTGTCATATTAATTTCAGCATTGGACATTTTCATTTTAAAGCATGTCGAATTCATTTCAGTGGTGCTTCTATTTATTTCAACATGTCATATTCCTTTTAACATGTCATATTCCTTTGAATGCATGTCATATTTGTTTCAATTGATGTCACATTCATATTAACATTTACTATATGCGTTTCAACATATGTCATAATCCTTTCAATATATGTGAAATTAATTTCAAAACGTATTGTATTACTTTCAGTGTATGCCCTAGTGATTTTGAAGGACATATAATAGTCTTATTCATTTTAAGGCATGCTAATTTATTTTAAGTGAGTCTCATTAATTATTTGGTTATTCTTTTTGCATCCAATGTATAATAAACTAAAAATGTGTGACAAAACAAGGACCCCCTGGCAAATAGAGTCTTCTAGTCAAAGGCAGACGAGAGCCCACGGGAGCCGCCACCAGCACCGTTTGCTCGGCACACGGCAGACTTCGGACAATCATCATTGTCTTCAAGAAGTATTTCTGCGCCGCTTGAACAGTTTCAACTAGTTCACATGATATCATTTACTACTGACAACATCACAATACTATATCAAAGATCATCATCACTTTTCTACATCCCAGCCATCCATTTACCCGCATAAATCCATCAAGTGCTGCTCCCGCGTTGAAGTCTTTTCACTCATATTGGTCAAACAGAACATTATCCCACTCAAACTTTGACCACTACGATTGAATTATCCAGTACTTCATGCCCTGCTGATTAAACACATAGGTCCTTGCAGACCCAGGAACATTGTGGCCTACATTAAAATTTCCTGACGAAGGCGTCCACACACGCCGAAACGCGCATCGAATGAGACACTAGATCAGCCACAACTTTCTATTGGATTCATTGTATTTATGTATTTTTTAACTTATGATTATTTTTCATGGACTGTATGATTTGTTCACAACTGTGATTAATAATTGGTTTTTAAATGTGTTTTTTATAAAATGTCTATCTCAAATAAAACTCATTTCCTGTACATATACTTGTTAGTTTGAAATGTTCTACTAATCTACACATTCTTTTATTGTTTATCGCATTATATACTGTCTACGAAGATACCCACATATAATAAACTAAAAGTCTACTTAATTAAGAATAGCCTGGCTTACCTATGTCAAACGGTTCTTCACTGACATGGGCCTAGAAAGATTTTACCTCACTCCACTATCTCTGACTGAGATAAGCAAGAAAGAGCTAAAACAGAAAGCAATGAGCCACCTAGAGACACTCAGAATTACTCTGCTTTCAAATAAACAATCTGTACAACACGCAAACATGGTACAGTTAACGCCACAAATTCAGCCTTACCTTGCACTGGAAATCAGCTCATACGACAAGATGCTTCTGCCCAGATTTAGACTCAACCTTTTTCATAGATTAGTGGCCTTCCCCCAAATGAACACTTGGGAATCAAAATTGACTTTATGCCCCTGCGATGAGATTTCCTCACAAACATGCATGCACACGATACTGTTCTGTAAATATTTACATCCTCACAGGAAAATCTGGTTATTTCCATTACTAAAACTTTGGGGTTTCAGACAATGCCGTCCAGCCATGATTTCCTTGCAGATGCTAGCCTCCGAGCGCACCTGTTACCATATATTGAACTTTTTAAAATGTATTATCAGGCACCGGAGGAATCTTTAAAAATTTTGAGTGCACTTTATTCTTCCTTCGGATATCTTTTTAAAAAATGTACTATGCTGTAATTTCATATTGTTGCTTTTATGGTTTTCATAATGATAAAAACCGAATAAAGAATTTATTATTATTACTTAATTATTTCAACAAGTCATATTCGTTTTAACTTGTCATATTCCTTTCAATGTATGTCACACTCTTTTCAGCATATGCCATTTAATTTTAAAACATGTCACATTCAATTTTTTGTAGTTTAATTGATTCTAACACTTGACACATTGAAAATTTCAACACAATCTTCGTTACAACATGTACTCTTCATTTCAACGTGTAGCATATTTTTTTCAATGTGCACTACATTTGTTTTAGAATACAATATATTCACATCAACTTATTCATTTCAGTTACTCATATCTGTCTTTTTCGTTTCAATATGTCATATTCCTCTTAACACCTGTCATTCATTTCAACAAATGTCCCATTATTTTATACATTTGTACATTTCAGTGCTTGCTGTACTGTATTCAGGGAGAAAAATACTAATTTCAGTATAGATGATTACATATGAATGATATATTTAATTATAGCTCTGATTAAATTCAGCATGTATTATTCCTATTATGTACTAAGTAGTATATTAATTCTGACATGTTTTACATTTTTTTTGCTGCTTATGGTGTTGATTTTGCGTTGTCTTACAATTTCTATTCATTTTGCTGCTTGCTATGCATTTCAGAAGTTGTCATATGTGGGGTATCGGTCAGAGCTGCCGACTTTGGAGCTGCGAACCAGGGGGCATATTATCAAGGAAGGACGTTAGAATTATCGCCGCTTTAGCGGCAGGAAAATGCAGCTAAAGCGGCGCTAATGGGCTTGATAATATGCCCTTGAGAATTCCAATAGAAGCCCATGTTCTGGTGTTAACATGGGCTCCTATTGGAATTCTCTACGGCTTTAGCTGCATTTTCCTGCCATTAAAGCGGCAATAATTTTAATGCCCTTCCTTGATAATATGCACCCAGGTTCGAGTCTTGACGTTTGCTCAACATGCTGTGATTCTGGGCAAATCACTCTCCTCAGGGCCTAAAAAAAGGTAAACGAAAAAGAACGTGTCCTTGTGTAATGTAACTGGTGCTCATGTAAAGTGCTCCAACATCTTCGTCTTGAGCTAGAGCCGCACAAAACTGCAAAGAAAATGGTAATTTAGACATGAATGGCCTCCCATTGTAATTTTGACTTAACTGGCTTCCTATAGTCATAGTCTGTAATAACGTTCTCTGCCAGGCCCCCCTCAATCTGTCTCTCATTTAGAGCGCCTCCCACCTCCAGATCTCTTGCAGGCCATGAGCAACGTTTTCCATCCAAAACAACCCCGCCCCAAGTCCGCGCACATCTGTGTTTACAGTAATGAATGGCTGAAAACATTCACATCTCCCAGCCAACAGGAGGGCATGAAATGGGGAAAGTAGACAAAAACAGATGCCGACGCTGGGGTTCAAGTTTCTTTCGCTCGAGTAGCAGAAACCTCAGTTTGGGAGAACATTTTTTTAGTGGGGTGATATGGAATGGAACCAGAACCACACAAAAAATCCGCCCATGCTACGTAACCCAAGTGGTCAACACTGACCCTTGCCACGAGCTGGCTGCGTTCCCAAAGTCTTCCTGTTTTTTTTTTAATAAACAGATTTTATTGGTTTTTCATCAATCTTCCAGTTTTAAGCTCAGGCGTGCAGGCTTCCGACATGAAACGCTTTACACCCCCTCCTCCCCCCACCGGCAACAGGGAAGCAAATTATCTTTGGACGCTGCTGGGGAACATTCAGTGTTTTGTTCGGTTTTTAAGTATTATTAGATGCCGCTTCATAGCGCTTTTGAGGAAACAATTGTAAAACTTGGGGAAGTTTACAGTGGTTACCTCAGTGGATTGATGCACCCACTGCAGTGCGAAGGTCGCATAAAGGGCCGCAGATTGGAATGGGGCACGGCCTACTCATCCTTTCATTCTTCTGTAGTGGCCGGAAAAGGTAATAATACAACAATCGGCAATTTAACTGGCAACAGACGATGTATTTTTTGTGATCACTGTACTAATAACGCGGTTATTTAAAGTTGGGTCAATTTGTCAAGGCTCTGGAGGGGGCTCTGAGTGTTGCAGCATGTGTAGTTGAAGGATAAATATCCTTTTTTTATTTCAGTAATTTTTTTATTGAAAAGAAGAGTTTTGTATATACAAGGTGCAGCTTGAAGATCGATGTTTGAAAGATTAATCAAAGGACCTGTGTGGGGTTGTTTATGGCAAGTGCCAGGGTCCCATCTCATCAGAACAACTCCAGATACTCACATTACAGCTCAGAGCTGCAGAATTACACAGGCCACGAAAAACCATTGCACGATTCATGCAATTTCACATACTAAAGCTTCGTGTGGTGTCCCCTGAGGAGTTGTGCTTCACAGCTCACCGTGTGACCCTCTGCAGATTCACATTTGAGGCTCAAGAGGGGCTTTCGAGTTTGGTTTTGGTCGCAGAGCGCGCTTCATCTTCCTGCTCTTGTGTCTGACCCTGAATTCTCCTCGATTGCAAACCATACAGTATGTGACCGCTGCGAACATAAATATCAGACATTTCTAGATTTCTCCCAAATAGGCCCTAACTTGTTAAGAAAGCTAGATGTGTGATAAACTAAATGCATTCTACAAACAGAGCGGCAGCCGCCCCTGGAATTGATTGCCCAACGTTGTGCTGCCTGGGAGCAACATATGCGGAAAGAAAAGAAAACATTGGTTGCGTCAAACTCTGTCAGAAGTATTTCTCTGGTGCCAGGGCTCGGCATTGTTGGTCGACAGTATGCAAAATGCATCTCTCACCTGAAGCGCTGTGGCTGCAACACGATTTCCATAGTACCGCATATCTATGTGTTACTAAAGATTGAAGTATTTCACTCGTAAATTTCAGGCATGCTTTCTCCCCACTAACCTGACTGATAACATTTGAATGGAGCATGGGTGGAACCAGTTTGGAACTGGAATGCCTGCATTCCTATGGGGTGGAAGATCTTAACCCAGGGAGGCGTGCCGTCCGAGGAAGAATTGTTTGTGCGAGGCATGGTTCCCTAATCTGACTCAAATGTTGCAACTCAGCTGAATAAAAAAGACGAGTAAGCCAGGCCCTCAATGACAATGATGCATGTTGTTAGTCATTCTTTGCCTCTCCTTTTCACATATACGTAAATGTATATGTTGGTGTAAAGTCTCCAAACAAGGGAGCAGAATGTTTTAGACAGGGCTCGAGTCGGCGCCCCTCCACTTATTTTACCGGTAGCTCGATACCTGGAGCAAATGCAACCACACATTCATCTTTGGCCTCTCTGGGGCGAGATCGAAGCCCATTCAGAACACTGCTCACGCGCTGGCTTCTCTGGTGCATTTGCATCCATGGGGTGAGCAAGGGGAGGCAATGAGTGATGGTGCAAGCCACCTTTCATGACGTCACTTCCTGCTGTGACTTCTATGCTATGACATGAAAAAAGTCATAAAACGGTGGCAAACAATGTTATTCAATAACATTGTTTGCCACCGTTTTATGACTTTTTTCATGTAATTGTGATATAAGTATATGATTATTGTGTTACTGAGTTGTTTATGTAATTGTTGGTTTATTATGCTTTTTTATCAAATGTTTTTAACGTGAATAAGTTTACATATAAATAAATGCAATTCAGTTTTTTAATTATTTGGTTGTGTGCTTTTCATACAATTTCTCCCCTTTCGTGTTGATATTATGCTATTTCTTTCGCACTGTTTACCTATAAGAGAACCAGTAAGTGACTCGGTCAGGAAAACCACTCCTGGATGTTCTAGAGAAGTACAAATTGAGACATCCTCAGGTACGAGAAGTGCCACAGTAGTAACTTCAGAAGAAATAGAGAGATGGTCCAGAGAAATAGAAAAAACAAAGTCACAGCCAAAGATATTGGACATATTCAAATTGAGAGTTAAATTAGAAGAAATTATGGCTGGAAATGTGGGATTGGACAGATTAAATACATTCAGTGAAGATGAGTTATTGTTCATATGTAAAAGCATTACTAGAAATACAAGAGTGTTTCATGAAAAATTAATGGATATGGCTTCTAATATGGGAATAGACAGTGGCAAATCTAAAGTGTTACAGAAACCATATTGAGCTGAATTTTCTGACAAGGATTTGGAAAATATGAATGTGTCAGGTAGAAAAGTACAAATTAAGGAGCTTATGACATTATTGCAAAAATGGGGTGACAGAAAAATGGAAAACTAGATAGGCAAAGAAAAAGGAAGAGGCTCAAACAAAACAAACTGCATCCGAATATGTATTAAAAGAATCAGAAAAAGTGGAAAGGCTGTGTCTCATGAGAGAAGTACCAGGTGGAGGTTATGTACATGTCCCATGGTCCCGACAGGATATTTTGTCATTTACAAAGGATTTTCCAAAACTTCGAGAGAAACCTGTAGGGTAGTACAGACAAGTCGAGAGGTTTTTGAAGGTTTCAAAATGTTTATTAAAGGATTTGGATGGGTTATTTGACATTGTTGTTCCTGTAGATTTGTGAACATAATGTAAAGTTGCTATCAACTGGCCAAGTGATGAGTACCCTAGAGACCCAAAGGCAGGCGCCCCCTCAGAAGACGTAATGAAAAAGTGTAACCAAGTAATATTGCATCTAAAAGGAAAAGTACCTGCAAAAGAAACTGATTGGACTAGAATAGATAGAACTACTCAGAATAAAGATGAATCTTGTGCATGCATACTATGAACGTCTGTTACAAGTATTTATACAGTACAGTGGATTGGACAATATTTACATGAAAGACATGACGCATTTTATCTATCGGTTCGTGTCAGGATTAAGACCAGAAATTTCACAATGGATTAAAGATCATAAAATTTGTTGGCAGGCCAAGCCGATAGGTGAAATACTTAAATATGCAAAATATTGTGAAGACGAACTTGACAATAAACGAAAAGAATTAAAAGAAAAAGTAATATGGGCACAAGTAAAATTAGCAGAGCAGCAGGAACTTCAATTAAGTCAAATGAACAATAACCAGACTCAAGGAGATGGTAATGGCGGTAAGCCAAGGGGAAAATTCAATAGAGAGGAAGCCAAAAAGAAGTTCCCTTGTCAGGGGTGTGGCAAGTTGGGGCACTGGAAGAACGAGTGTAAGGCTGTACAAAATAACACTGTTCAAACTAACGATTTGAATCCACAGACGCAGAATGAGGTGCCACAAAAGCATTGAGCAACAGCAGCAGGTAATATAAAACCAGTTACCACTAGCACCTATGCCAGATCCTGGGAGCAAAGCAAACTATAGTGTGGATACAACAAATGGGGAAGTAAAAGGTAGGAGAGACGCAGTGACATCACAGTTTCTGTTGAGTGACACATTTTTCGGGGAGGAGACATACTGACGGTGCCTGAGAGGAGAGGACGAGGAGTGCGTACTTTGCGCATCCTTCCCGGTAGATCATTCAGGTCCATATATTGAAGGAAAGGTTGAGGGAAATGATGTCACTTTTCTATTGGACAATGGCGCTACCCGTTCTACTGTGAGAACAGCAGACGTTACAAACCTACCTCTCTCGGGAGAAGCGATCCAAGTAGTGGGCGTTTCTAATAAACAAATTAGAACCCCAGTCACAGAACTAATGGAAGTTAGAATAGGTGATTTTAAAGAAATGCACAAATTTGTTGTTTGCGATTCTAGCCCAGTAAATCTGTTAGGCAGAGACTTGTTGTGCAAAATGAATTGCACAATCTTTTGCACCCCAAGTGGTGTTGAAATTCAACCCCCAGACGAAGATGGAATCTATAAACTAATGTTAGCAAAACAGGAAACTGAAAATAAAAAGTTAACTGTAGAAGACCTACCAGAGGAATTACAGCATACGGTGAATCTTAAAGTGTGTGATTTTACAGGAAAAGATGTAGGATTAATGGCAAATGTCGATCCGATAAAAGTGACAATAAAAGAAGGTGCAGTTTACCCAAATATTCGACAGTACAAAATGAGCCCAGAAAAAAAGCAGGTGTTGCAGCAGAAATAAAGCGCTTGGTTGAAACAGGCATTTTACAAGAAATATTGAGCAGTTCATGTAATTCGCCCATAATTGGCATAAAGAAACCGAGCGGAAAGTACAGGGTCATACAGATTGTTGTCCCATGCTGTCCAGTTGTGCCAAATCCTGCAGTGATTCTGTATCAAATACCGTGGGAAGCTGGATGGTTCATCGTAATAGATTTATGTCACGCATTTTTCTCAATTCCAATGCACCCAGATAGCAAATTTCTTTTTTCTTTTGAATTCAACAGTCATGTGTACGTCTGGAACCGCGTTCCTCAGGGGTATATAGAGAGTCCATCAATCTTTAATCAGATATTAAAACAAGTGCCTTGAATCTCTGGTACTGCCTGGACAGTCAGTCCTGGTGCTGTATATAGACGACCTATTGGTGGCGTCCAAAACTCGAAATGACTGTGTTGTTGATACCATTGCTTTACCCAATCATTTGGGTGAAGGAGGACATAAAGTGTCACCTGAAAAGCTACAATTTTGCACCACATCAGTGAAATATCTGGGGAACCAGATAGAAAGAGGTGCCAGAAGGGTTACCTCATAAAGAATCAGAATAATTAAAAACATGAATCTACCTCAATCTCAGAAGGAGATCAGAATGTTTCTTGTAGTTGTAGGTTACTACAGGCAGTGGATTGTGGGATTTGCAGTCCTAGCAAAACCATTGATACAAATGACAAAGAAGAGAGCAGTAGAATGGGATGACGAAAGCATGACTGCTTTCTTGAAATTACGAGAATGTCTGTGCACCGCTCCAGCATTAGGGATTCCTGACTATTTAAAAGATTTTGCACTATTCTGTGATATACGGTTAATTGTGCGCTTTCAGTTCTGACCCAAACTCACGGTTTAATGAGACGTCCTGTGGCATATTTTCCTTCCACACTGGATCCAGTGGCATCTGCATTGCTAGGATGTATGAAAGCAGTAGCTGCAACTTGCATGAACCTTGAACAAAGTGAGTCCATTATTATGGGGCGTCCAGTAACAGGGTATGTTCCGCATGCAGTTGTTATTTTGTTGACGAGAACTAAGTCTCAGTACTTAACTCCTAGCCGGCTGACTAAGTATGAGCGAATCATTGTAGGTGCAGGGAATGTAATATTTGCCAGTTGTAATATTTTAAACCCAGCAACCCTGCTACCTGATTCACATTTTGCAGAAGTAAAAGGAGAAGTCGAACATAATTGTATCGACCTGACTGAATACAGTACTAAACCACGTCCTGACATTAAAGAAGAACCATTAATAAATTCAGAGTATGAGCTATTTGTAGACGGTTCATGCATGAGACATGAGGAAGGAGGTCTAAGTGCTGCCTATGCCGTGTGCACTTTCGGAGGTCCAGTTGAAGCATCCTATTTACCTGGAGTCAAGTCTGCACAAGTAGCCAAATTGGTTGCATTAACAAAAGCCTACAAATTTGGGAAAAATTGGAAAGTAACCATTTACACTGATAGCCAGTATGGTTACGGGGTTGTGCATGACTTTGGCTAACTCTGGATGCAAATGGAGTTTCTGACTTCTTCAGGTACTCCTATTAAAATGTTCACTATGTAAAAGATTTGCTAGAAGCAATTCAATTGCCAAAAGAAGTGGCTGTGGTTAAGTGTGCTGCTCACCAATCCGGAAATGACAAAGTGACAGCTGGTAACAGATATGCTGACCAGTTAGCCCAACATTGTGCCAAATATAAAATGGCTGTAAACAAGAAAATTGATACATGTGGAAACAGCTGCCAACTTATGTTGCTTGAAGGTGTGAGAACATGGGAGGAAGTGAGAGATTTGCAAAATGAAGCAGAACAAAAAGAAAGGGAAGATTGGAGAAAGATAGGTTGTCAGAGAAGGACTGAAGATCGTGTCATTGTTTACCTTGATGGTAGGCCTGTGTTACCAGACTGTATGCTTGCTCCTATGGCTAGGATGTACCACAGAGATTCCCACTTAGGGCGGGATGCCATGATCAGGTTGGTCAGATAGAGTTGGCTCAATGCGAGGTTCAGGAATGTAGAAGAGAGTCTTTGCCAGAGGTGCCTAGTTTGCCAGCAAATGAATCATGGAAAGAAAACTGTAGTATTGCCAAGAAAGATTGGGAAAGCAGAAGGCCCATTTATAAGACTACAGATTGATTTCATCCAGTCACCCCCTTGTCGAGGACTAAAATACATCCTTGTCATTGTTTGCCTGTTTTCAAAATGGGTGGAAGCTTACCCCACATGTAGGAATGATAGCATCACTGTAGCTAAACTCCTACTCAGAGAGCTTATACCAAGGTTCGGTTTTCCAGTAACGATTGAAACAGACCAAGGGTCTCATTTTAATAATGAAATAATTGGTATATGTGAAGCATTCAAAATTAAGCAAAAGCTGCACTGTGCATATTGCCCAGAGGCTTCTGGAGTGGTAGAACAATTGAATGGCACAATCAAGTCAAGATTGGGAAAGATGTATGAATCTACCCGATTAGAGTGGCCTGATGCTTTACCTCTTGTTCTGATGGGACTCAGAAGCATCCCATACAGAAACACAGGCTTGAGTCCTCATGAGATATTCATGAGAAGAGCAATAAGGCAGGCATGGGTGCCAGGACACAAGCTAATAGATATATCTGATGACTTAGTACTAGAGTACTGCAAAGAACTGACTGACCAAGTGCGTTCTATCTCTCACCAGGTTGGGGAAGACGCTGTCACCAGGCAATCAACTCCAGCACATGACCTGATCCCAGGTGACTGGGTAGTGATAAAAGAACGTACTCGAAAATCTTGCCTAGCTCCAAGGTGGGGAAAACCACATCAAGTGATATTGGTTACCACCACAGCTGTAAAGTGCAAAGGAATTCCAAATTGGATCCATGCCAGTCACACGAAAAGAGTGACTGAACCTGATAAAACTGAAGCTGAAGGTTGTGCAGCTGAGGGGTCTCAAGATATCGATCCTGAAGTAGCTGAAGAGGAACAACCGAGTACCGGTCAGGATGATTGGATTCCAGTGGTTGACATACCTGCAGATTTCGTAAGAACCAGAAGTCAAACCTACTTAGATACAGAGTGATAGTGAGGATGAGTCAGGAATAGAAGAACGTACTCAGATTACAGAAATCCAAGTCAATAGTAATTCTGAGGAGGACCAGATAAGGAAAGAAAAAGACACTCTGACATTCGGCACTCCACCAAGAAATCCAGAGTCTGAGGAGGGACAGATAGGTACTAGGGCGAAAGCTCAAGCAGAAGAAAATCAAGAGTTCGAAGATAGGACCAGATAGGTGTAGAAAAGTGTGTTCAGGAGTGGATCAAATCAAAGTCAAATTCAGCAAACACCTGAAAAAGGCCAGATTAGTAACCAGGCAGAAGAAACTGAAATAAGACCTGGACCAAGTCAGACAGAGAGGGATACAGAGGACAACATTGAAAAAGATGTGCCACAACTGAATGAAAATAAGGGGAACACTGGAAGAAGGCCAGAGCACAGTGCCAGCTAAAAGACTAAGAAAGGGAGACAAGTGGCCTAGGTTTGTCAAAAGGATGAGATTTCGCCTAAAGACAATAAATGAAGATCCCGAACAAGTAAATGAAATAACAAGTCAAGCAGAACCATTTACAGAACAACTAAGAAGGAGAAGTCCACAACTGAAAAGGATGAATAACAAATTCAGAGGCCCTGATTGGACTTACGTCATCCTTGAACATTTTGAAAACTTAGAAATAAGTGACGAAAGTGATGACGAATTAATTGCTGATCAGACTGACGAAGAAGTGAGACCAACTTGAGAAAATTTCACAGGTCAAAAAACTGTGTAAAAGTTACAAGGAGGGGTTAAATCTCCTTGGTCAGAAATGGCTGATGATACTGTTAATGTAAGATTGAAAAGAAACTGTTTAAAAACATGCTGTAGAATATTCACATGTAGTATAGTGATAGTCGTCGTAGTATGGTTAGGATTGACAATAGCTATCCCTTATATGTTGAGTAAAGACATAAAGAATAACACTAACATGCATGAGAAAGTAGATGCACCTGGAAAAATAGTTACACATGAAAAGGCACTTAGCCAGCCTCTTTCTCCTTTTCTTTCTCTTTCTCTTCCTTTTGTTTGGTTTTTTCTCTTTCTTTTTCCAGCTTTTTTTCCATATTTTTATCTTTAATTCTTCCTTTATCTTGAACCTCATGTCCTGTCAGGCCTTTCTCCTTTGCTCTAATTCCTCTGGTTTCAGGACCTTTATGTCTGTTAGTTGTGTGTTGGGCAGGTGTCAGTTCCTTTTCTGCGTTTTTTTCACGCTCTTGTTGGGTCGATATCTCTCCCTGTAGAATCTCGGCTACCTCATCCCCTTTTTCCTTGTTAAAAGCGGCGTTATATACTGCCCCTGTTTGTGTTTTCTGGCCTTTTTGCTCCTCTTGCAGGGTGAGCAGGGTAAGCCTCTCCCCTCTGTCCTCCTTGCCCTCCCTGTTCTCTCCGGTATTCCCTTCCATATCTGTAACTTTAGAAGGCTTTAAGGGCATCACAATCCATTTCAGACAGTTTACTGACGTCAGTGCACCCTGCCGATTTCCCCCATGAAATTTCCTCTTGTGCCTGTAATAAAATTGTTTCACGGTAGTAGTGCGTTTCTTCTGAACTTTTGTGCCCTTAAGCTCCTTCAGACAAGTTCTCTGCTCTCTCTGTAAAGAACCAGTGTTAAGAGGGTAGCTCTTCCCTATTTGAAGTTTTACTTGAGGTTTTGCTAGTTTCGCTGGTTTTGCTGGGTTTGCAGTTATGCCAGATAAAGAAATAGACACAGATATAAATACAGAGCTAGTATTAATCACAGTCACAATTCCAGTCCCCAAAAAAAGCAATGAGGCAGATGAGACAGCACGAGTTCCAGCTCCAGTCTCACTTGCAGAGAGCGATTGAGGAATAAACTGCTTCTCCTGCGTTTTAAATCTGCTCCTTCTCCTAAGCACCATTGATTTCCCAGCCCTCCTTTCACCTACAGAGCGTCTCCCTGGCAACAGGCAACAGGCCAGGCAACAGGACACAGGACACGTGGGGCGCGCTCAAACACGCAGCGCAGTGCACGTAAGAGTTAAAGTCCGGTTTTCTCCCGTCTGCAGATGAAGTCTAGAATCGAAGGGAGGCAGATGGGGAGAGAAGCTCCGGCGTCTCAAGGGCAGTGAAAGGCTGAAAAGTTACTGAGCCTGTTACGTTTTTAAAGGTAATGAAAGCCAGGCTTTGATCAGGGCTTTAACAAAAACGCGATGCGATGCCAGGCGAAGGTCAGGAATTAGACTCATAAAGCCACAAGAGGTTTTCTAAATTGTGAAGGGCCCAGGTCAAAATGTCATGCGGGGGATAAATTGAACAGCAGAGGTTGAACAGGATGAACACTCACTCACTCGCTTTAGCAATCCAGCGAATCAATCAGCTGACAATGGCAGATAGCACGTGTGCACGCTAATATGCCCTTCTGCAAATATGTCCCTCTGCTGTGTAATTCAATGCAAAACGATGTCAACGCCATGTGCCATGTGCCAAAACGTCAATTATCAGAATGTAATGTAAATGTAAAAACTACTTGCAGCTAGGGTCGAAACTAGTTCGAAGTCGAGGTTAATTTGGGACTTCCCCCATATGCGAGATTCGTAATGGCATTCCCAATGCACAGCTCGGTCCGGTTTAGCGCCTCCAGATTCCTTCCCTCCGACGGTCCATGGCGCTGGTAGTACCAGAAAATGCAGGATGAAGGATACGGGAAATAAATGCAAGATGCGGGGGTCTTGATCACTCGGCTAGATTGTGGGAAAGCATGTACTGAATAGAGACAGCCCAGTGTCTCAGAGCACCGCCGCTGCGACTGCTCACGCTGACGCCATCTTTCCTTCTCCTGAAGAGAAAGAGAAAGAAAAGGAGAAAGAGGCTGAAAGAGAAAGAGGCTGGCAAAAAGAAGGAGAAAGGGGTTGAAACGGAGGAAGATGCCAAACTGGAGTTAATGGCCAAAAAAGCACAGAGATTACAGACTATAAAAAATTTAAAGGCAACTGCAAAAAATACCGGTATAATTGAGTCATCCTAGCCAAGAATATCCAATATATTCAGCCCTCTACATAAGGATTACCAGAGCGATGTACCAAATAATGGGGAAAAAATACAGATCCAAATGCAGAATAAGAACACTGAGGAGTGGAATGAAAGCTGTAAGGATGTTCAATGTATACCTCCAACCAATTTGGAAAGAAGTGGAGCTATAGGCACTGGCGAAGGAACTTGGAATGCAGATTCAAAAGTGACTCAGCAAGAGATAAGGGCACCTATAGAGTTAGACGTAGTAACATCAAATCAGAGAGAACAAATGGAGCAACTTGATAAAAAAAAAGGGAACAAGGAAACAAAGGATCTGAACCCTTTTGTCAACGCTCCTAATTTGCAAGATCTTCCAGTGGGGAAGGAAGTACATTCAGCTAACTACTCTCTCTCGGATGAAGATTCAGAATCCGAGGTATACGAAACAGGATTGTCTATCTCTAGTGACCTAAGCCAACTGAGCAATTCAAGAGAATCAAGTCCAAGCGCTCGAAGGGGCGCCGTATCTCTGGAGCTCTCTGGCTCCAATGATTCAAGATTATCTATCGAAATCAACACCAGGAAAAAAAGGAGTGGGGGGAAAAAAAGGTCAAAACACAAAAGAGAACGAAACGTGTTGAATGAGGAAACCACAGACCCTGGTAATAACACGGACTATGTCAAAAGTAGACCTAATCCCCCCCGAAGAAGCCCAGAAACTAAATCAACAGGGGAAACACCATGCCAAACCCTGAGGGTACATGAAAAAAAAGATAGACACCAAAAAACTACGGAGCCCTCGTTGAGCCAGGTGCTCAGCTCAATAAAAAACTTCCATGAGGATGTGAAAAAAGACAGTCAAAAGAACCGCATGGCCATTGAAAAATTACAAGGAGCAGTGAGGAAAGTGGGCAGTATTTGCTCCGAGATCTCTGAAAGAATGGTCATGATGGAAACCCGTACTGAGAATCTTGAAACCGATGTTGCAACGCTTCAAAAAAGGGAAACAGAACAAGATGGAACAATAAGGGATCTTATGGCCAAAGTGGAAGATCATGAAAACAGATCCAGAAGGAATAATCTAAGGTTTCTCGGAATTCCGGAGAATTTTGAGGGAAGCGATGCTAGAGGGGCAATGGTTAACATACTCAAAACATCGTTTCCGGAATTGGAAGCCTGGGATATGGAAAGGGAAGTCCAGAGGGCCCATCGTTTTCCTCTAATGCTATCAAAAAACTCTAACAAGCAAAATCAATATCCCAGGGCAATGCTGGTGACGTAAATAATTAATTTACTCTCTTAATTTCTATGCAGGTAAGTACTTAATCAATAATAACTCAGATCGGATGAAAAAAGACAGAGTCCGTGGTGTTAGAGTTTCTAAGGGTTTTATTCCTCATAAAGGAATGGTCAAGACCAGGATATCATGTTCTGAACACCACAGGGGTGTCAGAAGGGATAGAGCGCTCTCGTTTATTAACAATACATAGCTTATATACTTGATTTATACCATAAGAAGTAATGTAAGAGGCGTAACAGCTGAGAGAAGACAAGATAACAGTATACACGTGGTACTAGTACGTAATCAAGAGGCGTGAACCGGAGGTGTGTGCTAGAAACGTCACTGATAGGTGACGCAAGTGGGTGGCACCAAGGGGTGGTGCTAACAGAATTGTTGCGATGTCAGCAGAAATCGGAAGCTTGGATGCGCGCGCAGCTGCATGACGTGTGATTGACGGGGTGCAGGGGACTTGACATTTATACTGACGGAAAGAGACAGAAGTCTGGCATGTCAGATCAACTTGTACTTCTATCATATCTGATATCTGATGTTTAGGAACCATACTATCTGGGCGGAAAGGTCTCTAGGGCAGAAGTTATTCTATGCTAACTGTGGATGCGTGTATAAGCGCCTAAGTGTCTGCATGTGAAGCGTGGGGGCACGGGGCCTTCCATGGAAGCATGGCAACAGAGGCTATGAATTACTTGCATTGAGACAGGTCGGCCCTTTGGCTCTGCAGCTGGAGAGGATGTTTACTGGAGCTAGTAGGCAGGAATGCATTCTCGAGGAACGGGACAGATAACTCGAAGGTTATAGTCAGTCTTGGCAGAAAGCAGGCTGAGCTGAGCGCGAGGGGCCGCGCTGAAAGTAAGTCAGAGTTCACGGGTACAGAGGTAGCCTGGGCAGAGGCTGTCAGAGTTAGGAAGCCAAAAGAGGCTCGATGGCAGAGATCAGGGCCTACTCTGTCAGAGCAGGAAAAACATGTAAAGTGTACTACAAAAAGACGGTGGCATAGCATACTTAGGAACGGACTATATAATCCATTCAGGGTGGATCTGAAAGAGGACAAGTTAACGTTGGACGCAAATGTATTTACGTCTTCATAACTGGTACAGGAGGGAAGTTACATGCACTTAAAGCTGGTACATGGAGTCGGTGGGGTACGCGCTAGGGAACATAACATGACCAAAAATTTATATTTCCTCATTCCCTCCTTGTTCCCTACGGACCCTTCATGATATATCGATCCTCATAAATCGATCAGTTTGTTCTTGTAACATCATTTGTTCTTCCTTCTTTCGTTTACGTTTTGAGAGAAAACTGGAATGTTCAATACATGACGTGGCACACAGTCCACAAATCGCTGGCCCACACTGTAGGCACAGGCAGCAACTGAATACTAGGACTAGGCCAATGCCTAGGAAGGACAGGATCTTCCATCCCCAAGCTGTTAACGTTGTCCAGAACCAACCGGACCAAGTCCAGGTGCCTGGATTCTGATGTATCTGATTTGCAATTTTATGGAGACGGGTGATAGCTTGATATACAGATGGTGCGTTTTGTGGTATGAAAACACAGCAACTTGACCCGATGACCTTACAGGCTCCACCTCTATCTGCCAAGATGACGTCAATTACAAGACGATTCTGAAGGACAACAACCCGCATGGCGGACTGCTCTTCGGTTAAGTTACCTAAGGCGGAGGCAGTTTCATTCACTACTGCTTCAAGTGTTCTAGTTAGTCTGTGTATTAATTTACTATTCTGAACAGGTCCTAAGAAGAAAAAGAATCCTTTATTAAAGTCGGTGTACTGTTCCCATGCCGTTTCTGTGTAGTCGACAAGTGGGATATCTCTTCTGTGTCTATTCTTTACTAGATTAGTATTTCTGTGGTAATCAGGAGGAGCTAGAAAAACAGGTGGCAGAAGGAATGCAATGTAACAGGTACCATCCCAATCTGGAGGCAGACGAATGTATGCGGTATGACCACAAACAAAGTAAGAATGACTGATGGCTTTGAAGGACGATTTTCCATGATCACTGAATTCGACCACAGTAGTGCATTTACTATGACCTAAGTGTACTGAACCTTTCTTCTTGATACATAATTCACCAGTGACTGGCAGTACTGACATAATTGGTAGAACTGGTGCAGCTTCGGACTCGACAGTAAGAATCATAAGGCTAATTGTATAGTTACCTAATCCATATACTTCGTTTTCTAGATCAGTTCCTATTCTAGTGGGGAGTCCCTCCTTATCTGGGTAACAGACGTCGAGCAGGACCAAGTTCAGGTTTCCCCAAACCCAACCCCCATCGAAAACAGCAATATCAGGATCTAAAGAATTAATTATTTTAAACCATGCTCCGCAGGAGCCATTATGAGTGAATGGGTACGGAAAAAGGGGCAGAGCTCCCTTGTAATTCTGGTAGGGAGGGAGTCGGCCACATATCCAGCAGTCTGTAGCATTGTTAGTTTGATGGGAATGGTGTAGCATACTAATGAATGTATTGTTGCGCAGCGCAAGTCTGTAGGAAAGCTCGTGTGGAGGTAACTTGCTAAAAGTGTGTTCAGCAGAGACATTGTAGGCAGAATGTTCACGCTTGAAAATAGGATAATAGATGGGTAATACGATGCTGACAATAATAATTAGAATACTGAGAATAAACATGATTAATAGTGTCACTATACAGTGACTACGAAGTGATTTACAATATGTACGTTTCTTGGCCTCTCTCTCTCTCTCTCTATCTCGATCTAGGGGATACATGTCAGAGACTATTTAACCGATTCACCTAGGGGAGGACTTAAACAATTAAACTGTCTGACTTGCTAGATCGGAGTTTCATGCGATATTGTTCTTGAGGAGTCTTTTCTCGTTCAGATTCTGTAAAGTCTTTTTGTTCGACACAGTCTTTGGTGGGGGTGGACGAGTCTCGGTCAGGTTTCAGTCCAGAGAATTTTTTTATATGACTCGTGTGGACCCACCCCTTTCTTCCTTCGATTTTCACGGCCGTCCTTGTTGTAAGAAGTACGGTCTTCGGAGACTTCCAGCGGGGCTCCAGCGGACTTTTCCTGTCGAAGTTGCGGACGAACACAAGGTCACCAGGACGGACGTCGTGTGGCTTTACATCAGTGTTGTCAGGGAAGGCTGCGGCAACCTGTGAACGACATGATTGGAGTGCAGACATCAAGGAGGCAAGATAATCTGTCAACATATTACAATCAACATCAGTAATTTTTTTCGGAATGGGCGTCCCCCACATATTCGGTGGTCTGCCAAAGACCACCTCGTACGGGGATAGCCCTGATCTCGAATGGGCGACCATCCTCATGTAGAATAGTGCCACTGGTAGGGCGACTATCCAGTCGACCCCTTTCTCCTGACATGTTTTGGCAAGGCGGATCTTTAGTGTCTGGTTATGCCTTTCTACAAGGCCTGCTGCTTCGGGATGTCGGACACAATGGAACTTCCACTGGTATCCCAGTAATAAGGAAACTTCTTTCATTAATGCAGATGAGAATGGCTGACCGTTATCTGAGTACACGACACGAGGCAAGCCGTATCGTGGGAAGAATTCACGAACCAACTGCTTGGCAGTGGTCGGAGCAGTGTAATCTGGGACTGGGTATGCTTCGGTCCAGCGGGACAGAGCACAGACAATTACGAGAACATATTTAAATCCTCGACAACGGTCCATCTGGATATAATCCATCTGGAGGACTTCAAAAGGGTGATCGGGAGGATGAAATCCACCTTGCTCTACAGGGACGCTTTTTCCTGGATTGAACTGACAACAGATCATGCAAGTACGCACTTTCTGTTTTGCTGCTGCTCGTAAGTGTTTATTGTTCCAGAGATTTTGCAAACTGTCTAACATCGCTTTCTCTCCTAGATGTGCAGGACTATGTGCTGTATTTATCATAACTTGAACCATGGAATCAGGGAGAAACCATGTAGATTTTCCCTTCGTCATCCACCCTTGATCTGTCTGGATCCCTCCTAGTTCAATCCATTTCTTTATTTCTTCTGGAGTAGCATGTGTCTGAATGTCAATAACATCTAGTGTGGGATCCCTGACTGTCATACAGTTTGTCGGATCTGTTGTCATTGTCGTATCAGTTATCTGAGTGTGGGTCAGTGCTGTATGTTTTGCTGTTTGGTCTGCCAGGTCGTTACCCTGGGAGACAGAGTCTGTGACTTTAGTATGTGCTTTACACTTCATGACGGATATGGCTGAAGGCAGATGTATTGCTTCTAACAGTGCTTGAATGAGAGGACCGTGTTGTATCTTGGCACCATGAGAGGTCAGAAAACCTCGTTCTTGCCACAGCATGCCGAAGTCGTGTACGACTCCGAACGCATAACGGGAATCAGTGTATATGTTGACATTTCTGTTCTTGGCTAGAATACAGGCTCGGGTCAGAGCTGTGAGCTCTGCTGCTTGAGCAGACAGTGTATCAATACGATGTGTCTCTTTAACTTCAGTTTCAGTGGTCACTGCATACGCGGCCACTAATTCTCCTGTACTTGTTCTCATGCATGAACCATCCACATAAAGTGTCAGGTCTGGATTTGTCAATGGAACATCTGTTAAGTCTCGTCGGGGCTTTGTTACTGCATTAATGATCTCTATGCAATCATGCGGAGCTGGATCTGTCATAACTGTAGGTAACAGTGTTGCTGGGTTCAGGATGCTGCAGCGTCTGATTTCTATGTGTGGCTGGAATAGTGTCAATTCGTAACCTGTCAGTCGTGCTATAGTCAAGTGTTGAGTTTGAGTTCTGTTTAACAGAACCTCTACAGAGTGTGGAACTTGTACTGTTAACTGATGACCTAGAACAATTGAATCGCTCTGTCTGATTGCTAACGCTGTTGCTGCTACTGACTTTAAGCACGCAGGGAGTGCCTGGGCTACTGAATCCAATGTACTTGAAAAATAAGCGCAAGGCTTATGTGAACCTGCTTGATCTTGAGTGAGGACAGACAATGCTGTACCGTCACGTTCTGTAACAAAAAGTGTAAACGGTTTGCTGTAACATGGTGTCGCTAAAACTGGTGCTTGGCATAATGCTTTCTTTAATTCCTCAAAGGCTTGTGTGTGTTCCTGAGTCCAAGGGAGGGCAGGCGAAGTTGCTGCCTCCTGCGTCGTTAACTGGATGAGTGGTTTGGCTAGAAATGCATATTGAGGAATCCATTGTCTGCAGTACGAGGTGAGGCCTATAAAGGCCCGCACTTCCTTTTGTGTCTGGGGTCGTGGCATATTTACAATTAACTGAATGCGATCGGGAGTGAGCTGTCTCCCCACTTTGGACAGCAAGTGACCCAAGTACACAACTTGCTGAACACAGAATTGTAGCTTCGAAGGAGACACCTTGTGTCCCTTGTCGGCCAGGAAATGTAAAACTGTCAATGATGCTTGTTCGCATTCGGGCTCACTTCGTGCGGTGATCAGTAGATCATCGACGTATTGCAGTAAAGCGGTGTCAACTGGCATTTGAACACAATCTAGTTGTCTTTTCAGTGCTTGACTATAGATGCTGGGGCTTTCTGTGAATCCTTGAGGTGCGCGGGAAAATTTGAAACTTCGTCCATTTAAACTGAATCCGAAGAGATATTGGCTCTCCGGGTCAATAGGTACACTGAAGAAAGCGTTCTTGAGGTCAATTACAGTAAAGAACGTTGCTTCTGAATCAATAGCAGTCAATAGGGAAGAGATATCGGGGACCACAGGGTACTGCGGTACAATGCATTTATTCAGCTCTCGAAGATCAATCACCAGCCGATATACTGGCGGTGCATTGGGGTCTGTACGTTTAAGAATTGGAATGATGGGTGAATTACAGATATTGGAGTCGGTCTCTACGACCACTCCCTGGGCAATAAGCTCTTCAATGATTTTCAGTAAAGCCACTACAGCATCGGGTGGTAACTTGTATTGTCTGATTCTGGGTAGAACAACTCCTGTCTTGAGTGTAACACGGTATGGAGTGATATGCATACAACCTACGTCGGCTGGGCCTTTTGCCCATAAGTGATCTGGTACATTTTTTAATCTGACATCAAAATCACGTAAAACATAATGACCCTTGAAATCCCGTAGAAAGAGTCTGACTCCCTCCGGGGAACAGCATATTATAGCTCCTAGAGCCTTCAGTGTTTTAATTCCTAACAGATTTTCTGGGCATGATTTCGTAAGTAACAAATCTGTAACTCGGGATAATGGACCCACAGCTAATGGTACTGGTTCCGATACTTCATTTACAATAGGCTGTCCTGAAAAACCAAGGGAAACATTCTGTGAGCCTGAGAGGGGTGCCCCTGGGACTTCATTGTGACTGATGGTAGTGCGACTTGCCCCTGTGTCAATTAAAAACTGTGTTTCATGTGTATCGGGGGTAATCTGGATATGCAGATTGGGCATACTGGTACATCTGTTGTGAGACTTGCTGAGTCGCGGCAATGGGCTGTGGCTGTGGTACTGCTACTGTCTGTGCTGTGTGAGATGGAGCATGCATAGGCTGTGTATTCTGTATTGGCTGTACATTCTGTGAGGTCTGTTGATGACCATGTTCATGTCTAGGCGGATGCGGTCTTTCTTTAGTTTTACCTGTTGAGATGTTATGTTTCAGGACTGGGCATTCATGTACATAGTGACCTGGCTGCTTGCAATAATTACATGTCCCTTTAACGGGAGCTGTAGGGTGATTGGTCTGGGCCCCACCTTTTCTCTGACCGTCGGCTGGGACCGACTGAGCTACCAACATTTTCATTTTTGTGTCCTTCATACGCTTCTGTTCCTGATCTTGTTCTTCTCTAATTCTGTTCTGATGATATTGTAACATTTGTAACATCTGGGATGGCGTATTTGCCTGCCAAGTACTTTCAACCTTGTACACTCTATTTTTAACTAATGGTAGGGAATTCTCGACTAACTTTGATACGAAAAGGTGTGGATATGACTCGCTGCTGGGTTGTAGGCCACTATTTATAATGAAACATTTCTCGAATCTTGAATAGAAGTCACTAGTATCTTCATCTTGTTTCTGTTTACAGGACGAGATTGCGTCCCAATCTTCCTTTCTAGTTGTCAATAATCTTGGTAAAACCTGTACTATTAATCCAGGCAATGCTTTAGTCCTATCCCCAAGGCCTACCCCTGGGATTCGTTTGCTTTCTTCGTCTTCTATTTCTGCCCATGCTATCTTAGACTCTCCCACCTCCCAATCCTTTTCCTTTAATTTCTCGTAAATGCCCGTGGGCAACAGTACTTTCAACATTTTCATAATATCATCATACGTGTAATCTCCCATCAGTAACATGTCTTTGAGCTCTCTGTGAAAACCTGCAGGGTCTTTATCATGACACGGGACTAATTTCTTCATTTCTAACAGTTCTAACTTAGTCAGTGGTGTGTGGACATACACACGCCTCAAGACTTGATCCGCACCCATAACTGGGTGTACTTCTCGTAAGGGGTTCTGACTTTCAATGCCACTCAGGCATTGCATGTGATACGTTTTTCTTTCTGGAGGCGGGGCGGGAACATATTCAGAACTTATGAAGGTGTTATATTTACGTCGTTGTTCTAGAATTATTTGTATTAACTTGGTACTGAAACCTCTCCATCTATCCATGAGTAGTCCTTCTAATGTTTCGTGTAAGGGACCTGGATCGGAATGGTTGTTTCTGAACTTGATGAGGAGGTGCTGAATCATGTATACCCCTGCTAATTTCTGCTCGTCTGGGGAAAGGTTCAAGAATGTCTGTGCTAACGTATCGTCATTATATATGTCTGGGTTTTCGGCCCATAACACGGCTGACCGGGCTAGTTCCTGTTCATCCATAGAATTGAGTACATGGTACCCCATTCGGTCTCGAAGCCTTTTATCAGTTTCCTGGAACTGATGTTCAGAAGAATTCGGGTTTGTTAAAGCAGAGAGAAAAACTCTCTTGTTTTCCGGACGGATGCCTTTCCTAAGGTAGTTTCCCTTACCTACATACGCTATAGTATCTGTAGACCTTCCTTGTTCTGTAAGTTCTTCTTCCTCCTCGGAGGAAGCTTTATCATTCCCTTCCTGGTGTGCAATTAATACTGCCTTTCTAATTTTCTGGGACATACTGGCTATGCAAGCCCCCTTGTCATGTTTTCCTTCGGCTATATTTTGACCCCACTTTGTTAGTCCATCTAATTCACTTTGATCTGTCTCGGGCCTGTCTCGTTCTCTTATTAGACAATTTATGAAAAATCGTAATATCTGGGCTTGAATGTCAACTTTCTGTTTATGCATGGCATCTTTGACACTGTCAGGGTCTTTCCCTGTCTGTATAAACTCGTATATTCTATCGAGACGCTCCTTCATTCCTACATAGCATAGCAAGATATCAGTGGCAGATCTTAACCGTAAGGATGCCAATATCATTAGATCGTTTCTTCCGGGTACTGGATCATATCTACAAACTGACATATTTTCCTTTAATGCGTCAAGGCGGGGGGACTGGAACGTGAAAGGATTCTGCGTGTCCCTTAAATTGAATCTGTGTGTTAATGGCGGGGTCTGAGGACCCGCAGTCGCACCTCCTGAGGCGGATGCTTGGGCATTATCTCTCCGCGGAGTCTGGATCTGAACTTGAATTTGTCGTTTAGTAGGATCAGGTAGGACCTGTTTCGGTAAGTCAATCTTGAGTGCGGGAAGTGGCGGAGCTGGCGGAACAGGGGAAGTCTGTCGTGGTACTGGCGGAACATGATCTGGGGGCGTAGTGCCACCCCCATCCCTGTCAGTAGGCAGGGCACGAACAGGCAGATTGGCGTAAGCTGGGGCTACATCCTCTAAATATGAATTTAAGAATACGTCTTTAGTAGTTTTATGCATTACTTTAGTTGGAACTAATGGTGTCGGTAAGTTTTTCGGTATTTCTGATAGGGCTTCAGATGTGCCATCTGCTGCAAGATACATACCGTTTACAAGATTATTTCGGGCACGGTCTATTTGTTCTGTTTTTACTCGGATCCCTTCAGTAACTAATTCGTTTTCTTGGTCTTTCTCTGATTCTTTAAGTCTGTCTTCTCTACGGAGTGCCTTGTCAGCACGCTTACGTGATTCCTTACGCCAAAATTCTATGGCGTCCTTCTGAGATTGTCTAGCTTTCTTTTTCCATAATGCTTCTTCTACCCTCATGATGCATTCGGCATCCCATGTTCCGGTGACAGGCCATCTGTGTCTTTCGTCTAGGTGTTTGGTGTAATCGGCCCATAAATCTAGATATAATATGGCATCTATGCCATGCTTCTGGTACATAAAATTGCCGGGAGTGTCTCTAGGGGGAATAGGAATTTCTTCCTCCAGTATCCCTTTCCTAGTTCCTATCTGCTTTAACTTGTTGAAAAACTGCATTTTGCTTACTTATTACTGAATGCTCAATCCCTGTTCCTTAATACTCTTGACAGCTAGGTTATACGAGAAACACAATAATACACGTTAAACAGTCACATTCATACCACAACATTAATCACATAAGAACATTGAAGACATAGATGACTACCCCCCTATACTGGATGTACTGCTAAACAGTACAGATACACTGGTGTAACAGTGCAGAAATTCGGAATACTAGATATACTGCTAAACAGTACAGATACACTGCCTAAAAACAGTGCAGACCGGACTTGCGTACCCAAACCCGTCTAGATACGACCCAGCAATGGTACTCACCGGGAAGCACGGAAACAGAAGGCCTCGGAAAACTCGACTGGACTCGACTCGGTACTTCGGAAAACTTCGGAAGACTTCGGGAAAACTTCGGAAAACTTCGGAAAACTTCGGAAACCTGGTGGGCCTCTTGACACCTCGGACCTTGCTTCTTTCGGCTAGGCTCTGGTCGGGATCCTCCGCACTCCTCACCGCCTCGTCTGGGCACTGATCGCAGTCTTCGTCACCTCCGTGGGTCAGAGGGAGATGCAGGAAATCCTGCCAGTACGCGTATGTTCCATCTAACTGATGGCAGGGGACATAGCTTGCAACGCACCAACCGGCGCGTGAGGTGGGGGAGGGGTCCCTGTTCGGGCGCCAAAATGACGTAAATAATTAATTTACTCTCTTAATTTCTATGCAGGTAAGTACTTAATCAATAATAACTCAGATCGGATGAAAAAAGACAGAGTCCGTGGTGTTAGAGTTTCTAAGGGTTTTATTCCTCATAAAGGAATGGTCAAGACCAGGATATCATGTTCTGAACACCACAGGGGTGTCAGAAGGGATAGAGCGCTCTCGTTTATTAACAATACATAGCTTATATACTTGATTTATACCATAAGAAGTAATGTAAGAGGCGTAACAGCTGAGAGAAGACAAGATAACAGTATACACGTGGTACTAGTACGTAATCAAGAGGCGTGAACCAGAGGTGTGTGCTAGAAACGTCACTGATAGGTGACGCAAGTGGGTGGCACCAAGGGGTGGTGCTAACAGAATTGTTGCGATGTCAGCAGAAATCGGAAGCTTGGATGCGCGCGCAGCTGCATGACGTGTGATTGACGGGGTGCAGGGGACTTGACATTTATACTGACGGAAAGAGACAGAAGTCTGGCATGTCAGATCAACTTGTACTTCTATCATATCTGATATCTGATGTTTAGGAACCATACTATCTGGGCGGAAAGGTCTCTAGGGCAGAAGTTATTCTATGCTAACTGTGGATGCGTGTATAAGCGCCTAAGTGTCTGCATGTGAAGCGTGGGGGCACGGGGCCTTCCATGGAAGCATGGCAACAGAGGCTATGAATTACTTGCATTGAGACAGGTCGGCCCTTTGGCTCTGCAGCTGGAGAGGATGTTTACTGGAGCTAGTAGGCAGGAATGCATTCTCGAGGAACGGGACAGATAACTCGAAGGTTATAGTCAGTCTTGGCAGAAAGCAGGCTGAGCTGAGCGCGAGGGGCCGCGCTGAAAGTAAGTCAGAGTTCACGGGTACAGAGGTAGCCTGGGCAGAGGCTGTCAGAGTTAGGAAGCCAAAAGAGGCTCGATGGCAGAGATCAGGGCCTACTCTGTCAGAGCAGGAAAAACATGTAAAGTGTACTACAAAAAGACGGTGGCATAGCATACTTAGGAACGGACTATATAATCCATTCAGGGTGGATCTGAAAGAGGACAAGTTAACGTTGGACGCAAATGTATTTACGTCTTCATAACTGGTACAGGAGGGAAGTTACATGCACTTAAAGCTGGTACATGGAGTCGGTGGGGTACGCGCTAGGGAACATAACATGACCAAAAATTTATATTTCCTCACTGGTCTGCTTTGGGAATTTTCTCCTCCGTGAAAAAATCTACGACCTTGCAAGACCTACCACCCAAAGAGAGCATAAGGGGTTCAAATTTTTTGTTAGACCGGACTTCGCTCACGCCACCGTGGAGCGAAGATGGAAAATGCGTCAGCTATTTGGACCCTTTGAAAAAGTTGGAGCAAAAGTATTCTTGCAAAATCCGGCACGCCTGAAAATTATATTTAAAGGTACAACAAGAAGCTTCAACAGCGAAATACAGGCGGAGGACTATCTTCGAGAAATTTCAGAGATAACCTCTCGAAATCCAGGGAAATAATCTAAATCAGATTTATAGACTTGTAGACTTAAAGACTTGTTGTAAAAGGAATATATAAGATGAAGGAACTATTGCAATGTATATCAAGTAGAAGGTATATATTCGGAAAGCGTGGACTGTTAGTGGAATGGCTGAACGATTTGGGGAAATTAAGTCTGAAAAATTATTTAAAAATTTAGGCTTAGGGTCAACTTTAAAAAATAAGCATAAAACTTATACTAACAAACTAGCCGTCCAGACAGGCCCAGGTAACCTTCAAAGGTGGTGGTGGGTGGGGGGGGGGAAAGGGGAGGGGGGGAGGCCGGACAGGTTAGACATACAGGGAAGTAAATCTATGTCAATAAGAACTATGGAAATACCTATAGGGATCACAGGAAACCAGATTGTCTGTGATATAAAATATGGCACTCTTTTATTAGGAACATGGCTGGGATAAAAATATTATCTCTGAATATTTGTGGTCTGAACGATCTTAAGAAAAGGCAAATGGTGGCAATTGGTCTACAAAATTGGGGAGCCAACGTTGTATGTATGCAGGAGACGCATATTGAAGGGTCCCAGAGCCAGTTGTTAAATACACTAGGGTATAAACTGGTGTGTGCTACCTCACAAGGTGCTAAAATTCGGGGGGTTGCCATTCTGGCTAAAGGGAGTGGATTGGTGTTTAACAAATCTAAAGCTGATAAGTTTGGCCGCTGGGCTATTACTGAATGCAGCTATCAAACAGGGCAAAAAATCACAATTTGTGCTATTTATGGGAGCAATACAGATGACCCCAGGGTTTTCGATGAGGTCTCTAATGAACTTTCACACTGGCCTCTTCCAGTGTTGGTCTGTGGGGATTTTAATATTAACCTCCCGGCTAACTGGTCTTTAAACGATGAATGGGTCTATAAAGGACACAAACCTAAAGTATTTCGCTCCCTTAAGGATTTGTGTCTTGTGCATGGACTTGTAGATAGCTGGCAGACGTCAAATTCTAACACCGGGGACCTTGGATATACCTTTTATTCAAATCCACACCACACGCACACCAGAATTGACTATATTTTACTCTCAAATTCACTACTCAGGAATTCCCAAATTGTTAAATTGCCCCGGGTACTATCTGACCATAACCCCCTTCTCTGTACACTGACTATTAGGCTAGCTAAATCAGAGCCTACTCTGTGGTCATTTGAAAAAGCACTACTGAACGACCTTCAGTATTGTATTCACATGAAAGACTGGATACCCAAGTTCCTAGCAGAAAACATTAATAGTACGTCAATAGAGGTTGTTTGGGACACATTGAAAGCAGGGGTCCGGGGTGAGACTATGTCATATTCCCTCAGAGCAAACAGGCGAGAGAAAGAGGAGATGCAGAGGCTGCAGGATGAGCTTATGCTAGCTGAAGTAGGGCTCATCAGTGTCACCAGCAATAGAGACTCAACTGGGGACATCTCTAGCACCTTAGCCCAAGTAGCAGTTGCCAAGGCAGCAATTACCAATATCTTTTCAGATAAGGCAATCCGGAAAGCCACGGCACGAAAAGAATTAATATATGAAGTCAATGAGCAAGTGGGTCATCAATTGGCGGTGCGATTGCGACAACAGGTCAATGCTAATCTAATAAGGGAAATTATAGACCCAGTGGAAGGCCAGTTAAAAGACTCAGAGCTGATTAAGCAAGCATTTTGGAGGTTTTATAAAGAACTATATACGGATAAGGGCAATGAAGATATTACAGAAATAGAAAGGTACTTAGAGAATTGTGATATCGTAAAGCTTGAGGTAAATACTCAGCTGGCTCTAGAGGAAACTCCGAATATGGAAGAGGTATTGACCGCAGTTAATAGCCTCCCTAAAGGAAAGGCAACAGGTCTGGACAGTATCCCCTCGGAGTTCTATAGCACATTTATAGACGAAATCAAGCACATATTTAGAGACTTGATTATCCATATTTTCTCCGGGGGGGAACCTCCCAGCTCCTGGTCCAACGCCAAAATTGTGATTTTCGCTAAAAAGGGGAAACCCCCAGAACATTTAGGATCATATCACCCCATAACCCTTATAAATGCTGATTCTAAAATATATTCCAAAATCTTGGCAAATCGAATTGCCCCTATAATACACAATGTAATCGTCAAAAGCCAGCACGGTTTTGTCCCTGGAAGGTCAACGATCAATCATATCCAGAGGGTAATAACACTTTTTGATGGAACAGAAACTACAGGAGACCCTATGGCCCTGATCCTTTTGGATGCAGAGAAGGCCTTTGATAGGGTCTCCTGGCAGTTTCTCTGGAAAGCAATGGCGATGATGGGATTTCGAAACAAGTTTATTCAGGCGATACAAAAAATGTATAATAATCCTAGGGCTGTCGTATCTATCAATGGAAGTCTTACTAAGGAAATCGCCATCTCCAGGGGAACACGTCAGGGGTGCCCTTGCTCGCCATTGCTCTTTGCAATATATATAGATTCCTTTATTCGTTATTTGGAGAAAAATAATCATATAACCCCCATTATATCACAGGGGTATACAACAAAAACATTAGCATACGCCGATGATATTGCTATAGTTACCGCTGACCCCATAGTAGCAATGTTGATCATTGAAGCCGAGGCTAGGAAATTTGGTCTTGTCTCTGGCTACGCGCTAAATCAAGGAAAGACACAAATTGTTTTAAATCAAAAAATTGGGATGGATGACCCTAGGGTGGTGAAGGGAGCGACATACCTGGGTGTCACAATCTCTTCAAAGCTAGAGGAAGTAGTGGACATAAATCTTAAGCCAATGCTGAACACGATACAAAAGGATCTACGACGGTTAGACAATCTTCACCTGTCCATCATTGGAAGAGCAAATGCAATTAAAATGGTGTACTTTCCTAAAATATTATACTTATTCAGGGCAATTTGCCTAGAGTTCTCTAATCAGTGGTTTACAACAATGGAACGTACCTTTTCTAGATTTATATGGTCATACGCTCAACCCCGTCGAGCATATACATATCTTACCCTTCCTAAGGACAGAGGTGGGTTAGCACTTCCCAATTTAAGGAGATATTACTGGTCATGTGTATTACTTTACAGTAAGGAATTATTGCAAGGGGGGAACAACACAGAGCTACATACCGCTTCAATCTTTCAGCTATTGGTGGGGAATTCCTGCTATGGCTACTTTTGGAGACACATACATGACAATTACCACAAAAAGGTCAAATTCAAGACTCTCTATAGCTGTTTTAAGGTATGGAAGGCGGTAAAAAAAGTACTAGGCATAGGACGATTCTCATATTACACTCCGGTACTAAACAACCCAACTCTTCCACCAATAATCTTTAAAGATAATTGCATTAATAAATGGTATAATTTAGGAATTACACAACTTGGGGATTTTTATACCAATCAGGGGATTAAATCGTTTGAAGTTCTGAAGGGAGAATTTGGTTTAGACTGGCGGGATTTTTTTAAATATCTCCAAATTAGGGACTTCCTAACTCACAAATCTGGAGCAAGGACACTCTGGGAACAATCTACTGTAGTGGAGACAATTATACATTCAAGGAAACAGTCAATAGGTGGAGTGTATGTGTCATTGCTGGACAGGTTCCCGGATGATCTAGATAAAACGGCAATGAGGTGGCAAGGCAAACTCGAGATTTCTAAAGAAGGATTTTTGTACTCCTATCAGCTAGCTCAAACTATTCTTATTTCGACTAGACTCCAGGCACAATTTTATAAAACCTGTTTTTTTCTTTACTATACACCCGATAAAATTGCAAAATGGGGAACCAGTAATGTGACTTGCTGCCCGAGATGCAATCTATTTAAGGCAGATTCCATCCATATCTTTGCCTCTTGCCCGGTGTTAATACCTTTGATACAAAGTATAGAGAGGTTTCTAACTTCAGTTCTTCACAGAAAGGTTGCCTTGTCACCAGAGGTAATGGTACTTGGGGTGGAGGATCCAGATAATCTTGAGAGCGGCCACGATTTTATATTTGTTGCTATGGCTGTTTGGCGGCTATGCCTAGCCTCGGCTTGGCTAGACCCGCTACCACCTACTTTCCAACAGTGGCTAGCTAGGCTCTTAGCTGTGCATAATATCGAGACAGCTATTTATAAGCGGAAAGGCAGACGGCGACGTGAAAGGGGTATGAAAATCTGGACTCCTCTCACACACTGGCGAGCTCTACAAAACTGATTTATTATCGATACTGTAATGTATTCATGCTACTGTTTTAATTGGTTTTTTCGTGATGCTGGGAATATATTTTATTTTGTAAATTCTCTATAATGTATATTTATTTATGTCAAACACAACGAAAAGTTCATGATGTTAATTTAATGAACAGAAAGTCTGCCTGTCCGGGGGGGGGGGATAAATATGTAAAAATCAATAAAAACATTTTTTAAAAAAAAATGAAAAGGCACTTAGCATTAAATTACAGAAAGTAGATGTAGAAGCATCAGATGAGGAAGGATTACACTATAATAGATTTAGAAATAGGACACACTTGAATGCATTTGCTAATCTATTAGTACACTATGTAGAAGCTATGGAAATTAGCGATTGTTATGTCTGTATGAAATTACCGACATCTGTAGCCAAGGGCATGACATATCATCACTTGCCCCTGACATATGGTATTTCATGTAGCATTTTAGCTAGTTTGTTCTATAAGAAAGGACCGTTACAGTATTATTATTATTACTCAGATGTAATCTTTTCTGAACTTAGTAACCTGAATCCTGTACATTCTAAAAGTGATGTAACACGTTATATGGGTGAATATTTCCTAACAATAGGTACAATAGTTATAGCTGAAGCACACAAGAACGATTTAACATGCATTTTACATGAAAAGGAGAACATATTTTTGAATTTAGTTGAGAAAAGGAGACAGGATTTCCAGAGAAAAGCCAAAGAACAGAAAAACAAGTTTCCTAATTGGGCTGAAAATACAGGGTTTACCTCAAATGGCAAGACTCAAGCTGCTATGTTGCTGGATTTCGAAAAGAAAGGGAAACTCTGTCTCCACAGGGAGAGAACAAGTTATTATAATAGTATATTCATTGGTTCCAGTGAATGTGAACACAATTATAAGGTAATTGGGGATTGGGGATTCAAAGATGGAACTGAACCTGTGTTTCCTGGAATTTATTATATTTGCGGAAACAAAGCATATTTTAAATTGCCTGACCATTGGTATGGGAGTTGCTATTTTGGAATAGTGTTCCCAAAAATATACCATGTAAATAAAGCCACTGGAAACAATGAAGAAACAAATGGACTAATACGTAGTAAAAGAGCAACTTTTGCTGAAATAGTAGGTGATATATTTAGTGCAATAATACTTTCAGTGGGAATGGTTCTGAATACTCAAAGAATCTGTAAATTGTCAACAGTGGTGGATAGATTATCGACTGACACTGCTGGAGGATTTTTGATGATCAATACCGAAATGGTTGGGATCAGATCAATGGTTTTAAAAAATCGACTTGCTCTTGATACTCTATTAGCAAAAGAGGGTGGAGTCTGTAGATTGTTGAAGGCGCAACATTGTTGCACTTACATACCAGATAAAAGTATTGGAATCAAAGGGTATGTAAAGAACATTACACATCTGGAAAGAGAACTCAAACCACTGGAGGTTGACAGTGCATGGAAGAGACTTTTAGATGGTCTCTCCTCTATAGGTAGTTGGTTTTCTAATATAGGGAAAAGGTTTGTGGGTAAAATACTGATGCCAATGGTTGGAATAGCCCTACTGATCTTAGGGATAATGATTTGTTGCAAATGTCGTAAGCACAAAAAGACATATACAGTAAATAAGAGAGGGAAAAAGAGAAATATTGATGAACTTGAGTTAGAAGAACTGAATGGAAACATATACAAGAAACTGAAAAACTTTCACATGAATAATGAAAAAAAACAAAACAGAAAGTTTGAAGAGATTGAATTGGGAGAAATGTGAAAGTTGGCATCTGTTTCATTAATTGGTGATGATAT
The DNA here is from genome assembly GCF_964263255.1 of Lissotriton vulgaris. Taxonomy (NCBI): domain Eukaryota; kingdom Metazoa; phylum Chordata; class Amphibia; order Caudata; family Salamandridae; genus Lissotriton; species Lissotriton vulgaris. The sequence goes on from NC_141698.1 coordinate 468,034,992, forward strand.
AAAATATAATCAAAAAGGGGATTGATTGAGCAAGGTTGCGCATATAAAGCTACTTGCTCGAACTCAACATCCTCGAAGCAACATGTAACATATTAATCAATATGTTTTGTGTACTAATAATTGCACCCCATGACATACTAGGTATCTAGGGGAAGCTCGCCCATGTGCTTTTTATTAAACATAATCCGCTTGCATTAAAAAGGCTGCTGCTACGCGGGATTTCTTACTGCGCATGCGTCTGTCATACTCATGTGATATGACGTACTATCTAGCTTGGAGGGAAACTTTTGCTTCTGCGCATTAGAACTAAGATGGCTGCTTTATGTTACAGCATGCATGAAGCTTGCACTGCTGCTTTTGCTAAGCTGTTTGTTCTGCCTAAACACTAAATGCAATAGTTAAAATAAATCAATGGGAATAGAGTAGAGATGAATGGTATACAGTGCATTCATTTATTCTGTGTTCTAAAACTGTTTCTTTTCTATTCTTACATGTATTACATTTTGGGCCGGGGATGTGCTATGACTCAATTTTGTGAACCCACACTGCGCATGTCAAACTTCAGGAAGAAGCTGAAGTCATTCATCATTGAAACAAAGCCAAGCTTACAGCACACTAGAAGATGCGCCTGGGAACCTAACCTAATGACCCCGAGCGGAAGACAAATTGTTAACATTGTATTTCTATAAGAACATTCATTGTTGGGTGGAATAAAATGCATGGGAAAAATGAATTGATGGGCGGGAACGCTGATATTAATATTCAGAAGAAAAAGTTTCTTTTTAATATGGTGTGATGACATCTCACAGTTTTATGTTCAATCAAAATTGGGGATCCTTACATTTGCAACATTGGGGGGTGGTACACTGCCCTAAAAAATATTATAACTAGAGTAGGCTTAGTTAGCTATTTGTCCGACTCGTCCGAATAGCTGACCTGTCACTGACCCAACGCACTCAATAGGTGATCGGGAGTAGAGGTGCTGGCGGAGCCCTCTGTCAGAAGATTCGATAACCCAATCAGGGTTTGGGAGCTGGGTGCTGGCGAAGCACTCTGTCCAAAGTTTTGCTGACCCAGTCGGGGTTCAACTGTTAGCTGCGGAGAGGGTCCAACGCAGGGGTTTGTCCTCTAGCTGCGGGTGCCGGTTCTAGCCGGAGGTGGTCCTGTCTTGATCCAATTTGGTCCGTACTTGTCCTGATTCTGGTTTGCACCTGTTGTTTCCTGTTGGCACTTGCATCTTGGGGTTCTGTCCTTTGTCCCAGCCCGTGGCCAGGGTTGATCTTCACACCACTCTAGGTAAATATAATTAATGTGGGTTTGTCATTGTACTGTTTTCCCTTCTTTACCCTTCCTATGTTTCAATGCTTAATGAAAGTTTCGCATTTCATTTAATTTTAATCATATTCTTGCTGATTGATCAAGTTTCAATTAATGTAGTATGGACATTGACATTTAATAATTTTCATAGATAAAGAGTTTAAATCTTTCCAGAGTTTGTGCTTATTTTATAACAGGAAACCTATTTTCTTGCTAACTCCCTGATCCAATAGGTCTCTAGGTACTGGTGACTAGGATTGGTAAGTCAAATGGTATAGGACCTGAATGGTTAAACAAAATTTTAATCGAGCGTAGGTTTACCTCTTCAAAGTGTGGATGTTGATTTATGGGCCCAGGTGAGTATGGTAAAAAAATTCTCGGGCAGGTGAGCCCGCGCTGTATCATGTGGTCCTGTTCTTTTTTAGTAGGGAAATTTGAGATTCAACCCCCAACTCTCACTGACTAAGCAACACCCCTGCTGCTAGTTTGCAGTAGAGCACAAATGCTCTGGAAGGTGGTGCACAGTGTTTTATTACAGAAGGATTGGAAACAGACCCAATGAGGTTCTGCTCCAATAGGGAGTTTTGTTCACATTTAAGTGCCATCTGAGACAAGCGGCTTGATTTATGTCCTAACTGTTAAGCCATCTGTCTTTGCGGCAGAGGTTTCAATCCATCTACTGAGCCTGCAGGGCTTCTCTCACCTGATTTATATGTTGGACGGAGAACCACCGTCAGCCATGATGGAGGTTTTCCTAGCCAACCAGTGGATCTCCTCCATTGACAGTGCACAATCATCTGACATCAGAAAATGGTCCGTTGGTGTAGGAGTGGTGGCATCCTGGCCCCAAAATTTATATATTATACATTCCTGAGCACTACACAGGTATAGTGATTTCGGTCTGCCAATCTAGCAGATCCAACTTTAATTTTTAAACCATCCAAACCAAGACCTGGCTTAGCAGTTCGGGCGAACTGTTCCCATGAGGCACAGGGGCAAGACTGATTTGCATATAGCTGGGTCTGAACTGAGGTGCTGAAGTGAGCTAAACAACAATGATGGATTCAACCCAGATCTGTGACTGGGGATGAGTGTCTGAAAAGTTTCAGCACTAATTCCATCATCTCCTTGTGTTTGCTGTGTTTGCCCTAAGTTGGTAGGGTATGCCCAGACATAGGTCCCTTTCTCACTTTGCCACTGGATTCAAGCTATCCTGGCTAATGAAGGGTATTACCCTGAAACCGGTCCCAGGACGCTTGTGTCCGGTTCTGGGAATGCCTGGCTTAGCAGTTGGGCTGAACTGTTCCCATGAGGCACTGGGTCAAGACTGATTGCATATAGCTGGGTCTATACTGAGGTGGCAAAGTGAGCTAAAGAACAATGATGATGGATCTGTGAGTGGAAGTGAGTGTCTGAAAAGTTTCAGCACTCCGTCCATCATCTCCTTGTGTTTGCTGATGAATACACACAGTTCATTCAACACGTGTTTCGTTGAAATGACGACAATTCCAAGGCTGTCAATTTCAGATACAACCATTACATATTTTAAAAAACTGCTGTTTTACATTCATATGTATCATGCAATATCATACAACACAATTAAAGTTAGATCTGCTGTATTGGCAGACCAAAATTACAATACCTGTCTAGTGGTCTGGATTGTATAATATTTTGTAAATATATGGAATCCTTGTTTTTCATATGTCTATATACACTATTGAGGTGGCATAGTGTTGGTCCATGTTAACACACGTTACTTTAGATGTGCAAGCTGGTTATTATTACCACTGCCATTTCTTTTCTCCGCCCCAAATTTTTATATGTGCGTTAGATTGTCAGCCTCGCAATTGTGTACTGATGGAGTAATTACGTTGTGCAACTGTTTTGGCTTGCTCTATCCATCCGACGGATGCATAAGTCACTCACCTGAGATAACTGTGCAAAGTAATCAAACCTACACAGCACACTATAAAACTAAACCCATTCAATAAAATGATCCTTTGCCTCTCCCATCTTAGAACAGCATGAGACAGATTTTTTGTTGGTTGCCATGTACTACTTCAGTGTTTTTGTTGTATTTTGTCCTACTTTTCTTTTAGTTTTTTTCATTACCATGACCATGTCTGGAAGAAGAAACCTCAAATTCTAAGACACAGATTTTGACAGTCATGGTGGATGAGATAATTAGGGTAGAGTCAGGTTTTAAATCACATTGTCTCTGTCTGAACTTTAAATCCAAGAAAGAAAAAAAAAACAGATGAAAATGATTATTTACAAGATTACTGAATTTTTTACTGTGATGATTGACTGATCATCTGCAGTGCGGCTTTAAAGATCAGTGCGGCTTTAAACCAGTGTGTGACGATGCACCAAACATTTTTATAATTAGAGTAGAGCCATACTTGTTTGGAGCCCTCGTTCAAAGTACTAAAATTATACAAAAAGGGGAAATAAGGGAGACAATTTGCTTGAGTAAATGCTGTATCTAACAACAGGTGCTTACAGGAGGAAACCGGAAAGCACTGATTGGTGGGAGAGAGAAAGATCCCTAGCCTCTAAAGCCCATTTAGAGGCCCAGCAGGCTAGTGGTGGTTCTCCCAGGCCCATGAACCCCTTCTGCTGGGAAAAGATGTATTGGAACCTGCACACAAAAGGCTTTGCAGGAATCCCCAGTCATTTGGAGACTGGTAGGTACAAGCAGTGTTTATCATACTACAACTATGTCTTCACAATGTGTATTTTACTAGATATTAATGAATTCACCTAATTGTAATAGTTTTTTAAAGGTATATATTGTAGGAAGGTAGGAAGGTGAACTCTGACTATATGGTTACCCCCACTTTTTTCCTGGTGTTTTGCTGGTTTTCAACTTGGTTGGACTGGGACCCTGCTTTTCAGGGCCCCAGTCTATCTGCTTTCTCTGGACTCCATGTACTTTAGGTACATACCAGATTGGTTACTGGGTCACCCTTGTGAGCCCCTGTATATGGTACCGTAGGTACCCAGGGCATAGGTGTACCTGAGGCCTAGCAGGGGCTGCAGCATGTATTGTGCCACCCCTGGTTAGCCTTCCAAACTGACACCACAGGTTTACAATTGCAGCCTGGGTAAGGTGGTGTAATCACCCCTTACTTAGATATAGTATACCTATATCTATCTATCTATCTATCTATCTATCTATCTATCTATCTATCTATCTATCTATCTATCTATCTATCTATCTATCTATCTATCTATCTATATGTATATATATATATATATTTATATATATATATATTTTATATATATATATTTTATATATATATATATATATATATATATATATATATATATATATATATATATATATATATATATATATATATATATATATATATATATATATATACACATATTAACCTATAAGTCACTCCTATGGCAGGCCTTGACAATCCTGGAGGCAGAGTGCTTGGTTTTGTGTGAGAGGGTGCCCTAGCATGAGTTGAGCCCCTCTGTAGCTTTCGGACCCATCTCCTTATATCTGTTCTATGATATAGCCATACCATACACTCTTAAGTGCATTATAATCCTCGCGGTTAATGCTAACAATAGTTTGGCGTTATCAAAACATTTTGTGTGAGGTGCCAAACACTTTGGAATACTACCCCCCACCGCCAGTTCTGGTGTGGGGGGGTAGCATTCCACCCTTCTAGAGGGAGAAGACATGTCGTTACTGGTAAACCCAGTTAAAGTTAAACAGAGCCCCAGCATCACAAAATGGATGCTGCTGCCACAGATATGAGTCTGCCCTCCTGCTGCTGGATGAAACACCAGCAGGGGAGGCCTGGACAATAGGTTTCCTGTACAGGGAGGTGCCAGCACCTCCCCAGACAGGCTTTAGTGTATTGGGGCAGGGTGGGTTGCATTCAGTGAATGCTTTTCAGACACTGCCTGGGGCACACGAGGTGCTCCATGCATTTCCCAGTTTAAACCGGTTGCTGGGGCCCCAGCTCTAGCGCGAAACTGGACAAAGGGGAAGAGGTGTAACCACCCCCTCCCCAGGTCCTCCCATAGGTGGGACCCTAGAGTTAGTCCAACCCCTAAACTTGCTATAAGAATAGAATCCCAGTCCCTGAGAATTTAGATTACCCTGGACGAAACTCTGATACATAAATCTTGTACCTTCAACATTCCACATCGACTGGACGACAGAATAAATCTCCCTTGTGGTCAAGGAGTGACCACCCTGTTCAAACAGGCACCAACAGCATCTTTGCCGGTCTGCATTTTCGAGGCTCCCGCTGGATCACGAAGTATCTGCGACACAGGACATGGACTTCCAGACATCTATGACACTGACCTGTGCTCCCAGCAAAGCTGAGACCAGTAGCGGACACGAGAGACGTGGGACCGGAACTCTTGGACATCCTGCATTTTTGCAACTGCACCTACTTCCCGAGGTCTCCCGAAGTTGTGCATAGGAATATTTGAAGCCCCTACCCGAGCACCTTTTGCACCGAAGCTCAGTTCCTACACTCCACGAGTGTCCTGTGGGCCCGCTTTGTGCATTTCCGCTTGAGGCCCCTTTGCGGTTCCTAATCCATTGTCTAGCGAGCCCCCTCCAAGGGCCATCTTTGATTTCTTTATAATTGGTAAAACAACTTGCTTAACTGGCCTTTAAGTCTTAGCCTGAAGGCAGCTCTCCACAGCTACCACTAGGATAGCTTTCTATAAGGTTGACTTTACAACCTACCATCAATAAGGGTCATTTGGACTGGTGCAAGGTGCCCACTAGAATAGTGGACATCATATACCAGGCCAACTTCTCACATTGGTGTCCAGTGTTTGGGATTACAGATTGCATTGTTTTACCGAATAATCTTGAGAATATCATTTGAAAAATCATATTAAGGTACCAGTAGGTACATATAAATCAAGCTTATAATACATAAGTTCTACTGAACTTAGAAGTTGTAGGTGTTAAGGGCTTAGCACACCGTGGCTACAACTCCTAGAGAGGTTCTAGTAGGAAACCAAGTAGTGTAGGTAGGTGCACACACCACACCTCACTAGTCATAGCTTTAAGGGCAGGAGCTAGTGTATCTCTGCCAGATGTCAGCCAGGTGCAGACATCTAAATATGACACATTCTCTTTTTAAGAGTTAAGGGGTTTGTGTGCCATAAGAAAATTAAGGCAAGGACAAAGTCTCATCACCCAACACCTGATAGATATCTTAGTGGCAGAAGACTTAGAAAAAGCATCAGATCCAGATAGACTGGGTAATGGGAGTGGGGGGCATCCATCAACAGAGGAGGCTTCTATTGGAGTTCCCCACCAGGACTCTGAAGATGATGGGGATGCAGACCTGGACGTGGTCAATGGACCCACCCTGGTAGACACAGGACTACCTGGAGATGAAGTGGGCCAAAATGGACCTCCCTCCATCCCCCCACGTAGACCTGGTGGTGTACCTAGAAGGCCAATATCACCTTCAGTGGAATCTAACCATTCTGGGTCATCAATAGGGTCCTCTGCCTCATCTCATAGGAGAAGAACTTCTCATAAAAATAGGGAACATGAAGCTAGAATGAGAGAAGTCATGCTTAGGATTAGAAGGCAAGAGATTGCCTTATAAAAGGAGACCCTAGCTCTTGAGAGAGAGAACAAGAAGATGGGGTTAGAATCCCCTGGTGGCCGCAATATCCCTAGTGGTAGAGATAGGTCTTATGACCATAGAAACCTAAACAAGATTGTCCCTCCCTATCAGGTTGGGGATGACATCCACAAATGCATTACTGCACTGGAGAGGGCCTGAAAAGAACAGAAGGTACCCCAGGAGCAGTGGGCAGCAATCTCGTGGCTCTCCTTTGCTAACAGAGTTAGAGATACGCTCCTCACTGTCAGAGAAGAGGATGCTGACAATTACAAAGTCCTGAAGAGTGCTATGATATATGGGTTTGGCTTAACCACTGAACACAATCGAGCAGCACAAAATGTTGATGTTATAGGTGTAACAGACCCTCAGCTAGGCAATGCTGCTCTGTGCTTGTGCCGGTCTCAACAGACCCTCAGCTCTGCAATGCTGCACCATGCTTGTGTCCAGTCTCAACAGACCTTCAGCTCTGCAAAGCTGCACCATGCTTGCGTCCAGTCTCAGCAGACCCTCAGCTATACAATGCTGCACTGCACTAGCATCCAGTCCCAACAGACCCTCAGCTATGCAATGCTGCACAATGCTTGCGTCCGATCTCAACAAACCCTCAGTTCTGCGATACTGCACCATGCTTGTATTCAGACTCAATAGACCCTTAGCTCTGCAATATTGCACCATGCTTGTGTCCAGTCTCAACAGACCCTTAGCTCTGCAGTGCTGCACCGTGCATGCGTCCGGTCCCAACAGACCCTCAGCTCTCTAATGCTGCACTGCGCTTGCATCCAGTCTTCAACAGATTCTCAGCTCTGCAATGTTGCACCGTGCTTGCATCCAGTCTCAAAAGATCCTCAACTCTGCAAAGCTGCACCGTCCTTGCGTCCAGTCTTCAACAGACCCTCAGCTCTGCAATGTTGCACTCTGTTTGAGTACGGTCTCAACAGACCCTCAGCTCTGCAATGCTGCACCGTGCTTGCATCCAGTGTCAACCGACACTCAGCTCTGCAATTCTGCTCCGTGCTTGCCTCCAGTCTTCAAAAGACCCTCAGCTCTGCAATGCTGCACCATGCTTGCGTCCAGTCTCAACAGACCTTCAGCTTGCAATGCTTCACCATGCTTACGTCCAGTCTCAACAGACCCTCAGCTTGCAATGCTTCACCATGCTTACGTCCAGTCTCAACAGACCCTCAGCTCTGCAATGCTGCACCATGCTTGCGTCCAGTCTCAACAATCCCTCAGCTCTGCAATGATGCTCTGTGTTTGCTTCTAGTCTCAAGAGACCCTCAGCTAAGCAATGCTGCATAGTGCTTGTGTCCAGTCTTAACAGACCCTCAGCTCTGCAATGCTGCACCTTCCTAGAATCCAGTCTCAACAGACCCTCAGATATGCAATGCTGCAACTTGCTTGAATACAGTCTCAATATACCCCCTGCTTTGCAATGCTGCACTGTGCTTGCATCCAGTCCCAACAGACCCCCAGCTCTGCAATGCTCCACCGTGCTTGCATCCTGTCTCAACAGACTCTCAGCTATGCAATCCTGCACCACACTAGCATCCAGTCTCAACAGACCCTCAGCTTTGCAATGGTGCACCACGCTTGCATCCAGTCTCAACAGACCCTCAGCTCTGCAAAGCTGCACCGTGCTTGCCTCCACCCTCAACAGACACTCAGCTCTGCAAAGCTGCATTGTGCTTGTGTACGGTCTCAATAGACCCTCAACTCTCAAATGCTGCTCCGGCCTTGTGTACGGTCTCAACAGACCGTTAGCTCTGCTCCACCATGCTTGCATCCAGTCTCAACACAGCCTCAGCTATGCAATGCTGCTCTGTGCTTGCTTCTAGTCCCAACAGACCCTCAGCTCTGCAATGCTGCTCCCTGCTTGCTACTAGTCTCAACAGACCCTCAGCTATACAATGCTGCACTCTGCTTGCATACGGTATCAACAGACCCTCAGCTAGGCAATACTGCTCTGTGCTTGTGTCCGGTCTCAACAGACCCTCAGCTCTGCAAAGCTGCACCATGCTTGCGTCCAGTCTCAGCGGATGCTAAGCTATGCAATGCTGCACTTCACTAGCGTCCAGTCTCAACAGACCCTCGGCTATGCAATGCTGCACTGTGCTTGCGTCCGATCTCAACAAACCCTCAGCTCTGCGACACTGCACCATGCTTGCATCCAGTCTCAATAGACCCTCAGCTCTGCAATGCTGCCCAGTGCTTGCGTTCAGTCTCAACAGACCATCATCTCTACAATGCTGCACCATGCTTGCATCCAGCCTCAACAGACCTTCAGCTTGCAATGCTTCACCATGCTTGCGTCCAGTCTCAACAGACCCTCAGCTCTGCAATGCTGCCCAGTGCTTGCGTTCAGTCTCAACAGACCCTCATCTCTACAATGCTGCACCATGCTTGCATCCAGCCTCAACAGACCTTCAGCTTGCAATGCTTCACCATGCTTGCGTCCAGTCTTCAACAGACTCTCAGCTCTGCAATGCTGTACGGTGCTTCCTTCTAGTCTCAACAGACCCTAAGCTCTGCTATGCTGCACTTGGCTTGCGTACGGTCTCAACAGACCCTCAGCTCCGCAATGCTGCACCTTGCTTGCTTCCAGTCTCAACAAACCCTCAGCTCTGCAATGCTGCCCAGTGCTTGCGTCCAGTCTCAACAGACCCACATCTCCGCAATGCTGCTCCATGCTTGCGTCGAGTCTCAACAGACCCTCAGCTCTTCAATACTGCACTGTGCTTGCGTCCAGTCTTAACAGACCCTTAGCTCCACAATGCTGCACTGTGCTTGGGTCCAGTCTCAATGGACCCTCAGCTCTGCAATGCTGCTCAGTGCTTGCGTCCAGTCTCAACAGACCCTCATCTCTGCAATGCTGCACCATGCTTGCGCCCAGTCTCAACAGACCTTCAGCTTGCAATGCTTCACCATGCTTGCGTCCAGTCTCAACAAACCCTCAGCTCTGCAATGATGCTCTGTGTTTGCGTCCAGTCTTCAACAGACTCTCAGCTCTGCAATGCTGCACGGTGCTTCCTTCAAGTCTCAACAGACCCTCAGCTCCGCAATGCTGCACCTTGCTTGCGTCCAATCTCAACAAACCCTCAGCTCTGCACTGCTGCCCAGTGCTTGCGTCCAGTCTCAACAGACCCTCAGCTCTTCAATGCTGCACTGTGCTTGCGTCCAGTCTCAACGGACCCTCAGCTCTTCAATGCTGCACTGTGCTTGCATCCAGTCTCAACAGACACTCAGCTCTGCAATGCTCCACTGTGCTTGCATCCAGTCTCAACAGACCCACATCTCCGCAATGCTGCTCCATGCTTGCGTCCAGTCTCAACAGACCCTCAGCTCTTCAATGCTGCACTGTGCTTGCGTCCAGTCTCAACGGACCCTCAGCTCTTCAATGCTGCACTGTGCTTGCATCCAGTCTCAACAGACCCACATCTCCGCAATGCTTCACCATGCTTGCGTCCAGTCTCAACAGACCCTCAGGTCTTCAATGCTTCACTTTGCTTGCGTCCAGTCTCAACAGACCCTTAGCCAAGCAATGCCGCACCGTGCTTGCCTCCAGTCTCAACAGACCCTCAGCTCTGCAATGCTTCACCATGCTTCATTCTAGTCTCAACAGACCCTCAGCTCTGAGATGTTGCATTGTGCTTGAGTCCAGTCTCAACAGACCCTCAGCTCTGCAATGCTGCAACTGCTTAAGTCTAGTCTCAACAGACTCTCAGCTCTGCAATGCTTCACCATGCTTCATTCTAGTCTCAACAGACCCTCAGCTCTGAGATGTTGCATTGTGCTTGAGTCCAGTCTCAACAGACCCTAAGCTCTGCAATGCTGCACTATGCATGCGTCCAGTCTCAACAGACCCTCAGCTCCGCAATGCTGCACCGTGTTTGCATCTGGTCTCAAAAGACCCTCAGCTATGCAATGCTGCACGGTGCTTGAGTTTAGTCTCAACAGACTCTCAGCTCTGCAATGCTGCACTGTGCTTGCCTCCAGTCTCAACCGACCCTCAGCTCTGCAATGCTGAACTGTGCTTGTATTCAGTATCAACAGACCCTTCGCTATGCAATGCTGCTCCGTGTTTGCTTCTAGTCTCAAAAGCTCCTCAGTTATGCTATGCTGCATAGTACTTGTGTCCAGTGTCAACGGACCCTTGGCTCTTTAATGCTGCACCGCACTAGCATCCAGTCTCAACAGACCCTCAGCTATGCAATGCTGCAATCTGCTTGCGTACGGTCTCAACAGACCCTCAGCTCTGCAATGCTGCTCTCTTCTTGCGTACGGTCTCAACAGACCCTCAGCTATGCAATGCTGCACAATGCTTGCGTCAAGTCTCAACAGACACTCAGCTCTTCAATGCTGCTTACTGTACCTGAGTTACCTCGTTATGTCATGGGTGCTCACTGAATAGCAATGCTTCTTTTTTTCCAAATGACTCCACGTACCTGAGAGGATGGCTCTCAATCTGCATCAAGAAGTTTGTACTGAAAATGTTTGGTGAGGATTCAGAGGGGCTCAGGCCATAGCTACCTACCTATCCAGAGCATTGATCCTTCTCATCCACTCTCCCCATATCCAGGTCCATCATGCCCAGGACTACCTGTAGGCCATGACCAGCAGCATAATGAAAAGACATCTGCGATCAGTAGTCACAGCACAGGAGTCGCAGGGTGTGACTGATGCAGGCTCAAGAAGGTAGTCTCGCCTAAACAATGTCAGCAACAGAGACCTGTTGTTATTAATATGGCTCACACCAGGGTCCGAGAAAAGCATTAATTGCACAGCATGCTAGTGGCTTCCTTGGTCGCAAGGACTGTAGACTATTTTTGGCCTGCCACATGGCTGAAGAACTTGGTCTCTTCCAGTGCAGACTGTGCATCTGGAGGCTTTGACACTGTGAACCTGTTGGAGACCACTTCTGGCAGAGAAATGCACTATGCTGAATACAAGGTACCAGCAGTCAACCCTGCAGCAAAATGCAGGGGTGCAACTCCTGTTGGAGGGACAGGTTTCCACATTCATTCATGCTGTTGCTGAATGGGATCTGCCATGACCACACAGCCACAGTGTTTGGCTGGTGAGTCTAAGGCCTTACACCATTTTGGATCCCAAGGCAACATCGTCTGCCAAATTCAACTACTCACATGGGTCCAAAGCTGAGAGAGTCATAATTAACTGGGACCAGAAGCTGACCGATGTCCTCACCATTGCTGGATTGCACATATTGACCACTGGAAAACGCCCCATTGTAGCCTGAGCAGGAGAGGTTTCTTCCAGGGCTCTATGGTGTGATGGATCCTTAACCAATATTTCTTTAACACAACACTAAAAAAAGTGGACTGCAATTTTATGATAGGTGCATATGTAATTTGCTGATGAAGAGAGGTGATCTTTCTAGGTTTTGTACAAGACCTTAAGGTATTACAATGGGACACGCCCAGTCTTCTTAGCTGTCTGTAATCTAGCCTATATATTGACTAAAAATCTGGTGGGCTGTAATCACTGCATATCTGTAAAATTGTGGTTCAGACTGAATTTGGCTCTCTTTTTTAAAACGGATCATTTTCAGTGAAGAAATCCCCAAACCGCACTGAAGAGGTTCAGAAGATCCTTACAGGATCGGATTGGGACAGAAAATAGGCCTGGATCCAACATTGAAGTGGGCCCATCTACGAAGTGGGAAGCAAACAAACTGGCCCTCTTTTGCGTGAGCTTCCTAAGACTGTTGTCTTGGTGGTCTCCGGGGAGTGCAGAACCGCAGGAATCTGTGCTTGCTGAGGCAATGTGTCTGAGAATGTTAGTCAAATGCAGCAGTGAAATCCACAATATTCTTCCCCCACTAAAAACATAGAGACATTAAGCATTCTTGCTCTTCTACAAACAGGCTGCTATTGGTAAGTTGCCAGTGACTTTGACGAGATTTTAGCATCCAGCCTGCCCTCCCTCTTTTCCATCTCCTTTCCTCTTCCACGTTTCCTCCTCTACTGTCCTTTCCTAAGCACCTCAGGTGACTGCATCATCTTAGTCTGAGTTCAAAAATGTGATTGACAGTTACACGCAGTGTTTTGCAGCAGGCAGAGTAACACTCCAAGATGTTTTAAGATTGTTACACCTTGCCACCAGCAGGTACCGGGCCACATATGGGGCACAAAACGGGCCCACACATTCTCCGGTTAGATTTGCCATCTGGCATTGCCAGGGAGCCCTGTAGGACCGTGCACCCCTGGTTCATCCCCCTGACTTGCTGCGAGCAGTACGGGCGGGACTGGTAGTAAAGCAGTTAGTAGGGCACCTTCCCAGGCGAGGCCTCAACGCCGCCTTGGATGGTGGGATAGTCTGGTCCTGGGGTTTATGAAGCGGCAGCAGCTAAGCTGCTCCCTGTCGTGTACCAGCTCTGTGGGGACGCGGAGATCACCTGACCTCTCGGGCTTAATTCACCCCCTGGGACGAAAAGCGAATACTTCAGTGAAGCATTTCTGAAATAGTCCTTACCAGAGAATGCAAGCAGTGAGCCTGGGCCGCGCCAGCACTGCCGGCCTGAAACTGAGGCGCGGCTCCGCGGCAGAAGCTCTCAGAAATTGTAGGCGGCAGACACATGGGACCTGGAAGCTATTGAACTATGGGTGTGGCAGCAAGAGCTATGTAGGGCGTGAAAGAAACGTGAGCAACAAAGCTGCCACGAAAACAAAGAGTGGTTGAACTTGAGTGACAAGGTTCCGTTCTCTCCGTTCCTCCTTCCCTCGAAGGCTTCTCTCCGAATTCCACCCTGTATGAACACAGTGTCCAGCTTTTTCTCCTCGTCTTGTTAGTTGTGGGGAGCACCTATTATTCCCAAAGGTGATGAATGTTCCCGCTACTTCCCCGTACTCTCGATAGTAGGTGTATACCAGATTGACAGGGCTGCCTAATTCGCTTGACTCACCAGCTGACGTCGAAGTCGAACAGCCGTGATCTAATGCTTGGGAGGCGGTGTGAAGGTGGATCACATATACAGAGGCACACACATATTTCACAAACATTAAAGGTTGGTCCCGGATACAGTGTGACATAAGTTATCACAATCAATAAAGGAAGTAGGCCAGTGAGAGTCGAGGTTTAAAAAAAGAATGCCTTTATTATACATTGGAGTTGAAAGCAGCATTATGTCCTGACCTGAAAACCAAGGGCCATATGCATCAAGCAAATTCGCATTCACAAAGGCCGAAATTCTGCGAACTTCGGCCTTTGTGAATGCGAATTTGCTAAATGGTATGTATAAAGCAAAATCTGGTGCAAAATAAGGAATGGGAAAATTTGCGATTCCTTATTTTGCAATTGCATTTAAGGAATCGCAAATTTTGCGATTTCTTAAATGCAATGTATGAAGCAAATTTTTTTTGCAAAATGTCCTAAAGGAATCGCAAAATACCACCAACTTCTAGTTGGTGGTAAGTTGCGAATTCCTTAAAAAATGCACATTTTTGCATTTTTCAAAGTGCCATGTGACGCACATACATGCCCTTAGGGCATGTATGTACGCCACATGTGCACCCATGCATATTTCAGGGGTGCCACAGGGTGTTCCTTGGACACCCCTGCACCCTTGAAATTATTCTCGATTAGCAACTTGCGAATCGCAAATGGAGAATAACTTCCCATTCATTCCTACGGGCCAGGAGGCCCATAGAAATGAATGGGAAGGTATTCCTTAATTGCGATTCGCAATTTGCTAATCACAATTAAGGAATTTTAAGAATTCGCTAAAAAAATGAGATTTTGTACATACATACCTATTTGCGATTCTCAAATAGCGATTTCTTAAAAATTGTTATTTGAGAATCGCAAATCAGGTTGATGATACATATGGCCCCAAAAGTCTAGCTCATGCACTTTGCAAATCAGAACCCAACACAATATTGCACAAGGGCAGACTTCCCTCTGTTGGAATTAATGTTGCAGGCTTTGAGATACCTCAGAGGAATTCACGTCAACGGTTTTATTTTGACTATTTAACAGAGATGGATTGGGCAGTGTTACTTTTTTGTTTCAAATGTTATGTTTTTTCAAAACAAAACAGAAACTCATTGCCATCACAATATTAGGTTTCAGGCTTGCGTAGTATAGTTTTCAGTGCACCTCATCCTCACGTTTCACGCACCAGTCCATTGCAGAACGCAATTCAGATAAGGAGGGAGGATCGGCAGAACTCCAGCGCTTGGCAATGTTTCTTTTTGCAATCACAGTTCCAATCCAAACCATGGTGCAGTCTGATTGTCACCTCTCAAATCTTAAAGGATACCTAACAGTGCAATTTGAAGCAAAGGGTCTATCAATCTCCCATGGACCGCAGGCTAATTCGCAAATATTCCTTGCCAATATGCTGTAATAACTGGTCAGGCCCATACCATATGAAAGAAATCCCCATTGTCTTTGGGGCAGCGCAAGCATTAGGATCCCAGGAGGTTGGGCATCCCCCAACAGCGCTGGAGCGTAAGGTTGAGGAGATGGAGGTATTTGAGCTGAATGAGTTGCAGTTTCGCTGGAATGACAAGGATACATTAGGCAATAGAGGTATCGCTTCCGTCACTGTCATCCAGTGAGCCCAGCCACCCCTACCAGTTTGCCTTCAGTCCCAGCAGGATATGGGGTGAGAGGATAACCAGCGATTTGTAAGACTGAGGTATCCCTGCTTCCACTAGACGGCCCATGAGGGTCATTGCCTCGGGTGGACTGTATTTGGGTCTATCAGAGAGAGACTCCTAGTAGTACGTGCGAGCATGGCACAGGACCGCACTAGTGACCTCCTGGAGGGCCCATGGAATTGGGGTGCCATAAAGGAGATCCAAGATATTGTCTTGGCCAATCACTGTCACTTCCCCTCGGGAAGCAGGATGCACATCAACCAAGGCCTGTCCACCAAAGAGTGCACAAATTTATTGAAGGCCATTCTGAGGAGATGGTTTAACTACATGAATATGTGCACTCTGAAATGCGAGCTGTCCCAGGTTTCATGTCTACATACCTTTATCTGTAGTTTAGCAGCTTGGAGATCATAGGGCACTGTGTGAGTGGCTTGTGAGCTCTTTAGAATATAAGACACATTGAGAGTTGGTCCTAGGCCCTCCATGATATGATCCACTGCTCTAAGAACCTCTCTGGCACCAAGCTCTTTGCACCTTCTGAGAAGCGAAAAGCAGATATTACTCTCTTTGGGCTCTATGTCAGCATCCGTTAAGATCTTGGATGTCGCAGACAAGCGGGAGACCGACCTCAGAGCTGTGCTCTCGCACTGTGTATCTGAGCTTCAGATTCAGCCCTCAGACTTTGACACCCCATCAACTACATTCTGGAGATCCTGCAGCAAGAGACCAACATAGTTTAATACTTCTCCGATTTTAGCCTCCAATGCTGATTTAGAATCTTGAATGGCATGAAGGATCACGCTAGTGTCTTCAGCCTTTGGGATATGGGCTGGCCGAGTTCTCCCTCCAGAGGCTCCTCTGGCCCGCCGCACGATCTGTGAACCTTTCCATTTTAGTTTAAGCAGAGGAAGAGGTGAGTGTAATGATGAAGTTTCAAGATAGAAGTAAATTGTAGTTTATTAAGAACTTCCAACACAATGTGTATTAGGCCAGAGAAAGGAACCGGTGATCATCAGCTGTCGTCTCACCAACATTCCAGAACGCTCAGCTGATGACAGAAGGGCGGGAGGGGAGAGATGGCGAGGAGGGACAAAAGGGAGAGGGAGAACACAACACATTTTCCTCTTTACAGAACAGTGAAAATGAGAAGAAACTGTTAATCACATACTAAATCATTGAGTTTTCTTGGAGGAATCACAAGTCGACCAACTCTGGTTCTTTAAGCCTTCGATGCTCATGACGAGCTCAGCTCGTCATGAGGCACGGTGCTCGTGTGCTCATGACGAGCTGAGCTCGTCATGACCACACCCAGTTCTATTATGGCCCAGCACAGGAGAAGAATATCTCAAGCATCGATGAGGCTAAAGGTACACAACTGCCATTGTTAGATAAGCACTCTTCTGAGCACGTAGGGACAGTTTGCTGGGCAATTTGTGAGTGACAAACATTATGGTCATCCTCCCAGATATCACACATTCCTCCCCTTGAGCTATAGGGAGCTTGACCACAATGCGTGTCCTTGGGTTCCTGTCTGTCTTGGTAACCTGTTTTGCCTGCAGATAACTTGGAGAAATGCCAAACTCTACTGCCACTCATTAAGGCTGAGTTGCAATACACCTCTTTCCCCATAAGTGGTTTAGAAAACCTATTATGACCCTTCGATATAAACCCACTCATTTTCACTTGTGCAGTGTCACCCTCATACAAATGCACAGTTTTGCAGCTATTTTTGGTGTCGTAGTGGGCTTTGCATTCCGCTTGATTTTTTTAAAATGGTGTCTTAATTGTGCAGGTGACAATTCTACTCTTTTAGGGACAGTTAACCAGCCCACATTGTCCTTAGACATTGGGGTCCTGCCTCTCATGAGTTCGAATGGGCTGTGTCCTGTGCTGTTACATGGTGTAATGCGATATACCCATAACGTTTTGCAAATCTCATTCTTCCATGCCAAGTTGTGGTTTGTGGCTAGCTGTATAATGCCTTTAATGACCCTGCTGAAGCGCTCAACAGCCCCAATGCCCGCAGGTTGAAATACAGATGTGGTTTTGTGTGATATTTTGTTCCTTTTTACATAGTTGAGAAATTTCTCTGAAGTAAACTCGGGGCCATTGTAGCTTACAATATATTTGGATAACCTCTCCTTAATGAAAACCTCATAAAGAAATTTACTGATGCTTTGGGCATCAGTTTTGTTAACGAATACAACTTTGGGCCACTTTGATAAATGATCAATTAGTACAATTGTAGGAGAGTAGGGCTGGCTTCCTATGGTTACCCCTACGTTTTGCTGTGATTCTCTGTTTTTTTTCGACTTTAGTGTGGCTGTGGACCTGCTAATGAGGCCCACAGCCCAGCTGTTCTATCTCTAAATTGATACCATGTACTTTAAGTACATACCAGATTGGTTACTGGGTCACCCTTGTGAGCCCCAGTATAGTGTACCATAGGTACCCAGGGCATAGGTGCACCCTAGGCTTACCAGGGGCTGCAGCATGTATCGTGCCATCTCTGGTTAGCCTTCCAAACTCACACCACAGGTCTGTTCTTACAGCCTGAGTAAGGTGGTATAAATACCCCTTACTTCGATATATTATACCTATATCTATATACCTATACAGACACATTCACTTATTCACTCTTTTAAATGAACTCTTAAACGTATTTTAAATGACACTTTTTGATACCTTCTAAATCCTGTACTTGCAATGGTTTTTTAAATCACGCAATAAAGGGTTTTATATCTATACAGACACATATACACCTATAAGCCACTCCTAAGGCAGACCTCGAAAATCCTGGAGGTAGAGTGCTTGGTGTTATGTGGGAGGGTGCCCTAGCATTGGCTGAGCCCCTCTGCAGCTTTCGGAACCATCTCCTTATAGCTGTTCTATGATATAGCCATACCATATACTCAGAAGTGCATTAAAATCCTCGCGGTTAATGCTAACTTTGGTTTGGCTTTATCAAAACATGTTGTGTAAGGTGTCAAACACTGTGGAATACTACCCCCTGCCAGTTCTGGCAGCGGGGGTAGCATTCCACCCTTCTAGATCGAGAAGACATGTAGTTACTGGTTTACCCGGTTAAAGTTAAACAGAGCCCCAGCATCACAAAATGGATACTTCTGTCACAGACAGGAGTCTGCCCTCCTGCTGCTGGACGAACCTCGGGCAGGGGAGGCCTGGACTATAGGTTTCCTGACAAGGGAGGTGCCAGCACCTCCCCAGACAGGCTTTAGTGTATTGGGGCAGGGTGGGTTGCATTCAGTGGATGCTTTTCAGACACTGCCTGGGGCACACAAGGTGCTCCATGCATTTCCCAGTTCAAACCGGTTGCTGGGGCACTCAGCACCAGCTCTGGTGCGAAACTGGACAAAGGAAAAGGTGTGTAACCACCCCTTCCCCAGGTCCACCCACAGGAGGGACCTTAGAGTTAGTCTAACCCCTAAACTTACTATAAGTATAGAACCCCAGTCCCTAGGACTTTAGATTATCCTGGACGAAACTCTGTAACATATATCCTGAACCTTCAACATTCCATTTCAACTGGAAGATGGAAGATATCTCCCTTGTGGTCAAGGAGTGACCACCCTGTTCAAACAGGCACCAAGAGCAACTTTGCTGGTCTGCATTTTCAAGGCTCCCGCCAGATCCCGAAGAATCTGCAACACAAGACATAAACTTCCAGACATCTCTGACCCTGACCTTTGCTCACAGCAAAGCTGAGACCTGTGGCGGACACGAGAGACGTGGGACCGGAACTCCTAGACATCCTGCATTTTGCAAGCTGCACCTACTTCCCGAGGTATCCTGAAGTTGTGCATTGGGGTGTTTGAAGCCCCAGCCCCGAAAACTATTTGCACCGAAGCTCGAAGGCCCACACTCCACGAGTATCCTGTGGGTCCCTTTTATGCATTTCAGCTAGACACGTCTTTGCGGTTCCTAGTTCGTTGGCTAGTGAGCCCCCAGGAAGACCACTCTTGAAACTACTTTGCCTTCCTAGTTGCTCCTGGCTTGCTCCAGCTTCCCTGCAAAGGATAAGTGCCCCAGACCTTGCTGGTCTGCACCGAAGCCAATCTTGACATCTTGCGTGGATTGCATTTACCAAGGCTTGTTGGGTCCAATCCAGATACCAACATCGCAGTCTACTAGATCCTTTATAGGACAGCCTGAATCCAGCTCCTGGTCATCGTCGACACCTCCTGGTCCTTGTGGCTGAAGAGACAAACTTCACCTTTTCACCTGAAATCATCCGACATCTGGTGGCATCTTTCTATCGCCACCCTGGTCACTGGCTAGTGGCCCAGACTCTGTCTCCTCTGCTTTCAGGTAGATCCAAGGCTTTGATTCACCCTTGGATCCCCCCGGACACTTTTCCTCTGGTCGCCTGCAGCACTTCTTCCCAGCTCTCCATTGGAATCGATGACGAAACCCGACACCAAAAGACACCAATGCACCCGGCTTCCGTGAGTGAGGTAACACGAGTACTCTGGTAGTCTCGAGGGTATTGACCCTCCAAGTGTCTAAGTCTAAAAGGGTTCCATCGTAGTTATACTAGAAGTGTCCTTAAATTTCAAATTTGTAACTTGTTAGTTTCCCGTAGAAAGTCAATGGTAACCCGTGGCTGTGTTTAGACACTGCACACGTCTCCTGTGGGCCTCCTACATCCTAACCCTTGGTTGGTCCTAGAAGCCCCAGCGATTCCCCAGGCCCTAGGCCTGCTTTCTATTCCTCACGCCGCTCTTATACCACTATTTTAGAATTTGGTTTGTGAGGCCCCTAGGGCAAAACGTATACTGTGCAACTTATCGTATGCTAATTAAATTCCTTGTATTGTACTTTTACCTCAGACCTCATAAAGAGTCCACAGGGGTTGTGTTTAGAATAAATACATATATATTTGATATATACCTTGTGTGTTGTGCTTTCATTTGGTACTCAAGGGATTATAATTGGTAAAACAACTAGCTTAATTCACTCTCTGTAGTCTTAGCCTGAGAACTGTTCGCCACTGCTACCCCTAGGATAGCTTTCTATAAGGTTGACTTTACAACCATTATCATCAAGGGTCTATTGGACTGGTGCAAGGTGCCCACTAGAATAGTGGACAGCATATACCAGCCCAACTTCTCCCAACAATGATGAAATCCTGTTCCCATGGTCCATGACTGGTCCCATGATGTCTATGCCAATTCTCTCCCAAGGCATGTTGGAACACGGGATGGGATGAAGTGGGGGCCTGAATGTGATTTGAGACTTGTCAGAATTTTAACATTGCAGGCACTTCCTCACGAAGCTCTCTGTGGAAATATTGACACTGGGCCACCAGTACAGATTCCTTATTCTATTTTTGGTTGTACCTATACCCAGATGTCCTTCATGACAGATCTCAAGTATTGTGTGCCTGAGTTTATCTGGGGGAGTAATCTTGCCGCTTCTCAAAAGAAACCGATCTTCGAGTGAGTCATCATGTTTCACATCCCAATAGGGCAAAAGTTCTTTATCAACATTTTTCCTAGTAGGCCAACCATTCACAATCACACTGCAGATCTTGCTCAGGTCAGCATCTTTACCTTGTTCTTCCAACCATTCCTCTAGCGAAATGCCATGTGTTTCCTCGTGTATACTGGCAACACAGATTTCTCTTCTGACTCACTATTGGATTCTTGCATCAAAAAAGGCATGCAGCTCAAGAAATCTGCGATTATGTTCTTAGTTGCGGGTACATATTGTAATTCATAGTTGAAATCAAATAATTTTACAGACATTTTTGCTAGTCTAGTTGATGTGAAGTATTTTCCCTTAGTGGTCAACACTTTGGTGAGGGGTTTGTGGTCACTTCTTAAAATTACTTTATTGCCCAAAACAAATTGTCTGAAATGTTCCAGTCCCCAGAAACACGCCAGAGCCTCTCGCCCAATGAGAGAGTACTTTTCTTCTGTCAGTGTAAGGGAGCGAGAAGCTAAGGCGATGGTACATTTTGTGCCCCTGGAATCTCTTTGGGTGAGCACACTGTCTAAACCTCTTCCCCTGGCATCAGTGGAGACAATGTTGGTCAATGAGGGATCAAAACCTTGTAGGGGTGGGGCAGAAAACATCTAATTTTTGAACAAGCAAAATCATTTGCAACATTCGTTGGACCAAACAAATGTGTTTCTGGTTTGGAGGAGTTGTCTCAAATCATAGGTTTTGGTGAAGAATTTCTCAATGAATTTCGAGTAGAACTCGATGAGACCCAGGAAAGAGAGCAGATCGTTTTTGTTTTTGGGCTCTGGGGCATTGAGGATCGCATCTAGAAGCTCTTTTTTGGGTTTGATACCATCTGCTGTGATCACGTGCCCTAAGTGTGTTACTCCAGAATGTGCAAATTTGCACCTGCTATGTTCGGCAGTGAGCCTCTTGGATTGAAGAATCTCCAGCACCTGCACCAATTTATCATCATGTTCTTTTTTTGCTTTCCCCATGACCAATATGTCATCCTGCAACAAGAGGATGCCATTGAGATCTTTAAAGGTTTCCTGCATCAGCCTTTGGAACATGGCAGCGGCGGATGCCAAACTAAAGGGAACACTTTTGAAGCGGAAACACCCAAAGGGAGAAATGAACGTGGTCAAGCTCTTGCTCTCTGGGTGTAAGGGAATTTGATGGTATGCCGCCTTTAGGTCTCTGGAGGAAAAAAAACCTAACCCCCTTAGTACATGCCAACATCCCATTGTTACGTGGTAGGGGAAATTGGTTCACAAGGATGTTTTCATTGAGATCGCATAGATCTATGCATAATCTCAATTGTCCATTAGGGCATTTAACAACAACCAGGGGAGCGACCCACTCTGATGACTCAACCCTTTCAATTATTTCATCCTTAAGGAGTTTTTTCAATTAGGTTTTTATTTCCTCTCTGATGGAGGATGGAATGTTCCTGACTTTGTGCAATTTGGGGATGGCACCCTTCTTGACACATATTTTGTGTTCAAACCCCTGAAAGTGGGGGAATCTCTGTAACACATCATTACAAAGCTCATCATCGGTTTGGGCGATGAGGACTGGTTCTTCACTGTTGGGATTCAGGACAATTCCCAGTTTTCCCTGATCTAACCACCGTAAAACAGATGGGCCTGATTTAGAAACATGGAGTTTTCACAAGGATTCTTTCCCCTTAAATGTGAATTTAAGTTTCCTGTACCCTTTTAAATCAATAGGGTCCCCCATGAACGTTTTAATTGAGATGTCTGGTGGTTCCAACTGTTCACCAAGATGAGGCAAGAATTTGTCCTTCCAAACTTGGTGGTTTACAATTGTCTAAGGTGACCCTGAGTCTGCGACAATAGATATATCTTCACCTCCAATACACATTTCACAAATTGTTTTTTCCTGCCTTGCTTGTTATCATCAATGCCTAAGATGAAATCATCTCTGATATTTAATACAAACATGTTGGAGTCATCCTCATCAGAAAAATTAGAATCTTCCACATTTTAATTTTCAACATACTTTACAGATTTGTAAGAATTTTTGTGGCACACCTTGAAAATGACCCATACTTCCACAAAAGGAACATTTATACTTCTTGGCTGGGCAATTTGTATCATTAGCTAAGTGGATTAAACTGCTACACCTATAACATCAACTTTTTGTGCTGCTAGATTTGTCAAAGTTCCTATTACGGCTGGGTTTGCTGACGTTACTGATTCTCCCTGGTTTGCGCATCCTGTTGTTCACCTTGGACACAATGCTGTCCTCCTTTTTCTATTTACTTTCTGAAATGACAGCATTTGCGCATCTGCCAGTTAGTTCCGCTCTTCTGGCAATGTCAATTACAGTTTGCAAGGGACTCTCTCCTTTAGCCCACAAATTGTCTTGAATATTGGTGTTTGACCCCTGAATCACAATTTGATCTCGTATAAATTGGTCATGAAGACCACCGAAACGGCATGTAAAGGCTACTTTTTTAGCTCAACCACATAGTCATCAATGGTTTCATCATGTCCTTTCCTTCTATGGAAAACCCCACATCTGTCCACCCCCATGCAAACAGTGGGCTTGTTGTAATTATTAACATCGTCAACTGCATTTTCAAAAATGTCACCCTTATTTTCTCCTCTTATCTTTTTGTTAATTCTTTTGAAAATTTTGATCCCATCGGCCCTCAAACAATGTATCAGTATTTTGTACTTCCCTTCTGCAGTGAACTCCTCCACATCCTCCAGAGTGGAAATAACATTTAAAAATGTTCTCTCCACTCTTCCCACTTGACGGAAGGTTCACCTCACCCCGGCTAGAAACGATTGAGGGGTGCCAGGTTTAACAGGTATCCAGTAGCCATGTTGGAAGGGAGAGAAGATAGCAGTAGGGTATAAAGAAGGTGGAAGAGTGTAGTGGGGGTTGGAGGAGGCAGGAGTGGGCAATAGGTTTAACTTTGAGGAGATGCCTATAGGAGTGGGTAATCAAGTGTGGGTGTCCAAAGAAAGTACATGTACTTGAGCAGAATAATGCTGTACCTATCAGCGAAGGGAGGCACACAAGCAAAAGTGTGTACGAAACTTACTTCCACTTATGCATGTGTGAAATCCTTAATGAAACTTGTCAGAGGTGAAGTTGCTGTGTGGCTGCACGAAGGCTGAGCGAGGAGATGCGGAAGAAACAAACAGACATAATGGGGTCGTTTACATTGCGTGCGTCTCGACGTCAGGGATTGCCGGAGGAGTGGAGCGCCATTGCAACAAGAGGTTTTAAACCTAAAAGATGGCCGCCAATTTCATGTAGACGATCAGTTAGTACAATGGCGAAAACCTGTTCCCCATGGTCCATGACTGGTCCCATGATGTCTATGCCAATTCTTTTCCAAAGTATGTTGGGACACGGGATGGGATGAAGTGGGGGCCTGAATGTGACTCGAGACTTGTCGGAATTATAACATTGCAGGCAGTTCCTCACAATTCTCTCTGTGGAAAGATCGACACTGGGCCACCAGTACATATTCCTTATTCTATTTTTGGTTTTACCTATACCCAGATGTCCTTCATGACAGATCTCGAGTATAGTGTACCTGAGTTTATCTGGGGGAATAATCTTGCCACTTCTCAAAAGAAACCCATCTTTGGGTGAGAGATGATTTTTTACATCCCAATAGGGCAAAAGTTCTTTATCAAAATTTTTCTTAGTGGGCCAACCATTCACAATCATACTGCAGATCTTGCTCAGGACTGTATCTTTACCTTGTTCTTCCAACCATTCATCTAGCGAAATGCCATCTGCCAGATTCATCAAAGACTCGTTTTGCGAGTCTGTAATAGCGATTCATAAGGAATCGCTATTACAGACTCGCAAAACGGGATTCATGTAGGAATCGCAAAATAAATTGCGATTCCTACACATTCCTTATTTGCGATTAGCAAATTGCTAATCGCAAATAAGGATGCGATTTCAAGGGTGCTAGGGGTGTCCAAAGGACACCCTGTAGCACCCCTGAAAGGTAATCTACATTGGTGTTGAGCACACACATGTCCAAAGGACATGTTTGTGTGTAACATGCAATTTAGAAAAATGCTTTTAAAAGCCTTTTT
Source organism: Lissotriton vulgaris (assembly GCF_964263255.1). NCBI lineage: Eukaryota > Metazoa > Chordata > Amphibia > Caudata > Salamandridae > Lissotriton > Lissotriton vulgaris. Next base: position 468,060,126 of record NC_141698.1, read on the forward strand.
CTAAGTTTTCGCTATTTACCACGAGGTTTGACCTCGCGGTAAATAGCGGCCCGAAATTGCGATTTCGCTATTTAAAAATGGATGATGAATTGCATTTAAGGAATCTCAAATAGAGATTCCTTTAATGTAATTCCTCGCAAATTAGCGAATTCGCTAATACCGATTTTTGCATTTGGGATGATGAATCCCAAATGCAATAATTGCGCTCGCAAAGGGCCAGATTCTGAGAATCTGGCCCTTTGCGAGCGCAATTCAGCTTCATGAATCTGGCTGATAGTGTTTCCTCGTGTATACTGGCAACACAGAATTTCTCTTCTGACTCACTATTGGATTCAAGCATCAAAACAGGCATGCAGCCCAAGAAATCTGCAACCACATTCTTAGTTTGGGTACATATGGTACTTCATAGTTGAAATCAAATAATTTAACAGACATTCTTGCTAGTCTAGGTGATGCACCGTATAGTCGTCCCATAGTGGTCAATACTTTGATGAGGGGTTTGTTGTCACTTCTTAAAATCACTTTATTGCCGAAAAACAAATTGTCTGAAATATTCCAATCCCCAGATTCATGCCAAATCCTCTCGCTCAATGATAGAGTCATTTTCTTCTGTCGGTGTGAGGGAGCGAGAGCGAAGCCGATAGTGCATTCTGTGCCCCTGGAATCTCTTTTGGTGCGCACAGATCCTAAACCTCTTCCACTGGCATCAGTGGTTACAATGTTAGTCAATGAGGGATCAAAATCTTGTAGGGGTGGGGCAAAACACATCTAATTTTTCAACAAGCAAAATGATTTGCGACATTCGTCAGACCAAACAAATTTGTTTCTGGTTTTGAGGAGTTGTCTCAAATCACAGGTTTTGGTGGCAAATCCTCAATGAATTTTGGGTAGAACTCGATGAGAGCCAGGAAAGAGCATAGCTCATCTTTGTTTTTGGGCTCTGGGGCATTGAAGATGGTATCTAGAAGATCTTTTTTGGGTTTGATACCATCTTCTGTGATCACGTGCACTAAGTCCGAAACGTGCAAATTTGCACTTGTTATGTTTGGCAGTGAGCCCCTTGGTTTGAAGAATCTCCAGCACCTGCACCAATTTATCATGATATTCTTTTTTTGCTTTCCTCATGACCAATATGTCATCCTGGAACAAGAGGATGCCATTGACATCTTTAAATGTTTCCTGCATCAGCCTTTGGAATATGGCGGCGGTGGATGTCAAACCAAAGGGAAAACTTTTGAAGCGGAAACCCCCAAAGGGAGTAATGAACGTGGTCAAGTTCTTGCTCTCAGGGTGTAAGGGAACTTGATGGTATGCCGCCTTGAGGTCTATGGTGAAAAAAACCTAACCCCTTTAGTACATGCCAACATCTCATTGTTGCGTGGTATAAAATGCATAACCTCAATTTCCCGTTGGGCGTTTAACAACAACCATGGAGGCGACCCACTCTGATGACTCTTTCAATGATGTCATCCTTAAGTACTTTTTCCAATTGGGTTTTTACTTCCTCGCTGATGGAGAATGGAATGTTCCTGACTTTGTGTAATTTGGGGATGGCACCTTTTCTTTCTTTTCTGTGTTCAAACGCTTGAAAGTGGCCAATGGAATTTGAAAAGATTTTGGGGAATCTCTGTAACACATCATTACAAAGCTCATCATTGGTTTGGGCGATGAGGACTGGTTCCTCACTGTTGGGATTCAGGACAATTCACAGTTTTCCCTGATCTAACCACCCTAAAACAGATGGGCCGATTTTGAAACATAGAGTTTACACAAAGATTCTCTCCTCTTAAATGTGAATTTAAATTTCCTGTACCTTTTTAAATCAATAGGGTTCCCCATGAACGTTTTAATGGAGATGTCTGGTGGTTCCAACTGTTCACCAAGATGGGGCAAGAATTTGTCCTTCCAAACTTGGTGGTTTACAATTGTGTAAGGCGACCCTGAGTCTGCGACAATAGATATATCTACACCTCCGATACACATTTCGCAAATTGTTTTTTTCCTGCCTTGCTTGTTATCATTAATGCCTAAGATGGAATCAGGTTTGATATTTAATATGAACATGTTCATGTCATCCTCATCAGAAAAATTAGAATCTTCCCCATTTTAATTTTCAACATACTTTACAGATTTGTAAGACTTTTTGTGGCACACCTTGAAAATGACCCATACTTCCACAAAAGGAACATTTATACTTCTTGGCTGGGCAATTTGTATCATTAGCTAAGTGGTTTAAACTGCCACACCTATAACATCAACTTTTTGTGCTGCTAGATTTGTCAAAGTTCCTATTATGGCTGGGTTTGCTGACATTACTGATTCTCCCTTGTTTGGGCATCCTGTCGCTCACCTTGGACACAATTCTGTCCTTCTTTTTCTATTTACTTTTTGCACTGACAGCCTTTGCGCAACTGCCAGTGAGTTCTGCTCTTCTGGCAATGTCAACTACAGTTTGCAAGGGACTCTCACCTTTTGCCCACAAATTGTCTTGAATATTGGTGTTTGACCCCTGCATCACAATTTGATCTCGTATAAATTTGTCATGAAGACCACCGAAACGGCTACTTTTTTTTAGCTCAACCTCATAGTCATCAATGAATTCATCACGCCCTTGCTTTCTATGGAAAAACCTATATCTGTCCACCCCCACACAAACAGTGGGCTTGTAATAATTATTAAGATAGTCAACTACATTTTTAAAAATGTCACCATCATTTTCACCTCCCCCAGCTAGAAACGATTGAGGGAGTGCCAGGTTTAACAGGTATCCAGTAGCCACGTCCTCAGCGCCGCGTGACGCGCTATAGTCTTTCCTGGTCCCAGCTTTTTAAGCCCATGCTAGGCCGGGCGCGCTGCGGACAGTGGTTTTCCTGTGTTTGAGGTGCCACGCTGCTACGCTTGCTATTTACTATGTTTTAAATTGTTTTAAATTGATGGCAGTACTTTTATTTTTGCTGTGAATAGGACATTGCGCTATATTTCATTAGGGAAACGCTTTAAATCCTTCTTTAAAAAATCGTGATTTTTGTGCTTTTAGTCTCACCTTATTAGTGGGGACACTCTAATTTGGGCTTTGGTATTAGGGGTTTCCTCTGAGTCTTGGGGCCCGATTCACAGAACTAACTTAAGACAAAATCCTAAACTTACTACTTTTGGTATTCACAGAATGGACTTACTACTTTTGGTATTCACAGAATGCACTTACTACTTTTGGAATTCACAGAATGGATTTACGACTGCTAACTTTCCGTCTGCACTCAGACCGGAGATTCCGGCCCAGAGGCAGAGCTTCCGGCCGAGAGGTGGAGCTTCCCGGCTCAGAGGTGGAGCTTCCGGCCCGTAGGTGGGGATTCCGGCCGGTGGCAGGGATTTAGCCATGGCCAAAATCTCCACCTTCGGGCTGGAAATCCCAGCTCTGCCTCTCGGACAGAAGCTCCGCCTCTGGGATGGAAGCTCCGCCTCCGGGATGGAATCTCCGGCCCAAGTGCGGACGTCTGCACCCATCCGCGCCAAGTCTGCGCCGTGCACCTGGAATTCTGTCCAATTCCCCCCAAAAGCAGATAATCGCTGGACCTACCCCAGGGAACTGCTCCTGGAATTACAACCTCAAGAGCCTGGCTCCCCGTCAGCAAACTAACTGAGGAAAACCACAAGATTCCATGACTTCCAAAAAGGCCTGCGTTTCAGGGCCCACCGTTTTCTCTAAGTGAAAATTAAAATCCCCCAGAAACGTAACCTTTGAGTAGGCTAGACAGCTGAGCTTCATCCATTCCGTGACGTCTTTCATTCCTTCCTGGATGTTGGTTCTGGCGGTGGCGGGGTCGTTGGTGAGGGAGAGGATCAGCTGGGTGTCATCGGCGTAGGAGATGATGTTAAGGTTGTGTTGGCGTGTGATGGCTGCGAGGGGGCTCATGTAGACGTTGAAGAGGGTGGGGCTGAGCGAGGATCCTTGCGGAACGCCGCAGATGACTTCGGTGGCCGCGGATCGGAACGGTGGGAGGCGGACTCCCTGGGTTCTTCCAGCGAGGAACGCGATGATCCACTCCAAGGCCGTTCCTTGGATTCCGGTGTTGCTGAGGCGCTGTATCAGGGTGCGGTGGCATACCGTGTCGAAGGCAGCTGAGAGGTCCAGGAGGATGAGGGCAGCTGTTTCCCCGTTGTCGAGCAGGGGCCCTGATGTTGTCGGTCGCTGCGATGAGGGCGGTCTCGGTGCTGTGGTTTGCGCGGAAACCGGACTGTGACGGGTCGAGGGATCCGTTTGTCTTTAGGAATGCGGAGAGTTGCTTGTTGACGGTCTTCTCGATGACTTTGGCAGGTAAAGGGAGGAGTGAGATGGGGCAGAAGTTCTTGAGGTCCATGGGGTCCGCGGTGGGTTTCTTCAGGAGGGCGCTGAGCTCGGCATGTTCCCAGCTCTCCGGGATGGTGGCAGATGCGAAGGAGCTGTTGATGATGTTCCAGAGTTGGGGTGCGATGATGGAGTCGGCTTTGTTAAAGATGTGGTGTGGGCATGGGTCGGTAGGGGAGCCGGAGTGGATGGTCCTCATCGTGCGGGCGGTATCTTCGGTGCTGACCGAGGTCCAGGTGCAGAGGGTGGTGGTTGGGTGCGCTGGTTCGGTGGTTGGGTGCGTGGTTTGTGCGCCGAAGCTGTTGTGTATGTCGGCGATCTTGCGGTGAAAGAACGAGGCAAGTGAGTTGCAGAGGTCTTGCGAGGGTGTGATGTCGTTGTTGCAGGCGCTGGGGTTGGAGAGCTCTTTGACGATGCTGAAGAGTTCCTTGCTGTTGTGGGTGTTGTTGTCCAGTCGTTCTTTGAATGTAGTCCTTTCGGTGGGGCAGATCAGCTGGTAGTGTTTGCGGGTGGCGTTCTTGAGGGCCGTCATGTTCTCTGTTGTCTGGTCGTGGCGCCAGGCTTTCTCGAGGGTGCGGCAGGTTTTCTTGGAGTTTTTGAGGTCGTTGGTGAACCACGAGGCTTTCTTGCTGCCGGGTCTGCTGGGTGGTTTCTTCAGTGGTGCGTGGTTGTCGGCGCAGTTGGGGACTGCTGTGTTGATGGGAGGGTTCTGGCTGAGGGAGGTGGTGAGCTGGTCGGTGGTGATCTTGCTCCAGCTTCTGCGGGGAACCTGTTGTGGGTGGTGGTGGGTCGTGGTCCTCCTGAAGTTGAAGTGGACGCAGCTGTGATCAGTCCAGTGTAGTCCGGTGGAGTGGCTGAAGGAGATGTGCTTGCTGGAGGAGAACACGGGGTCAAGCGGGTGGCTGGCGTAGTGGGTGGGGGTGTTCACCAGTTGCTTGAGTCTGAGTTTGGCGAGGTTGTCCATCAGGGTGGTGGTGTTGCTGTCATTGTTGTTCTCCAGGTGGAAGTTGAGGTCCCCTAGGAGGATTTAGTCTGAGGAGGTCAGGGCGTGCGGGCTGACGAAGTCTGCGATGGCTTCGCTGAATTGTGTGCGTGGTCCCGGGGGTCTGTAGATGAGGGTGCCTCTGAGGGTAGTCCTAGGGTCGGTGTGTATCTGGAAGTGAAGGTGTTCGGCGGCGGTGAGGGTGTCGTCAGAGTTAGTTGTGATTCGGATGGTGTTTCTGTGGACGATGACGATGCCTCCTCCGGTTTGCTTGACGCGGTCCCTCTGGGTGATCTTGTAGCCATCCGGGATGGCTATGGCGATGTCGGGGGCTGAGGAGGCGTTAATCCAGGTTTCCGTGAGGAAGGCGACGTCTGGTGATGTTGAGTGCAGGAGGTTCCAGAGTTCGACAGCGTGCCTGTGGACGGAGCGGGTGTTGAGCATGATGCACTTGAGGTAATTGTTGCTGGTGCTAGGCTTGGCGGGTGTCGGGCCGGGTCGGCGGTAGGAGAATTTACAGTCTTGGTAGGTGAAGGGTCCATGGGTGCGTCTCGGGGTGGCTCGGTAGCAGGCGGGGTTTCGGCCAGCGCTGAGTGCGTGGAGGGTGGCGGTGTCGTAGGTCCGTCGGGTGCGCTGGCATCGTTGAGAGCCAGGGGTCCTGGCGCTGGGTGCCGTCCAGGCGCGGACCTTCGGCGCACAATCGGCGCGCTCGCTGCGTGCGTCCGCTGCGTGCTCGTTCTGTGGTCGTCATAAGTAAGGAGCCGGGAGGGAGGAGCAGCTGGGTGGCGGGGCGGCGAATGGGCTGGAGGGGGGGCGGGGCCGCAGGGTGGCAGCGGCGGAGAGCAAGTCTGGAGGTGGGCCGCTCAGCGGTGGTTGGGTTGTCCGAGGCAATCAGCAATCAGCTGGAAGAGGAGGCTGGATGGAGGGCAGCAGCGCGAGGGGGCGACCTAGTCTGGAGGCATGAAGGATCATGCTAGTGTCTTCAGCCTTTGGGAGATGGGCTAGCCGAGTTCCCCCTCCAGAGGCTCCTGTGGTCCGCCGCACAGGCTGTGAACCTTTACATTTTAGTTTAAGCAGAGGAAGAGGTGAGTGTAATAATGAAGACTCAATGTAGAAGTAAATTGTAGTTCATTAAGAACTTCAAACACAATGTGAATTAGGCCAGTGAAGGGAACCGGGAGGATCGTCAGTGTGGGGTGATCATCAGCTATTGTCTCACCAACATTCCAGAACGCTAAGCTGATGACAGGAAGCAGGGAGGGGAGGGATGGCGAGGAGGGACAAAAGGGAGAGGGAAAACACAACAGTGAGGTTTATCTCGCCCCATAATCCCAAGTAAGATCCCAGGGTCACACATCTCTCAGCATGGTCCTACCACTGGGGAACACCACCTCTAGTCTACACACAGAAAGCAAAACGGATGGTCCAGGGCCAGATTATTCAAGCTTCTTCCCACTCAGAGACCAGAGGAATGGAGAAGTGTAATCTTTATCCCATTTGAGATAACGTAGAAGTGCATCATTATCATCAGTAGTCAGCACTCAAATATATTCTGTATGATTAATGTTTCTAAGGAGAGTGGAGAATTGCATATTTAAAGTGCATCATATGAAGAGTTTGTGTATAGAACCTGATTAATAAAGATCAATGGACATTTATATATTAATCTGACAGGAGAAGTTAGCAAAATGTGTCCCATTGGGAGGTTAATAAATGATAAGGGGAATGTGTAAACAAACGTTTAACATTTCTACATGTAACAAGAATTATTTTCATGCAGGTGCATTTAGAATGAGATCTTCATAATTCTTTACAATTTATACATGTATTAAGAAGCTGCATTTATTGTGATGTAGGAATGGGCACGTATTCTGTAACTCAGTGCATTGTTAAAGTTGACTAGTGGGCTTCGAGAAACAGTATAGTTCATGCTCATGTTAAAATCTAACATACAATTTGTATTTAACCTTCAATGCAGAATTAATTTTCTTGTGTTTTGTTTCCACTTCAGATATGGATAAGACCTCATTAGTTAGCATAGATGGATTTTGTTTACCTTAGATAGCAAGGTATGAGAAGATGAAGTTGGCAAGGAGAAACGTGGTAACAAGCATGGAGGCGAGTTCTTATGGGAAAGGAGAGAAATGACCAAGGATATACAAAATTGTAACTTATCTATGTGGGAATGGTGGTGGGAATAAGCAGTTGTGCTGGATCCATAGAAATTCACTAGCAAGGGTCTACCCTGAATGGGAAACAGCGTTTGCATCGAATGCGCTATAACTCAAGCTATTACAACGTGGTCGTTACAACACAAGACATTACATCACAAGTCGTTTCTACGATTTACTGTAGGGGCGAACTAAACTAAGGAATAGTATAATTTACTATTCCAAAACCTTCCCTATTGTTGCACCCGCTGGAGTTGGAATAGTAAATTATACTATTCCTAAGTCAAGTTTGCCACCTACAGCAAGTCGTAGAAACGGCTTGCGATGTAATGGTTTGCAGTGTAACAACGCGTCGTTGTAATGACTGCATTGTAATTGCATGCATTGTAGCACATACGATGTAACATTGCGTATTCCCCTGAATGCAATAGATATTTTATGCTGAACGTAGTGCAGGACAGGTGAGTCCTCTTAGGATTTCACGGAAAACAGATCTATGCTTCTGCTTGTGTAGCTTTATGCTATCGGACTCATTGCTGGAGTGCCTTCAACTGAAGACTCTGACAGCTGACACCTTTTTTAATTTCACCTTTACTAAATCATTCTTAGCTTAGGGTTGCACCTTTTAAGGTAGAGCAAATTCTTGCTAATGCTTACTTTGGAAAATCATCTGATGTAAATTAATATTCAATTCTTTTTCCTGATCATGTGTATCGTAATCATAGAGTTAGTTGTTTGCTTTGTAACAGGGTAAGTCTCTTCAGGAGATTTGGACTTATCTTGGTCTTTCTGTATTTCTATATGATCATGTTGAGATTGGTCAATATTGATTTATTTCTAAATGTATAATTAAACCCTACTAAACTCAGATTAAGTTGTTGAGAGGGTTATTGTGTGGCCACATTGGTTACACTGTATCGAGATGTTAACAAGTGATAGTTTTGTCCCTTTACCTCTCATGGTGCTATAAAAGTCTTCGATCTGGAAACAAATGTTTGAGTGGATCCGAGCTCCATCAGGAGCCTCTCCAGTTACACTCACTGATCTTCCTTGTCTTAAAGGAACAACATTGTGAGTCCTGTGGGGGGGCGGGCATGGCACTAGCCTCAGTTTCAGTTCAGACCTAATCCACTTGCTCCCGAAACTACAGTGTGGCTACAGGAAGCATGAGAAATCAGGCTATCTCCCAGCAGGTTTCCCCAATGCTGAAACCTGGAGGTGGCAAACAGAGGACACCCTCTCCCTCTCAAGCAACCATTCCAAGTACCAAATGAGCAGCAGGTGGGATGGGTGAGAGAGGAGAGCTGGAATCTCATGTATCCCTTGAGATGTATTTGCACTTCAATAGGACTGGTGATGGGTTATAATGCTCTATGGGCAGGGCCTGAGCCCAGGAAGATCTGGCTTGACCCAACACCTGCACCACAGTGTCAATCCAGATGCCAAGGTTAACTATCACCCTTACTGCCAGTTCCCGCAGCGCTGCTCCCCCGCGTGTCTCCTCAGGTTTCCCCAGGGGTGTAGCTCCAGAAGGGGAATGCTACCACCCCAATACATTTATTTTCTGATGAATAGTTGGGTACAGGTGCTTTCAGTCGGGTATGGTGAGCTGTCTGTCGGATTTTACCAGGGATTTTTGCTTGCACACAGACAAAAACCGACTCTCTCTCATCTCTGTTTTGAAAGCCCTAAAAAATGTTGATTATTTTAGTCCACATTTCTCTCCCTTTCCACCTCCTCTTAAGCCCATCTCATGTGCCCTGCTTGACCTACAATGCATTTTACCATGATATGCCAGCGTGATTGTCAGGATATTTGAAGCTCACTCCACCAATCTTACTGACCAAGCTATGCCCCTGGGTGGCCTAGATGGCAGGCCTCAATGCAGTGCTCCATTCACCATCATTACAGTGCCTCCATTATCCAGAAGCAGCCCAGGTTCCTTGGGTTACAGTCAGGCCAGAGGGGTCGCACAGACATCACACTGGTGGTTGTAGCCGGGACTATCGGGACAAGGAAAGAAGGCAACTGACAGGAATCCTCCAACTGCCCCTTCACATGCCGGGATGTACTCTGGGCTGATGCCAGCCAGTCCACTCAATGCACCTCAGTGTCCTTGGCCTCTCTCCTAAAGGGCCCGTTTGCCCCAGTCTCTCTCAATGCGCACAGGCACTGCTACATAAGCACCAGGTACTCAGTTGGTCAAAGTCTGGAACTCAAATCCAGATTCTTCCACCGCCATTTGAAACCCAAGGCCTGCGTATGGTTACAGCAGTGCTTAATTTGAGCCAGTGGTTTCCAGTGCTCGTCACTGGCACTTAATTTACAACACAAATATCTGTTTGTCACATGATGCCACTGCTTGCCTAAATTAGAGATGAACACAACAACAGTTGTTTATTAATTCACTAATATTTGCTGCTCAACCATCCTTATAGCTTTGGGGATTCAAATAGCCTGAATTGTCAAACTTGCAGGGTTTGATGCTTAGTAGTTGTACTGGTTCTGCCATTGACAGCGATTGCTGGGGCAATGGGTGAAGTGGCCTCCCGACGAAGGTACTGCCTCTTACTTTTTTACAACTTAATCACTGGGTTACAGCCCTCTTCATAAAGCTCCTCTGCAGACCAGTGCTGGCCTCTTCCGGCTGGGGAAGAAGGGGAGGGAAATAGGGCATACTAGCATACAGGATGCCCAAACGTTACTTTTAATGCTGCGAACAAATGACGCAAATAAACTGTGAAGAGTAGCAAAAAGTGAGACACAGTTCCTCTAAGTCAGGGGTGTCCCATTGTAGTCCAGGATGACTGTATCAATGCCATACTTTCATGTTATCCACATAAGTTAAAATTACATACACAGATATCAGTAGTTGTACCAATAGTTTTTACTGCAATTGCTGAAAAATCAGAATAGAAAAGGTCAAATAAAAACTTTACATACAACAAAGTTAAAAGGTATGTACTCACATGGCAGTAATACTGATAATTTGCCATACTTCTGGCATTCGTAGCCTGACTCAGTGTACAGCTCCTGTAAAATAAACACTAAGTAAGTCAAAGTACTTCTAAATGCAGTACTGGTTAGAACAAATATGTTATTTATGTTTTAATGAATGGTTTAGATTAAGAGACTATTTTAAGTTACGAGACAGTGGAACACTCTCCACATCTCTATTCCTGAATGTTGTAGTCCTGATTTCCTGGAACCCCTGAAAGCCTAGAGATTCAGACATCAATTGATCAAGGTCGATGGCCCTGGAACACAAAACAACACTGTTGGTAGGGTTTAGGGTCCCAGGCAAGATGCACATGCCCACTACTTTTTATGACAGAAAATGTCATCTAACTAGTGGTCCCTCATCCAATTGTGTCCTCTTTAACATGATCATGGGCTACAAGGGCAGAAGACGTCAGATCTTTAATGGATACGCCTTAATATTAACCAAAACTGGCTGCTGTCGAAATGCTACTGGTTGCTTGGCCCCAACACAAACTGCATAGTAAAGGTGAAAAGTGGATGTGTGCCTCTGGGACTCTCTCAGAGCACACATTTGGAGGTACATATGCTCGCCATTGTCTGCTGAGGCAGACCACTTGTGTTGAGATAACAGTGTCCTGTTATAGAGGGAAGTTGCAGGGCATTGTCTCTTTTGGTGGCTCCTAGGGCAGAGAGAAAAGCTCCATGGATCGGATCATTTGGCCCAGACAATCCCACTACGGGCCCCTTATGAGCTGGATGGTAATAGGGTTGTAATTTTGAGCTCGGTATTCTATTTCCATGTGGTTTAATCACCCCATTTACTGGATATTGCAAGTTGGAGATCTGGAATAAAAACAACATGCATGTTCCAAAATAACTGGGCCGTTGAAGAACGATTCAGTGATGCATCTTCTGAGAACTACAAGGAGATTGTAGGTTGGAGAAGCAAGAGACTTAAAAAGGTCCCCGCTTCTCCCAGAAAATCACCCCTCCCAATCACCATGGAGGATTTGATGGATGAACTTAAAATGCTGAAACCTTTGTTGTTGGAAACCACCACCACTCTTCAAACATCTTGACAACAAGTGGTCCTCTCTTGAAGCAAGGGTCTCAGATCTTGAACTTCACTCTGCAGAATCTGGAGACACTGCTTCGAAAGTAAACATTATGGCCAAGGAAATTGAGGTTCTCAATGACATACCAAAGGTTTTGAAAATTGTAACCATCAAAACAATCTTTGTATTTATGGAATACCAGAAGGGCCAGAAGGAGGTGATATGATTGCTTTTTTCCACATGAACTTACCCAAGATAGTGGTTCTTACTAGCAGTTCTCCCCTTAATATCCGAAGAGCTCACCATCTTGGACCAAAAACTTCTAGCACCAGCTCAATTTCCAAACTCAGAGAAATTATCATAATTTGCTTCCAATACACTGAGGCAAGTCCTTTCTTCCTCCAAGCAACGAAAGCAGATAATCTGGTTGGACTATGGGATGTTTCTCATACAGGATGTCTCACCGGTCACTGCTGCTTGCTGCAAAGAATTCTTTGGTCTACTACCGTTCACCTTCAAGGTTACTTATAAGTACGGGACCCTTACCTTCGACTCTCCATCCCAACTTAAGGAATTCATCCATCTTAATACAGGAGAAGCCATGGACACTGGTGGAATTTGAAGTCTTACTCATAATTTGACTCCTTTATCTCCTGCTCTCACCTCCCTTTGGGATGTTATTATTGTATATTTGTCCTTTTCTCCTTTTAAAAAAAAATATGTTTATTAAGGTTTTTGAAATAAGGAAAATAAAACAAGACAATGAAAGAAAGCCATTGACATGGTCCAAGTGATATCATCTACATTCAGCAGTTCAATAATCATACATCGTAGTTGCAGATTATAAAAGAGAATGATAAAACAGCTAGCACATCCGGCACACATGTGGTCCCGCCCCTAGAGCGATACATAGTCCCTTATCTGTCATATCATTAGCCAGATGGAAAAGTCGCGTGAATGAGGTCTCTTTACTGTCCTTTTCTCCTTTATCACTAATGCCTTCTACCATTTTTGCTACCCATGTCCCACGTCTGCCAATGTTAGCATTGTCCATTCCTTCATTGTTCAGCTGTTGTCTAGTCTCCCTTTAATGTAACGTCCTTTCCAAGTATCCCATCCTTATGGATACATTTGTTACAGGATTTATGTATGTTCGTCACTGTTGCTTTCTGCTCTTGTCCCTTTCCTGCTTTTCATCTCCTTTTTTTCTCTACTCTGACCATTTACTTTTCAAATCTTATTTTTGTATTCCTGGACCAGATGCTTTGGCTGGTTCATATTTGATGGTGTTCCTCAGTGCCCTTTATTCAATTTATCTTATTTCTTTGAGTCTTCTCTTAGGGCGCAGGTCCTTTGGACTCGCTGCCATACTTTTCTGGTCTCTGATCTTTTGCTCATTTCCATTTCCCTTCCTGTTTTTTCCTATTTCTTTCTATCCTCATGTTCTTAGTCAGTTGTCTAGCTTTACTCCTCTTTCCTATTTCTAGTGAGTTTTCTTTGGTCTGTTCCCTGTTTAATTTTCTTATTTCCCCACTTCGTTTATTGGGTTTCGCCTGCCGAAGGCTGCGGTCTGCGCAGCTTTTCGGCGCAGGCGAAATCCATTGTTAACTATAAGTGCTTCAGGAACGTCCCCGGCTCCCATTGGCTAGCTCCATAAATGGAGGCTATCCATTGGGAGCCGGATCTGTCCGTCAAGGCCGGACCAGATTTGGGGGCGTTCCCGCAATTTTTTCCCTCTCCACCCCTTTCCGAACGTCATTGCGGCGGTGGGTGTGTGCATTATTTTTTTTTTCTCGTCATGTTTACTCCATTTCCACCGTGTCTTTTGCAGGGGTGGGCTGTGCACTGAGGCCGCTGATCAGGTAAGCAGCATTTTCTAATATTTATCCCGTTCCCGACCCCCCCCTCCCGCTGTCCGTGTGTCCGTTCCACCCCCTCCCCCTGTGTCCGTTCCGCCCCCCTCCCCCTGTGCCCGTTCCCGCCCCCCTCCCCTTTCACTCCGTTGCTTGTTTCTATTTATTGCTACCCCCACCTTCACCATACATAGTTCCTTGTTGGTCGACGGTTAGAATTTTTTTTTATGTCCTTCGGTAAAATGCTCTAATCCGTGCCCTATGGAGCTGTTTGGCGACGGACAAGCAGGGAAGGGGAAGAACTCGCCCGCTGCAGCTAGTTACGTCTGAAGGAGGCTTGGCTTCTGCAAGGGTGTAAAGTGTTTTTACTGATGTGCCCACTCTGATGTTGTTAGCTTTTTTTTTTAAAAGAAATATTTTTTCACAGATCTCAGAACGTAGACCGACAATAGCGTTTGTATCCCCCTGGAGAAGCCTTGGAGTGCTGAATGAGCCCAGAGCCTGCCGCTTCTCACAGATGCGCAGGGCAGTGGCGTAACGAAAATGTAGCCTCCCGTTCCTACAAAGTACATCCCTCCCCCCCGGCTCCTGACCCAGTCCTGAGCTCTAATGCTAGGGACGTGCCAGTAGTGGTGGTGGGGGGCAGGGGGCTCCGGAGCACCGAGCTGCCCGTCCTGCGTTTCAGCTTTTGTTATGCCCCTGGCGCGTGAGCCCCCCTCCCCCTCCTCTTGCAGGGCCCACAGCTGCCGCTTATGCGCAGGGCAGTGGCTGGTGGTGGGGGGTCTGGTGGTGAGGAAGGGTCCAGACACGTGTGTTATGTGCTTTAACTCCCCATCCCTCAGCAGAAGGGGCACCCCTCACATACATGAACCCCAGCCCTGGCCGGGCGCCGCATGTCTGTGATTGTTGAACCTCATTGAGAGACCTGTGACTGCTACAGCGCCACTGCTCCAATGAGGTCACTCACGGCGTCTTCTACTAGAAGACCCCTCTGCGAGGGTGTGGGCGCTGAATTTTCTTTTTTCACGTGGGTTGTAAGATCATTTGAAAATACAGTCTGCACCAGGGGGGCTCTGCGGGCGTCTTTGAGGCGCGAATCCTTGATTTACAGGTTGTGCCCAGAGTACACATTACGAGGCCTTCCACCCGCCGAGCGGCTCTTTCTGCGGTTTTTGTGAACGTTACTTGGTTTCTTTTCGGGGGGGGGGGGTCTGATGGCACATTTTAGGGGCTATCAGGTAAATATGTCATTTTAGGGACGGGTGAGGCCGGTCTTAGTTTATCTTCAGTCAGAACTGTGGGCAGGACAGTCAATGTGGTGAAGTTTCATTGATGTGGTTTGAAGGTCGCACGTGTAGGTCACTCATAGCTGCGTGGGCCGGTGCGCCTGCTGCAGAGACCTGGGACACCAACTTGCACGTGTGTTTGGAGCCGGCGAGCTGGTTGGAAAGGTGTGCGGACCAACATTTGATCCACAGATCAGTGATTTCAGGTGTGTTCCTCTAATGAGTTAAATTAAAGCAAAAAAAAGACTACAACACCCAGAAGGCATTTCGCTATCACACAAAAGTCCTGCACTGCCCATCCTGCGTTTCAGCTTTTGTTATGCCCCTGGCGCGGGAGCCCCCCTCAACCCCTCCTCTTGCAGGGCCCACAGCTGCCGCTTCAGTAATGTTTCGTGTGGCAGGGGCTGGCAAGCGAATATTCCATGACCACAGGATTCCACCCTGTCGGTCTATTCACATATGTTCCGAGCTCCATGTCCTACATTAAGAGCAGCCCTCTCCCCTACATTGCACAGTACCTAGAGCATGAGAACGAGTGCTATACATTCTGTCACACACAGGCATTGTGTAAAGATGGACTACTGCACACTAGCAGTTACAACAACCAGCCATGAAACACGCATTTCATCCACATCTTAATGGACCTTTTACGGAGTAGGAAGTAGGTACAGGTGGAAGCGGCTTGAGCCCCTATTTTTCACTTTTGAATAATGCCTTGCTCTGGTTGCTGTCCGTGGCAGTGATTTCTAAGTACTAATCATCTTTGACGCCCCCCCCCAACCCCCCTCTCAGGCTTTTTTCTTACTGGAGGGTGTGGATTGCTGGTGCTGTCCATTTCCACCAAGCTTTTTCATGTTTGGGGGTGTTTTTAAAAAAAATAAATAACTTAATAGGCATATAGGGATATTACATAGACCGTGCATATCATAAGGATTCCCTCTATTAGCTTACCACATCTCCAAACCCTCTCCCTGCAGGAATAAATAATCCAAATCCTATTACTTTTTCTGTGATATTTCTTCTGTTAGAGTTCAGTCCTTCAATGTACGAGGGTGCAGAGGGATTTGATCTGACATTTCTCGAACACAGAGAAATCACAGACGTCCACTAAAGCTTTACGTGCATTGGTCATTTCAGGGAATGTTGTACCAGGGCCAGCCGGGGTAGTGGAACCATTGTGTGAATATGCTGAATGGGATTTTTTTTAATGATCATGGAGGTGTTCCAGAGCATTTTGTTTGTCTGTTGAGTAGGGGCCTGGGCTAGCTATATGATTAGAAATTACTAGATAGCCAGTCCGATCTGGAAGAAGCCTGTCTTTGCATGATGGGTAAGACGAAGCAGATATAGTCATGTCGAGGCTGTTGCCTTTGGAATGTGTTTCAACACTGCCAAGAGATGCATTTACATATTGCTGTTAGTAGTGCGTCATGCATGACCGGTGGAATCCTTCACATATGTAAAAGAATCCTTGTAAAGGTCTTGCTATGCGCTGGATGGACAGAGAACTCCTTAGGCCATGAAAGGCCTTGCCCGATGTAAGGCCACTGTGCTCTTCACACAAATAAACTACATATATGAGGAATCTGTGTCTAGCGAAGGGCCACAGAATCTGGTGAAAAAGCCCAACTGCAGAAAATCCCTCCAGGAATGCTGTAAAACGTTGAAGAATCAGAGGAGGCTTGAAGGAACTCGTGACCACTCAGTCCAGTGTGGCAACACAGCTGGAGTGAGCCCAATTCCAAAAGAAACAAACGCTGGAGATCATAAGAAAAATACAGGGACAAAAATAAATGCACGAGGGGCACTGATGTTACCGAAAAATACTTCAAGTGGGTTGTGATACATACAGTGAAGGCTGATTTTGACACTTACATAAGCCACGAGAACTGGAAACGAAATAGTCCATCTTGGATTGGAAAGTTTTTCATGCCAGAAACAAGGAAGCCTTCACCTTCTTTGATAGGTCTTAGCGACAGTAGTTCCTGGAGCAAAAGAAATATGTGAGGAGAGTAGTCATATTTGTTTGTGTCACGAGATGCCAGAACAGCCCCAGAACACCCTCCAGTGAGAGCCCACACCATTCTGGAAATTGCCTTTGCACAATGGAAGAGAAGCCCACCAACAACCGAGGCAATTGTGAGCATGCACTCCAAAGGTCCGGTGAGGCATGGCATAACCACCTGCCTAGAGGAGAGCGGCCAGAAGTGCACCCAAGTCAGGTCCAGAGCAGCAGGCATCTGCCTTTGAACTGAAGAATCTCACACAGGCAAGTTTTGTGTGTGCCTCTGTTGCCTGCTTGTGCTCCGGTTTTGCTTGTGCCTCTGTTGCCTGCTTGTGCTCGGGTTTTGCGTGTGCCTCTGTTGCCTGCTTGTGATTCCGTTTTACGTGTGCCTCTGTTGCCAGCTTGTGCTCCGGTTTTGCGTGTGCCTCTGTTGCCTGCTTGTGCTCCGGTTTTGTGTGTGCCTCTGTTGCCTGCTTGTGCTCGGGTTTTGCGTGTGCCTCTGTTGCCTGCTTGTGCTCCGGTTTTGCATGTGTGTGTGTGTGGCTCTGTGTGTGGGTGCAAATGCAATAGGTGTCACATTTGCGAGAGATTAGGCAATTGGCATTGTAAATGACAATGCCATTTATTTATCTATTTTCAAAGCTAACACATAAATAAAAATGTTGTCATTTACAATGCCAATAGCTCTAACTTTTGCAAAGGCGAGACCGTTGCATTGTAAATGCTTGTTGTTATTTTTATCATATATCTTATTTCTTTTTTTGTGGTCCACATTGGCACAGTGGATATTTATTCTTCTGAGTTATCTATATTTTTGATGAGATTGCTGTTATGTACCAGGTTTTACAAAGTTTTCCACAAATAGCCTCAAAATTATTTCATGGAAAGTCAAATGTCTTTGCAACCCTATTAAACGACAAAGGGAAATTACACACCTCTCAAAATCTTCTTGTCAAGTAGCCTTGTTACAAAAGACCCATCTTCTTGAGAAAGAAATCCAAATGCTTACGTGAAGGTTGAGATGGTTCTGTTTACTGTTCTCCAGCTGTTTCTCATAAAAATTGTGTGATTATATTATTTCATAAAACCCTATCTGGTAGTGTTCTAAAACAACAAACTGATGCTTATGGTAGATACCTAAACTTAGATGTTACTGTTGATGGGTGTCCTTATTTTACAAATGTTTATCATCCTAACGGTATGGATACACATTTCTTGCCTCACTTTCAATCAAACTGTTATCACTTAAAAATGTCAATCTCATTCTAGGAGAAGATTGTAATCAGCTGCTTGATCAGTTTTTAGACAGGAAGTCAGCTTTTAAATAAATCCCTAATAATATGTAAAAGGCCTTTCATAGAACAATTTCTGCTAGAGGTCTTGTTGATGCTTTGGGTATTTTTAACTCAGTTCTTTATAATATTATTTACTTTTCCCTTCCCATCATTCTTCTTTTAGAATAGATCATATTTTCCTTGATAAAGACCTCATGCAGCATCTAATTCATGCTGAATTCGTCCCCATCCTGATGTCTGACCATGCCCCAGGGATAATAGACCTGGAGCCGTCCCAGTCCCATTCCCTCACACGTTCCAGTAGATGGTGTTTTAATAATTGGTTGTTGCACGCTCAAAATGTATCACTGGTTTTGAGCGATTCATTACTGAATTCTTTCACAACAACACTACTCCTGATGTGAAGTTCCACAATGTTTGTTATTCCTTCAAATTCTCTGAATGAGGTCACATTATTATGTTTCTCAAAAGGAAAGGGCTGCAGCTAAGGAATCATCTGATCTCTTACAACACATTTAAAATTACCAATATTTTTCATCTTATGTGCTGCTCTGGTTCCTTTCCCTCAATTTGGAAGAAGGCTTCAGTCCTACCTCTAATCAAAAAACCTTCTCGTGACCCACAAGATCCAAATATCATTATAGTTTATAAGGTTCCTTGTTTGACTAATGGGCTTATATCACTATCCCAGATCATTCATGACAATCAGTTCCTCTTCTTCGAAGAATTACACTCTCGCTGTCACATTCCCTTCTCTTATCAGGCTAAATATGCCATCCTCTTAGATATGCTCAGGCAAAAAGTCATAGACCCTTCTTGAGCCCTTCTCAATCACCCAGCGCTCCCACTCCTCCCCACAATTTTTCTATCGAGGTCAAGGCTTCTTTTATAAATAAGCAGTTTTCTTTTTCAGGCTCGGATAGGACTAAAACTAAAACTGGAGTCTTGGGAGCAGGATTTACAGTCTTCCTTCTCCATCTCCTTATGGAACAAAATATGGCACACATTTCATCATACTTCTCATTCTGCCATTTCCAACCGGGCCATGCTTTTCCTCTACAAGAGGTTGTTATTAACTCCTTGCTCATTTTTCAAACTGAAACTATTGACTAACAAAAACAGTTGGAATTGCAACGCCTCCCGTGCAGACTTTCTGAATATGTCCATCTTATGTCCAAAGGTTTTTTCCTTTTGGAGATAGGTCTGGCACAAACTGTCCAAACTGTTTTCTATTACTACTCCTTATAGCATTGTTCATATTTTTCTCGGTGGTTCTTTGGATATTTGTCCAGGTTAACAACGTTAAGGGAATATTGGTTGATCTTCTCCTGGTGGTGGCCTTTCAAGTTGCTACCTCCAATTGGAAGAACTCTACTAATATTTCCTTTCTTACTTGCTGGAACTTGATTTGTCATAATCACAGATTGGACACTGCCCTTTCCCCCACATTGTGAATTGCTAACATAAGAGACCTGTTATAGTTACCTTTACCTTCCTTCCTATCAAACCATAAAACAATCAACATTAGATATTATGAGGTTTCTAAACCTACATGAACCTTTATTATGTCCTTTATTTAGTTTTTGGTTCGGGCTGGACTGTTCCCATGAGGCACAGAGTCAGACTGATTTGCATATGGCCATGTCTGAACTGGGGTGGCAGAGTGAGCTGAAGAATGATGATGGATTAACCCCAGATCAGTTGACTGGGGGTGAGTGCTTGCAATGTTCAACACTCCGTCCATCATCCCCTTTGGTTTTGCGTTGTTCGCCCTAAGTTGGTAGGGTATGCCCAGACGTGGGTCCCTTGCTCACTTTGCCACTGGATTCAAGCTAACCAGGCTGATGACGGCTTATTAGCCAGAAACCGGTCCTAGGATGCTTGTTTCTGGTTCAGGGAAGACGGTTTGGCGGTTCGGGCTGGACTGTTCCCATGAGGCACTGGGTCAGACTGATTTGCATATGGCCATGTCTGAACTGGGGTGGCAGAGTGAGCTAAAGAATGATGATGGATAAAACCCAGATCAGTTGACTGGGGGTGAGTGCTTGCAATGTTCAACACTCCGTCCATCATCCCCTATGGTTTTGCTTTATTAAGTTTTCTCCATCTCACCATATATCTTTTTATTTTTATTATTCTTTTCAATTTGCTCTGTGAACAATTCAACAAATACAGAATGCCGTACAGATCTTCGAATCATACCATGCATTCCTTTTTGGGCCTTACAGAAGGGAACAAAGACAAATATCTGGATTGTAAAATATCCTACATCTCTAAGGCCCTACTCCCTCCCCTTACAGACCTTAGTAAACCCAAAAGAAACCCCCAAATCTTCTCCCATTTCCTGGGGCTACCTCTACTCAGATATATTGTGTGTTCCGCCTACTGACACCAGTCCAAATCTGATTTCCAGTCTCAAACTCTTGGGGGTGGCTATTCTCCAGTTATTTGCAATGTTGCGTACTGCAGCCAATGTCAACTAGAGTCTCGTGTGTCTAGGCAAGGCTTCCTCACCTGATATCAGAACCATATAGGGACTACTGGGAACTCTGGTTCCCCTACTCTGGGCATGATTCTACCTATTTCAAGCCAATACGGTTTTATCACTGGGCAGTCCCAAAGCAAATGAAAGAAAGATCTCTCCTGCCCTCAGCCTCTCTGGCACAGTCCATTCTCAGCTTTCCCAATTCGGTGCAGTGCTGTCTTAGGATAGTATACCCGATGTAGGTTTTTTTTTTTTTTTTTTAATTTTTGAAAACCTTTATTGCACAATAGAATCATACAAATACGGGCCTACAACCATCCGGCCGGCCTCGGTCGCATCTGAAGTGCAATAGCAAATGGTAAAGGCGTCCCGGCAACATAGGAGCACAAGCAGGATAATATCAAGTTACACTGGAGACATATGCGCCACCGGGAAGCAGGAGAAGTGAGGTTTAATTTTGAAGTTTTTAGTATGTCCATAAAAAGGGGCTAGAAAGGATCTGAGGCAAGATAGACCATCCAGGACATAAGTGGGCAAGTATCAGCATCATTATTAAGCAAACAATTTCCGTTCAGCAATTGACCGCAGAAGACCGGACAGGAGAAACTGTAAGCTAGCATTACTACGGTCGGCAGTTACCACCCACACCATATCGATCCACCCAAAAACCCCAGGAAAAAGTGGGAGAGAGAGAGTAAAAGTAGGAGAATGAAAACCAAGGCCCATAGTAACAAAAAAGAAAACATAAGTACACCCGCCCCACCCTACACACATGCAGAGGCTACGGCCTACCCCCCCCCCTCGCAGAGTGCCTGTCGCCCCAAAAGAATACCCGAAATGCAGAAGAGAAGAAAAGAGAGAAAGGAATTCACAGAAGACCGGGGGAGGGCCCAGGCAAAGGAAACATACAATCAATAAAACCACCCTCAGCCATCCCTCCTCGGATCCCGACCCGACACCGTAATAGCATATACCATCCCAACAGTTCCAATTTTCCGTCAATCATGTAGCATCCGACCGCATTCAAAACATAAATAGTGTCAGCCTTGTCCCCGTCGATCCAGCCCAACAATGAAGTCCAGGCGGGCAGCGGCCATCTTGGACAAGAGGTGTAGGTGTAAAGACCACCACCAGTTCAAAAGCCCCTCGCAGAAATCTGTCCCACGTAGTGCCGAACAATCAGTAGCTACCCAGTAAAGGTGGAAACCCAGCAGCAGTACCTGAAGGCCGACTGGCCAGGGCCGTTGCAACAATCTCTTGGCAGAGCAGGGGGGCCCTCCGGGGGACCCCAAGGTGGACACGGGGCAAGTCGACCAGCAAGAGCTCTCCAGCCGGTGGGCAGGGTCCAGTGTCTCACTCCCCAGCATCTCCAGAGTAGAGGGCCCAGCGGCCGAGTCGTCCGGGGTGTACCATGTCTCGACACACGGCGGGATACACAGGTCCCACCCGCCGGTCACCGGGTACAGTAGGTCCGGCGGGGAACAGCAAGCAGCACAGTCGTCCGGGAGCTCACCAGGCATCACTCCATTTAGTCGGTCTCCCAGGTCACGGGCGCAAGCCTGCATTGATGACCGCAGATCGTGCAGGGCAATGAAAACATCTGCAAGGACAATGGGCTCCACAGCAGCAGAGTCCCGCACCCAGAGGGCGTCGCCATGTTGTCGTCCACTGTAGTGTCTGCCGGAGCCCATCTCAAAGGCGAAGCCGATAGTGTAAGCAATGGGCGCAATCACCACTAAGCCACGATGCAAGTTAGTCTCCCGCCGTCCGGGTCCTGCCGTAAGCAACTGGCGTTATGGAGAGCGTCTCATGGAAACCCCCGGGGACTACCAGCCGAGGTGCAGGGCGCCTGGTAAAATGGCGTCTACCGCAGCGCCAAAGGATAGGGAAATCACCCAGCGCCGATCCTGGGACGGATGAGGGATACAATGTAGCTCCTGCTACAGTATTGAAGCAAACGTGGAAGCGCGGAGGGCCGGGCGGCACACTGTAGCAATCGTTGCAACAGTAGCACAGCAGCCTCCGGCCCCTCCCGCTGCAGGCGTCCGCTGCTGCCGAGTCAAGGGGCAGCCTCTCCGGAGAACAAAGACCCGGTCCCTCACACGCCGCGGTGGGGCAGGACGAAGGCGAATCTCCGGCTCCACAGCGAGCTGACCGACGGGGAACACACCATTCGAGGCGGAAGCCCAGCCCGGCTCCGAAGCGCCGGTTTTCATTCAGGATAGAGATCAGGATCCGCTGCGCTTCGGACAGAAAGCGGGCGGGTCAGCGGAGCCAAAGGAGTCAGGCGGCCATCGTGGTTGCTGGCTTGGCTCCTCCCTCCCGATGTAGGGTTTTTAATTCGATCAGTCAGAACCTGATACATATCGCCATCTCTCTCTTGCCCTGTTTGGCTTCAATCCACTCCTCATCTTCTAGTTGGCTTAGGTCACATTCCCATGCTACCTTTAGTGCTCCCAATATGTCAGGGGAGTTATAAAGTATTTTCTTGTATATTAATGAAATTGCCTTTTCGGCCAGGGTGCCTGTCATCTGTTCCTTTGGGCCGGACACTTCTTCTAGGATCACTCCATCCTGAATATAGCTCTTAAGGGTGTGTCTTAATTGGAGATATGTCAACCACTCCGCTTGTCCCATTTCATATTGCTGTTGTAGAGTGACAAACGGGATGTATGCCTGTCCTCTCCACACATCACCCAAGCTATCTTGGTCCAGCAATTTCCATTTGTCGAAGTTTCCCAACTGTCCCACCTGTTATAGTTGGAGTGACATCATCTTGAATAGGGCTGCACGGCCCATTAACATGAGGGGAAGAGACCGCCAACAATTGGCGTCCCTTATAAATCTGTTCAGCTGTGCCTATGGTAGAACTCCAGAGGGTATATCACCAGGTATTTAAAGCCCTGAATCTCAATTGGCACTCTGCATCTAGACGTTAGTTTGATTATACCCCCCCCCCCCCCCCCCCTCCGAGGAAACATCAGAGATTTGTCCCAGTTGATGTGATATCCCGAATAGTCTCCATATATACGAAAGATCTGCAGTACTCTATCAATAGATTTCTTTGGTCTCCTGAGATATAACAGAATATCGCCCGCATATAGGGATATGCGCTCGTCCCTTTCTCCTCCCACAGGAATACCCCATATCAATGGGTCTTGCTGAACCCATGCCGCAAGTGGCTCTAGGGCTAAGGCAAATAATAGGTGGGATAGTGGGCAGTCCAGCCTGGTCCCTTTCGCGAGCGAGAATGCCTGGGACACTGTAGCATCGACTCGTACCCTTGCCAGTGCTTGGCAGTAGAGAAGCCTAACTCAACTGATGAATTTTGGTCCAAAGCCCAGTCGGTCTAGAACCGCAAAAAGATAGTTCTGCTCCACACTATCAAAGGCCATTCTGGCATCTAGGGACAGCAGAACTGCCGGGTCAGATGTATTTGTGGTTGTGGGGTGTAGAACCCTGAGCAGTCAGCGTATGTTTAGCCTCATACTTCTATGAGGCATAAATCCAGATTGTTCCGGATGTATGAGAGAGGTAATTGCTTTGCACAAACTTAAAGAGAAGGCTTTAGCTAATACCATGGCTTTATAGTTGTGTAAAAAAATTGGTCTGTACGACCCGCAGTCCAGGAGGGATTTACCCTACTTCAGTAGCACAACAAACACTGCTGTTCTCTGGTCATGAGAGTGAATACCCTTCCGTATACATATTAAGAAGGTGTTCCACCGTTTTGTCGAGCATGCATTTGAATTACTCAACAGGTAGACCATTAAGTCCCACTGCCTTTCCTGATTGCAGTGAGCGGGTTGTGGTTTTGATCACTGACATGCCACCCTCCAACATATTTCTCTCCGTTATGGACAATGTTGGTGTCTTTATGTCCTGAAGGAATTCTGAATGAATGAATGATACATCTTATAAAACGCACGAATACCCGGAGGCATCTTGGCACCATAGAGATCAAGAAGGAACAATACAAGGGCCATAAACTCCTGAATCGTTGGTTAAACACCCACATTTTCAGGTTCTTTCTAAAGCCCAGGAGCGTGGGTGTGAATTTCAGTTCCAACAGCAAGCGATTCCAGAGAAGAGCTGTGCTTCTAAAGAAGCTGCTGCCACCCTAAGTGGCCCGTTTATAGGAGGAAACGCTCAGCAAGTTAGCTGAGCTGGACCGAAGATTTCTGTTTGGGAAATAGAACACCAGCTTTGCCTTTAAATAGGCATGTGCTTTTCCATAAATTGTCTTGTTAGCTAAACAGAATGCCTTAAACAAAATGCAATGGCAGATTGAAAGCCAGTGCAATTGCCTAATAGCGGCCCTTGTAGTCTGATGTTTTGGGAACCTTAGGAGAAACCATGCTTCTGAATTTTGAATGACCTGTAGTTTTCTAAGAGAGTCTTTGCAGAGGCTGATGTAGAAACTATTGCAATAGTCGAGTCATGAAAGATACAAGGCTAAGACCACCGTTTCCAGTAAGTCAGACAGCAGACATTTTTCAAATTTCTTGACAATTCTGAGCCAATAGAAAGAGAAAGTTATTAGGTTGATTTGTTCTTTGAATTGTAGTTCACTGTCAAGCATAAGCCCAGGTTTTTTACCTTGGATGTTGGCGTAAGGGCCATACCCAGGTCTGATGGCCACCACTGGATGGACCGGACTGCTGGATTATTGCCAAATTGAATGATTTCTGTTTTCGATGAGTTGAGCTTTAAACAGTTACTGGCCATCCAGCTATTAACTGCACTCATACATTTGTTGAATGTCTTGCCAGCCCCCATTAATTTTTGGTCATTGAGAATATGATTTGGGTATCATCGGCATATGATGCCAATGACAACCCAAAAGATCTGATCAGAGCAGTAGGAGGTGTAATTTACAGATTAAATTGAGTTGGGGACAGAGAGAATCCTTTAGGGACCCCACACGGCTGGAAGAAAGTTCACGAGTTAAAAGTCCCCAATGAAACCATTTGTTGAGAGGAAAGATTTGAGCAACCCCAGAGCTGAATCGCAAATTACTAGGTCCTGCAAGTGGTCAACCATTTCATCGTGGTTGACTGTATCAAAGGCTGGTGAGAGATCAAGCAGGATCAGCACTGCATTGCCTCCTTTATCGAGCGATGACCTGATTTCCTGAGTGGCTGTAAGCAGAGCAGATTCAGTACTGTGGTGTTCTCTGAAGCCAAACTGTATATCATCCAAAAGATGATTGGCCTCAAGAAAGGAAGAGAGTTGGGTATTGATTATTTTCTCTGCTACCTTGGCTGGAAAGGAAAGTCATGCATTTGGTTGATAATGGCAAAGGGGATCAAGGGTAGGATTTTTTGATAAAGGTGCTGCTTTCCAGCAAGTAGGAAAGATACCAGTTTTGAACATGGTGGAAAATATATCTGCAAGGTGATGAGCTATAACTTCCGGTATCATATAAACCACCCTAGGGGGGCATGAGTTGTTAGGGGATCCTACCTTGTTCTTGGGTATTAGTTCCGCAATCTCTGCTGCTGGGGGTGAGGTGAATTGCCTAAAGGTAGTTGGCTTGGGGCTTGAGTTTGTGAAACTGGTTAATGCACCGCCATTGTTGAAGTTGTTAAAGGTGTTCAGGACTTTAGTCTGCATGTTCTTGGCAAGAGAATTACAGAGCTCTAGAGAGGAAGTAGCTGTTTCAGTTTCGAGGGTTTCAGAGGTTTTTATGGCTAAATTAAATTGAGCTGTTAAGTATTTGGATTTGGCCTGCAGAATAGACTCTTTATAACTACTAAGGCAAGCCTTGTATTTTGCTAGTTCCTCACTGCAGTACACAGAATGCTATTTGCGTTCTTGCCTTCAGCACTTTTGTTTTAGTGCTTTGAGCGAATCCATAAACCACGGCTGAGAGATCTTACTGTCAACAGTTTCAAAGTCCCAGCAGTAGCCACCACATTTTGCGCTGAGTAGAGCCCATTATGATAGTCCTCTGCCATCTGGTCAGGGCTGGTCTCCCTAATGATACTTGAGTGAGAAAGTAAGGTTTCACGATCTGAGGCTTGGATTTTCTTCCATGCCCGAACCATCTAGCATAGTTTCCGAAGTTTAAGGGGACGAAATGTTCTATGCAATCCACTTCCATCTTTCCGGATGTGGAAGTGTAGAGCGTCTCATAATATGCGGCAAACGCTTCTGCTAATTTGCTTTTCGCCTTTTACTCCTCAAGCCATGCCAGAAGCTTACTCTCTTTGTCCCCCACTTCATACAGTCTGTGTTGGTTAGCCAGTGCCTGTTTTCTACAACTATCTTCCATTAAATCACAAAGATCCCTGGCGGAGATTCTGCCGGTGCTTCGCATCCAAGTGATTTGCCCCATTCTCTATCACCGAGGTCCCTAAAACTGAGATGGCGGTTTCCTTGGCCTGGCCCTGAAGCAACCTTTCTTTCTTCAGTGCCCCAATTTGGGCCTGAGCCTGGCCCCTGATCACAGTTTTAAATGATTCTCATAGCGTTACCCCTGAGGCAACGGAATCCACGTTGTCTTTGAGGTTTTGCTCTGCCCCTTTCCTAATAGCGGACTTGAATTGTCGGTCTTTGAGGGACCCCGGGTCAATTTTGGGGGGTGGGGTGTGATCCCTAGGGGGGCCCTCTAGGACAACCTCTACCAGTGAATGATCGGACGCCCCCTTGTGCGATATGGGCTGCTTTATGGAAGTCTCCTAGTCCCTGGGACAGTGTCAAAATGTAGTCTAGTCTGAAGAGGCTCCCATGTGCTACTGATATATATGTGTATTGTCTAATGAGGGGGTGTTGGTGTCTCGATATGTCGCTTAAGCCCATTGTCTGGAGGAAGTCTCTCAATGGACCTAACTTTCGTCCCGCCGCTTCTACCCCCATGCCATCCATCTGGGTTGAGACAATGTCATTCATGTCTCCCCCATTATCAGTAGGCCCTTGAGGAATTTTAGTAGTAATGGGCCCAATACGTCCAGTATTGCGGTTTGGAGACCCAGTGGGGTATATACTGAGCATGGGTTCAATGTCTGTCCCTCCCATTGGTCACTTATCAACACAAATCTCCAAAACAGGTCAGTCCGTGACTTGTTTCGAATAGGAGGGAGCGCTCCCCTGCATAATATTCAAACTTCCCTAGATCCGGTTGTGTAGCCTCCATCTGCTGGTAGTATGCATCCTAGCCGATTCAGTGCCCTACACTGAATCCCCAGGAGATGTGTCTCCTGTATTAAAATTTTGTTGAGAGAGTGTCTTTTAAACAAATTGCAGTACCACTGTCCGTTCATCCCATTGTTCAGGCCTTTGACATTCCAGGACCATATCTTTACTGAATTAAGAGATGCTTCAGGCATCGCAATAATGTAAGATTATCCACCCTCTCCAATTCCACCCCCTCTTTGTGTAACCGCTCCTGTAGATGACTCTTTATATCTCAGGTGATACTTGTTCCTCTTAAAGCACCCCTGAGCACTTAACTGTTTGCTAGGAACATGACAATGATAAAACAACTTACTCAACCTGTAACCCCCCTCCCCATCCTTGCTACCCTGCTGAAAAGGATGTGCATTCCCCAAGTTCCCAAGTTACCAACCCGCAGAGAGCCTGTTGCCCAATTGCCAACATACACTAAACAAAGTGGGGGGTGTTTCTGCCACTTTTGATTTTCAACTAGTACAGTTACTTGTATTGAACCCCAATGTATGCAATCATGTTGTGTAGTCCCCATACTTTTCTTGCCTCACTCTCTTCTGGTAACACTAATCTCCCACCCCTTCATGATTTTTGCTTACGGTTACAGTTACGTACTAACTTCCCCAGCGCCGGGCTCCCCCCAAACTGGATCATCTATGTCCTCAACTTGCATCACTCCCATGAAGTGGGACTGACCTGCTTTGCATGCGCCTCCTGTGCTTTTTGAAGGTCTGGCTGCTCTCCATTCCTTTTGCCTCAGTCTGGGCCTCCTCTGCTCGGTCTCGTCCCCTTGGTGCTGCCTCTGTCGATAGTACAACTCCCCTCCAGCCACTCCCATGCCTCATCCGGGGAGGTAAAGTACCAGGTTTTCCCATCCGCTATTATTCTGAGCTTTGCTGGGAAGAGCATCATGTATTTAATTTCTCACTCTTTGAGTTCCCTCTTCACTGCCTCAAAGCTCCTTCTCTGTCGTTGCAGCTGCAGCGTAAAGAACAGGGTCTGGGTATTTTTCAAAATGAATGTCTCTTTTTGCTCTGGCATGCTTGCAGGATGGCGTTGCGGTAGTTACAAATCTTGCCGATTATTGCCCTGGGCGGGGCCTGGGTTTGGGTGGAGGCACCGGGGCCTGATGCACTCTCTTGACCAAGAAAAATTTGGACAGTCTCTTGGGTCACAGCGTGATCACTATAAATTCCTATAGGAAGAGGTCAACACTGGGACCCTCCGCCCCCTCCGGGAACCCAAACACTGATATTTTTTCTTCTTGCCCATCCTTCCTCGTCTTCTAGTTTGGCTGCCATGTTCATGGTCCGCTGGGTTAGAGTTTGTAGTTGTGCCTCCAGGCATTTAGTCATGGACTAGAGCTGGGCAATGTACGTCTCGGCCGTCGCAACCTTATCCTTCAGTTTGGAGAGGTCTGTCCTGATCAGGTTGACCTCAATAGTCACTGTATCTATTTTGGTTTCCAATGTGCCCTTCAGGTCCTTTATAGCAGCCAATACGCCCCCCTTCTATTTGTAGGATTTGAGAATTACGTAGTTGTCCATCTTGGTTGACTGCTGGGCACCTATCCCCTTGGGTTTCACCATGGCGTAGTCGGTCCCTAACTGTATTGGCACGCTTGTTCCACTTTTGGTGTTGGAATTGCAGGACCCAGTTGCTGGTTTTCCCGAGTCTGCTGTGTTAGTGGGGTAGGGAAAAAGTTGGAGATCCAGCTGATGCCTCCGCTCAACTCGTGTCCCTTGTTGTGAGTCCTCTTTTGCTTGATTCAATCCACCCCCCTTCACCTTATGCTCAGTATGCCCTCCTGAGGCCTGGTCAGTGCATGCAGGGGACAAGGTCACGTGCCCCGCCTACATTTCAAACCGGGTCAGTAAATGCTGCTCAGTTCCTGCTGTTCTTGGTGTGTTCCCCAGGTGGGCCCTATGGCCTCGGAATGGGTGGGGTGGAGGTGACTCAAAGATTACACGGTCCCATGGGCTGTCTGGGTTCCGCGATCCGTTGCATGAGATATGCACTCCCAGGGTAGTACAATTGCTGCAGCCCGCTTGTCTCCCTCACTGTTCTTCCCAATACTTTTGATGTATAGCGTCTGCCGCTGC
The DNA here is from genome assembly GCF_964263255.1 of Lissotriton vulgaris. Taxonomy (NCBI): domain Eukaryota; kingdom Metazoa; phylum Chordata; class Amphibia; order Caudata; family Salamandridae; genus Lissotriton; species Lissotriton vulgaris. The sequence goes on from NC_141698.1 coordinate 468,089,857, forward strand.
ATCACCGCTATGAGGGCCGGCTTCTCAAACAGTGCGGTCCGCGGCGGGCTCAGCCGTGCTCACTGTTCAGCCACCCGAACTGGTGAGCTGTGCATTCCACCTAAATTCGACCTGGGCGGTCAAGGCTCTCTCCAGCCTCTGCCCCATTGATCCGGCATTTTGTCGCTACCAAGAGCAGCGTCTCTCCGGAGTCTCCTAGGGCGGGTCTTGTCGAAGGCATTGGTGGTTGCTCCCGATGGGCCCTCATGCCTTCCTGCTCATTGTGTTGGCCACCACCTCACCAGATTTTCTCTATGGGTCCCCAGGTGTCCCCACCGATTTGTGTCACTGTTCTGTTATTTTGAGGTCAGGTTACACCTCAGATAGCTGATCAGATTACACGGTTATGCTCCATTAACAGCAGAGCCCAACTACAAGGCGGCGATCTTTGTTCATGGCCAAGCCACGCCCATCACCATACATCTTTTAAGATGCCTTGTTTTCTTCTAGTTTTAGCCAGTTCCACTTTTTCTTCGCCTTTTTCCCTATAGCACACAAGAGTGTTAGATTGTCCTTCCCCTTTTAATTTCTCCTCCTTTTACTTAGAAATCTAAAAAATATATGAAATGCTATTTGCTATATATTGCAAATTTTGTTTCTTTGTATATACTTTGAGATATGTTTTACATTGTTGAGTGGAATTTATTGCTTCGTATTTTACAATTATTTCTCCTCTTTATTTCATTGGATTATAACTCAATTATATCTAATTGTTATGATCTTGTTTACTATTTGCACTTTTTCAATATGTTCAATAAAGCTAAAAAAAGGCATAGCTACCACGAGTGCAGCAGGTGCAGTGGCAACCTTTCTCAGGGGGTTTGAGGTCCACAGCCCTCCACCAATATCGGGCAGTGGCTTCATTTCCCCTCTTTACATTACTGCCCAGGGGAAGCTTGCCACTTCACTGCCACAGTTGGTCCCACTGTGCAGAGGTGAGACTGAGTATTAAAAAGAGAAGACCTTTGGCAGTAGTGAACCTTGAGCTTGGCTTACAAAGGCTGACCATGTCCGGGAGCGAGTCCTTGCCAGGATTCGACCATCACCTGGGTCAGGGAAGTAACAAACATATCTCATTAGCGACAACATGTGGGTGAAAAGAACTGTGGAAGTGGTGAGAAGCCAGGATTACTTCACCATTAGGGTCATTTGGCAGGGTTGAAGCCCGTGAGTTTCTCACAATGAGTGATGTTGTGTTAGTGATACCCTGATAGTGTTTCCCAAGATGTGACACTCAGCAGGTGCCACTCTCTGAAGAAGTGAGAACCTGAGGACGACTCTCAGAAAGTGAAATTGGGTGGATTCACTGGCCCATGGTTTTATTTTCTATTCTCCTGCAAATCTTGTTATATACCACTTTCCCCACATGTGGCCCTTTCATGCCCTTGATTCCGGGTTTCTTTGGATATCCTTAGACCCACCGCATGCACGGCCTCCTCCTTGACTCATACATGCTTCCACTGCCTTCCCCGACTGTTTGCTCTAATACTTACACATTTTTGCCATGCTTACTGTTTGTCCTGTCAAAAGCAGTGAATCACCTCCTCTAATCCCCAGAGGGGTTGGGGCTGAAGGAATTTGCAGAACTGAATGCAACAGAAAATATGCTGCAGGCTTGAAAACGATTTTCGCTGACCCAGACAGTGGACTGAACCAAAGGGCGCAACAGTTTATCATCAAAGGACGGGGCATTTCCCAAGCAGCTAGACACCCTGGCCATTCAAAGTTTAAGATAAAACATCTCGTGTCCCCGTTGTTGCCACCCACGCTGCTGCTGAACGCTCATTCTTAGTAAAACCGTAAGGAAAGGGTTTGAAATAAGATGGCCAATCTTGACGGTAGGTTATTAACTAAAATGGGAACTGTTGTCCATTGACACATATTCGGCAGCTATTGTGAAATGGATATTGCAATGTTTTCGAACTAGGTTGATGCCCATCGCTGAGTGGACACAATTCTTATTGGTCAGTAAGCACATGAGTTATAGGCCAATGAGAGAAGGTGGTGATTTCCCGTTGAGACACAGCAATAAACCCCAATAAACAGGGCATGAACCATTGATTAATAAACTAAAACTTCACTCGCTGGGTGGTACTCGTTTTTATTGGCTAGTTGGACCATGGAAGTTATATTACTGACCAAATAATTGAGTGTCACGCTTCTTTGGCTACAGACAGCTTTTAGATCTATTGTGGACAATAACAATACCAATACCAAAATTGGGCTTGTAGTCAGCCCATTGCTTACCACTGGTTGTCTTTTTTAAATTTAATTTCAATTTTGGATGGCCCGCAAGCTGCAATTTGATGTAGGGTGCTTTGTATTTTTAAAAAAAGGCACATTTCAAATATTTTACTAATTTACTGCTCTAAGATGAGTGCCCCCATGTTCGAATGGTAAATTAAAAGAAAAACAAAATGACCGCTTTGTTGATATGCAAGCACATCAATGCGTGGTGATGCATGTGCACACATATATCATGACACCGAGGCCGCCATAGCGTCATGATGTGAACTTGGTTGATGGCCCCTGCGTACATATACATCATCATGGTTTTTATCTTTATGGTTTTTGGCATCAGCAATGACAATTTTGTTACGTTGCGCCCAATGCTGGTCAATAAGCATTGGCAAAGCCAACCGATTTTCACTGGCAGATCCAAAGAGCAATACCTGTTGACTTTGCCAATGGTTTTTAAGATATGTTGTCTTTTTTGATATTATGTCAAAACAAGTGTGTAGTTATTGCCAATATAAAATGGGGCCAGCACTATAAAAAAATCAATGTATGTAGGGATTCTGTGATTACCTCCTTATCAGTAATCCTCATTACAGTCCTTACCACTTGTGTGGGAGTCTCCAGCTATAGGACCAGCAATACTATTGCCCCCAACCTGCACTGCATAAAGATTTTTCTTCCTTCAAATTCCTGGGAGCAATCTATTTAAAAGTTGTATGCCCAAAGGTCAACTCTTGAGCACACGTAATCTCCTGCTGGACCCTACAACAAAATGTGTTTTCTGGTCTACAATCTGAACCAAGAATACTTGTTGTTAGAAATGGGGTCTCTCGTTGGCAGAGGTTTACACCCTGTCAAAGTAAGGATGATCACCCTTGTCAGGGTAAGTCAAATAAACTCCTTAAATTAACCTGTGCTCACCCTCTGGTAGCTTGGCACAGAGCAGTCAGGCTTAACTTAAGGGGCAAGGTATAAAGTATTTGTGCAGCACTTTAATTACAGTAACTTAATGAGAACACTACAAAAAGACTACACACAGGTTTAGAAACATAGAGTATATGTATCTGAGTAAAACAAGATCAGAATGACAACCATCCAATAAGTAGAAGTCAAGATATGCATTTTTAAAAATTACATTTTAAAACAGTGCTTTCCAGTCACTAGCTGTCAAAAGTTTATTTGAGGTCGCAAGGGACTGGTGCAAATTCACCGTTCATGCTGACCACGATGGAGGGCAGGCCGGGTACAGGACCCAGACAGGTCTTGTTAAAGAAATACCTTTGCTGGAGCTTTTGTCAACTTAGAGTGTCGGCTTCTTCGTCATGAGTCCCGCTAAGGGGGTCCTGCGCCATCGCTGAGCTCTGTTGAAGCGAATGCAATGCGTCATTGTTGAGCTGTGCAGAGCATCATCCTCGAGCCGCAGAGGCTGTGAATCTGATGTTGTTGAGCAGCCTGTGAGTCACAGGGTAATGCAGTGGAATGTCTTATTCAGTCAAGGCAGCGCACCTGTTTTTTTCAAAAATCAGCTGCAGAATGCTCTTCTGAAGCCCAGGACTAGAAAGGGTACCTCTGGCAAGGATAGGACTCAGATGGTAGAGTTCAGAAGCTCCAGCACGAGTGCTGAAAGTCTTTTGTGTCCCTGAGACTTCAGAAAATATGAGGCAAGCAAGGAAGACCTTGTAGTGACTCTCGGTGCAAGTGGGATGGGGTCAGTCCTTGTCCTCAGCATGGTAGAGGTCATTAGGCAGCAGGGCAGCTCAGCATAGCAGAAAAGAAATTCCTAGGAACAGTCAGTCACAGCAAAGTGGCAATCCTTACAGCACAGAGTTCTTCCCAGGTTCAGTAGTGTACTGATTTGGTAGGGTCAGAGCACTGGTACTTACACCCAAAAGTGTCTTTTATATAGGGGGTTACTTCAAAGGAGTTCTCTGAAGTGCACAAGGATCCTTTTCACCCAAATCCTATCTGTCTGGCAATCTGTGAGGGGTAACCAGTCATTTGTGCGAGGACAGGCCACGGCCTAGTCAACTGAAAGTATGAGCCACCTTCCCTTCCAGCCCATGAAGGCTATCAGAATGCAGATGAATGCAGATGATCCCTCTGTCACACCCAGCCCTTCCTGTGTTTGTGGCTGTCTAGAGGGATGTCACAAAGTGTAGCTGTCACACAGCCAAGACGTGTATTAGAGACAGGCTGCAGGCACACAGAACATAGTTAAGAGCAGAGAAATGTCCACTTTGTAAAAGTGGCATTTCTAAAAGGGTAATGTCAAATCCAACTTAAACACTAAAGAGGATTTATTACAGCCATTCCAAAGGTATGAAACATAATGTACTTACTCCTTTTTGATCACCCATTACAGCTTAGAAAGTGTTTTAAGCAACCCCCCATGCTAGCCTATGAGAGGAGTAGGCCTCGCAGCAGTAAAAAATGAATTTAGCTGTTTGTCGCTACCAGGACATGTAGAACTAAAAGGTACATGTCCTACCTTTTAGTTACACAGCACCCTGCCTTTAAGGTCTGTTAGGGCCTACCTTAGGGGTGACATATGTGTGATAAAAGGCATGTTTAAGGCTTGACAAGTGGTTCTAAATGCCTAGTGGAAGTGGGAGTAAACTGAACACCCAGGCCCTGCAATTGCGGACCCAAGACAGGTTTGAAAGGCTACTTGTGAGGGTGGCACAACCAGTGCTGCAGGCCCACTTGAAGCATTTAGATTACAGGCCCTGGGTATATGATATACCACTTTACAAAGGAACTTACAGGTGCACTAAATATCCCAATCAGGTGTAAACCAATGTTTCCATGTTTTATGGGAGAAGCACATGCACTTTAGCATTTATCAGCAGTGTTAAAGTGGTCGGAGTCCTAAAACCAATATAAAGAGGGATAGAAAAGGAGGAGAAATAAGGGAAAAAGTTTGGGGTAACCCTGCAAAAAAGGGTATTTCCAACACCTGTTGTGAGAGGTTGGCCTGGCATATGCTGTCCACTATTCTAGTGGGCACCTTGCACCAGTCCAAACGACCCTTATTGATGGTAGGATTAGAACAAAGCTTTATTTCTATATAAAATATCTTAAAAAGCACATCACATTTAAAAAGTACATGTCCTTCCAACAGTGAAAAGAGTTTAGAGCCAACAATCAATTATACAGTACAATAATTAAAAGAGATAATAAACCATGAATCAGCTTTGAAGAGTTTTTCTGTACAACAGATATCATTAAAATACATTGGTTAAAAATATAAGAAAAAGTCTAAAACCAGTGACATCTTTACCGTGGAATATCAATACAGAATCATCATAAGGCTTTTGATCTTATCAGCCAGGCCCAGCTTAGGTATTTAGCCACCCCACAGGTTAACGTAGTGTTTGGCTCATTTTGAAGGATTCTAAGGGCAGTTGAAGGGTTCCTTCTACCTAGCAATCGACAGACAGGTCTTAACCATTTTTCCCTCGGTCTGGAGTAAGCTTTACATACAAAGAACAAGTGTGGAATGGTTTCAGCTATCCCAGTGCAAAATGGGCAAGCGGCAGGGGTTTGGTTAGGAGGTTTCCCCTTATGAGTGCGCTCGTGGACCGGAAGAGTTCCCATTCTAAACTGAATGAAGAGGGCCCTGTCCCTGGGTTTCTGGATAAAATCCAGGTAAGGCTGAAAGCGGGGCACTTTTTTATGCTGACCAAACTCATCAGTCAGCCTGCCCTGATTGGGATCTCTATGAGCTTGGGTATCAACCCATGCCCAATATAGTCTCTTGATTGTCAGCTTGGACACCGGGGCCCCTCGCTCCCATGCAGGAGCTAGGCCGATGGCCAAAAGAAGTCTTTTGATGTTAGCTAACCAGGCGATCTTGTAAGAACCCTGGAGATTCATTACTTCATTTAGGCCACCGGCATAGCTGGATAGCTCTGGGGTACGCCAAAGGCGACCCCAGTATAAAAGGGGGCATAGGGCGACCAAATCCTTGATTGAGCGTCGGCCCATATCCCTCAAGAGAGGTTTACTAGGTGATCCCTAGGAAGTGAAACAAGCTCTCTGAAGAACTTATTCTCTGCTGTCACGAGGGGATTTACATTATTGAAGCCCCAGAGCTCCACTCCATATAAAGCACTGCCTATTGCCTTTGCAGCATAGATCTCCAGGGCAGGAGCAATGGGTCTAGAGGTTGAAGCTCAATGTTCTCTCCCGGTCCTTGGATGCTTGATTCCGGTCTGGGAAAGACATGGCTTGGTAGTTCGGACTGGACTGTTACCATGGGGCACAGGGTCAGAGCTGATTTGCATATAGCCAGTGTCTAACCCAGGGTGGTGTGGAGTGCAAAAAAACGATGGATTTAGGCCCAGATCCTTGTACTGGGGTGAATGTATGACATTGTTCTACATTCTGTCCATCAACTTTGTTTTTTGCAATTATCACCCCGAGTGTGCTGGGTATACTCAGACGTGAGTCCCAGGCTCTCCACACCACTGGAGTCAAGCTATCCAGGCTGAATGAAGGCTGATAGCCAGAAACCGGTCCTTGGATGCTTGATTCCGGTCTGGGAAAGACATGGCTTGGTAGTTCGGACTGGACTGTTACCATGGGGCACAGGGTCAGAGCTAATTTGCATATAGCCAGTGTCTAACCCAGGGTGGTGTGGAGTGCAAAAAAACGATGGATTTAGGCCCAGATCCTTGTACTGGGGTGAATGTATGACATTGTTCTACATTCTGTCCATCAACTTTGTTTTTTGCAATTATCACCCCGAGTGTGCTGGGTATACTCAGACGTGAGTCCCAGGCTCTCCACACCACTGGAGTCAAGCTATCCAGGCTGAATGAAGGCTGATAGCCAGAAACCGGTCCTTGGATGCTTGATTCCGGTCTGGGAAAGACATGGCTTGGTAGTTCGGACTGGACTGTTACCATGGGGCACAGGGTCAGAGCTGATTTGCATATAGCCAGTGTCTAACCCAGGGTGGTGTGGAGTGCAAAAAAACGATGGATTTAGGCCCAGATCCTTGTACTGGGGTGAATGTATGACATTGTTCTACATTCTGTCCATCAACTTTGTTTTTTGCAATTATCACCCCGAGTGTGCTGGGTATACTCAGACGTGAGTCCCAGGCTCTCCACACCACTGGAGTCAAGCTATCCAGGCTGAATGAAGGCTGATAGCCAGAAACCGGTCCTTGGATGCTTGATTCCGGTCTGGGAAAGACATGGCTTGGTAGTTCGGACTGGACTGTTACCATGGGGCACAGGGTCAGAGCTGATTTGCATATAGCCAGTGTCTAACCCAGGGTGGTGTGGAGTGCAAAAAAACGATGGATTTAGGCCCAGATCCTTGTACTGGGGTGAATGTATGACATTGTTCTACATTCTGTCCATCAACTTTGTTTTTTGCAATTATCACCCCGAGTGTGCTGGGTATACTCAGACGTGAGTCCCAGGCTCTCCACACCACTGGAGTCAAGCTATCCAGGCTGAATGAAGGCTGATAGCCAGAAACCGGTCCTTGGATGCTTGATTCCGGTCTGGGAAAGACATGGCTTGGTAGTTCGGACTGGACTGTTACCATGGGGCACAGGGTCAGAGCTGATTTGCATATAGCCAGTGTCTAACCCAGGGTGGTGTGGAGTGCAAAAAAACGATGGATTTAGGCCCAGATCCTTGCACTGGGGTGAATGTATGACATTGTTCTACATTCTGTCCATCAACTTTGTTTTTTGCAATTATCACCCCGAGTGTGCTGGGTATACTCAGACGTGAGTCCCAGGCTCTCCACACCACTGGAGTCAAGCTATCCAGGCTGAATGAAGGCTGATAGCCAGAAACCGGTCCTTGGATGCTTGATTCCGGTCTGGGAAAGACATGGCTTGGTAGTTCGGACTGGACTGTTACCATGGGGCACAGGGTCAGAGCTGATTTGCATATAGCCAGTGTCTAACCCAGGGTGGTGTGGAGTGCAAAAAAACGATGGATTTAGGCCCAGATCCTTGTACTGGGGTGAATGTATGACATTGTTCTACATTCTGTCCATCAACTTTGTTTTTTGCAATTATCACCCCGAGTGTGCTGGGTATACTCAGACGTGAGTCCCAGGCTCTCCACACCACTGGAGTCAAGCTATCCAGGCTGAATGAAGGCTGATAGCCAGAAACCGGTCCTTGGATGCTTGATTCCGGTCTGGGAAAGACATGGCTTGGTAGTTCGGACTGGACTGTTACCATGGGGCACAGGGTCAGAGCTGATTTGCATATAGCCAGTGTCTAACCCAGGGTGGTGTGGAGTGCAAAAAAACGATGGATTTAGGCCCAGATCCTTGTACTGGGGTGAATGTATGACATTGTTCTACATTCTGTCCATCAACTTTGTTTTTTGCATTTATCACCCCGAGTGTGCTGGGTATACTCAGACGTGAGTCCCAGGCTCTCCACACCACTGGAGTCAAGCTATCCAGGCTGAATGAAGGCTGATAGCCAGAAACCGGTCCTTGGATGCTTGATTCCGGTCTGGGAAAGACATGGCTTGGTAGTTCGGACTGGACTGTTACCATGGGGCACAGGGTCAGAGCTGATTTGCATATAGCCAGTGTCTAACCCAGGGTGGTGTGGAGTGCAAAAAAACGATGGATTTAGGCCCAGATCCTTGCACTGGGGTGAATGTATGACATTGTTCTACATTCTGTCCATCAACTTTGTTTTTTGCAATTATCACCCCGAGTGTGCTGGGTATACTCAGACGTGAGTCCCAGGCTCTCCACACCACTGGAGTCAAGCTATCCAGGCTGAATGAAGGCTGATAGCCAGAAACCGGTCCTTGGATGCTTGATTCCGGTCTGGGAAAGACATGGCTTGGTAGTTCGGACTGGACTGTTACCATGGGGCACAGGGTCAGAGCTGATTTGCATATAGCCAGTGTCTAACCCAGGGTGGTGTGGAGTGCAAAAAAACGATGGATTTAGGCCCAGATCCTTGTACTGGGGTGAATGTATGACATTGTTCTACATTCTGTCCATCAACTTTGTTTTTTGCAACTCTCCCAATAACACCCGTAACCCGTTTATGGCTTAGAGCCATTTTTTCAATGTGCGGCTGCCATTTAAGATTATACGCAATTCTGATCCCTAGATAATCAAAAACATTTACGCGTTCCAGGGGCTCGCCTTTGAGCGTAAGAGTAGATTTGGCAGCCCTGCTGGGGTTAAAATAGAGGAGCTTCGTTTTGGTGGTATTAATAACTATGCCCCTCACTTTGCAGAACAAGCAGAACCGGTCAGGCAGCTTCTGTAAGCCTGCTGGAGTTTTCAAAACCAACAGCGTTTAGTCCGCAAAGAGTAGTGTTGGGACCTTAACACCAGCCAGGACGGGGGCATCAGCATTAATTTCAGATAGGAAAGAAACTACCCCATTTACAAACAACGTAAAGAGGGTAGGGGCCAGGACGCATCCCTGACGGACACCTCTATTTACAGGGATCTTTTCTGTTTTTTGAGCCTGAGAACCCCACCTGATTCGTGCATAGTTCCCTTCATGCATGCAAGCTAAGAGGTTCAAAATGGGGAGTGGGAGCCCCATGTCCCGCAGGACCGACCAGAGGCGCTCACGGGGAACCAGGTCGAAGGCGGTCTTCAGGTCTATAAATGCGAGGTAGAGACCGCCCTTACCAATGCTTACAACCTTCCAGTGCAGTAGCACCAGCCTTAAGGCCTGGTCGATTGTGCTCGTACATGGCCTGAATACCGCCTGGTACTGTGGTATGAGGTTATTCTCCTTCGCCCTCAAGAGGATTCTCTCCAGTAGAACCCTGCCAACCTCCTTCTGATCAGCGTCAATAAGGCTTATAGGGCGGTAGTTGGCAGGGCTCTCCCTGGACCCTTTCTTGTAAATAGGGATCACCTCTGCCCCTTTCCAGGAACTTGGCACCTGTGAGCCCTCAAGGAGTGCATTGATCAGAAGTCTAAAATAAGTAGCCCATTGTTCAGGTTTAGCCCGGAACAGATCACCTGGAATGCCATACTGACCCGGGGCCTTAGCGGGCACTATTTTGTTTATGGCCACCACCACCTCATTTTTCTCTATAGGGTCAAAAGAGTCAGACGGTGCAATCATAGGTTCCAATAGATAGCCACAGTGCCAATTACCCTCAACAACCTCATCCCCTGCATACAGTGTACTAAAATGGTCGAACCATTCTCTGTCAGTAATATGATTGGGAAGTTGGTCTGAACCACAACCGTTTGATTGTCTTACTAAAGCCCAGAAGAGTTCACTATTTTTGGACTGACTGGCTATTTTCAGGTTGGCCCAATGATTGTCCTCCCATTCCCTCTTTGCTACAGATATGGCTTGCCTATACTGATGTCTTGCGAGGCGTACCTCTAAGGGGTTGCGAGTTTTAACGGCAAGCATCAGGATAGACTTTTTCCTCTTGCAGTTTTTATTGTACCAGTGATCGGCTGGTTTCCTGCCCATGGGGTACTTTTTAGGGGCCATACTCTCCGTAAAGAGAGATGCTATCAGATCAGTGGTTTCAGTATGGATTGTCTCAGCCTCAGGGGGGACACACCTTGTTCGTACAAGCTACTAGAAGTTTGGGGGTCTGTTTACTTAAAATGTCACCCAAGGCAATGATTTTCTGATCATTCAGAGAATTCTTTTGCCATTTGATAGATCTTTTGCAATTAGAGGGAATTAATGCCTTGGTTAGCATATGGGGCCTGCTGCTACTCCGATGGTCCGTATGGTGCAACAGTTCCCGCATGCAAAGAGACAAGGGATTATGATCGCTATGGATAGAAGGAATGACTGTCATGTCGATCAAGTATTTCCATAGCCTTTTGTCCATCAAAATGTAATCAATTCTGCTAGGGCAGGAGACCCTGTTATATGTGTTGTACCAACTGCAGGGCTCTGCTGTGATAAAATTAGAAAAAAACGGGAAGTATATCACATTTTCATGTTTGACACGGTAAATAATGGACTTAATTCCGAAATCCCTTGGGACCAAGCGATTATTTGATACACTCTCTGAAAGATATATACTTAAAGCTTAATAAAAGAGTTGGCCCTTTATATATAGACATGACTATACGACACATGTGAAATAAGCCACCTTTACATATGAGGAGGAACTATTCCCCTATGTAGTATTAACTATTTGCTATCCTACCTACTTTTTTCGCCCTTTATTTAATTATCAGATTCCTCCCGTCATGACCCAAAAAAATTCAGACTATTACAACAGATCTTCTTTTTTCAACCCTACTTAAGAACTAGGTTAGCACCTCTATAGTATTCATTTGTTTATTCAATTTTATTACTTAAAACAGCACCTACAGGTATTATTGCTTCTTGAATAATTTGTGTTCTGCTATTTATCGTCACGAATTATTACTTTTTCTGCTCATTAAAGTCATCTGTCATCTTTGTAATTCTAGAAATCAAGTTCTATTCATCTTCGCATCTTTTCAATTTTCTACTAGGATCGTTTACTAGTTTTATTTCCGCCACACATTAGTCTTTCTTCTAACCTAACCCTGTATCTTATGTCTACCATTGATATCGCCTCATGTTGCCATTAGACATAGAACAGTCCTTTCTTTATTTTATTTGATTTTACTTTACAAGTCCTTCTTCTATTTTAATCACTGTGACCTAGCACAAACAAGTCCTTCCTCGACTTCCACTCCCAGTACTTCTTGAATAATTTGTGTTCTGCTATTTGTCGTCACGAATTATTACTTTTTCTGCTCATTAAAGTCATCTGTCATCTTTGTAATTCTAGAAATCAAGTTCTATTCATCTTCGCATCTTTTCAATTTTCTACTAGGATCGTTTATTAGTATTGTTTCCGCCACATATTAGTCTTTCTTCTAACCTACCCTGTATCTTATGTCTACCATTGATATCGCCTCATGTTGCCATTAGACATAGAACAGTCCTTTCTTTATTTTATTTGATTTTACTTTACAAGTCCTTCTTCTATTTTAATCACTGTGACCTAGCACGAACAAGTCCTTCCTCGATTTCCACTCCCAGTATTTCCGTCCAATCATCTACCATTTATAAAGCGGCTGCATCCTATCACACGGTTGCTTGCATTCTAGCATACCGGTGTGCGGTCTTTTGGCGGTCGAGTACTGCTACCAGTCCTTCTCTACCAGGAGCGTCACAATCTTCATCAAACCTCACGGGTGAGTCTGTTCAAGATGAAACTTTAGAAGTCATGCTTAGTCTAGCTCGGTTATTTATATATACTCATGCTACACCAAATGCGCTATTTCATAGCATAGTTACATCTATATGCTTATCTTCTTCCTCAATCATATGTGAAATATCTTCCTGCTAATAAGTATGTTTGTTTCGGCCGACTAATTATGCTTAGCTAATCACTATATAGAGATATGGCAACTCTCTTTTTTATAAATGCTAGATATGCTATACTATATGCGTTATTTCAAAGCATAGCTACACCGATATGCTTATCCTCTTCCCCAATCAAATGTGAAAGATATTCCTGTTGATAAGTATGTTTGGTTCGGCGTTTTAATTCTGCTAAGCTAAACACAATATAGAGACACGGCAACTCTCATCTTTATATACATTATTCTCAGGCAATGTTATGACCAGATCATCCTCCATAGTATCTTCCGCTCCTGGGACATCCTTTCTACTTTATCTTTAGGTAAATTTCCAATTTGTTATTTTAGTAAAATTGAATTTCTTTCGATTTCCCTGCACAAATATGTTTACTACTTAATTCTATTTCGCTATTCATCCCTAGGTGGATAAAAAATATTCGTGCTAACAATTATACATCATTATTGCTCGCCTCCGGATATTTTATCAACTTGTGGATGTAATATTAGACACCATACTTAATCGCGCTATAGATGCAATATATTGCATCATTATATACTAAACCCTCTTACCTTACATCCCTAGATAAATACTCGCTTTCTTCACTATTGCTCTCATCACCTTACCATCTACTCACTGGAAGTTATCCTCGTGGAGGTAACTATATATTGATAATGCACTCTTTCACTTATATGGAGAGTCAATTATACATGCAAACTATATCTGGTCCATGATATCTTATTTTATTTTAGGTTCTACAAATGTCAACACAAATAACGATCTGAATCTAAGCTACCTCCACTATACTGTTCTACCACCTCCTTTTCTCTGATGTCATAACATCATATGACAAGCTATAGGACTACATCGTTCCACATCTCAAGGTAATTTTATTATGCTTCTTACTCTCATTGCTGTATGACCCTATCCATGTTCATAGTCATCTATACACCAACAGGGTTAACAGTGATAGATATTACTACCTATCAGTCTGCTATATTTACACCTATAGCTGACTTATTATGCAGCTCATCCTATGTACAGTTTAAATCCTCCTTCATTTACAGGATCCAATATGTCTCAAGCTATCTTAATTTTGTAATGATACGTATTATAACTATTTTCATTATCGTTGTTAATTATATTACACCTCCAGATCTTAAGAAGCGGCCTTTACCGACTGACCTGCCTTCAGGATTGTCAAGGCCTGCCTGTCTGTATATATAGGTAGATATAGGTATACTATATCTTAGTAAGGGGTGCAAGTATCACATTACCCAGGCTGCAGTAGCAGACCTGTGGTGCCATTTTAGAAGGCTTCCTAGGGGTGGCATAAGACATGCTTCAGCCCCTGGTAGGCCTCTGCGGTACCTATGCCCTTGGTACCTAAGGTACCATATACCGGGGACTGACAAGGGTAACCCAGTAACCAATCTGGAGTGTACCTAATGTACTTGCAATCAATTTAGAGAGGAAGTAGCTAGGCTGGGGTCCTGGTTAGTCGGGCCCCAGCCAGACTAAAGTCGATAAATCAGTGAAAAATAGCAAAAAGTGGGGGTAACCATAGCAACCAGATCCTACTCTCCTACACCTGTTACCTGGTATTTTGACTTTAGCTGGATGCTTGGGGTAAGGTCTTTAGGGTGCAAGCTGATGCTTTTGGGGAATTAAAAATGTAATGTTTTATAATGTTTAGTAATCATATGTTAATCCGTGTGTGAGTGTTTAGATAAATATGTGTAAAGAAGCCACATTTTGGGTAATTGAAGTATAATCATTAACCTTAGTATAGTCACTTTAACCAAATTAGCCTTTTTAATGTTTGCCTAATTGCAATTAGGCCTCAGTTGGCCAAAAGTCTTCCACTTAGCATCATAATGTTGATTTTGCAATGTGCTTTCATGTTTTCCTTCTCTTTACAGGGGCACGAAAACTTACATTAGTTAGAGAGTACCGTATTGCTTGCTTTTAGGATATGTTAGAGTATATAATTTTGAATCAAAGTCTGGCATGATTTACACTATGAGAGGGGATGAAAAGGATCTTCCTTTACCATGCATTCCAGGCGGATGATACACCCATGGAAGCACAGCTTTGTGCGCCTTTGTTTAATGATGGGAACAAGGGGAGTTTACCTGTTCTAAGGAGACGGCTTAACCTGATTCGTCCTAGTTCGGACCAGTTGGTAAGAAGTTCTGGAGAGAATGAAATATATTTAACTTTTCGTTTTTGGACAGTTGTTAGGAGATCCTGTCCTGACTTCGCACAAAGAAGATTTTCCCATAACTCCGCTATCTCAGACTGTATATATCTAATTCTTGAGTTAGACTCTTGAATGCCTGAAAGAGCGCTGGGCCTTACAACGTAATCTCTTATTCGAATCATTTAAGACTTTTCCCCATTGGTCGTATGGACCTTTGTTAGCTGACGTGAAGCACTGAAAGGGAGAGGACATCAAAAATAAATTTCTAACTTGTGAAGCCAACGTGACTCCACAGTAATGACCATGAATATGATTAAAGTCTTTTATTTGGACGGCCAATGAATCATGTTTATATGTGATGCAGCAGAAGTGGTGGGGGCTATTGTTATCATATGTCCCACATCAACCTTTACAATACTAATGGAAACGTAACTCTAATGATGGTCCCATAAGTCATTACCATTCCTTATAACAATATCAAAGGACCTCCAACAGATTTTTGGTAAAGCTAAAAGGGACTCAGTAATGGAAATCGGAGAGCTATTCCCTCATGAGAACCTGTAATGAAGAAACAGCCATATAACAAGATACATCATATATTTATCAGAACTAAACCATAACACCTGAAAAAAGACAATTGCTATTCTTACTATTATTTTTCTTCGTTATTTTCAGAAATATGAATGGTCTTACAGTACAGTACAAACTGTAAATCATAATTTTAGTTCTCTGTTACAGATTAAATCACCACAAATATTACAAGATAAATTATTCTAATTCATTGACCAAATTAGTTATAGTGGAGGGAGAGGGGCAGAAAGAAAACATTCAGTAAAATACAGCTTTCTCACCAAGATGAGGAAAACTAATGCACAGCATGCATTTAGTTCAAAAAGCTAACCCCACGGCCGTTAGGATATAGCATGGGCAGCACCATCAGCTGATAATGTGCAAAGTCTCTAGGAAAGTTTCCTCAGGATTTCGGTTAAGTACAACCGCCAGAGTTTTTCAAGAGTCAGCACGGCGTACAGCATACCACGAACGCCGAACAGGTCACCAAGGTTGTGAACAAGCCGCTGATCATTTTCCACGAGCATCTTTATAGTAGTGTTGCTACTTTGTTTCTTTTAAAATGTTTCTATTCTAACGCTCTTCAAGCCTTTCTGTTGGTCAGTACTACGGGGAGGTAAAATCTCCTGATGATTGACTTTACAATTTTCTCTAAACAGTCTCTATCTAAAGTTATACAACTTCCTAGAGAGGAAGTGGAAAAACTACAGTTTCAATTATACATAACTCTTGCAACTGTTTCATTCTGGCTTTCTACAAACCTCGCCTAGACAGGAAAGAATACTACTGTTTCCTACATTCTAAGGAAGCGT
The DNA here is from genome assembly GCF_964263255.1 of Lissotriton vulgaris. Taxonomy (NCBI): domain Eukaryota; kingdom Metazoa; phylum Chordata; class Amphibia; order Caudata; family Salamandridae; genus Lissotriton; species Lissotriton vulgaris. The sequence continues at coordinate 468,106,064 of NC_141698.1, forward strand.
TTGTAATTTTTTAAAAGGTCATTGGAAAGGAGCCCGTTAGTATATCCCTTAACAAATACATTTGCTGAAGCCTACACATTTTAGCAAAGGAAAGAGGAGAGAGAAAAATCCATTCCATTCCATTTATAAACTTTATTTCGGCTGTAAAAGACCATGAAAGTCACATAATAGCACATCACATGAAATAAACATATGTTAAAAGTAGCACTCCATAAAAATGTAAAAATAAATTATTTACAAATTGCATCGACTAGCAGCGGCTCGTTAGATTAAAAAGAGATATATAAAAAAAATTGATTGCACAATTACAATTGTTTTTTTTAGCAACTTTTGGTGCCTTTTCCACATTGAAAGAAGAAAGCGAGAGACAGCAAAACCACAATAGTTTTTGTTTCAGTTCTTAAAATTCAGTAAGAAGCAATACATTGAGAGAACCCCATATTTTTACAAAGTGGGATGAGCCAATATTTTCTTAATGATCTGCCCCAAGACAGAAAAAATAGTACATGTATCACTGTCTCGGGGGGACCATTACACGCTGGGCATATATTTACAATAGGATTTGCCCAGTTCTTTGTGAAATCAAATAGAGGAAGGGTGCCAGACCTCAATCGTATAAACAACTTCCTCGCCAGTGCGGGTTGGATTTCATCCATATGGGGTTCAAACATGTATTGATCTTTGAAACTTAAAAAATCTATTGTACGTTGGCCAAGAGTGTTGTTTTCCTGCAAGTCCCTAAGCCTGACTGTCTATAGAATTTCACCAGATCAAGACGGGAAATCTGTGTACAATATGCCTCTGGGTTAAACCAGTGGTCAGAATGACCAATTTTGGCACAAAGATCTTTAATATAAGCAAGCCAAGGAAATTTCTTTATCCCAGTTATCTCCAGCATCGAGCAAAGCTCAGACCTGAATGAGGCTAACTCAGGGGTCAGCCAAATTCTCTGCTAAAAAGTCAATGGGTGCAGTCCCGCTTCTTCAGAAATGGGTCTAATACCCAGATCAAGATGGAGAGGAACAAGGGGAGTGCTTGGCGGAAGATTCAGCAGATGTCTCATATACTTATTCTCAGATAGTGTCAGGCCCTTCATAGGACAATGACCCCAAAGGTCTGCCCCATATAGTGCAGCGCTGCTTACCTGCACTCTTTATATCTGGGGAACAACCTTTATAACGCAACTATTAGCATGCAATGCTATTACAACGCAGACTTTAAAACGAAAACCATTACAACGCAATACACTGGGGGGCGCTCTAGGATAGGGAATAGTTTTAATTTACTATCCAACACCTTCCCTAGTGTCCACGGGGACTGGCGTTGGAACAGTGTAACCAGGGCCCACCGCTTCGCCCAGAGGCAGGGCGTAAACTGACCATTTGTGACCCCCCCCCTCTTATCTCCACAACCCCCGCAGCCCTCAGGATGGTCCGGAATGGAGAAATACAGCTGCGATGAAGAGGAAGAGTGGGGGCCCTTTAAATGGACCGATGGCCTGATGGAGGAGGAGGAGCCCCGGACTACGATAAAGGGCGGTGTCGATAACCCCCAGGGGTGTTACTACACCGGAGGAGCGGACAGTGAGAAGCAGAGTGGAGTGGCGGGAAGCAGCGAGGAGGAGTGGAGTAGTGGAGTACGTTGGATCAGAGAGGAGAGCGTTGCTGAGACGGAGGGACCGGAGAACAGGGAACAGAGAACAGACCCGTCATCCCAAGAACCAGCTGGGACCGAAGAGCCGGCGGGAGGAAGAGAAGAGAGCGGACCGGACGAAAAGGAAAAGCCCGGAGGCCAACACCACGAGCCGCCCAGCCGTACACCAGGAGGGGTACGGCTAGCAGAGGTGCGTAATCGCTTCCTGGGGGGGTGGAGAAAGAAAGGCAGGCGCCTAACCTAGATAAAAGTAGCCTCCCCTAAAAGCCTGGGATTCCTGCCCTACAACCCCTCCCGCACACTCACGACTTACTGATACTTGCACTTGGTGATTCCCTCACTTCCCCTACCCTGAGTGTTGCTACATACTCCGCATGTGTACTGATACGCGCCTCTCTTCTGTTTCCTTTTTGGTGTTGGGCGAGCGCGGACATAACGGAGCCTCCGGAGCCCAGCAGAAGGAGGAGCCCCGTCCGGAGAAGGGAGGAGGGAGTACTCCGGAAAACTCGTCAGGAATGCAGTCGATCCCCACGGAGAGGAGCGGCGAGAAAGACTTGTACTGATACTTTGCTGGAGAAAATAAAGCCAGGCATAACCAAGACACTTCTCCTGCCCTTTCTTAGTCCCGCGGTTACAGTGGTGGAGAATGCGGGCATAGACTCCGACTCCGTCTGTCCAACCAAGATGGAGGAAGTGGTGCAGGCGCTGGTGCAAGGACAAGAAAGATTGGAAGAGCTGGCCGAGCAACAACTGTGTGCAGCAGAAGCAGATAGGGAACTGATAAAGGTGGCCGTGGTGGCCCGTTCTCTCGATCCCTCCTAGCGGCTGGACCGGTGGCCGTAAGCAGCATACCCCATAACATAGGAGGGGTGTCATTGCAGAAATATCAACCCGGTGAGGATCCGGATGCCTTTTTGCTTAATTTCGAGAGGGCTGCCAGAGCCTGTGGCTGGCCAGGGGCGAAATGGCCATTCTTTCTGGCCCCGTTATTAGTGGGAGAAGCTCAAGCCGCCTACCAGGTGGCAAACCCTCGAGGGGACATCCCGTATACAGACATTAAAAGAATCATATTGGACCATCTTGGTCTGGATAGAGAGGCTTACCGGCTCCGCTTTAGGAGAGAGAGAGGTGTAACGGGGGAAACGCCAAAAACGCTGTTTGTACGCTTGAAGATGGCCGCGGATAAGTGGCTCAGCCCCAACGACAGTACCAAAGAAGAGATAATGGTCCGCATTTATCTGGAACAGTTCCTTGAGTCCCTGCCATTCGCTACCCAAAGGTGGCTAAAACAGCACCATGACCTGACCACCAGCCAGGCGGTAGAGATGGCGAATACATTCTCGAGAGTACAACAGAGACCACCATTGATGGGGGAACCCGAAAAAAAGAAAACCCCCTTTAAAAGTGAGAGGAGACCATTGAAGGCACTGGAACCAATGAAACCCCGGTCTTGGAGAACCGAGCCCCTGCCTCATAGTGGGCCGCAGTGTTTTGAATGCGGAACTTGGGGCCACATAGCACGACTCTGCCCCCGAAGAAAACCAGCCAAGGAGCCCATGGAGGTGGGGTACTTACCCCGCACGGTGTTATATTCAGCAGAAATGGGGCACGCATATCGTGTAAGTATGGAGATAAACGGTAACCCCGTACACGCCCTACTTGATTCAGGCTGCCGCCAATCGGTAGTACAGGCCCACCACGTACGACCCCACCAGGTCATACCCAAAGAAAGAGTATACATTAGGTGTGTCCACGGGGATGTGTGACCGTACCCCGTGGCAATGCTCCCCTTGATACCCCAGTGTGGCATCCCCTCCCGAGTAAGAGTGGGTGTATTGTCCTCTCTGCCTGAGGACCTGATTATCGGAACTGACAATCCGGCTTTTCTTGCTATATTTAAACGGAGTATAGGAGCAGACAAAGGGACGAGGACAACACCCGGGGCCAAGACGTCTTTGCCAGCAATGGTCTCTCCAGAACCGTGGGTACTGGACCAGAGTTTTCAGTTCGCACAGGCTAATGATGCGACGTTGTTTAACGCATGGGAGACCGCGCACCAAAACCAAGGACTAGTCCCAGTCAAGTATCCACGCCTATTCATTAAAAAAGATTTGATATATAGACAGGGGAAAGAAGACGATCCAGAGCAGCTGCTTGTCCCGGTACCGTTTAGAGAGCAAGTACTGTTCTATTCCCACTCGCACCTGGTGGCTGGCCATACCGGAGCTGAAAAAACGACTCAAAACCTACTGAAATGCTTCTACTGGCCGGGGATCTATAAGGATGCGATGACCTATTGTTAGGAATGCGACATTTGCCAAAAGAGGAACATGACCAAACCTCCCGCAGTACCCTTACAACCTCTCCCCATCATAGGAGTCCCATTCGAAAGGGTGGGGATGGACCTTATAGGCCCTCTACCCAAAACCAGGAAGGCCACCAATATGTGCTGGTGGTGGTTGATTACTCCACTAGATTTCCCGAAGCATTTCCACTCACCTCAACAACCACAAAGAACGTAGCAGACAAAATGTTGGAATTATTTTCCCAAGTGGGGTTCCCAAAGGAAATATTGACGGACCAGGGAAACCCCTTCGTGTCTCGTCTCATGGGAGAGGTCTGCAAACTGCTACACATTGATCAAATTTGCACAGCTGTGTACCACCCCCAAACCGATGGACTAGTGGAGCGGTACAACCGCACCCTGAAGACCACCCTGAGAAAGATGTTAGAAGTAAACAGCACGGAGTGGGATCAGGTCCTCCCCCTGACATTATACGTCATCAGAGGACAGAAACAAAGTAGCATGGGTTTCTCATCTTTCGAGCTGCTGTACGGTCGTCAACCACGGTCGTTAAGGAGACCCTGAAAAGACAACGAAAACACTGGAGTATGCCCGCAACCTCCATTCCAAACTGGACAAATTAAGAGACTTGGCTTTTGCCAACCTAGAGAAAAGCCAGGTGAAACAGAAGACATTGTACGATAAGGGAAAAAAATGGCGAAAGCTGGAGAAGGGTGACTGGGCTCTGGTACTGCTGCCCTCCTCGACACAGAAGTTTAAAGCTGAATGGGGCGGATGATACAAAGTGGTCGACACGATTGGAAACACCAGCTACCGGTTACAGATGCATCCGCGGAAATCCCAGGTGTACCATATCAACATGTTCAAAAAGTGGCTTGGTAAACCCCCGGCAGAGATACATCTAGCGGAACATCCAAATACGAACCCATCCACCACCCTAGCCCAACTCGTGATCAACGAAGACCTGAGGGAAACAGAGAAACAGGAGTTAAGGGAAACCTTACAAACCCATGCCCATGTATTTTCCGATCTACCTGGCAAAACCAGCCTGGCGGAGCATCACATCTCTACCATACCGGGGAAGATTATCAAAATCCGCCCATATCGGATACCGGAAGCCAGTCGGAAGGGAATAAGACAAGAAGTGGAGGACATGCTGAAACTCGGGGTTATCTGACCCTCACACAGCGACTGGTCGAGTCCGATAGTTCTGATCCCTAAACCTGATGGAACGCGACGATTTTGTATGGACTTTCGCGTGTTAAACGAGATATCCAATTTCGATGCCTATCCCATCCCGAGAATAGACGAACTAATAGAAAAACTGGGGGAGGCTAAGTACATCAGCACAATAGACCTCACCAAGGGATATTGGCAGGTCCCCCTTAAAGAGGAGGACCGACACAAAACCGCGTTCACTACGGAAGATGGACATTACGAGTTCACCGTGCTCCCGTTTGGATTGCACGGAGCGCCAGACACATTTCAACGGCTGATGAACAATGTGTTGAGAGACATCTCTGCTTTTACATCCGCCTACCTGGACGACATAGTCGTTTTCAGTCCGGACTGGGAAACCCATCTGATACACCTACAACGGGTGTTAGAGACCCTTGCCAAGGCGGGATTGAAGATAAACGCGAAGAAGTCCCGGATTGCGTTTCAAAAAGTGAAATATCTAGGCTACGTTCTTGGTCACGGCCTTCTTGAGCCTCAAATGGAAAAAGTAAGGGCCATAGCAGAGACACCGTTTCCAAAAACAAAAAAAGAGCTGCGTGCGTTCCTGGGCCTCATTGGCTATTATAGACGTTTTATTCCCCGATTTGCTCAGTTGGCCGCCCCCCTCACGGATGCACTCCAAACAAAAGTAAAACAAACGGACTTGACATCTCCCACCCCTGCCATGTTGGATGCTTTTTCCTCCCTTAAACGGAGGATCACCTCGACACCAATCCTCAACTCACCGGACTTCACATGTCCCTTTTCGTTGCATACCGATGCCTCTGATTATGGAATTGGTGGGGTTCTGTCCCAGGAGGGCGGGGACGGAATGGACCATCCGATACTGTTCATTAGCAGGAAGTTCTTTCCTAGGGAACTCAAATATCCAACAGTGGAGAAGAAATGTCCCGCTATCAGGTGGGCTGTGGATAAACTAACATACTACTTGGAGGGGCGCCCCTTCACTCTCTATACCGACCATGCGCCCCTTCTCTGGATGGCTCGCAACAAATCCAACAATGCGAGAGTCATGCAGTGGTTCCTGGCGCTACAGCCCTATGCATTTAGAGTTTGCCACAAGAAAGGGGTTGACAACAAGGGAGCGGATTATCTGTCCAGGAATCCACTTCCCGAACGGAAGTGTTCAGGGGGGATGGTGTGTAACCAGGGCCCTCCGCTTCGCCCAGAGGCAGGGCGTGAACTGACCATTTGTGACCCCCCCCTCTTATCTCCACAGCCCCCGCAGCCCTCAGGATGGTCCGGAATGGAGAATACAGCTGCGATGAAGAGGAAGAGTGGGGGCCCTTTAAATGGACCGATGGCCTGATGGAGGAGGAGGAGCCCCGGACTACGATAAAGGGCGGTGTCAATAACCCCCAGGTGTGTTACTACACCAGAGGAGCGGACAGTGAGAAGCAGAGCGGAGTGGCGGGAAGCAGCGAGGAGGAGTGGAGGAGCGGAGTACGTTGGATCAGCGAGGAGAGCGTAGCTGAGATGGAGGGACCGGAGAACAGTGAACAGAGAACAGACCCGTCATCCCAAGAACCAGCTGGGACGAAGAGCCGGCGGGACGAAGAGAAGAGAGCGGACCGGACGAAAAGGAAAAGCCCGGAGGGCAACACCACGAGCCGCCCAGCCGTACACCAGGAGGGGAACGACTAGAAGAGGTGCGTAATCGCTTCCTGGGGTGGTGGAGAAAGAAAGGCAGGCGCCTAACCTAGATAAAAGTAGCCTCCCCTAAAAGCCTGGGATTCCTGCCCTACAACCCCTCCCGCACACTCACGACTTACTGATACTTGCACTTGGTGATTCCCTCACTTCCCCTACCCTGAGTGTTGCTACATACTCCGCATGTGCACTGATACGCGCCTCTCTTCTGTTTCCTTTTTGGTGTCGGGCGAGCGGGGACATAACGGAGCCTCCGGAGCCCAGCAGAAGGAGGAGCCCCATCCGGAGAAGGGAGGAGGGAGTACTCCGGAAAACTCGTCAGGAACGCAGTCGATCCCCACGGAGAGGAGCGGCGAGAAAGACTTATACTGATACTTTGCTGGAGAAAATAAAGCCAGGCATAATCAAGACACGTCTCCTGCCCTTTCTTAGTCCCGCGGTTACAAATAGTAAATTAAACTATTCACTATCCAGCACCCCTAAGTGTAATGTGTTGTAATGGAATGCGTTTTAAAACTTGCGTTGTTACAGCATGCGTGGTAAAAGCATGCGTTGTAACAACGTACATCCTTTATATCTCTGTGGCAGGGCCAGGGACCATAGTACTTAAGGACTTAGCAACTTTCGTAACACCACCAGACAACTGAACCAACCTTAAAACCGCCTTTTCCATTTGAGGTCCCCAGGAAAAAGTCTCGGAGAGAGTAACCCCAAGATAGTCAAAGAGTGACACCTTTTCTAACAGGATGCCATTAAGCGTGGGGTTGGGGCGAGATGATTTTACTGGATTAAACACCATAAACTTTGTCTTTGTTGCGTTTATTTCCAGGCCCCTGTTTACGCAGAATAAGGCAAAGCTATCTAGAATTAACTGTATCCCCATTGGGGACTTAGATAGCAACAAGGTGTCGTCCGCAAACAACAATGCGGGCACCTTTCTTTGATCTAATTTCGGGGCATCACTATACTCAACATGGCTTAGTTGGGAGACCAGGGCGTTGACATAAAGGCAAAACAGGGTGGAAGCTGGAACACAGCCCTGCCTTACCCCCCTGTCAACCGGGACACGTGATGTCAGTTCCCCTGATTTCCCAAATCTAACCTGGGCAAAATTCCTAGAATGTAGACAAATAATCATATCTAATAGGTCTGGGGGTATTCACAGTTTACCAAGAACTGCCCACAACTTGGCTCTGGGTACCATATCAAAGGCTGATTTTAAATCGACATATATCAAATAGAGGCTGCCACCCTCTATTGATACTGTCTTCCAATTAAGGAGTTGGAGCCTAAGAAGTTGATCAATAGTCAATACATTTTTCCTAAAACCAGCCAGGTAGTCACTCAGTATGTGATGATCTTCCATCCACATGTGTAGACGATCGAGTAAAATTTTCAAGAACAACTTCTGAATGACATCTATCAGGCTGATTGGCCTATAGTTTATGGGCAGTAAGGGAGAGCCCTTTTTTATATATCAGAAATATTTCCGCTCCAACCCATGTATCTGGAATAGCATTAAATACTATCCAAAGGTAGCGGCCCCAGATCATTGGTTCCTCCCTGAATAGATCCCCAGGGATCTTATGCATTCCTGGGGCTTTACCAAGGGGGAGTGACTTAATTGCACCTTAAACCTCTGCTAAAGTGATTGCCTCTAGAAGAGGCAAAGAAGCAGAAGATTGGTGGTTTTCCACAGGTGCTAATGCCAGATCACTAGCATAAAGAGATTTAAAATGCACTTCCCAGGCTGAAGCAGAAATATTCAGTCTACAGGTTAAAGACTAAGTACCAGAAGCCCTTCATATCCCTATTGTGTAGGGCTACTCTAATGTCTTCCCATCTAGCACACTCCCAAAGTTATTTGGCTTGCTTGATAGTTACATTATACAGATGCCTTTTTCTTTTTATTTGTGGTCTATTCTCACTCCGCATTGCCTCAATAAGAGCACCCTTAGCCGTTCTACAGGATTTATCAAACTAAGAAAGCTTATGGGTCCTATTCACAGGGGGCTTAGAGAGAGGGTTGACAAATTTATTAAAGTCCACCGTTAATTCGGCGTGGGTTATTTCGACCACGTTCATATCCCAGGTGATAGGAAGTCTGTTTACCTCTCCCACGACTTTCTCAAGAAAAGGGATGATTAAAAAGTATAAGGCTGCCAGTTTTTCGGGGACTAACCTGACCGATTCCCACCTTATCCTTCTTTTGTTATTAGCCAAGACTAGATTAGTACAAGCATTGGGGAGACTCATCATTGAGATTTGATTGTCCGGGATCCGAAGTTCGAGGAATAAAGCATTATGATCACTGTCGTGTCTCGAGAGGACCATCAAGTCAACTACCCACAGCCAGGCACTGGTTTCCTCCAAAATATAATCCAAAAGGGAAAACTGTGCGGATCTATTAAAGGTGGTCTTCCCTGGTTGGTCGGACTTGGTGTGGCCATTACATGCCCTTAACCACATGCGCGCTAGCGCAATTTTGCTCCTACGCTGAGATTTTCGAAACCGCATGTTACGTGACGAGCTGGGCTCGTCATCAGCGTGCGAGCGGGCTACACCATGACGAGCCCAGCTCGTCATCAGCGTCGAAGGGGTTAAGGAGTGCAATAACATGGCCTTGTTTATCTGCATCACCAGTGGGGACCACGCCCTTACCTGCTTACCTGTCTAAGGGGTTAACAAGGGGCTCGAATTGGCAATTACAATCGCCCCCTATCATCTTCCTTACATCCTTAGGTAGGGATTGTAGGATTGCAGACAGATCATCAATTACAGAGAATTCTTTCGAGACACTTACAGGGCGTGAATAAAGGTTAATTACCACAATTTTAAAATTAGAAAAAAAGTTAACTTGACACCCTGGATGTCATCTGATAAAGTGATAATTTCCTCCATCTGACAATCCAGATGAGTTGCAACCCAGAGAGGCAGACCCCCTGAGGGTCTGCCCCTATTACTTCTGTGTGCAGGTACATGATACGTAGCATAGCCCTGGCTCACAATATCATCTACTGCCCAGGTTTCCTGGAACAGGCAAAGATCAAATTGGGATATAAACTTTACCCAATCTGGGTTCTGTAACTTATTTTTAATACGTGCCACGTTCCAGGATAATACATTTAAGTTCGGGCCCCTAGAAGAGCAATTACTAGGGTTGCTAGGGATCCCATTTCTGGAGGACTAGGTTGACCACCGGTTATTTACCAAATGTGTTCCTACTTCTGCCGTTGGTGGAGGGGTAGTGACTAATGGAGGGAGAAAATGTATACTGCGTTCTGTTATTCCGTGCGAGTTAGAGGCAGTGATCTCCATAGGGGTTGGATCCTCTATCTTCAAGGTTGGGTAAGAAAACGAACTTGCCAGTCAGTCACATTCCTCCAGATTCGAAAGAACTTCAAATCTATTATGGGTTGGCACCGAACCACTACACAGCAAATGCATCCTATTCTTTCCACTAGATAGGGCGTGGAGGGGCTTGGCCCTATTCAGTCTATTCTTCCTAGGAAAGTGACTATTATAAAAGTAGTCTAAAGTTAGAGTGACTATCTCATAGCTCCTACGTTGGGGAGGGTAGAAGTTTGCTAGCAATGTAGGTAGGATTTTGGTGTTTGAAAAATTAGCAATGACACAGTCCCCTTTAAAATGTTTTTCCTGGCTGCCCACCCATTCCACCCTCCTTGCCATAATTAGTTCATTTGCCATGAATGGACAAGTCCTTTCAGTAGCACTTATATTGGAAGAAATCCAGTGCAGGCATTTGTCCATGAGATCGGTCGTAGATTCCATTTGATCAGGTAGGAGCCGAGGAACATTATCCAGGACCAGAGCCAAAGGAGCAGCAGCAGGCGGAAGATGAAAACTTGATCGGGTAAAGGTATTAAAAGTTATAGACACTAAAGGTCTTATTATTTCTGGCTGTATGCACCCTCCATGGCCCGATATACATGGCACTGCTGTGATGCAGCTAACAAATGTTTGCCCTCTACTTGCATCAAAGGGAGTAGACACCGCCCTCCGGCTCCATGGCATAATGATAGCCTAAAGATCGAAAAATCCAAATGCAAAGCGCTCGAACGCAAATGGCGTAAGAATTACGCCCCTGATGCAAAAAGAAGCTACCAGGAAGCCAGGAATCTTTATCACACGGCCTGTGCAAAAGCAAGAGCTGCTTTTGTCTCAAAAACTATCGTGGAAGCCACAAATATGCCAAAAACCCTTTTCAACAAAGTTAAAGAACTGGCTGGTGCACACACTACAGCTGCTGCACCCCCATTAAATACTCAACAATGTCAGGCGTTAGCATGCTTTTTTACTGAGAAAATTGATAAAATCATCCTAGATATCAAGGCAAAAAATACAGAACTATCCTCTCCCTCTGACCCAGCACCAACATCCCTTGGTGACAACTTACTGGAATCCTGGCCTGCTCTTTCAGTAGACAAACTGAAATTAATTCTTAAAACCATAAAATCCGGCTCCCCCAGGGACCCCATCCCTATCAAAATCATTAAACAACTTGGTGAAAACTCATTGGAGATCATTGCAAATCTTCTGAACTCATCCCTTGATCTTGCCACTGTCCCAGCCTTATGGAAACATGCCATGGTTACGCCCCTTCTGAAAAAACCGACTGCAAACCCGGAAATCCTCGCCAATTACAGACCCATATCCCTGCTCCCGGCATTTTCCAAATGTTTGGAGAGACACGTACATTCTGCTTTAGCTACTTTCGCAGAAGAAAACTCTCTACTACATCCATCACAATCTGGCTTCAGGGCTGCCTTCTCTACAGAAACCGCCCTGCTTGGAGTCACTGAACACATCCGAAAGTTACTTGATCAAGGTCAGACGGTCGCGCTCGTGCTATTGGAACTGAGCGCGGCGTTCGACACCATCTCCCACGAAACTCTTATCAAAGAATTGCACAAAAATGGTGTACGAGGAAAGGCACTGGATTGGATCCGGTCCTTCCTGACAAACCGAACCTTCCAGATCACATCTTCACGAGCCGTTTTGGACACCCTGCCTGCATCCCACGGAGTGCCCCAAGGGTCTATTCTAAGCCCTCTGTTCTTTAATGTATATCTCAAACCCCTGGCCGACCTTGTCGAACAATCGGGTCTCACTCTTATGAACTATGCCGACGACTCCCAAATCATCTTTTCCCTATCCGAATCTTGTCCTCACTCCCCTTCGTTACTCAAAGAAGGACTCCTAAACATCCTGAACTGGATGACAAAAAACCAGTTAAAACTAAACGGCGACAAGACGGAGATACTGGTCCTGGGTAAAGATCAAGATCTGTGGAATCCTGTACACTGGCCTGACCAGATGGGCGCCCTTCCTACTCCGGTGACCCACGCTCAAAATTTGGGCTTCATTCTGGACAATTCCCTATCCATGAACCAACAGGCCAGTAAAGTAACTGGCCTATGCCTCACCATAGTTAAATGGTTGAGGAAGATCCTCTGGATGCTGCCTTTGTCCACGCAAAAGACCGTAGTCAATGCCCTCGTTACATCTAGGCTTGACTACGGCAACATTCTGTACCTGGGCGCAAACAAATCTGTAGTCGGCCGACTGCAGGTGGTGCAAAACGCAGCAGTTCGGCTACTATGCAATATTCCCAAGAACTCCGGAGTCTCGAACCATCGTCGGAAACTCCATTGGCTCAGGATTGAAAATAGAATCCGCTTTAAAGCCCTGAACTATATGTTCAGAATTAAAGCAGGTACAGCACCTAAATATCTTCAAACCCTCGCCTACCTCTACACTCCCAAGCGAAACTTTCGGTTGCAGACGGCAGCCTTTTTCTGCGTACCGAGATTCAAACGGGCGAGAACAGGTGGCAGATCCTTTGCCCATCTGGGACCCTCCCTTTGGAACACGCTCCCTCCCTTTATCCGGAAGGAAGAAAATTACATCAGGTTCAGAAAGCTTGTTAAGACCTGGCTATTTGAACAATAATACTCAACAACCATTTCCCCCTTTTTCTGTCCTCAAACTAGCTGTGTCTAGGCGCCAGGAAACCCTTTTTGGGTAGCTGTTGCGCCCTATAAATTGAATACATAAATAAATAAATAAATTGGTTGGGACCTCCCTTATGAAAGAACTGGGGCTATGTAGCAAAGGAGCTGAAATAACTGAGAGGGAAGGTGGTGCTGATGTAGAAGTTGTGATGATTGATGGAACAGACACAGTCTGCAAAGATTGAATAGGTTCAGCACTCACAACTGATTGGGCTGCCTGTAACGGAGCTGAGTTTACATGCAATGCCGGAATCGAACCCTGGACAGGAGCAAGATGAAGCTGTGACTCATACTCGTTCAATCTACTTTCAATAGTTCCTCTGGAGATACTTCCGCACCAAATTGTGAAAAACTGCAGTTTTGTTCTGTCTCTGTAGAGGAACATTGGGTGGGAGGGGTAGGTTCATTTTGAGCAAAAACTCGAGGAATACCCGGAGACTCATTAATAAGGTTTTCGGAAGAGACCGGGGCAAAAGGAAGTGAAAGTCTTCCAGGAAAACCCCCAGGTTCCAATGAAAGCCGTCGCTCAGTCATTTCTATTTCATGAGCAAGAATGTTAGTAGCCCTGGTCAGAAAAGAGTCAAGAGTTGCGCCCACGCCTGCACCTCCTAACTCTTTAAGACCTCTTCTTTTAGCCATTGCCAGGGGAAAATAACAGTCAAAATTAAATACCTTATTCTGCTGGAGACGAAAGAGAGTAGGCCCAGCCCGGCCTCCTCCGGGCAATGACGGGCCCGCCCTTAGCCCGGGCGAGCCCGCACGCGTCCTGCGCTGCGGGAGCCCCCGTTGAACTTTATTGACCCAGAGGGAGGTGTGCCTGCTCCTATTCTCTTGCGAGCCCGCGCGCACTGCCCCCTGGGTGTTGTGGTCCGGGCAGTGTGCATTCCGCTGCAGAGGAGGAGACGGGCCAGCAGTGCAGCGAGGCTTACAGCAACAGATATCCCCCGAAGGCAAGGTACCAAAGATGGCAGCAACAAGGTAGGCCAAGTTCGAAATGGCGTCCTGCGCCGCGGGAGCCCCCTTTGAACTTTATTTGACCCGGAGGGAGGTGTGCCTGCTCCTATCCTCTCGTGAGCCCGCGCACACTGCCCCCTGGGTGTTGTGGTCCGGGCAGTGCGCGTTCATCAGCAGAGGAGGAGATGGGCCAGCAGTACGGCTAGGCTTCCAGCAACAGATATCCCCCGAAGGCAAGGCACCAAAGACAGCAGCAACAAGGTTGGCCAAGTAGGAAAGGGCGTCCCGAGCTGCGTGAGCCCCCGTTGAACTTTATTGACCCGGAGGGAGGTGTGCCTGCTCCTATCCTCTCGCGAGATTGCGCGTACTGCCCCCTGGGTGTTGTGGTCCGGGCAGTGTGCGTTCCACGGCAGAGGAGGAGACCGACCAGCAGTGTGGCTAGGCTTCCAGCAACAGATATCCCCCGAAGGCAAGGCACCAAAGACAGCAGCAACAAGGTAGGCCAAGTAGGAAAGGGCGTCCCGCTCTGCGGGAGCCCCCATCGAACTTTATTGACCCGGAGGGAGGTGTGCCTGCTCCTATCCTCTTGCGAGCCCGCGCGCACTGCCCCCTGGATGTTGTGGTTCGGGCAGTGCGCGTTCCGCGGCAGAGGAGGAGACGGGCCAGCGGTGCGGCTAGGCTCCCAGCAACAGATATCCCCCGAAGGCAAGGCACCAAAGACAGCAGCAACAAGGTAGGCCAAGTAGGAAAGGGCGTCCCGCTCTGCGGGAGCCCCCGTTGAACTTTATTGGCCCGGAGGGAGGTGTGCCTGCTCCCATCCTCTCGCGAGCCCATGCGCACTGCCCCCGGGTGTTGTTGTCCGGGCAGTGCACATTCCGAGGCAGAGGAGGAGATGGGCCAGCCATGCGGCGAGGCTTCCAGCAACAAATATCCCCCGAAGGCAAGGTCCCAAAGATGGCAACAACAAGGTAGGCCAAGTAGGAAAGGGCGTCCAGCGACGCGGGAGCCCCCGTTGAACTTTATTGACCCGGAGGGAGGTTTGCCTGCTCCTATCCAGTTGCGAGCCCGCGCGCACTGCCCCCTGGGTGTTGTGGTCCGGGCAGTGCGCATTCCGCAGCAGAGGAGGAGACGGGCCAGAAGTGCGGTGAGGCTTCCAGCAACAGATATCCCCCGAAGGCAAGGCACAAAAGACGGCAGCAACAAGGTAGGCCAAATAGGAAAGGGCGTCATTTTCTAAGGCTTCCATAGCTTCCATGAAGAATGAAGAATATAAAGCTTTTTCTCATGTTTGCAGTGTTTATTCCTGCAGTTCAGGAAATATACAAATATTTCAATTAGCCAGACAAGATAGTAATTTCTCTCTCATTCTTTAATTAAGTTTCATTTTCCTTAATGTTAACTCCACTACTTGTATTTATTCTGACTTTCAAATCTGTGCACATTTTGCACATGTTTCTGTTGTACTTCTAAAAGTCGCACGTTTAGTATTTCTGGTTTTTCCCTCACAATAGTAATTTATTAAAACACACTCCTGGGTGGATTTTCAGAGCAGATTTATTTACAAAAATTATGCCCCATCAACACCCCCATCTGATGGCATCCCAAACCATCGTAACAACCAATATCAGAATACTATCTGATAACAAATATTCAGAATGAAGTAGTTGCCATCCGCATCTATTTTAGATTAACACCTTCTATATCTTTCCAGGCATCATAATACATACCCCTTCAATCTTCCATTTTAATTTCCTTGCTTTTCCTTTTTCTTCCCCTACATTCCTCCACTTGAGACTTACACTTGCGACATTTATAGAGCATAATTATCATTAGCATGCCTGTCGCATCAGCAAATATTGGTGTTAGTATCCTCCCTAACAATCTGTTGGAAAAAGTAGAAAATCAGTTACCTATGGTAGAAATACTCTTACCAAGCTTCTCCCCCACACCCTCAACCTTCAGTTTTGACAAATCATCATGTAAATAAGTAATGTTATTGATATATCCCTCCAAATCTTTACTTTTATCAGGGATTTATGTACAACTGTTGAATTTTCAGCATACTACAGACTCCGCCTTCTTTTGCCAATAATACTTCTAAGGCAAGTCTATTTTGTAAAACCATGGTTCTTATAGCAACCATTTCAGTATCAATCATTAAGAACCCACCAGCAGGGGGAGGAGCCAAGATGGCGGCCAATATTGCCGCATAGACGCCCAGCTCCGCCGCTCGCCCTCGACTCCCGCAACATCCTGCCCACGATCCTGCATCCCAGCCGTGGCCCCGTGCAGAGGAGCAGAGGTGGTGCCCGACCGTGTGACTCCGGTCCACGCACCGCCCCGGACGACCGAGAATCGTCGTCCTGAAGTTTCTGGCCTTCATTCCGGGTGAGCCGGGACCTCGGGTTGCGTCACAGCCGCCTCGCAAGTGATAAACAACGGCTCCGATCGGCCATGATGGTACGGTGCCCCGAGTGGGAAACTGAAACTACTTTTTGTCGTAGCCATTAAGCGAGTCGCGGCACCGGACCTTTGAGCTCCGCGACACAGGTTTCCGGCTGGTACCTGCGACTTTGGGAAAGATAACTCGCGAGGCAGAGTTGATTGCCTGGACCGGACTTTGGCCGAAGTGTGGTAAGAGGCGCGTGACGCTGTGTTTAAGTGAGGGCTTGAGTGTGTCTCTTCGCAACTCCTTCACAAACTGCACGTTGTTTGTCAGAGCCAGACAGCCGCTGCAACGGATCTTTCTTTGTTCCTTGGGTCCCGAGGTCCCAAGCATACTGGTGGAGGGGGAATGGCGCTTACAGTGAAAGATGTTTGGCTGGCCATCAATGATTTGCACATTGCCCTGAAAGGTCTGTGGATGGATGTGCATGCCCCGCAGTCGGCCACCTCTCCTGCCATGGAACTTCTGGGCGCAGACGTATGCAATGAGGAATGTAAGCCCGACTTATCCCTGGTTGTTGCAGCTGAGGACTCCCAGGAGTGTGTGATGCTGGATGTTGGGACTAGGGAGCACAATAACCGAGACTGTGCATCTGTTACCTTTTCTGCTCTCCTACCGGCTGCTCTGTTTCCTGACCATCAGCGCCTTGCCTTACCGCAGAAGCCTGGTATGTCCTGGAGGAATGCTCCTGAGTTATTGCTGTGGTCTTTGTCATGGACCTGTGTGGCCCCTTCTGGTACTGTCGGTCTATTGCGACTGTTTACACACGCTTTGGGAGGATTGCTGACTTTTTCTCGGACTGGTCAGGGTTGACCACTGCCTGTTCACGACGCTTCTTCTGTGACCTCAGTGCCGAAACGGAACATTGCTTGAACTGGAGACCTTGGGAGGCTGGGATGACCGTAAATTAATGCTCATGCTCCTTCTTAGTGGGCTTACGCTTTTTGGGGGTGGGGGTGGGGGGGGGGGTGCCTGGGGCTGGAGCTAAGGCCCTCCTCCTTTATTTCCCACTTTTGGGGTTCTTCTTGGGGCGACAGGCATGCCTATGGGGGGGGGGCGGTGGGCTGTGGCCTTCCGCTGGTATGCAGGGTGGGGGGTTGGGGGATGGGATGTGTTTTATGTTCCTTCTTTGTTTCTATGACCCTCTTTTCTTTCTCTTCTTCTTACCACGTTTCTTTTCTGTTTCTATATACCTTTTTACTTAATTGGGGATCGGGGTCCAGTATTATTGGGGAGTCTTATGCAATGTGTCTTCATGTGACTTAGCTGTGGCTCGTAGCTTCCCGTGAGTGGGACACTGTGATTCGATAAGTGATTACTGTTCAGTATGTTTCCCAATTTGTGCTCCTTTATTGATGACTACTCTCCTGTTCTGGGATTTGCTCAGTTTTTGATTTTGCAAAATTGCAAGCTACAAGATCCTCATACCTTTATTATAAAATGGAATACTCTCATCTCCTGGAACATTGTGGACACACTAATTCATTGATCCTCACTACAGACCTACGTTGACCTTTACAGTATTGTCTTCCCTCGCCGTGCGAGGCGTTATATCCTTTTATGTTGTTGTTCGGTGATTATTGGTCTGTGCCTCCAATTTCCTGTAATGGTATATTTGAGGTTTTCCAAATAAAAACCTTATAAAAAAAAAAAAGAACCCACCAGCAGTATCCATTGATAAACGATCAACTACTTGTAGACAATTTTCTGTGACTTTAAAATCACCCCACTGAAGGTATCTATGCACCAAATATATCTCCAATAATTTCCGCTGCACTAATTCCCCTTTTGTTACATGTTAATCCATTCATCTTTTCATTGGTTCCATGTTTGTCACCCACGTAATAAATCTTTGGGAAAACTGTTCCTACATAACAACTTACATACCAGTGAAATGGTAATCTATAATAGGCATTTCTACCACACACATAATAAACTCCAGGGAAAACAGGATCCTTACCACCCTTTAAAACCCCAACCTCCTGTAATCAGGAAGGTATGTTCACATTCACTAGAACCAATGAAATCATTGTCATACTCTGTCTTTTGCTTTAGTATGCAAAACTTCCCCCTATGATGCCAATCCAGGGTCATTGCAGCATAGGCTCACCTTTTCTGTAATTTCCTTCTCTAAAGGCCCAAGGTGGTATATGTGACTTTTCTTTAGCAGCCTTTTCTTTAAAACTCTATCTCCTATCCTCCACTAACTTTATAAATTCAATCTTTTCCTGATGCAATATGCAAATTAAATTGTTACGATGTGCATACACAGTATCTATTGGTTTAGTAGCATGAACGAAATCCCCTAAATATTCAGCATTCTTAGCACTATGCACTATATTCATATTATTCCTAATGGGAATTTCTGAAAATACTAAATCAAAATTTGTATAATAATACTGAAAGGACTCTTTGCCATAAAACAGGCCTGTTAGTACACTACACAAAATACCACATGTTAGAAGGAAGGTGGTGATAAATCACTCCTTCCGACACAGACGTGGGTAATTACATGCACACACAACAATCTCTAGCATCCACAGTGTCAACATACTCATAAAGAAGTTTAGTAAAAACATTTAGTGAGAAACCGTTAATTGACTTATCTAAATGTAAAATATTCCCTGTTAATTCCTTAATAGTCTCTGGATCCTTTTTCCGATCTCTTTTGATATCCAAAGTTACATGCTAATTATTATTAGTAACGTTAACAACATTAATATACATAAAATGTGGTACTACAAATGTTAATACCAACCATGCTAACATTGTTAATGTAACACATGCAAGAAAAACATTAAGACATCTTCGCCTAAACATTCTTTGATACTGATTACAGGTCTCAGTTTTAATAATTTCTACAAAAATCAGGGAAATAACTAAGGGAAATCAAAAACTGTATAAAAAATTCTAATAGAAAATTACTAAATTAAATTTTGACATACTAGTCTTAATCTGTGCACCCCACACTTTTTAAGCCTTGAGCTCCTCGTTGCTTCTTCTGCTTCAGAATTTTTCAGGGGACATTTATTTTCATAAATCTCTCTCTTTTTTGAGCACCTTCTTCAATACAGCAGTACATTTAAGGTGGCTCAAATGAATAGTTTCCTTTTGCACAGAACTTTAGAAATTCTTTTTCCAGTCTTTATTTGGTGCAATAACAGTTGTGGCAGCACCATATACATCCACTCTGGTGCTATATATTTCTTGTTCAGTATTTTTATTGTTTTTGTTCTCCGTACTGGATTCTATTCTTTTTCTTGTTTACTTTTTTCAGATTGACTAGACACTTTAAGCACTGTTTCTTGAATTCTTTTATTAACAGTGTATTTTAGCTTTTTACTCATTTTGGCTATTTGTCTCCTGTCTTTATTTTTTTTCCATTTTCAATTTCAACATTTGTCGCTGTACATTGTTCTGAGGAATCCCTTTTCCTTTTTTCTTGGATTACTCTGTCTCAGTATTGACAATGACAGTGCTACTTTCATAGGTCCCAGTAACTTGTGCCCACTCTACTTGATTTTCAACTCGCTCTGGAACATTTCTTTGTTTATGTCTTTCTTCTTCAGCAAGTTCTTCACTTTCAAGGGGACTTGGGACTCTTCTTGTGTGACTTGCGTGGATCCAATTCGGCAAACCACCACACTTAGACCTTCGCAGCCTCCAGTGCCTTCTCGTTGTCCCTGCGCCTAGCCTGCTGGTGTCAAACCGTACTTTCACTCGCTGCCCATTTAACTAGATCAGCCTTCCACCTCATAAAGCTGGGCCCTCCCCTCGACTTCCAGTGAGCTGTAATATCCCTCTTTGCTAAGAGCAACCCCAGATCTAGGAATGTGCTTGTTACCTTTGTTTTAGGAGTGTGCGGGAACCAATGTAGCAAACACCTGCCCATGTCAGTAGGTATTCGGCGGTCTGTGACATCGCATAGCAGGTCTACTACCTCTTCCCAGAATGTTCAGAGTGGTGAGCAACTCCACATCATGTGCGGAAACTCCGCCCCCTCTAATGTACATCGCAGACACTGAGCCGTATCTGCTCTAAAGTACTTCTCAATCTTAGCAGGAGTAAGATATTTCCTGTGTAATATAAAAAAGTGTACCAACTGAAATCTGGCATTCCTGGTGCTCTTCCACGCTCTCCTAAAGATGTTTACCCATGCCGTCTCAGGAATCTCTTTGTCCAGGTCCGCCTCCCATTTCCTTTGCAGGTCCCCTATAGGCTCCGTCCACTCTCCTACCATGCGCTGATATAAACAAGTTACCACCTTGAAGGTCCTTGATGCCATCACTACATATTGGCATATACCGTAGTTGTCTGTGGTTTCAAGAGCCCCACTCCCCAATGTTTCTGCACTGCCATCACCAGGGCAGAGTGTAATAGATAGTTGCCATGAGGGAGAGCATTACTATCTTGCAAGGCCTGATATGGCAATAGGACTCCATCTTCGTACAAGTCCCCCAGCATTTGTACTCCCAATGCCTCCCACTCCGACATCACTGTCCAATCTCCCCCATGAGGGAGGGCTGTACACATACCCAGTGGTATCTCCAGAACATAGGGGCGAGCAGCTCCCACTCTACCCTGACTCCGAGTCCAACATAACCTTAACGTCCTCTTTTCAGTAGTAAGCGCACCCAGGCAAAGCAGCTGATGAAGTACTATGAAAGACAACACATGCCATGGTATCCAGCGCCCCTCAATGCGGACAGGGCCCCTAAACTCCAGTGCAACTGCTTGTGTAAGCCATTGCAATTGAGTCGCTAAATAATAGAGCTCGAAGTCCGGTACTGCCAGTCCTCCTTCAGCTCTCAGGCGCATCATCGTCTTTAGTGCCACCTGTCTCCTACCGGTTCCCCACAGAAACCCCCCAACCATTGAACGGAGCTGTCGGAACACGGATCCCGGATCCATATCGGTAGTGTGCAAAAATAATACAACAACCTGGGGAGCGCCACCATCTTCAATAAGGTTACCCAGCCTGCCACCTAGAGTGGCAAAGTGCTCCAAAACGCAAAACTACGCTTGAGCCCTCGTACAGCCCTTCCTATGTTCCCCTCCAACATATCAGCGGACGAATGATATATGTTAGTTCCAAGATATGGTAAGCAGCTAGATTCCCAATGAATGTCTTGTATGTGGGAGAGGCCAACAGCCCTCGGGGTCACCGGGAACAGGTACGTCTTTGTCCAGTTCACTCCAAGACTGGAAACCTTGCCAAATTCACGGAGCAGTGATGTTGTTCCCTCTAGAGCTTCCCTTGTGTTAGCCAAAAACATGAGTAAGTCATCAGCATATAGTGATGTATGCTGCTCTTCTCTGCGGAGGCCCAGCCCAGAATAACTCCGCCCTGATCTAGCGTGTGCCGCCAGTGGCTCAATTGCCAATGCGAATAGCAAAGGTGACAGCGGGCATCGTTGTAGCATCCCTCGCCCCACTGAGCAGGAGGAGGAAACCACATTCCCCGTCCGAATCCGGGAGGTTGCCGAATCATAAAGAATTCCAGTCCACCTCACAAACGCATTCCCAAGGCCAAACTGTTGCATAACGTGGTATAAGTACGGCCATGCCAGGCTGTCAGACGCCTTCTCAATATCCACCGACAGCACAGTTGCTGTTGCTGCCGCACCCTGTTCTCCTCCTATTATTCTAAGTAGGCATTGCACACTGGTGGCCGTGTTCCGAGTCAATATAAATCCCGCTTGAACTTGGTGAATCCGCTGCACCATATATGGAAGAAGCCGAGTCACAAGAATCCGGTTTAAAATTTATAATCGGACGTAAGCAAGGATAAGGGGCGATAAGCAGTCATGTCTGAAGTGTCTTTCCAGGGTTTCAGCAGTGGAGGCCAGTAACTTTCAAGTGTCCTTCGCCTCCTTAAAAACCAGCAGCAACTTAGGGGCCAATATATCAATGTAGGCCGAATAAAACTCAATGGGAAGACCGTCTATACCGGGTGTTTTATTACCTGCCATGTGCTTAACCACGCACCTAATCTCTCCTAGTGTAATCTCATGTCCAAGCGGATCCGCCTGCTCTTTATCTAGCTGTGGCAGCGTGACATCGGCCTGGAAGGTCTCTATGGCACCCTCAGCAACCCTCAATTTGCTCCTATATAAATCATTATAGTACTTTAAGAACAACCCATTAATCCCTTGTTGGGTATAAACCGGCATCCCCATCCGCGAGGTCAGGTTTAATATGGGGGTGCCCCGGGGGGGGCAGGGTTAGCCAACCAAGCAAGTAGCGTGCCCGCCTTATCCCGCTCCACATGCGCCCGTGCCAAATATTTCTTGTGATCAAGGCACCGCAGTCTCTCTAGCTGCGCTGCCACTGCTTCTTTGGCATCCAGGACTTCCCCCTGCCCCGTTGGATTCTCAGGACGTGCCCTCTCACCATCCTCAAGCGCTGTTCCACCTGTTCAACATCCCGCAACAATGTCTTCCGCACTCACACCATTTAATGATGCACAGCCCCCTCACCACTACTTTAAAAGCATCCCATTCAAGCGCCGACGACGACGCCGTGCCCTCATTATCAAGGAAATATTGTGTAATACGGGCTCCAACTTCCTCTTGGAAGATCGGGTCCTCCAATGCTTCTGGCCGTAGCTTCCAGATCAGAATCATGGGTCTCTCCTGGACCCACTGAATCCTGAGTAACGACGGGTTATGATCGGAGATTGTTCTTGTGAGATATTCACTAAGGGCCACCGTAGCATATATATCTTGGGAGCATAATATCACATCTAGCCACACGTGCAACTCATGCAGCGCAGGAAAGAATGAGTAATCACGTTCCCCTGGGTGCTGAGCATGCCACGTGTCAATTAGACCCCATCTGTCTTGCCAATCTCGTCTCACCTTTGCAAGTCTATGAATGGGCGACTCCAGCAGTGGGGGGTGAGACCTATCCATGTCAACATCTGTAATATAATTCAAATCTCCTCCCAGTATCACTGGTCCTGTCAAATGGTGCCAACCTACCCGAAAATTGTGTAAAAAATGTCACCCGATCTACATTGGGAGCTTATACACTACATAGCGTGACATCCTTCCCATTTAGGCGTCCCGTCACCACTACAAATCTCCCTTCTGGGTCCACCACTTGTCGTGTAGGTTGAAAGGGAATCCCCGCCCTTACCCATATCATCGCCCCCCTGGCAAAGGCTGAATATGTTGTATAAAAAAGTTGCCCTCTCCATCTACGTTGCAACGCTAGGCCTTCAGCACGAGTAATATGTGCCCCCTGGAGAAATGCAATGTGGGCCCCTCTTTGCACCAAATAAGCATGCACCTTATGGCGCCTCAACATTGAATGTAACCCCCGTACATTCCATGTAGTACATTTCACTTCAGATAACTCCCCCTTAGCGGATCTGTAATCCTCCCCACAGCTGCTCACCACCTTCAGACACACTGGCGGCCTCACTTTCCCAACACACTCCCCAACATCCCTCCATTCCTCCCGCCCAGAACAGGCGCTAAAACTCTAGTTCCCATCCAAACCTAAAAAAGAAACCCCCCACCTCAACTATGTCCACCAGTAGCCTTTGTGGACTTGCAAGCCTTAAAGGCAAAGGAGGCGGCCAGAGGCCAGACCGGACTCACTATACCACCCTAATCTTGCGCCAGTAAGGTCACGCCCCCCGATTTCACAGGGCATCTAATCATGGGAGAGCCCCCCCATTACAAAGAACTGACATCCCTGGAGCTGTCCACCCGCTGGCTACCTGCAATCAACGTATGCAAACAGCCCAAGACGGGATCTGACCCAACCAACAGAAAACCCCTCGCCAGTATTGTCCCTTCACTCTCCGCACTGCCCTAAGCATCAACAAGTTTGTCTCCTGTCCCAGGCGTAACATGTGGCATCTAAACACTTCCCGTTTCAGAGCCCTCTGATTCAGAAACTTCCAGTTCTTTCTCCGAATCCGTGTCCGCTACTGATTGTGGGAGCCGCTCCTGCGAGATTTCGGACACAGCCTTCAGCGCCGCTGATCTCTCCGTCTCTGTTTGGGTCACCTTGGGCCTTCTTGTGTCTGAACGTCACTGTCTGATACGTTGCAACCTACAGGGACGCGGCTTCTCAGCATTCATTCTCATGATCCGCCCTGCATCACCAGTTCCTGCCCAGTAGGATTCCAACCAAGTCCACACTTCCTCGACTACTATCGCTAAAGTGTGTTTTGCCGTCTAGTATAATTCTGAGACGCGTAGGGAACATCAATGAATATTTCAATCCTTCGTCTCGCAATTCTTTCTTAACTGCCAAAAAGGAAGTGCGACGGCGTTGTACCTCAATAGTATAATCTGGGAACAGCATAACCTTGCCATTCTCCACTTTGTATGGCCCTCCTGACTGGGCTTTGTGCAGCAGCAGGTCCCTGTCTTTGTAATGTAGGAGCCTCGCCACCACCGGCCTAGGAGGCCTCCCAGGTGCCAGCGGTCGCGCCAGGACTCTGTGGGCTCTTTCCAGGGTATAAAATGAAGACAGTCCCTCTGGTGCCACCACAGTTTTCAACCAGTCTTCCAAGTAGTCCAGCATATTGGCTCCTTCCACTCCTTTTGGCAATCCCACCACTCATATGTTGTTGCGGTGGTTACAGCATTGGCATCTTCGGTACGCCATTCAAAGACCTGCAACCTGTTCATAACATCCCCCATTCTGACCTCCAGCGACTTTTGAGCCGGCTCCATGACCTCCAGCACTGCTTCTGTCTGCTTCACTCTATCGGACAACTTGGCATGATCTGCACGGAGGAGTCCCAGACCTGTCGCCACCTGCACAATGTCCAGCTGCAGGGCCTTTCTGATGTCTGAATTGGCTGTGAATATCAGGTCAACCTGTTGCTGTAGCAGGGTCTCTTGTAGTCACTCAACAGCTTCTTGTTTCCCTGCTCTGTCGCCGAGTCCTCTGGCTCCTGGGATGCCCCCCCTTGCTTCCCTCGTTACTTCCCCATGCCCTCATCACTTCCGTGGTCCAGGTACGTAGCCGGTGATGTTGACTATCCCACAGTCTCTGGCCTCAAATAGAGACCGCAAGGCTGAAGTCCGGGCCCACTGTATACATCAAATAGTCCCCTCCTGGGCTTATCAATAACTCCGCTGCCCGTCTCTCCATACAAATACCTCTCCGCTCTCTAGAGTCTCACCACATCCCGCTGGACAGTGAGAACTCCTGCACCCAGTCAGCACGAGTCATGCCCCCATACAATCGCTCTTACCACCATGGGCCACAAGCCACTGCAGCTGGGCAGGGCTCTGAAGAACCCAGCAGGCCAGCGTCATACCCAGTCAGATTCACGGTGTTCAATGGCATTGGCCCAGGCGAACTCAAACAGGCAGTTGGGTCTCCCTGCAGGGTAAGGCCACCACCCCCTAATTGCTTTCCCTGGGACAGTGTCCTGTAGGGGTGCTCCTCCAATGTGCGTGCTCGGTTACACACTTCCCAGAGCTATGGCCTCCTGCCGCAGACAAAGCCAAAATAGCGGTTCTCCCCTGGGTGCCCCAAGTTCCCATTCAGGCTTGGGGCATTGTGTTGCACAGATATGGTATGCCACTCACCAATTCACGCTCCGCTAGTTGGCCCCCGTTCCTTCTGGTGACTGCTCCAGTAACCGGTGCCACCTTCGCTCCTTCAAACTGCCTCCGTGCTTGATCTGGCCCGTCCCGTAGTCATGTCGCGCCCCCTGATTTCATCAGCTTTAAGTGAGCTCACATTTGGATACCAGGTACAGGGCCTCCGTGATCGGGCCCCCCTACACCGGGGCGCACTTCTTCCCAGGTCCTGGTCTCAAACCTCGACAAAGCCTACAAAATGGCGGATCCCTCAGTTCTTCGGTCCAGCAGTCTCACAGTGTCGCCGATCTCAGGTCAACCCTCCGTTTTCACCGCAAGCCTCCTCGCATCAGCTGGCAACACGGGCCCCTCAGCCTCCTCTCTGCCCCAAAACCGTCGTCTACCGCTTACTTGCATCACAGCCCCATTGGGCGGACCCTTCCAGTCGTCACAGCTTGTAGCTTCTGCTCAGTGCTTTCCCCAGGAGCCGCTCCAAAATCCCATCTATATATATATATATATATGCAAAAACAACGGTTCTAGTGCATAATAGAAAAACTAATTTAAGCAGTAAAAATGCACAATGGCAATAAACATACTAAGGACTTGGTAATGTCAGAAGGCGAAAATGAACTTACTACACAGTTTTTGCTCAGTATAATTAATAAAACACAGTAAATAGTATAAACACTTTCTTAATTTCAAAAAGTGCAACACTTTGTGCACAGTGTCCCCAAGTGAAAGTTGGAACCAAAAAGTGACTGTACACAGTGAAAAATGTAATGTATCGTTTCCATGAATTGTAAGAAGCGACCATTTAAATACACTTTTTTACAGCATAGATATACAGTGACACTAGCTGATCAATGGTTCACCCTGTGTGCTTGTCGACGGTGTTTCGACCCTTCTCTCAATGTGGGGTCTCCTCAGGACTAACTGTGTAGGGATAACTAGGTAGGTTCAGGTGCAGCCTACGTGAATGTGAAGGGCCTTGGTGGAGAGTGAAAGTAAAATAACTCACATGAGGGACCAGCCGGGTACTCACGGTGAGGGAGGCTGGCTTGCAATATGGATGTTATCTCCTGGTATGTTGCTACAGCCGTAGCAGTCTTGTGCTCTAAGTAGAGCCTTGTGTGAGGCCAGCGTGGGGCACCTGAAAGCGCTGTATATTAACAGAGCGATCAGGTTTTTTCATAAGCGGTGTATACTGGAACAATCTCCACAAGGCTCTACTTGGAACACAAGACTGCTACAGCTGGTGGCTAAGCGCCCAACGAGCATGGAGGCGTCTTTGTGAGGCTCCGAGGACCGGTCGGGAATAACGCGTCACTTGAACTACCAAAGTGAAGACGACCAGGGAAATGCCACCATGAACTGATGTCCTTTACTAGGAGACCTCGAGCGCTTCTCTAATTTTCAGTAAGGAAGTCCTTTCCAAAGATAAACGCTACGCCATGGAGCAGTTTCCTCTGCGGCCACCATCTTAGGTGCGCGGACCGTGTTATGAATGCCTCTTTACCCCTTACAAGCTGAACTGCCGAATTCTGCGGTAAGCGCTTATATAGACTGATTTATGACGTCCTATTTGCCCTCTCTGCTTTCCATTATATGGAGACCTTGAGCGCCTCACTTAATGACAGTGAGGAGGTTTATTTTGCTGATGAATGCCCATACACGGTCCCATTTCTATTGCGGCGTCATTTCGTACGCGCAATTTGAGTCACAGCCGCTCTCCTTCCTCCTGGCAAGATGAACAGCCGCATCTCTCTGTTTTATGCCCACATGAGCTAATTGCAAACTCCTCTTCTTCAAGCAAAGTCCTCCTGAAACCATGCATCTCATTTCTCACGTCAGTTATACAATATTCTCTAATGTTTGGAATGCAACCGCCATTTTGTGGAGCCTAACTTCTTGAACGACATATATTCCCTGACATGGTCTCACCACAAGTTACTTCTCCCACATGGATTCATTATTTACTCACTTTGATGACCTAATTGAACTTTTGCAAAAGGAGCATCAAAAGCTTTATACATTTGTGAAACGTAACATAATAAAAGATTGTATTTGTTTATACATTCAACCAATCCAATAGCACAACAAACCCAACTCTCCCTGCGGCCTGTAACTTCTTCTACTGAAGTTTCTCCTCAAAGTTCAAGCCCTTTTTATTGATCATTTCTTCAATTAGTACTTCTTTTACTTCTGACTGAATAATTTTTCTCTGGCCTGACTGCTCAATACCTTACTGTTCTTACTTAATATTTGATGTGTAGGAGGAAGGACTCTGTCTATACTACAACTAAATCAAAACGCTCTTTCATTAAAAATTTGAAGCTCTTCTCTGAACTCTCTAAACTGGAACATTCTGGTTTATTGCCATCAGAAGATCATAGCACAACAATGGACTCCACTCCAGCAGTTTTCAGGGAAGACTAATGTAAAGCGTTTGAAAAAAGACCCCCCCCCCCTTCGCCACCCAAACCTTCTTCGCCAGTCTCAATGGAGCTGTTGCTACAAGAGATACGGGCTCTCAGACCCTTTGCTGAAGAAACGAATTCCAAACTACAAGTCTTATCAGACAAATGGTCTCAACTGGATTAACGACTTAATACAGTGGAACAAACTGTGTCATCTTTCGCTGACACCACCAAGAGTATTACATCCATGCAATCACAAATATTTTCACTTCACAAGCATATTGAAGATCTTGAAAACCGCAACAGGAGGAACAACCTACGTATATACGGCATAGTGAAAGGAACAGAAGGTACGGATCCCATTGGGTTTTTCAAGGCTTTTCTCCCTAAGATCCTTCACTTACCAGGCGCCACTGAGCTGAACATCTAATGTGCCCACCGGCTAGGACGAATTCCCACTAACAGCGAATCTTTGCAGCGACCAAGAGGGGTCCTCCTTTATTTTCTTGAATATACTGATCTACTGAAAGCTCTATCAGCCGCTAAAGCTAATTTAGAAGATTTCCTGGTCTGGTTCAACAATGTTTTTTGCACAGGATTATTCAAGGGCTACGGCTGCCAGACGTAAAGCCTTCCTCAACATGAGACCTGATTTGTACTCCACGGGAGCTAGATATGGCCTCTACCACCCATGTCTATTTAAAGTTACTTACAAAAACCACACAACTTCCTATGAAGATCCACTGAGTCTTCAAAGCTTCATCAATTCACACAAGACTGATCTTATGGATTTGTCGAGACCTTCCTCTTCACATATCACATGATGTTCTTGACTTTCACATCCGTTTTTTTTCATGATGTTCCTTTAAGCATAGGAATCTGCTAATACTTTCAAAGTGTTTTTTACCTTTCTTTTTCGTTGTAGTTCTGGATTCCTTAAATTCACTATTAATAGTTACACAATTGAGTACTGGTCATGTTGTTTTGAGCTCAAGTTAGTTGTTTTTCAAATACTTGTTCATTGTTCATTATTCATAATTGTGCTAACTCTGTAATTCTTTGCTTTAACAGTTTTGTCCTTGTCATAGCGTGATTCCCCCCTGGTCCAGTCCAGTCTACTTTGGACGGTTCATCTGCTCCATGTGGTTCTATCCACCCCCACATCCATGTTCCCTTTATGTAGGTATGTTATTTGTTTAGTCTTTTGTTCTTTGTTCTGTTCTGTCTACACTCGTTTATATACTTCAGGTGTCTTCATTAATATTATTCTTTTGCTACTCCTTTTTACTACAAATTTCTTTATCCCAACACATTTCAGTGCTTTTTTCTTTCTATATCTTCAATATCTTTACAGTGGTTTATCCTTTCCTCTCAAAGCCTTGAGGGAGTTATCTTTTCCTCTTTACTCACTTGTTCCTTTTACTTATTCTTTTTCTCAAGGTATTTATACCCTCTCTTCTTTTTTCTTCATCCCTCTTTCTCTTTCTTTTTCTACTACCACATATTTACTTTTCTCCTTCTTTCGATCTTTGTATTATTTGCACCTTTTTGCCTTTTCCATGGTTCTAATTCATCAGAGTTTTATCTCTGGCTGTTGTCTTTTGCTATTTCTCCTTTTCTTTCGCTATGACTTAAATGACCTGTGTTTATCTATCTTATCTATTTTTATACTTACATGTTTTAAACTCATTGATTTGGACTATCATTTCATATTGCTTTTTCTACTATTTTTAACAACCTATGACACTTAAATTAGTTTCATGGAATATTAGGGGTTTAAACTCTCCTAAAAAGAGACAAAGAGTTTTGACCCATTTGGCCAAGTTAAATGCTGATATTGTCTTTTTACCAGAAACACACCTCACGATACTGTATGATTGAAATTGAAAAGAGGTTGGGTGGGTGAAGTTTATTTTTCTCCTGGGATGGTAAACAAAATGGTGTTGTGATATTGTGCTGCAAATCTCTCCCAATTACGTTATCACAGGAATCTGATGCTGAGGGGAGATGGCTCATTGTTAAATTGTTACTAAAAGATGTTCCAGTCTCTCTTCCTAATGCTTATGCACCTACTGGTGGAGATGTTTCCTTCTGGCCTGCTTTAGCCAAGCAAATTTCTAATTGCATCGAAGATAATTTTATATTGGCAGGAGATTACAACCAGGTGTTTGACCCCTATATAGACAGGAATTCTAAAGTGCCTTTTGTCCCCAATAAAACACATACATCTTTCACTCATACCATTACTCAACATAAATTGCTAGATGACTGGCGCCTTTGTAACCCAACCACTAGAGAACACTCCTTCTATTCCCCAACACGTTCATACTCAATCACGGATTGACTATATGTTTGTCTCCCACAACATTTCACAATCCCTCACACATGCAGAAATTGGTCCTATTCTTCTATCGGATCATGCACCCGTCTAAATCGGCTTTGATGTATTGCCCAGAAGAAACAGTCCCAGAAGATGGCACTTCAATAATGCACTCCTTTTAGATCCAAAGTTTACTGAATCCTTTATCTCCTTCTTTATTGATTACTTTGAGAGAAACCACACAGAGTCCATATGTCTCTCAACTATTTGGGACGCTTTCAAAGCTTCAGCCAGGAATATTATTATCAGTTATGTTGCTAAGAAACAAAAACTCGCACATAAGAAGAATGCTTAAAAACCCTTATTAATGCCTGGATGCAATTTAATAAGAAGTCCACAGATGATGCTTCACTTTACTTGTTGAAATCTAGTGTGAAATTCTATGGTGATAAAAATAAAGAAGGGAAAATCTTTGACAACTACTTAAAGATTTGCCATAACAAATTAAATATTGAGTCTGTCTTTGATGAACATTCGGTCTTAAAATTCAAAGACGCCGAAATCCTAAATGAATTCTCTCTTTTCTACAAATCTTTATATTCATAAGAAACCCAACCTGTGAACCATTCTTTATTACAATCCTTCTCAACCGTCCAAAAGCCCCAACAGACCCTTCTGGATCTATCTCCCTTAGAGTCTGATCTCACCCAGAATGAACTATTGGAAGCTCTCCAAAAGCTTAAAAAAGATAAGGCACCTGGCCCGGATGGCTTTACCGTCGAATTTTATGTCCATTTCTCTAAAATTTTTATACCCAAATTACATTCACTTATAAATTCTTTCTATTCCTCCAATAGTTCCTCTGCTTCTTTTTCGGAAGCCCATATATGTCTCATCCCCAAAGAGGGTAAAGACCAGTGCTTAATTTGAGCCAGTGGTTTCTGATGCTAGGCACTGGCACTTAATCGCCAACACTGGCGTTTTATAGTGTGAACTTGATCCAAAGGTATTAAAGCACTTTTCATGAGCACCACTTAAGGACACATTCATTTTTGGTAGGCACAGGGAGATTAAATGATTTGCCTAAAATCACAGGTTGCTGAGCCTCTGCCGAGCCTCAAACTTGTTTCCCCAGCTTCAAAGTAGGCAGCTTTGGCCATTACAGCACATGCTCTTCCCACTTGTATAAGGTTTCATGGTGAGTAGTTGCTTCTGTTATAGACAGTGATAATAGGAACAATGGGCTGGTGTAAGCTGCCTCTTGACAAGAGCCCGGCACTTACTTTTTCACAAATTAACCACTGAGTATTTGCCAACTTTTTGTTTCTATTTTTCATCAGCTGATGCCCCTGGCTGCCAGGGGCACATCTATTGCCTCTCACTCTGCTGCACACTCTCCCTCCTGGGCATTGTCTGGGGTTGGCACATGTGTTGTGGGAAAGCAAGGACAGAATTAATCACTTGATCAGGGCTGGTGAGCAGACAGTGAGCACTTGCTCTCTGGTTTGGGGCGGCAGAGGGTTGTAGGTCCTTTCTTCTGACGAGTGCCAGTAGGAATGATAGGGTATGGCTAATTACAGCCTCCGTTCTACCCAGGGTCATTTGAATTATTAAATCAGTGTTGGCCATCCCTTCACAGGCAGCGGGGGCATTGTGTCAGTGGAATGGGGAAGGTGGTGGGGCACTTTGCAGGTCATCTGCTGTTTAGAGCTTCTGCTCCAGTTGACATATGCATCTAATGGGTGGGCAGGTCTGGGGCTGCTAAATGAGAATGTACAGGGTGTGAGGTGTAGGAGGGGTTGATGGGGGTTATGTGATCTCGCACCGCCTTTGTCTTTGCAGATAAGCGAGTCTTGTGATTTAAAAAGTGCCTCCGGGCATCAGACTTGTTTGCAGCCAATGGGCACTTGCCCATGCTGGCAAAAACCTGAACTTTGATCAGGGTACATACTATTAGGCTGGGAGAGAAGAGGAGAGTGTTCACTGTGACACCAGATAAAAGTATGTAAACGAGGTTCGAGTCTCTGCGTCAGTTCAACATCCTGTGATTCAGGGCAAATCACTTAATCACCCCGGGCCTCATTTATGAGGCTGTGCATCACTTTTACGCTGCCGGTGTGTCACTTTTTGTGGTGCACCAGTGGCGTAAAAAATGCGCCTTGTTGTGCCATATTTACAAAGTGACGCATCTAGGTAGATGCGCCACATTATGCCTGCGCCAGATATAATGTATGCAAGAGGGACGTATTGACGAAATAAAGGGTCATGGAAGTGACGCAGTGAAATCTATGAGATTTCACTGCGCCACTTCTAGGACTCAAATGCGTCAAAATATTACGCCTGCCTAACAGCAGGCGTAAGACTGACGCAGGCCCTTTCACATGGGGCTTGCCCCATGTGAAAGGACACATTGCTGGAGTTGCGTCACTTTTGTACAACACTCCAGCAATGCGTCACTTTTGCACCATACAGATACGTCAGAAATACTGACGTATCTGTAACTCCTTGCGCAATGATCCGTCATACTGTAAATATGACGCATCATTGGTGTCGCAAGGAGGACGCAATGAAAAGTGACGCATCGCTGTTTTCACACAGCGATGCGTCACTTTTCATAAATGAGGCCCCCCATGTCTACAATTGAATGTGATCATGGGTAACATAACCAGTGCTCATGTAACGCACTTCAGTACCTTCAGGTCGAGTTTGCAATCTATAACAATGGCCAAAATACACAACAGTACCTCAATAACAACGCTAGCAGCAGACTGACACTAATCAGAATAAATCAATCTGTACTTGGTCCATGCACTACAGCAGAAAGAAAAGGAAGTGATGCCTCACCCACGCTGTTAAATTAGAGGGCATGAAAGAAGAGTGGTAGTGATGCCAACAAATGGGAAGTAATAAGCGGGCTAAAAGACACTTTTTGGATCTTTTTTGGTTTTAGACACTATAGTTCACCAAGCGATAACACATGTGCGCTGCCTGCAGGGTTGACCTAAACATGTCAGTCGAGTGAGCACAGTTAATATAAGCACATACCGTGATTATAGTTCCATTATATAAATGAGGCTATCACTGCAGGCAAATACAGTCACCTATTAATATTTTGATTAATACCGTGCACACAGGTTAATATGTTTGCGCAGTGAGTGTAGTGTGTTCACCGTATACATGTATGGGGTTTTAAATTACGCGCTCCAACGTTGACAGTGGCCCTGCGGCAGGAAAAAGGGAAGCCCTGGTGGGGTCACAATCCCTAAGCTGTCAGGGTCAATGTCTCTATATACTGTTCTGTAGCCCGTGTCTGGTCACTGGTTCTGCCATTAATGTATATTTATGTTCCCTGTGAATCGTACCTAGTCTCCGGCTTCTTCCTGCCTGTCTCTCTGCTCACCTGACACCCCCAGGGCGAATGGGAGCTGGGTATGTCCGAGGCGCATCATATTCAGTCGATGCAAGAACTCGGGGAATTATTTGTTGACGGGAGTACATTTGTGCTCTCACATCTGCAACACGTACAACCGTCCACAAGTTCAGGTGATATTTCACATGTTGCTGCTCGAATATTGCCTAGTATGTCAAAAAGCATTTTGAGCGAGCGACGACCTGCAGACCACACATCCTGCGGCAAAGACAGCATGTGGAAAAGCTTGTTGAGAGCGCAGGCCTGCAGCGAATGAAACGTGAAGGAATCTTCCTTTCTGCAGTGGAGAAATCGAGAGGGCCTGGGCTGAACGGCTAGAGAAGCCTCTGTTCTGAGGCACCCTGGCAGGGTCGGACTGGGAAAGAAAATAGGCCCAGGACTCAAAATAAAAGTGAATTAGATGGCTAACAAAGTGGCCATGTTTGCAGATTGGGGCAGCTTTCAACTTGTAAAGGACGGGCTAGGTACGTGTTTTGCGTGGTGTGGAAGTCTGCTTGGATTTGAGTTTGATGCAGGCAACGTTTGCTTTTCTATAACGGAAATCAGCAGTAAAAATTGTCCCAGCAGACCATATAACAGGCTCATAACATAAACAGGCAACAAAAACTGGCCTACCAACTACTGTCAGACCAGCCTATTTTGCGGGGCCTTATTGCCCAGCAGGCCAGCCCAACTCTACACTCGGGCTTCAAACAACCAAGGGGCATAATATCAAGGGGGTTTATCTCCGCTTTTTTGGCTTTAAAAGCCAAGAAAGCGGAGATAAAATTATCTCCCTACTACCTAGCTGTCGCAAACACCAGTTAGCAACAGCTAGTAGGAGATAGCGACCATCTTGGGCCCCACTTTGCATGTCAGAGAAATTTATCACTAATGACATACAAAGTGGGCGCGCCAAGATATTAGTGACTGAAAACAGTCGCTAACATTGCTATCTCCTATTACCAACTTTTGCAGATATTCGCGCTAGGCGCGAATATCTCCAAAAGCTAACACCTGCCCTTAGCAGTTCTTACCCATGTTATCCAATAGAAGATGGATAACATGGCTAAGAGCATTAGCTCGGTAATGCATGAATATCGCTGACTTTTCAGCGATATTCATGCATTGTGGCTGATTTTTATCGCGTTTGCGATAAACCTTGGTAATACCAAGGTTTATCTGCGATAAAAATCGCCGCAGGTCGGCGATCAATTTTTGTCTCTAACCTTATCGCTATTGCTTGGTAATATGCCCCCAAGTTCTACAAACCAGTCTGCGAGTGGTGGGAGTCACCGGTTCGGCAGCAAACAGCACAGAAACGTTACTCCCAGACACAGCTCCATTTATTGAAGTGGATAACTTAAAACACACTGGAATGCAGGCCTTTAACGAGCCGGGCTTGGCCGAGAGCCGACGCCAGC
This sequence comes from Lissotriton vulgaris, assembly GCF_964263255.1. Lineage (NCBI taxonomy): Eukaryota > Metazoa > Chordata > Amphibia > Caudata > Salamandridae > Lissotriton > Lissotriton vulgaris. Next base: position 468,141,476 of record NC_141698.1, read on the forward strand.
ATTAGCCTCGCCTGAAGCTTTGATTTTTTGCTTTGAGAAACATCATTCCAGAAAGACAACTCGCACTCTCTTTGTGTGTTTTTTTTTAAAACAAACCAACACTCTGCTCCTGGTCTGTACCAGCATGAGACGTCAAAGGGCTGCATACTAGCGGTGCCTCCTGGAGGAAACCCACCACACATATCCAGCAGGCCAGTGAAGATATGCCCGAGGTGAAGGAAAGGAATGCGATCATGTCAGTCCAGGGACTACAGCAGGGCCCGCCTGGGAAAGAAAATAGGTCGGGCACCAAAAAAAAGAAGCCCCATTAGCAAGTTAGGGGACATATCAGCAAGGTCTGGCGATAATTATCGCTCAGCGTGAGAATAATTATCGCCGGCTAACGCTGGATTGTATCGCTGCCAGAAGTGTGATTATTATCGCTGGAAATCCAGTGATAATCGCACAACGTTTGGCGATAGCTTGATGATAGGGCAGGGCAGGCTTAGCCATAATATCCACCTCCCATTGGATATTATGGCTAAGTCAGACTGAAAGCAGGCGTAAGGAAAGTAGCGATAACCGAGGTTAGCGCTACTTTTCTCATCGCTATGCTGTTTAGCGTGGAGCTTGGTAATTGGAGAAATGTCTGTTAGCGACAATTCTCACGTTATTTAGGTGTGGAACGCCCACTTTGCATCTCATTAGAGATGCAAAGGGAGGCGTAGGGGAAAAGGGTACTAATTTGCGATTATGCATGTTAGCACCCTCTTGTTAATAGGGCGATAGCTTTATCTACGCTTTTTTGGCTTTTACAGCGAAAGAAGCGGAGATAAAGCCCTCGTTAATATGCCCCTAGATAGTTATAAGCGTGGCCCACATGTCCAAATCTCGCCAGTTTTGAAGTTGTAAATACACGCAATATAGGTGTTTTGTAAGGTATAGGAAACTGCACGTATTTGTGCTTGCTGCCGGTAATGTTTGTTTTAATATCAGGTAAATCAACGGTATCAACCATTTCACCTGACCATAAAACAGGTCCTCGTCCAGCCACAAAAGGGCCCCACACTGACCTGTTGGACCAGCTCTTCCTGAGCTGGCAGAGACTGTCCTATAAGCCATTCTGACCGAGGACTCTACCAACACACAAATCAGTTAACTGTGGGAGGCGAGCATATTTAAACATGTGTCTCCATCAGGTACCCTCTTTGGTTCTGGAAAGGCAGCACCAAACTTGTTATGCAAGTGGTGGCAGTGTAGATCTAGCACTCACCTTCATCTTCACTTACCTCCCACATTTAGCATGAGTGCCCACCCATCCACCATCTAAGGCCCTTGTGCCCAAGCACCGTGCACCATGTGCTAGTTGCTTCAGTTGTGAGATTCAATTTCATGAACTAATGCATCAGTCAGGCTCTAATCTTGATTCACAGAAAGGTAATCAGATGAGCTAATGAATCAAAATCAATTATCTGTAAATGGAAAGCCCAGAATCGGAGAATTTGGCTCTTGATGAGGCTGAATGTTTGTTAACTCTATTGTCTTGCTGCCCCACAACACCCGTCCTGATCCTTATTTTTCTACATTTAGATTCCTGGCCCTTCTGGCCTCGCCCTCTTCCTGCTCACCATTTTCCCTCCTCCATTTCTCCTCTTTTTCCCCTGCTTGACCGCCAGAGGCCACTGCAGCCAAGCTTTGTGATACGTCCACCACATTTGCACCCAGATGTAACAAGGCCCATCTTTCTTCATCCTTGTTCATGTTTCCTAATCTTGTTTTATTTGTATCCGTGTCCCGTGAAGGAGCTAGGTTTTTGGGTCTTCCCCTGTCCATATGGAGGCACCTACAGCCAAAGGCCATGATCCCTGCCACAGATGTCCCGAGCTTCCTTGCAGTTACAGATCCCAGAGTGACTAATGGGAGGACATGCAACATTCTCGACACCCTTCCCACTGCACATTCGGGGAAGCATCTAAATGATACATTTTGCTGTAACTCCAAGTCACTATAACAAGTATCAATATTGTCCATATTTTCATTTCCCTCACCTCTCCAGCATTCCCTTGTAAAATCCTGCTTGAGGGCACCGGACCTACTATGGTACAGGGCCGGACTGGGAACCAAAATTAGTCCTGGCAAAGTACTCGGCTGGCCCCCAAGGGTTTCGGGGTGCGGCCGAGCTGTTTCCCAGGGCCGGTTTCGGCCAATTTTGTTACAGGGCCCGATTTTGCAGCTATGCTGCAAAAAAAAAGTCCCTGTGACAAAAACGGCCCCCAAGGGCCCAAAACCGTCCCTCACCCTGGTGGCCCACCGGGGAAATGCCTGGTGCCCGCTAAGGCCAGTCCGGCCCCATGACATGGCCCTCTCTCCATAGGAAGGTCTTTCAGGATATCTACCCATGGACCAAGTATCCGAGCAAAACAAGCTAAGGGAAACAACCTTTGTCAACCCCTGTTCAGTCGTGTTTAAGTATGGAAGGGGAACCGGCTCTAACCGTTACTTCTTCTCACCCAGGTAAGTCGCTGCAGGCCATTGGTAAATTTCCCATCCGTGGCCAGATTGGCACCCAGAAGCAGCCTGAAAAACACTTTCATACCAGCTCCCAATTAGACTATGTGAGCCACAGTAACAAGTGAGACAGACCCTTCCTTTTCATAGGGATTAGGGAGATTGTCCTCTCAGGAAATTTAGGAAAAAGTGAGTTCAATGGTGCACTAAAAAGTGCAATGTGCAACGTACATTTGGTAAAAGGCCATAGGTGACAAATTATTCAAATAAGTCATAGTCAAAGGTATTATCTAGGAGCAATATTTCTCTGCAACAGCTAATCGTGTGTGTGCTTTTAAAAAACTGTAAAAAACAACGATATTAACAGCAGGCTAATCGTTGAGCAAAAGGAGGGATGCTACTCACCTCACCGATGACTTATCCTTTCTCCTCTAAGATGACTTGATCCACAAGGAACATTTTGCTCTTTTCCCTCTGGTCATTTATTTCTGTTATGTAATAATATCCTACTAAGTTTTAGTGCAGTACAATAGCAGTGAACACCTAATACTATATAACACGTTTCCCTCTGTCAATGAAATACATTATAGAGATTATACTGCAATTTTTGAGGAAGAAAAATAACTAAATAACTAACAAAATAAAATTTATAGCGCAGAAAGCAGCTCCTATATATGGAGCACCTTAAAACACCAGGGACACTCTGAATCTGCTCACCGCAAATACCTGTTTTTCTAACTGAGTTTTAAGCACAGTATTAGCACAGTGGCCTACACTCTGAGCTAGAAAGGTACAAAACCTTTTGCCATTTTTACAGCAAAATCTTTAAGCATAGGATTAGCACAGTACCATCCATGCCAAGCTGAAAAATGACAAATGCCTTTTACCACTCGAAGCACAGTATTACAGTTTTGGATTGATAAAATACCATTCAAGCCAACCTGGAATTAAAAAAAGCAACCCATGACACGTGTTTCACTGTGACTAGAGCTCATCAAAGAGGTACAGCTTTATCTAGACACAAGAGAGCAACCGGTATAAGTCAATACAATACCCTTTCAGGCTTAGAGTGCGAAATAAATTATGTAAAACAGGAAGCAAGGAACTCTGGGTAGTTCCCACGTTTAGGTGGAGAGCAACTCCTCTATATGGAGCACTCTGTGACACCAGTGACACTCTGAATATGCTTACCTCAAACGTCTGTTTTTCTAGCGGCGTTCCTTGCAACCTGTTTTGCATAATTTATTCAGCACTCTAAGCCTGAAAGGGTATCTCTCTATCTATCTATCTATCTATCTATCTATCTATCTATCTATCTATCTATCTATCTATCTATCTATCTATCTATCTATCTATCTATCTATCTATCTATCTATCTATCTATCTATCTATCTATCTATCTATCTATCTATCTATCTATCTATCTATCTATCTATCTCATCACTGATGACAACATTTACACACCCACTCATATACCCACACAACGACTCACACACCTACTTGCAGACCTACACAACCACTCACACACCCACATAAAAACTCACACAACCACTCACAGACCCATACAACCATTACCACTCCCACTTACACACCAACCCGCACAACCACTCAAACACCCATAGAATCACTCACACAAAAGTTAAAGGGATGTCATAGTTAGATGAAAATGTGAGTTAAAACATAACTATCATAACCATTGAAATCCACCAGTTATAGTTATCTCAAGTGACCATAACTTGTGCCCTAAAGTAACTATAATTCTTGCCATGCACTACTAATTACGCCACATACTACATCACTCATATCATTTTTATGACATCATTGTTAACATCACGGCAACACCTGAATTACACAGTTTATGACAAGACTGTACATGTGCGACTCTCTGCTAACTCCCTATCCCCCAGCGCACAGCCTTTAGTCATGCTCTGCATGTGGTTGGTTGCAGGGCCTTGCCACAGTCAGTCAGACCTACTGAATTTGTCAAAAGGTCACAACACCAAAATATAAAAAGGGAGCCTATTGGCTTTATCAAGGGGTGAGCATGTCAACATATATAAAGAAGAGCAATCATCTTTGTCCAAAACTCACCAATAACATTAATCAGATGTATATTTCACTAATTCACACAATACAATTTCTAATGAAAGTGGTTGTTGTAAAACATGTTTGATAAGTAAAGTGATTCTTTAACATTATTTAACATAGAAAATGTAGTCATGAAAAGAACAACAAGAGAAGAGGTCCTCGCACTCCAGCCGCAGAGAATAGAACTCCAGCTTGTAGAAAAATATGCAAAGTTCTCCTGGTATCATGGATTTAGTGACGAAGGAGAAATAATGTTTTTTTAATGTTAATGTCCTGCATCTCCCTACAGCATTAAAACATGTTTGATGGTGATCCTGCCTCTTCTAGGGGCACCACTAGAAAATATTTATTTAAAACAAACAAAAAAAAGCACTAGGACATTATGGAGCACTCCTTGCCTGATCAGTGGCTAACACTTCAGATACTTTTTATATTTTGTGGGTGCCCAGGTGCCAACCCCGGACACCCCCACCAAACATTTTCTTTGGGGGCCAAGGGGAAGCCCCAGTTACCCTGTGAACCCTGCTGGACCTCCAGCTGGGACCCATTGTGTGTGCTGGTGGGAGCCGGCAATCTGGGGCACCCACAGCTTGAATTTTTGGAAATAGATTTTTATTTTGATTATCATAAACATAAAAAAACCCATCCCTGGTACACTTCGTAATAACAGCTTCACATTTTACAGCACATAAATGCGCAACCAGCATCACAGGCACAACATGTCGCCTTAGTACATCCGTATATTCAATGTCCCTTCGCGACCCTGCCTCCCCCACCTTTTTGTTTTTTGGAAACAAATTTTTATTCTGATTGTCATAGACATCAATAAAACCCATCAAAATGCAAACCATAATATAAGCAATACGTTCTACAGCGTACCAATGCGTAACCATCATTACAGGCACACCACTTCGCCTTAGCACCTCTGTGTAATCAATGTCTTCTCTGGGATTCGCCTCCCGCATCCTTTTAATCCTCATCCGATACTTCATCCTCCTGGTCTGGCGGAGGATCACAAATGTCACCTCTATATGCATTCCACTTTCCCCAGACCTTACTCCACTTCTTGGGGCATCCCCAATTAATGTATATCGATTTCTCGGCAATCATGGTAGTGTCTACGTCCCTTCACCATGCATCCAGGGTGGGCACCTCTGGCACGCCCCATTTCTGGGCTATGTTTCGCTTAGCAATCATTATACTCAGAGTAGCCCGACCCTGATCCAAGAGATTCAATTCATTTGGCTCCCACACATTTAGTAGGCATCGTTTTGGTTCCGGTATTAGGGAAACTCCTTCTACCTGGGAGATCGTTCTCATCACCTGTCTCCAATATTCCGTTATTCTAGTGCAGTCCCATATTGTGTGGAAAAAGGTGCCTGTTTCTCCACGACCACGGAGACAGAATGGGTGGAGCACCCTACCTATTTTGTGAAGGATGCGCCTGGTGTAGTATGAACGGTGCAATATCTTTATCTGCACTAGCCGTAGTCTAGAAGGTATGCCCAGTTCCCTCGGAGAGGCTAGTGCCTCCTGCCACTCAGACTCATCAAGGTCCCCCACGTCGATGGACCACTTATCATGCAGGGAGCTCGTTGGGTCTGGCACATTATTCCCTAGCTTACAATAGGTGAGGGAGGTGGCTTTCTTCTGTATATAATCTGTGAGCAGTCTATCCTCCAGGGGGGAAGCCTCCAGGATCTCCGTGCCAGGAGGCAGCGCAGTCATCAAGGCGTGCCTGATCTGGACGTATCAGAATCGTTCCCCATTTGTCAGTCCAAAGTCTTGTTGAAGGCTCTCAAACTGCACCATTTCACCGCTGTGCCATAGGTCGCCCACCGTGGAGATGCCTATGTCATCCCATTTATCGAAGCCCTTGGTATTTCGAAGCTTACCGAGACATTTAATATCCCACAGGGGGGTAAGTTGGGTCATGGCCCGTGCCAGCCGAGCTTGGCCTGAGCAATATGCCAAAGGCCCGTTGTGTGTTTTAGAGCACCGAACAGTGCCAGTGTTGGTGTCTTATCGTAGAGAGGCGACAGCATACTCCTTGTACCCAGTTGTGCCCTGTCCGCCCGGAATGCCAGGTCATTCTGCGGAGCATGCAGCCATTGGTTAACTACCTTCAGCTGTGCCGCCCAGTAGTAGAACTCTATGTTTCGAAGTGCAATCCCTCCATCGTACCACCCACGCATTAACTTGGACTGTGCTATACGTGCTGGTTTATTAACCCACAGTAGGCCGGACATCTGTGCTTCAATAGCCTTAAAGTATTTTGGGGTTACTAAAAAAGGCGTGTTCTCCAGTACATATAAAAACCGGGGCAATGCCATCATTTTAAATAGGGCCGCCTTGCCAGTGACTCACATCTGTCTTAAGACGGTCCAAGGGCGGCTGTAGGTTTCTGTCAAAGAATTCTGGTGCGTCCCTCGTGACATATATGCCCAGATATTTGAACACAGCTTGAATTTTAACGGGGGAGGCCCAGGGCCCCTGTGGCCCTAGCTGGCTCCTCTGGAATGAGCGCTTTTTTAAATTTGAGGGTGGTGGCCTGTGACCACCCAAGGGCACTCACAATGCTGGCCATGTTCGGGACAAGGGCTGGAGCCCCAAGGCCACTGGCAGCTTCCCGGCCATTACAATTTCAGGCCCTTTTCATCTCCTTTCCAGATTAGAAATACTTTGTTGATGTAGCTTTCTCTGTGTGGTGCACCATTTCATTCGACCAAAGTACCTGCTCCTCCCACCAGCCCATGGCTAAATTTGTATAGCCTGGGTTGAGCAGGGCCCCATAGATGTCCATAGCTGTCCCTGGTAGCAATTTAAAATAAATATTGATTTTCAAAGAGAAAAGTATTCTCATTAAGACATGTTTGAATTATCTCTCACAGCATATCTGTGTGCTGCATGAAGTTTATCTCTTTAGTCCTCAAAAAATACGTACGGGCTATTGATGCATTCATTGTGTAAAATGTTGGTGTATGATGCATTGACATCAAGACTCTTAGGGTTGCCCTAATCATTCAAATACTACATGTTAAGATAGAAATCATACAACTCAACCAAAATGTTCTGTTATGTTACAAACCTAATTTTAGGACAAGTGACACTCACTACCTGATTTTAATCCTTTTATCACTCTTTATTTTCTAGGTTTTTTGAGGACTCCTGTACAAGGAAGGAGGGCACATGAGCTAAGATATATCTTTATTATTGGATTTGCATCAACCCCAGAATGAAAAGAAAAATGTAGTCTTCCCACTAGAATAACCGCTCCACCAGATGACACGAGCGGTGGCTCCTCCGCAATGGCAGAGGAGCATCACCCTATTGCCTGGGTTAGAGCCAGCAAATGTAAAATAAAACAATGTTCTTGCATCATTTTATTTTGCTGACTCTTAGCCAGTGCTGTATGGAGGGGCGGGGCCTAGGAATGGGAGGGGGGAGGTGGAGTGCTACGTGCACTCCACTCCCTAAGTGCTCATGTATGTTTGGCTAGCCGACGCAGGCCGACTAAAACATGCATGCGCACCTAGGTTTTCTCCAACCCAGCTGCACGGAGCAGCAGGGCTGGAGAAACCCCCACAGAGTCCCTGGTCTGAGCAGGGCATCTTTTGAGCCTGATCAAGCCAATCCCCATGCTGCAGGGATTGGATAGAAGTCTGTCCCAGGGCCTGCTGAGACTAAGGAAGCGGAGATGCGGCGAACACAGCGCTGGAGGTGGCTTGCAGCTAAAGTTAAGTTGTAAAAAAATCTAAAATCTATTATTTCTTACCCCACGCGCGACCCCATCCTCCCTCAGTCCCCCTCCCACCCCCACCCCACTTTATTTGTGGCCGCTGCCACTGGATGACACATGTTTGGTAACGTAGGCTACTACATAAAGGTCCATATAAGATAACAGTACAGGACTATGTTGATCCAATTTGTCTGGCAATGTCACCTTTATTAGGTTTGCAAAATAAACAGAACATTTTGGTTTAGTTGAATGATCTCAATCTCACATGTGGTAAGTGAATGGTTGGGGTGAACCTAAGACCAATTTTGGCAAAGAGGTAGACTGCTTAGAAATTCCTTATTTATTAAAAATATATTTTTATTTTATTTTCCATAACAACCACATTGTTGTTCAAACAGTAACAACAGTTGTATGGAGGACAACTGCACAATAACCAACTGCAAGGGCAGCATCAAGTCTGTATGAAAAACAATCTCTACATCTTTGACAAAGCTCTATAGTACACATCAAAGCACCATTGTATCCTCGCCTAGAGTGCGTGTTGATGAGGGACGTGATAACTTGCAAAAAACGTGTCGCCAACATTGTAGTTAAAATGTTGACTTCTGTATTCAGAAGTGAGATTGAACGTTATGATTCGTACCTTTCTCAGGGTTTGCCCTCCTTATGCAATACCGTTATTGTGGCCTTCCGGAGGTCTGGGGGAAAGCTCCTGCTTCGCCCTCTTCTTGGTAGAGGTTCAACAGGTAAGGTCCCTGGAGATCTAGGTTACGCTTATAAAATTCAACTTGGATGCCGCTGGCTCCTGGGGTTTTATCCGTCCGTAATATTGAGATGGAAGCTTGCATTTACTTCGCTGGGAGTAAGGGCATCCTCAAGTACCTCCCTTGTATTTGGGCCGGGAAGTCAGCCAGGTATAGATTAATATCTGAGGGGTCGCTAAGGGGCTGTTCTTCAAAGAACGACATGTTATATTCAGTGAATACCTGAATATTCTGTGCATCAGTATTATGGGGTACCCCTTTGTGATCTAAGATGGTCTTAGCCTATCTTGCTTCCATTTCCTTTTTACTGAGCCAGGCAAGGAGTTTCCCTGCATTATCAACTACTTCATGTAGCCAGTGGATAGACATTGTCCTGTTCCAAATCGTGGTATTCTATTCATAGTGCTTTCAGTTGTCTAAGGATCCCGGGGTCCGGTGAGACAACTGATTGTTCATCTAGATGAAAGATCTATCGCTCTAGGTTCTCTAATTTCGTGACCCCCCACTTTTTCTTCAGAGGGGTCAGGTTTTAGGCCCTGTCCCTCAAAACAGCTGAGCTCCCACAGTATAACACTGGAGGAAAGTGTCTCTTTGTTTTCAGCAAAAAAAGTGCTCGTGTCTAACCCTGAGGCTCCGGTCCACTTCTCTATCTTGCGGGTCCCAGGCGTTCAGTTTCCACCCCATGTCTTGATGTCTATGTTTTGGTCCCAATCTAATAAGGAGGGGGGAATTTTCTGATAGTCCTGAATTACCCTACCCACTTCACCATCAGGTAGAAACACATAACCCACAAGGGAATATGCCTTGTGTGAAAAATAGGAGTATTGCCAGTCTCGTGGGTGCTTACGACACCATAAGTCAGACAGCCCCATTGTGCTTATGAATTGAGCCAATAGGGTGGTTTGTGAGGCCGCATTACATCGTAAAAATCCCCACCTATAATATTGAGGGAGGAAGTTTACTTCAAGAGAATATCTTCCACCTTGGTCAGTGTGTGAGCCTGCAGCGGAGGAGGGGCATCCCTCCAGGGACACCAGGGTAACCTCCTGTCGTCCCCAGACACCACTCACTCCCATGTACTTGCCCTGAGGGTCATTCCAGCCTTTTCACCAGTACATAGTTATAGCTAGGACCTAGGTTCCATAGGAAAATACTTTTTGTTTTTGCTAATAACTTTGGCGCTGTTTGAGAAACTTCACAACATTTTAAAACCTAGTTTTCCAGTCACTTCAGCTGCTGTCTAGAAAGTTCCAGGGTGATTCGTCAAGCGGGGCTGAGAAAAAGGGGGTCCCTATGCGCATTTTCCCCATGCATTTTCCCGTAAGGGTTTTAGACACAAAATTACAGCAATTTTGGCAGAAAGCTAGATCTTGGTCCAGAAAGAGTACTTTTTAAAATTTGGGATAAATCTGTTCGGTAGTTTTTGAGTTATTAAAGTAAAAAGATTTATGTATATCTAGAGATGTGGATCTGCTGCAGATCCACTACAGATCCACTACAGATCCACCCGGATCCGCTGATCGATGTGCCAAAAGCAATGCCGTGATTGGCTGGCCACAAAGTGACAGGAAAGTTGCGGCCACCATTTTGTGCATCGGATACAGTTACCAGGGGGAGAATACATGTGTAAGTGATAGAAGGGGTCAGGTTAGAGGTACACCTGGGACTGATGGAGGGGTCTGTGAGGCACCCCTGGTGGGCAAGAAATGGTACACAAAAGATTTTTTAGAGCAGGACGAACTTTGGATTCACCCAGATCAATCCCAATCCTCACAGATTAAGGCAGATTGGCAGAACACACACACCTACTCACAGACCCACTCATCTACTCACACATCCACTTACACACCCACACAAACCCTCACATGGGAAACAGCCATTACAACGCAACTGTTTCCCCGCATGTTATTACATCTCATGCGTTACAACGCATGCGATGTAACAACACGTAGCCATTACTACGCATGCCATTACTTCGCATGCGTTTTTACAACGCATGCGATGTAACGGCGATCCACATTGTTGTGAGGAAACTGAGGCTCTTCCGTTTCCTCCAACTACTTGCACCGTGCACCGCCCCTTAGACGATGCAGGAACCAGGAGAGAGGAACCACAATGAGAGAGAGGTAAGGGGGATTGCGTATGGGCTGGGGGTTACTTTTTTAGGATTTAGGGTAGTGTTGGGGTGTTTGTACAGTGTAGGGTAGTGTTTTGGGGTTTAGGGTAGAGTCGGGGTCATGCAGGGTTGTGTTTGAGTGTAGGGACCGGACTGGGGGTCGGGGAGGGCCGTGCTGTGGTGTTTGTATACTGTAGTGTAGTGTTTTAGGGTTCAGGGTAGTGTCAGGGGGTTGTGCAGGGTAGTGTTTGAGTGTAGGGACTGGACTGGGGTTGGGGAGGTTCATGCTGGGGGTAGTGTTTTAGGGTTTAGGATAGTGTTGTGGTGTTTGTGTAGTGTAGGGTACTGTTTTAGGGTTTATGTTAGTGTTAGGGGGTCATGCTGGGTAGTATTTGAGTGTAGGGACTGGACTGGGGGAAGGGGGTGGGTCGTGCTGGGGGCAGTGTTTTTGGGTTTAGGGTGGTGTGTTGTTTGTATAGTGTAGGGTAGTGTTTTAGGGTTTAGGGTAGTGTTGGGGGTTCTGCAGTGTAATGTTTGAGTGTAGGGACCAGACTGGGGGTCGGGGGAGGTTCGTGCTGGGGTTATGTTTTAGGGTTTAGGCTAGTGTTGTGGAGTTTGTGTAGTGTAGGGTAGTGTTTTAGGGTTTAGGTTAGTGTTGGTGGTCGTGCAGGGTAGTGTTTGAGTGTGGGGACCGGCCTGGGGGTTGGGGAAGGGTCATGCTGGGGGGTAGAGTTTTAGGGTTTAGGGTAGTGTTGTGGCGTTTGTGTAGTGTAGGGTAGTGTTTTAGGGTAGTTTTGGGGGTCGTGCAGGGTAGTGTTTGAGTGTATGGACCGGACTGGGGGTTGGGGGAAGGTCATGCAGGGGGTAGTGTTTTAGGGTTTAGGGTAGTGTTGTGGTGTTTGTATAGTGTAGGGTAGTGTTTTAGGGTTTAGGGTAGTGTTGGGGTGTCGTACTGGGTAGTGTAATTGTAGGGAGAGGACTGGGGGTGGGGGGAGGGTCGTGCAGGGGTACCACATTAGGGTTTAGGGTAGGGCAGGCTAGAGTCACTTACCTTTCAAACTTTTCGCATGTGTATACCTTTACCACACATGCCTTAGTGTTGTAATGGCATGTGTGGTAACGGCATAGTCATGGTAAAAGTTTGCGATGTAATGGCATGTCGTCATTGAAATCGCGTAGTAATACCCACGCTGTAATGGCACGTGAGTTATTGGTATGCGATGTAATGAGACATATTCCCATCACACACCCATACAGCTACTCATACAGCCACTCACAGACCCACAAAACCACTCACAGACCCACATAGCCACTCACACACCACACCCACTCACACTCTCACCCAACTATGTAAACACCCACACAACCACTCACACACACATACAGGCACACACTCCCACTCACAGACCCACAAAACCACTCACAGACCCACAAAACCACTCACATACCCGCACAGCCACTCACACACCCATACACCTACTTACACATCCACATACCTGCTCACACACCCACTTACACACCCATACAGCCACTCACACACCCACTCACAGACCTACAAAGCCACTCACACACCAAGACAGTTACTCCCACACCCACGCATCCCCTTGCGCACCCATATAGCCACTCACACAAGGCAGTGATACACTTATAGAAATTGCAATAGCATTTGTTTATAATAAATGTGTTGTGATTTTAGTATTGAATATGGGCAAAGTAACCGTCAGACTGCTCATTTGCCCGAAGATTAACAAAAGATACGCTGATCCATAAAATTAATTTGTTTTTTTAAACTTGGTGCATTGCATTTATAGAATAAAATGTTGCCTTACCAAAATTTGAAAAAAATGTGTTTTAAAATATATAATATGAATGAATGTGTGAATAAAATATATTTACGAACTTGTGAAAATGTATATTAGTAAATTGAACTTATGGGTCAAATCGTAGTACAATTGATATTAACCTGTTCCGTGCTCCCGTCGGGAGCACTACCTTGTGGGTGGGAGCCCCGCCCACTCAATAGAATGCCCGCACCACGGCGGAAAAACCGCTGCGGTTAAGGCCTTAAAAAATCCTGGTGGAATTCACTAAAAAACAAAGGTAACAGGAACATTATAGTTAGTAAATAGCATTAAAAAACATAGAAATTCACTGAAAAAACAAAGCTTACAAGGGTCTTAGAGTTAAGAAATAGAAAAAAAATCCTTAGAAATTTACTGGAAAAAACAAAGGTTACAGGGATGTTATAGTTAGGTTCAGATTTTACACACACAGAACCATAGAAATGCAGCAGTTATAGTAATCTCAAGTGACTATAGCTCATACCCTAAGGTAACTATACCTCACACCATCGCCATGCCCTGCTAATGACCCCACAAATTACATCACTCATAACTTCTTCTACGACATCATTTGCAGTGAATTTATAGTTGAGAAAACTGTACATGTTTTGGGCGTGAGTTATAGCTACCTTAGGGCACGAGATATAGTTACTTGAGATAACTATAACTGTAATTGCTGAATATATATATATAATATATATTACCTACTGGCTGTCTCCAGTAGGTAGTTATAGTTAGGATTATTTTGTATAGGGAATTCGCAACATTCTATTGGGAATAACTTTGGCGCCGGTTGAGGAATCTGCCTGAAATTTTCCTCAAATTTGCCTCGCGGCGCTCCGCTCCTTTCCTTAAAGTTTGGGGGGGATTCGTCAAGCGGGGTCCGAGATAAAAGGGGGGGTCCCAAAACGTGTTTTCCCCATGTTAATTTCCATAGGGCGGTCAAACTCACTTTTAGCCCGAACGGCTGAATGGATTTCGACCAAACTTGGCAAAATTGTAGGGACTGGTAGCCCAATGTGCCTTTGCTATGTCTCAAGATATGTGCTCCAGTGGATTTTGAGTAATTTAGGTAAAAAAAATATATATATCTATAAGCGCGCCCCGGTACTCGCACCGGGGCGAGCACCAGAGCGCTACGCGAGTTCGCGCGCGGAAAGCTGATTGGCTCTCGGGTGTCTGTCAACATTCCAAACAGTCTGGAGCGGCCGCCATCTTGTGTCTCGGTAGGATCGAGACAAAAGAGGTGGCAAGAACAAAGGAGGAAATGACCAAAAGGGGGCAGAGTAGACTCCCCCAACCCCCTAGGTTTGATGTGGGGGCCATAAAAGGGCCCCACGGGGCAAAAAAATATTAATAATTTTTTCGATTTGTGTGGGGGGAGCGCCCGGTACGCGCACCGGGGAGCGTACCGGAGAGCGTACCGGGGAGCGTACCGGGGAGCGTACCATGGGGAAAAAAGAATGACAGAGTTTTTTAAAAATGTAGCTTTTTTTTATAAATTGGAGGTAGTTCTAAAAAGAACAGTTTTTTCTTCTTTTTGTTGTTTTATATTTTTTTATTGTTTATTTGAACATTTTGTACTTTTTTTGGCTTTTATGAACAATTATATATTTTTTTGTTATTTTTATGGGGAGAAACAAAAAACAGGGAATTGTAAAAGGCTCAACTGGAGCAAAAAAAAAAATCAAGAAAAAATTAAAGTTTTTTGGGGCAATTGTGGTTGTCACCAGCACGGTTGATGAGCTTTATGCTTTGCTCACCATAGGTAATTGTTTTACCACAAAAAATACAACTGATTTTGTATTCCCCAAACTGGGGTTGTATGTTTGGGACCATCTCCCTTGTCTCTGGTCCCGATGGAGTGGGTTGCTTTATTTTGGAGGTTGTGGGTGAAGATTGGGGATGGTTTCTGGCCAGTTCTCGGACCTCTGCCGCAGCATAGTTGTTAGAATGCCGGCGTTGCATGTGGCGAATCATGGTGTTATTGCCAAAAGAGTATTTCTTGTTAGGGTTCCCCCTTGAAAGTTCAATGCCACAGATTAGGCAAATAAACCTTGGCGCATTCACTTTTTTTTGGTCCTTTGGGATGGAAAAATACTCCCAGAAAATGTGCTGCTTTGGCCTATATGGGGTATTGTCTTCTGGCAGGAACGTCCTGCTCCCCTCCTCCTCCTCCTCCTCCACCTCCTCCTCCTCCTCCTCCTCCTCTTCTTCATCTCCACCACTGTGGTGTTGTGGTGGTCCTCTTGGTGGTGGTGGTGGTGGTGGTGGTGGCTGAGATGCTCCTGCTGCTGCTGCTACTGAAGCCATTTTTCAGTCCAAAAAGGTACAGAGAGGTCTATCAACAGGTCTTCTTCACTCAAAGTACAAAGTGAGAATGAGGAAAAAAGGTGGGGGCTTTCATTATTAGGAAAAGAAAACTGTCCTGAACCAATGAAAAGTGTTATTTTCAGGTCACATGACCAGGGCTTTCATCATTTGGAAACCAAAACTGTCCTGAACCAATAAAAAGTGTTATTTTTAGGTCCCATGATCCGACGTGCTTACGCTACGTGCCCCAGGCGCGCCCAGGGGCGCATCGCGTAAGCGCGTCGGATGCTTACGTTGCGCGATCGTATGCGCTCGAGTGCTTCCGGGTGTCTTTACGCCGTGCGTATCACGCGGATGCGGCTATGCGATACGTCACAATGATGTTTTCGTTTGCGGCAATAGCGCTAATGGGACACTCACCGGTATGCGCCTTGGGGCGGGCCGCAAGACTGCGCTTACCGGTGCGCTCACCGGGACGCGCACCGGGAGCGCTCCAGGGCAAAAAAAAAAAAACAACAAAAAAAAAACATGAACAATATACATTAAAAAAAGAGTATTAAATAAATATACAATATAGGATTCATTATAAAAAATATTACATTTCATACCTATAGAAATTTGCTATTAAAAAACCTTTGAAATTCTCTGAAAAAAACATAGGTTTCACACCAGTTATAGTAAGGAATTAGCATTTAAAAAACCTATGAAATTCACTGAAAAAAACATAGGTTTCACACCAGTTATAGTTAGGAATTACCATTTAAAAAACCTATTAAATTCACTGAAAAAACCATAGGTTTCACAACAGTTATAGTTAGCTGGAAATTTTACTGACATAAAACCATTGAGATTCCCACGTTATAGTTAGTTGGACTCACTATAACTTGCGCGCCTGCAATGCACTGCTGATGACGTCACAAATTACATCACTCATGACATGGTCAGTGACATCACTCATGACATAGAATAGAATTAGGTACTTCCATTTCCACACACCAATCTAGTCCTACCCATAAAAATATCTTTATGTACTCTTTGGTTAGTGGCACTCATATGTGGATGCCCTTCATTTGCCAACTCCACAATCGGATCTCCCTATCCTGCAAGCACAATTAACACATTGCTTCTAAACAATATACCTAGCTCCATTGACAGTTATTTCGCCATACTATACTACAGCAAATCCTATTTTGCAAAGTATTTTTTTCCTGGTAACCTGTATCTACATAAACTAGTTTTAATTTCTTCATCTTCACTCATTGCTACCACTTCCCCTTTGAATATCCTATCCTGCATTATCTCTCTAACCTCTGCTACCACAGACTTCCACCGATCCTCTTCATCATCCATCAGCAATCATGATAAATAGCCTGTATTATTTAATTCAGGCAGATATTCCATTCCGAAACAAAAATGTTGAACCTCGTTTGCTATTTAACTAATCTTGGTCACACTTTCCCAGCACCTTTCATTGCAAACAAATCTACCAGAGTTCTAGGATCTGTCTTGACAATAAACTCTTTCTCCCACACAAGCTTAAAAAAATGGTTAATATATCATTAACACGCCAATGCTTCTCTGTCAATGGTGGGAGCACGTATTCTACTTGTCTCTGAGGACTGATTCTTAAACAACAGTTTCCTAATTTCCTTCTCTCATCTGCATTAATACTGCACCTATAACCTTTGCTGGCATCACTCGTTATTATTGCTTCACAGCTTTTGTCAAATGGGTTCATCATTGATCATTGGTACACATGAAACTTCAGTTTTTTTCAAGCTTGTAAATTCTGATTGGCACACTTCACACCAAATAAACCGTTCTATTTTCTTCAATAACCAACTAATCTTTCTTCTTTTCACAGCAAGTTATGTACATTTCGAATAATATTCAGCTAAGCTTTGGGCCCTTTTGCAGCAACAACCGCAATCTTTTTTAGAGTAAAACACAAAAAGTCACTAAAGTAAGCTGTGCTCAACACTTTGGTAGCTTGACACAAAGCAGTCAGCTTTAACTTAGAGGCAATGTGTAAAGTATTTATGCAACATTTCAGTATTAATAAAGTGAAAACATGACACAAGAAAGATCCAATACCAATTTAGAAAAACTAGAGTAAAATTGAATACATTTCTTGACACCAAAACAAGAAACATCCAATCGGTAGAACTGGAGATATGGTATTTTAAAGATTTAGGTAAAAATAGTGACTAGAAACAAAAAGCACCAACTGTGATTATTTGTTTGCACCAGACCGGGACAAAGTTATAAGTTTAGGGTAACCGTGAAGGAGCGCGGGCTGGGTAGATGTTCTGACCGACTTTTTCAGCCTTCCTGTGAGAGAAGATGATTGGAGGTGACTCCAGTCTATTATCATTCTAGTGCAAGGATTAGAACCATAGAATGGGCCTATTCACAGGGCACAGTAATGCACTTTCGTACCCTTTTCCTTAGATCAGGGCTTATAAACTTATGTTGGGGGATAGATTCATTAGTACTAGTGATAATCCGTCCTTTTGCAAGAGTGTTAGTATACCTTCTATGGAGTTATGCTTATTTCGGGCCTTGTAGGCCTCAAACGGGAGAGACTCCATCTTGCTTTCTGCCCCGGCAGCTTGAGATGCTTCTAGGTCAAGTGTAATGTTTTAGTTTCGAAGTGTTGTTCGCTTGGAGAGAACCGGCTCAGGCTGGCCCTTATCGAAAGACTGTATTTTTCTCCATTCCGAAGACACAACATCAGGCCGGCCGGCTGGGAACGTGTCCTTGGTACGGGGAGGTATAAGAATTTGGTGGGCGGCAGGTTACTGGCCGTAACTTTCCATGAAGGGACAAGCTTCCATATTAGCGAAAGCATGAGGCAGTGAGTTAGTCAGTCTGTAGGCGGCAGCTAGCCGTTAGCATCATTGCCATTAATTATTTCCAGGCAGACAGTCGCCATTTTGAAGTCCGAGAAAGACCGAGAGGCTGATACTCTCTGAGAAAGATTGAAGTTATTTTAGTTGGAGTAGCTGGCGAGCTTTGACCCATAAGATCAGAGCATTCCGAATGAAGCAGTTAGTCAAGAGAACGAATACCAGAGTGGCTGAAACTGAGTTATAAGATCGAAACCGAGAAGTGAAGATGGTCCGTGATTGAGAGGAGAGAGGAGTAGCGCAGAACAGCCAGAGAGAAAGCAGCCAATAAAAGGAAGGTTCCAGTGACTTGGAGGGAAGCAGAGAAAACCGAGCATAGCGGTGCAGACGTGTACCCATGACTGCTGAAGGGTGACTTTAAGACGAGCCAAGGCACAGACGAGAAGGGAACCTAGATGACTGCTGAACCCCGACTTCACGTTAATCAGGTGACGTCAGTCTATATTCTATAGTGTGCACATTCTAATCTTTCACTTTCCTTTGCAGGATATATGTTATAGTATAGTATTGTGTTTTTATGATCATTGTAATAAAGTACCCCAGTTCTTAGTGAACCAGCATGTGCCACGTATTCTTGTTCAATCAGGGTAACCTGTTCTTCTAGTCAGGCATTGTTTTCATGAACGGATGTAATTCCCGGTCAGGTAAGTAGTGACTGAGCAATGAGGGAGAGAGGGGCCCCTTGAGGAGGAGAATAGATTGTACATCATCTAATTTGGTAAACTGTTGTGTGATCTAAAATATTGTAGTATCGTATCCTTAGTAGCCAATGAGAGATTCCTTCCAAGGGTATTCATAGGAAAGTGATTGTCGTTGGTAAGCGGCGCTAATGAGAACACCAGGCGGGAAACTGGTGCCGATACCCGCAGGATTGCGGCTTGGGATGTAAGTAATGAGAACATCAGGGAGGATACTGGTGCCTAGATCCGCAGGATTGCGGCTCGGAATGTAAGTGAGAGAACACCAGGGAGGAGACTGGTGTCTAGACACGCAGGATTGCAGCTTGTCGGATGAGCAATGACTGTGACCAGTGTGTAATGGTAGCTAATCAGAACTGCCCTAGGGTAGATTAGTCTGGGCCTAAGATGCCGCGAGACTAATTGGTGTGAGTGTGATATTGTAGAAAACCTATGCATGTATATTGCTAATTCCCCATCCTTAGGTACAAGGCATATATACCTATTGTAAATACGTCCTGAGGAGGGAGGTGATTAAGTTCCGGCTGGGTTGGTGGTGCTCCGAGGAGCTGATCCTATCTGGTCCGAGAATCCGGCCGTTACAGTAGAGGGCTCAGGTAAGGCCCTCTGAGAATTGTAACTTATGACGTGGATGAGGGGCGTTGGGCCACACATTGGTGGTTCCAAGGTGTGATGTGATATCCTACGTTGAGTTGTGTCGATGGCTCAAATGAGGAGCTCCATGGGCTGTGAGGTGAGGGCTGCAACAAGTTGCATTGCACCGAGTCGGTTCCAATGGGGAGCTGCGATTGCTGCAATACAAGATATGCATAGAGTTGCGTGGAGTTGCATAAGTTCTGATGCAGAAATGCGAGGGTTGCTTGTGTCACACTGTGTCTGTTTTTTATGGGGACACAGCTGGGCTGGCAGAGCATTTTATTCCCACTTCCAAGGGTCCATGACTAGGTAGGCACCACATTGGGAGTTAGGACTCACAAAAGGCAGAGTCCGGGTGCAGGTTTCAAAATTGTTAGAGCCCTTGGAGTCACTCTGGTGCTCCTGGTTTTAAGGTGCAGGTTCAGTCGTTGTTTCATAAGCAGCGGGCAGCAGATCAGTCCTTCTTGCAGCAGAGCAGCAGAACAGTCTTCTGAGTCTCCTATAGGTCCAGTAGCGATCTAAAGAGTTGGGTCTGAGGGTCCAATATTTATACCTGGTGCCCACTTTGAAGTGAAAGAAGCTTCTGGAGTTTCCCCCTAAGGAGGTGTCTGGAGTTACCTGCCTACCTGCCCTGGTCCCGGTCTGTCTGGGGGCACAATAGGCTAGTATGAAGTACTTTTTGAGTGTGCTGGACCAGTGCCTTTAAAGTGCCAGTGTGGTGTGTGGTAGGTGACAGCTCTGCACCTTATAAAGAGCCAGGGTGGTTTAACCAGCCAACACCTACACCCTCTATTGTGATACTGCCTGAAAGAAATATACAAAGATCAACAGTACACCAAACCTAGTCATGTGACCCAGGAAGAGGTTGCAGGCACCAAATGGTTAGGACAAACAAAATGCCAACTTTCCAAAAGTGGCATTTTTAGAACTGTGACTCAACAATAGAATTTACCATTCAAGGGGGTTTAAATTACAATTCTTTTGAGACCAAACTCAACATTCCTACCTACTCCCAATCAAACATTATCACATATTAATGTACTATAATAACCCTATGTTATCCTATGGGAGAGGCGGGCCTTGCAATAGTGAAAAACGAATTTGAGAGTTTTTTACTGCCAGGACATGAAAAATGTAAAAGTACACATCAGACGTTCAAAACATAACACATTTTGCCTTATGGGCTGTTTAGGGCCTTCCCTAAGGGTGATAGGTATTAAAAAGGAAGGTTTAGGCCTGGTGAAAGGTTTTGCAAGATCAAAATGGCAGTTTAAAACTGCACAGACAAGTTGCAATGGCAGGCCTGAGACATGTTCAAAAGTCTGCTTCGATGGGTGACACAATTAGTGCTGCAGGCCCACTAGCTGCATTTAATATACAGCCCCTGGGTACATGTAGAACCACTTTACTGGGGTCTTACAAGTACAATTGGGTTTAAGCCAGTTTGACCATGTTTAAAGGCGAGAACACAAGCATGTCAGCACTAGTTCGCAGTGTTAAAGTGCATAGAGTTCTAAAAGCAAACAAAAACAAGTTCATAAAACTAGAGGATGAAGGAAAATGTTTGGGGATGACCCTGCAGAAAGGGCCAGATGAAACAGTAACCCACTCTAGGCACTGCTAGTTTATACTTTTCCTTCCTTATTGTCGTCACACATTTGTCTGAAATAGCCAGTACACACCTTAAAGCAATATTGTATTTTCTTACCTTTGACCTGTGCGCCAACAAATTGTCTTGAAAATATGTAACATTTTACACATCCCGAATAACACATGCCTTGCCCTTTGAAAATCGCTGATGCAGATGCTAAGCTAACAGGCATGCTTTTGTACCTATCAGCAGCTTTAGGTGCTATCAATGATGTTAGAGCTTTGGAACCGAAATGTAAAATTAGCTGATGATATGTCAAGGATAAATCCAACGTAGATAATACCTTGCCACCCATCAAAGTAGACAACATATCCCCAATAGTTGGTAGGGGATGGCTATGTATTGAAATACCTGTCATTAAGGTATCTGAAATAGAACCATATAATAAGAAGCTCCAATGTTTTTCCCCCAACATTACTGTCAGAACCAGTAGAAAAACCACATTTTCTGCATGGTCACCCTGGATTTTTTTTACCTTTGCTGGACATTATTTTTGTTTGATGGCCTAAGAATTCTACCCTGCTAGCCAGTAATATAGTGCCTGTGCTCCCACTTTGAACATGGCTAAATTGGTTTATACCTCATCAGCATACTTTCCTTACCCATAGGTCCCTAGTATATGGTGTTAAAAGCATAACCAGAGCTTGGAGGTTGAATGGCACTAGTGGATTGCAGCACCTATGGTTCCATCCACTACAGTGGCAATGCGAACATTACTTCAGGCCTACCCTGTGTAGCCTGACTGTTGGAGTGTAACCGCCAGTCCAAAACGTAGTAAAGTCCTTTATAATAGGTAAAAAACACACCCTTTAAATATTAGTATGTCACCCCTGTATACGCCTTGCAGACAACAAGGTGGGTAGCAGGGTATTTAGAGATGGGACATGTAGAACATTAATATTGAATTGTCTTTACATTGAAAAGGCAAAAATGGCAATTTTCAATGTAGAACCCCATTGAATCTCTACTGAAAGCAGGGACCCTGGCATAAGCAATTCTATGATCCGAACCGCATTACAATATGAAAAAATACAGAAACAAGTGTACAACAAACACAAGCACAATTTATGAAATATTTGGTATAATTCACAAACAACTATACAAACATGCATTTCTAAAAAAAAGATATATATGCTAAGCTCTAGCATAGTGCTTTGTCTTTTTTACTTCTAGCGCATGCTCTACTTTTGTCAGCACATACAACCTGTCCCACAATTGAAGCTAGCAATCTTCCATACTAGATTCTGTTTTCTGTACTTGGATTGCTCCATCAAATATAAAACTAAGGATATTAAGTACATTTTTAGCATCCAATTAGAAATTCATTCAGGTTAGATAATTAACACTAGCTATGAAGTATTCAGATTGTTATCTCTTCCTAGAACCTGAGGATAATATGAGCCGCGCCATGAGGAGAAAGTGGACTAGCTGTATCAAGTCGCGGGAATCCTTGGTCTTGAGCAAAAGGTTTGCCACTACCTACTTTGCCTGTGACTCTCTGTAACTACCTGCACCTGCCTCAACATGTATACCAGGACCTCTATAAGTGCATCTTTTAGTGAGGGTGATTTTATCATTCAGTGTTTGAAAATATTACTTTTAGAAAGTAGGTCTTTCCTTGCTTAGCCATCCAGTGTACCTCTGCTAGGATGTGTATTGACTGTCTGGCTTTGGAGTGACAGTAGCTGGGGCTGTGCAGTGGCTCCAGAGAGTCTGGATGAGTCAGGGCCGGGCTGAATAGACCTGGGCTGCATTTAGAGTAGCAGGAGGCGATTTCCTTGTACCTGAATGTGCCTGGTCTGCCTGGAACAATGCTGTCGACACCTCCTGCTGGGAAGCTGGGCGAGAGAGGACATAACTGGTTTGACTAAGCACAGACACTCGCTGCCTGAGAAAACAAAGGGATTTTGAGTATACATTTTTAGGCCCAGACCCCAGAACTTTAGAACTTGCTGGAATCAAGGAGCCTGCCAAGAAGAAGAGCTGGAAGAGCTGCCAGGAGGTGTACTGCGCCTTTGCTGTGCTGTTGCGTTGTTGGGTTGGCCTACAGCTGTTGCTTCTGCCTTGGGCAGTGAAAGCACTGATGGTGAGCAGAGGTTATTTTGGGATTGTAACTCCCTTACACTGAATAGGAAGAAGGGTCCCTACTTGAACAAAGGTGCAAACCCTTGCCTACTAGAGACCCCCATTTCTAACAGCAGTGCTGATCTATCCAAAACGCTGTCTAACAGAATATTAAAACCCCCCCCCCTAATAACAGGGTGTTTACATTTCAAAAGTTTAGAGAAGACCTCCCTCAGGGGGCCTGGATCATCAATATTAGGACTATAGTAACCAATACAAATGAATTCTCTCAGTTGTGCTCTGATCTTCACTATTACTCACCTACGCTTACCATCTACTTTTGACTCCAGTGTTTCAACTCCCGACCTCTGCCTTACCAGTACTACCAACTCCTTTGTACAACACGTTTCTCTACTATAAAAATATCTTGAAGGTAGGTAACATAGGTAAGTATAGATTTATTATGCTTAACTCCACATATGCACTTTGACTTTGAGCAGATTACACATATACATAGACACACACCCGTTACCCACTGGAAGTTGCCAGTGGGAAGTTATAATTGGGTTAGCATTGCCATAGGAAATTATGTTTTAGTTTTTTTCTAATAACTTTGATGTGGATTAACAAATTAAACTTTCCAAAACGTTTCTTTTTTTGGGCTGGTTTGTGCATGGAAGTTTTGGGGTGATCCATCAAGCGGAAGAAGAGAAAATAGGGGGTCCCAAAATGCACAAGCCCCAAGCATTTGTTGGAAAGTGATATCACAAAAACTGCTGGATGAATTTTCAACAAATTTGGCAGGAAGCTAGTTTTGGGTCCAGAAAGAGTGCCTTTTGTGTTTGGTGTAAATCTGTTTAGTAGTTTTCGAGATATATGTTTTGATGGGGTCCCTGGAGCCACTATTGACTCAGGGAGAGGGGTTGTGCGCCTCCTTCTTCTTAATTAGGGGATTGGGTCACAAAGCTCAAAGTGGCTTGGGGAGGGGGATTGCCCCAATGGGTAGGATGCAGAGACTGGCTGCAGGACAGGCATTGTGGCCAACTTCTCGCAAGGGCAATGCACAATGTGGGTTTGGTTGCCTGCAAGGGGGTTGGCCACCGGGCTTGACTACAGTCCAGGCCTTGCAGGGCGAGGGGTTGGCTTTACATATGGTAATACAATTTTACTTTGTGTTAAACTCTTGCCATGCAGCCTTGCAATGCACTACTAATATGTACACATATTACTCATGTCATGTTCTATGATATCATTGATAACATCACTACAACATTTCAAAGGACATCATTGATGAAAAGATTGTGCATGATGGGGCCGTGAGTTATAGTTACCTTAGGGCATGAGTTATAGTTACTTGAGATGACTATAAGTGGTGAATTTCAGTGGTTTGTTTAGTTTAAAATGTTACGTTGTCACTGAAATAGTCATATACGTATAACTTTACTTTAGCCTTTGCATTTTTCAGTGAATATATATATAATGTACTTGCATTGAGAATGGCCAACAGCCGAAACGCGTCTGCCAGGTGCTTGTGAACTGTGCCTGGAAATTTCTGTGCGAGGCATTGGAAGTGAAATACAGCTTACCTCAATTGAACCCTAGCTGTGTCAGAGCCCATTTCTATTGGTGGAGAAATTGAAACTTATATATATATGTGAGCAAGGCTCCTCGGAGCCGAAACATCATGTGGCTGAATTTGCAAAAATAAAATCTTCAGCACTTACCTGGTCCGTGTCCGTGCTGTTTCTATCGCAGTGGAGGAGTTTATCACTGGTTGGAGACGCGGTGTACTGGATATATATATATATATATATATATTACCTACTGGCGGTCGCCAGTAGGTATATATAGTTAGGATTTTTTCTCTATGGGACTTTTGAAAATTCTATGTCTAATAACTTTGGCGTTTGTGGACAGAATCGGCTGAAATTTTCAGGAAAATAGCACATTTTGTTTCTGAGCAGCCCCTGAAAATTTGGGGGGGGGGTTCGTCAAGGGGGGCCCGAGAAAAAAGGGGGTCCCAAAACGCGTTTTTCCCATGTTAATTTCCATAGGGCGGTTGGCCTCACTTTTAGCCCGAACGGCTGAATGGATTTGCACGAAACTTGGCAAAATTGTAGGGACTGTTAGCCCGATGTGCCTTTGCTAGGTCTCAATATATGTGCTTCAGTGGATTTTGAGAAATTAACGTTCAAAAAAAGATATATATCTGTAACAGCGCTCCGGGTAGCGCTCCGGTTCGCGTACTTTTCGCGTAACGGAACTTTGCGATGCGAAGCTGATTGGCTCTCTGGTGTCTGTCAACATTCTAAACAGTCCGGAGCGGCCGCCATCTTGTCTCTCGGTAGGATCGAGAGACAAGAGGAGGCCAAAACAAAGGGGGAAATTACCATAAGGGGGCATAGTAGATCCTCGTTGACCCCCTAGGTTTTATGTGGAGGTTTTAAAAATTTTTTTTTTTTGCGTGGTGAGCGCCCAGTCCGCGAACCGGAAAGCGTTCTGGGCAGCATACTATAAGGAAAAAAGAATGATAGACTTTTCAAATACTGTATGTTAATTGTTTGTTGTTTTTGTTGATTATTTTTTATTTTCTTTATTTTTTAAGCATTTTTTTTATTTTGATTGTGTTTCATAATTTATTAAACTTTCTAACATTTCATTGTCAGAAATTTCATAATTGTCATTGAATATATTTTGTAGTCTATGAGGGTGTAAAATGTCCTCATTTTTAAGCAGGTTATCCACTGCTTCCACACATTGCAGTAGTTCCTGGTCCCTACTTTCATCCATAAATTCATTTGATTTTCATCAATGTTTCCTTGGCTGCTCTCTTGCAGTACAATTTTAAATTTCCTGAAATTTGGATTAAAAAAAAATATATATTAGTAGAGATAGGGCACTGTTGGGATTAATTTTAGATAGGCAGTTTTTATCAGTGAATTTATCTTTTGGCAGTGTATAGTATCAGAGTGGAAGTAGGACTATAAAAAAGTGTATGTGATTTAACCAAGAGAAGCCTAACTCCATCCATAACTATAACAGAGAAGTCTATCTAAATCTATAACTACTACAGAGGGATAGTATATAACTATCAGAAAAAGTTTACCATATTAAGTTATAGTGCACAATATACTTCAGTTTTAAAAATAACAACTTACCTTCACAAACAAGTTGAAGTGTTTAGTAACAATTCAAATGTAATGTACAACAAGAAGTAGCAGTCAAAATGGCTGTGTTTTCTTCTCTTCCTTTATATATATTCAGGTATATAACCAATCAAATGTCAGGTAATAAAAGTAGAAAATGAAAGTAACATTTTCATTGGTTGTCAATTCCAACACTTCAGATGTGTTTTGTGAAGTAATTTACCTCACGGTATTTAGAGAGGTTCTACAGGCTTAATGGCTAAATGGAATTTCAATCAAATTTGTGAAAATGAAAGGGATTGTTATGTAGTATGAGCTAATGTATATTTGGTGAGAGTGTCTCCAGTCGTTTTTCTGTGAATTACTTTCCCACCTTTTTTATTGGACCGCTTCCCGTATGCGTCCCGGTCCGCGAACCAGCAGCGTAACGGGAGTCCACCATTTTGTGTTTCGTTCGAATTAAGATACAAGATGGAGGGCAAATAATGTTCAGAATGGGTAGAAAGGGGCACGGTAGATGTATCTTGACCCCCTAGGTTTTCTGAGGGTGGCTGAGGAGGACCATATGTGCGGGAAAAAAACATTTTTTTTAAAATTTTGTGCGGTTAGCTTCCAGTTCGCGTACCGGGTAGCGCTCCGGGGAGCGTAGTTTGTTGAAAATTAGAGAAAAAAGTTAGAGAAAAATAATAATTGTGAGTGATCAGATGTAGGGTAGCTCTGAGAAGAGCTTTTGGGTTTATGGTACATTTTGGTACTTATAAGTAGGTACCAATGCACAGTCTTAAATTCAAAATGAAAATTCTGTTGCCCTCATCTGAGAAGTGAACTCCATCTCCTCTGTAGATATCTTGCATGTAGTAACGCAAGTTATTGTTGTACATGGAGCCCATTCCATGGTCTCTCATGTAAGCTGAAACAGATTTGTTTACATGCTTCCTCGACTTCTCAATTTGTGGACAAAATTGGTTGGACCACCTCCATTTCTGTCTTTGGCATATATTGGAATATACCAAGGCAGTTTGAGGAAAAAGTGCCATTAATTGCTCAAAGGTGTCCTTTAAAAGCATTTCCAGACCTACCCCAGTCAAAGTGCCCAAATCATTACCTCCACAGTGCACAATTAACAGGTCAGGTTTTGGCAAATGCATAAAGGTTTTCACCAATGGTATCAATTGGTGACATTTTAATCCTCTTTGGCCCAACCACTTAATTTCCACATCTTGTAAATGTACATGTAAATGTACATGTATTTATATAGCGCAAATCGCCCACATCGCAGGCATCTATGCGCTTGCTTAGGGAACCCGTCCTGGTATTCCCCTGTGAGATACCCCGGCAGGGTATCCACAAGGTGAAAGCCAGGCATCCTGTTGTAAATTGAGGTTAGGTACATTTCTGTTCTCAGCATACCTTTGAGCCCAGTAGATGTAACTATGTCCAACAATCCAGACATTAAACATGGTGAGAGAAGGTTGGGCTGCAGTCAGATGAAGTGTGGTAATGAAAGGGCAGTTGAAACAGTAGGAGTTTGTAAAGAAAAAAAACTGTGGATTTCCAGTGCTAATGATTCATTAGCAGTGATTGGTGCATTTCCATTTCTGAAAACAGAAAGTTAGGGTGCATGGATGTGTTCTTTGAAAGATGTAATTTGAATGGTCAAGGAAAAAACATTTAATGAAAGATTGCACTGGATACGCAGGTGCACTGAGAGTTCAGAGTTCAATTGAAACATTGTTGTGTGAACTTGCAAACATGAGAGGTCTTTCAGGAGGTGGTTGCTAAGCAAAAAAGGCAGAGAGGGCAGAGGGGGGAAGGGTTTTGATTTGAAAAAAGTGAGGGAAGGGTTATGATTGGCTAATATGAGAGATATGTGTAATGAATATCAGCATTTCTGTGCTTTCTATAGCTGCAGCCTCTGGAGTGCATCCTCTTTGTTCTGCTGAAGACAATTTGGAGTATTTCTGAGACTGTTTTGAAACTCAAAAAGTATTTGCTAAGGTGAGAAAAGATTTATTTAATTTAGATAGAGAATAGTATGATTTAATGAGAAAATGATGAAGAAAGCTGTGTTTTTAAAATGTGGCTTTGTCTCAAGTGATATACAAATAGATTTTGTTTCTTTGAGAAATTGTAATTGCATATTCGGTGTAGCATTCTGGCATGCAGTAACACAAGTTATTGTTGTACATGGAGCCCATTCCATGGTCTCTCATGTAAGCTGAAACAGATATGTTGTGTTTAAAAACGATTTTTGAAAACAATTACATTTCTGGATATGTTCTGCTAGAGTTTCATAGGTTGTTTGGGCCATATTTATAAGGCATTTGAGTGTCTCTGATGTTATTGTTCCCATTTTAATTGAAGAGCTTTCTTCATGGGGCTAGTTTCTTGTAAATACGCTCCCACCTGTGCTTGGTAACTTTAGATTTTGATTATGGGAGTTACATAGCCATGTTAAAAATGTCCCAAAAATGGTGCAAGGGCATTCAAAAAAACGCTTTCATGTGTCTTAAGGACATTTTTAGTCATTTCCTCTTGAATGTAGGTATACAATTGATTTATATGCTGTGTTTAAAACGATTTTTTGAAATCAATTACATTTCTGGATATGTACGGCTAGAGCTTCATAGGTTGTTTGGGTCATATTTATAAGGCATTTGAGTGTCTATGATGTTATTTTTCCCTTTTTAAATGGAAAGCGTTCTTCATGGGGCAAGTTTCTTGTAAATACGCTCCCACCTGTGCTTGGCAAATTTAGATTTTGATTATGGGAGTTACATAGCCATGTTAAAAATGTCCCAAAAATGGTGCAAGGGCAATCAAAAAAACGCTTTCATGTGTCTTAAGGACATTTACAGTCATTTCCAACTGAATGTAGGTATACAATTGATTTATATGTTGTGTTTAAAAACGATTTTTTGAAATCAATTACATTTCTGGATATGTACTGCTAGAGCTTCATAGGTTGTTTGGGCCATATTTATAAGGCATTTGAGTGTCTATGATGTTATTTTTCCCTTTTTAAATGGAAAGCGTTCTTCATGGGGCAAGTTTCTTGTAAATACGCTCCCACCTGTGCTTGGCAAATTTAGATTTTGATTATGGGAGTTACATAGCCATGTTAAAAATGTCCCAAAAATGGTGCAAGGGCATTCAAAAAAACGCTTTCATGTGTCTCAAGGACATTTTCAGTCATTTCATCTTGAATGTAGGTATACAATTGATTTATATGTTGTGTTCAAAAACTTTTTTTGAAATCAATTACATTTCTGGATATGTACTGCTAGAACTTCATAGGTTGTTTGGAGCATATTTAAAAGGCATTTGAGTGTCTATGATGTTATTTTTCCCATTTAAATTGAAGAGCTTTCTGCATGGGGCAAGTTTCTTGTAAATATGCTCCCACCTGTGCTTGGCAAATTTAGATTTTGATTATGGAAGTTACATAGACATGTTAAAAATGACCCAAAAATGGTGCAAGAGCAATCAAAAAAACGTTTTCATGTGTATTAAGGACATTTTAAGTCAATGAGGAAACACAGGTGATGTAATTCTGAAATGAGGAAAAGAAACTCCACATTTTTCAATTACATCACTAGTGTTTCCTAAGTTTATGAATGACATTGTGCAGATGAAGTTTAGGTCTGACCACAGATTCAAAAGAGGTCTGCCCTTTGTTCAAGAGTGAAGTGGACATGACTTACTTCATTGGTAGGCCTTCACATGTATTATCTCCTTTGTTTTCTTCAACAAGCGAAAATCTCATCTGCAACCGTGTGTTGGCCTCACCTCAAACAAACAAAACAGGTGATGGACCGAATGTGGATCAATGACACACATTCACCCCAGTCCAAAGATCTGGGCCCAAACAAACCTCTAGATAGGCCACACCTTATCGTCATCCTGAATCAATCATTTAAAATGTTAGGGAGAGATTTATGATAGGTGTATGCCTGTTTTGTACCACTGTGCGTCACTTTTGTGACGCAGTGGTGGTGCAAAAGATTTGCTATGTTAAATAATAAGTAGGGTGTTAAGTTTTTGATGACTGTTATTCATTTACTGTTTGGTAATAGTGGTTAATAACATTTTTTATTATATTTTTCCACAGATTCAACTGCAGATCATTTCAAAATTTGAAAAATGCCAACTAAGAATCGAATTAGAAAGGCTAGAAAACGTCAAAGACAGCAGGATCATCTATTATTGCAGCAGTCCTCTCCCCAAAAAACTTGTGAAATCACCAAGAAAGCTCCGGGTAAGAGCACGAAATCATTCATAAGAAATATTTGTAGTAAAAAAAGTATTTCAACAAAAAATGTTTCAGTCCCGAAAAAGAGAAGCAATTTAAATGGAAAGGAAAGACCAATCAAAAATGTTACTGCTAGAGCAAGAGATAACTCTGTGCATGATAGTAGAAGGAAACAACAGTTTAGGGACATTCGAAAACGAATGTTCCGCAACAGGATAATAGTTAATTTATTAAAAAATATTAAGAAAGGCCAACAGAAAGTGGCATTTTATAAGAAGAAGAAAAATGTAGAGAAAATTATTGATCATGCTTTCGAAACTAAGCGAAAGTTATTTATTTTGGTAATCAATAGAATTAGGAAACTAAACAAGGTAATTTCTGATTTCAAATCAAATAGTAGATGGAAGAGAGTAGTAAATCGTAGTAACTTTTGTGAAGTTTTTTCCGGAGAATGGATGCATAGTTCAAGTTGTGAGGCATTTTTTAATGAGGAGAGTTATTTTCAGGATAATGAT
The DNA here is from genome assembly GCF_964263255.1 of Lissotriton vulgaris. Lineage (NCBI taxonomy): Eukaryota > Metazoa > Chordata > Amphibia > Caudata > Salamandridae > Lissotriton > Lissotriton vulgaris. The sequence goes on from NC_141698.1 coordinate 468,172,695, forward strand.
TTGGTGTTCGCAGTTGACACCAGTGGTCGAGCTCATGAAGTGAAGGATGGTTGTCCAGTTGAAAAAGAAAAACTTGTGACAACAGAGACAGACGAGGTGTTAGGTAATGAGGTTTTAGGAAGACGTCCTAAGGGTCCTGTGTACATTTGGAAGTGTAGTTCTATTTGTAGTGTGCGACAGGATTCCATCAATTTGCTTTGTGATTTTGTACGGACATTTAATAAGAAAAGTTTGAAGCAGAAAATGAAGTTGTTGCAAGAATTAGATCCTTGCAGAGTGAGACAAATGACAGGTTTGCGTGGTCATTCACTGGCTTGTCTTTCCAGGAGAGTATGCCAGAGTGTTTTTCATCATTTCAGGATGCTAGCAGTGCATCATAATAAAGTGAGGAAAATAGTGAGAATGTTGTATCATGCTAAGAGTCCAGCAATTATGCTTAAACAATTATGTGCTGCTCTTTTGCATGGTTCTGAAATAGATGTCAAGAATATTTGTGAAGAAATTGAGTTTTGTTACTTTGGAAGTAAAGATGAGAATGTTCAAATTGACCCAGAAGTAGAGGGTAATGTTGAAGATAATGTACAGGTTTCCAGTACAGATAAATTTCAGAAGGAAATTGCCACGTTTCAGATGAAATCAAGTGAGAGGCCTAATTTCACTTGTGTGTGTTGTGAATGGAAGGATTTTGCCACATACTTGATGGTAGAAAATTATTTTGATTTGGGATCGGATCAACGTGTGTGTACTTATTGTTGTAACAAATTAAACCAAAACCAGATGCCTGCTAGGGCGGTTCATAATAATATGGAATTGGTTGAGATTCCTTCTGAATTGAAGGATTTAAATACTTATGAATCTATTTTGATTCAAAGTATCCATCCCTTTCAGGCTATTGTAAGAATGGAGCCAAAGACAGGGAAGTTGCCTCCATCAGATTTACAGAGAGGATTAAAGGGAAGAGTTGTTTATTTGCCTCTAGATTTGAACTAAAACATTAATACAATTGGAGTAGAAAAAGTGGAAGAGGAACCTCTGGTTATCTTGGTTAATGGGGTTCCGACAAAGAATAAGAAAATATGGCAAGATTAAGGGCCCGATGTAGGTAAACGGGATTTTCCGATTTCAAAATACCGAGGCGGGCCGAATCGGTATTCTGAAATCGGAAAACGAGATGTAGGAAATAAATACCGACTGAAGACCGATTCGGTCGGCATCGGTAATGAGATTCGGTACGTTCCGATTCAGCTCGGTCCGAATCGGAAAGTACCGAATCGGCCAACAACGAATCGGAAAATACCGAATCGGCTACCACCGAATCGGATATTTCCGATTCGGCGAATACCGATTCGGTAAAAGCCGATTCGGTAAAAACCGATTCGGCAATCATAGACCCATGGCGAAAAAGCCCATAGGAATGCATTGCATGACCCGATTCGGCTTTTACCGATTCGGATAATACCGAATCGGATTTTACCGAATCGGATTTTACCGAATCGGATTTTACCGATTCGGATTTTACCGAATCGGTAAAACCAGACTCGGCAATAGGCGATTCAGCCAATGAGGTGGCTCCCCCTCCCCCACCCAAACAGGGAGTGGCAACCCTGGCAGGTGCAGCCAATTAAGAAGTTTCTAGAAGTTTCTGGAAAGCCTGCCTGAGCCCAACACACAGTTAGCAGCAGTGGGAGAAGGAGGTTGCAGACTGAGCAGGAGCAAGAGATTATGGCAGATCAGGCAGGAAGCCAGAAGTCCTCCCAAAAGAGGAAGCCCAAATTCACCACCACAGAACTACAGGTGCTGGTTGAGGAGGTGGTGAGGGTGCACCGCCAGCTCTTTGGCAAGCTGTCCCTCAACGTGCCAGACAGCACCAAGAGGCGATTGTGGGCAGAGATCGCCCAGAAGGTAAATGCTGCTGGAGTCACCCCCAGGTCCATTGAGGAACTTAAGAAAAGGTTCTATGACCTCCGCAGCCTCACCAAGAGGAAGCTGGCCGACCTCCAAAGGCAGGCAGGACTCACCGGAGGAGGCAAGAACCCGGCGCCACCCCTCACCGAGCTGGAGGAAATTGTCTCCAGCACCATCGAGAGGGAGAGCATTGTAGGGATCGGGACCCTGGACAGCACAGCGATGGCCACAGCTACAGGTAAGAAGCATGCGCATCATGACACACCCTACCAGACACCTCCCCATTATACACAATGCATAGGCAAACACCAGCACTGTACTGTCACCAACATACAAGAGACAAGCATCATGGTACATGTAGTCAGCAGGAGTTAGCCAAATATGTCAGTGCAGAATCACAAGACAGGAAACAGTGTGACACGGTGTAAGGAGATGCAAGGACATGTGGAATGCCATAATTGTACTGACTGTAATACATCGGCACTCAGTTTACAAATGCTTCTTTGTACCTAGGGGCACCATCAGGCGGCACCACTGTGGCAGCAGAGGGAGCTACGACTTCACATACTGCAGTGGCAGGGCCGAGCACCAGCCAGCCTGGCCAGGAGGAGGAGGAAGAGGATGAGGAAGGAGACACCCCAGGGCTTGGAATGGAGGGAGTCCTGGTGATTGATTTCCAGGCAGTGCACTCCCCAGTACTGCCCAGCTCACCCCCCTTGGAATTTTCCCCATCCAACTCCCCAACACGGCAGACCATTCCGCCGACAACATCTCCTGCCACAACCGTGGCCTTGCCACCCGTCCTACCTGTCCTGGGAGCAGGGGCTCCGGGACCGGCCAGCACCACACCACCACCAGTGGCACCCCAGCCCACTCAGCAGGCCGGAGGCAGCAGTGCCAGACGCCGTGCCACCACCACCACCACCACCACCACCACTGCTGCACCAGCACGGGAGGGCAGTGTGTTCCTGGGCCTGGAGGGCCAGATGGTGAAAATCCAGCGCCAACAGGCCAGATCCACCATGGCCTGCCAACGCCAGCTCCTGCAGCACAACCTGCAGATGGGGGAGTTGGTGAAGGGGTTCCAGGCTGTTGTGGACAGCAACAAGGAGGTGGCAGCAGGGTTGGGCAGGCTGACCACTGCCATCACCCACTCCTCTGCCAGGCAGGAGGAGCATGAGGTTGCGCGCAGGAGGGATGCCCGGGTGCTCAACCGGGCCATGGCCCGCCTTGCAGCGGCGACTGCACAGCTGTGCCAGCGTAGCGCAAATCAGGAGTCGGTGCAGAGTCAGCATACTGCAGAGCTGACCAGGGGGATGGCCAAGATCACCACGGCCATGGAGGCCATGTTAATATCGAACGCCGCCTCCAATCCTGCCCTGGACCTGGGTGATGCTGGTGACAGCAGCAGCCGCAGCAGCCCGGCCAGCGCTGCATCAGAGCCAAGGAGGAGCACCAGGCGCTCCGCTGATGCTGCTGGCCATTCGGAGGGGGCCGAGGGACACCCCAGTGGGTCTGGAAAGCGGGCCAAAAAATAGGCTGGCAAGGGGGGATGATCATACCAGAAGCCTGGACTTTATTTGTTTTGACAGACTCCATTTTTTTATGCACTTCAGTGATGTAACTGTGGTGCATCACTATTAAAAAGTTTATTTTCCAACCAACATTTAGCTGTCTTTGCATCTGTACTCAGTCAGAAATAGTTCTCAGTGATCTCCTCACGTCTGTATCTGCCATCACATGGCGTACACGCCCCAGCTGGCTGTGTCAGTGGCACAGCTTCGTCGTCGTCATAGTCCTCGTAGTCAGACAACTCCACCTCAGTGCCCTTCTTGACCGCAAGGTTGTGTAACATTGCACATACAGCTATGATCTTGCAGCAGGTGATGGGGGTATACTGCCTTGCACCTCCACTCTTGTGCAGGCATCTGAATCTACTTTTCCAGATGCCAAAGGTCCGTTCAACAACATTCCTGGTGCGTATGTGGGCACGGTTATACCTCCTTTGGCTGGGTGTGGAGGGGTTGAGGTAGGGGGTGAGTATGAATGAGCGGAGGGCATATGCACTGTCGCCTGGAAGAGAAAGGGGTCACATTAGACACATGCATACATGTATTACACCTACCTACTATGTGTTATGGGGGTCTGATGATGTGGCTCACCTAGGAGGTATCCTTCTCCAAAATCGCCAGCCATCAGCCGTGCATATATGCCGCTCTGTTGGAATATATAGGAGTCATGGGTACTCCCTGGAAATTTTGCTACCAGGTCTGTGATGGTGCACTTGGCATTGCAGATCACCTGCACGTTGATGGTGTGTGTCGATTTCCGATTGCGGTATATGTATTCGGTGTCCGCTGGTGGGCAAATCGGAATATGCGTGCCATCTATGCAACCGATGACTTGGGGAAAGTGTGCCATCTGGTAGAAGTCCGCTTTGGTTTGTAGCAGTTCTGCGTGGGTTGCAGGGAATGAGATGTATTGGTCCATCCTGTCTATCATGGCGTCAAGGAATATGTGGAAGAACCTTGACAGGCTGCTCTGGCTCACCCCTCCTGCTGCTGCTGCTCCACTTTGATAGCTGCCAGACGCTACCAGGTGTAGGCTGCATAGCACCTGGACGTGCGCAGGGATGGCGTGTGCCCTTGGGGTGTGGTGGTCCAAGTATGGCTTAAGGTCCCTGATGAGCTCAAGTATGGTGTCAGAGTCCAGCCTGTATCTCTGTAGGATCTCAGCCTCAGTGAGCATGAACAGGGTTATCCTCTGTCTGTAGACCTGTTCATTTCTTAGCCATTCCCTCAGTCCTTCCTGCTGTAGCCGTAGCCGCCTCGCAATGACATAGAAAGCTGCCATCCTGCAAGTTGCAATGCATTTTGGGACTGTTTATATGGGTTGGAGTTGGTTACCACCTGATTGCAATCCATGGTAAATACCGAGTGAATTCTACCGATTTTGAGCCGATTTCGGTGTTTCTGTGCCTCCCTACATCTCCCCAACTGTCGGAATCGGGGAATTTCCCGATCGGAGATTTATACGAATCGGCATGTTTTCCGAATCGGATCATGTCCGAATCGGTATTTTTTCCGATTCGGTAGTGGGACCGAATCGGTGATTTTCCGAATCGGTGTCGCTAACGAATCGGTAGTGGGACCGATTCGGTGATTTTCCGATTCGGTGTCGCTAACGAATCGGTAGTGGGACCGAATCGGTGATTTTCCGATTCGGTGTCGCTAACGATTCGGTAGTGGGACCGAATCGGTGATTTTCCGATTCGGTGTCACTAACGATTCGGTACATGGACCGATTCGGTCTTTGTAACCGAATCGGTGTTTTTCCGATTCGTTACATATCCGATTTTCGGTATGTACGTATCGGATTCTTTCACATTCGGTACACATTCCGAATCGGTTTTCTATCCGATTCGTTCTGTTTTTGGTCCCCTACATCTCGATGGCTGTTTACCGATCGGTAAGGGCCAAAAATCGGTATTTTCGGCCGATACCGATCGGTAAAGCCCTACCTACATCGGGCCCTTAGTGGATGTTAGGAAAGTCAAAAAGGCAACATTGTATTTGAAGAAAAATAATAAGTACTATAAGAATGTATATGTTGCAGAAGAGGAAGTAAGTGATGAAGAGGATAGCGATTTGTGTGCTGGCCAAATTGAGAAAGTAGAGGCCTCTAAAAGTGAAGAAATATATGAACATTATAGTGTTCATCCTTTGCATTCCAAGGAAGTCATGGGGAATGCTATTGAGTTGTTTCAAATGAAACAAGCCAAAGGGAGTCCCATTAGTGTTTGGGAGGAAAGTTTGGAAGCTCGGTGTTTCCCACAGCTATTTCCAACAGGTCAAGGAGGAAGATATGATGAGCGACCTCATCAAATTCCTGCGTCTGAATACCGGACTTTACGATTGTATGCAGAAGATCCTAGGTTTCGTCAATTCATTCCCTATTTGTTTCATCTCCTGTTTGAAAGCGATCTGTCTGGACTGACATATGCAGTGAACCACATCTTAAAAAGTGGTATACAGATGCGAAACATCTCGGCAAGTGACTTTATGCATAAAGTCAATGTCCAAGACAGTATTTTGGATTCTCACCTAATTAATCTCATGGCGTGTCAGCGTGGTACTAATGAGTACTGGTACCGTCGTCATGGTGATTTAAAATGTATGCTGAGGAACTTAGGAACTCCAACATGGTTCCTCACTCTGAGCTGTGCCGAGTATGGCTGGGAAGACTTACTTGAATTTCTACGAGAGGCAAATGGAAATATTGAAAACATTGAATTCAAGACACCTGGAGAACTGTGTTCTTTGGATCCAGTGAATGTATGCAGGTACTTCAATCATAGATTTGAAGCTATGATGTCTTTCATCACAAATAAGAAGAATCCACCTCTTGGAGAGGTGTTGGATTTCTTCTGGAGAAAGGAGTACCAAGCAAGAGGTGCTCCTCATATACATATGTTGCTGTGGATCAAGGATGCACCTAAATTTGGAACATATCCGGATGACTTAGTGATGAATTTCATAGAACAGTATTCTACGTGTGCTGTTCCAAACGCAACGGAGAAGAAAAGCCTAAGAGAACAAGTTCTACGTTTCCAAAGCCATCGTTGTGGAAAGTACTGTCATCGTAAATTCAGAAACAAGGACAAGTTCTACACCAAATGTCGTTTCAACTTTCCACATCTCGGCAAGTGACTTTATGCATAAAGTCAATGTCCAAGACAGTATTTTGGATTCTCACCTAATTAATCTCATGGCGTGTCAGCGTGGTACTAATGAGTACTGGTACCGTCGTCATGGTGATTTAAAATGTATGCTGAGGAACTTAGGAACTCCAACATGGTTCCTCACTCTGAGCTGTGCCGAGTATGGCTGGGAAGACTTACTTGAATTTCTACGAGAGGCAAATGGAAATATTGAAAACATTGAATTCAAGACACCTGGAGAACTGTGTTCTTTGGATCCAGTGAATGTATGCAGGTACTTCAATCATAGATTTGAAGCTATGATGTCTTTCATCACAAATAAGAAGAATCCACCTCTTGGAGAGGTGTTGGATTTCTTCTGGAGAAAGGAGTACCAAGCAAGAGGTGCTCCTCATATACATATGTTGCTGTGGATCAAGGATGCACCTAAATTTGGAACTGATCCGGATGACTTTCATAGAACAGTATTCTACGTGTGCTGTTCCAAACGCAACGGAGAAGAAAAGCCTAAGAGAACAAGTTCTACGTTTCCAAAGCCATCGTTGTGGAAAGTACTGTCATCGTAAATTCAGAAACAAGGACAAGTTCTACACCAAATGTCGTTTCAACTTTCCACGACCGGTGATTTCTAAAGGAAGAGTGAACAGTTTGATGTCTTCTCTGCGACATAATGTGACGAGGAAATCACCCAAAAATACATACAATTTGAAAAGGAACGAAGAGTCCAAGTACATCAACGACTACAACCCAGTGATTTTGTCCATGTGGAATGCTAACATGGATATACAGTTTGTGGCTGACAACTGTATGGCTGTGGCTCGGTATGTGACATGTTACATCACCAAAAAAGAAAAGACAGAATTGAAGGATATGTGGGAGGACATTTCCCATGAAAAGAGCCTCAGCAAGAAGTTGTACAGTTTCAGTCTGAAGATGTTGTCGCATCGAGAAATCGGAGCTTACGAATGTTCTGACCGGTTGTCTTCAGCAAGTCTCTATGCCAAATCCAGGAGTATCGTTTGGGCAAGTCTTGGTCTTGCTGCAACGCTAAATCGAGTTCTAAAACCTGTCTGGGAAATTGAGTATTTGGCGGAAAAGGAACCAAACAGTACCGACATTTTGAAGACCAACATGTTGGATACATATTATCCAAATCGAAGCAGTCACCTTGAGAATGTTTGCCTATATGAGGTTCCACAAAATTATATATTCAAGAGGAACATCAAAGAAGATATTGAGAAAGGAGTGTATGCTGTAATTGGAAGTGAGGGATGTCTGGTCAAGCAAAGAAAATGCCAATTAGTAAACCATCGAAAATTGAGTGGCGAATCTCCAGAAAAAAAGGAGTTTTTCTATTTAGCACTTTTGCAACTTTTCAAGCCTTGGCGTGCAGAAGAGGAACTGCTTGGAGATTTCCTCTGTTACGAAGACTCTTTCACTGCTGCTAAGGAGACCATAGAATGTCCTGCTTTTCCCAAATATCAAGAAATGTTGACTTTGGAAATTGAGCAGGAAGCAACGATTGCAGCCGAGATTGCCAGAGACAGTTCTCAGGACAGTCAGAGTTCTGTTTCTTTGAGTCAGGATCCACTAGGAGGACCTATTATCGAAAATGAAGCTGCCACTGCTATGAATGAAGTGGAAAGAGCCATGGCACATGCTCAGGAGGATGCGGTTAACTTAGAAGACTTGGAAAAACAACTCAACGTTGAGCAGAGGAAAATATATGATGAAGTTACCAAGCAAATTGATCATGGATTAAGTCATGAGAAGAAAGAGTGCTCATGAACGTCGTTGAAGCCTGTCCGACTGTACGTGAGTGGAGAAGCGGGAACTGGAAAAAGTTTCCTTATTAAAGCAATTTCTTGTTATTTGCAGGAAAGGACTGAGTCATCGCTGTCTTGTGTTGTTACCGCTCCTACTGGACTGGCAGCACATAACATTAAAGGTATTACTTTGCATCGTCTACTGATGCTGCCAGTGGAGCATGACAACAAATTACAATACCACAAGTTATCTGGGGATGCTTGTTGTGAAGTTTCAAGAGTCTTGAGGAAAATGAAACTTCTTATCATTGACGAAGTAAGCATGGTTTCCAATGTCATGCTTGCCTTTGTGCATTTGAGAATGCAAGAAGTTCTTAAAACTGAGTATGATGTGTTATTTGGTGGCAAACACATCATTGTTTTCGGAGATCTTCTGCAGCTGACACCAGTAAAAGGACAACCTGTGTTCAAAATACTCACGCATGAAGATACCAGGAAGTGCCTAGGGAGCATTGGCAACGTCAATATATGGTTAAACTTCAATTATGCTGAACTGCATGAAAATATGTGTCAGGCAAAGGATGAAGATTATAAGAATATTCTACAAGATATTAGAATTGGAAAAGTGACCGAGCATGGGAAAGAAGCTTTAAATGCACGATTACTGTCAAATTTATATCCAGAACAAGACGTTGTGCCTGAGAATTTTACTGAGAAGAAATCCGGAATATGTTTGATGCCAACTCTTGCAGAAAGTGCCATCTTCAACAACAAAATGTTGAATTTAGAAAAGCAAGAGATTGTGAAACTTGAAGCTATTGACAGAATAGAGCATATGGGATCAACAATTATTTTGTCTGAGAATTTGAAATCAAAATTGGATTCATTAGAGAAGACTATATCTAAAACAGCGGGTTTTGAAAAGACTTTGAATGTGTGTTTAAATTGCCGAATCATTTTGAGAAGGAATTTACATGTTGAAAGAGGTCTGGTAAATGGATCAATGGGTAATGTTGTTGATTTTGAGAAATACAGAAGTAGAGATGGTATTGAATTTTTTTAAATTAAATTTGATGGCATTGAGGAAGTACAGCTAATTGGTCATTGTTCTGCTAGGTTTTTGCTTGTTAAAGACTTATATGTTCGCCGTAAACAGTTTCCTGTTTGCTTGGCATATGCGGTGACAATCCATAAATCGCAAGGTTTAAGTGTAGATAGTGCATTGGTGAATATTGGCAGTTCTGTGTTCAAAGAGGGTATGGCATATGTGGCATTGCCACGAGTTAGAACTTTATCGGGATTGTACTTGATTGATTGTGATGTCACAAACATTTCTGCGGATCTAGATTGTGTTAAGGAATACAATAGGTTAAGAAGAGAGTATGTGCCACATTTGCCTCAATATCCTTTGTTTGAGAAACGTGTGGTAGGCCGTAAACGAAGAAATATCATTAATAGTAGGGAGGTTGTAGCAAAAAGCCGAAAAGTCGATGAACCGAAAATTGTAAGCAGAAAGAAAACGGATTCTGTTGAAGATGTTGTCGGTTTTCAATTTGAAAACAGTTCTGGTGTCAACTGCTATGCAAATGTAGTGGTTAATGTTCTCTTTTCACTAGAGACTTTAAAAGAACAGATTGTGTTCAATTCGGAACAAAGTTTATGCTGTTTGTTGAATTCTGTGTTAGAGAAATGTAGCACTGATCGAACAAAAGTAGAAAGTGTGTCTGAAGTTCGTTATCTGTTAGATGAATGTTCAGGTCAAACAGACTTCTCTGAAAATAATCAGTAGGATTGTCAGGAGTTTTTAATGTATATGCTTGATGTATTGCAAGATGAGGGTGTAGATGTAGATCACCTGTTTGGGCTTTCTTATCAATGGCAGCATGACTGCGAGAACTGTATGGTATCAAGTACTACTAGTGTAGACTCAGAAAGATTTATATATTTAACTTTGCCAGACAGTAAATCAGTCTCCTTTAATAAGCTAGTAAATGCAGCTGACCACAACATGGAGTGTAGCCAATGTAAATCTGAAATGATGTCAACATTATTTATACGGAGATATGGCCAGTATGTCATTTTAATGATCCAACGATGTAGGCCTGATGGATCAAAATTGTCAACTTTAATAAAAAATGTTGTTGCTTCTCAGCTGTCAATATCAGGAAGGACTTTTGTAACTGTAGCAATTATCTATCACGATGGTCCTTCAACAACATCAGGACATTACACAGCTTATTTAAAGTCTAGAAACGGCTGGTCATTCTGCAACGATTCTGTTGTAACTTTAAAAAAAAAATTGCCGTTTGACCTTAAAAATTCTTACCTGGTGTTTTTAAAACCAAAATTTTAAGGAAAGAATCTCGGGATTTCCTCTGAGGAATTGCAAAAGGTTCATGAAGTAGAGGGAATGTAAGTCTGCAATGCTGTCTAGATTATTGGTCCAAAACTTTTAATTATAATGTAATTTTAAAAATCCAACTATATAAACCTGATGCAAGTAAGTCTGCTTCATAGTAAGCAGTATCAGTGTCATAGGAAAAGTAGAACATGAGTGAGCAAGAAGGGTAAGATATTAGTAGTCCAGGATTGCGAAAGTAATCTTAAATGTTTTCTTTTTGAAAGTTGCGAAAATAGAAAATGACGGGATTTGATTACAAGAATTACAAGAGTTGTAAATCGCTGCAACATGATTTGGCCAAGTGGAAACATGTGGTAGAATGTGAGAAGTCTTTTATTGTATGTAACATATTTTTCAAAACGATGGAGGTTTTCTTTCAGAAAGTGGCGGGCTGAAAAATATTAATAGCACAACAGAGTGTACGCTGTTCATAGGACATCCTTCGACGTTATGGAAAGTAAGTTAATTTTAAGGAGTTTTGAATTCAGATTTCTTATGTTGTATGGGTTTTTTAAACACAATCATTTTGATTGTGTTTTTTTTCCCCGCTGTTACATGATGAATACCTTCAAGTAACTGATTTAAGTGAAATTTGATACATTCTGAGAACAGCAAAAATAAACCAGATATGGAGAAACTGAGGCTTCTGTAAGTGTCAAAGTTAATGCTTACAGTGCTGCACTTCTGGGTACTGTTTTTTTTGAAAACTGAATAGGCCTCACCTCAAAGAAACCTCTTGAAAGGACACATCTTATTTGCATCCTGAAACAATCATTTAAAATGTTAGACACAATTTTATGATGGCTTTACATCTCTTTTGCGCTGCTATTGCAGCACTATTGTGAGACATCAGCAGTGCAAAAGATGCACCATGTTCCAAAATAGGCCTCACTTCATCAGCATCAAGATACTGTTTGTTTAATATATATATCTTTAGGATTGTGTAGGGGACGTAGAGAAGCAGAGGCTTCTGTAAATGTCAAAGTTGTTGAAAAACTGTTTGTTCTTGAACCTTTTTTCCTTGTCTTTTCTAATTTTTAAATACATGTTTTAATATTTTTGAAATGTTTGTTCTCTCTTTCACAGATTGAAAGTATGAAAAAAGAATTGAAAAAGTTAACAAGAATTATAAGGTAAATGTTTTCTACTCTTTCTACCCGCAATCCACTGCTGATGATGTCACTGACCATGTCATGAATGATGTAATAAGTGGACATGACTTACTTCATTGGTAGGCCTTCACATGTATTATCTCCTCTGTATTCTTCAACAAGCGTAAAATTGATCTGCAACCCTGAGTAGGCCTCACCTTAAACAAACCTCTGGAGAGACCACACCTTATCGTCATCCTGAATTAATTATTTAAAATGTTAGGGACAGATTTATGATATGTGTATGCCTCGTTTGCGCCACTGTGCGTCAGTTTTGTGACGCAGTGGCGGTGCAAAAGATTTGTTATGAGGCGTCAAAATGACAAATTGATGCATCCAGGCAAATGTGTCATGCTGTTTTAAAACCGTGCCACATGAAACCGATGCAGCAGTGATGAAAAAGATGCACCATGTTGCAAGACAGGCCTCACTTGGGGCCATATGTATCAAGCTAATTAGAATGCTTTGGCGACATATTTCTGCCGATAAAAGCTGCAAAACTTTTATTGCCTATGTTGATGATATGGCTCTATGTTATTTACATTTCTTTGCTGTTTCAATTAATCTTTTTCTGTTATTTTTTGTTTTCTGTTTTCTATTTTTTCTCTCTGTTATTCCACATGTTTTAATCTTATTTTGAACATTCACTCACATTCTCCAAGAAACTCTTCTTTGTTATTGTTCTACTCTCTTTTTTTTCTTTCACTTCCTTATCTATTTTGTTTTTCGCAATTATACCCTCTTCCATCTTTTCTTCGGTAAATAGATCTATTAAACAGTATCTCTGGTTTACTCCCTATAGCTGTCTTTCTTTTAACATTACTCTCTGTTTACTTCCCTTATACTTACTCTTCTTTTGTTTTAAAAAAAATGTTTTGGTTCGCTCCCAGTTCGCGAACCGGGCAGCGAACAGGGAAGCGAACCAAAAGAAATAGAGCTTGCCAGAGTGCTAAACATTCTAGCAATTTTATTTGAAAGGGGAGGTAGTTCTGAAAAGAACTTTTTTTAATGTTTTTGTTGTTTTTTATTTTTTTATTTTTCTGAACATTTTTTGTTTTTTTTGTATTTTTTGAACAGTTTTATGTTTTTTTTTGTTTTTGATGGAGGGGAAACAACAAAAAACAGGCATTGAAAACGGCTCAACAGGAGCAAAAAAAAAATTACTGTCTGGGGCGGTTAGGGCAATTATGATTTTCATAAGCAACGTTAATTAACGATATGCTCATGTTACCACATGAAAGCAATGCACCGCAATACAAACAGGTAAATTTGATATGTACAAAGTTCTCCTGAATGTTTGGCACGGTTTCCCGTGCCTCTGCTCCTGTCAACGATATTTGTGAAGTTGACCTGGCCACAGGAGTTGTTGTTGGATTATCCTGCAGGTCACGCAGCTGTGCCCGGCTTTAGTTCAATGGATGTCACCTGCTCATATGCCGATGCATGATATAGTTCCCAAAGCTATACTTTTTATCAGTGCCTCTTGATAACTTGTCTTTACAAATGAGGCAGGTGACATACTTAGCATTTACTTTCTTCTGCCCTCGAGGGAGTGCAAAAAACTGCCAAATGAAACTGGCTTTCCGATGGGAAACCCGGGGCACCTCTTGTGAGAACTGTGGTCCTTCTGTCTCCTCTTCCTCTAGTTCATATGGCTGAGATACCCGCCACCCCCTCTCAACACAATCCCCAAGGATGGGAAACCGGAAACAGTTCTGAAGTCTTTGGAAGACGGGAGGGAGTAACCCTCCCGGCCGTATTTATTAAAATATGAAACAAAATTAAAACATTAAATAAACAGTTTCATATTATGTACAATTTCATTACCACATTGCGATGTTTGGCTAACCTTAACATATTCTCTAATACAAAGGTTCTCCTAGCCGAACTAACATCCTACAAAACATTTACTTGAAATTTTGAAATTGTACATCCTAACGTTTAAGGGCCAACGGCAAGGTCGTAACCGGTGTCAAGATCCCTAACCCAGAAATATCGCCCTCACTTGTGAGGGGCGGCCCAGAGGCGTACCTCAAGTGCAATTACCAATTTCCCTTGACTTGACGGGGGCCCCAATAAAACTCGACGCCACTTAGAGGTCGTACGAGGACTCGTGTGAGGTATCTAGAAGGTAGCGTAGACCCCCCCCCAAACCCCACACAACTTACCACATCTGCCGTCGCAGACGTCCTGGCCCCGGGAAATTCCCCAGGAGGGGGCTGTAACCCCTCCTACCCAGGAAGGGGCCTTGACCGCCTTTCCTTTTCTTTCGGCGACCCATCCTTAGAAGGGACCGCCTCCCCGTTGAGGGGCCAATGGCCACCTCCCCCGAGCGCTCCCATCCGTGCTGGGTGACGCCCACTCATAGGGATCTTCCAATTAGTGCTCACCGATCATGACCTTACCGCCCGACCAAAATAAATACGACAATGCTAACTAAATGACTAAACTAAAAAAGACCGTAGCAACTACACTTTTATTAAAAGCATGTTTACCAATGAACACTAAAGCAGAATTTCCTTATTTACGAAACTTAACACAAATTGACCATTCTTTATTACATACTCGAAATCATCACGATAATACCACAACCTGTAAACGAAAATCGGAGTTATCCATCAACTTTATTCAAAAAACCACTTGCTGTCCTCAGGGGCTGGTGGTTGGGTCAAAATTGGCTCTTCGTTCCGTCTCGAGCTCACGTGCAGCGAGGAGGTGCAGCTTCAGAGCACAGGAACAAGAGGATGCCTTCGGATCTTGCTTCTCCTTTTATCCGTCTTCAGGGCGGGCGTAAACCCGCCCCTGCCTGCCCCTAGGGCGTGGCCGGCCGCGTCAGTGTCTAGGCCAACCCACTCTAGGGCGGGAAAAGGCGCGCCCCGGCTACGCCGCTTCGGGCATACCAGCCGAGACGCGCCTCCCGCCCAAGATGGCTTCCCGGGGGGATCGTGGTACTCCGCCATACGTTCGGGGGGACCGAGTGGTCGCCCCTTTCCATATGGCTGAGATACCCGCCACCCCCTCTCAACACAATCCCCAAGGATGGGAAACCGGAAACAGTTCTGAAGTCTTTGGAAGACGGGAGGGAGTAAACCTCCCGGCCGTATTTATTAAAATATGAAACAAAATTAAAACATTAAATAAACAGTTTCATATTATGTACAATTTCATTACCACATTGCGATGTTTGGCTAACCTTAACATATTCTCTAATACAAAGGTTCTCCTAGCCGAACTAACATCCTACAAAACATTTACTTGAAATTTTGAAATTGTACATCCTAACGTTTAAGGGCCAACGGCAAGGTCGTAACCGGTGTCAAGATCCCTAACCCAGAAATATCGCCCTCACTTGTGAGGGGCGGCCCAGAGGCGTACCTCAAGTGCAATTACCAATTTCCCTTGACTTGACGGGGGCCCCAATAAAACTCGACGCCACTTAGAGGTCGTACGAGGACTCGTGTGAGGTATCTAGAAGGTAGCGTAGACCCCCCCCCAAACCCCACACAACTTACCACATCTGCCGTCGCAGACGTCCTGGCCCCGGGAAATTCCCCAGGAGGGGGCTGTAACCCCTCCTACCCAGGAAGGGGCCTTGACCGCCTTTCCTTTTCTTTCGGCGACCCATCCTTAGAAGGGACCGCCTCCCCGTTGAGGGGCCAATGGCCACCTCCCCCGAGCGCTCCCATCCGTGCTGGGTGACGCCCACTCATAGGGATCTTCCAATTAGTGCTCACCGATCATGACCTTACCGCCACAGGCCGGATAGTTGACCGGCTATCCGGACCCCCCACAACACTCCTACCTAAAGGTCATGGTGTAACGTTTTTAACCATGCTAAGAAGTCACCTATGAGTAACTCATTCCCCACCCGAGACAAATGTACTCCATCCCCCACATACATACTGTCCCCATTAATACACCCATGTGGAATAGAATGCAGTGTCTTAGAACGGAACAACCTACTCACTTTATTATTAAGCTTTCTAACAGAATGATTTAAAGCAGGAACCGAAATAGCCCCCCGCCACACTTTTCGTGGGATCATATGGGACCATGCAATTGTGCACCCTGGAACTCTCCTCGCTAACCAACTTACCGTGGAAAGCATCGCCTCAAGGAGAAGTCGTCTACCAGTGGTGACCAAATCATTACCCCCAAGATGTACTATGACTACAGACGGCGGTGACCTCGTCCGCCCTAGCAAACCCTCAAAATATGATTGAAACTGGTCAATACAGAGACCGCCTCTTCCGTAGAAGGACACACTGTACCCGTATTCCCCAGCTACGTGAATCATATCACCTGCCTTGAATACGTCTGCGGCACGTCTCACGTATGAGTGGCCCACGACCCACACCTCCTTTTTCACAGCCGGTGATGTCTGACCGCTGGCCCGGTGTTGGGTCGACTGCAAAGTCCGCCCCGCCTCGTAGGCTTGCGCAACTGAAAACCAAACAAAACAAGAAGCGTGAGTACATTGTTACAGCTTCACAACATGTGCAAACGCACATACCTTTTATAACAATTGGAGGACCAACGCCCCACCCGTTTAACTTGTTCCACATCCAGACCCCTGGCTGTAGCTTCTGTAGCAGCCCCTATCCGAAAGGAATGGGTCCCAAACTCGCCCGGGTTCAAGCCCGCAGCGGCAATCGACATCGCAAGCACCCGCTGAAACTGAAACTTTGTCAGTGGGGTGGCGTCAGCGTGTCTCAACAAGGTCCCCCCCCATGATGCCACCCTTCGTGTTAAATATTCTTCTAGACACCTTACCGGGCACATGGAGGACCCTGGAATCCTGCGTATGATTACGCAGTCACCCATCCCACTTTGATCGGTTTTGGACCTGACAAACGAGACCGTCATCGTCTCCCCTCTGATCTGGACGTGCTCCAGGCACAATCCTCCTGTCACATCCTGCTTGTTCCTCGCCACTAGTTCGCTTACCCGCATAGCCCCATGGAATGCCAGCGTAAAAGCGGCTCGGAATAACACCGTCTCAAACTGAGATGAACACGTAGCAGGGAGTCTGGATAGCAACTGGGCCAGCCTATCTAAACCTATCGGGCGCCTTTCATCTACTCTGCGACCCTCAAGGCGTTGCCACCCTCGTAGCGCTTTCTGCACAACGAAAGACGCTGTCGGGTCAAGGATCCCGTGGGCCCTAGCAACAAAGGAAATGGCAGCCCGATGCCTCTGAGCCGTGGCCACCGATTTCCCGACCCGATGTAAGGACATCAGAAAATTCACCACCCACTCTTCCTGGCCCCACAGCTCCTCTCTATCAGTCCCCAAAAAGGCCAAATAAGACCGGAACGCCCCTTCATATGCCTTCCTCGTCCTGGGTGCTAAACTCTCTCCCACGAGGTTACGAAGTTCGGGGCACCGAGAGACCAGAGAGCTTCGGGAAAGGGTGCCGGCTCCGGGTCCGCAGTGGGAAGAAAACCCCAGAAAGCCTGCATACGAAAACGAGACAGTGCATCAGCTGCCTGGTTCATTACCCCTGGGACATGTCTTGCTTTGAATAACACATTCAATTGCATACACAGTAAAACAATTTCCTTGAGTAGTCTCAAAATCCACTTGCATCGTGCTGCCTGGCTATTGATACACTCGACCACGGTCATATTGTCAGACCAGAATACCACAGAGTGATCCCTGAACCCTTCGGGCCAAGTTCTCAGTGCTACTAAAATGGGGAAAAGTTCCAGGAAAGCAATGTTACTTGTCAGCCCACTGTCATGCCACCATGTCGGCCACTTTTGTGCAGACCATCTTGTGCCGAAGATGGCACCAAAACCTATACTCCCTGCCGAATCCGTCCACAGCCCCAGCTCATCAGAGGACACGGCTGGTTTATTCCAGACGACTCGACCATTGAAATCCGCCAGGAATGCCAACCAAATGCGCATGTCCTGGCGGACCTCAGCCGAGAGCCTCGTGCGATGATGGCCCTCCTTCAGGCCGACCATGGCTTGAGCAATCGAACGGGAAAAGGGGCGGGCCATTGGTATAACCCTCAGGGCAAAATTCAACTGGCCAACTAGCTGCTGTAACTGATGCAGCGTAACCTTGGATACATTTATACATATTTTCAGAGATGTCCTGAACTTTGACACTTTTTCGGCAGGTAAACGAAAACACCCTTCCTCGGAATCCAACTCGATCCCCAGAAACTCGAGGCAAGTGGAAGGCCCCACAGTCTTACCTGGTGCCAATGGCACGCCAAACTGATTCATCAAAACACAAAATTGAGCCAAAGCCTGACCACATTCCGGATCCCCGGCTGCCCCCAGGAACAAAAAATCATCAAGGTAATGCATCACATTTCGGAAACCCGTCTTCCTTGTGAAGACCCATTGTAGAAAAGTACTGAATTTTTCGAAATAGGCACAAGATATAGAGCACCCCATCGGCATACACCTATCCATGTAATAATAACCCTGAAACATGAAACCTAGGAGACGCTGATCGACTGGATGTACCGGGAGCAACCGGAACGCTGACTCGATATCAGATTTTGCCATCAGCGCCCCGGGCCCCAGGCGATTCAAAATGGCTACGGCCTCATCGAAGGATGCGTACCGCACCGAACACACTTCCGGGTCTATCGCTTCGTTTACGGAAAGACCACGTGGGGCTGATAAATTGTGTATCAGCCGAAACTCACCCGGGTCCTTCTTTGGGACCACACCTAAGGGGGAACAAACAAAGTTAGGAACCGGTGGGCCACTAAACGGACCGGCGACTCGACCTCGAGTCACCTCTTTCCTGATCTTATCCTGTACCACGGTCGTATGCTGGAAGACCGATAGCTGATTTTTACATTTCGTTGCACCTTGAAAGTCCCCCACTGGGATGCGGAAACCATAAGAAAACCCGTTCCGCAACACCCCAGCAGAAGTACGATCCGGGTATTCACTGAGCCAAGGAATCATCGCCAGGGTATCAATCGGGGTAGGTAAAGGCGCCCCTCGGACCATATTAGACCTGTTTGGCGCCTCCTCTACCCCCGTTATCGCCCGTTTTGGCTCTGCACGTGGACTCAGGATGGGATGATTGCCCACACCCACTACATTCGTGCCTAAATTTGCACGATCCCTGTGGCCTGGTACATTTACCCCTGTTGAAGTTCCAACAAACCCCCCTTTTTCCTGTATTTCCGGCAGGCCTCGAGTAGTTGTCGGTACCTGTACCTGATCGAAAGGGCGTCCCCGCATACTGGCGGTAGGATTCGCCAACGTTACTTCCCACCAATGGCACTTTCAACATCCCAGTCTCCTTCATTTTATCCCAAGACACAGAATCATAACAATCCCAAGTTAAGTTTTTATCATGTTCTTTAGCCTTTCTAAACAGATTATCATAGCAGAACCAATGGTTACCCTCATGTGACACCGAGTACCCCATGATTCGAGACTGATAAATCGGCAATTCGTGCAGCAGATCGGGCCTTCGTTCCCCCAAGATCGATGTAAAGACCCCCCACGCTTTGCCCCAATTGCCAATATTTTCGTTCACCTTAAAGGCGGCCATTTTTGCGCGCCAAACACTCGGATGCATGAGATCCTTCTGGCCCTTAACATGCTCCATTTCATAGTGATCAGTAAGCAACGAGAAAATGTTTACATATTCTCCCGCCCATATCTTCTCCTTAATAGCCAAGGGAACATGCTGACCCACCCTTTCCCTACGAGAAGGTGCTGACTCATCCCTTGCAATCGGCAATGGCCGCTTACCTGAACCGGACGGCGTCTCTGCGACCGAACCTGTCCCCTGTGGCTTCTCTACTACCGCAGCCGGTGTGGATACCTTCGCTGCTTCCCGTGACTCACGCAATTGCTTCATCAGCACCTGCGCGTCGACAGCCGTGGCGCCCTCACTATCTTTACCCAACCACGCTGCTAGTTGTGCTGCCAGCTCAGGCGGCATATCGTCCCCGGACACGGGGGTGACCACAACGGGAATCGGATTCCCTTCCTCCGGCACGGGGGTGGGTGTCTCCAGCGGAGCACTAGGGCCCGGGATGTCCTCCACAGCTCTCCCTCTCCTGGGCCTCTTGTTTTTCCCTCCCGGGGCTGCTCCCGCCAAAGGACGTTTCGGTCCCCCTTCTTCGTTTTCATCCATTCGCTTCTTTAACTCAGTCATCTCTTTCATAAGAACGCGCAGCATCTGGTCAGTAGTCATGCGCTTACCCGCCTTCTTCGGCATTCTCCAACAAAGTATCTGGAAAACAAACAAGAAAGATTACAACGCTCAAAATTGGCTCTTCGTTCCGTCTCGAGCTCACGTGCAGCGAGGAGGTGCAGCTTCAGAGCACAGGAACAAGAGGATGCCTTCGGATCTTGCTTCTCCTTTTATCCGTCTTCAGGGCGGGCGTAAACCCGCCCCTGCTTGCCCCTAGGGCGTGGCCGGCCGCGTCAGTGTCTAGGCCAACCCACTCTAGGGCGGGAAAAGGCGCGCCCCGGCTACGCCGCTTCGGGCATACCAGCCGAGACGCGCCTCCCGCCCAAGATGGCTTCCCGGGGGGATCGTGGTACTCCGCCATACGTTCGGGGGGACCGAGTGGTCGCCCCTTTCCATCCTCTTCCTCCTCTGTGTTGGTGATGAACTGGGGAGGTGGTCCTCTCTTCCCATGAGGAGGTGAAGGTGGTGGTGGGGGTGCACCAGCTGAAGCAACTACTGAAGCCATTGCTCAACTATGAAAAAGGGTCTTTCTCTCACCAAGATGAAAGTCAGAGTGAGGAAAGAAGGAGGGGTTTTCATCATTTGGGAAAAGCAAAAGTTCTAAACCAATGAAAAGTGTTATTTTTAGGTCATATGACCTAGTCTTACATCATTAGGAAACCAAAAGTGAAATGAACCAATGAAAAGTTTTATAAACAAGTCACATGACCTGTTCCGCTCACGTTACGCGGTGCGCGCCGCGCCCCGGATCGCTTCCGGTTCGCGGTCCGGAGCACTTCCGGGAGCGCTAACGCGGCGCGTCATAAGACGCATTACGCGACAACGTGATACGTCGCGCTTCCGCGACGCGTCACGATGTTGATTTCTAACGCGGCAGTTGCGCAAACGGAACGTTTACCGGTTCACGGACTAGGTCGCGGCATCAAGATGAGCTAACGGGAAGCTTCCCGGTTCGCGAACCGGGAGCGAAGGAAAATAATATTTTAAAAAAAAATTATTAATAAACAAAAAAAAAATTTTTTTTGTGTTTAAAGAAGAATACATTTTACAGCTACAGATATTAGCTTTTAAAAAACCAATGAAATCCACTGAAAAAACCATAGGTTATAGACCATATATAGTTAGGAATTAGCATTTACAAAACCTTGAAAATTCACTGAAAAAACCATAGGTTATAGACCATATATAGTTAGGGATTAGCATTTACAAAACCTTATTTTACTCGCACAAAACCATTGAAATTCCCATATATAGTTAGTTGCACTAACTATATATCGCGCACCCGCAATCCACTGCTGATGATGTCACATATTACATCATTCATGACATGGTCAGTGACATCACTGATGACATCACTGATGACATCTCAAATGACATCACTGATGACATCACTGATGACATCATCCAGTGACTGTATGTTTCTGTAAAGTTAAAATGTGTCTTACATATTGAAGAATGGGTGGATGTATAAGAGTCTGGATGAAGAATTTAGTAGGTGCATGACTGACTGTATGAGTGAGTGATTAAATGTGTCTCACTGAGTGCATGGGTTAGTGACTAAACTGTCTTAATTTGTGCATCATTATGTCTGTTGTTCTGTAAACTGCTGCATGTGTTGATCAGTAGCTATATGAGTAACTATATGGGTTATTGATTGGTTGCCCAAGTATTTGTATGGGAGACTGAGTGTGTGTGTGGGTGGCTGGGAGGTGTATGACTCTGTGCATAGATGTGTGAGCAGTTGATTCACTAGATGTATGGGTTCAAAAGTGCATGTGGAAACAGCTGTATGGGCGGTTGACTGTGTGCATGAGTGTATTGGTGAGTGAATGGATATCTCAGTGCTACATGTCAAAGTAAGTACATATGTAAAACACAATACATGTGAGAGTTGACATATATAAAAATCTGTGCATAAGAGCCAGTGATTGTGTGAGTGGCTGTATGGATCATTGTGAACTTGTATCAGGGATTGTATAAGAGAGTAAATATGTGTTAGTATATTTTTGAATAAGTAAGGTGTGCATAACTGTATAGTTGAGGAAATGGAGGTGTGATTGATTCTTTGCATGACTGACTAGGTGTGTAAGTAACTCCATAGATGAGTGACAGTCTGTGAGTGTCTGTTTACACTGAGTGTATCTAATGTTATATTAGAGTCTGACGAGGTTCATCGTATTATCACATGAATGATGACATCAGTGATGTGATAAGTAATGTCAAATGAGATGTCATCAGTGATGTCATCAGTGATGTCATCAGTGATGTCATTTGAGATGTCATCAGTGATGTCATCAGTGATGTCACTGACCATGTCATGAATGATGTAATATGTGACATCATCAGCAGTGGATTGCGGGTGCGCGATATATAGTTAGTGCAACTAACTATATATGGGAATTGCAATGGTTTTGTGCGAGTAAAATAAGGTTTTGTAAATGCTAATCCCTAACTATATATGGTCTATAACCTATGGTTTTTTCAGTGAATGTTCAAGGTTTTGTAAATGTTAATTCCTAACTATATATGGTCTATAACCTATGGTTTTTTCAGTGAATATATATATATATATATATATATATATATATATATAGATATATATATATATATATATATATATATATATATATATATATATATATATATATATATATATCACCAGTTTTTCTACATGCTGAAATAAATCACTTGCGTGAGTGGAATTGGGCTTGAGCATTATTTTCAGCGAAACAGACAATAAACTGGTGATATATTTAGAGGCCATTAAATCAATGCGGTATTACCCATCAAATCAAAAGACCTGGGTACAAATTGGTTTGCGAAACAGTGGTCCTTGACTATTGATCATAGAACAAGCTTTACATGAAAAAAAATTTGGAATTTTGAAAATGCGAATTAAATCAGCATACTTAGACTCAAGCTAGATGAGGGAGATCTACATCTTATCCGAATTAGCTCTACATTAAATGAAAGAGAGCGAACATCCTGGCATATTAGCAATTACAATAACTTGTTTCCACACTCTGAGAATGTACTTCTGAAGAATTTACATATTTATTTACAATTTATTATAAAACAATAGTAATCAAGAAACGGCGCAAGGACTATTAAGTATAGTCAGTGAAAGAGTAAAGGGTGCTCAAGTGTTTAGAGAAGGAACAGAGGAAATTGAGTGCACAGTTTTGATATTTACAGTAGAACAAAAGCGGGCAACCTTCCGCTATTGATGTGTGCCTGTCCACACACTCGGTTGGGGGGGGGGGGGGTTGGGGGAGGTTGGGGACGTATTGGGTACAGGCACAGTGGTTATAAAAGCGTCGACGTTTCGACCCTGATGCTCATGGGTTGTTCGGACCTCGGCGGCGGGTCTTCCTCAGGACAAGGGTGGGAAGGGGAGGGGGGGCGGGCCGGGGGTGGAGAGCTGGCTTGGCCGTGGTCCAATAAATGGTCTGGATCAGGTACCGATAATGCCGGTCAACTGAGAGTTCAATTGAAGCTTGCAGGGTATGAATCACCTACTGTCTTGGGAATTAATACACCAAGTGGGTCAATCTGTTCATGTTTCCAGTACCCAAGGATGGTTTATAATAGGGCAGTCCTACCGGTGCCCCCACGGGCAATCCGGTGGTTGGGGGAAGATATCGCCTCTGTTTGTTGGTGTCAATAGTTAAATCACCTGCGTTTGTGTAATTCCTGGCCCAGGCAGCGTCTAGCAAGGACGGCGTCTAGCGCGGGGAGCAGTTGCTTCCACCGGCAGGGAACAGCGATCTTACTCGGCTGCGCCCTCGCTCAAGCCCGCCGCTATCAGCGGCAGAGAGATTCCCGAACTGAGTTGGCGTATATATATATATATATATATATATATATATATATATATATATATATATATATATATATATATATATATATATATATATATATATAATATATATATATATATATATATATATATATATATATATAAACTGAATGATGTCATCAGTGATGTTACTGACCATGTCATGAATGATGTAATATGTGACATCATCAGCAGTGGATTGCGGGCGCACGAGTTATAGTGAGTCCAACTAACTATAACGTGGGAATTTCAATGGTTTTGTATGAGTAAAATGTTCAGCTAACTATAACTGGTGTGAAACCTATGGTTTTTTCAGTGAATTTTAAAGGTTTTTTAAATGCTAATTCCTAACTATAACGAGTGTGAAACCTATGGTTTTTTCAGTGAATTTCAAAGTTTTTTTTAATGCTAATTCCTAACTATAACGTTTGTGAAACCTATGGTTTTTTCAGTGAATTTCTAAGGTTTTTTTAAAAGTTAATTCCTTGCAATTTCGAGTTTGTAACCTATGATTTTTAAAGTGAATTATTAATTTTTTTTAGTTTTTTTTATAACTATTAATTATTATATTTTTTATATATATTTTTTTTCTAAAATTAATTTTCCAAAGTATTTTTCATGTTGTTTTTTATTTTTTATCATTTTACCCCGGAGCGCTCAAGGTGCGCGCACCGGTGAGCGCACCCGGGAGAGTAGCAAGAGCGTTATTCCTGCATGCAGAAAAAAAAAGTTAGTATTTAAAGTAAATAATAATGCAAGACATTCAGTGGCATACTTAGAAAAGTAGTATTTTTGATTTTAAATAACCATATTTTAACTTTAAACGTATTTCCTAAAATCTAACAAAAAGTCATTTAGGTGTGCCGCGTAAGCGCCCCCGGAAGCGCCTACGTACGTGCCGGGTAAGCGCCCCCGGAAGCGCCTACGTACGTGCGGCGTAAGCGCCCCCGGAAGCACTTCGGTGCGCGCAGAGTAAGCGCGTCAAGTCATGTGACCTTAAAATAACACTTTTCATTGGATGTTAACAGTTTTTTTCACCTAATGAAACCCCCACCCATTTCCTTCTCTACCACTTTCACTTTGGAGAGAGCAAGACCTATTCTCTTCTTGTCTTCAAATCTTTCCAAAGAATGGCTGCAAGACCACCAAGCAGCAGTGATGAATCTGATGGGTTTCTTGAGGAGGTCCCTCCTCAGCCAAAGGTGAAGGAGCACTTCATATGGACATTTTTTACAATACCAGAAGGGGAGAAAAAGGTAAATGCACCTAAAGTGGAGTGCAAGATTTGCCAAACTGTTCTTTCTTGTGGTGACCGTATCAAAAAATATAGTTTTGGGAACTCCACGATGATTCGGCATGTTCAAAGGAGGCACCCCAGAACTATGCCCGGGAGAGTGTCAGAGACCTGGCACGGAATGCCCCGAGAGATTGTGCCTCAACTTCCACCGGAGCACAAAGATCATCGGGGAGAGGAAGATCAGTGGAGCTGATTCCCAACATTCAGCCTGTTTTCAGTGACATCAACATTTGTTGTAAGCAGTGTAATGAACTGCTTTGTGTTGGAGAGCAGAGTATCCTCCTAATTGTTCGCAAAAGGGAAGAACACCGCTGCCCTCCCCAGCCCTGATTTTTCCCCTTTTTTTGCTCCTGTTGAGCAGTTTGGCATTCCCTATTTTTGTTTTTGTTCTGATAAAAATACCCAAAAAATTAAAAACGTTCGGAAAAAGAAAAAAAAAAGAAAAAAACAGTTCTTTTTAGAACTACCTCCAACTCTCCAAAAATAGCTATATTCTTTACAAATTCAAAAGGAGAGTGAAGTGGAGTGCAGTGAGAGCGGAAAGGAAAATGAGTGAGGGAGCAAAGAAAGGGACGAGAGGGGAAGAGAAGTGAAGTAGGGGGACTGAAAGAAGGTGAGTGTGGGAGGTGAGTGAGGGGAAGGGGAGTGAACATGGGAAATGAGGATAAGTGACGAAAGCGGAGTAAGAGAACGGGGGTGAGGAAGGGTAAGAGAAGAGCAGTGAGTTGAGGATAGAGTGGTGATAGAGAGTGGATAAAGGCAACTGAGCGTGAGACAAGGAGAGTGAGGGAGTGAGGAGACAGAGCAAATGAAGGAAAGACTGAGAGAAGAGGACTGAGTGAGGGAGCAAAGAAAGATAAGTGAGGGAGTGTAGGTGAGTTTTATGGAGTAAGTGTGTCAGAAGAGGAGTGAGAGAGTGAGGGGACGGAGGTAGTGAAGCTTAGACAGAGGGAGTGAGTGAAAGAGAATGAGGATATGACAGGACAGAGGTAATGAGAGAAAGAGTGAGTGAAGTGGAGTAAGGTGAGTAAGGTAAGGGGAATGAGCGAGTGAGCGAAGGAAGGAAAGAGAGGGGAAGAGAACTAAAGCATAGCTACTGAGAGAAAGTGAGTGGGGGATGAAAGTAAAGGGAAAAGAAGAGAAAGATATGGAATGAGGGGTAGTGAGGGAACCAGACTAAGAGAACGGGAGTGAAAGAATGGCAGAGAGCATGAGTAAAGAGGGATGAAAGAGGGTGGATGAAAGTGAGTGAGGGTAAGACAAAGGGAGTGAGGAAGTGAGGGGATAGAGGTACTGAAGGAAAGAGTGACAGAAAGGGACTGAGTGAGGGAGCAAAGAAAGATAAGTGAGGGAGTGTGGCTGAGTTATAGGGAGTAAGCGTAAGAGAAGAGGAGTGAGAGACTAAGAGGACGGAGAGAATGAGGCTAACAGAGAGAGAATGAGGGAAGGGGAGTGTAGAAGTAAGAAGACAGAGGGAGTAAGAGAGGGAGTTAGTGAAGTGGAGTAAGGAGAGTAAGGGAAGGGAAAAGAGTGAAGGAGCAAAGGAAGGGAACAGAGAGTAAGGGAAGTAAAACAGGAGATCTGAAAGAAAGTGAGTGTGGAAGTGTGGCTGAGTTATAGGCTGTGAGCGTGACAGAAGAGGAGTGAGAGACTAAGAGGACGGAGAGAATGAGGCTAACAGAGAGAGAATGAGGGAAGGGGAGTGTAGAAGTAAGAGGATAGAGGGAGTGAGAGAAGGAGTTAGTGAAGTGGAGTAAGCAGAGTAAGGGAAGGGGAATGAGTGAGTGAGCGAACGAAGGAAAGAGAGGGTAGGAGGACTGAAGCATAGCTCCTGAGAGAAAGTGCGTTGGGGATGAAAGTAAAGGGAAAAGAAGATAAAGATATGGAATGAGGGGTAGTGAGGGAACCAGACTAAGAGAGCGGGAGTGAAGGAACGGCAGAGAGCATGAGTACAGAGGGATGAAAGAGTGTGGATAAAAGTGAGTGAGGGTAAGACAAAGGGAGTGAGGAAGTGAGGGGATACAGGTACTGAAGGAAAGAGTGACAGAAAGGGACAGATTGAGGGAGCAAAGAAAGATAAGTGAGGGAGTGTGGCTGAGTTATACGGAGTGAGCGTAAGAGAAGAGGAAAGAGAGACTAAGAGGACGGAGAGAATGAGGCTAACAGAGACAGAATGAGGGAAAGGGAGTGTAGAAGTAAGAAGACAGAGGGAGTAAGAGAATTAGTGAAGTGGAGTAAGGAGAATAAGGGAAGGAAAAAGAGTGAAGGGGCGAAGGAAGGGAAGAGAGAGGAGGGGAAGTAAAACAGGACATCTGAAAGAAAGTGAGTGTGGAAGTGTGGCTGAGTTATAGGCAGTGAGCGTGATAGAAGAGGAGGTAGAGACTAAGTGGACGGAGAGAATAAGGCTAACAGAGAGAGAATGAGGGAAGGGGAGTGTAGAAGTAAGGAGACAGAGGGAGTAAGTGAAGGAGTTAGTAAAGTGGAGTAAGAAGAGTAAGGGAAGGGAAAAGAGTGAAGGAGCGAAGGAAGGGAAGAGAGAGGAAGGAAAGTAAAGGAGAAGGTCTGAAAGATAGTGAGTGTGGGAGGGGAGTGAAGAAAAGGGGAGTAAACATGGGGATTGAGAGTAAGTGAGGGAAGCGCAGTGAGGAAACGGGGGTGTGGGTGGGTGAGAGAAGAGTAGTGAGGTTAAGGAAAAGAGTGTTGAGAAAGTAAATGTTGTACGTCAAACTCACCTTATATGTAATGTAAACTTAATTACATATTTTCAGTAAATTTAATATTTGTGAAAGAGAAAATAAAAGTAAGTTATAATATTTACAATATAGATTTTACAATACAAGAGACAAAGCAGGAGATTTAAAATCATAAAAGGGTAGTAAGAGATAAAGTAGGAGTGAAGGGCTCAGAAAAGAAAACAAAGGAATGGTGAAGGTCAGAAAGAGTGAAAAAGAAATAGAGGGAGAGCAAATTACTAAAAGGATGATGACATGGATACATTCAGTGACAGAGAAGAAGAGCAGGAGAGAGAAATGAAGTGAAAGTGAGTAAGATACTAAAGGAATGTGTATTAGGAAAACTAAAGGAAGAAAGGGGAGTAAAGAAAGGGGAGTGAGTGACAGGGAAGCAGGAGTGAGTGACGGTGGATTCATGACAATGAGGGATGGAAGGTGAGTGAGGGTGAATGTAGGGTGGTAAGACAGTGAGGGGACAATGGGAGTGAGGGTAACAGAAAGGGAGTGAGGGAAGACAAGTGATAATATGAGAGAACATAGGGAGTGACAGAAAGAGTGAGTAAAGAGCAGTAAGGTGAATAAGGGAAGGAGAATGACTGAGGGAGAAAAGGAAGGAAAGAAGGGGAAGAGAAGTGAAGCAAAGGGACTTGGAAAAGGTGAGTGCATGAGGGGAGAAAGAGGAAGGGGAGTAAAGGATTATGAATGAGGATAACTGAGGGAACCAGAGTAAGGGAACAAGGGTGAGGGAGGGTGAGTGAAGAGCAGTGAGGTTGAGGAAAGAGAGAAGATAGAGGGAGGATAAAAACAAGTGAGCATGAGACAAGGGAAGTGAAGGAGTGAGGACATAGAGGTAGTGAAGGAAAGAGTGACAGAAAGGGACTGAGTGAGAGAGCAATGAAAGGCAAGTAAGGCAGTGTGGGTGAGTTATAGGGAGTGAGCGTGATAAAAGAGGAGTGAGAGAGTGAGAGAACCGAGAGAGTGAGGCAAAGAGAGAGGAAGTGAGGGAAGGGGAGTGAGGATGTTAGAAAACAGAGGGAATGAGAGAAGGAGTGAGTGAAGTGGAGTAAGGTGAGTGAGAGAAGGGGAATTATTGAGGGAGCAAAGAAAGGAAAGAAGGGGAAGGGGAGTGAAGTAGAGTGACTGACAGCTGGAAAGTGGCGGATGGGAGAGAGGGAAAGGGCAGTGAAGGAATGGAGAATGAGGATAAGTGAGGAAAGTCGAATAAGGGAAGGGAGGTGAGAGAGAGTGAGAGAAGACCAGTGAGGGTGAGTTAAGAGGAATGATAGAGGGTGGAAAAAGGTGAGTGAGCATAAGACAAGGGGAGAATAATATATATTTGATAATACAAAATACAAAATAATTTGTATAACATGTTATATGGTTTATTTTTGCTGTTCTCAGAATATATTGAATTTCACCTAAAACAGTGACTTCACCACTACTCATCATATAACAGCGGGCAAAAAAAAACCCATCCAACGTTTCAATAAATAATGTACAAATAAAAAAAAACATATCTTAACTCACATTTGATCCATGTACTTTTCCACGAGGCCAATTAGTATATGGAAAGTCCTTTTCTTTGGAAATTACTCAAGAGTATTCTTAATCTTTCAATTACCCGAGTTTCTGAAAGAAAAGCTCCAACATCTTTTACATTATGAAACAATAGTTTTATTTGCACCTCTAGCTTATTTTTTATTAATATTTTCTATAATACTCACAGCACACACTACGTGATACACTTATACTACCTCTATGAGAACTACATGTTTTTTATTATCTTGATCACTCTCACTCGGAAAGTAGTTTTGAACAGCAAACTAAGTTTTATTAACTGCTACAATCTTCATAGGCCAATTACCTTCACTAAAATTTCTGTTGTAAGAACACTAGGTAAGAATTTTGTAAGTCATAAGGCAAACGTTGTTTGAAAGTCAATTGAGTATCACTACAGTGTTTCCAGCCTTTTCGACATTTTAAATAAGCTGTGTAATGTCCTGATGTTGTTGAAGGACCATCATGGTAAATAATTGCTGCAGTTGCAAAGGTTCTTCCTGAAATTGATAATTGAGAAGCCACAACATTTTTAATTAAAGTTGTCAATTTAGTTCCATCAGGTCTAAATCGTTGGAACATTAAAATTACATACTGTCCATATCTTTGTATAAATAATGTTGATAGCATTGCAGATTTACATTGAGTACAGACCATGTTTTGATCTGCTCCTCTAACTAGATTATTAAAAGACACTGATTTGCAGTCTGGTAAAGTCAAATATATAAATCTTTCAGTGTCTATTGTAGTACTACTTGAAAAGGAACAATTGTCGCAGTCATGCTGCCATTTATAAGAAAGGCCAAAAAGATTGTCAACATCTACACCTTCATCTTGCAATACAACAAGCATATACATTAGAAATTCCTGACAATCTTACTGAATATTCTGTGAAAATTGATTTAGACCAGAACATATGTCTAAAACATTTCGAATTTTAGAAACACTTTGTATTTTTGTTCTATCACTGCTACATTTCTCAAACACAGAATTCAACAAAGAACAAAATCCTTGATCCCGATTTTCAGCAATCTGTTCTTGTACAGTTTGGAGAAAAAAACAACATTAACCACTACATTAGCATAGCAGTTGACACCAGAACTGTTTTCCAACTGAAATCCAACAACATCTTTAACTGAATGCTTTTCCTTTCTGCTTACAATTACTGGTTCATCTACTTTTTTTCTTTTACTACAACTTCACTACAATTTTTCTCATTTCTTCTTTTGTGGCCTACCACACACTTTTCAAATAGAGGATATTGAGGTAAATTTGGAGCATACTCTCTTCTTAACCTATTATATTATTTTACACAATTTAGATCTGCATTAATCTTTGTCTCATCAAAATCAATCAAGTACAATCCAGATAAAGTTCTGACTCGAGATAAAGCAACATATGCCATACCCTCCTTGAACACAGAACTTCCTATATTCCGGTGAAGCGCGCCTATAGACATATATGTGTTTTTGAAGTTGCTTTTCATAAAAACCAATGGAGCAATTTTAAACAAATATGGAAAAGGCCCTACTACGTACCAGTCCCTACCATTTTGCCAAGTTTGGTATAATTCCATTCAGCAGTTCGGGCTGTAGCCGTGTCTAAATGTCTTATGGAAAACTGCATGGGGAAAACATATTTGAAAGTATTGAAAATTAGAACCAATCAAAATGTTACTTACGTTTTGAATTTGAATGTGATGAAGTATGATTGGTTATGTATATATCTTAAATGAGAGGAAAACACGGCCATTTTGAGATACTCCTGTCTGAGGTACTTTTGAGAAGAATTTTGGGTGCTCAATTTCTGGAGTTTGAATTACACAGAACTAACTCTTCTCCTACTTACAAAAAGGTGAGTTGTTAATTTGTAAGAAGAACTATGTTGTACACTTTAAAATAATCTGGAAAATGTTTTCTGTTAGCTATTTACAATCATTCTGTTATAATTATGGATTAAGATGGACTTCATCACATGCAGTGCTTTATATTTCTAGTTCCTGCCTGATCCTATTCAGTACCAATTAATTTTAAAGAACTAAATACTTGAATAAGCTAATTTTATAGTATGTATTTATAAAAAAGAAAAATGAAAGTGATTACTTTTTTCTGCAATTTACAGCAAAAAATTTGAAATTAAAATGTATCAAAATGAAGAGACCAAGGATATTTCTTTTGAAATTACAACTACATTACTTGAAATTCAAAATGTCACAGATATTGGCAGCACCATTTTATCACAAGGAGGAGATGACATTAATGATTTTCTTGATGAATCTCTAGACGAAGAATTTATTGAATGTTTGGATACAATAGAATACCAACAATCATTGAACACTTTTCATGAGGAGATTGATCATATGATTGAAGAGGAAATTCCATATGAGGACATGCTACAAGCTCTGTTAAATTACGAAAATTCTGAACAATAAATTATTATTTACAATTTAAAAATTAGTTGACATATTATTCATTTTTATTTCTAATTTATGAGGTAGTAGCGAAGTGATTGTAGTATAATGTGATACTTATAGTATAGAAAACAACATTTTTATGTAACATAGTAAGTTTACTCATATTTACTTCCCTTCTCCCACTGTATTTTTTCCAATGTATATTTGACATCTCTTCTTCATCTCCTGCCTCCTATCTCTCACTATCTGTCTCTGATGCACCCTATCGCCACCATTTTGTGTAGTTAGAGAAGAGAGTGAAATATAATACTTCAAAATGTGAAAAGGGAGCCGGATAGAGTGCCCCTCACCCCCTAGACCTTCTCAGGGGGTCCCAAAAGGATCTGTTTCTGCTTTCCTGAAAGACTATGGTATGAGTTCAATATACCACAATAACTTGCATTACAACATGCAAGATATCTACAGATGAGACGATGTACATTTTTCAGATGAGGAGAACAGATACTTTCTCTTGAAGTTTAGACTCTGCACCGGTAACTACTTGTAGGTACTTAAATCACCCACATAACACAACAGTTCTTTTTCGAGCTACCCTACCTCTAAGCAATCCAAATTCTTATTTAAAACTATTTTCTTTCACTGTTTTACCCTGTGGTGCGCTCAGGGTGCACGTACCAGTGAGCGTACATGGGAACGCATCCAGCGCTTACCCCGCGAAAATTGCAAAAAAAACACACTATTTTGTCCTTCAGGGTCCTTCTAGGCCCCCCTCAGAAAACCTAGGGGGTCAGGGGGTGTGCACCCTGCCCCCTTTTAAACATTTCCCCCTTTTTATTTTAACCTCTTGTGCCTCGATTCTACCGAGACACAAGATGGAGGACTCTCCGGACTGTTTAGAATGTTGACAGACATCCGACAGCCAATCAGCTTTCCGCTCGCGCGCTCCCTTAGCGCTCTGGGTGCGGTCCCCGGTACGCGTACCGGTGAGCGCTTGGAGCGCAGCTATGGATATATATGTGTTTTTGAAGTTAATTTTCAAAAAAACCACCAGAGCAAATTTCACCAAATATAGCAAAGGCACATCTGTGTACCAGTCCCTACAATTTTGCAAAGTTTGGCGTAATTCCGTTCAGCGGTTCGGCCTGTAGCCGTGTCAGAACGTCCTATGCAAAATTGCATGGGCAAAACACGTTTTGGGACCCCCCTTTTTTCTCAGCCCCCACTTCACAACTCCCCCGAAACTTTCAGGGAAGGAGCGGAGCGGAGCTGGCCAAAATTTTGGAAAATTACACGCAAATTCCTCAACCGGCGCCAAAGTTATTCCCAATAGAATGTTATGGATTTCCTATGCTAGCTAGGTCCTAACTATAACTACCTACTGGCGACCGCCAGTAGGTAATGTAGTTATAGTTAGGATTGGCTACCATAGGAAATCCGCAACATTCTATTGGGAATAACTCTGGCGCTGATTGAGGAATTTGTGTGTAATTTTCCCAAATTTTGGCCAGATCCGCTGCGCTCCTTCCCTGAAAGTTTCAGGGGGATTCGTGAAGTGGGGGCTGAGAAAAAAGGGGGGTCCCAAAATGTGTTTTCCCCATGTTAATTTCCATAGGACGGTCTGACAAGTCTACAGCCCAAACCGCTGAACGGAATTATGCCAAACTTGGCAAAATTGTAGGGACTGGTACGGAGATGTGCCTTTGCTATGTTTCGTGAAAATTGCTTCAGTGGTTTTTACGGAAATTAACTTCAAAAACACATATATATCTATAGGCGCTCTCCGCGCGCTCACAGGTGCGCGTACCGGGGAGCGCATCGGGCGCGCTACAGGAGTGCGCTAGCGGAAAGCTGATTGGCTGTTGGG
This sequence comes from Lissotriton vulgaris, assembly GCF_964263255.1. NCBI lineage: Eukaryota > Metazoa > Chordata > Amphibia > Caudata > Salamandridae > Lissotriton > Lissotriton vulgaris. Next base: position 468,206,526 of record NC_141698.1, read on the forward strand.
TGTCTGTCAACATTCTAAACAGTCCGGAGAGTCTGCCATCTTGTTTCTTGGTAGAATTGAGACATAAGAGGTGAAAAAGAAAGGGGGAAATAATTAAAAGGGGGCAGAGTAGACACCCCCTGACCCCCTAGGTTTTCTGAGGGGGGCCTAGAAGGACCTTGAATGGCCAAAAAACTTTTTGTTTTTTTGTTGAAATTTTCACGGGGTAAGCGTTGGCTGGGCTCCCAGGTGCGCGCTCTGGTAGGCGCACCCTGAGCGCACCACGGGGAAAAACAGTGTAAAAAAATAAAGTAAAAAAATAATGTAGAGTGTTTAGAGGTAAGTTAGCTCTGAAAAGAGCTGTTGTGTGAAGTGGTTGTTTTTTGTACCTACAAGTAGGTACCAATGCAGAGTCTTATATTCAAGAGGAAAACTCTATTCCCCTCATCTGTAAAATGCGCACCATCTCTCCTATAGATGTCTTGCATGTTGTAACGCAAGTTGTTGTGGAAAATGGAACCCATACCATAGTCTCTGAGGTAAGCAGAAACAGATTTATTTACATGTTTCCTTTCTTTCTCAATCTGTGGACACAATTGGTTGGACCAGTTCCATTTTTGCCTTTGGCATATATTAGAAAATACCCTGGCAGTTTTTGGAAAAAGTGACATCAATTGCCCAAAGATGTCCTTTAAAAGCATTTCCAGACCTACCCCAGTCAAAGTGCCCAAGTCATTTCCACCACAGTGCACAATTATAAGGTCAGGGTGTGGTAAATGCATAAAGGATTTTACCAATGGTATCAATTGGTGACTCCTCAATCCTCTCTGTCCAATCCATACAATGTCCATATTTGGTAAATCAAGATTGTAAATACCACTGTTAGCTGCGTAATTTTGACTCCAGTGGACATAGCTATGACCCACAAACCATACTTTTGTCATTTTGAAGGTGGATGTGTTTCTAGTCAGATGAGTTGTGAAAATGAAATGTCAGTTTGATTATGATTAAAAGTGCTTGGGAATCAGTGCAGTTGAATAACCAGAAGTGATTGGTGCTTTGTTAAAAATCTCCACTTAAAATTAGGGTGCATGCTTTTTTTTGTAAGAAGTCATTTCAATGGTTGAGAAAAAGTCATGTAAAGAAACATTGCATTTCATTAGCTAGTAGATTGAGAGGTCAAACAGCCTTGAAGGATTGTTTTGCAACTTAGTATGCTGAACTTGTGAACTGTGTGCTGGTTTAAGAGGGAGTTACCATGGTTACTTGGTGAATGAGTACTGGGGGGATGGGTGAATGTTATGTGAGTTTCAAAGTCTTGAAATGTACAACCAATTAAAATGTGCAGTTTGGTTTTGAATTTGTGTGGGAACAATTTTTATTGGCTATGTACAAGAATATGGCTTTGAAATGAGAAATAATCTGTGCCATTATTGAAAGGCTCCAGTGAAGGAAGCATTATTCAGAGATTCTGGTTAAGAATATCTGTTGACTGTGACTGACACTGTTTGACATCTTCCAAAGCATTTTTAAAGGTGAGTAATGATTCTTTTAAAAAAGATAGAGAGCTTAAAGATTTGTGACAAGTATCATAGTGGGTGTCTGTGTGAATTAGGGAATTATAGTTTTACCTTTTTCCATAATGTTAGCTGTGTGTTTATAAGGTAGACTTCTTTATAAATTGTTTTTCATGCTTGGATTCAATGCTGGTTTAGAAATTGTGTAATGGTTTCATTGGACTTGTAAATATACTCCTTTTTTTTGAAGCGCCTTGTACAACTTTTAGCATGGGTGGATGCAGTGAATGTATGGAGAGGGATAGAAATAGCAGATAGAAAACCATATGAAATGGTGTGGGAGATGCATAAAATATTTCAATAATGGTTTCAATTGAGATGGAATATAAGATAAAGAGGGGCATATTTACAAGACTCTTGTGCAATTTTTGACATGGGTGCAAGCAGAAAATGCATGTAGAATAATAAAATATGCACCCAGACAAGAATATGAAATGCCATGAGAGATGTTTAAAGCTTTTTTAATGGCATAAATTGAGATAGAATATACAAAAACAGAGAAGCATATTTACAAGCTGTGTGCACAACCTTTGACATAGCTGTGTGTTTATAAGGTAGACTTCTTTATAAATTGTTTTTTATGCTTGGATTCAATGCTGGGTTAGAAATTGTGTAATGGTTTCATTGGACTTGTATATATGCTCCTTTTTTTGAAGCGCCTTGTGCAACCTTTAGCATGGGTGGAAGTAGTGAATGTATGGAGAGGGATAGGAATAGCAGATAGAAAACCATATGAAATGGTGTGGGAGATGAATAAAGTATTTCAGTAATGGTTTCAATTTAGATGGAATATAAGAAAAAGAGGGGCATATTTACAAGACTCTTGTGCAATTTTTGACATGGGTGCAAGCATAAAATGCATGTAGAATAATAAAATATGCACCCAGACAAGAATATGAAATGCCGTGAGAGATGTTTAAAGCTTTTTTTTAATGGCATAAATTGAGATAGAATGTACAAAAAAAGAGAAGCATATTTACAAGCTGTGTGCACAATCTTTGACATAGCAGTATGTTTTTAAGGTAGACTTCTTTATAAATGGTTTTTTATGCTTGGATTCAATGCTGGTTTAGAAATTGTGTAATGGTTTCACTGGACTTGTAAATATGCTCCTTTTTTTGAAGCGCCTTGTGCAACCTTTAGCATGGGTGGAAGTAGTGAATGTATGGAGAGGGATAGGAATAGCAGATAAAAAACCATATGAAATGGTGTGGGAGATGCATAAAGTATTTCAGAAATTGTATCAATTTTGTCCAAAAGGGACCAATCACCGGGCAATCATAGAACATGTGAATATCGTCCGCCTCTGCTGAATCACACTTTGGACATAAAGGGGAGGGACAAACAAACTTTGCTATTTTTTTGGCGTGAAATACAACCTATTTAATAGAAAATAGTGGTTCTTTTTCAATTAGGCCGACTTAACATACCTATATAAGAATTTAAAAGATCTTTCATAGAGCTCGTCGGCAGAGGCCTCAAAGACAGATGCACTCCAAACCTGGTTTAGGGGCGTGGCTGTGGACTCTTCCGAATTCAGCAATTCTCTATACCAAAGGGCTACCTCTTTCTTCCTAACACCATCAGAACGGAGTGCTACCTCAATTTCCCATTTTCCCCCTATATTGTCTTTCTCTGTAACAAACCAAGAGCGAAGTTGAATGTATTTAAAACAGGAAAAAGAATCCCCTATCTTAGCCTGCAAAACTTCCCAGGGAAGAACACCCTCCACCGTGACAAGATCTGACCAGGTAGCTACTCCTGCACTCCTGATAGCCTGAGAAAGACTGTCCTTTAAGCATATTGGCGTGCCAGGTGAGTCCCAGATGGGGGCCAGATCTGAATAGTATTTTATACCCCAACATCGCTTCAGTCTGCACCACAACGTCAAGGCCGATCTTAGAACCTTCAGACGGACTTTTTTGAAGAATCTTGGGGACCCATATTTATACAAAAAACCCGGGCCTCCCCCTTCTAGATCTTGCATCACCTTTAATATCCGACCCTTTTGGACAAAAGTAGGAGAGACACTGGACAGTGTTTTTAAAGTAAATATTGGTCTGAATGGGGTGAGGGTAATATTCGGGTTGGACTTGGAAATTATTAACGAGCTCAGTGAGGAACAGATTGCTTTATTTTTTACTCTAAATATTATCGCTCGCAGAGAAATTTGCATGTTATGGAAAGACCCAGCCCCCCACTATATGATAAATGGCTACAGTCTGTCCTAAAAACTGCATGTCTTGAGTTGGGGGCTATATACAATAGAAATACCACAGTTTGGCTCCCACTTTGGGAATGGGCACTCGAGTTGAGGTTGGTATCCGATTCCGAGATTGTCCAATGATTACACCGGACCCCGGGATAAAGGGGTAGCCAGGTTGGCTCAGGTGCAGCAAGGACCCTGACCCTGGGTGCACAAGAGAGAAGAAAGGGTTGCTGGTGTCTTTCTTTTGCAAGTACCAAAGGTGAGATGAGGACAATAAAAAAAAAACTAAAAAAAAAGAAATGGTATCAATTGAGATGGAATATAAGATTAAGAGGGACATATTTACAAGACTATTGCGCAATTTTTGACATGGGTACAAGCAGAAAATGCATGCAGAATAATAAAATATGTACCCAGACAAGAATATGAAATGCCGTGAGAGATGTTTAAAGCTTTTTTTTATGGCATATTTACAAGACTTTTGCGCAATGTTTGACATTAAACCTGATACAGAGATAGTGCATTGGTTTCATTGGCATATTTACAAGCCGCGTGTGCAATGTTTGACATTAAAGCTGATACAGAGATTGTGTATTGGTTTCATTGGCATATTTTCAAGCTGCGTGCGCAATGTTTGACATTAAAGCTGATACACCCACATCCATTTAAAATCAAGCTTCACTCACAGTGTGATTTTAGGCACATGTCCACGATATTACATGTAATCTACCATCTCTGTCTCTGCAAGCAGTATGTGTGTCTCTGCACAAATTATTTCTCTGTATCTACAGGTCAAAAACAGGCCATCTATATATAAACAAGAGATAACATTAATTAGTAAATTGTATCTAACATTGCGGAAGCGGCTTGTAAGTATGCCAATGAAACCTTTACACTATCTCTGGACCAGCATTAATGTCAAACATTCAGAATTTATGAGAAATGTGTGACACATCCGAATGCCTTCTTGATGGAATCAAAGTAAACAAGCATTGAAAATGCAATATATCTCGCGCTCGGTGTCAGACATACTGTTGGCAGTGACAGACATGGTACATTATATCTAAAATCCGGTTAATCTGCCTAAGATTACACTGTGAGTGAAGCTTGACACAATGAGCAACTAGAGTGCTAACATTCTAAATTTATGGCAAATGTGTGACACATCTGACTGCTTTCTTGATGGTAGCAAGGTAAACAAGCATTGAAAATGCAATAGATTTGGTGTGATCTTAGGCACATGTCCACGATATTACATGTAATCCAGCATCTCTGTCTGTGCAAGCAGTATGTGTGTCTCTGCAGAAATTATTTCTCTGTATCTACAGGCCAAAAACAGGCCATCTATATATAAACAAGAGATAAAATTAATTAGTAAATTATATCTAACATTGCGGAAGTGGCTTGTAAGTATGCCAATGAAACCTTTACACTATCTCTGGACCAGCATTAATGTCAAACATTCAGAATTTATGGGAAATGTGTGACACATCTGAATGCCTTCTTGATGGAATCAAAGTAAACAAGCATTGAAAATGCAATAGATCTCGCCCTCGGTGTCAGACATACTGTTGGCAGTGACAGACATGGTACATTATATCTAAAATCCAATTAATCTGCCTAAGATTACACTGTGAGTGAAGCTTGAAATAATGAGCAACTAGAGTGCTAACATTCAAAATTTATGGCAAATGTGTGACACATCTGACTGCTTTCTTGATGGCAGCAAGGTAAACAAGCATTGAAAATGCAATAGATTTGGTGTGATCTTAGGCACATGTCCACGATATTACATGTAATCTAGTATCTCTGTTTGTGCAAGCAGTATGTGTGTCTCTGCACAAATTATTTCTCTCTACCTACAGTCTAAAAACAGGCCACCTATATATAAACAAGATATAACATTAATTATTAAATTGTATCTAACATTGCGGAAGCGGCTTGTAAGTATGCCAATGAAACCTTTACACTATCCCTGGTCCAGCATTAAGGTCAAACAATCAGAATTTATGGGAAATATGTGACACATCTGAATGCCTTCTTGATGGAACCATAGTAAACAAGCATTGAAAATGCAATAGATTTGGTGTGATCTTAGGCACATGTCCACGATATTACATGTAATCTACCATCTCTGTCTCTGCAAGCAGTATGTGTGTCTCTGCACAAATTATTTCTCTGTACCTACAGTCTAAAAACAGGCCACCTATATATAAACAAGATATAACATTAATTTGTAAATTATATCTAACATTGCGCCGCAAGCGGCTTGTAAGTATGCCAATGAAACCTATACACTATCTCTGGACCAGCATTAATGTCAAACAATCAGAATTTATGGCAAATGTGTGACACATCTGAATGCCTTCTTGATGGAACCAAAGTAAAAAAGCCTTGAAAATGCAATAGATTTCGTTATTTTTTGTTTTCCACAGATTATAATCATCTATACAAACAAACAAAAAGATGCCTTCTAAAACAAGAAGAGAAAAAATTATAAGAGAAAATTAAGGTCTAAGGAAAAAGAAAATCAAGAACCAACCAAAATAAAATCTTCAGAGAAAAAGAAAAATGCTCCTGGTAAGCAAAGTAAACATTTTCTCAAGAAGTTATTGAAATGTCAAGCAAAAAAAAGTTTTTTAACTAAGAAGAATGAAACACCTGTAATTTCAACAAAGACAGGATGTCCTTCTAAAAATGTTAGACATGTAGAAGGAGACGATATCTTGCAAAGCAATAGAAGAAGCAAACACTTTTCTGACATTCATAGACGAATGTTTTACAACAGAATTGTATTAAATTTATTAAAAATGTAAAAAGGTGTAAAAAAAAGACAGCTTTTTACAAGAAAAAAACATAGTTGTGATCGTGGATGAAGCATTTAAAGTGAAAAATAAATTGTTTTGTTTAGTAATGAATGGAATTCGTACACTTGATAAGATAATCAATGTGTTTAAATCAAAATGTAAGTGAAGGAGAGTAATTAATCGGACTAATTTCTGTGATGTTTTTTCTGGAGAATGGAAGCATAGTTCTGAGCCATTTTTTAATGAAGAAAGTTACTTTCAGGATAATGATTTGGTGCATGCAGTTGACACCAGTGGTCGAGCATATGAGGTGAAGGACAGTTGTCCGGTTGAAAAAGAAAAGATTGTGCCTAGAAATACAGAAGAGGTGTTAGCTGATGAAGTTTTAGGGAGATGTTCTAAGGCTCCAGTATATACATGGAATTGTAGTAGTATTTGTAGTGTCCGACAGGAATCAATTGATTTGTTTCGCACTTTCTTACGGACATATACTAAAAAAAGTGTGAAACAAAAAATGAAAATTTTACAAGAGTTAGATCCTTGTAGAGTGAGGGAAAAACAGGTTTGCATGGTCATTCACTGGCTTGTCTTTCTAGAAAAGTATGTCAGAGTGTTTTTCACCATTTTAGGATGTTAGCAGTGCATCATAATAAAGTGAGGAAATTAGTGAGAAGGTTGTACTATGCAAAAAGTCCAGCACTTAAACTAAAACAGTTAAACAGTGCTCTTTTGCATGGAACTGAAGAAGATGTCAAAAACATTTGTGATGAAATTGAATTTTGTTACTTTGGTGAAAAAGAGGTTAGTGCAGAAATTGATCTAATAATGGAAGGTAATGTAGAAGAGAATGTAGAGATTTTAAGTATAGAAAAATTTGAAAATTAAATTATAAAGTTTAAAGTCAATTCAAGTGAAAGGCCTAATTTTTCTTGTGTTTGTTGTCGACTGACTCATTATAAGCATCAGACTAGATTAGTTGATTTATATGTAAAAAGCGAAAAGATAAATAATAATGAGTTGAAGAATTTTGCAACTTATTTGTTGGTTGAAAATTGTTTTGATTTGGGCTCTGATCAACGTATTTGTACATATTGCTATAATAAATTAAATGAAAACAAAATGCCTGCTAGAGCTGTTCATAATAATCTGGAGTTGGTAGACATTCCTTCTGAATTGATGGATTTAAATACCTATGAGTCTATTCTGATTCAATGTGTGCATCCTTTTCAGGCTATTGTTCGCATGGAGCCTAAGACAGGGAAATTGCCTCCTTCAGATTTACAGAGAGGATTAAAAGGAAGAGTTGTTTATTTGCCTCTAGATTTTAAGAAAAATATTGATACAATTGGTGTTGAAAATGTAGAAGAGGAACTTCTGGTTATTCTAGTTAATGGTGTTCCGACAAAAAGTAAGAAAATCTGGCAATAATTAGTGGATGTTGGAAAAGTCAAAAAGGCAACGTTGTATCTGGTAAAAAATAATCAATACTATAAAAATGTGTATGTGGGAGATGAGGAAACAACTGTAGAAGACGACACTGATGTCTCTGCTGGACAAATAGAAAAAGTTGATGTCTCTAGAAGTGAAGAAGTTTACGAACATTATAGTGTTCATCCATTGCATTCCAAAGAAGTAATGGGGAATGCTATTAACTTGTTTCAGATGAAAAAAGCCGAAGGAAGTCCCATTAGTGTATGGGAAGAAAGTTTAGAAGCTCGTTGTTTTCCACATTTATTTCCAACCGGTGAAGGTGGACGATATGACGACCGACCTGTTCAAATTCCTGCATCTGAATACCTGACTTCAAGATTATATGCAGAACATCCAAGGTTTCGTCAATGCATTCCATATTTGTTCCATCTACTGTTTGAGAGTGACTTGTCTGGACTTTCCTATGCAGTAAACCATATACTGAAAAGTGGAACACATCTACAAAATGTTTCAGCAAGGGATTTTATGGATGAAGTGAAACTGCAAGACAGTGTTTTGGAATCTCACCTAATTAACTTCATGGCATGTCAGCGTGGTACTAATGAGTATTGGTACCGTCGTCATGGGGAATTGAAATGTATGCTAAGAAACTTAGGAACTCCTACATGGTTCCTCACTCTTAGCTGTGCTGAGTATGCTTGGGAAGACTTACTTCAATTTCTACGAGAGGCAAACAAAAACATTGAAAATATTGAATACAAGACACCTGGAGAACTGTGCTCTTTGGATCCAGTTAATGTATGCAGGTATTTCAATCATAGGTTTGAAGCTATGATGTTTTTTATTACAAACAAAAAAAATCCTCCGCTTGGAGAGGTGTTGGATTTCTTTTGGAGAAAGGAGTATCAAGCAAGAGGTGCTCCTCATATACATATGCTGCTATGGATTAAAGATGCACCAACATTTGGAACAGATTCATATGAGAAATTGATGAGTTTCATTGAGCAGTATTCTACATGTGCTGTTCCAAAAAGTACAGAAGAAAACAATTTAAGACATCAGGTTTTACATCAGATTTTACGCTTTCAAAGCCATCGTTGTAGGAAATACTGTTGTCGAAAATACAAATCCAAGGACAAGTTTTACACTAAATGTCGTTTTGCATTTCCACATCTAGTAACATCGAAAGGAAGAGTCAACAATTTTATGTCTTCTCTGCGACATACTGTGACAAGGACATCACCCAAAAATACATACAACCTAAGAAGAAATGAGGAATCCAAATACATAAATGACTACAACCCAGTCATTTTGTCCATGTGGAATGCTAACATAGATATTCAATATGTGGCTGACAACTCTATTGCTGTGGCTCGATATGTGACGTCTTACATCACGAAATCAGAAAAGACAGAACTGAAGGAAATCTGGGAGGAAATTTCACATGAAAAGAGTCTAAGCAAGAAATTATACACTTACAGTCTGAAGATGTTGTCGCATCGAGAAATTGGAGCATATGAATGTTCTGATCGGTTGTCATCAGCAAGTCTATATGCCAAATCTAGAACCATCATTTGGGTGATTTTAGGTCTTGCTGCAACACGAAACCGAGTTTTGAAATCTGTACAAGAAATTGAGTATTTGGCGGAGAAAGAACCAGACAGTACAGATATTTTGAAGACAAACATGTTGGATACATACTATCCAAATAGAAGTACTCACCTTGAGAATGCTTGTCTCTATGAAGTTCTGCAAACCTACATTTTTAAAAAGAACGTCACAGAAGATATCAATAAAGGTGTATATGCTGTAATTGGATGTGAAGGATGTCTAGTAAAACAAAGAAAAGGCCATTTGATTAATCATCGAAAATTGAGTTGTGATTCTCCAGACAAAAAGGAATTTTATTACTTAGCTCTTTTACAACTCTTTAAACTTTGGCGTAGAGAAGAGGAACTACTTGGAGATTTTCTTACTTATGAAGATTCGTTCAATGCAACCAAGGATACCATAGAATGTCCTGTTTTTTCAAATTATCTGGAAATGTTGAATGAGGAAATACAGCAAGAAGCTACAATTGCAGCAGAGATTGCTAGAGACAGTTCTCAAGACAGTCAGAGTTCTGCTTCATTGAGTCAGGATCCACTAGGAGGACCAATTATACAAAATGAAGCTGCCACTGCCATGGATGAAGTTGAAAGAGCCATGGAACAAGCTCAGGAGGATGGAGTTGATTTAGAAGATTTGGAAAAAGAACTAAACCTTGAGCAGAGACAAATATGTGATCAAGTCACACAACAAATTGAGCATGGTTTATCTCATGAGTGCTCATGTACATCATTTGTACCTATCCGACTGTATGTGAGTGGAGAAGCAGGAACTGGGAAAAGTTTCCTGAATAAAGTGATTGCAACCTATTTGAAGAAAACAACGGAATCATCACTCTCTTGTGTTGTTACTGCTCCAACTGGGTTGGCAACACACAACATTAAAGGGATTACTTTACATTGCTTATTGATGCTGCCAGTGGAGCATGATAACAAATTACAATACCACAAGCTATCTGGAGAAGCTTGTTTTGAAGTTTCAAGAGTCTTAAAGAAAATTAAACTTCTTATCATTAATGAAGTAAGCATGGTGTCAAATGTAATGCTTGCTTTTGTGCATTTAAGAATGCAAGAAACTCTTAAAACAGACTATGATGTGTTTTTTGGAGGCAAACACATCATTGTTTTTGGAGATCTACTGCAACTAACTCCAGTGAAAGGACAGCCAGTGTTTAAAATGCTTACGCATGAAGATACCAGGAAGTGCTTAGGAAGCATTGGAAATGTTAACATATGGCTAAATTTTAAATATGCAGAACTACTTCAAAATATGCGACAGGCCAAGGATAACGATTATAAAAATATTCTACAAGATGTAAGAATTGGGAAACTAACTGAGCATGGGAAAGCAGCTTTACATGCACGATTAATTTCAAATTTGTTTCCAAAAGAAAACATTCTCCCAGAGAATATTTTTAAGAAAATTCCTAAAAACAAATCTGTCATATGCTTGATGCCAACTCTGCAAGAATGTTCAATCTTCAACACCAAAATGTTAAAGTTGGAAAATCAAGAAATTGTGAAACTGGAAGCTATTGAAAAATAGAACATGAAGGAGCAACTATTATTTTGTCAGAGAAGTTGAAATCAAATTTAGATTAGTTAGAGAAGACAATATCTAAAACTGCTGGTATGGAAAAGACTCTGTATGCATCTTTAAATTGTCGTATAATTTTACGACATAATTTAAATGTGGAAAAAGGTTTAGTAAATGGAGCAATGGGTCATGTTGTGGATTTTGACAATTACCGAAATAGAGATGGAATTGAAATTATAAAAATTAAATTTGATGGTATTGAAGAAGTACAACAAATCAGTCGTTGTTCTGCCTGATTTTTGCTAGTGAAAGATTTATATGTACGCAGAAAACAGTTTCCTGTTTGTTTGGCATATGCAGTAACTATTCATAAATCTCAATGTTTAAGTGTTGATAGTGCTTTGGTGAATATTGGAAATTCTGTGTTCAAGGAGGGCATGGCATATGTTGCTTTATCTCGAGTCAGAACTTTATCTTGATTGTTCTTGATTGATTTTGATGAGACAAAGATTAATTCAGATCTAAATTGTGTAAAAGAATATAATAGGTTAAGAAGAGAGTATGCTCCAAATTTACCTCAATATCCTCTGTTCATCAACAGTCAGTATTTCAGATGAGGGTGTACCTATCGATACTGACACAGACATGCTGTGTTGACTTTGTAACATGTCTCGCAAAAGGACACCTTCTACATATTTGGATACTGGCAGTACGTTGTACTTCAAACTAAGTGTGGTGTCTGTGGGCAGGTGTGTGCAGACATAGCAGTCAGATATATTTAAAATTGTCACATACAGTTTCAGCATTTCCACGTATTGATTCCCTTCCATTAGTAATGTTCATTGTCATATTTTGTTCATAGTCTCTTGGTGTTTTTGTTGGCTCAGTTCCATCACTACCATCCCCCACCCTTCCATTAAGATGTGGTATTTCAAGGTCAGCAGAATATACTATTATTATTGCCGTTACTATAACCGCTGGAACTGGTAACAATATTGCAAGAATCACCGCTCTCCAGTTACATGTGTGTCTCTCAGAGGACTGCATGACTCTGTACAAATCTTTCCCTTTCCTATGCTATGCAATCTTCTTGTGAATAGGCCCCAAATTTATTCTTGGTCCACTCGGGCTTGTGAATAGGCCCTAAGTTTATTCTTCTTCCTCTTGGCACTATGGTAGCTGACCCTTAGAGTCAAACATTTAACCACTGCTCTTCCCTTTGTTTTTAATGTCTCGAACAGGTCTAGGACCAGTGACTTCTGTTGCAAAAGCGGCACAACGGATGGTGTTCAAGGTTTTGAATAATGCTAGACCCAGTACTCTGTATCGCAAAAATAGAACTATTGAGAATGTCAAAACGTAGGTCTGTTAACTCTTGCTCAGGAATTTGCTCTTGGCCAGTTTGAAAGGCAATGTCATTAAAAATTAATCGTATTAGCTCACTGAGCAATAGTGGTCTCTGTACAAGTAGTGTCTGAGTTGCAGTTATGTCTCTACCTGGGCACAAAATGGTTAATTGTATCCTGGACCGTTGTCCGCAGGCTTGTATTGACACAGATCGAAGTCTATTCGTCAGGAGCATTGCATTTAGCCAGCAGTCCGTTGATGATTAACTTGTTTGTTCATGTTTCTGTTTGCTGTGAGAGCGAAGGTGGTATCCTTTGCTGGGCTCTATGGCTGATATCTGAATCGGTGGCGTCCTTTCTCCATCCGTTACTTTTTTCGTGTGGGACGCGTGAATCCACGAAGCTATGCCGTCACACTTAACAGCTGTGGCCGTTGTTAGAAGGACCTGTCTTGGCCCCTTCCATCTTGGCTGCAAGCAATTCCTCCATGTGTGGGCTTTGACCCAAATCCAGTCTCCAGCTTTTAGATCATGGGCTGGTGGCGTCGCGGCCTCTGGAAGGGACGTCAGCACCTGGCAGTGGAGGTAACGTAAAACATGGGTTAACTCTTTACAGTAACACAACAATAAGTCATCCATTACTGACAGGGGGGCTGTTGACATATGGCCTGGTATTTGCATTGGCCTGCCAAATACTATTTCATGGGGGCTTAACTTTGTTACTCTGTCTAGTGTGCATCTCATTGCTAGAAGCGCTAAAGGCAGCACATCTACCCATGAGAGGTCAGTTGACGCACAGATCTTTGCAATTTTATTTTTCAGAACTCCATTTTTCCGTTCGACAGCCCCTGCTGCCGGTGGGTGATAAGCGCAATGTAGCCTTTGTTTTATGGCCAATCCCTTGCACAGTCCCTTTATGACGTTGGAAATGAATGCAGGCCCATTGTCGGATGCCAGGAGGGAGGGTACCCCAAATCTTGGCAATAGCTCCTTAAGTAGACATTTGGCCACGCTCTGTACATCACAATGTTTGGTGGGGTAGGCCTCTATCCATTTGCTAAACATACAGACGATGACCAAAACAAATCTATATGACTGGGTAGGGGGCTTGTCTATAAAATCAAGCTGAAGGCTTTCAAATGGTCCATGTGGGGGTGGGAAGTGGCCAGGCGCAGTTGGGGTACCTTTTCCAGTGTTGTACTGCACACAGACAGAACACTGCTTGCACAGCCTTTCTGCTGTCTGGCGGAATTTCGTGTTATACCAACACTGGGAGAATAACCTGACCATACCATCACGCCCCACATGTGAGGGTCCATGGAACAATCTGCTCATTGAAGGGAGCATGGTGGAAGGCAAGCATATCCTGCCATTAGGTCCTACCCATAGTCCCTCTTTTGTTTGTGTGCATCCCTGTTGCTCCCACTCCTCTTTTTCATTGGCAGCTGCATCCCTCTGAATACGTATTGGATCAAAATGTAGTGAACCCTTATCCTCTTTTGTGTCTGTCCTGTTGTCTACTAATTGTACCATGGCTCGCTCGCAGCCTGTGAGCGCTATCCTTTTTTCTTCTTGGTCAATGAAAGCATTGCCTCTGGAGATGGGGTCTTTTGATGAAGTGTGGGCAGCACATTTTATTATGGCCACCTTGAAAGGTAGTAGCAGCGCTTGGAGGAGGTCACAAATCAGTTGTGCATGCTGTATCTACTGGCCTGCTGATGTAAGGAACCCCCTCATTGACCATAACTGGCCAAAATCGTGGACCACCCCGAAGGCATACTGACTGTCCGTGTTTATATTTACTTTCTTCCCTTTAGCCCATGCACATGCTCTGGTAAGTGCCACAAGTTCAGCCTCTTGTGCACTTTTTGCTGCTGCCAGTCTCCCTCCTTCCAATAATTTAGTTGCTGTGCCCACCACATAGGATGCTTGTAATACTCCTGTGTCATCCCTTAAACATGACCTATCTACAAATAGATCTCCTTGAGCATCTGGGAGTGGTGTGTCTTTAAGGTCTGGGCGTATCTTAGTATGCCTGTCTATGGCCAATTCACAATCATGAAAGGAATCATCTGAATCAAAATCCTCCAGCTCATGCTCCGTGGGTAGCAAGCATGCAGGGTTCAAAGTGGTACACCACTTGATGATAATGTGTGGTATCAGGAGTACCAACTCATACCTGGTGAGGCGTGCATTGGTGAGGTGCTGTGTCTTAGTGGATGTCAGAAGTGTGTCCACGACGTGTGGCACATGTAACACTAGTGTGTGTCCTAACACTAAGTTGTCTGACTGTTCCACGGCAAGTGCTGTGGCTGCTACTGCTTTCAGACACAGTGGGAGCCCTGCAGCCACTGGGTCCAGTGTGGCAGAATAGTATGCCACGGGCGGTAGAAAGCTCCATGTTTCTGAGCCAAGACCCCCATTGAGCACCCCCCTTCTCGTGGCAAAACAAGTGAAAATCTTTTCAATAATCTGGTATGCCTAGCGCTGGTGCTCCCTCCAATCCTCTTTTTAGCGCATTGAAGGCTGTCTCGCATTCTTGTGACCAGGGTACAGTGTCAGGTATGCCTTTGTGTGTCAGTGCCTGCAGGGGTTTTGCAATGAGAGAGAAATTTGGTATCCAGTGACGACAATATCCTGCAACTCCTAAGAACGCCCTAACTTCCTTCTGAGTGCGGGGTCTGGAAAAATGTGTTATTGTCGAGATTCTGTCTGGCAACAGTTTTCTTGTTCCTTCTGTTAACTCATGGCCTAAGTATTTCACAGAGGTGAGGCAAAACTGTAACTTCTTTGGGGAGACCTTGTATCCCTTTAATGCTAAGTGGCATAGGCAGCGATGGTGTCCTTTACACAAGCCTCCTTTGAAGGTGAGGCCAATAGCAAATCGTCAATATAGTGGATAAGTGTGGACCCCTCCTTTAGTACCAGGGAGTCTAAATCTGTTTTTAAGGCATGTGTGAAAATGGATGGTGACTCTGTATAGCCCTGCACCAGCCTTGTCCAACAAAACCTCTTCTGTCTAAAACTAAAGGAGAAAAAATGTTGGCTGTCAGGGTGCAAGGGGATGGTAAAGAAGGCGGAGCTAAGATCCATCACTGTGAAGGTGGTAGCTGACACTGGTATATTAGATAATACTGTTGCTGGGTTTGGGACCACTGGGAAAGATGGCAACACTATTTTGTTCAATTCTCTCAGGTCTTGAGTGAATCTGGAATTATGGACCCCGCTTGTTCCATCTGTGCAGGCATACTGGTCTATAACCCCCCGGCCGTTACCTCTTCCTCCCTTACTACTCTGATTCATTCCATCGCCGATTTTTCTCTCAAACACCCCCATTTTACTGTTTTAGGAGATTTTAATATTCACATTGATAATCCTTCCTGCACACTAGCCTCCTCTCTGTTAGAAACCTTACAAGGACTCACCCTGCCCCAATTAGTGACAGGCCCTACTCATATAGCAGGCCATACTCTTGACCTCATTTTTTCCAATCTTCTTTCCCTCTCCACCCTCCCCCCCACTCCTTTGACATGGACCGATCACTACCTCATTCCTTTTTCTTTCACGGCCCCCACCCCTCCTCCCCCTATCCCCCTTAATCGAGTTAAAGGACGTAAATGGACCAAAGTTACATGTGACTCCCTGGAAGCTCATCTACATTTTCACCTTAACCAGCTAAATGACCTCAATTTAGAAATCTTGAGATTCAATTCGGCTCTCTCCGATGCGCTTGATTCGGTTTCCCCTCTGGCCCCTGTCACTTCCTCCAGATCCCGCCCCTCTGCCCCTTGGTTCTCCCCTCTGCTGCGTGAGGAAAAGAGCAAGTGTAAGCAGTTGGAACGCAAATGGAGATTGAACTATGATCCTGTAGCCAAATTGGCCTACAAATCTGCCCTGAGTAAATTCCACAAACTAAAACGCTCGTCTATGAGAGCTTACTTTTCTAATTTGATTCAACAGGCGCAGAATTCCTCTAAAACTCTTTTCTCCATAGTGAAAGACTTCGTAAACCCTCCTGCTTTGAAATCCCTCTTTACCCCCACTCAAGATCTCTGCAATGGATTGTCTGATTTTTTTCAAGAGAAGATAGTTAAATTCTCCTCCTCCTTTGCGGCGACAACTCCTGATCTCCCTGATGATCGCTCTTGCCTCCCCTCTTGTTCTTTTAACTCTTTTAGCGAGCTAACTCCTGATCTTGCGTTAGCCTTATTACGCAACGTTAAGTCTGGTTCCCCCCTGGACCCAGTCCCGGCCAAAGTCATGGGCATTCTCGCCCCTATCCTTGTGAACCTGTTTCTTTCCATCTGGAATGCCTCTTTGTCGCGTGGTCAATTCCCCTCAGTTTGGAAACAGGCCAGGCTTGTCCCCATACTGAAAAAACCTGGTGCAGACCCTCTGCTTTTCAGCAACTATCGACCTATTTCACTCCTGCCTAAACCTGCCAAGATACTGGAGAAGGTGGTACAGAAACAAGTGGCATTGTACTTAGAGTCAAATCAGCTGCTACACGACTCTCAGTCCGGCTTTAGATCCGGCTATAGCACCGAGACTGCGCTGCTTGAAGTCTCTGAAATCATCAGGGAATCAGTGGATAGGGGCGAGGAGGCCATGCTGGTCCTCCTCGACCTATCCGCTGCTTTTGATACTGTCTCCCATAAAATACTTACCACCCGCCTACAGCAGCTAGGGGTCGGTGGGACAGTGCTGGCCTGGATTACTTCTTTCCTGTCTAGCCGTTCTCAAAGGGTTACGATGCACCCTTTTGAATCCGAGGACAAACCCCTCCTGTGCGGAGTGCCCCAGGGCTCTGCTTTGAGCCCTCTACTGTTTAATGCTTATGTGGCTCCTCTGGCCAAGGTAGTTGAGTCCTGGGGTGTCAGGGTGGTCTCCTCCGCTGACGATACTCAGCTCATCTTTTCCTTTCGAGACCATTCTGACTCCCTCTTCTCCAATTTTAGAAAATGCCTTGGTAACATACGCACCTGGATGTCAGCCAATCACCTTGCCCTTAACACCGACAAAACCGAGGTTCTTTTTTTCAGTAAAAAATCCCCCCCCCCCTGCAATCCTTTGGTGGCCTACCATCCTGAATCCCCCACCCACTCCCGTGAAGGCAGCTCGTAACCTGGGCTTCATTTTTGACAACTCTTTGTCCGGAAGTGCCCAAGTCAACAAAGTGGTAGGGGCCAGTTTCTCCAAACTACGCATGATCAGGAAAATCTTCCCCTTCCTCCCTCAATCCTCACGCAAAACTGTGGTCCAGGCCCTTATCACCACTCATCTAGACTATGCTAATAGCCTATATGCAGGTGCCCCTCACTACCTTATTGACCGCCTGCAAATAGTCCAAAACGCGGCAGCCCGGCTCATTGGTAACATCCCTGCCCGTACTTCAGTCAGAGCCTACCGAGAAGAACTTCATTGGCTTCCCATTTCACGACGCATCGATTTCAAAATTCTGATCCTGACATTTCGGGCTATTCATGGAACTGGCCCGCTTTATCTGAAAAAGCGTCTCAAAATTTCTGTTTCAGCTAGACATCTCAGATCCAATAACCTTCGTCTTCTGATGGTTCCAAGATTCAGGCTTTCTCGGACTGGCGGCAGATCTTTCACCGTCACTGCCGCCAAGCTCTGGAACAGCCTCCCCCTTGACCTCAGGTTTTGTGAATCTGAGCCAGCCTTTCGTCGCAAACTCAAGACCTGGTTGTTCACTAAGCGGTAGGACTTGGCACTGTCAGCTCCTCGCTTTTTCCTAATCCCTTTGTGAGATATGATTCTGGTTACTCTTTATGGGGACAGTCATGTAATCTTAGCGCCGGGACACCTCCGTCGGAGGTAGCTGTGCGCTCTACAAGCTCCATAAATAAATAAATAAATAAATCTGTAGACAGGGGCCCCGTTCGGGCCCTTGGATCCCTTCTTCACAGGGAGAATCAGGGTGTTACATTGACTGTATTTAATCTCTCTTAAAATTCCTTGCTTCAGGAGGTCTTTTATCACTGGTGCAATGCCCTCCTCCCCCTCTTTTGAGATCTTGTATTGTGGCACTCTTGGGAGAACTGCCCCTGGTTCAGTTTTATCTGTACCGGTGGGTAGTTCAATACCCACCCTACGTCATTGGCACTTGTTGCCCAGACCTCCGGCGGCACACAATGGCGTAATTCTAGTGGTATTTGGAGGTAGGTGCATGTCATAAAGGCTTGTATCATTAAACCGTTTAGAGAGCCTTGCTCTCTAAAAAGACCCCTGTTGGTGAGCAGTGTATGGTGCATTATAATTTACATAACAGATCTCTCCACAGCAAATTCACGGGGCAGAACCTGCTAAGAATAAATTGGTGGTGCACTGTTATCGTGCCTACTACAAACTGTAGTGGCTCAGTAAGGTATTCTGTAATAGGTTGGCCAGTCATGCCTACTGCGGTTATCGTAGTCCTAGAAAGTGGAGCTTCAGGCGTTGTTAGTGCCTTCAGCATTGATCTTTGAGCCCCTGTGTCAATTAGAAATGGAACAACCCTGCCCAATACCTCTCCCTCTACATGTGGTCCGGATTGATCTACTGCTATTGCTGGTGCTGTTATCACGCAGTTTCCCACTTTCAGGCATCCCTAGAATGATGCTGGGGGTGGGGGTGGGGGCCAGTCATTCATTAATGGAGTCCATCCCTCCCCCCCTGCCCATTGCTGCTGGGACTCATTTTCATGTGGCGTGTTGTCTCGGTACTCTGTGTGCTGAGTGTAGTTGGCGTGCTGGTGTCTGCCCTCTTGCCCGCTGTTCTGTTTGTACCTTCTGTCCTCATTTCTTTTCTTTAATATTGGACAATCTGCTTTCCAGTGATTAGGGTCCTTGCAATAGAAGCATGCTGTTCCTTGGGGTGGCAGGGAGGTTGATCTGCGGGGTAAGGAAGGTGTCCTACCGGTCTGCTGTCTTCCTACGCCTCGCCCCCCCCCCCTCTGCTCCTTTCCCTACCTCTGTTATTGCTATAAAACCGTTCTTGTTCTACCATTAACTTCACTTTTTCTTTCTTTAATTTTTCTGTCTCCATTGCCTGCGCACTGATCTGGAAATCTGTTGTCGTGGAGTTGCCTGTTGTGTTGGCTGTGGTGATGGAGTGGGCCAGAGAGTGAGCTACGTCAATTACTGCACATGTGTGTATTAACTGCTTCCATTGTTGTAATTTATCTATGGCATATTCAAGCGTGTCCTGCAACTTAGACTCCTCCCATGTTATTAAATCTGGGTCTGTGAATCCGAACTTCCCTACCTCCCAATCATATTTTTCTGGAAGTTGGGCACGACTACCTGTGGTCGTCTGGGCGTCGGCTTGCTTCGCATATGCTAAGTGGGCCTGGGGTGCTTTGTTCATTAACTCTGCTCGTGCTAAGGACAGTGTTTTCTCTAAGTATCTCCTATGCTGTGTTTGTATAAAGGAGTCCACATTTAGTGAGCCCTCCACGAGCCGCTGTAGTAGCGCTTGACAATTTAAAGAATCACTTTTTAACATCAGTTTTGGTGAATTTGGATTTGACGCCGAAGCTCCTCCCACCATTCCCCCCAAACTGCCGCTTCTTTTGTTCTCTGGAGCTGACTCTTTTTCTGTCAAACACTACTCTAGTGTTGAAATGTCGTGTTCTGTGTGATGAACATATGTAAATGCATCCCATATTAGCGAGTGCCATTGTTGTTTGCTGAATGAGTCATCCTGTGATTCATCCTCAAATAATTGCTGCCACGGTCTGTCTATTAGTTTAGGTATTTTAACCTGTTTCTTAACACATTCTTTGAGAATACTGCGTTTTTTCTCGTTGTAGTCTGAAGCGGCTTTGACCGCTATCCCTCTCATTAGTTTCAGCGTACCCAGGTCTTGGATAGACTCCAATTCCGGTCTCGCAACCTTATCTTTCAATGCTCTGTGTACAAAGGTTATGGCTGCCTTTCGTTCCCTGAGCTAGCTCAGTGGGTTCTGACTCAGGTGCATGCAGCGGTGAATCACCACCCAGGCATCCCAAGAGAATATCTTCTAAGACTTGGTCTTCTGCCCCTACCCCACCTTCCACCTCCTCTTCTTCTTTAATTTGTCCGCATGGGAATGCGCCAATTGTGTCTAATTGGTCTTTTCTCCATCTGCCCTCCAATTTTGCCTGTAATATTTGTTTTTTAATTTCCATAAGTTCGCTGCATATCACTTAACACAGAGTCCCAATTATGGTACGCCTCCCATTCTAAACTTCTAATCTTTTTTCCCTTCATATTTAACATCTGGCGCAAGTATGATAGTTTGGCCATGTCGTATGTGCCATTACATGGGAACTGGAGATCCGTGTTTTTAGATGTCAGATCATGCCACTTATGTGTGTACATAATTGAGCTTAAGCCTCTCTTTATAGCTACATTATATGCAGGTGAGTTCTTGGGTGGGGCTGGCTGAGCCGTATATAAATTCTTTTTACTATTGAGGTTTCCCATGGTTGAGTTGTGTGTAGCAGCTAGTCCTAAACGCTTTACAAATAACTGTTCAAGTATACCAGACAGATGGGTTGCAGGGTAGACTTCAATAGAGTAACATGTGACACAATAGGTTGACAGAAACACTTCACTTATATTTCAGCCGCACAGTATTTGCAAGAGGGCAACAAGAAAGCCATACATCAATCACCCCAACAGGTCATGTAGTGCCAATTCACCAAAGCATTTTCACAAGGGAGAAAAGAAGCCAGATCCTAGTTTGTTTGTGTGGGCCTTGACGGCCTGTGAAAACAGGTAAGATAGGAAAACAGACCCTGTCTGTGGCTGTGCCACAGGGTGCTGGCATTCAACAATAGAGCAATAGTGGTGAATTGTTTCATTCAGTTCAGTCAATCACAAAAAACATCTAGGACAAATACGGGGATCCTTCGCGGCAGCGCTGTAGAAAAACCCTTCTGTGCAGAAAATGTGTGTGGGTCTGCTGTACTTAGTCCCAAAGGGGTGAGGGGAATATCAGAAATTCTATCAACTTTTCAATTTTAGAGAGGTGCATTTTAATCGGTCTTTCCAGCCAGTCCCTTTCAGAGGCCAGCGGGTATTATGGGCGGGAGTACTTATTTGGCAAAGTTGGTAACTGGGTGTGTGAGATGGAGGTTTTCTACCAGATCTCCTTAAGTAACGTTCTAGTATCCAGATTGAATGAATAATCTGGCAAAGGTAACCTAGGACCTATCACTAGGCAAAAATACTCCACCTGCCTAGCAATATTTGGCCACTACATAGGCCAAGCACATCACAAGTACACAATAAAAAAATGCAATGAAACCTATAATGATTGAGAAAAGAAACACTGGTGTACCAGGCGTCATACCCCCCTCTTCGTGCCGAGGATATCCCCTAGGCACGAACCTAGAACCACTTCGGCCCCTAGGTGAACGTCTCCAGGGGGAGGGTGGAGGTGGAACCCAGGCAGGGCGACGGGCTTTAGCCAAAGAGCCAGGAGCGCCCGGGGCGTTCCTCATAAATGCCAAAATATTAGGCCAGCTGCGCGTGGGCGATGGTGCTGGCCCCAGGCCAGAGCTCATGAGAACAAATAAAATCACGATCAACAAATACACAGTAGAAACAAAATCTAGTAGCCAACCTGGCCACTCGTATCGCGATACCTAACAGGCACAAACACTATGTGCCAATCTGGGGAGCGAAACTGCCACGCCCTAAAATGGCGAGCTACCTGCTACCACCCACAGGGGAGCAAAAACTGCCACAGCTCACGGGTGGGAATAGGTAACAGATTACCGTTGGAGAAACGAGAGGATGATGGGAGGCTTTTAACTCAAGCAAGCCAGGTACGCAGAACGGCATGAAAACGTGATTGTTTTTGAAATTACAAACGCAGGGGAGATCGGATGAGATTTTGAACTTAAAGCATGATAACGGTAACATGATATGAACTTTCAAGTAAAAACAGGGAACTTGCTCTGATGTAGGGGGATAGAGCACAGAGTAGTAAGGGTTCGAGTACGGGTATGGTGAAGAGAGGGATAAACAATGAGACTATTTAGAATAGGTGATTGTTGGGATGGACATGTGGGTTAACATTTCGAGTAAATGGGATTGGCGCAATACGAATGAGGAACACAGAGGGTGACAGGGTGAAATGAAGTACCATGAGGAAATGTTTCTGATGAGATGTAATACAAATATGATTATGTTGTAAATATATATTTACTTGTGATGAGGAGTGCTAATAATTAATTGTAATCATGTTGTTATTGATTGTAGTGACCCCCGAAGAAGGGCACGAGGTGGCCCGAAATGCATTGGGTTTTTACTGAAAATAAATGGCTTGTGATGGACTTTTTGCACTATTCGTATTCTTTCGAAGAGGCCCGTATCGGCACAGTTTGAATATCAGAAAATTGAAAATTGGCAACATACGGCTTTGTGGATTGTGGATTGAACATAGTATGGAGTATTGAAGAAAAAGTTTAGTTAAAAGTGGAATACTAAAAAGAATGGATAAATGGTAGAAAAAAACATGCACGCAAAGAAGTGGCATGATGCTGTGCGACTGGCTTCGGGGCTATGGAGTCCCATTTCAAAATGAATTCTTGACTTTTGGCAGTCGGGCATGTCTATAACCAATCCTGCACGCAAATGAACTAAGGAAAGATAAAAATGGTGAATATAAAAATGAGGTTGAAGGAAAGGGTGTGCATCCCTTCATTTAGCACTATTTATTCTTTGGACATAAGCACTGTGGGCTTGGGCGCCCTTGTCCATTAACTGTGTGCGTGCTAAGGACAGGGCGTTTTTACTATGTATGACCTGTTGTGGTGTTGGGTGAAGTCTCCTACTGCTAGTGTTCCTGCCACCATCTGTTGTAGTAAATCCTGACACTTGACTGTGTCTGACTTCAGTAGTCTCCTCTGTGTTGCGGGTGAGCCCTGTGGGGATGCAGTGACACTATTTAACTTGCCTATACTGTCCATCCTATTCTGTGGTACAGACTGCTCAGAACCCTGTTTTGCCTGTTCTAGCAATCCAATGTCATGGACTGTTTGCAGTACGTATGTACAAAGTTGCCAAACCAGGGACTGCCACTGTGTTAATGACATAGTGTTGTCTGCTGATGTGTCATCGAATTGTTCTAGCCATTTGCGGCCTATTAGTTTTGGTTGCGTTATGCTTCCCTGTGTACATTCAGCCTGCAGCTGGCTTTTCTTATCACTATATTTTCTGGCAGCGTGGGCTGCCTCTGTCCTCATTAGCTGTGGAACAGCGATGTCCTGGACAGTGTCCAAGTATATTTTGGCAGGGTCTTCATTGATAAGTTTGCGTGTTAAAGCTACAGCGTCTGTCTTTTGTTGCTCAGTTAACTCAGAGGGTTTTTCTATGGGAGCGGAGTGCGAGACTGTCATTTGTCTTAACCTGCCCATTAAAATATCCTCTAATACCTCATTGTCCTTATCTCCCTTTTCTACTTGCTTTTCTTTCTCAACCGGTATTCATGGGTATACTCCAACAATAGCCATTTGCATTTTTCTCCAATCCTCATTTATTGTCTGATTGCTTATCTCATTTAGCTCCCTATTTTTAACCTCTAATATTTCTTTGTGGACCTTCGATTTGACGTCGTTAGTGGCGCGTTTGTCACACAGAGCCAGATCCCACTTATAGAATGACTCCCATTCCACAGCTCTTATCTTTTTTACTTTTAACTTCAACATTTGTCTCAAATATGACTACTTTTTTATGTCACACGTTCCCTTACGCGGGAACTGCAAGTCTGGTCTCCTAGCTGTCAGGTCATGCCATTTATGTATAAATAGTATGGAGTGAAGTCCTTGGCTTAAGGCCACATTGTATGCCAGAGAGTCTTTAGGGGGGACCGGATGACTGCTGTCTAAATTATTTTTGCAGAGTGTGTTTCCCATTGTGAGTGATGAGTGTGGAGTGTGTGAAGTGCAAGCGCTAACCTGGCTTGTGGTACAGGGACAGTTCAGATACACCAGACAGATGGGTGGGGTCTCGCGCTATACTTTTAACAGACAACACAATGGGTAAACAAACACTATCATACGCTTCTCAGCCACTCTCCAGTTGTTATGATAGCAGAGGGAGCCATTCGTCAGGCAAACAGACAGGTCACTTAATTCAAGTTCACCCAAGCGGTCATCAGTTGGAATGAGAAATGTCTCTGGGTGCTAATATACTGGCATCCCATGATATGAAGGGAAGGTGACAGGAAAGTGTTTTAGAAGGAAGATTGGTAATTCTATCCCTTGCAATCTTCCGTTATCCCGTACTTGGGCGAAAGGGGCGGTTATGCGGAATTACTTTGAAGACACTCAGGCAATCACGTAAACAGTGCAAGATGGTAAATCCTGCATCCAGAGCAGACAAACACATAAAAGATAGAAAACAGATTCTGGCAGCCCTGTTCGCAGCGCTGTCAGAGAGTCTGGTCTGTGTACTTGTAACTATGTGCAGTGTTTTTTTTACACTAATCCCAGAAGAGTAACAGGGGAAATGGGAACAATATTATTGTTATGTCGACGAACATCAGGAACAGGACGCAAAGGGGGCTATTTTTCAATACAGGGTGAATCTTAAGAAGTCAGCCAGTCAGTCCACAATAAATGGACGATGATATAAAAGGACGTGTGATATGGTGGCAGTAAATATTAGAAGGGAGCTTATTATATTGTCAGACAGTCAGCAGCTTCAAATGTCAGTCATGTAGCGTTGCAATACCCAAAGAAGAAATTATGTCTGGAAGATGCTAGCAATACTGTCCAACCCTAAATATACTTTGCTACAATATATGAGAGGCATATAACAATACACAAATAGAAAAATGCAAGGAACCTAACAATAACAGACAACAAGACAACTGATACTCCCTCCTCTCTGTGCCTAGGAAACTCCCTAGGCGCAGCTGGAGACCACCCCTGGCGTCCAGTAGGAGGCAGCGGCCCACTGGGTACCCGGGTCCAGTGGCGCTAAGGTGAGTTAGCTAGACTCAGGCCTGAGTTCATGGGTCCTAAGAACTGGCGCCCTGAGAGACTGTCGCAACCACAAGAGGAGCCGCCCAACCGGCCACAGCCTCCACAATACCGTTCCAGCAAAATTAGGATGTGCAATAACCTGGGGAGCAAAACTGCCACAGCTCTAAAACGAGGGGCTAACCGCTACAACCCAGACTGGAGTACGTAAAACCCCCAATCAAGAATTGCTGGTGTCTGTTGAGTCTGGCAAAGCGTACCGACCTCTGCTCCAGTCAATGGGAAGTAGCTGTGAAGGTCCTCCACCACCATCGGCCAGGGACTCTCTGCTAGCAAGACAGGGGGTGCAGTAGGTCGTCCCTTGGTACGTCATCAGCTAGGTGCTGCCTGGCACCAGGGAGTCACTGCACGCAGGGAACTTGCAGAAGGAAGCCGTCACCGGCCAGGTGGGGAGGGAATCCGGACCAGGAACTAAACGCAGAGCAAAATTGCACATGTAAAAATGCAGGCCGAGATTGTCAGCAGTGTCAGAGGTCTAGAGGCACGCACGGAACAGAAGGAGAAAGTCTGTCTGCACTCGTTATCGAGTGCTGACGTTAGACAGGAGCACAGTCTTCACCGGTGTGATGACAGACTGTAAAATAAATTATGAGAGTCACAAAGAGGGCACAGAAGAAAGTGATAAGTACTGCAGAAACTACAGCCATTGGTATATTTTAAATTCTGTGGCATGCAGCGTATCCACCCCCTCTGATGCTGTTTATCAGTGTATTGCTTATGAATCATCACTGTCAGCATGTTCAATGTTCTACTATTTCTGCTTAAGTCATAATTGACATACATTCAACCACATTGTCCACTTTCGCCAAGTGGAGAAATAAATATATGGTACAGCTAGGAACCCAAACAGTTTCTCAGTGGTGATCCTCATCAGGAAGACCATGTTCAAATTGTGTCTTCTTTCTTATTCCCTCAACATCCTGCCCACCCTTCCTCTCTCCTGGACCCTTCTTTGAATTTGTTCCTTACCCACCCTCTCACTTTGAGCTTAGTTTATGAGGGTGTAGAGTGGTAATCAAATAAGCAATATCGCATAACATATGGCAGTTGTAAATCTTTTTGAACATGTAGGCTTTTGGGTGTACCATTAGCTGTTCACAGCATTCACAGAGTCTTTGAAATAATTGGTCTATGTTTGACACATCAGCCCTACTTTGGTCACTTGCCAGAGAAGCACATGAGATCAAAGGAAGATCTTGTACTTCTTACGCCTCACTGGTTGATCAAAACAGCAGCCACCAATCACGGCATAATCCAGAGGTGCTAAAATCCCAACTTCGTTTCGTATATTTTATGATGTGAAAAAGCTTTCCATAAAAGAGTCATATAACCCACGATGGCTGAGAACCAACATGTGACATGCTTTAACTATAGAAAGAAGATAGCACCCAAAGCAAGCGGGAACTTTGGTGCATTGCATTTGCCAGCCCTAATTCCCAAAATACGGTTTAAGGATCAGGCCTTAAAACCAACCTCTAGCTCTCGTTTCTCTTTTCATAATTTTTCTCATTCCGTTTCTTTTCTTTCTTTCTGTTTGTTAATGATATAATACAATAGTTAGTTGTATTAGCAGAACTGTCCCTGTGAAATAATCTATCTTTAAATAAGTGTCCCTGTAATCCGTTTTTTAGGTCGAGCCTATAGCGCTTGCGCTGCAAGGTGATCTGTTGTGTGTACTTTCTGGAGTTTGACTCCTCCCATGCTCCTGATTGGTTAAGAAAAGCATCAATCGGTAAAGCTTACTTTTCAGTGGGTTATTTGCCTTAATGTCCCACCTTCTCGTGGTCTTGCTCATCCTGTGGAGTATTTGTCTAGGGATGCTTTTGGTTGGCCATCAGCGTGTCCCCACATCAGGAACTCGCTTGCGCTTATGCTGGCTTTTAAAAGGTACAAGCTTTTCCCTAGTTCAGCCTGGCACCCGCAAGTTCGCGTTAATCCAGGCATGCATAGTGAGGAGATAATTTACATTTCAATTCAAGTGTTACAAGTCGCTACCTTAGGTATATTTGTATTTTCATTAATAATTAGTCTACTTTTTCTCTGCATTAAAATTAATTATTAGACTCAGTCTGTTTTGTAACTGGGTCAGGATTTTAAAGGGGACATTACCATTCTCCAATGGCCGTCAAGTTAGACGCTTATCATCACAGCACTGAGCCTGTTTAGGCAAACTGGTCCGTCATTCCTTTTAGTTGCCTTCCTCGCGTAGATTTCATCCAAGTTTTACACTGGGTCTTGCATGCTTTTCCTGACTGCAGCTGTAGGAGCAGACAGAGACAAGCTGCCTGCAATCATGGTGCTTTACAACTTTAAGTGGATTGTGGTGGTTTTGCGTTCAAAGGTGCATAGTAAAACCATGTCCTCTAAAATTTTTTACTGCCATCTCCCTGGCCCGGTGTAGGCTAAGGGCCCAATGTAGGTACCAAATACCGGTCGGAAACGGCCGATTTCGGCCGTTTCTGACCGGTATTTGGCCTACTGAGATGTAGGGGACCTTTTTTTGTCCGATTCGGTATTTTACCGATTCGGTAAAATTACCGAATCACAAAAATACCGAATTGGTAATTTTACTGATTTTTTAAATTTGGGATGTAGGTGGGACTACTTTCAGTCCCACAGGCCCTTCAGATTCGGTATTTTAACACCCAATCCAATTGGGTGTTAAAATACCGAATCCAGGTGTGCATGCACATGTGTGCATGCACACCTATGCCAAGTGACAGACAGACATGCCCTTAGGGCATGTCTGTGTGCCACATGGCTCACATGCCTTTTTTTGGGGTGCTGGAGGGTGTCAAAGTGACACCCCCTGCACCCTTGCACAAATCGGTAATTACCGAATCGGTAATTACCGATTCGGTAATTACCGAATCGGTAATTACCGATTCGGTAATGCCCATTGATTCCTACGGGCTTCAAGGCCCATAGGAAGCAATGGGGGATACCGAATCGGTATTTACAGAATCGGTAAATACCGAATCTTACAGATTCGATATTTACCGAATCTGAAATACCTACATCTTCCCCCCCTCTAATTTACCACTTCATAAATACCGATTCGGTATGATTCGGTATTTATGAAGTGGTAAATGTAGATTTACCTACATCGGGCCCTAAATGCGGAGTTCCACCTCACCGTTCAGGACACTTATTGCCTGTGGCAGTGGGGCTTTCAGTCTCGTTTGCTGACGTAGGAAGCTTTCAGGAATGGCAACAGCTGTACTCCGTTTGCTCTTACACGGTCATAGTGGTTACCGAGTGTTCACCCTTGCACACATTTTCCATAAAGAGGTTTTAGAATTCAGCTGCAATGAATTCCAGTACAAAATAGCTTCGTCACTATCGAAGTTGAAATTTAAACTTGTATCCAATATTAAAATCAGCTACATGTAATTCCCGGTTGAGGTATAAGTGACCATTGTGGTCCATTATATTCTAAGAATTTGTTCTTTGCCTATCAGCAGCTAGTTGACATCGGCGGTACATTTTGCTCATTCAATTAACCTGATTCCAGGCTTCTATTTCAGTACGACGGTCATTTGATAGAATTTCTAAATTAGCATAATTGCTGTTCCTCTACTATATTAACATATCACACATGCCAAAACAAAACTGCTGAGTTTAACCAGCCAAACGTAAACAATGTCCCACGCTTTGCAGCCTCTCTAGCATCCAAAGAACATCAACACTGCTGTGCGCTATCAAATATGGTTTCACGGTAATGGTGCCTGGGGCACGGTTCACCCCCCCCCCCCTCCCATGTATGTAAAATGTAAATGTAAATTGATATTTGTATAGTGCACTACTCACCCGCAAGGGTCTCAAGGCACTTGTAGGAATACCACTGTGGAACCCATCCTGGCTTTCCCTGTGAGGCGTCCACTCCTGGGCACCCCCAGGGTAGAGGCCAGGCATCCTTAGCATTGTGGAGATTAAGCAAGCTATTGCCCAGAGTTGCAGAGTGGGACTCCATGATTGGAATAGGCACCAAAGGCGAGAATTATCGAGTCTGCAGACAATGAGCCCAAGACCCACCGAGGTGGGGAATTGAACCCTGGTCCCGGGCTAGACCTCTGCATCAGGGTCTGCTGCTCTAATCATTGAGCCACACTTCTCCATGGCTTCCTTGTTGATCTGTGTGAGTCCGAGTCTGCATGGTGAACTGTGAACTGTGGTACTTTGATAACTACTACTCTGCCTCAACTAAACATTTAAAGATTTACAAATAAGATCATGAGCATTTCTTGACAGTTACCGTGTGGATTATAAAATAGTTCCATATTATAATAACTCAGGGAACTTGCTGTATTGTTTTTAGCTGGATTATTGCCTCTGACTGCGAAGAGAACTCTGGAAAAATAATGTAGCTATTCAAGGCCTAATGTGCAGAAGGCTGTCTGTTAGAAAGCTCAAAGGTACTGCAAAGTGTATCAAAACCGATGCTCAGGATAACCTGCACAAAAGAGATTTACACCTCTAAGGGAGTTTAAAGCGTGGACCCACACCCTGCCGAACAGACAGGCAGCCATTCCCAACTTAGAGTCGAATCTGACCAGAAAGGAAAATATCCCCCAATTTACAGCCTTAAAAAAAACACTCTTTGCAGTGGAGCACACTTGGGGTTGGCCAAGGAAAAGTGAGCATGGGCCCGATTCACAGAACTAACTGAAGACAAAATCCTAAACTTACTACCGTTTTGGTATTCACAGAAGACCCTTACTCATCAATGAGTAAGTGCCTTCTGTGAATACCAAAATGAGTAAGTGCCTTCTGTGAATATCAAAATGGTAGTAAGTTTAGGATTTTGACTTAAGTTAGTTCTGTGAATCGAGCCCTATGTTTTCTTGGTCGTAAACTTAAACATTGATTTCATGTTTCTTGTGGGTTGCATTTATGCTGCTAGTGTGGCATCTTGCATTGTGTCTCATGAGACATGGGTTGATTTGTACCAGGCCGATGCGGACAGGTGACAGTGATATAAAAATATTTGCCTTCAAAAGTGTCAATTCAAAGCTACCATTCACAACACTTTGGAGAGCTTATTACTGGCAGTAAAAAGTTGCTGTGAGTCTAGTGACTTTGTTTTGGGGTCAAATACTCTAGGGCACCAATTATTACAACATTTTCAAAATGTATCCGTAGAATGTGTCCAGTTTCTATTGTTTTATGAATTGTTTCTCTCTTGTACCATCTCTTACACCTTTCTCTCTCTCGCTCTCTCACACTCCTTACTCTCCATCCTTGTGACTCACACTGCTCTTCCCTTCCTCACTCTCCTTCCTTGTTCCTCACGCTGCTGTTCTTCTACTTACTATCTGTCCTTATGCCACACGCTGCTGTTCTCACTCTCCTTCTTTGTGCCTCACACTGCTGTTCTCACTCTCCTTTTGTGTGCCTCACACTGCTCTTCTCACTCTCTTTCCTTGTGCTCCATGCTGCTCTTCTCCACACTTTCCTTCCTTACACCTAATGGTGCTCTTCTCCTCACTCTCCTTCCTTGTGCCTCATGCTGCTCTTCTCCTCACACTTCATTATGCCTCATGCTGCTCTTCTCCTCACTCTCCTTCCATGTGCCTCACGCTGCTCTTCTCTTCCTCACTTTCCTTCCTTGTGCCTCATCCTGCTCTTCTCTTTCTCACTCTCCTTCCTTGTGCCTCATGCTATTCTTCTCTTTCTCTCACTCCTTACTATGCCTCACTGTGATTTTCTAACGCACTCTCCTTCCATGTGCCTCACTCTGCTCTTTTCTTCACTCTCCTCATGCTGCTCTTCTCATCACTCCCCTTCCATGTGCCTCAAGCAGCTCTTCTGATCACTCTCCATCCTCGTGTTTCACGCTGCTGTTCTCTTTCTCACTCTCCTTTGTGCCGCATGCTGCTCTTCTCCTCACTCTCCTTCTGTGTGCCTTTCGCTGCTATTCTTCTCACTCTTCTTCCTTGTGCCTCACACTGTTCTTCTCCTCCCTCTCCTTCCTTGTACCTCCTGGTACTCTTCTTTTCACTCTCATCCTTGTGCCTTGCATTGCTCTTCTCATCACTCTCCTCCCTTGTGCCTCATGCTGCTCTTCTCCTCACTCTCCTTCCTTGTGCCTCACACTGTTCTTCTCCTCACTCTCCTTCCTTGTGCCTCACGCTGCTCTTCTCTCTCTTGTTCTTTGTGCCTCACACTGCTCTTCCCTCACTCTCCTTCCTTGTGCCTCACTCATGCTCTTCTCTTGCTCACTCTCCTTCCTTGTACCTCAGGCTTCTTTTCTCTTCCTCACTCTCCTTCCTTGTACCTCCTGGTGCTCTTCTCTTCACTCTCGTCCTTGTGCCTCACATTTCTCTTCTCATCACTCTCCTTCTTTGGGCCTCATGCTGCTCTTCTCCTCACTCTCTTTCCTTGTGCCCCATGCTGCTCTTCTCCTCACTTTCCTTCTTTGCGACTCAAGCTGCTCTTCTCCTCACTCTACTTCCTTGTGCCTCACAATGCTCTTCTTCTCACTCTCCAGTATACTTCATACTGCTCTTCTCCTCCTCAATCTTCTTCCTTGTGCCTCACACTGCTCTTCTTTTTCTCACTCTCCTTCCTTGTGCCTCACACTGCTCTTCTCTTTCTCACTCTCCTTCCTGGTCCCTTATGCTGCTCTTCTCTTCCTCACACTTCTTTATTTGCCTCGCTCTGATTTTCTAACTCACTCTCCTTCCATGTGCCTCACGCTGTTTTTTTTTCACTCTCCTTCCTTGTGCCTCATGTTGCTCTTCTCATCACTCTCCTTCCTTGTGCCTCACGCAGCTCTTCTTGTCACTCTCCTTCCTTGTGCTTCACGCTGCTCTTCTCATCACTCTCCTTCCTTGTACAAACGTGTATTTTGCTTACCTTGCGATGCTTCACCAGCACAGGTACCCCTCGAATTTCGATTGCAGTCCCAAATATTGCATAAAAGATATGAGACAATCAAATTTTGGAATAATATCTGGCTCAATCACGAAATAGAAATTAACTCTGCTATTTGGGAAGTTCTGTTAAGTAACTCAAAATCTCAGTACTTGAAGTACCTAAACTCCTCCCTGAAATCTACTAAGATGGCGTCAGTATGGCAAAGGAAATTACCAGTACCATCATTTAAGCAGAGAAAATTTCAACAATGGTTTTTTCGGGTAAACAAAAATTGCTTTAAATCATCTTGCTGACTTCAACAGTGGTATAAGCATAACTTCATTACTTATTATGCTACTTTAATTAACATTATAGTGCAAAAACCAAACAGAGAAGAGGGTCAGGATTATTTTAATTATTCAATTATTTTTCATTTTTTCATTAAGTTTCCAACTGACACCTCAAATATATGCATTAAAAAACTTATTACAAAATACAAGATACGGCGCAATAATTCAAATCACTGTGAAGGTGACATAATGTGACAATATTGTGACAATGTGATGAACAAGTGATATTCTATTTACATGTGAATAAGAAAAGTATTAAAGAAGATGGGGAATTACAAAAGGCTGATTCCTATTTGATTGGTACTCAAACGCAATGTTCTGTATTAGCTAATTATTGTTGGGCATGGTAAGCTGGTCCTTCCAATAGTTCTGTCGACGTTTCGACCCTGTGGACACCTTATTTGCGGGTCACTAGCGGGTCTTCTTCAGGACAGGGGCTATGAAAAGGATTAAAGCGCCAGTTCTTCACGGAACAGCCCAATATTCTATTTGATGGGGGTGTCCTCTGTAATCTTGGATCTATTGATGATATCCTGTTATCTTAATCAGGTATCTTCCTAAAAAGTTGGTGGCGTTTCTCTTTATTTATCAAAGTCATTTTCTTTACTTCCAACCATCAGTCGGTATGGACGATTTTCAATACCTTCGTGAGTATGGCATAAATGCTGTTTGCTTGTGTGCCACCCCGATTCAGAGTTCAAGGCTGGAGCGATTTCATTCCTCGATCCGGGATTCTTTGTCTGGTGTCTGCTCGGCTACGCGATCTTCAAAATGAATCATTTAAGCAGATCATAAAAAAGGCAGTCAATATGCATTCGTTGATCGAAGACAAAACAACTCTAAGACGCCGTGCACATGCTTGGATCATAATACAATCCTATAAAAGGCTGGCACCAGCCGCCTATTTTGCCCTCGCTTTTCCATCGCATTTAAAACTAAAGTACCTAAAGCTGCGTATGGGAAAACTGCCAACAAACGCCGATCAACCAGGCTGGAAGCTACCGGGCCAGCAGGACTGTAATCTATGTGGTGCTGCAGTACAAGACATCATCCACCTGATCTGTGTTTGTCCAGTACTGGAGAATGATCGCCGCAGTTTACTTAGGGTAAAGTTCAATGAACTAGGAATTCGCACATGCCGCTCAGCGATCTTAAAGGCGTGGGACTCAGCGGATCCACAATTCATTTGTCGAATGATTAAATATGTAAATAATTTTGAAAAACTTATAGTAAAGCCAACATAAGTCTGAACCTTTGAAATTTGAATTTGCACGGGCTGAGCTAGAATCTGTCTCCGAAACCACAATGTTACCGAGAAAATTTGTGTTTTTATCGCTTCAATCAATGGTTGTTTTAAAAACCTATATATTTTTTTAAGTAGAATAGTTCTCAAATGAAAGTATCTTTTTTAATTATTGGTATATTGTAACGGTTTTTATTAACTATACAATAAAGAATTTATATATATACACTCTCCTTCCTTGTGCTTCATGCTGCTCTTCTCCTCACTCTCCTTCCTTGTGCCTCACGCTGCTCTTCTCCTCACTCTCCTTCCTTGTGCCTCACACTGTTCTTCTCCTCACTCTCCTTCCTTGTGCCACACGCTGCTCTTTCTCCCTCTTGTTCCTTGTGCCTCACACTGCTCTTCCTCCACTCTCCCTCCATGTGCCTCACGTATCCTTTTCTCTTGCTCACTCTCCTTCCTTGTACCTCATGCTTCTCTTCTCTTCCTCACACTCCTTCCTTGTACCGCCTGGTGCTTTTCTCTTCACTCTCGTCCTTGTGCCTCGCATTGCTCTTCTCATCGCTCTCCTTCCTTGTGCCTCACGCTGCTCTTCTCCTCACTCTCCTTCCTTGTACCTCATGCTACACTTTATCTTTAAGTGCGCCTTTCTTTTATTCTGCACGGCTGATCTCGCCCACCCCTATTTTTCCCTAATTTTGAAGAGACTTTAACATATTTTCACCCCTCCTGCTTCACATTAATAGCCCTCCCCTACCCTCCGAGCACAAACACAATGTTTTCTTCCTCCCAACCCCACCCCCCTTTCCGTTGGCATCGATTGAGGCAACAACAGCCCAGGGTACTTGCTCAGCTCAGCACCAGCGCAACACCACCTCAGCACCAACGCAGCACCACTTTAGCATCAGCACAGCATCACCTCAATACAGCACCAAATCAACATCAATCAATTCCACCTAGGCACCAGTGCAGCACCACCACAGCTCCACCTCAGCATCACTCGACACCACAGAATCACTCAGCAGTATCTGAGCATCACCTCCACACCAGCACACTGCCACCTCAGCATCACTCAGCACCACCTCAGCCTGCTCTCAGAATCTGCTGATTCTCCCCTAGTCTCCGTCCACTGCTTGTGTTGTAATTCAGCTGCTACTTCCCAACCTCCACTCTCATGTTGTCTTCTTGGTTATGTATAAGGTAACAAAAATGCTTATAATACTTTTAAATTATAACTTTCCAACATGCCGCACAGAGGCCACAATGCTCTATAGCTTAAAGACAATGAGAAAGTCAATAGCTCTGACTAAACATCTATAAGGTCCCAAAAGTGAGACCTATTGGCTATGCCAATGCGTGTTTCCTTTTCCTCTCATAGGAAAGCAGTCACCTCTGTGGTCACCTACTACCCAGTATGTACAGTTGGAGCACCTGTAAAAAACATCCCCTGAATGCCGGATCTTCTTTACTGTTCATGTCGATCAGACCCAACAGCTGACTGTCCAAGTGCTTAATTTGCAAAAAGTAAGTGCCAGGGCTGTCCTCAGAAGGCCACTGCACCTTGCACCGCACATTGCCCCGGTCAGGGCTGCCAATGATAGTAACAACACAAGCACTACCATTCACACTCCTACAAGTGAGACAGTTCGGACTATTTCAGGCCCCCAAAGCTGTAAGAAAGGCTTGGGTGGCATGTAATATGCAACTTTAATGTACATTGAGTTCATAATTAACTGCCATTGTGCTCATCTCCAAGTTAGCCTGACCGCGCCACCTTCTGACAGACTGTCACAGTCCCTGGTGTTGACAA
This sequence comes from Lissotriton vulgaris, assembly GCF_964263255.1. Taxonomy (NCBI): domain Eukaryota; kingdom Metazoa; phylum Chordata; class Amphibia; order Caudata; family Salamandridae; genus Lissotriton; species Lissotriton vulgaris. The sequence goes on from NC_141698.1 coordinate 468,242,318, forward strand.
TTAAGTGACAGTGCTGAGCACCGGAAACCACTGGCTAAAATTAGGCACTGGACTGTCCACAGTGTACAGCTCCTACAGCCATGACGCTCAAACTGTGAGAATTTAACGTGTGGTGTTCAGGGTCTCGGGTGTCTTAAACTCTTATAGCTCTTACATGGAGGCTCCAAGGGGGCGAGCCCTGTAGTCACAAATTCTGTGACTACAGTGCTTGCCCCCCCGGATCCTCCATGTTGTAAGGAATTACTGAGCAATAAAGAATCAAATGGAGTAAAACACAGATAAAACCGTAAGTTACGAACTGTGGTACTGTGCATGCCTTAGCGCGTCCATGAATCAGGCCCCGAAGAAAGCCCTCTTGGGCTGCTTAGACATTATGGCTGATACATGTTGCCATAAACTGAGGATGTGAGAGTTTGTTAGCTTCTCCCAGCACATCTACCACAGCTTTTAATCCTTGTCCAAGGTTACCGCTATTAAAATATGCCACATTGGTTGGTAAACTGAAGACAATTTAAGATTCACCTCTTAACTCATTTGAGAAAAAAAACCTCACCCCACTGTAAACAGACTTGAAACACTAGGTGTCTCGGGTAGGACCCCTATAGATGAAGCATGCCACCAACTAGGTCGGTCGGTGAGGGGTCTTATGATAAAACCTAAAGGCGTTTTGTTCCCACCGAGTGTGAGGGACATCTCGAGCAGACTCATACATGAATATGGTAGCATGATCGCTTTTCTTTATTGATAAAAACATTCCTGCTATTCACGGGTAAGAAAGAACATTCTGGAAGTTGTGGTCAGAGCATGATAACGTTTTATAAAAGGCAACACACATATTGCCTTTGTGGGCGATGGAGACACCAGGGGTCAGGGGGTGGGCCCAGGCTACAGTGATACTCTATGGCCGTACAGAGTGTGGCTAGGGCCTTGCACAGTCGCAGCAAATAGGAGCACTTCACGTTCATCCTAGTAGCGGTGTTTCCTTTCTGCGGATTTACATGTGTTTTCAGAACAAATGTTTGCTCGAGGGTTATTGATTCCCTTGTGGTTGGCGGTAGATTCCGCAGTCTGGTGCCTTCTCTCGTCTGTTCAGCGCCCCGAGCGGAGATACTGTGCACCGGGCCTATCTTTCAGACCAGAGAATGCAAGGGAAGTCTGACACTCTGACCTTGCACTGGGTTGCACGTGCGCACGTGTTCCCTTCTCCCCACACACCTGTGCACCTGCACACACCTGGTGGCAAAAGGACTCACCCTACCCTGGCAGTGCAGATTAAAAGCTATGAGAGGGTGCGGTGCGAACCATCTCAAGAGAAAAATATCCAGTGGCGTCACACCCACTCCGTGCTCCCTGCCCGTGTCCTTTGTGTGTGAGGATCCTGGCGGATTCCTGCGTGACTCAGAGGCCACCGGATCAATCTCTCAGCGGACCTTACCCAGAGGTATCTGTGCCTGACACACCCCACGTTGACAGTTCCGCCAGCCGTGGAGAACCGGTTCGTCCAGCCTCTTTCTGTCAAAGTAGCCGTAGTGACTGTGTATGTGTTTAAGTGCGTGTATGTTTTGCCATCCTTCAGTGGAAGAATGCGCAAGGTCCCGCCCTGAAATGAAGCCTCAGTTAAACAGGTCACAGAGGTATGTCTGTGGAGGCCTGCAGTTGAGGTCTGAGCAGGCAGGGGTCGCATGGAGCTCTCCTTCCACAAACGGTGACGCGCAGGAGCCATGACTTAGGGATTCAGCGCACGTGAGGAGACCTCTTCTAAATGTCCCTCTAAACCTAACCAAATCTAACACTGGTAAATTAAACTCGCACCGGCAAGGCCAATGGGTCTGAATTTAATGAGGTGTTACAGGCAAGTACAAAGTCACATAGACCATTCGTGCCATGCCTCTCTGCACCTCTTTCTACCCAGGGCACAAGTCCTAAAAAAAGAAGTGGGGGCGCGCTGCCACCAGATGTGACGTCTCAACAGGAAGTGACGTCAAGAAAAGTGGCTCCAATCACGTCCCAGAGAGGCCAAAAAGGTGGAGTCCAGCTGTTTGGCAAGGGGGACGGTGTCCACCCTGTAAAATAAGTGGGGGAACGCCGTCCACCCGCGTGGTACCCCGACTCGAGCCCTGTTTCTACCTAACCATGTGCCCTTCTTTTATTCTCCACTCTTGCTGCACATAATGCGCAAGGACAGCACGTTTTGGGAATACAAACAGCAGTGCAGTACATGCCTAAGTAGTAAAAGTAGGGCACAAGACATATGAAGTACAGAAGGAGACAGGTTGCAGAGACACTGTACTAATAGTCTGTGAGCATCTGTTCATTGAGCTAGTCAGTTTACATTTAAGGGCAGCCCCCTTCTATTCTAGCGTGGCAGGGTATCTTCCATTATCCTGGTGCTAAGATAGCGGGTTGGAGGATGAGAAGAAACAGTCTTTTGTGAGTGCAACAGTGACAAAGACACAGACTTTCATCAGTGCACCTATGGACATCCATTAGGGACTCCGGGTTCAGCAAAGCAGCTCTGATGATTAGATATGTAGGATTCGTTTGCCAAGTCGACATGGCAGTGTAAACCACATGCACAGGCTCTGCAAAAGCAGGCCTGAGACATGGTTAAAGAACTTCTTAAGTGGGCGGCACAATCAGTGCTGCAGGCCCCCCAGTATCATTGAATTGACCGGCCCTGGGCACACGCAGTGCCACTTTACTATGGATTTGTAAGTAAATTAAATATGATAATTGGGTATGTCAATATTACCATGTTTAGAGGAGAGACCACAGGTACTTTAGCCCTGGGTAGCAATGATAAAGTGTCTTAAGGCCAACAAAAACAAATACAGACAAAAGAAGGAGGAGGAAGGTGAAAAGTTTGGTGGTGATACTGCGAAATGGGGCATTTCCAACATGAATAGTAACACAAGAGGGGTACAAAGTTCCCCGGGAGGAGTGAAAAGGAAGAGTGAGTGTACTGGAAAAAGCAAGAAGGGGGGAATTCCCTTGTTGGAACTAAAACCCTCACACACCCAGTAAACTAGGTGTCATGCTTCATCATATGGGTTTTGCTCCTCGTCAGACTGGCGCTGCAATGTCTGACAGGCTCCCGAAACCGGGCTCTTTATCGGAGATCTTTTGTTCCAGCCATATGGTGCATGCGTGTGAGAGGGCGGGGGGAGTGTAGTCGTGAAGTGAAAGTGAATTAAAAAGGTGAGTCAGTCCACAATGTATTTTATTAGCATGGCTGACTTCCTTGATTAAAAGGGTGGGAGAGGAGATATATGCTTCAAAAAAGGTTAAAGCAGAATATCTACAACCCTCAGGTCAGGTCAACCTGTTTCTTGCCTTAATGGCAATTCTTCAGGACCTCAGTGTTCAGTACTACACAAAGAAAGAATGAAAAAATTACACAATGTGGTATACAACCTTATTTTGTAGGTTTATAGATGGGCAGGCTGATTGGTCCTGCTGAGGTAAAGTGACCCCAAGGGTTTCCCTAAGGTGCCTCGCAGACTGCTCCCGTGGGACCGGCAGAATTGGTATGGTACCTACGGCGGCGCGCGGTCCAGACCGTCGGAACCTGCCTCCACGTGCAGCGCCCAGAAAGGACGCAGAGCAGCTGGTATTCCCAACATGACTCATATCCAGCCTAACGCTAGGGGAGACTAATCAATACCTTGATGAACTCCCTTCTAAAGTAATAAAACAAGGACAATGGGCATCTACTGCAGGGTCACTTGTAAGCTCTCTGCCTTTCTGGCACTAGTTTGACCTGTCTATACTCTCCTGGGCCACTGAACTGACCCATGGGGGACCCTTCTCCTCATCTGTGGACCCTATGTGTGCAATACCTAACCTTAAGTCGCTCACAGATGCATCCAGTAGGCAGATACCATGGCCGACCAAGTGATGTGGCCCATTCCACTTATTGGATCATACTTCTGGCCCCAACCCAAGGAAAACTCTGCTGATAATGATACTAATCAACAGAGGCCACAGACAACTGTCAGTGCCAGGAGCCAGGCCCTGGTTCATCCACTGCTACGTGACGGCTCCAAGCTAGAATATTTGGTAGGCTTCTCTTCCAGCATGAAGACTTGCAAGGAGTTCCCTATGGGGCACATGAGGTTTTTCTGACCTCTGAGGTGTCTCTGAGTGGGAGGTAGTAGTCCCAGGTGTTTTGCACCCTACTTCCACTCTACCTCCCAGCAGTACAGGAGTGGTATACTGACACTCACCCATCAACCCAGGTTCTGTGCCTTGAGACTGAAAAAGAGATGGGGTGAGTCCTCCCTCACCCTGCTCCTCCATCTAGGCTCCCGTACCTTCCGCTTGGGAGTGGTACCCCCAGAAAATTGAACTGTCGGGTGCCCTTTGCAGCTGCCCCTCCCAAGTCCCCTTGACACCGGGGGCATCTCATTCCCCAGAATCCAGCATATGGGCTTCTGGGGACTAACTATGACCCTCTTCTTGTTCACCTCCCCACCTCACTCCAGGATAGCAGGGCCATAGGGCGGAGGAAGTCTTGTCCTTGGGCCTTAGATATCCTACATAACCTGACAGGTGTACTGCTCTGGGATACCTAACCTTTCGACCACAGTGGTCCGATGGAAATGGTATGATGGAATGATTCTTCCCCCAACCAGAGATGAAAACCCCACAGTGACATGTGAGGTGCCTACAAGACTGCAATCTCTGCTCGCGTTGGACTACCTATGTCTGATGGACGTACTGCTGTCAATCAAGTCAGGATCGCCTCTAAACCCTATCCCCTCTGCTAAATTGAGCACCTTGAGCCTGCAGTCCATACAGCCAGTGCTATAACTTTTAAACTCCTCTTTACTTTAGGGGCATTTACCTAAAGCCTGTAAAAATGCAATGGTTCTTCCTTTGCTAAAGAAACCCCACTTGGACCAGGACAACTGGTCCAATTTCAGACCCATCTCCTTGTTACCTACTTTCTACAAGATACTGGAAAAACATGTAAATACCCAACCCAACTCATTTGTGGGAACTAAGCACACACTTCACCCCTCCCAGTCAGGCTTCAGAGCTGGGCACAGCACCAAAACCTCCCTTCTAGGAGTCACAGAACATCTAAGTTGACTCCTTGATTCGGGTGGCACAGCTGCGCTGATCTTTTTAAACCTCAGTGTTTCCTTCAATTCTGTGTCCCATGAAATTCTAGCTGAAAGACTGACCAAACTGGGCCTTCAAGGCAAGGCACTGGCAATGGCTCTCCTCTTACTTGACAGACTGCACATTTCAGGTCTTCTTGACAAACGCAGTGTCTGAATTTCTCGCACTTACCTCACGGAGTCCCTAAGGGTTCCGTCCTTAGCAGTATGCTTTTCAACATTTATGTCAGCCCTTTGGCGAACCTGGTGGAAAGCTGTGGACTAACTCTGTATTCATAAGCAGACAACACCCAGATCATTTTCTCCCTATCATCTGGGCGCAAAGTCAACTCAGAGAATCCTAATTCCTGCCTCATTCTTGTCTCCACCTGGATGAACATCGACTCCTTGAAACTAAACGGGGAGACCAAAGTGATGATATTGGGAAAAATCATCCCCTGCTTTGGGAGCCTTAATATAGGCCTGCCATGCTGGGAAAGCCACCTACCACCACCAATAAAGTGAAGAATCTTAGCTTCTGGCTCACTCCCACTCTGTCAATGAATGAATGATTAAATGAATGAATGGATGAATGAACATAATTTATAAAGCGCAGCTAATGCCCATGGGTGTCTTGGGGCTATAGGAGAAGAGGAATAGCTGCAGCAGAGGACAGAAGCAAGACTGGCGAATGGCCTGGTGGCTTCTACTCCTGTGGGAACAGCCAGGTCTTTAAGGTTTTTCTGAAAGTAAGTAGGGAGGGAGCAGCTTTTAGTGTCAGTGGGAGGCTGTTCCAGAGCAATGCTGTAGCCCTAAAAAGCTCTTCTCATCCCAGTTGGTTGTCCTAAATGGGGGGACAATCAGGTTCATGGCAGAGCCCGAGCGGAGTGTACTTGCTGTGATGTACCACTTGAATATTTTCCTAAAAAGGGTAGGGATTTTAAAAAGGAATCGGGCCCCAGCATTTTCAAAAAATGGAGCCTCTTTTCAAGACCCACTGCGAGAGTAAGATAGAGGCTGTTGCAATAGTCGATCTTAGTGAGAACCAATGTTCTGATAGCTGTTCTCAGAAGTTCAGGAGGCAAGAACTTTGGGTGTCATCGGCATAAGACACCAGAAGAAAACCCGCATTTTTGAAGATTGACACGAGAGGCGCAACATAAAGATTGAATAGTGTTGGACTCAGTACCGATTCTTGGGGAACTCTGCAGGGCAGGGAGAAGGGCCTAGATGTGAACTTGCCCATCCTCACAATGTGTTGCCTGTTTACCAAGAAGGATTGGAGGAGATCTAATGCTGTGCCCTCTATCCCCAAGCTGCGCTGGCGGTCAACCAAGATCTTGTGGCTGACTGTGTCAAACGCTGTGGAGAGATCCAACAGGATAAGGGCAGTGGTCCCTCCTGTGTCCAGCACTTCGCAGATGTCTTCCGTAGCTACTACAAGGGTGGACTCAGTACTACGTTTTTTCCTGTAACCATGTTGTGTATCGTCCAAAAGCCGGTTTTCCTCCAGGTACTCTGAGAGTTGTTGGTTCATTACTTTCTCTGCCAATTTGGCAGCAAAGGGAAGTCTTAAAATTGGGCAGTAGTTATTTGGGTCCAATGCATTGAGATTGTCCTTCTTTAACAGAGGCAGAATGGAGGCATGTTTCCAGTGTAACAGGAACGTTGTTCCTGCAAATATGGTATTCAGAACATGGCCCAGGTATTGTCCCACTTGTGCAGGAATCAATGTGCATTATCTCAAGGGGACCAGGATCTTGTGGCACCCGAGATTTGATTAAAGGAATTAATTTGGCACATTTCTCTTCTGAGGGGGCCTTAAAGGTGGAGAATCTGCTTTCACCAGTAGACGCAGCTAAGGCCACCCATCCTGTTCACCCGTTACCCTCTTTGCTGAAAGACTAGAGAAGATGTTAGCAAACTTTTCCTGGAAAAACGTTTGTCAGCTCATTGCGGAAATGTTGTTTTATCACTGCATTGTTAAGGCTAGTTTGAGTAATTCGTTTTTTATGACCAGGAAAAGGGTTTTGTTTGCATCGTAGGCTGCTCTTATCTGTTCTGAGTGGTATGAGGTTTTCGCTATAGCTATACTTTTTTTATGTTCCACTAGTTTATTTTTATAGATTTTTTTTCTTCTACCTCATATTTTTTTGCTCCATTTTTGTTCTTGCATATGGCAGTCCTGCCTTGATCTCCTAAGATTCTCATTATATCAGGGTTGGGATACTTTTTGGGCTACCATTGTATGGTTGATTGGTGCTCTAATAAGCATAAAGTATCCAGAACCATTAAGCTCAAAATGAATCCTACGCGGCGTACCCTGCTGGATGCTTGAAAGGAGGCAACTCCTTTATGTTATTTAAGCATCACACACCCTATTGGTGTCATGCATCATCATCATATTCACCCTGACTCCTAAAGGTCAGGGTGGGCTAAACCGTATTTCAGGGAGTGCTTAAGAGATATAGGCCAGGGGGTCTAAAGATAAAAATCCTACTACGTTCCCCAGGTATCCTTTTATTCGCAGGGACGTAGGGAATATTAAAATAAAGATAAAACTAGGGTGTTTACGGAGGTTATGGTCCTATGACCCTAAAGACGTGCCAACATGTTTCAGCCCTTGTCACAGGCATGGTAGGTCCTGGGCTTTCTTCAGGGCAAAACAGAGTTCACTCTCTGGTGTTCGTAAAGGAATTTTCCTATATATATACTTTTTGGACGGAACAGAAAACTGTTCCCTCGTGAAAATAATGGAGGTTATACTTATCACTTCATCTGGAATAAAACGCAAAAAAATCCACCTGTAAGAAAGATTGTGAAAAAAAACAACAAAAAAAACTATTTTTGCAATTAATTTTATCACAGTTATCAACATCTGCACTCCCATGGTGCCTGATGTGCTTGCGTTCTCATCACACTATGATCTGTGATCTCTGCCTTTGTAAATGAGCTGTTCTTGGGTCTACTTAACCCAAACACGCCATTATGCTGTATGCGTCCATTGCGTGCATTCAACTTTCACTCGTGCACTGTGAAAACCATATCCATACGTTAAAAATGTATTATACACGCACTCAAACTGTCCAACTTCATTGTATGATAGTGCCAACAGACATAAATCTGTATGTATACATCTTATACCATTCCATTTGTAAACTGACCGTCCTTGTTTAAGTTAAAGATATCGGGGCGTGCCCTTACTCGATTTGGTGGAATACTCGCTTCCCTCGGAGATCGGGAAGGGGTAGCCTTGTAGTCAAATGCTGTAGGGAAGCAAACATGTTTTTGGCGTTATGACTACAGGCTGCCTTTAGCGAATCATTATTTTACCTTAGTTCCGGGTATTCCCACTGTTGCCTGACTTACTTCTTTAAAGGTTCCTGCCCCTCTGTCAGCCTATTCAGCACCCACATTTCCCGGCATTTGCGTTTTGCATGCCCGGCGCTTTGGGTTAAGTAATGAGGCATTTCCTTGTCATCATGTTCACTAGGCGTGGTTTACATACAGACGTACGTATATAGCGTCCCTTCCTGTGCGTGCCCTTCATTCCCAAACTACATAACCCCAAAGCATCACAGGAGTTGTAGTATCGATGGTGTTAGCAAACGGGTATGTGGCCACTGTTACCGGTACTGTACTGTCAGACCGGGCTGATATAACAATATTTAAGACTGTTTTAGTTCTCTCTCTGTACTATAATCTAAACATTGGTCTTCTCAATATATTCTAATGATTGAGCTAATCTACCGTGAAAAAAATAGACAGAGAGGGTAGGAGGCACTCTTTGTCCCCCGGGTTGAGTATGTAAAACAAAGGAAGAGTGTCAAGCGCAAAGGGGTCTGTGTGAAAGCACAGAGGCAAAGACTGTAAAGAAGTACCCTCTCAAGGACACAATGGAAACCTTCCAGGGATTTATTGGAAGCCCTCACTCCCCAACCTGGTTGGTGACATGCTTCATCATCAGGCCCACCAGGAGAAGCCGAATGCTTCCCTGGTGTGCTACAACGCCAGATTACTGCGGAGCTGGATTTTGTGACAGTGATGTGAAAAGTGATGTTAAAAATGTCTGAAACTGTACCAACCAAAAAGATTTTATTCACTGGTCAGTTTAGACATAGTTAAAAGGTATGTGTGGGAACAACCACAAATTATGATGGGAGTTTCCACTTAAAGTGGGGTCAACATGTTTCTGCCCTTATGTGTAAGAATTACATGGGCATTCGTCAGGACCGTGTAGCGTGTACCCCGGCGGTATGGGCGCGCTAAGGCCCACCCTAACCAGAGGACGTGAAAGTTAAAAATTGCTCTATGTGTAAAAAAGTGCAAAAAAACAACACAAACCACAAGTTGTGGGAATTACCTCCACTCAGAGGAACCTGTGTATTCTGTAATAAAGAGACAAACATACATATAAGACAAAACAAATACTTAATGCTCGATCATTAGGAAGATGATTGCCAGGACAGTCTCTGCGTTAAGAATGCTGTGGGTTGGTCTAAAAGTAGACTTTGTGCCATACGTCTATTTTAGTGGCAGAAGCGCTGTATGGTTGCCCAAAGGGGCATTACAGGCGTGTGGGCATGCACTATGGCGAAAGGTATACAAGCTGCTGGACAGAGCGGCTAAATGAACAGCACTCGTGGGTAGCGATCAATGAGCCATTGCTATACGGCCGGAAGTGCTAATTCCTAGAGGAATTAGTGAAACACACAAGTGTAGGGTTAGAATATCTCACTTGTGTTCAGAAAGATCCACGCCCCATGGGTCTCAGGAGGGGGGGTGGAGGCAACTATGGCACACCCTGTAGGTAAAGGAAAGCCTCGTAAATTTTCGCGCCAAACAAGTCGTGACAAACAGAACATTTACTTAGCTCATGATAAGTGATGCGAAGAATCCTTACGCCCGCAACGCCCAGCACCCGCTCGGCGCCTAGCTTCTCCCGCTCCGGACCCCGAGGATGTGGGTCGAAGCGCCGAGAAAGCTAATGTGTAGTGCCGGTGGGGGCCGGGCTACGCGAGAGGCGTGGGCCAGCCAATCAGCGGGCCGCCATCAGAGCGAGGCTTGGAAAGCAAGCTCGTTCGTCGCCCAATCACAGTGCCGCATTAGGGCGAGGCTTGGACCATCCGAGTGAGTAAGCAATTCATTGAATTGCTAGAGTCAGAATCCCCGGAAAAGACTTAATGTGTGCTAGGTCAGATTTATGACTATGGGAAAGATACACGGCAGCAATAAAAATTATTAGTGCCGTATGTGCTTTAATGGGAGGATGAATTGGAATTCCAAGTTAAAATTAAAATTAAAAAGAGAGAGGGGTGTATTATTTGAGCAAAGGACAAGAGACATAGATCAAGTGGAAAGTGAGAGTGATTAGCGTGGGAGCGCTTAATGTTAGTCACTGTAACCACTGGGTATGACTGCAAAATATACAATACTGCACGTATAGGGGCGGGAAGCTGGAACTAGACCTCAACTATTTAATCATAGGCAGTTATCTTCCTTGGAGGAAGGTTTACGGTGGTTTCTGTACATGGGGGGGAGGTCAGCGGTTCAGTACTGTGGTCCAATGGATCTGGTCATTGAGGCCATCTAGATGTGTGCCCAGTCTATACACCCAGCGTTGTTCTTTCTCCAAAAATATGCTGGCAGTGTTTGTTGCTGAGTCGATTTGTTCTATGATAGTCCATCTTAGATCATTGGGTGTATGGTTATGTTGGATGAAGTGTTCACTCAGTTTTGTTGTCAATTTTCGGCATCTGATATTGCTGCGATGTTCGCAGATACGCTGTTTGACTTTTCGAGTAGTCATCCCAACATATCTTTTCCCGCATGTGCAGGTGATGAGATATATGACATTCATTGAATTGCAATTTGTGTGTTTCTTTTAAATCCATGTTTTCCCTGGTTCTAAATGGAGTTCTTTTGTGTGTGTCGTCAAATGACACACACTACAATTGGAGCATGGGTAGTGCCCTTCTATTGGTAAAAGGCCCCATGCATTGGTAATAGATCCAGAGTTGTGATGGTTGGGTTTGTCAATCTTGGGTCGTGTATTAACAAGGGTGTCCTTGAGGCTGGTAACTTTTTTAAAGGAGAAGAGTGGTTTTTGCCAGTCTTTTCTATTGGTCCTGATTATACTCCAGTGTTTGTTCACAGATTTTTTCATCTGGTTCGAAAGGCTGCTGTAAGTGGTGACACATGTTAATGGTATTTCTGCAGCTTCCTTGATGGTATCCTCTAGAAGGGCCTCACGTGGTTGATTTCTGGCCCGTTTGTTGCCCTTTTCAAGTATTTTTGTCGGATAACCTCTTGATTTTAGTTTCTGTGTTAGATCTGCTGCCTGGCTCTTGTAATCAGTGACACTGCTGCAGTTCCTGCGTATTCTGATATATTGACCGTAGGGAAGGTTCTCCCTAAGTGGTCTAGGATGGAAGCTAGAAAATTCCAAGAGGTTGTTCTTTGCTGTTGGTTTGTAATGTGTTTTTGTGGTCAAGGATGTGCCACTCACCATGATTTCCACATCCAGAAAGATTACTTCTTTTTTACTGTAACTGTGCGTAAATTTGAGATAGGTATCCAGGGTGTTCTTCCAGTTCAGAAAATGCTCCAAGGATGCTTGACTGCCCTTCCAAATTAGGAGGATGTTGTCAATATACCTCCTCCATAATCCCGGACAACCCCTTTTCCTCCTCCATAGGATTATGGAGGAGGTATATTGCTCCTTCACTAATCCCCACCTCTCGGTCTTGTCTGTCTCACCTACCTCCTACCTCCAGCGAGCTGTCTCCTTCACTAATCAATTACGGTGTCAAATGCCTCTACTGTGCCTCGCATCAGACTTCAAAGGCTGCCACTCCCCCGCTCCCCCTCATCAGACTTCAAAGGAATGCGCTCCCGCCCTGTCCCCGCCATAGCAATGCAGAGAGCTTGTTTTCTAGTGAGACCAGTGAGTAACTCTTATTAAATATATATAGCATTGCACTGTTTCTCCTGCTTCGTGCAGTGCTGCAGATTTTCAAGCAGCACTGCGTTGCATGCGTTAGAAAATCTGGTCCTCATTCTCTTTCCATGGCCAGAAACATCATTCTGCCCCTTCCGCCACTCATTTCTTTGCCGAAAATATACTATTTAAGTGTTTTTGTCTTTCCACCGTACTCGAGGTTTCATCCACACGGGCTCTCCTTGCATGCATAATTAATTACCTGATGCTCGCTTTCATCGCTTCACATATGTGTGGAATTACCCTCTACCTCTTCCCTGCTCTTTTTAGCATTTAAGAACTGTGTAAAGTGCTGCTGTAAAGGAATTAATGGAACCCGCTAGTGCCTCATTTCAATGCGCCCCAACACAAGGTTCTTTCTGTAGCCCTCACTGTTGCTTTATTTTTCAGTTTCATTCAGTAAAAAAAAAAAAAAAGGTTGTTACGCAAAGTCAGGCATTTTTATCATGTACTGTCTTACTAAATGAAACTTCAGATGTTGAGCATGTTTACATGCCTACTTTGTAAATGGCCACAAACAAACGTTCAGCAAAAACACGTCAATTCCACCCTCCAACTCCACCCTCCAACACCAATCCACCCTACAACTCCACCCTCCAACTCCAACTCCACCTTCCAACTCTACCCTCCAATTCCACCCTCCAACTCCACCCTCCAACTCCACCTCCACCCTCCAACTCCACCCTCCAACTCCACCCTCCAACTCCAACTCCACCCTCCAACTCCACCATCCAACTCCAACTCCACCCTCCAACTCCAACTCCACCCTCCACCCTCCAACTCCCCCCTCCAACTCCAACTCCACCCCATCTCCAACTCCACCCTCCAACTCCACCCTCCAACTCCAACTCCACCCTCCAACTCCACCCCACCCTCCAACTCCACCCTCCAACTCCACCCTCCAACTCCACTCTCCAACTCCACTCTCCAACTCCACCCTCCAACTCCACCCTCCAAGTCCAACTCCACCTCCATCCTCCAACTCCAACTCCACCCTCCAAATCCACCCTCCAACTCCAACTCCACCCTCCAACTCCAACTCCACCTTCCAACTCCAACTCCACCCTCCAACTCCACCCTCTAACCCCACCCTCCAACTCCATTGAACTCCACCCCCCAACTCCAACTCCACCCTCCAACTCCACCCTCCAAATCCAACTGCACCCTCCAACTCCAACTCCACCCTCCAACTCCAACTCCATCCTCCAACTCCATCCTCCAACTCCATCCTCCAACTCCAACTCCACCCTCCAACTCCACCCTCCAAGTCCAACTCCACCTCCAACCTCCAACTCCAACTCCACCCTACGAATCCACCCTCCAACTCCAACTCCACCCTCCAACTCCACCTTTCAACTCCAACTCCACCCTCCAATTCCACCCTCCAACTCCATTGAACTCCACCCCCCAACTCCACCCTCCAACTCCACCCTCCAAATCCAACTGCACCCTCCAACTCCAACTCCACCCTCCAACTCCAACTCCATCCTCCAACTCCATTCTCCAACTCCATCCTCCAACTCTACCCTCCAACTCCACCCTCCAACTCCACCCTCCAACTCCACCTTCCAACTCCACCCTCCAACTCCAACTCCACCCTCCAACTCCACCCTCCATCACTCACGGGCACCACCACATCACTCAGGGACACAACCACATCACTCAGGGGCACCACCACATCACTCGGGGACACCACCACTTCACTCGGGGAACCCACCACATCACTCTGGGACACCACCACATCACTCAAGAACACCACCACATCACTCAGGAACACCATCACATCACTCAGGAACACCGCCACATCACTCAGGGTCACCACCACATCACTCAGGGGCACCACCACATCACTCAGGGGCACCACCACATCACTCAGCCGAACCACATCATCACTCAGCACCACAGCAGCACTGTCCTTGCTTGCTACCAACAAGCATTGCCATAGCCAATAGGACTCGCATTAGGAAAGTGTAAGCTATCGGCTTTGTGAATAACAATGCTATTAATTTATATATTTTCAAAGCCAACACATATTAAAAAAATGTGTCATCTACAATACCAATAGCTCACACTTTCCTAATGCGAGACCTATTGCATTGCAAATGCTTGTTCTACATAGTCGGCTGTCAGTTTTGTTGCTGTAATTGCTCATCTGATCGTGCTCCTACGTTCCCCAATGCATAATTTTACTTTACGGGTCGTCATCCCAATATATTTCAAGTTACACGGGCCCATTATCATATAAACTGCATTGGAATTATTACAATTTGTGTGATCTCTTTGCTCCCAGTCATATCTCAGACCCAAGTCAATGCTAGTGATATGTTTAGTGAAGGGACACACTACACAAGTCCCACATGGGAAGTGTCCTTTACCTGAGGTTGGTTCCACAGTGTAAATTGTGTGTCCCCTTTAGGATTCCAACAATCCGTAAGGACAAGAGTGTTTATTATACCCTTTTGCGAGACCTATTGCATTGCAAATGCTTGTTCTACATAGTCGGCTGTCAGTTTTGTTGCTGTAATTGCTCATCTGATCGTGCTCCTACGTTCCCCAATGCATAATTTTACTTTACGGGTCGTCATCCCAATATATTTCAAGTTACACGGGCCCATTATCATATAAACTGCATTGGAACTATTACAATTTGTGTGATCTCTTTGCTCCCAGTCATATCTCAGACCCAAGTCAATGCTAGTGATATGTTTAGTGAAGGGACACACTACACAAGTCCCACATGGGAAGTGTCCTTTACCTGAGGTTGGTTCCACAGTGTAAATTGTGTGTCCCCTTTAGGATTCCAACAATCCGTAAGGACAAGAGTGTTTATTATACCCTTTTTACGCCTGAATGAGAACTTGGGTTTCTCAAAACTTAATTTATTCGATGTCAATATTACCCAGTTCTTATTGATGATCTTTTTGATGTTATTAAAAGATGAATTGTGTGTGGTTACACATATCAGTTCTTTGGTTTCAGCTTTGGTATTTGTCTCCAACAGAGCCTCACGTGGTGTATTCCTTTGATCTTTTACGGGATTGTTCATTCACTTTTTTTGGTTAGCCCTTCTCCTTCAGTTTTTCCATGAGTTTTTGAGCTTCTTTGTTATAACTCTCCAAGTCGGAATATTTCCTCCTTATCCTCAGATATTGTCCCACAGGGAGATTTTCTCTCAGAGATCGAGGATGTGCACTTTCAAAGTGCAATAAACTATTACGATGGGTGGGCTTAATGTAAAGTGTGCTCTCCAATCTCTCGTTTCTAGCCAGGATGTTAATGTCCAGAAAGGAGACCATTGTGTTGTCAGATGACATTCTGAATTTCAGATAAGGATCTATGGTGTTAATCCATGTACAAAATTCTGTAGTACTGTCCTGATTTCCATGCCAGATAATGATAATGTCTTTAATGAACCTGAGCCATTTTCGGATCCTACAGGTGAAGGGATTATTGGACCAGATGTATTTATCCTCCAGGTGGCTCATGTACAGACAGGCAATGCTGGGGCAAATGTACTGCCCATTGAGGTACCAGGTACTTGCAGAGATATAGCTGGTCTTCAAACCCGAAGAAATTCTCCATTAGGGTTATACACATGAGATTTATGATAAATGCGATTGATGCTTCCCAAGGGCATTCTGTCTGTGTAGGATGGATTCTATCACTCCTAGGCTTTCCTCCTGTGGGATGCTCGTATATAGAGCTTAAACATCATCCAGACAGATCATAGTTTCATTCTGGGGATCATAATCAATATCTGTTAGAATGTTGAGCAGATGTTTTGTGTCCTCACATATGACTTGATCTCAGTGACCAAGGGTCGCAGAAAGAAGTCGTATACTTCGAGAGGGGTTTAAAGACTGACCCTATCCTGGAGACAATAGGTCTTCTGGAAGAGAAGACCCTACCCTTATGTATATTGGGAATGGTATAGAACAATGGTATTCTTGGTTCTTCGCTGTTGAGAAAGTCCCTTTTGTTTTTAGTAATCCATTGTCTTTCCAATGCTTTTGTGGTAATATCTGTGATAGTTTTCTGCAATCGCGTTGCTGGGTCCCTTTGTATTTTTCTGTAATTCCTCTCATCTGAAAGGAGGGACATGCATGCCGTTCTGTATGCGTTCATCTCTTTTACAACAATTGCTCCCCCTGTCTCAGCCGGTTTGATAACCAGGTTTTTCTGTTGGGCCAGGTATTCTAGTACCTCTCTTTCCTTTTTGCTCAAATTGTTGTGAGAATTCCAATTAGGCTGGAGTAGTTCAACCTCTTTATTCACTGCCTCTTGAAACACCAAAACCTCAGGTGGCATTAGGGATGGCGGAGGGCAGAATGTCGATTTTTGTCGTAAGGTGGTATATCCAGTGACTTCTTCTTGCTGTGGTTGTCCCGCAAAGAAGGTTTTTATCCAGATCTTATGGATGAATTCGCTTAGTTTGAAGCGGGTCTTGAACTTTTCAATGTGTGTAGTAGGAACAAAACCCAGGCCTCTATTGAGTACTTCCTTTTTATCATTGGTCAATATTTCGTCAGTGAGGTTCACCACCATGTCTACTTAGAACTTGGACCTGCCTGTTGATCTTTGGTTTGAATTTTGGTGTTTACCACACATGTGTGTTTTTCCCATTGGACTCTCCTGTTGCCCCGTATGCCTCGTCTTCCTTTCCTTCCGCCCCTGCCTAAAAAATATTGTTGGTTCTGGTTGTGCTGGAAGTATGGCATTCCAAAGAACTGTGGTGGGCCTTGGAATTCGGGTTGGTTAAATGAGCCTGGCCATGGGAACATCTGTGATGGATACTCCCGATTCTGCCTGCCTCTTCTTTGTCTTTGTGGTTTGTCTCTCCAGCTCTTGGAGGAATTGTCACTGAACCATTCATCCTGATCCGAGTTTACTGACCCTGAGTCACTCCTATTAGAAGACCCTGTGCCACTTTCTGGTTGTTTGGTATAAACCTACTCTATCAGAGCTGAGTTTAGCCAGAGCGAAAAGTTCTCTACATTCTGCTCCAGATCCTTGGCTAACTGCCAGGGCCCAGGGGTAATGGTGTCCCTCATTTCGGGCAGTCAAATTTTGTGCCATACTCTACCAGGAGTTTTTTGGCTAGTATTTCCGTGCATGGTGCATTTCTCTGTCTGTGTCTGCCAGTTCACTGCCCAATGATCGGACCAGGTGAGAGGGAGAGAAGGGAGTAGGGTAGTAACTAAATAGTTGGAAAAATCCCATCTAACATATGTTCTGCCCTGTGCATTGGACCTTTAGTAATTAGGGATAGCCCGAATGTGTTCATAGTTTCGATCAGTTTTATGAAATCTGGGTCTGTTTTGCTTTCCATATGAAAGCTGAAATCTACCAGCACCAAATAGTTTGCATTTGTGATGGAAGATTCCAGTTACAGGCTTATCTTATCTGCAAAGCCGCTCTTCGGTGCAGGAGGATGATAAATCAGAAGTCCCTTGACTGCCTGCATATCAGGAGGCTGCACTGAGAAGGCTAAAGCCTCGAAGCCGGATGAGGTAGGTGGCTCAAAGTTTGTTTTGAAGTGATCCTGGTGAAATAATGTCAACCCTCCACCTTTTTTATTTGTCTGTCCAGCTTATGGACGGCATAGCCGGCCGGGGTTGCTGCGACAAACTCTGGACCAGAACTAGGATCTGCCACGTCTGAGCACTGTGCTTGTACTAAGTCGGAAAACTCCAGGTGATGTTTCACTAGCCACTTGGTTTTCAGTAGCATGCAATTGATGTTTGAGGGTTTAGGACCCAAGCCTTTCTGGTGACCCTGACCAGCTGACCTGATGTCCCTTGAATTATTTACCGGCTTTGGCCTGGGAGACCGGGTTTTGGGGCCGGTGGTATGAGAGGGGGACTGGACAGGGATGATGTATATAGTACAACAAAGGCTGGGCTGTTCCTAAATAAAGAAGAAAAAAGGAACAGCCCAGCCTCCTTTTGTTGTACATTACTCTCAGGGCTACTACTGTGGCCGGACCTTCCACTCTTCTTCTTTGAGTGGTAATTTCAGCCCTGTTGGATCAGAATTGATCCTTTCCTTCCCCTCTTTTTTGACATATGATGTATATAGTGTCACGAGATCTATTGCCAGACGGTCTCCGAGCCAATAGGTATTGGTGAGTATCTGATGATCCCTCCTGTATTTTTGGCAAGAAGACCAGGGGGACAGGCGCAGGGCGCTGTCCAGGCATGGACGGGCTTGCCTTTGGCGCGCCCACTGCACACGTCCGCTGCCATGTCCACTGCATGTGTCCACTGCGCGTGTCCGCTGTGCATCAGCACCATGCTCTCACCTATGTAGCCAGAAGCCTGCGTCACTGGAAGGAGACTAGAGCGTCTTACTTCAAGGTGGTGGCTCCTAAATGGCCCAGCGGAAGTGGGTGCAAGCTACACCAACCAGAGAGACCTCCCACCACTCACTCAGGAAGATTTCTACACCAGTGGCCCGGGGAGATGAGGAGGCAGATGGCCGTCCATTAAAATGGTGAGTGTTTTTTAGATAAAAAAAACAACATCCCTCCACTCAAATACCAGAGATTCTGCTGCGGTGGACTGGGAAAATGCTAAGGTTTAGAACAAGTGAGTTCTAGTTTAAAATTGTAAAAACAAATAACAGGAGATGGGCTTACTTTTAAAATAGCTTACAGACCCCTTGCAGAGTGCCCTACTGCAGCGTAATTGCTTTGCATCAGCGCCATGCTCTTACCTACATAGCAAGAAGTCTGCATCACTGGAAGGAGACTAGAGCGTCTCACTTCAAGATGGCGGCTCCAAAATGGCTCTGTGGAAGTGGGTGCAAGCTTAACCAAAGGGAGAGACCTCCCACGACTTGCTCAGGAAGGTTTCTACAGCAGTGGCCCGGGGAGATGAGAAAGCAGATGGCGGACCGTTAAAATGGTGAGTGTTTTTTAGTTAAAAGAAAAAAAAAAATTCCCTACACTCAAACAGCAGAGATTCTGCTGCTGTGGACCAGGGAAATATCATTCAATGAAGCCACAAGTGATCAACGTAGCATCCAAATGCTTTGTTATCATGAAATGAGTTAAGAAGATCCAGTGGATACTTCCTTTCTCTGCTCAAAGAACATACATCCAGGCCATTATAACATTTAGACTTGACTATGGAATCATCCTGTACTTGGGGACAGACAAGGCAATAATTAGACACCTGCAGGTGTTTCAGAACCCTGATGCCAGGCTCCTTTTTCGCCTCTCAAAACATTACTCAGCAGCTTGGCTTTTTCGCCAACTCCACTGACTCCCAGTTGACAGGCAAATAAACTTCAAAGCTCTCTGCTTTATGCACAAAATCCATGCCTGCTTGGGACCATGGTACTTGCAAAACCTAGTGACTCCCTCCCATCTTTCGTGCCCTGGGCTCAAGCAACCAATCTCCTTTTGCAGCTCCAAGAGTCAGACATACCCGAATGGATAGTCGATCCTTCTCCTTCATAGACCCCAAGTTATAGAACTCCCTCTCAGAGTCACTGAGATGCTGCAGTTTTTTCAACTTAGGAATTAAAGACTGCTTTTTTAGCTCTTACAGGCTGGTTTACTTGTACTCAAAACTGATGGAATCCGGGAGGGTAGCTACGTACTTTACGAGCATTCAATAATAATAATAATAATGGTCTGGCATAGCTGGTGTACCTCAGAGCAGTGACTGGGACCCCATTCACTTTCACCTAGTGGAAGTGATGACTACCACCCTCAGGGTTCACCAGCTCACCCTCTGAGCCTATTTTCCGACTAAGGAAGATCATGGCAAGGTCTGTGACCTGCCCCTGGGCACTAATTACCCCTAAGGCCAAATTGGCCACCCCTGTAAAGTTCCCACCAGTGGGTGATTTCTTTGGACATAGAGAGTCCCCCTGCTGGTGTCCTAACTGGAAGCACTCAAAGCAACGGGGATGGAAATGGGCGCCCTGGGCCACAGCCCACCAGAACCATACCCTGTTTCTCAGAAGGGGCTTTGGAACCCTTTCCTCTCCCCTTATTCTTGTCTGGGTCATCTTTAGCCTCCCTCTCACTCTGCTGGGAAAAACCTGAACCACCCTCCTTAGGGCCATTCCCAGGTACCTTTGTGAACGCTCTGGTACTGGCCAAGAGGTCCGCCTCCTCAGCAAGCTTCCTGGGGTCTGTCAACTTACTGTCAACTAGATTCTGGCACAACTCTGTAAAACAGATACTGAACATGTCCCCTCTCATGAATAAATGGTACAACCATAAATGGTACAACCATCACTAACTTGAGATAAAAGGACTTTAAATCAGACTTTCTATCTCTCCTGTCCCAGGTATTATTGTCTGTTGGGAATGGCCCTTTTGCAGGGTCACCCCCAATTACTTTGCCTTCCTCCTCCTACATTCTGCAAAATTAGTATTGTGTTGGTCTTAGGATTCTGAGCACTTTACCACTGCTAACCAGTGCAAAGGAGCATGTGCTCTCTCCTTTAAATACAGTAATATTGGCTTATACACAATTAGTATATTTAATTTACTTAGAAGTCCCTAGTAAAGTGGTAACACATACACCAAGCGCCTGTAAATTTAATGTTACTAGTGGGTCTGCATCACTGATTGTGCTATCCACTTAAGTAGCCCTTTAACAATGTCTCAGGCCTGTCATTGCAGAGCCTGGGTGTGCATCAACCAGGATCTCTAAAAACCATTTTAAGGAAACAAGTAAGATTATTTTCCAAGCGAGACGCCTTGGGGGTGATAGAGTCCTCTAGCAGCAACATCAGGATTTTAGCCAGCTCATACCAGGACAAATTGAGGCAGCCATACCTTGAATCAGCTCTGAACAGATCAATACTTAAGCAAATCTTGTCAGTCAGACTAATGGTCATGCCAATAAAAGACATAAACACTTGCTGAAAATCCCTAGAGAGGGGTCTCCTCTTACAGACTGTGCCATCAGTACGAGAAGTCTCTGGCCCACCTAGTTTGTATCTGCCCTCAATTGAGCCACGGAAGTTATACTTTCCTAAAACCTTTGTTTTAAAAATACAGCACCCATACCTGCCTAGATGCAATGAAGCTTCTATTTAGCTTAGAGATCCCAATGGAACTGGCCAGATTAACTTAAAGAATTTATAAGCAAAGATCGAGCCTTGGTCTACAGGGAGACCATAGGCCGAAATCGTCGAGCATATATAACATTTTATGGATTAATATTTTATGCCCTTTGCAATTGTTCGAAATGTACTAAATGAAATGATACGATGTTGTTTTTATTAATGACCGAAGAAGGTGCATGGAAGGCCACACCATGCACAGCCTTTTGTAACAATTTTTATTAATTGAAACAATACATTTATTTACACTGCTATGTCGACCTGGCAAAATAAACAGTTTGCCAGGCGCAAACATTCCCTTTTTAAACATATAAGTCACCCCCTAAGGTAGGCCCTGGACAAGCCAGAAGGCAGGGTGCAATGTATTTAAAAGGCAGGGCATGTACGTTTGCATTTTACATTCCTGGTAGTAAAAAACGTTGGCATTTGTTTTTCACTGCTGCAAGGCCTATCCCTCCCATAGGATGACATTGGGATTACCTTATTACATTTCCAATTGGGAAGAGATAAACCCTTTTAGTCTTGTGTCTCTGGAATCACAATTTAAAATCTAAACTTATGGTAAAGTCTGATTTTATATTGTAATTATGAAATTTCCATGTTTAGAAAGTTGGCATTTTCTTGCTTTAGCCATTTGGTGCCCGTAGCCTGTCTCCGATCACATGACGTGTAGTTGGCAGTTGGACTTTATGTATTTCTCCTACACAGGCACACACAATGGGAGCTTAGGTATGTCTCTATTGGCCTTCTCGGGCAGGATGGGAGGGAGGAGCTGGGCACAGCCTCACTTACATCTGAATAGTCTATGTCCTCTCCACACACAAAGGGCTGCATACCCCCCTGTAGTGAGTCTGGGTCGATCCAGGGTGGCCGTATTGAGGGCTGATGGTAGCTGCTGAGAGGGATATGGATTTGGCCTTGCCAGTATTTTGCTCTGTGTCAAAATAAGATTTGATTTATTCTAGTTTGTGGGCCCGACTACCTTAACTTATACTACCATTATGCACATTAGGCCACCTGGTTTCATTCCCCATGGTGTGTGTGGGTGATAAAAAGGAGATGGGGCATTGTGATAGGGTGAGCTAGTGGTGTTGGGCTCAGGAGAGCTGGTTGTACTTGCCCCAGTGTAAACATCCCAAGCAGACTTGGCGTCAAGCACATCTATGCCAGTAGGTGAGAGCTGCGGAAACGCCAATCCCTCAACAATAGGAACATACCTCTCTACAGTAACTCCAAGGTCTGCAGTGTAAACCCGCTGTAAGTGGTGCTGGAACACCTCCAGAATCCATGCCCTGGTGTGGACAAGGTTCCCTCCCTAAGCTTTCAAGGGGGCAGTCAAAGAGGGAGCCTGCTCTCTTCGGAGAATTCACGCCAGTAAGCGATTTGACTTGTCGCCCTCGGCATGTAGTCTCTGACGGTAACGCGTCAGGGTATACTTATCCAGCCTATCCCAGATGTCAGCTGTACGCTCTCGATGTACCCGTTCCCTCTTGTCCACATCTAAGTCTGTAGGATGTATGACGTTACAACGCATACTTTTACTCCGCATACCATTACAACGCGGTATTTACAACGCATACCGTTACAACGCATAGCGCTTTGGGGTGCTGGATAGTGGTAAGTATAATTTACTATTCTAACTCCAGTCCCCGTGGACCCTAGGGAAGGTGTTGGATAGTAAATTAAACTTACCTCTTATCCTAGAGCGCCCCCCAGCGCAATGCGTTGTAATGGTATGCGTTGTAATGCCTGCGTTGTAGTGGTAGTGTGGAGTAAAAATTGCGTTGTAACAGGTGCATACCAAGTCTGTAGGGTCCCTGTCTGGATGGCTGTTAGTGTTGTCTACTCTCTGTGGAGCTCCCCAAGCAATTGCCTTTTCACCCCACACACAAGTCCCATACTTGCCCTGCAAACCACTGCCTTTAAAGCATCCCACTCAGTGGCCATCCTGACGGGGCCCCCCAATTCATCTCTAGGTAGTCTATTACTGTCTTAGACAGTGCAGCCCTTCCCACTTTGTCCTCTAGTAGATCATGCGGGCTTCTCCAACACCTCGGGCCCAGTGTGGGTGACCCCCACCTCACTGAGAAACGCAACGGGGAGTGGTCAGACATAAAGCACGCCAAGTGAGTTATCTCTACCTCTGAGAAGGCCAGCACACCCAACACCAGAACCCTGTCAAGCATACTCTGTGTACCATGTGTTAGTGAGTGGCACGTGAAAAGTGGGAGTGTAGGATGGGTCTCCCTCCACATATCATGGGCCCCCAGGTCTTGCATGACCTTCCTGAGCATATGGAACATTCAAGGTTACGTTCCTGCCTTGGGGGGATGTCTATCAAGGGCCGAGTCCAGGACACAATCAAAATCGCCCATCCCTATGTATGGAACGTCCAATTTGTTGGACAATAGTTCCTGGAAGGCCTGGTAGAACGTATGTGTTCATTATGACAATGTCCGGTTCCAATGACTTTGTCTCATGCGGGCCCCGATTTGTCACACCGGGCCCGCCCCGCGGCAGCAGGCGTCGGGAGGCTAACCCATTGGGTGATTTGGGCAAGATTCAATGTGTCTAGGAATTAGAGAGTGTCCCCCGCAGCTATATGGTCAAGGTGTATGTTCAGATCCCCAAGAACAATATGGTGGGTGAAGCGAAGGGCCCGGGGAACAATGATATCTCCTAGTGCCTTAAGGAAGGCCCCAGCCGGACCCGGGGGCCTATAGATTAAAGAGCCTCCTAGGGTGCAGTGTGCCGAGGAACTAATACTAAAATCCAAGGCTTTGCAATCTCCCCATAATATAACGTCACCCCACTGGAGGACCCACAAGTCCCTATATATATAATGGCCACTCCTTTACCTCTCCCATCTTAGCGGTCCGCTCTGGAGACCCTATATAGGTCAGAGATAGCCATCGCAAGAGCGGTATTAGAGAATTCATCAAGCCATGTCTCCGTAAACAACAGGAGATCAAGTGGCTTATCCGTGAGGAGGTCAAAAACATCTTGATGGTGCTTACTGAGTTACCAGGAGTTGATCAGGGCAGCTTAAATTAAAGGCAACAACTTGCCCACCCTGAACGGGGCTGGGGCAAGCTAAGCCCCCAGATCCAAATCCCAACCCAAAGCCACATGTTCAACAGATGGGGTCATGAAACACAGGCAAGTCCCACCTGCTAAAATGAGGGCAAGGGAGCGAGTGTAGGGCCTGCGATTGGTAGCTAGTGAAGCACAACCTGTTCACACCTTGGGGAGCATCGCAGGCAGCATGGATAGCACTGGCCGCTTCCGGGACGCTGACAGGTTTGCCTTAGGGGCACCTTCAGTGCATCAGCTGCGCATCCCCTCAGCATGGATCTTTATGCAAAGGTGCTGCCAGGAACTAGAGAGCACACTGCCTAAAAATGGTGACTCTCATTGTCAGGCAGGTGAACCAGGAAGTAAAAGCCTGCACCACCTTGTTGAAGATGGACAATATTTCCGTGGTGAGATATATCTACGGGTTGGGGGTGCACATAATCCAAGCTACTGGCAGTATGGGCCAGGGACTTCTTGAAACTATTGCCTGGTTCACAAGTTGTCAGTCACAGCAGAATATTTTCTAGAGAAATTCAATCAGACAGTGGACTGATGTTCCAGACACCTTCAGGACTACTGTGCCTGGTAGCAGGACCCCTCTCTATTTCACGGCCTGATGATTCAGTGGGGTCTATGTCAAAAGGATCTTTTTGCATCCTGCCTCAATTACCAGATTCCTCGTTTTTCAGCTGGTGCCCAGATCCTCTTGTGGCAATGAGATACCTTCCTGCAAGATTGGAGTCAGTTTCAAGGATATGAGTTTCCAGCGTTTTCCATGATAACTAGACTTATGGCATTGGTACAGTGGCAGAAGGTGGAAATGATCCTGGTGAATCTGCTTTGGAAATCTCAAGTTTGATCTCCAATTTTTCTGGAACTTTCTATGGATTTTCCAATCAAACTTTCGCTGCCTTCCCATCTTCTGATGGACTTGCATGGCAACTTGCACCCACTAGTTCACGAGGAACTCTCCGGCTCATGGGTTGGAAGATTACTGAGGATGTTGGGAGATCCTGGGCCTCTCTGATTGGGCTTCCTCACTTATCAGTAGAGCATGGGCTCACTCTATGGTCAAAAGATATAGATCTGCATTACAAAGGTGGTCACACCAGTGTTTGCAATGAGGTCTGTATTCTGTGGGTTCAGATGAAGTGCAGGTGGGCAACTATTTGTCGGAATTGGTAGACAGTAGATCTGTTATTTCAGCGGGTCACGTTCCCATACATGAGGTTCTGTGGAAGAGAGCATCCATTGGTCGGTAGACTAGTAAGAGGCATCCGCTTGTGCTTTCCTCCTCAACCAAAGTACTCTTCCTTGTGGGATGGCAATGTGTTTCTAAGGTTACTACTATCATGTCAAGATAATGCTTATCTTTCCCGTAAGTAGTTAAGAGGCGTCACTAGTGTTAAGTTCCTAAGGAGCAGTACCCTCAGGAAGCCCACCTTCCGGTAGTTTTGACTCTGAGTAAAAAACACCAGAGGATCCAAGTGGCCGGACGAGGGGAAGGGAATTAGGGAGGGTACTGCGGGGTAGGAGATCTGGAACGAAGACACGCCAACAGTTGAGTTCTAGTTCTCTGCTTCAGTCTCTTATTTTATCTATATACATATACAACATATGATATAAACAACCACTGACTGTAAAAGGAACACAAAGAGTTCCAAAGAAGAAATATACTAGTTATCTTCAATGCTATCCAGTAACAATTATATCCGGTAACAGTCTTCAGTAGCTTCGTTGAGAATACTTTCCTGGATAATGTTCACAATGCCGCAAGGATCAGTAAATATAGGGTATTTATTGTAGAGTACTCTTGTCTCAAAAAAGAGCCCACTGTTCTCATAGCTTTCCTGTATATTTCTCAGTATGTATTCCTGAATTAAACACTCTTATTTTGCTTCATTATTTATATTCATAATGAAATTAGTTAGTCATCAAATTTGTAAATAGTCAAACTTGCATTGTTCTTTAAATAGTCAAACATGTATTGTTCTGTAAATATTCAAACATGTACTGTTCTGTAAATAGTCAAACATGTATTTGTTCTAATGTGTACTCAGCTTAAACATCCTGAATCATTCTTGTTGCCTTATTCAACTATGTGTCACAATGTTTTTGCATACACAACACGTTTGATTCTTACCTGCGCGCTTCAAAATGCCAGATATGCGGCACTCGATACAAAGTCTATGAAATATAGGTGCCGTCGTCTCCTACCTGGAAAATGACACCCCTGGAATGGACCTTCATCAAAAGGGAACAGAGGATGGGAATGGAGGATTTTACCTGCAGAGCAGAGTCCGGCTGAAAGGGAAGAAGAAAGTCCATCCGCTTGTCTTCACAGAAGAATAATCCGCAGGGAGCAGTTGGGTGCAGCTGCTTAAATAGAGGCTGCGTGACGTACGGCGGCCTCAGTGCACCACACAACAGCATATTGCAAACTGGCTACAAAAGAAAAGAAACAAAATAAAAAGAGCTGGGCATTGATTGTTCTTTTGTTGTTTGGCATTGATCTTTTGTTGTTTGAGCACTTCTTTTCCTATATGACAGAGTCATCAACAATTCTGGATCCTGTCTGTAGAAGTGTACAGAGAACAAAGCGCTTGTTGGATTGCTACACAACAAAGACATGAAAGATGCGCAATCCTGCCATTGGTAGGGTATCAGTACTCAGGTGAGTTTGAACGGAGAAGTTACAACAGGAAAAAGGGTCATGCAGCAATCCTCAAAGAACATAAGGAAGCATAATTGGAGGATCATGACAGTCCTCCCTATCAAAAGCAGAGATGCGCTTAAGCAGGCGCCAGTGAATGGCACCTGTAAAATTCACAGATCAATCGTGGGGCGTGAATGGCTTCCTTGGGTTCCCATGAATCATCTTCAGGCCTGTAACCTTTCCTTGAGATTAAATACCACACTTTCCTATTTTTGCGTTTACAGTCCTTAATTTGTCATACTTCCTACTCTAGATGGTCCCTCACTACCACTGGGGAGGTTTTATTTGTGTTACATTTCTTGCTGGTTTAAGCAGTGAAGTATGAAATACTGG
Organism: Lissotriton vulgaris; assembly: GCF_964263255.1. Taxonomy (NCBI): domain Eukaryota; kingdom Metazoa; phylum Chordata; class Amphibia; order Caudata; family Salamandridae; genus Lissotriton; species Lissotriton vulgaris. Next base: position 468,269,634 of record NC_141698.1, read on the forward strand.
ATGAATTCTCATTGTCTTTGGGAGTTGCAACTTAAATTATACTGGATTGATGCATTTGAGTATTTGAAAAGGACCTATGAATCGTGGATGGAATGGGTATTTCCGTTTAAAGTGAGGATTCTTCATAGACAACCATACTTTGTCTCCCGGTTGATATGTGGGACCTGGTCGTCTCTTCTGTCCGCACATTTTTTGTATGTTATGTTTGCTTTGGTTACATTCCATTGAAGCAATAGCATTATTTTTCTCATATGCTGAATTTTGGAAGTTACATGTGGAGTTTGTGAGTCAGTTTGATTCATTAACGGTAATGCTTGTGCATTCCAACCATGAGTGGCATAAAATGGTGACATTTTGGAGCAGGTATGCATCAAGTTGTTAAAGGCAAACTCAGCTTCGACAACAAATCCACCCAGGAAGCCTGTGTGTGAGCTAAATAACAATGAAGGCATTGTTTCAGTACTTGATAGACACGCTCGGTTTGTTCTTCTGATTCTGAATGGGAACTAGTAGAAAGATTGTTTTTTGTTTGTAAGGCTGTACACCACTCTTTCCACAATTTGGATGTAAATTGCAGCCCTCAGTCGGTTGTTATGGATTGGGTAAACCATGTATTCGTACAATTTAATGTAAGAGCATGTCAACCAAAGCAGCTGTCGTTCGTAATCCATCACAAGCCACAACGTGTGCCATTTTGGACAGACAATCCACAATTACTAGAATAACGTTTTTTCTTTTGTCTTTTGATAAAATAGCAATGATTCCTAATGAAATGTCTTCTCAGTCATGTGTTGGTGTTGGTAAAGGAAGTAAGTAAGTAACTTTTATGTGAATGATCAGATTTAGCTCTTATACAAGTTTCACAATTTTGTACATAAGCAATGGCGTCCTTTTTCCAGCTGGGCCACCAAAAATTACGACTGACTAAATCTAAGGTTTTTGTACAACCTGGATGACCTGCTAGTGGATGAGTGTGACACGAGAGAAGTACTTGTTTTTGTAATTTTCATTCTGGGACATAAAGTAAGCGTCCTTGAAATGGAAGTCCATCAATCATGGTTTTTTTATCTTGTTGGTCCCAATAAAATATTTTGTGTATGGGCAAGATATTCCTAATTGCAGTCAAATATTGTCCAGACATATTTATCCCAATAATGTGGTCACAAGATATCATAGGTCTTAAATCCTTTTGTTGGATCGGGTTTGATGTTTCTTCATTACGGAAAAAATGTATCCGCTTTCTTATTTTCACTACCAGGTTTGAAGGTTAAATGAAAATCAAATTCTGCAAAAATAAAGAGTCCATCATAATTGCAGAAGAGTTAAGGCTCTTTAGCACACTGTAAGAACTTCAAATTATGATGATCTATGTATACTGTAATGGGGTGATTAGCACCAAGCAAATAATGTTGCCATTCTTTCAATGTTAGTCTAATGGCCAATAGCTCATTTTTCGATATGGTATAATTTCTTCCTGCTGGTAAATATCTTTTTGATAAAACCGCCACTGGATGAAGATGATTATTTCAACCTCTCTTTGTGAAAGTATTGCTCCTATAGCGGTGTCTGAAGCATCAGCTTCAACAATAAAGTGCTTTGAAAGGTCCGGATGTTTGAGTACAGGAGCGGTCATAAAAGCTATTTTTAGGTCCTGGTCCATTCTATGTGTCAGAGGACCACTCAAATTTGCGTCCTTTCTGTAACAATCGTGTTAAGCGAGTGGCTCTGGCGAAAAACTCATGGATAAATCGTCGATAAAAATTGGCGAATCCTAAGAATCGCTGAATGATTTTTACAGATTTTAGCTCTGGCAAATTTTGAATTGCTTGTACTTTACGATCCGCATTGGTGATGCCTTGAGGTGAAAGAATGAAACCCAAAGTTCTACTCAATTGACATGGAACTCACATTTGGGTAATTTGCAGGAAAGACCATGTTTTCGTAACCTGGTTAAGATGGTTTTTAGATTGAGTTCATGATCAGTTTGTGAATTGGAATAGATGAGTATATCATCTAAGTAGACAAATACGAACCGGTCTAAGTATTCCTGTAAAAAGTAAATTGCAAAGAATGTAAATGCCTTTGGGGTATTTCACAACCCAAATGGCATTACGCAGTATACAAATAGACCATACCGAGTTCGGATCGAAATCTTGCACTCGTCTCCTGAATGTACACGTACTAGGTGGTATGCTCCTCTTAGGCCTAGCTTTGTATGCACTTTGGCTGTTCGAACTTGGCCAAGAAGTACTGGGATAAGAAGTAGAGGATACCTATTTTTTATGGTGACGTTATTTAATGCCCTGTAATCGATACAAGTGTGCAGTTCACCATTACTGTTTGGCACAAATAAGAGGTGCAAGGGTGCTGGGGATTTGAAAGGTCTAATGAATCCATTTTTGAGAAATGTATCCAAATAAGGACGTTGATGTTGATCTCCTACCTCTGTAAGGGCATATATTCTACTGCATGGTATTTTAGCTCCAGGTATCAACTCCATTTCACAATTGTAGTCACAATGTGGTGGTAAAGTTGCGGCATGCTTTTCACTGAAGACATTGCAAAAAGATTCATATTGAGGGGGTAATTCAGTATCTTGTTTGGCTGCCGTGGCTATACAATGAACTCCAGTCATAGTCTTCATCTCAATATCCACTATATGGTCTTCAGAACTTAACTGAGAAAGACATTCATGATGACACCAGTCAGAGTTAAAGATAATGCTCCCCTTGGCCCAATCAATATTGGGGTTCTGTTTGGTGAGCCATGGCATCCCAAGAATTACTCTAAACTGGGGTGTGTCAATTAGGTCAAAGACTCAATTTTCAGTATGTTTACTTTCAGATGTGTAGCATACCATGGTTATGGAAGTGGTGGTATGTGTGATAAGACCGGACATGAGGATCATACCATCAACAGCATGTACTGATTCTGGTTTGTCTTTCTTAACGGTGGGAATTTGTAGTTTGGAACAGAAAGTGGCATAAAAATTCCCAGTGGCCGCGGAATCCACCAGACCTCTACTTCTTCATCAATAGAACCTGGTATCAAGAATAGTACGTTTATGGTTAAATGTGAATCGCAATCTGTAGAGTGTTGGCTATGATTTGATCAGAGGAATCGTGAGAAGTGCTCAAGGAATTACAGTTTTTTCCTCAAGCTTTTTAGTTTTCCTGTCTTTGAGGGAGTATATCCATAGTTTTATGTCCTTTGGGTCAAACTGGACATTCTTTGACAAAGTGACCTTTCTATCCACAAATGAGAGACATGCCCATATTGCGTTGTGTATCCTTTTCTTCTTGGGTGAGTGGTTTTCATAACACACTAATTTCCATAGGTTCACCATGATCATTGTTAGATTGACTGATTCCGTCTCTGGGACGTACGGATTGTTTAAAGTCTAGTCTCTTTTTGTCACCTTTTCTGTCCGACAGGCGATGATTTAACCGTAGAGAGGAGGAGGGTGCACAGCTGCTTTAGTTACTGTGGCCCGATGTTACAGCCCGCTGCAGAATCATCCCCAGTATGAAAACCTTCCCCCAAAGCTCCAAAACTGTCCCCCTCCCTTCCAGCCTTCTGGGGAAATGCCCTATGCCCGCTACAGCTAGTCTGGCCTTGATGAACAGTAGTGGTTGGGGTCAGAGTTGAGCACATGACAGAGCTGTCGGTGGGTTTGAGTCCAGAAATAGTGGGAGATGTACATCAGAACTCAAGTGTATCGATAGTCCTTTGTTATGTTCAGTACTAGAATAGCTGGGGTATTTCATGTTAAGATTGCAGACAAGTTAACTAGCACCTACCCTGGGGGGTTCAAAGTATTCCATGTTAATATTCGCCGACGACACCCTGCTCCTTTCTAAAACCCGGAGCGGGTTGGAGGTAGCCCTGAATAAATTTGCTGAGTTTTGTACAATTAATAACTTACAGATCAATGTCGACAAAACCAAATTTATGGTTTTTAATAAAAATAAACCAATCAAAAGTTCGGTAACATTAAATAGTGCCCCAATTGAACAGGTCAAAGTCATGACCTATTTGGGTGTGACTCTCGATCACCAATTCACTTGGAGCCCCCAGTTGGAGGTTTTAAAACTTAAATTTGTTCGCCTTACAGGATGTTTATTGCAGGAACAAAAAAAAACCTTGACCAAACGCATTACACCAGCGGTTAAAATTTATGAGGCCAAGGCCAATGCTGCTACCCTGTATGGAGCGGACATATGGGGCTACAAAGATCTGTCAGCATTAACCACAGCACAGAATAGGTTCTTGCGGAACCTGGTGGGGCTTCCACAATCCTCACCTATAAAACCATTGCTTTTAGATCTAGGCTGTAGACCTCTGAACGAGATGGCGCAGTATCGTCTTGTAGCTCTCTGGCGTCGCCTTTGGATGACCCCAGAGCTTAGCCTTTTTGCTCATGAATTGGGTGAGGTCAATTGTTGTGGGGCGCTCATAAAATCATATGGCTCCGGGAAGTTAAAGAAATCTTGTATTCAATGGGCCTCCCCGAATTATGGTTACATCCAGAATGCTCTGGGTTCCCGTCCAAACAAGAATTTAAAGATCAGTTCTGGGCTGCAAAAAAATTTGCTCTGGTCTCTCAGTCGTCAGAAAATAGCTTAACGGGACTCTTTTTAATACACAAGGTAACACCGTCCCTTGAGCCCTATTGGGACTTGATCTGCAAAACCCTCGACCGCAAGCTGTATCACCAGTTTCGGGTGGGTACCTTGCCGACCAACTCTTTCACTGAGAAGTGGGCGAAGAAGGCAAGTAATAATAAATGTATTTTTTGTCCTGACCAAGTCGAAAGTATTGGTCATCTGTTTTTTGCATGCCCAGCATATCGATTGCCTCGACTGAAATGGTTGAAACCTATTTGTAAAACCTTGAATTGTGGGGGAAACCGTGAAGCCCTGTTGAAATTACGCCATTTATGTGTTGAAATCTCTGTGATCTGTGTAGCCAAATTTTTGGGGTGGGCGTGGCTGATCCGTGCAAAGAAATTGAAAACTCCTTTTTAATCACTTTGGAATGACTGTATATTAATTGTGTCACACTCCTTTTATATTGGGTACTTATTTTAAAATGTTCTTATTGCTATATCATGTATGCTGTCTTTTATGAATTTTATTCGAAATAAAGACAAAAAAAAAACCTAGTTTGAATAAAAAAATTGATACTTGTATAGCGCACTACTCACCTGCAAAGGTCTCAAGGCGCTTGTACGAATATCGCTGTGGAACCCATCCTGGCTTTCCCTGTGAGGCCTCCACTCCTGGGCACCCCCAAGGTGGAGGCCAGGCATCCTTAGCATTGTGGAGATAAAGCAAGTTATTGCCCAGAGTTGCAGAGTGGGAGTCCATGATTGGAATAGGCACCAAGGCGAGAATTATCTGGTCCGTGGAATTTAGAGCCCAAGACCCACCGAGGCGGGGAATTGAACCCTGGTCCCGGGCTAGACCTCTGCATCAGGGTCTGCCGCTCTAATCACTGAGCCACACTTCTCCACACAAATATCAGTGATTTGTGAGGGTTGGGGTGTGGTTTGAGACCTGGTCCTTGGCCTGAGTTGAGCTATCGGCCTATTTCTGAGCTATCATGAGATCTTGTATTGATTCTTCCTTCTCATGGTCATAGAATGGGCATGATGAAGGCTGCATCTTGTGCGTAAATGCTTTTTTGCTATATAATCTAGCAGGGTCCTTTTCTGAGTTTTAAAAACATTTCTATTTTAATATGTGATACTACCTCTGCTTCTACTTTGACCTAAATTCTAATTGTCCTTAAATTAAAATTCAGAAACATTTACGTAGCATAGCCTACGCTGTCTTGTGTAACATATTTCAGCAAGCTACAGCTGTTTATTTAATAGTCCATGTTAAAAAAAAATAAACTACAACTCCTAGAGTGCAACACGTGGTGAGCCAAAAAAAGCCTAACTGGATTGAGGTGCTAAATATGATGGGCTTAATGTTGGCAAGTATGTGGGAAGCAGGCCCTCTGCCTTGTCATGACTTAATGCTCTTGCAGAGGCAGCAGCCCTCTGCACAAAAAATGTTGATTCTTATTAGTACAAGTGAATCATAGAATCATACACGTCATGCCTTCGCTGGATTGTGATACACTGCAGTTTAACGTATCCAAAGGATTGGCAATAACAGTCAATTTAATAGAAAATAAATATATATTTGAAATTCCTTTCCTCTGAGTACTGAGTACATTTTTCCTTTGGAATGTGTATTTAGAAATAGTGCAGTGTTTATGAGGGTGTAAGCGCTGTTGTTTTAGGCCTATGGGCTGACTGTCAAGTGGCTATGTCTTCTTTGACCGAAATCTTTGGCCAGCCCTGCTTTTTAGCCTAAAGCTATTTTCGTTCTGTCAGTTGTTCACTCCATCTGAGTTCACGCCTCACTTTTGCCTTCATAACAAACAGGCTCAAAAGCTTCAGAATGTAAGACGGCTGATCATGTTAGAAACGTGATATCCTTAACTGACCTTGTATACACACGTTTACAGCCATTTTGAGACCTTAATATTGTAGAGGATGTTGTAATTTCTGAAAAGCATCGTATTACTTGGTATACCAGCCTTGTTCAGCCCAGGATAAAGTGTCACTCAATAGGTGTTAGTATGTCATAATTTAGAACACTGAAAACATTGAAACTGAAAAAATAAACGCAAATCAAGCGATGTAAAATAAAATAGTAAAATATACATTAATATTTAAGACTACGTAACATTTACAGTCCTCTAAATATGTAACTCCAGAGGCAGTTGTAGTAGGGAAAAAGCATACATATGGAGGGGAGTCAGATTTATTATTGTAACCAGGCCCAGGAATTTTCATCTGATGGGCCAAGGGTATGTTCAGGTGGGCCAGTGTGGCCCAATTTTGCAGGTAGCCTACAAGCCCTAAATTTACAAATGCTTCCACACAGGCATAAAGTGCATGTAGAGAGTTATTTGAGAGTAAAAGCTGATGTTTACACTCTCAGCCCCAACCCTTAGAATTTCCAGCAGGCCAGGCTTCACACAAGCACCACGATTCCAGGCAGATTATAATAGTAGTTCAGACTTAATGAGGTCCCTGTTACCACGCCTAAGCCTTGACATTTTGCACTAGGAAGACGGGATACTTACTCCTTGCAGATTGCCCAACACCCATTTCTTTGCACATAGTGAACTTTATAACTCTTTATTTTCATTCCCTTCTTTTGCGGTGGACTTTCATAGACAAAAAAAGTTTTTAAAAAGCAACACATTTAGAAAAAAGACAGCAGTATTGTTGACAACTAAGAGCAGTTTTTGTGCCTGACAAGTTTAAAACTGGTAAATGCAGTCAAATCGGTAACCTTCTAGGGCTGTATTGCACAGTGGCCCAGTTACAGAAGGGGTCACAGATGCTTGTGCAGCTCCTTCTGTAATACTGATAGCTCTGGCACACATGTATAGCAAGCGCTATATTCGGAGGGCGTTCACTCATTTTAATGGTGCGTGACATGGTTGGGTTTTGTACCAGTCTGAACTGAACGCTCCATAAAGTGCATTTGCTTATTTGGTGTCAGGTTATGTCATGTTATTTTGATTTGTAAAGCACACTCTAACCCAGGAGGGTATCCTGGCGCCAAGGAGGTGTGAAATTAGCCAAGCCTTTTGCCTCTTGACTACATGAAAAGGCAGGTCTTCAGCTTCTTGTGGAATTCAAGAAGTGAAGATGAGGCGTGGATGTGTAACAGCACCTCATTTCACACTTTAGGCGTGATATAGGAGAAGGATCAACCACCAGATTCAATCAATCAATCACAATAATTTGTGAAGCGCGCTACTCACCCGTAAGGGTCTCAAGGCGCTGGGGGAGGGGGTGGGGGGTTGCTACTGCTCGCACAGCCAGGTCTTGAGTTGTTACCTGAAGGAAAGGTGATCCTGGGTCAGCCGTAGGTGAGTGGGGAGGGAGTTCCATGTCTTGGCTGCCAGGTAGGAGAAGGATCTTCCTCCGACGGTGGATTTCTGAACACTTGGGATGGAGGCGAGGGCGAGGCTGGCGGATCGGAGCTGGCGGGTGGGCGTGTAGAAGGTGAGGTGACTGTTGAGGTACTTCGGGCCCATGTCGTGGAGAGCCTTGTGTGTGTGGGTGAGGAGTCTAAACATGATCCTCTTGCTGACGGGGAGCCAGTGCAGGTCTCTCAGGTGGGCGGAGATGTGGCTGCGGCGCGGAATGTCCAGGATGAGTCGTGCTGAGTCGTTCTGGATGCGCTGGAGTCTTTTCTGGAGTTTGGCTGTGGTTCCGGCGTAGAGGGTGTTCCCGTAGTCCAGGCGGCTGGTTACGAGGGCCTGGGTGACCGTCTTCCTGGTTTCGGTGGGGATCCATCGGAAGATCTTTCGGAGCATGCGCAGGGTTTTCCATATGCATGGGATGTGTAAAAAAAGAAGTCCTGCCTAGCTGAGGTGTCTGGAAGGTTTGTGAAAGTAGATGGTATTGTTGAGCAAGGGCGTAGCAAAGCATCCACTTTGCCAGCTTAAGCGGAGTGACTGGGACAGTTTACATTTATTTACAGCCCTTCTTAACTGTTTACTCTGGCTGGCAGATCATTGCAAGTAAAGATCTATAAATTCTGAAAGAATGAATAAGTACAACTGTGGGATGGGGAAGTGGTGGAGGAGTTCAAATAATGCTTAAAATGGTGACAGGCTGTGAGAGAATTTTTTTACATAATAGAAAAAAAGTTCGAGCAAATACAACGAAATAGCTTGAAGGAAGGAAAGAAGAATGCAAATAAGAAAAGATAGAACTAAGTTCAAAGGAATTAGGATGGAACATAGGCACAAAAGAAGAACGGAAAGAAGGAGAGATAGACAGAAATGGAAAACATGGGAGGCAGAAAAAAATAATGACACTTGGAAAAAGGGGTAGCAAATAGAAAAAAGGAAAACACAGAAATAAAAAAGGGAGGAGAGAAAGAAAGGAAAGCAGATAATAGAACAAAATAATGCAAAGAAGAAATGAGAGATGGGTGGTAGGGTGATGGAAGGAAAGAATGTAAAGAATTTGTAAATGGAAGGAATTCACGAAGAAAGGGGGATGAGAGATGGGAAGAAAGGAAGGATCAAGAATGTGTGAATGGGACTAAGGAAAGGAATGATGGAAAGCAGGTCCGAAAATTAAACATGAATATAAAGAAGTACAGAAAGCTTAAGACACCTGAAAGAACAATGGACGGATCAAAAACTAAATGGAAAAATGGAGTGAGAGGAGAATGAAAAGGGATGAAATAAAGAAATAGAATGTGGGAAAGAAAGATGGAGAGAAAAAAGGAAAAAAAATCAAAGAAAGAAGTCAATGCTAGTAAATATGCATTCTTTTCAAATCATGCTGTAAAATGCAACATTCTGAAGCTTTTTCCTCTGGGGAACAATGCCCACTGGCTCCTTAATAGAAAGGGTTGGAACAGCTAACTTTGCTAGGACATTTCAATCCTGTGGCTCAAAGTGGGGTGTATGTATTTTTCTGGCTGCTCCCTTGTTGAGTTATGCTGGACCAGAGTGCCATGAAAGTTTGGGTGAGGAGCTTGAAATATGCTAATTTATCTATGGGTAGCCAGTGTAGCTCCTTGAGGTGAGATGTATGCACATTGTGGGAGGTTGAGAGGGATTCTGGCTGCCATGTCTGGATATTCTGCAGCCTCCTGATAAGTTTCTTGTTGATCCGGGCGTAGAGGATATTCTTGTAGTCTAGTTGGCTGGTGCCAAGAGTGCGGGTGATAATTTTTCTGGTATTCACCGGGAGATATTTGAAAATCTTACTCAGCATCTTTAGTGTGTGGAACCATAAGGAAATTATGGCGTTGACTTGGGCTGTGATGTTGAGTTTCCTGATGACAATGATCCAAAGGTTCTTGGTGTGGGTTATTTAGTTCTGATGTAGTTAGAGAAAGAGTATCACTATAACCTAGTCCACTGTATTTATGCGGTAGAGGAAGGACCAATTATGTGGCAGAGTTGACTAAATTATGCAGCAAGGAAAGGCAAATTATGATGTGTAATGCAGCGACATTTTGTGATAGTATTACTTAATTATTTAGTCATTTTGTTTACATTTGTTAAAACTGTTTGGGCCTAGGTTGCACCTCATTAGTACAAGACTAACACACAAGTATTCGCAATAAACAACTGAAAGGTGACTAGTCACCCTTTTGCAAAGGGTCTTCAACTGCACTGCAATATGTGTGGCAGCATTTTCTGGTAACCTTTCAACCCTTTGAGTAGGACATTTGTTTCAAAATCTGCAGATTATGGAGCAGATAGATTGTGTGGCAAATGCTGCAAATCCATAACTTTGCAGACAACACTACAGCCATAAAATTGGATAGTTCAAGCAGCCCTGACTACAACCTGGGAATGTGCAATCTACTCTAAGAAGATATCTGAATATGAAATCCTCACATTTGTAACTCTGCCATACTGTACTGGTGAGAATACATTCAGCCCATCACAATATCTTACTTGAGATAACACAGTAATTCACTTTACCACAGCACGTGGCAGAAAAAAAAGACAGACACGCTTATGGCCTGATTCGCAAAGCTAAACTTACACTTTTGTGTAGGTTTACTATTTTTTTTTATTCATGAACTACAAGATTCATTTTTACTCAAAAGTAATTTTATGACTGCAGGAACTCCGCACTCGTTGTGGAGACCACGCACATGAAAAGAGAGGCCTGTTCTATGTGCGGAGCTCGCTACCCCTGATTGCGGCTTCTCCGGTGATGTAAAATTACTGTTGGTAAAAATCAAATCATAGTTCTTGAATACAAAAAAAACCCTAAACTTACACAAAAGTGTACGTTTACTTTTGTGAATCGGGCCCTTACTCTATTAGGCTTTGTAATTCCCCTTTAATTCCTAGATAATGGAGGGAAATGTATGATTCTCTCACCCTCATGGCGACTCATCCAATGAGACATGCACTGCCACTGTTTGAATAGTATAATGCATGCCTCATCCTACAATATAATACTGTGTGTATCTTACGGAAACTAAAATACATAAACCCCACAGAGACCATAATTGAGATGCAGAAGCCTGGAGCCTGGGGCTTAGTGTCACTATACCTGCTTCATCACTGGCAGGTAAACCTCTGTCCCCACTTTCCAAACTAGAGTTGGGGGACCCACTGAAAGGTCGAGGCTTGAGCCTGAAACCTGGCTCAGCCCAAGGTTCTTCGAGCCCATAAAGAGCCGAGCTTTCATCCATCATCTGCCTGCTGCCCTCAACATACCCAGTATGTCACGTTACTGCCAGAGCTTCCAAATGTGAACCTGGACCAGCCAGGTTCGAGACTCAGCATTGGCTCAACATCCTATGATTCTGGAACCTAAAAGAAATGAATGTGACCTTTTGTAAGGTAACTGGAGTTCCTGTAATGTGCTTTGATAATTCCCAGTCGAGTTTGAACTATATAAAAACCGCACAAAGAGATACAAACGAAGCATTAACATAAACAGGAGAGACAACTAGATAGCTGTTTAGAGGCTAATTTTGTACCAAGTGAAACCATAAAACCTGGATCATTTGCACTTTCCCCACTTAAATTGTTTGAACATCGGCAAATATTTAATTTCACCAAAACTCATTTTTCTTCATATTTGAGCTTGAAAGCACGTGAATCAGAAAACCAACTATGCAAAACCTATTGTGTTCGATTTGATAGACTAATGTTGCTCTATATTAATCTGGGCCACATACAGGGTCCACATGACCACTTTCTTGCCTCTTTAGTTTACTAAAGGCACTGTCACCAGTGTGAGGACTGGGGCAGGAATGACTGTAACTTTGTGTTTGAAAACTATCACTTGTATAATGTACTTCTCAGTGCAGTGCTTTAATGTGACATATTAATGTAAAAACGTCCACGTGTTAAAGAAACAACACTTTGAAGACTTTATCATATTTTACGTGATGTTTGTGTATGATTTACAAAGCACATTTTTCAGGGCTCAGCTCATGAATAGGCTCCAAGAGCCAAGCAAGACCCTTCGACTAAGAGCCAAGCCAGACCATTAGCTCAGCTCCGGCTTGGCTCTCCCTGTTATATTGTTAGTCAGCCCACCCTACACCCAACACACACCACTCAATTGCAGTTGCAGAGAGAGACCAGCTTGGGTTCCCACCTAGACTTTTTTTTAAACACGATGAACAGGATTTTAATGTCTCAGCCAGTACAAAAACAGAGAAAATCAACTAAAGCCTGTATTTCCTCCCCTTATCAGTAGATAATACTAATTGTACAAACAATGCGCTTTAAAATGGGTTTTGGAGGTTCCTTAGTGAACCCTGATTGATAATTAAGGTAGTCAGCAATGCAACATCACAATGTTCCAACGTTGACATGGAGTAAGCACTAAATAGGTGCCTTCTCCGTGGCCTCTTCTGCTGTGACTGGGTGGGCCAAAGGGCATGTTTGGGTGGGCCTGGCTAGAACTGGACCTGATTGTAACTGCAAACCAACTCCAGGGTCAAACATCGGGGAAAGTGCATATATAGGAAGCCGGGGAGGATTTACTCTCCTCACTTCAGTCTACTTACATTAGGGAAAATTAATAAATTAGAGGAGAGTCAGACTTCTGTACAACATTTAGACCCGCAAACAATGGCAAAAGTGCATATATGGGGGGGGGGGGGGGGGGCAGATTTACTATTCTTAGGGCCTCATTACAATGGTGGTTGGGTGAGCTTCCGACCGCCATCGTGTCAGGCATGAGACAGCCCAAGGAGTCGGCGGGTCCAACAGCCCAATTACAATAGGAACGCTGTGCAACCGGCTGTAAATATGCCTTTTTCTATTGCGTCTTGCCGCAATAGAAAAAGGATGTTTTCAAACATCCATGCACCATGTGCCAGCCACCAAATGGTGCCTGGCACAAAGTGCATGGATGTTTGGGTGGGCACCGCATGTGCCGCCCTATCCTCATAGCAGAGGCCCACTGGGACGAGGGTCCTGCTAGACGCCCCAAAGTCCATTTCTGTCTGCATTTACATGGTGTTGGACCGCCATGTAGAGCCAAAGAGAAAGAGACATCCTAATCATACGGCGATGCCTCTGTAGTCACCACCCCATTGTAGGGATTAGGCTCCGACCCCTTCCTGAGGGGCTTCTTGAGCCTGTTGGAGGCGGCAGTCTTTCCCCCAACACGAAGCACTCCAACTGCCGGCATCCTGATGCAGCAGTCGGACCAGTGCCTCAGATGTTTGCCAGATCGCCACGAACAGCCTGTCGGTGGCAATACGCCCAACATCATAATTAGGCCCTAAATCCACTCCCACAAACACTCGGTAGAGTGCATGGGCTGCGGGAGAAGGGTGGTCAAAACTATTACTCTAATTCCAGTCCCTCCCACTTTGGAGAAAGTGCGTACATTGAGGTCAAGACTATTATTGTAACTCCAGGCCCACAATCACTAAGGAAATAATAGTTTGTTGGTGGTGGTAGGGGGAATAGGGTTACATTTCAATATACTGACTGTAAAAAATCACCTTCTCTAAATTTATACGCATATTTGATACATGCAACTAAATATATCATCAAGAATAAACTTTTGTAAAAATGTATTATAGATTATATATTTTTAATTACAGTTAATTTATTTACAGTTTTCAAAATATTACATTCAATTTAAGAACACAGAAGTTGATAAAATATGTTAAATAAATCTAATAATAATAAGAGTTTAATGTAAACATAATATCAGAATAACATTTAAATGATTGTTTTTCTTTCAATTAATATATTGAACACTTTGCCCTGCCGCGTGCCTTGCCTAACCGAGCAGGAAGAGGAAACCGTCGCTGCCATCTGCACTCGAGCCGTCGCCGACTTTTAAAGGATCTTTGTCCACCCCACAAAAGCCTCCCCTAGACCCAAGACTCGCATAACCTGGAACAAATACGGGCATTCCAGGCTATCAAAAGCCTTTTCAATGTCAACTGAAAGGACCGTTGCAGTAGGCACATGACTATGATCTTGCCCCAATATGCGAAGCAAACGTTGCACGCTAATAGACATATTCCGTGTGGGGATGAATCCCACCTGGCCAGGACCAGGCGGGATGAATCCCGCCTGGTCCTGGTGGACCAGCTGCACGATGCACGATGCACGGGAGGAGTCGGGTCCAAAGTATCCTACTCAGGATTTTATAATCAGTGATTAACATTGATAACGGGCGATAGGCTTCTTATCAGAAGGGTCCCTCCCAGGTTGCAGTAGCGGAATAATAATAGCCTCCTGAGTAGTTGCCGGTAACTTCCCCACCTTCCGTGTCTCTTGGAATACCGCTAACAGCTGTGGTGCTAAACAGTCAACGTATACCGAATAGAACTCTGTGGGCAGTCCATCCACCCCTGGTGTTTTGGTACGCGCCATATGCTTAATTGGACCCCGTATTTCTCCTATCCTGATCTCCCTCCCTAGCAGGACTGCTTGCTCCTCATCCAGTTGGAGCAACGCCAATTCTGACAAGAAATCCCCTATGGCATCTCCAGAGTCGTGCAATTTGCTGCTGTAGAGGTCAGCGTAATATTCCAAGAACAACCCATTCGCCCCCTGTTGCGTGTACACCGATTCTCCTGTCGGAGCCGTCAGTCCCAATACAGGCGAGCCTCGGGGTTTGGGTTAGCCAGCCACACCAGTAACGTGCCCGCCTTATCTCCTTCCGCATGCACCCTCACCAGAGATGACCTGTGATCAAAACAGCGCAGCCTCTCCACCTGAGCCTCCGAAACCTCCCCTTGCGCATCCAAGTTCTCTGGGCGGGCTCTCTCTGCGGTTTGCAAATGCTTTTCCTCTGCCTCTATGTCACTCAAGAGTGTCTTCCTCACCCCCACCATTTTAGTGAGGCATAGGCCCCATACTACCACCTTAAAGGCGTCCCACTCCAGCGCCAATGTCGATGCTGTGCTCTCGTACTCGCTAAAATATTGAGTTATACCCGTCCCAATTTCCTCACGGAAGACAGAGTCCTCCAGTGTCGCCGGCCGTAACCTCCAGGTCGGTACCACAGGCCTCTCCTGGGCCCAGTGTATTGTAACCAATAATGGGTTATGATCTGACAACGTTCTGGTGAGATATTCACTGTGGCCCACTCTAGCAAGGATGTCAGGGATACATAGCATCGCGTCCAGCCGCACATGCAATTCATGTTGTGCTGAAAAAAAGGAATAGTCCAGCTCCTCCAGGTGGTGTGCGCGCCATGTATCCACCAACCCCCAAACATTTTGCCATTCGCACCTAGCCTTGCATAGTCTATGTATAAGGGCTTCAGGCAACGGGGGATGGAACCTATCCATCTCTGTGTCCACTATAGAGTTGAAGTCCCCTCCCATCAATACTGAACCAGTCAAGTACGATGCCAATTTCCCTGATAGGCTACTAAAAATGGAAATCTGGCCCACATTAGGGGCATATATACTACATAGTGTCACATCCAAGCCATTAAGGCGACCTGTCACCACCACAAACCTCCCATCTGAATCCAACAATTGTTGGGTCAGCTGGAATGGGACTCTCGCTCTAATCCATATCAGAGCCCCCCTTGCTAAAGCTGAGTACGCCGTGTACGTCCCAGGTGTTACGTGAGGCAATCTAACATTTCCCGTTTCCGACTCATCAGATTCTGACCCAAATGAGCCCTTTTCTGATTCCGTTGCCACCAGCGATGCCGTTCCTTTCTCCTGAGTGATCTCCGTGACTGCTGCAATGCAGCAGATCGTTCTTTCTCCGTTTGAGTCTCCATAGGCTTTTGAGCAGCAGGACGACGCCTATTGATGCACCATGATCGGCGTGACCGCCTCTCTGCTGGTGTGTTCATGCCACGTCCCGCTTCGCCCGTGCCCGTTCTGTACGATTCCAGCCACGTCCAGGCTTCTTCAGGATTGTCATGAAAATGTGTCTTACCTTCCATGGCCATTCGTAGTCACGCTGAACAACTGAGTATACTGGAGGCCCTTGTCTCTGAGCTCCTTTTTGACCACTAAGAATGAGGCACGGCTGCGCTGTACATCAAATGTATAATCCAGGAATAGTGTCACGTTACAGTTGTTTACTTTGTAGGGGCCTGAAGTTCGAGCCTTGTGCAGCAGGAGGTCCCTATCTTTATAGTGGAGTAATCTAGCCACCACCGGCCTGGGTGGCCTACCAGGGGCCAGTGGCCGAGCTGTCACTCTATGCGCTCTTTCCAGGGTATAAAAAGAGGTCAGACCTTCAGGGCAAGATCCATTCTAAGCCAATTTTTTAAGTAGTCCACCATACTGGCCCCCTCCACTCCTTCAGGCAGCCCAACACGCGGACGTTGTTTCTTCGGTTCCTCCCTTCAGTGTCTTCCGCCCTCCACTCCAAAATTTGCAATCAATGTCGGACATCCGAGCTTCCAGTGCTTTTTGGTAGGTTCCAGGGTCCACAATGTTACTACTGTCTGCTTTACCCATTCCGCAAGCTTAGCATGATCCGCTCGAAGCAGGCCCAGTCCCTGCGCGACATACGCAAAGTCTTGGTGGAGAGCATCTCTAGTGTCAGTAATGGCCATGAGAATTTGATCTACTTGTTACTGTATCATCCCCTCCAGGTGCTGTGTAACCACTTCTTGCTTATCTTCTGCACCTGTATCTTCTTCCAGCTCTGGGGGTCCCCCCCCTTGCTTCCCCCGCGGTTCCCCCATTATTGGTTGTGTTGCAAGTCCCAGCGCCAATGCAGCCCCTTAGCTGACCTCCAACTCCACCCGTGTCTAGTGCAGACACCCATCTAGTGCCCTCACTAGTAGGGCCTCTTTCCCCTGCCTTGACGCACTCCTCTCACCGCAAATCTGCTCTCCGGGATCACCTTCCAGAAGCTCCCGTTCTCGTTCTGCGTGATACACCAGTTTCGCCCACAGTTGTTTTCTAGCACTGAGTGCCCGGGTTCAAAACGGTTACCCACGCCAATCCAGTTCACGTCCCCCGGGAACTAACCGCATTCAGGGGCTGAAGGTGCTCCCCAAGGCTCATGTACGGCCGCTGTGACCCACTCTGTGCCCACCTATATCGGCCAATGCACCGTTATGCTGTCCCCTTCTCCGCTGTGTTACCTCCAGCAGCGTACTTCGGCATGTGGTGTCTCAGAAACTATGGTCACCACTCACCTCCCGTAGCGGCATCCTTCCACCATAACACAGGCAGGGCAGCCGCACATGGAAATCTCAGCCATGCCAAGGAGGGTAGTAGCACAGTTCCTCTGGGTAGGGCTACCTGTGGTGCTTCATACCAATCTGCACCTTGCGGCCCCACCGTTGATCGCTCTACCGCTTGGCTGTCTCCACATGCCCCCCCCACTGGTTATCGGACCACTCCTGAGCAAGGTCTCCGCTCCATGGCAGTACCCACCCCCCCTGTCGTCGCTGTTGTCCGTCCTCCAGGATCCTCGACGAAGTCAGTGGTAGGTTTGCAGCTTGCTACCAGCTGTCCGCCATGCTTCCAACCTTGCTCAGCGGCGCCCACTGACACTTCGCTGGTTGCGGCGCTCTCCGCCCATTTTTAGTGCCCAAGATGGCAGACCATGCCCAAATATGGCGGTTCACTCGCAATCCCAGTCTTTTCCACAGTGTTTAAGTGCTGCACCGGCGGGGCAAGACCCCGCCTGCTCCCGTGCAGGTCACCGTTGTGCAGTGTGATCTCCTCCGGTGTTTCCACGACCGCTGTGTAGCAATGCTTCTTCACTCCACCATTCCACTCCCCGTCAGTACAGTGGCCGCCATCCCCGGGTACTGCAGGGGCCTACAGGCTATTAGAGCAGCAGGAGGGGGGTCTCATTAATGCCGTGGGTTAGCTGCTCCCTCCACACCCTCGCTAGCGCCAGGGTTCGCCTACTAGCATCGCACTCAGGTCCTCAGTGCACCCATCAGCGCCATCTTGGCCACCTCCTGGACAATCGCACCGCCTCTTCGGTTCGCCAGTTATTGAAGGTGCCCAGCCTTGCGATCACCTTCGGGGGGGTGCTCCTATCCCCCACAAGCACCACTCCAGGTGCTCAGAGGATCAATTCCTGGTCCCAAAACTGGATAATACTCGGGGTCAGCGCAGAGCTTCAGGCTCACGTGTCTTCCCTCATCGGCTCCATGGCCACGCCCCCCATACCTGTATCCCTAATGCTAATGTTTTTTGTCATAGGCAAACACAAATCAAGTGTGTGCACCATGACTTAGGCCTGTCTCACAGATTGAGGTCTTGTTGGACTGAGATGGGAGCCAAAAGTGGTACCCTCATAGATGTGAGAGGTTACTGCCTTCACTGTGATTTCCGCAGCATGAGTGTGGTGGTGGTGGCAGCATACTGTGTAGTGATCAGTAGGAGTGAACAGGTCTTTTTTTAACCCATGTCACTTTAGAGAGGATAACAGGCTTACTCATTTTCAAAGTTCTGCACAGTTTGTTGTGAAGTGCTGCACAGTGCAGGAGAGGTGTATCTGTGGTTGGTGCATGTGTGTCTGTGAACAGTAAAATACTTGGATAATGCTGCACCGAGCAGTGCATGCATTCTAAGTGCATGTGCTGGTTGTACGTGTGCTCAGGAATGGAACAGTACATGGAGGATGTAGTGCTGTGTAGTGTGCGCAAGGTCAATGCATATGCTGGATGTATGTGTGCCTATGAGCGGTGCAGTACATGAAGGATACAGTGCTGTGCGGTGTGTGTAGGTTGTACGCATCAACTGGATGTATGTGTGCCTGTGTATGGTACAATACATGGAGGGGACCCAGAGCTGCAAGGTAAAGCTTGGAGAGGTGGTATAGAAATCCACTCAGAGACATTTGTGTATTGCTGCATTCCGATGAGGTGGGCGGGACACCCATTGTAGATGGGAGAGCTAGGGCCCAAGGATGACCTTTTAAACACATATCACTGTGGTTGACATCCGGGTGTGAACTCTGGTTACTTTCCTGGCCTGTACTGTAGTGCTAGCAACTTTGGAGTCACTCCTGCTGTAACAAACTGCTTTCAAAAGGAAGAAGACGGAAGTGGAGTGGGAACTTCAAAAGAAGCGGACCCCCAACTTAAACATCAAAGACTCAGACTCTATATTTGGTATCTGGAAATGGACTGTAAGGAGAGCTTGAGACCGCCAAAACTGTCATTCGCCAAGACTCCAGATGGGCTGCATCAGGAGAAGAAGCTCAGCAAGACTTCTGCCTGTGACTAGGACTGAGGGCCAAGGCCTGCTAGTCTCTCTCCTGGGTGAGGGAGAATCACCATGAGCATCCAAGATCATTGGCCCTCGAGCCAAGAGCGCCAGTGCCTGCTTGATTGCCAAGACCAGTGTGTACTGTGAGGAAGAGGACAGTGTAGGAGGGTGTGAGGTCCAGAGGCTAGCCCTGTCAAGTGGGTTCCCTTTGCGAGTTGTGATGAGATGGCTGATGTCATTGCCCTATGCAGAACGAAGTCGGCGAGCCTCACATGCCAGAGGAGGGCTGCCCATGAATTAAGCTAACTGCATTGCTGTGCTGATCGGGGTGGAGCCCTGTATAGTGGGAAAGCAGCAACCCGTGTTCAATAGGGGGAACATCGTTTATAGCTAAACTTTTACCACGCACTACCATTACAACGCAGGAATTACAACGAAAGTCGTTACAACGACTTTCGCTGGAGGGCGCTGTTGGAAAGGGAATATTTTAATTTTCTATCCAACACCATCCCTACTATCTAAGGGGACTGGAGTTGGAATAGAAAATTAAACTATTCCACTATCCAGCGCCCCCCAACGGGCGCTGGATAGTGGAATACCATCACTAAAGCAGGGAGGAAGTGGGACAGCGAACCGACAAGGGGACACTACAGTTCTGACATCAGGGGGATTGTGTAGTTGTTTGTGAATGTTGTATTATTCCTTTGTGTGTGTAGCGGTAGAAACAAATGCTTCCTTTTTAGGTCTCGCCTAGGCAGTGCGTGTACTATCTCTTTGAGACATGCAGTATCTTGAATACTTGAATATGGAATTGAAAAAATGCCCATCTTTTTTTATTAGTTCCGGTTGCTGTCCTTTAGAAATACTGGCTTTTTATTTGTGAATATACTTAGTAGTCCCTCCTTTTGGAATGTAGTAATCCCCTATGAGGACTGGCCCTCTTACATGTGTTCTTACTGTTCAGGTTATTTATACTTAGAGAGAACTTCTTTTTTAGTAGCCCTGCCTCTTTGCTCGTTAACTTTTCTGTTTACTTGTTCAACAAAACTACTCTCATATCATTTGCTTGCTGTCGCTTTATCTCACCATGCCTCTCCCTCACCTCTCCCACAACACTGCTTCAGTTGCTTCATGTCCCTTAATCTCCCTGTACCTCCCCCTCACCCCTTCCACAGCACTGCTCGCAGGCCCCCACCACACTTCCGAAGCCACTGCTGTTTTGCTAGTTTTTTGGTTACTTTTGCATAATGTGCAAAACAGAACTCTCATTTAATATCCCTTTCCTGTTTACCACCACCCCCGCACAATACTGCTTGCCCGCCACTGAGATCACTGCATGGAATTCTTATGTTATTTTACAGTAAACACTTTTATTTATATAGAGCACATAGCCATGGGCTTGGGACATTAAAAAATCAGCTAACTATCACAGTATGTTGAGCCGACAGTAGACTCAAACACGGATCCCCAGCTCACCAATCAGCCGCTCTCATCGCTGTGCCATATCCTTTGCATAGCCAATGCTGCAGGGTGCAGTACCGTATGTGGACAAAAGAGGTCCCAAGGGACCACTAATGACAGTCTGTGGTACTGCACCCTCACAACACAGCTTGTTTTTTTTATGTAGTTGTAGCACGAAACTGACCGGAAGGTATTGGAGTGCTTAGCGTAAGCACCAGTTCTCCAGTTCCAAAGTGGCATCTCACTGCGCTAACATTTTCTAATGAAGACATTTATATTATAATGAGCGTGACTGTATTATGCACTAATATGAGATGGTGTTTAATTTATCTTTGCAATTAGGTATGCGCGCACAGTTGAGAGAGCTTAGGTGTCTATGCTCAATAACGGAGGCACTGCTTTCCTGTTGTTATTTTTTTACAGTTGTAGCAAACCAAAAAGTATTGGACGCTTTAAGTAAGCACCAGTTCTCCAGTTCCTAAGTGGCAGCTCGCCGCGCTAACATTTTGCAACAAGGACATTTGTATTATAACCAGCACAACTACTCTGTGAACTAATATGAAGCAATGTTGAATTTTACTTTGCAATTAGGCATGCATAGTTGGGATTGCTTCGGTGTCTTCGCACACTAACAGGGGCACCACTTTCCTGTTATTTTTTTTGCAGTTGTGGCATGACCCAGAGCGGAAGGTATAGCAGCACCAACCAAGAGCACTCGTTCTCCAGTTCCAAAGTGGCAGCTCACCATGCTAAGATTTTCCAATGAGGACATCTGATGACATTCGGTTTTCTCCTCGGCTCACTTGCTGAAAACCATGGCTTCAACAAATGGCTCTTACCCTCTCTTTCCTCTGCTTTTCTAGAATTTTTACCCTGTGAAATGGATCCAAAAAAAAAAAAAAATTGGATGCAAATATGGTCTTTTTCTGACCTTTTTCTATTCCAAAATGCAGCCTCCGAGTGGAGAGAAATAAAATGTTCAAAATACAAAACAAAAACAAAAAACTAAACAAAGCAATACAGAGTGGTCACAAAATGGCCAGATTGGTTTTATTCACAGACATACACATTAGCCTCACTTTAACAGAGTTTGCCAGTGAAGCACTACTTTTATTTTGTTTCGCTTTCTTTCAACAACATTGTTTTCTCCAGGTGGGGAAGTGCACCATTCCTGTCCTGGAGGGACTGCAATACCTGGTTGATGCATAAAGTGAAAAACGTTTAATGTGATCCTTATCAGCGGTTTTCCTTATTTTAGTTCATAAAATGTGTTCTGAGGCTCTCTGTTCAGGAATGTGCTCTTTTTAAACCATACTGCTTACTTTTGTAAGGATATAAGCAATGGGCATTGAAACAGTCACTTCTGTAGTGCGGTTAGCACGCTAGCAGACGCACGTACGCATCCACGCATCCGCAGGCCAGGCGTGGCCTGCGGGGTCCAATAAAAGAAGGACGCGCGCTCGGGCACGTCACTTCCGACTGAGACGAGTGTGTGGTTTACTGGCTTACGCTCCGCGCTACCACCCATGCGCACGTGGCCATAGCTGGTCACTTAGGCCTACCCACACACCCTCACCACATTGGCGACGAGTGGAGGGATACCGACCCTCGTTCTTTTCATCGGGTGGTACTACCCGCACCAGCCCGCGGTGCCTACCGCGAGGGCACCGACGTGCCATCCTTCCGGTGTGCCCACACCAGCGACCATCGGAGAAAGGAGTCGATACTGCCTGACGAGGCACACGTGGTGCTAGACGCACACCGAGGCGCATACAAACACCACGACACCTCAGCCCGTCGACCCGCCAGCATTCGGGTACCGCCGCCATGGTGGACGAGGCAGCAGCACCGATCATCAACATCCCGTTCCAGCACGCTGCTGCTGGAGTGCTGCCGGCATTCAGCGAAGCGAGCGACCCATCTACGGCATCACCCCGGTGGAAGGTGTGGCTGGAGAGACTCGAAAACTACTTCGTTGTCACAAGAGAAACGGACGACGCGGTGAAACGGTCACTGCTCCTTCATTATGCTGGGGACGAAGTCTTCCGACTCTTCAAACACCTGCCCAACTCGGCGGGGGTAACCACGTATGCTGCTGCAGTCACCGCCCTGAACAACCACTTTGACCCTCAACTGAATGTAGACTTTGAGGTCTTCAAGCTGGGGCAAGCCCGCCAACGTGAGGGCGAATCCATGGATCAATTCCACACTCGGGTCCGGGAACTGGCCAGTTCCACGGACGAAGACCAGCCCAAGGCTATCAGGCGCCAACTAATACAAGGGTGTCGGGACAAAACTCTGAGGGGCCACATCCTAAGAAAACCTGGGATCTCACTAGAGGACATCCTCGTCCTGGCCAGAGCTCATGAACTTTCAGACGCCAGGGCCACGGCCATGGAGCAAGCATTGCATAAAATTCCCGCCAAACCGGAAACGACCAAGAGTGAGCGGGCTGATGCGGTACGGTCACGGCCACGTGGCCCAGGAAGAAAGGGAGTCCGGCGAGACGCACCACAGGGCCGGTGTGGATACTGTGGACACGAACCCCATGCGGCCAGAGACTGTCCTGCCCAAGGTCAAGTCTGCGGGAGCTGCGGAATTCCAAATCATTTTGCAGCGGTTTGCCGCAGGAGGAACAAACCCCCAAACTCGCAGAAGTCATGGGCAGCCACCAAAGCGGTTCGCCAACTATCCATAGCAGACTCATCCCCGGGTAGGACAGATAAATTTCTGCCAACATCGCAGGTTGAATCGGACTCAGAGGATGAGGAGGAGGCGTATGTAGTTTCTTTTGCCAGGGAGTTAAAGATCAGACGACGGCCACAACCGACCTGCGTGATCCAAGTAGGAGAGAGCGAAGTGAAGGCCGTTATTGACACGGGGGCCACCGTCAACGTCATGGGCCTACAAGAATTCAACAAGCTGCGCCCTCGCCCGGAAGTCTTAAACTCCAAGACCAAGATATTTGCATATGGCGCAGACACCCCACTTCCTCTGAAAGGGAAAATAGTTATACCCATACGGGCCGACGAAGTGGAAGTAACCGCAACAATCCACATCATTGATCGAGAGGCTGACACGCTAATAAGCAGCCACACGGCGGAGGACCTGAAGCTAATTGCCTTTGCCAACCACATACGGAACCATCAGGTAGAAGAACTCCTGGAGCGCTTCCCTGAGCTGTTCAAGGGTCTCGGATGCATCAAATGCGTACCGATAAAGCTCCACATCGACAAAACCGTCACCCCTACCGCCCTCCGCCATCGGAGGATCCCATTTCACCTGCGGCCGCTGGTGGAGAAGGAACTGGCGAAGCTCGAAAGATTGGGGGTCATTGAAAAAGTAACAGGACCCACCCCGTGGGTGTCGCCCATGGTCATCGTCGAAAAACCCAAGCAGCCGGGCGAGGTCCGGCTATGCATCGATATGAGACTGCCGAACGCTGCAATCAAGCGGGAGAGACACCTGACCCCAACGATGGATGACATCATAGCAGATGTGAATGGCTCGAAGTGGTTTTCCAAGATCGACCTCAATGCGGGTTACCACCAACTGCCCCCCGCTGAGGAATGCCGCTTCATAACCACATTCAGCACCCACCTGGGCCTCCGGAGGTACAAGCGCCTCAACTTCGGAATATCCTCGGCCGCTGAGGTGTTTCAGAACACCATCAGGGAGCTGCTATCTGGACTGCCGGGGGTTCTCAATGTGAGCGACGATATCCTCATCCATTCCGCCACGGCCTCCGAACACTACAAGCACCTGCGTGATGTGCTGAAGAGACTAAGTGCACATGGAGCAACACTCCACAAGGAGAAGTGCCAGTTCTTTCACCCCTCGATTGAGTTCTTCGGTTATGTATTTAACCAGGAGGGGGTCCAGATTGACCCGCGGAAATCGAAGTCCATCAAAGATGCCCCAGCACCACAATCGCCCACGGAAGTGAGGAGCTTCCTCGGAATGGCCACGTATTGCGGCCGGTTCATCCCAGGCCTGGCCACACGCAGCGAGCCTCTCCAAACATTGACGAAGGCAGATGCCGCCTGGGCTTGGGGCCCCAAAGAACAAGACGCTTTCCGGAGCATAAAGGAGGCACTTCTAGAGAACGCCACCCTCTCATACTTCGATCCAACCAAGCGGACCGAGGTAATTGTGGATGCCAGCCCCGTAGGGCTTGGGGCAGTTCTGACAAGAACATGAACCAGGGAAATGGACAGCCTTGGCATTCGCCAGCAAAGCGCTAACCCCCACTGAGGCAAGATATGCTCAGATAGAACGCGAAGCTTTAGCCATTAAATGGGCCTGTGGACACTTTCACCTTTACCTGCACGGACAATCGTTTGTTATGGTCACAGATCATCAACCCTTGGTGCCGCTCTTCAAGGGCACTGCCCCTCATCCACCGCCACGAATCGAAAGATGGGTGATCCAGCTCCAAACATACGATATGGAAGTTATATACAGGCCTGGAGCCAAAAACCCAGCTGATTACCTATCACGGCATCCATTACCCCGAGAACCGGCGGCTACTGATGAGGAGTGTGACGGCTATGTCCACTGGGTGGCTCTCACATCTTGCCCCCAGTGTATGACTCTAGAGGAAATCAAGGAGGCAGCAGCGGAAGACCACCCCTACATGCGGTCACTGCAAGCGGTGCAAGAAGGGTCCTGGACGGACTACCTCCGACCCCCTACAAATTGGACGGCGGCGGACAAGTCAGCCCTCACAAAGTATTGGCAGATCCGCCATGAGCTCAGCGCCACGGAGGAGGGCATACTATTAAGAGGAACGCGTCTAGTAATACCAAGACGCCTCAGACATCGGGCCACCCAGCTTGCCCATGGGGGTCACCAAGGGGTCACCAAGATGAAGGCGCGCATGCGCGAGAAGGTGTGGTTCCCCGCACTGGAAAGCACTGTGGATGAGTATGTCAAGAACTGCATGTCCTGCCAGTTAACCAGCGACCCGGAACGGCCAGTCCCCATCATCACGGAGGAAGCATGCACGGCTCCGTGGGAAAAGGTTAGTGTGGACTTTGGAAGCTTCCCCGGAGAGGAACATACTCTGGTAGTCATAGACTCTTATTCCAAATACCCCCTTGTGGAAAAAATACCATCCACGGTCTTCGTACACGTGGGGCCAGCATTAGAAAAGATGTTCTCTTTATTCGGCCTGCCAGGTGAACTTAAAAGCGATAATGGCCCACCCTTCCAGGGAGCGGAGTTTGCCACATTCATGACAACGCGAGGCATCACCCATCGGCGCATCACTCCCCAGTGGCCACAAGCTAACGGGGAGGTGGAGAGGTTCATGCGAACACTTAATAAAATGTTCAGGATCGCGGTGGTTGAAGAGGCCGACCCCGAACAGAGACTGCATGAATTCCTAAGAGAATACCGCGGAACGCCCCATTGCACCACACTGAGAAGCCCGTGGTCTTTAATGTTTCAAGGCCAACGCAGGGACTTCCTCCCCATGCCGCCGAGGTCAAGACTGGAAGACAAGGAAACGAAGGAGATGCAGGAGCGCGCGCAAAGACGTCGATGCACGAACAACATGCGAACGAGCTACCGCCGCAAGGCCACTCCAAGACAGCTACACCGAGGAGATCGGGTTGTTATCAAGAATCGACGCCCAGGGGGAAAGTTTCGGACATTCTATGAACCAGGGCCGTGGACAGTCACCAACACGAAGGGCACTATGGTGACCGCCAACAAAGAAGGAGAAGAAGTGTCAAGGAACTCGTCCTGGTTTAAGATAATCACTCCTGCCGGCAGTGCAAGCGCCGGAGCCCAGGGGGAAACCCCCGAAACACCCGGAGCCGCAGCACCAGAAGCGGTGAGCAGTCCTTCAGCAGACGTTGGGGGCCCAGCACCAGTACTTGAAGCACCAACCTGCTCCACCCCTGTCCGGAGTCAGGCCCACAACGGAGATCGAGGATCGGGCCGCACACCCCGCTACAGTCTGAGGCCCAACCCTCGCCCCAACCAAAGACTCAATGACTATGTCTGTCAACTAAGTCCCTGAATCCAGTAGCCGTGGGGCACGCAAGTACCACCATTTTATTGCGAACTTTTCATGAACAGTTTGTTGAACATTTTGAATTTGTTTAGAGTTGGGTAGAGATGTAGTGCGGTTAGCACGCTAGCAGACGCACAAACGCATCCACGCATCCGCAGGCCAGGCGTGGCCTGCGGGGTCCAATTAAAGAAGGACGCGCGCTCGGGCACGTCACTTCCGACTGAGACGAGTGTGTGGTTTACTGGCTTACGCTCCGCGCTACCACCCATGCGCACGTGGCCATAGCTGGTCACTTAGGCCTACCCACACACCCTCACCACAACTTCTGGCCCTGTAGTCGTATTCTTAACTTTTCAGGCAAAAACACTCAAGGATTTCTGAATAATAAGTGTGTAAGCTTTAAGATAACTATATTGTTCCTGTTTGCATTTCACATGCTTTACATAATCTTGCTTTCCCTTTGAGTATTTGCTATTTCCAGGATGTTGTAACTTTTTTTTCAGCCAGCATATTACTCTTGTCCCCTTCCTCATAACATATTTTCCATTTCCTGGTTCTCCAGTGCAGCTAGGTCTTACGAATGGCAATAGCACCATGCAAATACCATCATGTCACTGCATACAAAAAAAAAAAGTAAAAAGTATTGTCATTTTCAACTGCAAGAGCTCTAACTTTCACAAATGCGAAGCCAATTGCATTGCAAATGCTTCCTTATACGTCCACTCCACTCTAAACCAAAACACATGGGTAAAAGACATTGTCATTTACAACGCCAATAGCTATATCTCTCGCAAATGCGAGACCCATTGTTTTGCCAATGCTTGTTCATAAATATTCGGCTGGACAACGATTTATTGCTGCGGTATTCATTTTGAGTTGTGAGCCTGTGTTCCCTCCCCAGTATCCACCCTCCACCCCCACCCGCTTGACTACGCTATTCTTAGGAGTCAAGTGCTGAAGGGGTATAGGGCCCAGTTGCTCAGAATCCATAGTTGTACAGGCTCTGGGATATTAGAAGTAAAAGACTTCTTAAATACTTAAATAGATAGAGATGAACGTGGGAGTAGAGGAAGGACATTTTTTTATTTATGAATCCCACCTGAGGGGAGACTGACATCTTTGTAAATTGGAAACATTCTGCTCATGTACATGATATTACATTGTATTGTATTGTATTTATATAACGCTTACAACCCCTGACGAAGCGTCAAAACGCTTTTTTGGCGAGGAGCACGCTACTCCGAGACCCATAAAGGATTAGTGTTGAATTCTATGTCAGGGGCAGAGGCTTCTGATTAGGCTTTTCTTTCTTGCTTTATTTCCTCCAGCAGCCTTTCCAAAGGTTCCAACATCAAAAAACAAACATCATTTCCCATGAACGCAGGGAAAAATTAAACATAGAAAATGTCCGATCATCATCCTCCAATCACATGTCAGGACGCCTCATATCCTCCTCTGCAGGCGCTCTTTCTTCGCTGCTCCAGCAGCATTCAGATGAGTGTCTTATGTTTATTTTTCTTTATTCAATGTTCTGACAGGCATGTAATGTTCTGTGTGGCCTGATTTTAATAGCGATACAAGCAGCATGGTATAGAGCCGCTTTCAGAGTGTGTAGACGGTGTTTACCGCGGGAACGGCTTTCCGTTCCTTTCGCAGTCTCCCTCTTTGATGGGCGGCTCTGCGCGCGGTGTGGCCTCCTGCCGCTAGGGGACCGTGCGCCCTCGGGTCTCAGCTCTGCGGAGCTTACCCCCCGGGCAGCGGCGAGTCATTTGATTCCGCCTAAAGGGAACAAGCGGTTCAGGCGGACTTGCGCGCCACGGGGGAAGACGTGCATTTTTTCGATCACGAGATCGCCTGATTGACGCGCTGGCCTTTTCTAGTGTTGCGGAGCCCCTGCCTGGAGCCTGAACACCCGCGGAGCGGGTAAGACCATTGCAGCTTAAGGAAGGGACTGGCCCAGGCAGGATTAGAGCCCTTTCCCCTCAGAATCGAAAGAGGGTGCTGGTCCCGGTGTTGTGTGCAGGTGCCTCTCACGGGGAGGGCTGATATTATAAGGGTTGTGCCCTACATTGATTCCCCTTTTATTGACACAAGAGTACTTACCTGCTATCGGTTCACAATGGAGCAGGATGATTACTATGAAGAGGAGAAAGAGATCACGTACCTACCGGTTGATGATCACTTCTGTCAGGTTATGGATTCGTCCATTTGGAAGGCGGTGACTAGGGTGGTTGAGCCTTTGGAGAAGAAAATAGAGTTACTGCAGGCACAGTGTTAACCCCTCGCTCAGAGGGAAGATCAATCGGGGCATACACCTCCCCTACCTCCAGGCCAGCCTACCGCCACTACTGCAGTGGAGCCCAAGCGGAAGCATGCTGGGGATGCTGATGTGGACTTGGATGCTTTCGCGAGACTAAAGGGGGCGTTTCTAGATGCTAAGAGCGCAGAACCCCTCAGTAAACCGGAGGAGAGTCAGGCGGGACCCCCTGGAGCTACTGATGATGCCGTTACCCATGATCCAGATGAGTCTCCCCAGACTTCGGACAGGGATGGTGATGGGGGACCGGAGCGCTTGTGGCGCCCCTCTCAACCCAGTCAGTCCACTTCTGCAGATCTGAGCGCGGACATTCTCAATCCGGATGAGCTACTGCACCCGCACTCCTCCCAATGGGTTCCGGCCCCTAAGGTGGCGGCGTATATGGCGGCTAGACTGCGTAAGCCCCTTGACCAGGAAGTTCGTGGTTGCCTGCGGGCGGAGTGCCCACGCCCTACCTTAGAGGGAAAGGTGGCGATAACCCCTGAGATAGACGCTAAAATGTCCACCTTCTTGACCAAGTTTGTGAGGGACCCAAAAAAGGGTATTGACCGCTCATGGCGAGTGTGTCAAGATAAGTTGTTAGATGCTGCCGGGCCTTTGGCGAAAATATTAGATATGGCTGAAGATGCTAAGGCCTCAGGTTCATTGATTGACCCGGACATATTGTCAGGTTGGGCACAGAGGGCCATCATTTTTCTAGGCAATGCTAACGTGGCGATCTCTACTGAGAGACGTCGGTCTATTCTGATCAAGATTGATCCCAAATTGAGGGAACTGGCCACCTCAGAGGCAGGCCAGGTTGCGGGGGGGGGATCTCTTTGGAGACCCCCTTCGTGAAGGAACTTGGCAAGTTCGTGAATACATTTAATTCTCTGGACAAAGCCCAGTCGTCAATCAAGCGCATATTTACCCCCCGTGTTTTTGGTGCAGCCAGTCGTGGCAGGGGGCGCTCGGCTGGCCGTCCCTACAACAGAGCCTCCACCAAGCCTGGCGAGTCCCACAGAGGACAGTATCAGGACCCCGACAAATTCGGGAATTTCTACCAGACCAGAGGGTATGCCCATCGATGAGGCGGCAGAGGCAGAGGAGATGGCGGATACAATAATTATCAAAGAGGTAAGAGTTCAGAGGGCGACTGGTGTGCGGTTGGGGGGCAGACTGCAGTGTTTTCTTCACAAATGGTCTTTGCTTACCTCCGACGCTTGGGATTTACAAACCGTCTGTGGGTTTCAAATAGAGTACTCCGGCCTGCCTAAGCAGCCCCGTCGGCCCAGACCTATACTTTTTACCAGGGATCAGACAGTCCTAATAGACAACGAAATCTCGGAACTGCTACGGAAGGGAGCGATTACTCGCTCGGTCCTACACCCTGGGGGGTTCCTCAGCAATATTTTCCTGGTGGATAAATCTCAAGGAGTTCAATGGATGGCTCATTTATCGCCATTTCAAGATGGAGGGCATTCACCTCCTGCGCGATCTTCTTCTGGAGGGGGACTGGATGGTTCGCCTGGACCTGAAGGATGCTTATCTGACCATCCCGGTCTTTGCCCCACACAGGCATTTCCTCCAGTTTCAATGGGGCTCTCAGACTTTCGAGTTCACCTCCCTGCCCTTCGGGCTGTCCTCCGCTCCGTGGTGCTTCACCAAAGTGATGAAGCCGGTGGTGGAGCGTCTCCGGTCAGAGGGCATTCGGTTGATAATCTATTTGGACGACATACTACTCATGTGTCAGAGTCCAGGCAGATTGATGGACCAGTTACAGACAGCGGTGTCCCTATTGGAATCACTGGGGTTTGTCATCAACGAGACCAAATCCGATCTCCGACCGGCGCAGAGCATGCAGTTTCTGGGGTTTCTGATCAACTCCATGGAGGCCAGCCTATCCTTGCCCTAGAGGAAATTGCCCAAGATCCGACACGAGCTGAGGCGGACTCTTGCGAGGCCCACGATTCAATTGCGCCACCCAGCCAGGGTGGTCGGCCTAATATTGTCCTCGATCCAGGCGATATTCCCGGGGCCTTTGCACTACAGAGCCCTTCAACGTCTCAAGGCCTTCCATTTGAGGAAAGGTCTTACCTATTCGCAAGTCGTCCCCCTCACAGACAGAGCTGCGATGGTGGATCGATCACATGGAGGCTTGGAACGGTCGTGCAATATTATCTCCAAGCCAGACCTGATCATAGAATCTGATGCCAGCGGGTCGGGCTGGGGAGCTCGCTGTGGCGATGTGTCTACAGGCGGAAGATAGTCGTCTTCAGAAAAGGCTCTTCATATCAATTGCCTGGAGCTGATGGCAGGCTCGTTCGCGGTGAAATGCTGGGTGAAGGATGTGGTCCAGAGTTGTGTTCTCCTCAAGATGGACAATGTGGCGGCGGTGCGCTACATCAACCATCTCGAGGGGACTCGTTCTCAAGTGTTGTCCAATCTCGCGCGCGACCTCTGGGAATATTGTCTGTCCAACCAGATATCCCTGTCAGCAGAGCACTTACCGGGAGCGTCCAATCAGGTGGCGGACTGGTGCTCCTGCCACTGGAAAGACACCAGTTTGTGGCAACTTCACCCGGGAGTCTTCAGGGCGATTCAGAGCCGGTGGGGTCCGTTCTCAGTGGATCTCTTTGCCTCGCGCCTGGACGCCCAGTTGGAACGGTATTACAGTTGGTGTCCGGATCCGGGGGCCATGGCAGTGGAGGCCTTCCTCCAGGATTGGAGCGAGGAGCGGGGGTATGCGTTTCCCCCCTTTGCAATGATCATGAGGTTGTCCATGCAAGTGAGGAGGCAGCAGGCGGACCTGGTGGTGATCACCCCAATATGGAGGTCGCAAGCCTGGTTTCCGGTTTTGATGGAACTTTCCTGGGATTTTCCAATCCCTCTACCCCTCAGTCCCGATCTCCTCAGGGACCCTCAAGGGAATCTTCACCATCTTCTAGCGATGGGCAGCCTGCGCCTGATGGCCTGGAGGGTTACAGGCGACGCTGGCAAGTCCCAGGCCTTTCGCGCGAGGCTGCCACGTTACTCGAGAAGTCCTGGGGAGACAGCACCAATAAGAGGTACAGATCAGCTTGGTCCCACTGGGGCGGTTGGTGTCTGCGACGGCAGGTGGATCCATTGGGGGCAGACGTTGCCCACGTCCTTAATTTCCTAGCCTCGCTGGCAAAGGATGGCTTGGCCTATAGGCCGATTAATACCTTTCGGTCCGCCATTTCAGCAGGTCATGTGCCAGTGGATAATCACCCGGTTGGCGAGCATCCATTGGTATGTAAATTGTTGAGAGGCATCAGGTTGTCGGTCCCTCCAGAGCCCCGCTACTCGGTCCTATGGGATGTGAATAAGATCCTGAACCTGTTTCGATCGTGGCCTTCTATTAAGTATTTGTCCAGGAAACAAATGTCGGCAAAACTTGCGATGTTGTAATGTTTGATTTCTTGTCAGAGAGTTTTGGATGTGAGAGCATTTGATCTCACAGGTCGGGTTTTCACCCCGGAAGGGGTGACTTTTCACATTTCTAGACGCACTAAGTGCAATTCTCGTTTGATATCTCATCCGGCCTTTCCTGATGTCCTGAAGTTGTGTGTGGTCAGGGCGCTTAAGTCCTATGAGGTCGCCACAGTAGATATACGCCCACAGGGTGTCAGGCAATTGTTTATTGCGCTCACGAAGCCACATGGGGCGGTTTTATCACCTACTATTGCCAGATGGAGCCAGTGGGTCATGCAGGAGGCTGGTATAGATATTTCCCACTTTGGTGCTCATTCAGTGAGAGGGGCAATGGCGTCCAAGGCCTTCAGTCTGGGAGCAAGACTCGAGGACATCCTCAATGCAGCAGACTGGTCCTCAGATTCAACCTTCAAGAGGTTTTACTTTAAGCCGGTGGTCTCCCTGGGCTCTTTGGTGGTGGACAAGCTTTAAACTAGCCTAATCAGAAGCCTCCGCCCCTGACATAGAATGCAAAATTTCCTAGCTAACGTGCAGGAAAGTTCCAATTCTATTAAGGAGGCGGAGGCGAGGATTAGCCCACCTGATGTTCATTCGGACCCTCCCAGAATTCCTCGTTGGTATGGTGAGTAATCTATTTATGATAGTTGATTATTTCGTGAGCTGTTTTGATGGTTTCCTCTGATGACAAGAGTGACTTATTATGAATTTGTTCACGGGTTTATGTTACCGAAATGACAAATTGTCCCTTTGCAGTAGGTTCGGAGACAGGCAAGCAGGAATAGAGTAGAAGACTGCCGTGAGGGGTCGCAGGAAGAAAGAGGAAGATAGAGCGTCTGCAGAGGAGGATATGAGGCGTCCTGACATGTGATTGGAGGATGATGATCGGACATTTTCTATGTTTTATTTTTCCCTGTGTTCATGGGAAATGATGTTTGTTTTTTGTTGTTGGAACCTTTGGAAAGGCTGCTGGAGGAAATAAAGCAAGAAAGAAAAGCCTAATCCTCACCTCCGCCTCCTTAAAAGAATTGAAACTTTCCTACACGTTAGCTAGGAAATTTTGCATTAGTATAGCAAAATATGAAAGTAATTTGGATGGTGGATAGGTTAGTCAGTGATTTGGATTCAGAAGGATAGAGGAAGGATAGAAGATGGTAAGAGGTTGGCATTTATATAGAGTGTTTTTTTTTTTAAAACCTTTTTTGTAAGAAAAGCATTACAATTACAGACCTACAACCACAGAGGTCAGGCCGTAGCAATAAATACCAAATTCAAAGTGTTACACAGCTCATCAGCCGACAACCCTTGGGCCCAGCAGCGATACCTTATGGTAATATAGAAGACCTGTGGTGATAGG
Source organism: Lissotriton vulgaris (assembly GCF_964263255.1). Taxonomy (NCBI): domain Eukaryota; kingdom Metazoa; phylum Chordata; class Amphibia; order Caudata; family Salamandridae; genus Lissotriton; species Lissotriton vulgaris. The sequence continues at coordinate 468,303,431 of NC_141698.1, forward strand.
AGGATAAACGAAAGGTTTCACATTTTGTATTTTAGAAACACACACTCAAACAAAAAATTTCAAGGCGATAGACTATACATTTTAGTGGCTGTCTCAAACAGTAGGGGAAGCGACCCAGCTAAAGGAGCTAATGTAGTGAAGGATGAAGGATCTCGGAGAGGGAAGGGGGCCGAGAGTAGACAAGCAAATCATACACATTAAGAAGTAGGTAACCTGGAATGCACGGTCACAGGGATAGAGGAATGTCAGAGACTTCTGCAAAAGGGGGGGGGGGTGCAAATCTCTCCACGATACGAATTCCATTGGCCCCATATCCTCCCCCACTTCTTGGGCCTGCCACGGGCAACATATACAGTTTTTTCTCTGAACATGCACCAATCCATGTTTTCTTCCCATGTTGAAACTAAAGGTGTCCTTGGAGACCCCCACAGTTGGGCTATGTCCCTTTTTGCTATCATGTTGCCGAGGGTGGCCCATTGAGTCTGAGCAACACTGTAATCATTCGGCTCCCAGATGTTTAACAGACAGCGTCTGGCCTCTGGCAATAACGCAACACCCGTCACCTCTTCCATAACAGCATGTACTCGATTCCGAAACAGCGCAACATCCGGACATTCCCATATAATGTGAAGAAAAGTAGCAAGCATACCGCAGCCGCGCCTACACAACCCATCCACAGAATAACCCATACACATCAGGCGTGGACCCGTGACATAGACACGGTGCAAAATCTTCAGTTGCACTAGCTGGAGAAGCGCCGGAATCGCGACCTCCTTGGGGGAAGATATCGCGGCCTGCCAGTCTTCATCATCCAACTCCAATCCATCGCTGGTCCAAGCCCCGCGAAGCTGTACAAGGAGATCCGAGCGGTCGTTGATAATTTTTTTATAAATGAGAGAAATAGTGCTATCAGGGACATACCCGTCAAGCACTCTATCTTCCAGAGGAGAGGACTCTGGGATAGTGGTTCCGGCTGGGAAGACCGACTCAAGCGCATGGCGGATCTGGATATAGCGGAAGTGCTCCCTATCACTCAATGTATATTCCCGTTTGAGTTCGTCGAAAGACTTGATTCTGTTCTTGAACCAAAGATCTCCGACCTTACTGATGCCAATGAGGTCCCATTTGTCGAATCCCTTCGTCGTCCAAAGACTACCCAGTCTCTCCGCCGCGTACAAGGGGGTGGCTCTAGTTAGTTTGTCCGACCACCCAGTGGCCACGGTCGCACTACCCCACACCTGTACCGCTACCCCAGTGGGGCCAGTCAGATTCTTCCTAGCCGCCATAGAGTAGAGTGCCCTATTATAGTCGCCTCCCGGCAGCTGCCATCTATCCATTTCGAATTCGGGATTCGGAACAGGACCGTACATTGCATGGTTGACTGCACTCAATTGAGATACCAAATAATATCGTTTGATATCGGGCAACGCTATGCCGCCATCGTACCAAGGCAAAGTCAATTTCGCAAGTGCAATGCGAGGTCGCCCGCCCCACACAAGGTTCCTCTGGAGGCCCTCGATTTCGCGAAAATAGCTGGCAGGCACTAAATCAAGCGTGTTTTGAATAGCGTACAGAAATCGGGGAAGAGACATCATCTTAAAGAGGGCCGCTCTCCCTACCGGGGCCAGCGGCAGACTACACCACGCCGCGACATCCGATCTAAGCCGGACAAGCGGAGGAAGCAAATTTCGCTCATATCGTGCTGCGGAGTCCAACGATATATAAATCCCCAAATACTTAAAGCCGACTTGCGAAATCGGAATCGGACAGACGCGGGGCAAGGGAGGCAATTCTCCAGTAAGAGAGTAAATACAGTACTTGGCCCAATTAATAACCAAGCCAGAATTTCTCCCAAAGGAACTCAAAACGTCGAACAAGACTCCCAATGATTTACGAGGGGAAGTGAGGTACAACAATATATCGTCCGCATACAACGATATACGATCCTCGAAGTCAGGGGACCACCTAATGCCCTTAAGCGATGGTTCCCACCGAAGCCACGCGGCAAGGGGCTCATGGGCAAGCGCGAAGAGCAATGGCGACAGAGGACAGCCCTGCTGTGTGCCTCTACCGAGAACAAAGGGTTCCGAGGCCCTACCGTTGACTACCACTTGGGCTAGCGGTTGCTCATATAAGAGTCTAACCCACCCCATGAAATTGGGGCCAAAACCAAATTTTGCAAGGGCCGCCCACAAATACGGCCATTCCACCGTGTCAAAGGCCATCGAGGCATCCAAAGAAACCAAGATGGCCGGCTCACTAAGAGACCCCGCCCTTGCCAGTACGCCATGAAGACAGCGAAGGTTGAGCGCGGTGTTTCGATGGGGAATAAACCCAGACTGATCCGGGTGTATCAAATCGCTGATCACCTTTGTCAGCCGATTTGCCAAAAGCTTTGCCAGGATCTTTGGCTCTACGTTCAGAAGCGAAATGGGCCTGTATGACGAACATTGATCGCGGGGCTTCCCATCTTTATGGATGACTACAATGGATGCCAGTCTCTGATCCCGGGGAAGGGATCCGAGATCTCGCGATGCCGAAAACATTTGGCGAAGATACGGCGCCATTTTGTCGGGGCACAGCTTGTACAGCTCAATCGGGATACCATTCGGGCCTGAGGCCTTCCCCGAGCGAAGGGAGCGGATAGCGAGCGCTATTTCATCGGTGGAAAAATCCGCCTCCATAAGCTCCTTGTCCGATTCCGACAGGCTAGGCAACCCGACATACCTAAGTAGCAAATGTGAGTCCTCCTCCGGTCTGTCCGAAACCGGCGTGTAAACCTTCTAAAAGTGCTGGGCAAAGACCTTGACTATCTCAACCGGGTCCACAACCCGCGTTCCATCCGCTCTTTACACAACAGGCACCACCCGATTCAATCTGTCTCTTTTATCCAACCAAGCAATCAGTTTTCCCGCTTTATCACCAACATCATACAGACGTCCGTGTTGCTCACGACTCATTGCCTTGGCCGCGTCAGTCACCAGAGCCCTGTAGTCAGACTGTTTGAGGGCTAAAACATGTAATCCCTCAGGTGTGACCCCAGTCTCCAACTCATCTTCCAATGCAGTAATTTCATTTTCCAAACGTACCACCTCCTCATTCTTACTTTTCCTCGCACTGGCAATCAAGTACAGAGTTTGACCACGAATCACGGTCTTATAAGCCTCCCACAGGGAGATGGGGGAGGACACCGACCCCACGTTCTCAGCAAAGTAATAATCCATGCATTTAACCACCTCGGCTCTAGTTTTAGGATTACGAAGGTGCCAGGGGTTAATCGGAGCGATCCGGCCCTCGGTTCCCAACTGTATATCAATAGTAAGCCAAAGTGGGGAGTGGTCCGAGATCCCCCTAGCAAGGTGTCTAATTTCCCTTACAGAGACCACCTGCACCGCCGGTATGAGGATATAATCAAGCCTCGAGAGACTCCCATGTGCTCCCGAATAAAAAGTATACTGTGACTGTCCGGGGTGCAGTTGTCTCCAGCAATCCTCTAGACCCAGCACATCCAAAAAATTGCCTAGCCATGATTGCGATTTCGGGAGAACCCTGGGGGGGCTACGATCCTCACTACCACTGACAACCGAGTTAAAGTCACCAACCACAACCAACATGCCCTCAGGAAACCCCAGGACCACCTTTCCCAAATCAGAAAATGTAGTGGACTGTAGGCCTGGCGGGACATATACAGAGAGTATGGAGATCGTCTTACCCTCCCAGCGACCCGTAATGGCCGCATATCGGCCTCTATCATCCAGCACAGTGTCATCTATCTCCAGGGGGAGGGAGCTCCTAACGAGGACGCCCGCCACCCTCGACCCAGTAGTGAAGCCGGAGTGTGCCGCCAGGTGATAGCCCCGTCTATTCAGTGCATGGCATGTATTTCCTATTAGATGTGTTTCCTGTAGTAAGACTATATCTGGGGAAAGACGCTTCAGATATTGCAAAACTATCCCCCGCTTTATCCTATCGCCCAGACCATTGACATTCCAGCTCAGCACCCTCAGCCCCCTACCCTCCATCCCGGAAATGAGAACAATGCCCCCCCCCCACGGAGAAACAGGCACAAAAGACAAAATATGCAGCAGAGCGTAGCCTCGAAAGAAACAAAGAAACAAAGGCCCCCCCACCACCCCCAGAAGAATCCCCAAAACACACCCCCCACCCTGCACCCCTGCGTTAGACCAAAAAGCCACCCCAACTTGCAGTGTGCCTGTCGCCCCATTAAACTACCTACAAGAAGAGAGAACAACCCCTAGAGGAGGAAGAGTCCCGATTCCCCCCACCCCCGGGTAATCATAATATATGTACACAAGAATCATAGAACCACTGCTGTAAGTCCATAAAGCTGGCTCGCTGGCACGGACTCACTACTCCTGTTCCTCCAGGCCACCGTCAGCCCCCCTCAATTGTTAAGGGCTGGTACGATGCGTCGGCAGAGCATCGAGCCAGTCACTAACCACCTCAGGGCGGTCAAAGAAGAGCGCACGTTCCTCATATTCAATCCTCAGTCGGGCCTGGAAAAGCATAGCGTACTTCAGTCCCATGTCTCTAAGTCGCCGTTTCACCCCCGTAAAGCCCATGCGTTGTTTTTGCACCGCCTGTGTAAAGTCCGGATAAAAACTGATCGGTGCGTTTTCAAATTTAGTGGGACCATTGGTGCGTGATGCTTGAAGAATAGCGTCTCTGTACCGAAAATTAAAAATCCTGGCTATGATAGGCCTCGGGGCGGCACCCAGTTTAGGCTTCCCACCTGGAACTCTGTGGGCACGCTCCACCGTGAAAAAGTTACTGAGGCCCTTGGGTGTTAAAAGGTTCAACACGAGGTCCTCCACCAGAAGGTCTGTGGATAAGTCAGTGGAATTCTCCGGAACACCGATGATGCGGACGTTGTTGTGCCTGGCCCGGCTCTCGAAATCATCCAGCCGACGGGCAAACAAGTCATTAGATGTTCGGAGATTACGAACTTCGGTCTGAAGATCTGAGACATCCATAATGAGACTTGCGGTCTTGATGTCCAGGGACTTGACCCGCTCATTGGTCTTCGCGAGATCCGTCCTGATGAGGTTGACTTCGATCGCCACTGTGTCTATCTTAGAAGCCAGTGTCTCGTACTGCTGGCCCATAGAGGTCTTAACACTTGCGATGGCGCCCATGACGACCCTCAATGCCAATTCATTCGTTGCAAGAGAGCCATTTCCAGTCTCGTCCAAGACTTTACCCACACCACTAGGGGATCCTTTCGGGCGGGTGAAGTGATCCATAGTATTGGATTGGATGATACCTCCTCGGTATGTGCCCTTGGTGGCTCGCTTCTCGCTCTCCGCCTTGGCCGCCATTATGAGCGACGAGCCCTGACGGGCCTTTCGGGGCCTGGTTAGAATGGCTCTCCGCAAAACAGACTTGTAGAGTCAGGGAACGAAGGCGAAGGACAGGCTTAGAACCGGCAGCAAGACTCAGGCCAGCCGTGTCAACAGGCAGCAAGTCACGGTAGACAATGACCAAAAACGAAACCGAAAGTACCACAGGGGCAGCGGCCGAGTCTCACTGGCCGTTGTTGTTCAATTGCCACCTGGGTACCTCGGGGACTCAAGTCCGTGGATAGTCCTCGATATAGGCCGCAAAGTTCGAAGTGCCGTAAGTCCAGTTCCCAGCGGCCAAATCGATTTTTGAAAAGAGATATCTTGTCAGCAGGGCATCAGCTAGTAGAACCCGTAGTCTAAATCAGGATACGTGGCAGGATAGATGCGGGAGGCAGAAAGGGTCTCGGGAGCCCTGTGCTCACGCGTCCATCTTGGATGCGCGCAAAGCTCCTCCTCTTATATAGAGTGTTGAAGCCCTTTTTGGGCGAGTAGCACGCTACCCTCAAACCCAAATAGGATTAGTATTGAATTAGTATAGTGAAATATGAAAGTATTTTTAGTGGTGGGTATGTTATTCAGTTATTTGAATAGAGAAGGGTAGCGGAGAATTAGAAGAGGGAAAAAGGTTTGCGTTTATATAGTGCTTGCTACTCCTGATGAGATGTTAAAGTGTTTTTTTTGTAAGTAGCACACTACTCTTGAACCCAAAGAGGATCAGTGGTGAATTAGTGTAGTGAAATATGAAATTTGAGAGGTGGACATGTTAGTCTTATTTTGATTGAAAATGATAGTGGATGGATAGAAAAGTCAAGAATTTAGACAGTTTGTTTGTTTGTTTTGGAGGTCATAGCAGTAAGTGGGGGCTTGGGATGAGAAAAAAGGGAAATGGAGGGGGAGAGTCAGAGGGAAGAGTTTAGAAAGGTTTGTTTTGGGGTATCAGTATAGTTAAGGAGGTGTCAGATGATGCAAGGAGGGGTAGAGTAGGGGAGATTCTAGAAAGGGTTAGTTTGGGGTCATGGTAGTGGTATGGGGTTTGCGATGGTGGAGGTAGAGGATATATTGATAGAGGTATAAGGTAAGAAATAGGGTAGTGCATTGGAAAGAGTAGTAGAAAGAAGTTTGAGATGAGTCAGAAAGTTGGGGTAGAAGATATATTGAGAGAGGTATAGGATGAGAAATAGGGTAATGCATTGGTTATGCTGAATTAGAAGAAAGTAATACATATATAGATTCATAAGTACAAGGAAAGTATATAGATGCATAAAGGAGGTAAGTATATGTAGATTAAAGATATTGATAGAGGTATGGGATTTGAAATAGGGTAGTGCATTGAATATGCTTTTTTAGGAGAAAAGTAATAAATGTATGGATCCAAGTACATGGAAGGTATATAGATGCATAAAGGAAGTAGGTATGTGTAGATTAAGGATGCATTAAATAAACACTGGTTTTCGAGTGTTTTTGTACTTAAATATGGTCTGCTCTGATTAGTACATTGTGCGATTGATTCACCCACTGTATTTGCTGTATAATGAGCAATTGTTCAATACAAAGAGTTATTTAAAAGAAACACCCTAAAACGCCATGGTTAGGCCCAGTAAACCATGCTTGCCACGTGGTCTCTGAAAGGGGTTCTGGCAGTAGGCATATGTTGAGAGTGCTTAGCCTGAACAAACACAAACTCAGGACTTAAAAATATGGCAGTGGTTGGGGTTATCTGCACAAAAACAACTTGATATTAACACAGGTACCCTTGCACCATGGTGCAAGTGTGCCTACGTTGGTGCAAAGCACCCATTTCAGTACCAGCGCAGTAAGAGGCCAGGAATGCACCTTATCTCATAGATACACCACATTCCTGCCCTTTTCTTTTAGCATAGGGCTGCGCAGCAGGAAGGCTTGGGGTGCTGTGCTACGTCAAAAATAAGTAAATCAGGCCCTTCATTTTCATTAGGTCGAGCCTGGGCAGTGCATGTGCTGCTCTGTGAGCCATTCTGTATTGGAGTATGTACTTGAAGCCCCGCCCACTCTCCACCCATATTTGTCATTGGCTTGTGTCACTGTCCTTCGTAAATGCTGTCTTCTGAGTTGTTAATAGGCTTGTTAGTCCCTCCTCAGTACCGCTTTGTCTTTATTTGTAACCTTACATGAGGACTGGCCCTTTTACTTTGGTTGTTACACGGTATGTCCTTTTTAATCTGTAAGCACTATTTTCTTTAATGGGTTTCTCTTACTGCAGGAGGGTCTCTCATGGGCAATTGTGACCACCAGCTTGTTTATTTAACTTGTAGCAAACAGGGAGCTCTTCAGGGTCCATGAGAGACAGAAGGGGGCAACTCAGCCATGAGAGTCAGAAGGGGCAACTCAGCGATGCCTTCAAGCATTTGGAATGCAATAGGTCTCGCCTTTGCAAATTTAAGCTATTGCCATTGTAAATGACAATGCAAAATGTAAATTGATAAAATGTAAATGTAAATTGATACTTGTATAGCGCACTACTCACCCGAAAGGGTCTCAAGGCGCTTGAATGAATACTGCTGTGGAACCCATCCTGGCGTCCACTCCTGGGCACCCCCAAGGTGGAGGCCAGGCATCCTTAGCGTTGTGGGGGCCGTTGTGGAGATTAAGCAAGCTATTGCCCAGAGTTGCAGAGTGGGACTCCATGATTGGAATAGGCACGAGGCGAGAATTATCAGGTCCGTGGAATTTTGGGCCCAAGACCCGCCGAGACGGGGAATTGAACCCTGGTCCCGGGCCAGACCTCTGCATCAGGGTCTGCCGCTATAACCATTGAGCCACACTTCTCCACCCATTGAGCCACACTTCTCAAATGCCTTTTATTCATGTTTTAAAAGTGAAAACATAAAAGGCATTGTCATTTATAATGCCAATAACTCAAACTTGCGTAGATGCGAGACCTACTAAATTGCAGATTCTTGTACATATTGGTGCAATTGCAGCTCATACTTTCAGTTTCACCCAGCCAGGGTGTGCTCTTCATTAGCACAGTTTTTATGTTTCCTGTCACAGTATTGAATTGACAAAGGGACATGGGTTTGTGCAGCACTATTACAGTAGATCACAAGAAGAGACAGAACGAGGGGCAGGGAGACTTCGTAACCAGACCTACTAAGCAGCGGCAGCAGCAGGGCAAGAAAGAAGACACTGCAGGAGAAACAAGCATTGGCATAGCCAATGGGTCTCTCCTTTGGGACCTTATAAGTGTTTAGCCATCCAACAGTTGTTGCTGCACCAAGCATACTGTGCTGCATAACTAAATACTTATAAGGCCCCAAAAGCTAAACCAATTGGCTATGCCAATGCTTGTTTAGGTGTGTGGAGGGTTCTGCCTTACAAAAGGCAAAGATTATCTGAGTCACTGCTCCCACAATAATGGCCATAAAAACACTGTACTGTGCTGATCGGCCTCTGTGGTTTATGTTATGCTATTTCTTTCATGAGTAGTAGTTATAAGCAAATGTATTCAACCAGAATCAGTGCACAAGTGGTTAAATCTGTCCAGCGATATGCAATTTTATTAATTAGGCTCTGCAAGCAGTAATAGGGTTATGATTGGTAAGTTGCAGCCACTGATCCAATAAGCAGTACTTTCTGGCAATAGTTAGGCTGTATTGTGGTAATAACTTGGAATTTTACATTCACACGTCATAGGTACGTGGATGCGCGTAGGTTTTATAGTACATGTGTTCAAGAGCATGTTCGCCAGCTGCGGTGCATCCATTGGGGCGTAGGGGCGTAGCCCCACTAAGCCTGGAAGGACGCACCCGACAAGAGCAGCAAGTGAATTGAATTTTATTAGCGCGGCACTCCCGGGTTCCGGGACACACCCGATTGCATAGGTAGTGCGCAGGGGGTGGGGCTAGCTGGCTGGTCTGCTGAGTGACAGTTTTCAGACTGCAGCAGGCCAGCACAGCATGTCTCTGCGCATGAGGAATTTAGGGCTGCAACGCGCCCGAGCATGCGCGTTAGAGACGAAACTGCCTAGACAGACCGAGGGGCCGGAGGGGTGCTGCTTTAGCCGGGCCCCGTGTTATGAGAGGTGCCAGGGCGAGGAGTCAGTGTGCCCCCCTAGCCAATCCTGGCGCTGCATGCAGCGCCAGGATTGGTTGGTCCACCGTGCTGAAGGGATGGCAATCCATTATTGGATGCCGCACGTGGGTGGCACACTGGATCAATCATGGCCAATCACTCTGTGACTTCAGCTTGTGAAGCCATGCAGTGATTGGCCATTCGGGACGGGCCACGCTGCTGTAGTTTCTAGTGTAGGGGGCGGGGGCTGTCTGTCGTCGCCAGTCGCCACATGCACAGCCACACAGGCAGCAGCAGCAGACGTCCGTCCACGGTCCGACACTACCTGCACTTGTTGACTCGAGTAGAGAGACAGGGATCGATTCCAGAAGTCACAGAAGATTTGATAGTAAGTGGTGCAGGTCGCTTTTGGGCATGGGCAGGGCAGGCCAGCATATGAGGGCGGATGGAGCAGAGTCCGAGTGAAGGAGGGGGGAGGCCGCAGAGGGCCCCAGTAGACCATGCTTAGAATTTGAATGTAGTTGTTTCGTGCCTTAATGGGGGGCCGCTTTTCTGTAAAGAGGATGTAGGTGCACGGGCCATATTCACTCGAGCCAGTAGAAGAAGAGCCTTTCAAATATCTTTGATTGTTGCTATATAGATGTTCCATCCCAAAAAAATATGAGAGCTATTACCTCGACGTCCGTAATAGGGGCAGGTACTCCCGCTAAATAATTAGGTGGTACAATGTTCTTTTTCGCGTCACTGGGTGGGAGCAAGAAACATTCGAGGGATACTTATGTGAAAAGCGTTAGGATGGTTATTCTAGTCTTGATGGATAAAGGCAGGCCAGGTTTGATCCAAATGTAGGCGAAGGGCCTTGTTGTGCAGTGCAAGACGAGGGTATTTTCCGAAAACGAGGTACTGTTTTTAAGCGAATTAAAGTAGTTAAGTGGGAAGTCAGTTCGCGCCCAGGAGCTGGAAGCTGTTACCCAAAATGCGAGCTGGGCCTAACAAGGATGGAACAGTGAACACGAGGAAGAGGGGAGGGGAGTGGGCATGGGGATGCCGTTGAGGTTGGCTGTGCTCGATGTCTTGGAAGATTCCTTCCTGGGTAACGTGTGATCACAGCACCGATCATTGTGAGGTATCGGTGACCATGGCAATATGGCTCCTCGCTTTACGAGTGGACAACCAACCCGTTCTTATTGCTTGCTTACCCACGGCCGCTCGAATGCTTTACCGCGGGTCAAACATACCGCACTTATTGCTTGTTTAAATGTGATGCTTAATTGATTCGGTTCATCCCTTTCGTTTTCACTGTAACTGTCCGATTCTGGAAGGTCAGCGTGGATTGTAGTTAGAAGTGAAAGAAGCCGATACATTCATAGAAATGGTAGGGTCTGCCAATTCATGTGTCATAATAATCATAGCCCAAGCACAATTGAAAAAGAATGAGGATGTGAAAGGTAACATTTTACGTTTTGTCTCCACTGTTTCTTTCCCCTTCAGTTTTGTGGACTGTTGCCTTGGCTGTCTACTATTTCTTCCCTGGTGTGATTTAAGTGTTCAATACATATTATACCTGTGGAACATATTAATCAAGGATTTATTTCAACACTGTATGGCCATTTTATTGCATGTTCTGTCTCTTGCCTGACTTTTAGTGCCTCCATACTTCTCGAGGCCTCTCACCAAGCATTCCATGTCATATGTGTCTTATTAGGCCCAATGTAATCGCACTGCGATTCCCGACCTTGTATTATCTTCATACAACCAGTGGCATACTTCAAAACAGAGATTTAAAAGCTGCTATAATTGCCATTAAAGCATCGTTTTTTACCAGATGTCAATGTTATTTTTAGGGGCAGTATTCCTTTAACAGTTTTCCCTGCATTCCATGCATGCCTCCTGCCAATAACTGAACATGGGTTTGGGCTAAAACAGGGAGAGTGGACACTACACCACTGGTCTTGAACCCTGACAGCAAAGTTCCACAGAACAAAATACAGGCTATGAGACGACGCCATGTTAGGGGCACCGCAGCTAGTGTAAAGCTCAGTAAAGATGACCAGGCTGTTGTGTAAGTTGGAAGGGGAGAGGAGTTGGCCTAACGGCTAGGGTGGTGGCCCTCGAATCTGCGGAACTCGGTTCGAGTCTTGACAATGAGTTGAACATCCTGTGATTTTGGACAAATCACTTAATCTCCCTGTGCCTAACAAATAAAATGAATGTGTAATGTAACTGGTGCTATGTAAAGCGCTCTGATACCCAATTCGGGTCAAGTTTGCGCTATATGAAACTGTAAAAAAAGCAAAAACATACAGCTCCATGAGCACTGTCTGCCGGGGCCATTCCCTGCACCCTCCTTTTCAGGTGTGAGACTGAAGAAATGATGAACTGACCATTCCTATTATATTATGTCAGTACAGACTGGAATGTGTCCTGTTGAAGACCATGCTGCGCAAATTCATTCATGCGTTCCATTTGAAACGGGTCTGTGTATGTTGGCCAACACAAACATCCTTGTGCATGTAGTGTGAGTACATGACAAACGCCTGTAGGTAAACTATGTTCAAGAGGGCATACAAACTCAATAGCACCTTGTACATTCGTCTTTTAGTCTAGTCTTCATTATGACACCGATGAGGCTAATTAATATTTTGTTAAAAGTGCATTAAGGTCTAATTAGCAGGTGCAGGTCGTTTGTGGTCATGGGCAGGGTAGGCCAGCATATGAGGGCGGACGGAGCAGAATCCGAGTGAAGGAGGGGGGAGGCCGCGGAGGGGCCCTGCCTTAATCTTTGACTTTGCTTTTGAACATTATGTCGAATAGTAGGTGCAGCCAGGTCGCTTGTTGGCATGGGCAGGGCAGGCATATGAGGGCGGACGGAGCAGAGTCCGAGACAAGTGAAGGAGGGGGGAGGCCGCGGAGGGGCCCTGCCTTAATCTTTGAGTTTGATTTTGAACATGATGTCTGGACTGGTACAGATCATATGAAGGCAGGCTCCCAACACTGCTGTTCCTGCGGTCCCTCTCAATTTTCCTCCCTGCCTTGTTCGTTTGTGGAAGGATGTGGGCCTGAGAGGAGTGGTCATGCCCTTAATGTCCTCTGAAGCTGCGCCCATATCCCCTTGTATGAAGCTCTGTGGTTATACTGAATAAGCAGCTACCCATGTTATGCCATCTATTAATGTAATAACTGCACGTTCACAATTGCTTTATTAACCTTCCTGCTTTCTCAAATTTGCTTGAAAATGCACGATTTTTCTTCTTTTTTTCCAAAGTTTTAGTGGGGGGGTAACCCCCCAAACCCCCCTTTTGGAGTTCGGGGCCGCTCGCTGCGCTCGCTCGCTACGGTGCTGTTTGCGCCCCACCACTTTCAAATGTCACCCACCGCCCCTGATGTTCGCTGTAGAGAAAGAGAGACAGAAATACAGATATGGCGAAAGATATACAGATAGAGCCCCCAAGTCGGTGAAATGTGGCCTAGTGACACAATTCTGTAGACTAGGTTTAATAATCACACATTTATCCATACAAGGCAAAGATCCTATTTTATGATGTTATCAAAGTGCAGAGAAACAGACATGGGAAAAAAGTGTTCTTACTGCATTGAATGCATGTTACAATAACTTTCCTGCAACTAGTCGTGAAGTCGGTTTTATATAATTCCATCATAGTGCACAGATGTTACCATTCATGTTCTGGTGCTGTGCAGGCTCCTATTTAGAACTAACACTCACAGCGGCGTGGCCACACATGCAGAGGTAGCAGCCGGGTGCAGTAAGCTGTTACTACCATTCTTAGGGTAGGAGAGAGAATCATGAACCCCTGGAGGCTTCACTTCTTTAGATGAATGGTTCCTCCATACTCCAAAATGGGGAAACAGCACTTACACCTGTTACAACTGCAGATAAAGAGAAGGAGAAGATGCATAAGAGGTGAGCATGTAATATGGTCCCGCAGAGCCGCTGAGGGGTTTTAGGCCACATCATAAACCATGAGGCCGACCTCAAGTGGATCGTAAAGTCACCAAGATCCAATCTAACATGTGGGATATGTTGCTTTTTTTTTTTTGCGGTAGTGGTTTCAACATTCATCATTTTTTCAAACGGTAGAATGCTTATTGAATTCATTACGGGAAATACTGGGCTACACTGTTTAAGAAAATATGTAATGATGTAGTTAAGGGAAAACACCCTTTAGATTGCAGATTATTGAAGCAGTTCTCTGCGAGGTGCAGCTGACACGAGGCACCGGTTGAAATGTCAATGTCCTGGCTTTGCTTACCTTTCATGGATAGAATGTCGATTAAACAATGGGCAATGTTAAAGCAGCAGTCTGTTACTTTTGTTATGAAGATTAGGCATACATTTCAAAGGCACCAATTAAATAGTTGCCAGATTTTACAGGCACCTGTGAAATATGTCCCATTGTTTACGGTTAGTGTGAAATACGGGTGGCATACCACGTTGTTTCCGCAATTAAAGCACTTAAACATGTCATATGATACCATATATATATATATATATATATTCTTTATTACCACTGTTGAATGTATGGCCAGGCCTTGGAAATATGTGCCATTGTTCATGGACCCTGTTAAATACGGGATTTATACCACAGGGTTCTACAATTAAAGCAGTTAAACAAGTGATATGAAGACAAATATACCATTATAGAATGTGTAGCCGGGCCATGACAAGTTATATGGCGCATTTTTTTCCCCGGATTTTATATAAAGCGAACTTGACCCGAAGGTATCAGAAAGCTTTACATGAGCACCAGTTACGTTACACAAGGACACGTTTATATTTGTTAGGCACGGGGAGATTAAGGGGCATATTTACAAGCTCCTTGCGCCACCCGTACGTCACTTTTCGCATGTTAAAAATGACGCAAAAGGCTTGTAAATAAGCCCCTAAGTGATTTGCCTAGAATCACAGGATGTTCAGCGTCATTGCCGAGACTCGAACCCGGTTCTCCAGATTGGAGGTCGACCGCCTTAGCCGTGGCACCACATCCTCTCACCTGTTAGTAGTAAATATAGCCACGTAAGTAGACCCAGAGTACAGTGTCATTGTACTGACTCAGTGTGAAGCAGTGAAGATTATGCGGCATCGACGAATTCTCAATGCAGTGGTAACAAGGTGGGATTTCTCCTTTGCACACTAGTAATATTTATTTCACCGCTTGCTCCAACTGCCTACGAGTCCATCGTCAGTCTGGAAATGCCAACCTGCTTTGGGCGTACGTGTCCCTTCGCTCAACCACACTCAGTGCAACAACGACGCCAACGAAGACTCCACAATCCGTCTTGGCAAGATTTAAAGTAGTGCTAAGTTGTTTCTTTAACCACAACAAAAAGTTAAATAGGGCGGCCCCAGCTTGACTCGTTGCTAATTGTCTGATGTTTACATCTTGGGGAAAGTGACAAGTGTGTAAAGCTCTTAAATAAATAGAAGTAGGTGCAAACAACTAATTACTTTCTGGGGGCTGTTTGGAGTCTCTCATTTCTTTTACATTTTAATGCGCAAAAGGTTCTGAATGAAGCACCTACCCAGGGACTGGCATCGCATGCGGGCGGTGCCTTAGAGATGCGGTGGGCACAGATTTCCAGGCGTGCTCTCTGGAGGGTGGATGGTGCGCACGATGTGTGGGTCTGTGTTGGCAAAGATCTGCTTAACACCGGGACTCTTTCCCCGGCCCCACACGAGCTTGACAGATAGTAACTACAATTGGGATGTTTTAAAACTCATGCCATTATTTTTAAAATGTGTTTTGTTTTTGTCCCTAAAAATACGCGCACGTCAAAGCTAGGTACATGGACCTTTAAAACTACGAATGTGTTTGAGACAGTGCTTTAAATGGGAAGGTGCTGTCCGGTATGGACTAACTGCACTTCTTCAAATCAAATCAAATCAAAAACTGCTTTATTCGATTTTGATTGTAAAAACCATAAAGGCACAATAGAAAAAGTTAAAACACATTATCATGATTCATGTAAGTACCGTAAAAAATTAGAATAAGATACATCAAAAGAAATTTACAATGACTATGAATATTATTTTAGGTCAGTTCATAAATGTCTTGTATCTAATTATAGTTTTTAGAAACAACGACACAAAATGCATAGTCAGTTCATCTTCCAGCATTTGTAATCTCAAAAGTGCTATTCTACATTGTCTCAATCCCCATTTTCTCATCATAGGAATCAAGTATGGCTGAATCCTCTGTCCTTGGAGAATCAAATGGTTCTCCATGACTGAGGTCTTACGTTTCTCTGCCAGCCAACGTTTATTTTCTAAGAAGAGCAAACACATTTCTTTCAGCTTCTTCCTTGACACAGTCTCTAGGCAACTCGGGGAATCAAAGTATTCAGGGTGTCCCATGTTATTGGAAAGTTTCTTTACATACATAATCCAGGAGATTCTTAAAACCCCCTGGAGATTAAGACAGTCCACAATCATATCTCTATTTAAACCTGTCTCCTTAGTAGAACATACCTTATGCCATAAAAGAAGAGGATTAACTTTGATAAGGTCTGAGATATAATGTAAACTTAATTCTTTTTTTTTTATTATTATTATTATTTTTTTTATTTGTATTTACCAACGTGCAGAAGAAAAATACAGGGAACATTCATTGAAGCACCCGCCCCCTCCTACCCCCACCCTCATTGAGGAGAACCCAAGTATACATTTTTTAAGGAAAGAAGGCACAGCCAGACAGGACGCACGTGGGAAGAGAACGAAAAAGTAAAAAAAAAACGATGCAGAGAACAAAAAAGAAGATAAGAACAAGACTATGAAAAAAAACAGCAAGCACTTTAGTTAAAGAGGTGATTAACCTGATTGTGCCAGCCAGGAGGTCAAGTTATCCCATACCTCAAGGCCCTTTTTCCGGCTTCTATGTCCCTTCCTGGCATAAACAGCAATTTCTAGGAGATAATTAGCGATAAGTCTGGCTAACCACTATCAAAATGACAGGGGCTCAGGGTCAAGCCAGGCGGAGGCCACACAGATTCTCCAGACTGCCATGGCAATGAAAATTAGACCATCTCTTTTTAGCCGTGAAGTCTTAGTCTGTGTTCCCAGCATGATAATTGTAGGATTTAGTGTTATAGGCCTAGTTGTAACTTCTCTTAGAAACTCCTGTATAAGGTTTAGGGTAGTAGAGAGCTTTAGACAAGTGGAGAAGATATGAATGGAGTTAGCCCCATATTCCGAGCATCTAGGGCAGAGCGAGCCTTGGCCAGAACCCCACTTCGCAATCTTGTTAGGAGTAAAGTACAGAAAAAAAATAGTTTTAAAGTGTTGTGCCTGTAATTTGGCTGAAATTAAAATGTTCTGTGATAGGTTGAGTGAGTTAAAAAAAATGCTGCTGGTAGAAGAGAGCTTATTGTGCCATTTGTCGGCTACGTTCTGTAAATCCTCAGGGGTCTGTTTGTTTATAATGTTATATAACAGGCCAATTCGAGGCAGTAATGGTTTACGTAAGGTGTCAAGGAGGTCAATTTCCCTGAATCCTGAGGCCCCCCCCAGCTTTCCTAGACAGAAAATCAGAGACAGAAAGATATTTGAAGGCATCTTCATTCTTGAGTTTATATTTGGCAGATTCATCAGAGAAGGGAATTACCCCATCACAGGTGATGAGGTCTCCTAATTTCAGTATGTCTGCCTTATACCAGTCTGAAAAATAAGCCCTGTCAAAAATGACGGGTAGGCTGTCATTATTCAGCGTGGGAGTATAGTGATCGAACCTACCCAACCCAAAAATTCTACGGATACTACGGAAAGCGTAAACCTAATTCTTTATGGCACACATAAGTAGAAGTGGACCCTGGGGCAGCTAATAGATAACAGAGGAATGCAGTCTCAAAAAGCTGTATATTGTGAGTTTCTGTTATTCCCCAAATCCCTGCCCCATGTATTGCAGTGGAGACACATTTAGATTTATATATGTCCACTAGCACTGGCACAGGTCCCCCCCCCCAACTTGTTGGCAAAATTTCGGATAGCCCCAATCGCTCGCGAGAAAGCCAGTTTTCTCGCCTGGGCCGCCGAGGAGCAGGTCCCTTTTTTATCAAAGTTAATACCCAGGTATGAAAATGTATCAGTTGTATCTATTTTTGTATTTGAGAGGAAGATTTTACATGCAGGAGTTCTTTTAATGGTGCAGCACATAGTCAATGTCTTGCTTATATTTATTTTTAGACCTCTATCGTTCATATACTTAGAGAATTTGGTAAGCGATCTTTGAAGTCCTACTTGGGTCCGTGCCATAATTCCTGCATCGTTTGCATATAATAAAATGGGGACTGGGGTATTCCTGACTTGGGGGTAATCCTGCTTATCTTGAATAAGATGGGAAGCTACACTATTTATGTATAAGTTAAACAGAAATGGTGCAAGTATACAACCCTGTCTGACTCCTTTGTTTATGTCAAACTTAGAGGTGCACTCTCCTTGATTCCCAAACCGTACCCTCGCCCCAGCCCCCCGATATAACTCCTTAAAAAAAATCAGCAGATTAGGTTCTACGCCCATTTGCAGTAATATGGTCCAGAGTTCATCATGATTTAAACAGTCAAAGGCCAAACTTAGGCTGACGAATGTTAAAAATAATTTTTCCTTTTTAGCCGCTACATACTTGGCTATAATCAACGCTAAATTCAGACCTTGCTCTGTTATAACAAGTCCTTCCCTAAACCCGTATTGGAACCGTGAAAGTATGCCTTTATCTTCCACCCAAAGTTGTAATTTATTAAGTATGACCCTCCCGGCAACTTTCATGAGTGAATCCAATAAAGATATTGGACAATAGCATTTTGGCTCGTTACGATCGCCTTTCTTAAAAATAGGGACCACGATAGCCTCTTGCCATGTAGGAAAGAACCCATATTTATTACAACTATTTAGGACATTAGTTAAAAGTGGGGCCCATAGCTCGGTGTTAAATTTATATATATCTACTGGCACCCCGTCCGGTCCTGGGGCTTTCCCTGCGGCACTTTCATTAATGGCAGTTTGAACTTCCACTAGTGAGAATTCGATGTTTATTGGGAATGTTTCCTGGGGCACAATTTCATCTCCTCCAATTTCATCTGGTCTCACACTCTCAGTTGGGTCATCTGCCTGATAAAGCTCTTTAAAATAATTGACCCATTTATCTTCGGTGATTGCCACTTCTTTCGTGTCAGTTACCCTATCTGCAAAGAAAGGGGCATTTACAGCCTTCCAAAATCCAATATTATCTTGAATTATGCAGGCTTGATGTAACGCCTGCCAGGCTTCCTGTTTCAATTGGCTCTTACGTTTTTTAACTGCACGTTGATATGCAGTTCTGGCGAGTCTTACTTCAGCCCAATTTCTCGGTTCACTTTTTAGCATCATCAGTAAGTGAGCATGGGCCTTACTACAATCCGCATTGAACCATCCCTGCGTCTTAACTTTACCCTGTTTCAGGGGCCCTGTGAGGAGTTTACGTATTTCTTCAGAAATTCTGAGGAAAGCCTCAATGACTGGGGCATATTCATCAGTCGCAGTTAGACATGTTTCGAATTCCTTATGTTTGTTTTTAATGAGAGTTTCAAAAAAGGCCACAGGCTCTACTTTGTTCCACTTTATATCATATTCATTCGTCTTTGCAAGGCTTAGTTTGTAACTATATAGGTTTTCTATTAGATTGGTTGCTTTTTTGTTACTCCCTGCAAAAGAGAGGGATAGGCTATTTGGAAGGTGATTGCTCATTGCCATGTCACATGTTTTATAGGTAAGGACATGACAAGAATACCGGTTAGATATCAGAGCAAAATCTATTAGTGATTTACATCCCCTTCCAATGAATGTTGGCTCAAAAGGGACCGGAGGAGAGCATAATTCATTTGCGAAGCCCAAGTCTAGTTCGAAAATCAAATCATTAAGGTAATTGCCCAGGGTCGTATGGGAGAAGTGTGCACAGTCATCGTCTCTGCCTGTACCCAGACCACAAATGCCCAAGTGACTATGCGGGCATAAAAACAATTGAAATCGCCAACCCATATGACACATATATCCCGGTCTGTTTTTCTACGATATTCTTAAGGGCTTGGCATATATCCGCTAAAACCTTACTAATTTCCACTTTCGGGATGTTGTTGTAGAAGTTTATCAAAACAATTTTTTGATTACCCTCATCAGTCATCTGCAGTATCTGATAGTATTCAGACTCTGCATCAGATTTTACTATCAGATCACTCAAAAGGTTGGATATATAGATGCAAAGCCCCCCTTTATTCCTTCCCCTTATCGACCGGGTAGCAGGTTCTTTCATTTGAACGGAAGAGTACCGACAAATCTACAATACATTTAACGAGCGAGAGAGCGACGGCATTTTTTGGCCCTCTGCAACAGATTTAATGTGAGAGTACAGGCACTTCTCAGCAGCTCTGCAGTACATTTAATGTGAGAGTACCGGCACTTCTAGGCAGCTCTGCAATACATTGAATGTGAGAGTACCGGCACTTGTCGGCACCGCTGTATACATTTAATGAAACAATATCTGCACTTCGTGGCACCGCTTCAATACATTGAATGGGACAGTACCGCCACTGAGCAATACATTTAATGGAAGAATAACGTGTACCTGCACTTATCGGCACTGCTGCAATATTTTTAAAGTGAGAGCAACGGCACTGCTGCAACATATTTAATGGGGAGTGCCTCTGTGCCTGCACTTCTCAGGACCAAAAGGATACTCGAAATAGTAAGTACCTGCACTTCTATATTTTTGCTTCAAGCACTGGTCTGAGAAGAGCCTGTGAGTCGTGAGCATGTATTGGCAACATTACCGGATCCTACAAGCCTTGCCATTCATGTTCTGTGGTAGAATGTGTGAGGCGGGGGAGGGGGCTCTATAAAGGGGGATATTATTTAACTCTCGCTCTCAGTGATGCAGCGCCCACAGGCGTTGGTAACTCACACGGTGCAGACCCTGAGACAGCGAGGCCTCCACCCACACAAGTACCTTCGGAGATGGGTAGTGCAGCACCTCACAGTTCAAAAGGCATTTAAACCATGCTCCTAAAAAACAAGGTGTTTAGTGTCGGTAATCTTCGACTTTCTTAAAATGTTACGCCTAAAACCAGTTACGCATTCTAACCCTAAGAAGTCGATTCATAAATGAGTACATTTGCTCAACAATAACATAAAAGTTAGATAAAAGAGCCAGTCCTTTTTGTGATAACTGCAAACTCGGCCAAATGTAGTGTGCAAGCAGTCCGAGAGTGCCTTGGTCGCCCACAGTTGGGAAGGGAGCGCTATATGAATCTTGCTGATGCATCCTTTACGATTAATCACGTGCATGCCTGGTATCAAATTGGGACAGATAATTCACAAAGTAATTCAGACCAAGACCGCGCAGCTCAGCCCGCAATGCTCAGTTATATGACGGTATTTTGCTACAAGAAATGAAGGCAGGAACCGCACATAATCAGTTTATTTTTCTCCCGGGGTCGTCCACGCGCTTCCTTGACTGATTTGCGTTGCTGATGGAAATGGGTAGAGGTGTCTGGGTGTTTCCAATAACGCTACAACAGATGGCAGAACAGATACCATTTTAAACGATAAAACAAAAAGTAAAAAAGTGCGCGCGCCTTGCGCGGAAGCAGGGGGAGGGGGGAGAAAGGTCTGCGCTATTCACTTGCGGAAATGAGCGGCTGGCGCCGCAATAATTGCTACCATATGGCGCCAGCTGCTCACTCCCATGAGTGAATCGCCACACGTGCATGCGTTGCCAATGAAGGCAATGGAACGCATGCACGTTTTTTACTGAAAAGCCAAAGCGATTACAAAATGTCATTTTGCCTTGCAGCACATGTGCGCTGCAAGGCGAGACCTATAAAAGGGGTCTTTAAAATCGCGCCACAACAAAACATGTTGAGATTCGACAGACAAACAAAAAAAGCAACCGAGCAGCACCAGGCAGTGCATAGAACAGAAAGAGGAATGCTCCTTCAAATCTTTGATGGCAATCTTGGATTGGTGCTTCCTCTTCCTCTTTTAGAAACTGAAGAGGTATGCACACATGATTCAATGCTGCTTCTCCCCTGTATCTTTCTACCTGTTTCTAGCCTTGTCGGGTATCTACTTTTGGTCCTGTTTTGACCTCACTCCTATTTATTTTATTCTCACTGACTTCCGGAATTTGCGAACCCCCTCTTTTTTTATCTCCTTGCGCCATCACTACCCAAGTGGCACCCCTTTTTCTGTCCACCACACCACGTCTTCACCTCATCTCCTTATCATGGCTTCCAGTCGAATTAAGTCTGGAATCAACTGCTTCAAAGTAATCTATTCCCCTCATATGTCCAAAGCAGTAGCTAAACGGTTCAAACATAACATCATTTAACAATTTCCAGATTCCCTTTTTGTTGACCAATTCCATAATGGGCGCCTAGGGAAGATTAAAAATGACTTCCTTTTCTTCACTAATGACATCCCTTCCTGGTCCTCCAGCTTCTCCAATTCCCTCAATGTATCCTCCTTCTCTTCGTTCCCACATTGGAAGCAGTTAAAAATGTCTCCCTCCGCTCGCTTTAATGGCTTTCTCACCATTACACTTTATAACAATGGCATTGTCATGATCCAAGCTTCTGACTCCGGCCTCTCTCTCTTTGACAACATCTTCCACTCCCTTCGTCCCACCTCTGCGACTACTATCTCTCTAGATTCTTCCTTTAGCTTGTCTTCTTTCTCCCATTCTCCCCCTTGACCCCCACACATTCCTTCAGACTACTCTCCCGGGAGTCATAGGTCGACCCTTTTCCCGCCCTCTTCTCGTTCCCTCCCCTCCCATTCTGCCACTTCCCCAACTGGACCTCCCCCTTACCTCATCTGCTTTACACCCCACTACACCTCTACATCCTGCATCTCCCCACTATTTCACTGCCTTCTCCCACCCCCTAACTCCCCTATTCCTTCCCGTTTCCCCTTTTTAATCCACCTTTCTTACAATCTTAATTACCGATCAACTCGCCTTACCCTCCCCCTCCCGTCTGCTCCTCACCCCTCTCCGCTCTTCTCCTTTCCTTGTACCCTCAATTCTGTTCTTACATCCCCCATCTCTCTACAACCTTCTCTCCCCCCTCCCATGCCTCACATCCCAGCCTCCCCTATTGGTAATCCCATCATCTTCTCTCCCACTGATCTCACACCCCCTATCTCTCCTCATCTTACATTCCCCCCTATGCTTCACAACCCTGTTTCCCGTCTTGGTAGATCCTCCCTCTTCCCTCCCTTTGACTGCTCAGTCCCTCACTCCTCCCACAACTTTCATTTTGCTCGACCCCCTTCACTCTGCCTGGTGCCTTTACCCATACATTCACCTTTCATTACTCATGGTACCTGGCCTGCACCCTCTCTTTTCTCCCCACTCGTGTGGCCTCCCTTTGACCTCCCTCCCTCCTCTACCTGTTCAGCCCCTTCTCTTCTCATCTCACCGTATCCATGGCCTTCCCATAACCCCACTCCTTCCCCCTCCTCATCCAGCCATCCATTTCTACATCTCAACTTTCTCCTCCTAGGTATGATCTCTATTCTTCACCTCTGCTCAACACCAGTAAAAATATCCTAAAAATTCTATTCACTCCTTTCTACCACCTTCTTTCCCCCCTCAGACCCTTACATCACATCTCTCTCCCCAGTCCCCCACAGCCCACTGCCCTCCTTCGCCTACTTCACTTTCTCTCCCACCTTCGACCCTCGCACCCAAACACTCTCCCTGGTCCCCCAATTTCTCCTGCCTCCTTCGCCTAGGCCACTCTCTCCCTTAACCATTGAGCCACCCTTCACTCCATGCTCAGCACACCTCTCTCTGGAAACTAAACTTGATTCTCTCATCTCGTCCATTACCCAGCTTAAAGCGTCCATTTCACTCCTATGTGCTAAGATATCCCCCTCCCCGAATAACCTCCCGAGGAGTTCCTTGCTCCCGCGCCCCAACAGAGCCCATCACAATCTGTCCTCCACAGACATTACCAACTTATTGGCTACCTACAAGACCATCAATGTCAATTCCCCTACACTCGCCTCTCCTAACAACTCTACTCAATTTGCCATTCAGACCATCTCTTCCATCAGAACTTACCAGCCTCCCCCTCAAGGGGCACCCTCATTCAAGAATCTTATCCCTATCCCACTCATCAGTCCAGACACTCACATCACCAAAACAGTTGTGTCAGAGCTACACTGTATGCTCCATCACAGCAGATCTGCAACCAAACACAAACTGGAAATCTCCAACACCATCACTCACCACAATCTTGACTTGCTCTTTCTCACTGAGACCTGGTTTAATGACTCCTCTCACACCTCATTTGATCTTTTGTTACCTACTGACTATTCTATCCTCAGAAACGACAGACCAAGCAAGATTGGGGGAGGTGTTGCGACTATCTTCAGAAACACCCTCCAAATTAAAGCCTTTCCCACCACCCTCTTTCGCACCTTTGAATGCCTTTCCCTAGAATTCCAAGTTCATCATGGCTTACCCTTCAGGTTCCATACCATCTACCACCTGCCTGGTAATTGCTCTTCCTTCATGGAGGAATTTATCGACTTCATTAGTGACCAATATTCACAGAGCGACAAGCAGATCTTCCTAGGTGATTTCAATCTCCACTGGGGCTCCGTGGAAGACTTGGCTGCCAACAAGCTTGCAACCTTTCTCTCAGCTAACAATCTTGCCCAACACTGCTCTGAAATTACACATGCCCAGGGCTCAATTCTGGACCTTGTGATATCCAAATCAGACCAGATTACCACTGCTTCACCCATCAGTGTTGACTGGGCTGACCATTTCCTCATTCCCTTCTGTTTTCACCTCTCTCACATTTTATCTCTTGGCCAACCTAAAAGAGCCTCTACGTGGTTCCGCAACACAAAAAACATTGATCTTGAGACTCCATGTGATTCTGCTATGCAGTCACTTCCTAGTCTAGACCCCAATATGGATGTCAACGATCTCACTCCCCTTTGCCTCTCAATCCTTGCAGTCGAAATCGACACGGTTGCTCCACTTCAAAGCAAAAGGAAAAGACCAACCCCGTCAGCTCCTTGGTTCAACAAAGCTCTCTATGACGAAAGGAAAAACCTTAGAATCCTGGAGAAGCACTGGAGACAATCTCCATCCACCCCCAACCTCTCTCTTTTACGATCCATATACAACAAGCACATCTTCCAGGAAAAAACATCACATTTCAGATCCCTCCTCGATTCAGCTAAAAACAGACCAAAAAAACTTTTCGACCTCATCAAAAACCCAAATTGTTCTCCCCAAACCATCAAGCCTGAGGATGCATCAAAGAAAGCAACTGATTTCGCTATATTCTTCGAACAAAAGGTAAAATCTCTGGTGGAACAGGTCACCCACCCCACCTCCATCGAGGAGCGAAAATCCCTAGTCACTTGGCAGAACTTTGCCGCCATCTCAGAGGTTGATCTCCTCAAATGCATCCGCAAAACCAAACCCTCCAACCATTCTTCTGACCCCATACCCGTGGCAGGATGTATGACGTTAGAACGCATACATTTACAACGCGTACCTTTACAACGCGTTCGTAACAACGAAAGTTGTTACCACGCATTGCGCTGGGGGGGCGCAAAATTGAACAATTTAATTTACTATTCCAACACCAGTCCCCGTGGATAGAAGGGAAGGTGTTGGGATAGTAAATTAAATCATTTACTATCCTTGAGCGCCCCCCAATGCAATGCGTGGTAACAACTTTCGTTGTTACGACCGCGTTGCAAAGGTATTCCATTGTAATGCTTGCGTTCTAAACGCTGCATACCCCCGTGGCATCACCATTGATTTCTATACTAACACTCTCTCCTACTCGACCAGGCTAGTCAATCTCTTCCTAGGGTGACCAACCGTCCGTAAATTTCACGGACCGTCCGTAAATTGGACCTCACGTCCGTTGTCCGTGAGGATCCTTTTTACGGGCGCCCTTTGTCCGTAATTATGGCCTTGCAGGGAGTAGAACTGCTCCCCTGCGAGAAGCCTCTGCCCTCTGATGGGGCCGTTTTGCACTCATCCTTGAGCACAAGAGCAGCCCCTCCCCGCCCATTGTCATTCTGTTTGGGGCTGATGATTGCCACAAACAGAATGACAATGGGGCAGTCTGGGCTGTTGTGGTGGTGTAAATATATGTAAGTGATTGTAAATGTCTGAATAATTTGATATATGTCTTTTTGGACGGACTATTTGTTTTCATGTTATCTTTTCTTTAAATGTATATAAACTAAAGAAAAAATCAGTGTCCTAGAAAATGGTTTAATAAATAACCAGATCATATGGAGTGTTACTCATTTTGATCATTGCTGCAAAGAAATGGCATAAATTATGAAGAATACTGGGTCCCCTTTTTTTGCGTTCTATTCAGCGTACAGCAGGGCATTCTGTAAGATAGATAAGAGGTAAAACGTCCATGCTGCAACGTGAGAATACAATTAATATAAAGAAGCCTGTGAAATAAGTACAAATCAATATTATTTTCAACAAAGCCATGGTTGCTGCTTTTTTATTTTAAGCAACTAACAGCCATTGACAAAGCCAATAGTCCTGGCTTGTTGTTGGTGTAATGATACTTGCTGTATTACATATCTGGATGCAATGACAGAAATAGCATGATTCCAATCGGGAGGAACACTATGTTAAGCACAGATTTTTAGCATAGGTGTTTTCAGCCAAGCCCTTAATTACATCAAACACCCCCTTTGAAGAGACCCCCAGTTTTTTTTTACCAAACTTAAAGCCCTGGAAACACCACCATGTCACAGTCACCTCACGTCCTGGCACTTTGCATCGTGCATGACTCATGACTTCTAAGTTTTCAGGTTGCCTATGTGCAGGGGAATAGTAAACCCTCAACCACTGCACCCCTTGCTTTCGGAACTATTGCAAGGGTGAAGTTCTTGATGGTCGTCTTCTGTCTGCAACTCTGCAGACAAAGGCTCAGCTCATAATGTGAAAAGGTGGGTGAGTAAATAAGTGAAAAAATGGGTGAATGGCTGGATGGATTAGAGAAAGGATGAATGAAAGGGTGAATGGATAGATAATGAAAAAAGATGGATGGATGAGAGAAAAGGTAAATAGATGGATGGATGGGTGGAAGGGTGGATGAGTGAGTGAAAGGGTGGATGGATTGATGAATTGATAAGTGGGAGGGTGAATGGATGGATGGATGAGTGAAAGAGTGGATATAAGGATTGATGAGTGAGTGGAAGGGGTAGACAGACAAAAGGATGGATAGATAAGTGAAGAAGTGAAAGGGTGGATGGATGAGAGAACGGATGACTGGATGAATGAAAAGATGGATGAGTAATAGGGTCAATGGATGAATTCATGAATGGATAAGTAGGTGGGTGGGTGGAAGGATGGATGGATAAGTGAAAGGGGAATGGAGAGAGAAAGGGAGGATGAATGACTGAAAGGGTGAATGGGTGAAAGGACAAGTGACTGGGTGGATGGATGAGTAAGTGAAAGAATTGCTGGATGGGTGAAAGGATAAATGGATGTATGGATGAGTGAATAGATGGATGGGTGGAAGAGTGGATGGATGAGTGTACGGATGGATGGGGTAAAAGGGTAGATGGATGAATACTGGATGGATGAGTGAAAGAGTGGATGGAGGGATGGATGAGTGAAATGATGGATGGAAGAATACATGGTGGATAGGTTTGCAAATGGTTGAATATGTTTGGATACAGATGGACACACAGATGGAAGGACAGAATGAATGGTGAAAGACTTAATGATAGATGAAAGAAGTACACATAGAGCACCAATTTCCTATACATTGACTTTCACATTTATAGGAGTCATTGTCTCTATATAATGTGTGTGTGTGATGTATCGCACTCTGAAACCCTGCCCTATATACTTGGATGATTAACACTATAAAAGAAATTAAATACATGAGAGAAAATCTATGTGAAGATGAGGGGCACCATTGGAGGGTGGTGGCAAGGCTGGCCTGGCCGGATCGGGTGTTACCCTTGGAGGCTGGAAAGGGGGTGGGGCGGTTTAGTTACTGGGGGCTGGCACTGCAAAGTTTCTTGTATATACAGTAGTTTTCAATCAACAATAAAAGGGGCCTCACTTATATTCAGGTGTGGTTCACCATTGTCTGGTGACTAATGTACCTGCTGGAGCGAGATGCGAGTTTTGAAATGTCTAAGGTAGCAAGCTGGAGGCATACTGAAAAACCATGAAGGGCACAATTGTCTCAACCTAATATAAACTTACATTGACTTGTACTTAAGTGGTTGTCTATTTACTTACTTATATACTATTACACGACCTCATCTGATGTGTCTGTAAAACTTACACTTTGTCCTGAAGTTTTGTCCTGAATTTTGACCTCCTGTCCTGAATTTTGACCCTTAGTCCTGAATTTATATACTCACCGTCCTGAATTTGCACCCATACCAGTTGGTCGCCCTATCTCTTCCTCAGTCAAGGATCCCTCCCAATTGTCCTCAAAACAGGACAGGCTACCCCCCTTCTAAAAAAACCCTCTGCAGATGCAAAAGACCTCAATAAATTCCGCCCCATCACCAATCTCCCTTTTCTTTCAAAGATCACAGAAAAATGTGTTGCAACAGAACTCTCCCAACAGATTATGGACAATAATCTCCTCAACATGTTCCAGTCGGGTTTTGTTCAAAACTGCAGCACTGAAACAACCCTGCTGCAAGTGATCGATGATGTGCTGCATATTCTCGATTCGGGGGAATCGTGCCTTCTGATTCTTCTTGACCTCTCTGCAGCTTTTGGTCACTGTTAATCACAGCACCCTCCTTAACATTCTCCAACAGAGAATGGGCGTGGAAGGCACAGTACTCAAATGGTTTGCCTCTTTCCTCTCGTACAGATCCCAAATGATCAAGATTGCGAACAGTCTCTCGTCTCCACTTGTGGTTGGTCAAGGCGTCCCTCAAGATTCTATCCTTGCTCCCACTCTGTTCAATCTCTATCTGGAACCATTAGTGAACCTTCTAAGCAAATCTGGAATCCTCTACCATCTCTATGTGGATGACATCCAAATCTACCTCAAGGTGTCTTCCCCACATGATCTCTCACTACTCAGCTCTACTCTCAACGCTATTCACAACTGGATGTTAGCTCACCAACTCATTCTCAATCCCTCCAAAACGGAATTCCTCCTCTTATCTAGCTCTCTCCGCCTCCTGTTCAATCCTGGATGGATCAATCGAATCTACTCAACAGTAAACCCATCATAGTGGACTGCGCTAAATACTTAGGTGTCATACTTGACAAAAGACTCAGCCTAATCTCACACATCAATTCCATGGCCAAGAGCGCATGTTATCAGCTGCGCCTTTTAATGGGGATTTGTCGGTTCTTCCCGAAGAATGACCTAAAAACCTTGGTCCAATCGCAAGTTCTCTCTAGACTGGATTAGTGTAATTCTCTTCTGACTGGCCTTCCCAAATCTCACCTCTCCCCCCTCAAATCTGTCCCCCATTCAGCAGCTTGCTTCGTTTCAGGGTCCAACGAAGTGACCACATCACTCCTATCCTGTCTTCTCTCCGCTGGCTTCCCATCGAGGCTAGAGCTATCTACAAAATAGCGTGCATCACCCACAAAGCTTTGCACTCTTCCCCCCCTCGCTATCTGGCGAAGAAACTGAAATTGTCTGGAGGCTCAAGACCTTCTCGGAATGCGGAAAAGTTCCTTCTTGAACCCCCATCCTTCAAAAGGGAAAAATTGTTGGCATAATCTTTCTCAGGTAATGTGGTGAGAATCTGGAATTCGCTTCCTCCTTCGCTCCGTGCCATCACCTCCATCCAGATCTTCAAAGCGGACCTCAAATCTCTTTTATTCCAAAGACACTTTCAGAACTAATACCCTCCTTCTAAGAACCCGCCAGGAAGTTCTTTAGTCATTGTTAATTTGTCACATATATTTATATTTTTGTTTGTACATCCTGTGCTTGCTGCGTTTGATATTGTGTTCCTTTTGCCTGCGTTGTTTTGATTCTATGCCCTGCTATTTTTCGCCAGGAAGTTCTTTAGTCATTGTAAAATTTGTCCAATTTATTCTTATTTTTGCTTGTACAGTGCTTGAGATTGTGTGCTTGAGATTGTGTGCCTTTTGCTATGGCATGCTATTTTTTTGTTTTTTGCACTCCTGCAACAGTCCTCTCATGTACCGTAACTGGTTCTATTGTACAGTGCTCTGACACCTTCGGGTAAAGTACGCGCTTTAAAAAAATGCATTAAATAAAAGATGGACGTAACGATGCGAAGTGCACTGCACAGCGAGAAGGCGGGGAGCATGTCTGGCAGCTTCCGGCGAGTGAGAGAACGTGTCCAGGGAGTAACTGCTGCTGCACCAGCATTGGTTTCGGCAAGCCCAGTTCACAGGATGGACTCCCCTGTGATGACGAGAACGCGCCCTCTGTGACACCACACCTATTACCCTCCGTGCCGCCACACCGGCTCACTTCCTGTACTCCGCAACAGCCAGTGAAAGACACGTCACAGTGAACGTGAGAGTGTTACCCTGCCGCTGCATCGTACAACGCGGAGTCTTATCCCAGCGAACGGAAACTGCTGGTGCTGGATAGCACTGGCCTCACTTCTACCGAAGCGCATCAGGCTTGCAGTCCGTGTGCAAAGCTAGCACTGTAGTACGAGTGGCAGATACAGGAGAGCCCGCCCCTGCTTCCAACTACCGGGAGGGCTTTAAGAAACACAAATGTTCTCACAAATAATAGGGTAATAGTAGTGGCACAAACCCAACTGCTGGCGGCCTTAGTATTGCATCTTTCTGGTTCCTATAAGCACGAAGAAATACAACCATCATATGGTTTCAATATGAAAGAGTGAAACGCAGTGGTGAAGGGTTTAAGTACCCTCTCTAGCAGCTAGAGGGCACTGCTGGGAAGCTATGACACTGCGCAGGCTCCTAAAGCGCCATGAATGCGTTGCTGTACACTGTATTTATTTTTTATTTATGCGTTTTTATATAGCGCGGACTTTACACGAAGGCGTCGGAGCGCTTCACAATAGGAACAGAAAATTACAAGTGAACAAATTACAAAAGCAGACGATAGTTACATGAGGTAAAAGTGACAATTGTGAGGAAACAAAATACATGAGGTAGCAAACAGTGCCTTACAGGAGGAAAGAGTGACACGAGTGCAGGTTACAAGAGAAAACAAAGTACAATTAGAGCTAATATGTTGCAATATATGCTAGACACTCAGGCACAAGAACAAACGTTACGTAGGCAATGGTGGCACTTGTGCAAGTATCAAAAGCAAACAAAATGTGAGAGGTAGCAAACAGTGTGTTAAAAGAGAAAAGTGGCATGTGCAAGTTACAAAAGAGTACCAAACACAGGTACAAGGATAATACTGCAATAAATTGCATACACTCCAAACACAAGAACACACTGGGAAGGCACTTCCCTAGTCATGGAGAATAGAGTTTTCAGTAATGGGAGGTCTTCCTTCAGATAATAGAGAGGGCGTGAAATTACTTTTCGAGGTGTCTTTGTAGTATTGACTACACCCTGATGAATGACGCGCACACTATTGACATCCTCTGGGAACTGTACTAACAGAGTACTCAGTGGGAGGGGTTGGGGGCTTCGAAATGCTGAGGCTCTAAAGCACTAGCAATGCACTGCTGGGGAGTCCTCTGGAGTGCACCGGCTTGGGGAAGTTGACCCTACTAATATCTTAGCACCTTATTATCAAAGCACTTCTCAATATCGCTCCACTCAGAGGAGATTAAAATTACACCCTTTGAGGAAAACCGTATTGTTAGTATTCTGCGCTACTGAAGAAGTGCTACTGGAGGAAGTTAGCACTTTCCAGGATCATGTGGTATTGAGAAGGAGCTGCAAGAATAACAAGCATTGGCATAGCCAATAGGTCTCGCCTTTGGGACGCATAAGTGTTTAGCCGTGTAGCACATTATGGACAGAGCTAGCATTCTCCTTGCTAAAGAGGTAATCACTCTTTTGATGCTCCTTAAGGGCAAAACTCACTGCCTGCCTTAAACTGTGGAAGGACTGATTGTCCTCCACTTTGCTGAAGTACACTCCACGGCGCAGTGACTCCAAGACAGAAGCGTTGTACTGAGCTAGAAGCACCCGGATGCCAACCTCCTTGTAGTCCTTGAACACTTCCTTCATCGTGTTGATTCCCCCAGTGATCTGGTGGGAGAAAAGCAAGTGGGAGAAAGCAGGTAAGAAGAGGCAGTATAGTCAATACAGGAGAAAGGATAGCGGTCAAAAGGTGAAATAAAGAGACTAAGTGCTAGAGCTGTGCTAGAGAAGAGAAAGGTGAAATAGGGTAAGAAAAAAGGTCAACATAATACAAAGAGGGAGCAAAAAAAAAGCAATAGAAATTAGAAGGACAGATTGTGCAGTAGAGAGAAGGAAAAAAGCCAGCAAGAACTGAAGCAACGAAAAAACGATGGAAATACATACACACGGAAGAAAGATATATGAAGTAGAAAGGGTGTAGTATGGAGAAAGAGATGAAGAACTCTTTTCAGGAAGGCAGAGAGAAAGTGTGAGCTATGTAGTTGAATGATAGGAGGTAGGAAGAGTGTGAAGAACAAAGGAGTGCATGAGGGAGAAAGGGAGAAGACAGAGGAAATGGAAGAATGAAAAGGAAAGGGTAAAAAGTAGACAGCAGAAGGAAATGAAAGATGGGGATAGGAGATGCGAGCCAGAAAGGAAATAAAACAAGGCAACAGGAGATGGGGAAAGAAAAATAGGAGAAATAAGAGGTGATAAGAAAGAGAATTCAATATATAGTATGAAGCTTAGCTATACACAGAAATAAATAGGATGATGGAGAAGTTGAAAAGAGAAGAGATGGAATGAAAAATGTGAACGTGGGAGACAGACCGGAATGGGGACTAATTGCCAAGACTGTAAGGGAGAAATGAGATGCCAGATGGAGGGAAGTAGAGTGAAGAGAGAAAGGTCAGATAAGGAACTCCGAGAATTGTAGGTAGGGACGTAGTCATTCCAAGCCTAGCAAGGACAAAGACAGTAGTGCATGAATGTATGAAGGACCCACTATATTTTGACTACGGCTATATTTAATCAAATAAAGACAAACTAAAAGGAAACCAAGGCAAGTGTGTCTGAACAGTACTATATATTCTTGTCTAACCACCCAAGAAAAACAAAAACGTACAACGATGTCAACAACAGTGCAAACTGCAGTGCCTCTATGGAAATAATGTTTTTACCACATCATAAACTGAACTTTACGGCAAGCATTGACTGCAGAATCGCTATAAAGATGCAAAAGAGGTCAGGGGCGGAAGTGCACGTTTCCTGGAATAGTGGAGAGGTGGTTTTTCGAAGACAGATGTGCATGAAAAGGAAAGGGTAAAAATTAGAAAGCAGAAGGAAATGAAAGATGGGGAAAGGAGATGCGAGCCAGAAAGGAAATAAAACAAGGCAACAGGAGATGGCACCACAGAAATAACACCTTTCCATGTAATTGACAACAAGCGGTCTTCACTGTCTTCACCAGGGCTGCAAGTGAGAGCGTGTGAATGTATAAATGTAGCGTAGGAATAGGAGTGAGGAATGCTGCAGCATAAAGTAAAATTAGTCTGATAACAAAATAAAAGCTGCAAACAAACTAAAAGCTGCATGTGCTGATTTAAGTAATGCTGCATGTTTGCTAGCGTGTGAGCAAGCTACTTAAAGAGTTTAGAAGGGGGAGGAATGTTCCCAATTCCTTGTCCTTAAAGGCTAATTAGTTTAAGCAGCTGGTGGGAGATGGGACAAACACAACAGCCCCTTGTGTAGGCGGCAGTGGTACCATTGATTTTAGGATAAAAAGAGAATACACACTTCAAGCAGCACTGCGATCAGATGCTGAGCCGCAGACAAAGAGCTTTCCCCTCCGCAGTGGCAGATGTGACATTGCTGGAAACGGGGGCAAGCGCGCGCGAGTGGCAAAATATTTCAATGTTTATCGCGTTTATTTACAGTGGTGAGGGGACTCGAGGCGGCTGTGCGAGACACCAGATGACGTCATAGAACCTAGTACATTGAGACCTCAGCACAAATTGAAATTATCTACAGCACTGACACAAATTACTGAGAATTAGAATTAGCCCCCTCCCAACTCACGAACGCAGTATCCTTCCAACTTATGAACGCTGGATCATCCTAGAGACTTGACAAACTTCTAAAATTTACATAAGAGCTACTTGGATGTAGAAGGAACCTTTACACACTAGCATGGAGTCCTGAGTCATTTATTTTGGATCTTGGATTATACTTTGTCTTCTGGTGCGGAGCGCACTGCGTATCCTTGCAAATGAACCAACCTTTATGATCCCAAAGTGATAGGACATATCTGTTTTTATTCCCTGATATCTGATAAATTAAGTGTGATGAAAAAGGTCCTGAGGAAGGTGGTTTAGAGCCACCGAAACGTACGTCGACCGGGTACAGCGGCCTACAATTCCATCTTGAGGCCCTAGATTTGGCAAGTGAGTTCTTGCCAACTATAATTTAGTTCCTCCCCTTTTTTCTGTGGATGTGGTTGACTGTGGTATGGGTGCGAGTATGTGAGTATGTTGAAGCGTATGATAGATATCAGGTGATGTTTTTGTAATAAATTGTGTGTGTTTATTGATTTTGTATATATTTCTAAAATATTTTGTTATAAATGTTTATATGTATTTAGAAAAATATTCTCTGTTCTAAAAAAAATGCACTTTTTATGAAATAATTTTTCAAGTAAATAACTATACGAAATGAAAAAAGAAAAATAAAGTATATATATTTTTGAATAACAAGTGTTTAGAATCTCTTTGTCACCAAACTGTAATATTAGGATGTATACCGACTGTGTAATGCAGGGCCATTGAAGGAACAACCCGTTTACAGTAATGTGTTTTCGTTCCCCTCTGTTCCTTGGCCACAACTTATTTCTCTGAGGGGGTCCCATCTTACATGCTGCTGGGATATGGGACAAACACAACAGCCCCTTGTGTAGGCGGCAGTGGTACCATTGATTTTAGGATAAAAAGAGAATACACACTTCAAGCAGCACTGCGATCAGATGCTGAGCCGCAGACAAGGAGCTTTCCCCTCCGCAGTGGCAGATGTGTCATTGCTGGAAACGGGGGCGAGTGCGCGCGAGTGGCAAAATATTTCAATGCAATTGCCTGGCTCTCTGTCCACACCACAATGCGGGCCAAGGGGGCCCAAGAATACTTGGGTGAGTGTCTGTTAAGCTCAGTGCTCCATCCGTATTCTTGTTTGTTATCTCATATGACTAGTACAGAATGACAAATAATTCAGTTTTGCCCGGGCCTCCACTGTGCTGCATATTGCCATGATGCCTTCACATTTAGGTTGAATAGTAGGAGGTGAGCTGCTGACTTAGAGATGGAAATCCAAGTTCGAGCTCAGAGTCTGTTCAACATCCTGGGATCCTAGGCATATCAATCATCTCCCTGTACCAAACAAAGGGATTTGTTTTCCGTGTGTTGGTAACCTGCCCCATGTAAAGCCTGCAATACCATGGGGGTGACTGCGTGCCACTGTAAACTACTCAAGGGTTGCCGCTTTGAAAAATCACACATGGCACTGGAAGAGGCATCTCCAGCCGGGACATTAGCGTCTGAGGAAGGGAAACGCTCTGTTTGTGCCCGGAGGGTGGGGGGAGAGCTTATAACGTAAATTGAAGGGGGAAGCAAATGAGCTCGGGAGTGGTGTGCGCACAGTAGGGCACTGAAAGGTGTAGTTGCAAGTGCTACCTTGCCGGCGATCAGCTTGCTATAACGCGCATGCACGTGCGTGCTCTTGGTCGCGTTCTAGCAAGCTGATCGCCGGCAAAGTAGCATTTCTCAGAGCCCTACTAAATGTCTCGGCCGAGACCAGCGCCGGCGCTGGATCAGGCAGAGACCTAAAAAAGCTCACAGTCATTGGGGTTCTACATATCGGAGATGACACGTTTTGATGCAGGTCACACTGCTGGACACCTATGGCATTGAGATGGCACTGATGAGGAAGCTCACACAGCTGGATCCCTCCAGCACTGAGGAGCCCTCCTGGGGAAGCTGACCCAATGGAGATTCTATGGCAGAACCGGAGGCTCCGATTATGCTCCTCAATCTTTACTACTCAATTTACAGTAGCCAATCAAACAAGCATTGGCATAGCCAATAGGTCTCGCCTTTGGGACCTTATAAGTGTTTAGTTATTCAGCACAGTATCCATGGTGCAACAACATCAACCGTTGCATGGCTAAACACTTATAAGGTCCCAAAGGCGAGACTTATTGGCTATGCCAATGCTTGTTATTATTCTTGTAACTTTCATGTGGTTGATTCACAGCATTATTCACATTCCCTTTTGGGTTCCGGAGTAGCCTGATACTCGCAGAAAAATCGCTTCGCCGCTGGGTCAGGGGTTGTAAACGCTATATAAATGCAATTACAATTACAATACAATACATTTTATGAGTGCGGTGATCTGCCTATAATGTATCTGCAAGTGGCACTTATTCACTCTGTATAATATATCAAATGCTACTTGGGTACTGTCTTCAGTTTGCAACAGAAACGCTTAATAAAAACGTTTTTAAAAAACATACAATGCCAGATCTACAAATAAGCACTGGCTAAGCCAGCCGGGTTGGGTTCAATGAGCTAATGCTATTGCATCCAAAAAAGATAAGGAAGTGAGCCAGCAGGTGTAAACAGAGAGAAATAGGATTATAGAGTAGTGCTGCATGAACTTCAATAGAAAGACTGAAGTGGAGGTGGACGGATACACTGCAGCAGCCATTAAGATTACGTGAGAAAAGTATACACCACGGCGCTGAGACAAGTCGTGAAAGACAAAGTTTCAAGTCAATGCCTGAAAGAGACTGAATGAAGAAAGAAAAAAGGTTGAAAAGGTCGGATCAAAAGCCCACACAATTTATATTGTTGGCGATAGGCTTGTTAGGTAGCTATTCTGAAAAAACCTAGACCGTAAAATCCTAGCTAATGTGTTTCACCATGAGAATTTATTCATTTAAAAGCATGATTCACAGCTTGCTGCCGACAGTGGAACAATCATTTTAAAAGTCACTCTCGTCTACTGCACGGGTGATCATAGCTGTAAATATGTGCTACACACCGCCAACGAGGCTACGTAGTGCAGTTAATCCAGGGTAGGATGTACATGCGCTAGATTTAGCAGGTAGGTTGTTTTCTCTATATGGTGTCTCTTTTATTCGTTCCCAACAATCTAAGACTATGTCACACTTTATTGAGTAACCTGCATTCCCTCACAATTACAAGCTTTGTGTAGTAACATTTTTAAGGGTTTATGAGGGACATACCTAGACTTATAGGACTGATCCCTTGGGTCCCTTACTCCTGGCGCTCCAGAAACCGTTCGCCCTATGTCTGCTGCTACTTTAGCACGTTGGGTTCAATGGGTCATGGCTGAAGCTGGGATTCACATATCTGTATATGGTGCTCATTCTACTATAGGCGCTATGGTGTCCAAAGTCTTTGGGATGGGTTCTAAATTAGAAGATATTCTCAGAGCTGCTGATTGGTCGTCTGACTCCATATTTAAGATATTTTATTACAAACCTATTGTTAATGCTTCATCTATTGTTGTTGGTGAGCTTTGAACCAGCATAAACGGAGCATCCGGTCCTGCCATAGAATAGATTTTTATTTTTTTATTTTGCAACAATATTTTCAGATTAAGGACTTGGAGGCGAGGATTACCCCACCCGTTGGGACAGGTAAGAGTTATATGTAGACTGTCATGATCTCATATGGCTTATGTTTGACATGGCATTTCCCTCCCTTTTTCTCTTCATTATTTAAGATTCGCTCGAACTCAAACATATTTTTTTTTATTTCAGTAGCGGAGTCGAAGCAAACTTAAATCTCATGGATTGATATCTTTAGTGGGTTTTTTTGTACGCCGGATCAATGGAAGGTGTCTCATCCGAGACCCTTTTTTGTGTGGATGCTACTCTCCGTTTAGAGTTAGAACTTGGGGCCAGATGTAGGAAGGCTTTTACCGGTCGATAACGGCCGATTTGTTACCGACCGGTAATAGCCTTTTCAGATGTAGGTGGTATATTTACCGATTCGGTAAAAAACGAATCGGTATTCACCGATTCGGTATTTACCAAATCATCATTTACCGATTCGGTATTTACCGAATCGGTAAATGAGATGTAGTAAGCACTTTAAAGAGTGCTTTAAGGATTCGTTATTTACCACAAACTATTAGTTGGTGGTAAATAACAAATGCCTGTGTAAATGCAATTCTGTGCATTTACACCTGTGCCATGTGACAGACATATATGCCCTTAGGGCATGTATGTGTGCCACATGTGCACATCAGCACTATTCAGGGGTGCAACAGGGTGTCAAAGTGACACCCTGCCACCTATGACTCTTTCCCAATTTTACCAAATCAGTATTTACCGATTCGGCAATTGACATTCATTCCTATGGGCCTCCAGGCCCATAGGAATGTATGGCAATTACTGAATCGGTAAATACTGATTCAGTAAATTCCGAATCTTAACGATTCGGTCATTTTTACCGAATTATTACCTACATAGGATTTACCGAATCTTAAATACTGAATCGGTAAAATTCGGTATTTTAGATTCGGTAAATCCTATTTATCTACATCTAGCCGTATATCCTGTTTCGGTTTGGGCTGGTTATAGACTGCTTGTTTGCAAAGAAAGAGGCAAAAAGATGGTGCCTGTTAGAACCGGGGTCTCTAGTTGGCAGGGGTATGCACTCTAGTCCAAGTAGGGACCACCGCTTCCGACCTGGTAGCTTGGCGCAGAGCAGCAAAGGCGTAACTCCAGAGGCAATGTGTAAAGTATTTGTGCAACACACAACGGCGATGACACAGTAAAAACACTCACAAAAGGAACACCACGCCAGTTTTGTATAAGAATAAGAATTTCTTTATCTAAAAGATATGCAAGAACCAAAAGCAGGTAAATCCAGCTCCAGGCAAGATCAATAATAAAAAGGATTCCAGTTTCCAAGCAAGATCAATAATCAATAAGAATGAATCCAGTTCCCAGGCCTGATCAAATCACCAAAAGCTCAGGTGTGCCAAGGGCTCCTGTTGGTAATGTCTTTCTCGCAGTGTCCTTGGATGACAAAAGTTCACTTGAGGTAGGTTCTTATGGTCAAAATTCACTGGGGGAAGGTTCTTAGGCCAAAGTTCCCTTGTAGCGTAATAAGTGTGCCTCTCATAGAAATGATGCTCCCAGTGTAGGAAGTGCGGCTGCCCAGGCGCTGTTGGTAATGCTAAAAAATGCCCCAGTGTCAATTACCAAGTAATTATGCCCCCGTAGGCCGGTCAGTGAAGGACGGTTCCCAGCCAAGCACAAAGCTCACACTCCAGGTACCCGGCCAACCCGCACCACGCCCCCTCGCAGCAGTCTGGTTGCACTGAGGCGTTACCTGGGGTGGTGGTTGCGGGCGCGGGTGCGAGCCTCCTCTCCCCCTGGGGCCTCGGGCTCAGCAGGCGCTGCACGGGTGGGGGTCACGGCCACACAGCGCTCCTTTAGCACAGCGCTTAACAGTGTCTCCAA
Source organism: Lissotriton vulgaris (assembly GCF_964263255.1). Lineage (NCBI taxonomy): Eukaryota > Metazoa > Chordata > Amphibia > Caudata > Salamandridae > Lissotriton > Lissotriton vulgaris. The sequence goes on from NC_141698.1 coordinate 468,342,478, forward strand.
GTCCGGAGCCTCCGGCCACGCAGCGCTTCACTTCTCAGCGCTACACAGCGCGCTCCGGTCCCAGTGGCGGTGACCTCAGGGCCAGTTCCAGTCGGCTTGCGCCAGAAGCAGAGGCAGTCACAGAGCCCTCGGGAGGATCACGGGGCAAGCAGTGCTGAGGGCAGGCACAGCGTTGCAGGGCAAATCTTGAGAGTGTTGTTGCTGTTCCAAAGGACAGTCTTTTAAACACTGTGGTCCAAGGACAGGTAGTTTCCTTTAGCTTAAAAAGGGTGCAGTCCCAAAAAGGCAATCTTTAAAAGGTTGAGGACTCCTTAAAATGTGGTTCAAAGAAAAGTAGTTCCTTTGGGATGTTGTGGAGACACTCTGGTGGTGTTGTTGCAGTCTCCCATGCAGGGCAGGATCAGCAGACAGTAGGGCAGCTCAGCAGGTTGTGGGGCAGCAGTTCCTTGGAGCAGTCAGCCTCCTTCCCAGTGGCAATCCTCTTGCGCAGCAGTCCTCACTCCAGCAGGGATTCTTCCAGGTCCAGCAGTGTAACAAAGAAGTGAGGCCAGGACCCTCCCTTATATATCTTTCAGTCTAAGGGCTAGAAAGTGGTAGAAGTCTCTGGAAGGGTCTAGGGGCAGGGGCTCTGGAAGAGTCCAGGGAGTTCTGGTATGTTCCCTGCCTTCCCTGACCTAGCTGTCACAGTGACGAGAGACAGGCCTTTAAGGCTACAGTGGGCAGCCCATCACAGCTCATCCCAGGGATGAAGGTGTGAATCACCACTCCCACCTCCCAACCCAGGCAGGCTATCAGTATGCAGAGGGGAGGGGGGAGTCTGCAGAGCCTAATCTGAGTGTAGGCAGGAAAAGGTCCACTTTGTAAAAGTGGGATCCCTAGCGTAGTAATGCCCAAACCCTATATATCATTGGAAAGGGTTCCTCGCCCCGAGTCCAACAAGACCAAACATGACAGACTTATTAGGTCCCTGTCAGAAGTTATCCCATAAGGAGAGGTTCCCAATATTAGCCTATGGAGGATTAGCCTTACTGCAGTAGCAGTGGCTTGTGGCAGATATGCCAGCCTCACAAGGTTTTTAGGGGAGAGCACCCGCACCTCAGCACTGTTTAGAAGTGGTGAGGCGTCCTAAGTCCAACAAAATGTAAGGTCAAAATGGGAGGCAAAAAGGGCAAAAATGTAGACCACCCTAAGGCTGACAGGTCTAACAGTGCCCCTCTATTTTGTATATGCTGGACACTGTTGATTGGTGGTTTATGGAGGCATGGTTCAAAGCCTCATGGAAAATGTAGTGTTTTCAATTTTTAAAAATTTTTATTGAGAAGAAATCAGGGCATTGTAAAATCACATGGCATTTACATTGATCACTGCGTATTGAAACAAATGTCGGCGACACTACACACATTAATAATACATGTTGTAACATACATGTTCCTGTTGGCATCTTGCTTAACCCCGCTTCCCCACCCTCCTCCTCACTCAGACACGTCGTCCATTTCCGGGATGGGGGGGTCACAGATATAGCCCCTGAATGTGTTCCATGCTCCCCACAACTTCTCCCACTACTGGGGGCACCCTCGGTGAATGTACACCACCCTTTCCGCCATCATAGCCTCATCTATATCCTTCCACCAGTCTCGGAGCATCGGCGACTCCCGGGAACCCTATTTCCTGGCAGCATTACGTTTAGCAAACATTATCCCCAACGTTACCCAATCCTGAGCTGGGTGGGAAAGATCATTCGGTTCCCACAGATTTAAGAGACAACGCCTTGGTTCCGGCACAAGTGACACCTCCACAACCTGTGACATTGTTCTCATTACTTGCACGCAGTAAGCTGCAATTTGGGGGCACTGCCATATGGTGTGAAAAAAGGTGCCCTCTTCCCCGCATTCTCTTAAGAAAAACTGATGTGTGGCCCTCCCTATTTTATAGAGTGTCACTCTGGTGTAGTATGTACGGTGAAGTATCTTTAACTGCACTAAACGAAGCCTTGATGGTATGGCTACTTCCCGTGGGGACGACAGTGCTGTTTGCCAATCTGCATTGTCGATATCTCCCAAGTCAGTGGACCATATGTGTCTAAGTGGCAGCATCGGGTCAGGCATGTTGTTGATTAGCTTGTGATAGGTGAAGAAGGTACCCTTTTTGGGCATATATTCAGTCAGCAGCCTGTCCTCTAAGGGGGTGGCTTCTGGTATGTCGTTACCAGGTGCGAGAACCAACGGCCTAATTTGCATGTATCTAAACATCTCAGTGGGTGCTAGCTCATATTGGGTCCTCAGCTGTTCGAACGAAACCATTTCACCCCTCTTCCATAGATCCCCCACCATGGAAATACCTATCAGGTCCCATGCCTGGAATCCCTTACTGTTTTTAAGCCACCCAAGCTGCTGTGCAGTCCAGAGTGGTGTCATCTGGGTGATAACCCCCTTGCATTATAATCTGACCTGTGCCGCATACCATATGTGTTATATCCTATGATTCCTAGTCCTGGCTGCTCAGCCTGCATGAGTGTGATGTTGTAGAATGTTGGGTGTGTGTGCATTCTTTGAATGAGTGACCAGTTGGGTTGAGTGGGGCTGAGCAGCAGGATGCTGCTCCCAGTGGGGCACCCTGTACCATCTAACTTTAACTAATAAATCTACTTAACTACATCTCTGGCTCCTGGTCTACCTATGATGACAGTACATCATCAGATACAAAATTGGCGACGATGTTAAAAAGAACCACGTGTAAGGAGACAAGAAATTACGGATGGTACCAAAAGATTATAGCCTGAGTCTGAAAAGAAGCCTGAAAATAAAGCCTGTGCAATACCTGGGATGCCCCACCGGTGTCTTTTCCAACAGACAGTCCACAGAGGTATGTGTTGGGCGTTGGACATTATGTGGCTCGAGTGACTTGAAACCTGCCTTTCTACTGACTATCTACTTTGTGCTTGGAAGTCGCTGCTAGTGTCTGGGACCTGTTCATGTAGCAAGCACACCAAAGGTCAGTGACTGAGTGTGTTGCAGTGAGTGTGCTCTGATTGCACCAGCGGCGGAGTACAGCGCACGGTAATGCACAATGAAAGTGCTGTGATGGCACCAGCGGCTGAGTGTGTACAAACTTCGTGTTAGTAGTACCGGCTGGAAGCATGAAGGAGAATTAGTGAAGCGTGAAGGGAGAATTAGCGTTGAAGGCAAGCTTCTCTTTAAAAGTAAACAAAGCCTGCTGGTCTTGAAGGTAAATCACCCTGCTGTGCACGTGTGTATCCAAGTGTGAGGGAGGATTAGCGCTGAAAGGAAGGTCTTCATTAAAAATAAACAAAGACTCCTAGTCTTTGAAAATAAATACAAATCGTTGTACTCATATGGGAAGCTGCTCTAAGATAAATGTGTTTTGGTGTGCGGTTAACTGTGTCCAGTTCCACTAGTTGGCAGCACAACTTAGATGAGGATGTTACAGAAAGTTAAAGTGTGAATTTTCGTGCTGAACAAAGTTTGACCTTGTGCACCCAATCCTGCATTTCCTATCTGCTGTGAAGGAAGCGGAGTTCTAGTGAGAAGGAGCGGCATTTGAAGGGGTATATCTACACAAGATCAAAGCGCCACTAAAAAACTGTCAAGAGCATTTCAGATTGTGACTTGTATGGATCGGGGTCAGGTTTCCAACGAGATGTGATTGTGGAAACAGCGCTGCTTTTAGTGAGTCGGAGTCGTGAAGCAGTGTCTTGTGAAATAAGGAATCTGTGTGGAATAAAGAACTGTTTAAATTCCCACCTGAGAAAGGCAAATATGTGAAGCGTCACTTTTAAAAGCAATGGCTGGTCGGATTTCTTTACAACTGGAAGCCGCCAGTCTGTGTGTCAAGTTCAAATCTACGCTCTTAAGAGACTGAACTGCATGTTTCGATGCATCTTAAGGTTGGAGCTGCGCATGTATCAACTTACAAGAAAATGAGAGAGTTTAGGAACAACTGCAAAATGTTAGAAGCAGCGTCACCGGAAAGGTTTGATTCAAGACTTGTTATCTGGTGGAGATTTTGTTCTAGCAACTCCATTTAATAACAACGTTGACTGCTTTGTGTTGTTTTAGTTTATTATTTTGATTATTTCTGCTAAACAAGCAAGAAGAAATTTTCATGTTGTACCTGCACAGCTAATGCATGTTGTACTGTGGTAATGTTATGTAAGACCCTTCAACCAAAATTTAATGTGATAAAATGTCTGTGGGGAATGTACCGTGTTTTGTCTAAGCATGTTTTGTGTGTCATGTATCCTGTGTTGTATTTTTTTTGCTTTTCCCTCGCACTTCATGGTTGCGTTGGGAGTGTCCCTTGCAAGTCAGGGTTGCGTTGGGAATGTCTTTTGCCTCGCATGTCAAGGTTGCGTTGGCAGTGTCCCTTGTACGTCATGGTTGCGTTGGCAGTGTCCCTCGCACGTCAGGGTTGTGATGGGAATGTCGTTTGCCTGTCTTTTGCCTCGCAGGTCAAGGTTGCGTTGGCAGTGTCCCTCGCATGTCATGGTTGCGTAGGGTGTGTCCCTCACACGTCAGGTTTGTGTTGGAAATGTGCTGTGCCTCGCACGTCAAAGTTACGTTGGCAATATCCCTCGCACATGAAGGTTGCGTTGGAAAAGCAGTTTTTTTTTTGCCTCACAGGTCAGGGTTGTGTTGGCAGAGTACTCTGGAGTAGTGCTGTATTGTCAGTGTGCATTACATATTTGTTTCTCCCTCGCACGTCATTTATTGTGCGTTATTACATCCCTGCTGGAACATGTGCAAAAAAATGTTTTATGTTCCTTTGCAGAGGGAGATGGGTGTGTTGTGGTGATTGGTGGTGTTCTTCAGAGTGTACTAGCTAAGTGTGGTGATTGCATTTTCCCTGTGGTGTTCTTCAGAGTGTACTGGGTAAGTGTGGTGATTGAATTGTCCCTGAAACATTTGCAATCTGTTTTGATTGCATCCTGTCTGAAAACATGTGCAATCTTTTAAATGTGAATTTACATGTTTCATTACCATTCTATATAAAGAATACAATTATTTATGCTATATGTTCTTTAGTGAACTAGAGAGGAATCATTTATCTCTTATCATATTAGATGACCTTATTAACTTTAATATCCTAGAATGCTATTTGATTTTTGTTGTGAACTAAGAAGGCATTTACCTATCAGATATGATTTTTGTGACCTAATTGGATTTCATTTCCAAGGAACGGAATGTGATATTTTCTTCACTTTCCTTCTTGATGTTTTATTGTTTCTAAAGGAAGCAGATATGTTATATCCTATGATTCCTAGTCCTGGTTACTCAGCCTGCAAGAGTGTGATGTCATAGAATGTTGGGTGTGTGTGCATGCTTTGAATGAGTGACCAGTTGGATTGAGTGGGGCTGAGCAGCAGGATGCTGCTCCCGGTGGGGCACCCTGTACCATTTAACTTTAACTAATAAATCTACTTAACTACATCTCTGGCTCCTGGTCTACGTATGATGACGGATGTATGTCGTTACAACGCATACTTTTACAATGCATATCTTTACAACGCATTTTTTACACCGCAACATCCATTACAACTTATTCCATTACAACGCATGCCATTACAACGAAATCTTTGAAACTACCTTTACAACACATTCCACTACAACGCATACTACATTTACAACGCATACCATTACAATGCATACTATTACATTGCATTTATGGTAAGTATTGGATAGTGTAGGGGTAAAAATTACTATTCTAACTCCAGGGGGTGCAACAGTAGGGTAAGTGTTGGATAGTGTAGGGGTTAAAATTACTATTCTAACTCCAGGGGGTGCAACAGCAGGGTAAGTATTGGATAGTGTAGGGGTACAAATTACTACTCTAACTCCAGGGGGTTCAACAGTAGGGTAAGTGTTGGATAGTGTAGGTATGCGTTGTAATGGTATGTGTTGTAATGACTGCGTTGTAAAGGTATGTGTTGTAGTGGTATGCGTTGTAGTGACATGCGTTGTAATGGTTGCATTGTAATGGCATGCGTTATAATGGATGTTGCGGTGTAAAGGTTTTGTTGTAAAGGTAGTGCGTTGTAAAAGTTGCGTTGTAAGTGTTGTTTCCCATGATGACAGTACTTCATCAGATGTAAAAATATGTGAACTGTGTGTGCTGTCGGTCCAATGAGGGAGGAGGATCTGCCTTTATCGTATAGTACAGACATGATTCCTGCTTCTCCCAGCTCCTGTCTGTCCGCCTGGAATGCAGGATCTGTCTGAGGTGCATGTATCCACTGATTGATTATTTTTAACTGGGCTGCCCAGTAGTACTACTGTATATTTGGAAGAGCCATTCCGCCGTCGTACCAGCTCATTACCAATTTTTTCTGTGCGATGCGTGCTGGTTTATGTACCTAGATTTGACTGGAAACAGCCGCTGCTATCATTTTGAAATATTTCAGTGGTACAACAAATGGAGTGTTGTTCAAGACATATCATAAAAGGGGGGGGCGTCATACTTTTAAAAAGGGCTGCCTTGCCCAGCAAGGTCAGCAGCAGGGTATGCCAGTGCATCATGTCTCGCCTAAACTGTTCCAGGGGGCACCAGATTTTTCTTGAGAAACTCCTCGGACCTGGGTGTTACATAAATGCATAAATATTTGTGTTTTCAATTTTTAACTGTATTTTGATTGACTGCTGTAAGTAAATTGAGTATTAAAGATTGAGAAGCATAATCCTTGCCTCCGTGTCTTTAATAGAATTGAAAATTCATGCAGCTAAATGCTAGAAAATCTTCTATCCTAACGCACTGAGAGGGCTTTTGTGGAGGGGAGTTACACTGCTGCTGTCCTATATAGATAACACTGCTTGAATGCACAGTTGCTGACAAGGCAATGCTGGGAGCATGAGATGCCCTCAATTCAGATCAGTTACAGCTGAAAGTCTTGTCCATACCCTTCAAGCTGTGAAAGATTCCCAACTTTATTTCTTTGCCAGTTGCGAGTGGTGCGATACCAGAGTTACCTCCTGTTCTGCTAGGAGACTCAGTGAAAAATGGGGACAATCTTGGCTTGCTGGCAAAATTACAAGGCACTCTTCTTTATCAGGCAGCTTGGATTGGTAATGGCTTAGTGAGGTTTCTGTGCTGCATGTTGCTTGCCTGAACTGCTGCTCTGGACTGCCGTGGTGGCTCAAGGAAAAGGCATATTTATGCTGGTCCACTGTTGGGATTTGAATTTGCCACGCCTAGTAAAAAGATAAGTACCCCTGCCCTTAGTGACCCTGTTTATGTGAAACAGAAATGATGATTTTTGATGGCCCAGCCGGTGTTCCAATATAAGGTGTGTGCTGAATCCTAAGGTCCAGAACCTGTTCTGAGATCTTGAAGGATACACTGTGTCTGCTCTGTTCGCTCGCACTGAAACACTGGCCATGCCCTCTGTTGTTAACAGTTAGTGGTAGTGGCAGCATGACGGTTTTTTGTGGATTAATGATACTAAAAATAAATGTTTCCTCTTTGAGGAGGATCATGGCCTATTGACTCCACTTGAATCTCCTTAAATGTGACATGCAGGCCCTTGCGCTCCCATGTGTATGTCAAGTCCATGTATAAAAGGTGGGGCTGGTAGCAATCCTCTGTGTTGTGGTGACTGTCTGATAGCTGGGACTGGGATTTTGGTTTGTCCTTGGTGGACACATAACAACATGAGAGATGGGCTACAGCTTCCCAAGATAGTGAAAATGTACTGTCTGCATTTCTGGAACTTAAGGAATGAGACTAAGACACTGAAGTGAGAGAGGATTAGAAGCCCTTTTCAGCAGGGAATGGATGGTTAGTTCCTCCACTGCCACGTGGTGGATGATGGAGAGGAGGGTGAGTCAGAAGATTATGATGTTAAGGGTGAGAAAGATTATAGGCCAGGCCTGCCCTTTTGTCATTCCCTGATTGCCATTTCAAGAAGGCTGATGCAACCGGGTGCAGAGCACCACACTACATTGTGCCCATACTTTGGGACACTTCTGAATAGAGCCAGCATTATCACTATCAGCTGCGAGAGCCATCAGCTTAGACAAACTTGGACAGTAGATCAACACAACTTGTCTGGAAAATTAGCGCAAAGTGGCATCCAAACCAACCTACAATGATCTTGTTCCATGGTTGTCTTGAGCTATGAAAGGAGTGCTCTGCTGAGTTGTTTTGGAGCTTCTGTGATCCAATGCTTGTGTCTGAATGGTAACCAGTCTCATAGAGGTGAATAAACATAAAATGAAGTTTGCTGAACTTGTTGTGAGTCTTTTTAGCATCTACAGGCCTTCATGCCTACTGACAGCAGAGAAAAGGAGAGTGTTTGGCTTTACAGGAGGATAAACTGTCCAGGAGAAGACCACGCCGCAGGTACATAAAAACACAATCCTGCACGCAACACACAACTCCTGGGCTGATATGGGGGTTCCTAGCCACACCAGACACCCTGGTGGGGACAGGAACACATCCACAAGTGTACCCATACATGTCCTACCTGACACAAATTCACCCCTCTGCATCCGGGTCACCCATCTACCGCGAAATGACAGCAATGTTCCGGTCCCGTCACCACAGCGGTGGAGCCGTGTGAAAACATGCGCACAATGCAGTAGGCAGGGCCAGCACCAGGCATGGGCAGTGCACAAAGACCACAGGGCCACACCTCCACCCTCCGTACACTAGACCCCCCCAACATGAAGGGACATGTCATGGGCCCCTCCTTTGCTCCTCCATGGACAATAACCAGCCAGGTGAACCCACACTCTGCACCACACACCAAACAACTAGAGAGACAGCCACAGCAGGTGTGGCTGCAGAGGAACACACAGCGGGAAGCACAGTGCCATGGCAAGCCACACATCACAACAACACCACACTCATGGCAAGTAAACTGAGTGCAAGCACAAAATGAACACACACACACACACATACACACACACACACACACACCCACACAGATAATGAGCAATTACTCAACTGGACACATAGCCTTCCAAGTTACACAGACATACCCCACACGGACACACAGCCACATACACAGACCACATGCCAGCAGCAATGGAGGACAACATATAGGAAAGCTAAAGTGAGGCGAACACAAATGGAAGGCCTAGGCGCTAACCACCAATCATGTGTTCATCACATGCAAGACAAGAAACATATAACAACACCTTCAGCCCATCAATTCACACATGGCTGGCACAGTCAGTGAAGTCTAACCACAGACACCTCAATGCAAAAACTCAGGGAGAAAGCAAGGCAATTCATCTATAGGCACAGGGATGAAAGGAAGGGTATGAAGTCAAACAGTGAACAGCCACACATCTGTATCCAACTACTTGACAGGAGTATGTCAAAAGCACAACACACAGGGCCCATTGTATCACTCCATGACTGTCAAACATAAGTAGGATCTTTCACACATACCACCCCCATCACACCTGCAGCACACAACACCAGTGTCAAACACACAGAAAGGTGCCAATAATGTCCAGTCAATACACTGACAACCAATCACACTCCATGGGGGGTATCCACAAACATCACACACACAGGGATGCCTGAACTAATGATTGCGCAAAAATAACAGCCAAACACATAACTCAACAAAAACACACACATAACCACAACAAGACCAGACATTACCTGTTTAGCAAAACTGTGGAAAGGCAAGGGGAGCACAGACACAACAGGAGTGCATAACCTCATCAGTCATGAACAATGCACAGACAACATACCACAACACAGACAAGAAGTTCACCATCACAAAACAATCATGGACACAAACTGGGAGCAATGGGCCTATAATGACACACAGACAGACATACCACACCACCCATCAAGTCAACATGGTGTCACAGTGTACCACATGCCTGCACATGCACAAGAATGACAAGAGTCAGCCCAAACATGAGAGGAGAAAACACCAAGGACGCACCTAACACAAGTACAGGAACTAGAATAGACCTAAGTTCATGTGACAGACACATAAGTAAGGCACAACACACTGGAAACACACATCTGAATGAAACACAACACACCAACCAAACAAACACATGGCCGTGCAAATGGAATACCACACAAGGAGCATCTGTCAGCTACAAGAGACAACACAGCCCAAACACTGCACACAGCCAAATCAAACACACAACAGATGCACATGCCAATAAATCACATTGCAAACACAGCAGGACATCAGTGGATGCACACCAGGCAAGGACAAGGCAACATACACTCACAGCACTGCATACACACCAAGCAGTGTGTGCACAACTAACACCTGTTCAACACAGATATGAGTGACACACCATTAACACCCACAGCAACAATAAAAACAGCACACAGACAACACCACACCCAGGAAGTTAAGCAGTCCTACAGCAAACACACATACAGCTAACCCAACACCCACAGATGCACAAGTCTGGGACCCCAACATGGATAAAACATGATCAGAAGAAACAAGCCTTTGGCAATGTTGAAGTGGCATATAGTGCATCTGTCACAGTAAACCATACCCACACAGAAAACGTTTTATTTAGCAAGGACACTGACAAGGCAGACAACAGGAGTAACTGTTTTTATTCACATATGACACAAATAGGCACCAAAAGTAGACACGAGCAAGGCCAGTGGCCAGGACAAAGCGCAGTTGAGGTACATGAGATCCAGCACAGGCAAGGGCCTAACAGTAGTGAACGACAAGGACAAAGTGCAGTTGAGGTACATGAGATCCAGCACAGGCAAGGGCCAAACAGCAGTGAACAACAAGGCCAGTGCCCAGTTCAAGGTGCAGAGTATGCCCATGAGGAGCTGCATAGGTAACGGGCACACATCAAGGCCACTGGCCAGTCCAATGTTCAGAGTAGTTTCATGAGATCCAGCACGGGCAAAGGCCAAACTGCAGGGAACAAGGTCAGTGGCCAAGACAAAGTGCAGCTTAGGTACATGAGATCCAGCACAGGCAAGGGCCAAACAGCAGTGTACAACAAGGCCAGTGGCCAGGACAAAGTGCAGTTGAGGTACATGATATCTTGCACAGGTAAGGGCCAAACAGCAGTGAACAACAAGGCCAGTGGCCAGTTCAAGGTGCAGAGTATGCCCATGAGAAGCTGCACGGGTATGGGGCACACATCTAGGCCAGTGGCCAGTCCATTGTTCAGAGTAGTTACATGAGATCCAGCACAGGCAAGGGCAAACAGCAGGGAACAACAAGGCCAGTGGCCAGTTCAAGGTGCAGAGTAAGTACATAAGAAGCTGCACAAGGAATGTGTGTGACTGAACCCTGTCATGGTCAGCAACACAGTCAGGGGGGTAACAATGGGCAGTGCAAGCACTGCTGAGAGCAAGACAGGTGTATGAGGGCGAATTCCACTCAGACTTGGCTGTCGAGCTGACTGGGAGGTGACTGTGTGTCGGGGACAATTGGAGGACTTGACCGAGGAGAGAGAGTCCCAGCTGAGGTAGAAGCATCAGTGGCCTGGGAAGCCGGATGGCTGCTTGGACCAGGTGGTGTAGTGGCACATGGAGGTGGAGTCATGCTGCCGTGAGACACAGTGTGGGTGGGAGATTGTGGAGGGTGCATTTCCACTTCTTGGGGACTGTAAATGGCTTCCCTGTCTTGGGAGTAATGAAAAGTGGTGTGGACACAACAGGCACACACACCAACAAAGCTGCATCAGGTGCAGACACTGGCACTCCCTCTGGGGACATGCTGGAACCAGCAGGACGCTTGGCCTGGCCTTGAATTTGCCCCTCCACCCCCTGTTTACCAGGTGTACCCCTTACAGTGCCCTCCTTTTCCTGATTCACAGGGATTTGGATGAGAGTTGAGGTCGTGGGTGAATCTGCCTTGGAGCTCCTCTTATGTGTACTCTTAGCAGGCACCACCTTCTCTGCGGGCACGGAAACTGTCTGCTTGTCTTTGCAAGATGCTTTTAGGACAGGAGTGTCTGGGGCTGGCGACGCCTCTGAGGCATGTGACCCTGATGCCTGCTTCTTGGCTTTGTGGCTCTAGGTGTCACCTGACAGGCTTTTGTCTTTGTGCTCTGAGGTGGCTTTAATTTTCTGTGGGGATGGTGTCTGCGCCCTGGACCGCTTGTGCTGCTGCTGCTGCTGTGTGCTGCGTGTGCTGTATCTTGCCCTTGAGGTCTGTGGAGTGTGGTCACTATCATCAGATGTGCCAACTGGCAGGGGGGTGACCAAAGAAACTGGAGCTGAACTCGAAGATTGTGCCAGTTGAAGGGCTGCTGTCACTGCAGAGGACAAAGACTAGACAGTCTGGTGTAGCCCACCCACGTCTAAATGAATGCCCTCCATGAAATCAACCAGCTGTGCCAACATTTTGTCGTGGTCTACAAAGGCAATGAGGAGAGCTGTCTGACCCCCACACAGCTGGTGCAAAAGGTCTACAGACTCAGCACTGATGGCAGCAGGGGGGACAGGGGCAGGGGCAGCGGTGCCTGGTGAAGGACACTCTTCCCTTCTTACTGGTGCGAACAAGGTCAGCAACAGTGGAAGTAGGTGAGAGGGTGGGCACTGTACGCTATGTGGTGCAAGACAAGGCAGAGTCCCCGTTCCCTGTGCCCGCCAACATAGATGCATCTTTGCTGGCATCTGATGACATTGAGCTCTGAGTCTCTGGCTGTGATTCCTCAAGCAGACTCATGTCCCCATCCGAGGCGCTGGTCACATCTGTGTCACTGTGCTTATGTGCGGCAGTTGAGCTTGATGCCTCACCACCTGTGTCCGTCCCCTGTCCTTCCGTGCCCATGGGAGATGCTGCATGAGAAAGAGTGATGTAGGGTCAGTTCATTGGCATCAACAGAACATTCATATGCAAGTAAAGCATCACTAAAGTTGATGAAAACTCCATGTTGCACACCACCCTGTGCAAAAACATTGTACGACCTCAATTTGTAACGCAAATTTTGTATGTCAACAAGCTAACATGGCATAAGTGAGCCATGTGATTACCACATAGCACAATATCCTGCTGGTGGCAAATATCTCTGAGCACACCTGGGACCCTGATGGGGGCAAAGATGTACCCCACCACATGTTGCAATTGTCATATCTGGATGGAGCAGAAGGGGAAAACACAGATACAGACTACAATATAACAGTCCACAATGGCCATGAGCATGTGCCATCCCACACGCATAATATGCACACTGCCGTGCCCTTACATGGGATTTCCCAGACTAACCCAATGCAGACGATACCTGAAGCCCATGACTCTGAATGAAATGTCAATGCCCATTACTCCAATAACATTAGGAAGTACAGGTAGGGTAAACACATCACAGCTGCACCCAACACAGAGGCCACTTACAAGACACTGCATCACACTACCAACATCACATAGCCCAGCACTGGCCCAGCCTGTGAACACGTGCAGCCACTCACAGCCAAAGTAACCCTTCCAAGAATACTCACCCCTAGCTTGCTGCTGATGCTCCTTCAAACCTGCATCCAGCTCAGGCTGTGTCATGGCCAAGATGCGGGCCATTAGTGGTTTCATGCTCCACCGCGCCAACCTGCCAGTCCGGGGGAGCAGCCCCAGGGTCATCTCCGCCACGTTCCTGCTGAGCGGACAGATGTCATCCCACCTCTTGTGACAGTGGGTGTGCCGTCAGTTGGAGACACCCAGAGCCCATACCTTGCATGCAATGGCACTCCACACATCCTTACTCTGGTGGACATTGAGCTGCAGGCATGGGAGACAAGAGGGGGAAAAATCTGTGACACAGTGTTATGTACCAATATCTATCAGTACAGGAGCATGATACTATCTAAGCCCAAATACACATATATGTCTAACAGATACAATACAGCATCTCACATAGTACATTAGCATGGGAGAATCGCATGCACATGCATGCAGGTATGAGGGTGGTCACAGTACGTTACCTGCCCATCATATACACATGCAGGATGCCAGCACAGATATTTATGTGTAGGCTACCCACATCTACTGACCAAATTCTTTAGTTGAGCAAGGCATACAGTACATATCAATATATGTTTGGGGGTTGACTATGTCCAACACTGTGCAGCCCTCAAAGTCCTTGCCCTGTGAATGGCTCACTGTGTCATGGATGTCACATTGAGTGACATGATCTTACAAACCCACACCCTTCTCGCAACGCCTGTTGTATGCAATCTACAGGGCTGAGATGGCTCATTGATGCACACATGTAACACTTGTCAGATTGGGTGGTGACTGTGCAGGCCAGGTGGGCTCACACTGAGGTCCAACGTGGGGCCTCAGAAATGTCACATGAAGGGACAAATTGAGCACACGCTCTGATGCCACACTACAACTGCCCCTTGCCCAACGGACAGAACCCGACACCTAATGAGCCACCTGGAGGTAGTTGGGGGGCTGTCTCTATATGCCATTCTGGCTGTTGCTGCCGGCCGGGCGAGGCCCTCATATTCAGTTCAAAATCTTTATTTCGGTAAAAATTTACCATAAAAGACAATTTTTAAAAACAATTCATTTAGAAATTTTATACAGCAAGTTGTAAGATTCATAAAAACATCACTGAAAAAAGAGTCCTTGTATACCAGAAACCAGTCTGCACTCAGATCTGTGTTTTAAGACATTTCCTTCTGATAGACCAGAGGGCGCCCAGGTACTTGGCCATAGCAAACACAATATGTTCTGACAGATCGGTTTTTAAAACTCTAAAGGCGGCCAGACACCTCTTAAATCCAAGATTCCTGCATAGGGGGACAATCCAGTACCTTCGGATCTCCCGATAAGCTGGGCAGAAAAAAAGAATGTGGATCTCGCTTTCCTCCGTAATTCTGCAAGCTGGACAGGTGCTACTTGGATCATGACACCATTTGGATGTAAGAGTTCTGATGGGGAGAGATCCATGTCTCCACTGAAGGTATAACTTTCTCAATAAGGTGGGATAAATTTTGTCCAAAGTTTGTTCCATGTTATAGTTCACCTTGTGGGACAAAAAGGAAGCTGTTAAGGACCCAAGATGTTGGTGGCTAAGTATCTGGGAGAGTTTACTTTCACGATATGTCCTGACTAAGTCCTTTTTAGAGAGGGTATGGCACATGTACAGGGGGTCCGACCACATTGTTGAGAGGCCGAGGGCCTCCAGTTCCAATTTGATGGAATTGAGCCACTTTATTTTTCGAGCTCCTGGAATAGCAAGAACCTCCCGGAGACCTTCCCTGTAACTGGCCAGTTCTGGGGTTGTCCATAATCTACGCCAGAAGGCCAGCGGGCGTAGGGCCAATTCCTCATCGAGTGGACACAGGCCTAGGTCCATCGTGAGGGGGACAAGGGGGGTGCTCGGTGGTAGCCCAACAAGGTTTCGGATGAATTTGTTTTCCACCTTCAGCAGCACTGTTGTTTTTTCAAGGCCCCAAAGTTCAGATCCGTAGGTAACAGCCCCCTTGGCCTGTGATTTGTAAATCTGTAGTGGAGGGCCAATGGGCCTAATTGATGATTTGTTACTTGCCAGGAGCTTCATTATGCCTCCCGAATGCTGGGTCAGTTTAAGGGCAGCTTTCTCCAGATGTGAGCTCCTGGTGAATTTGTCGTTTAACACAATTCCCAGGTATTCGAAAGTTTTTACTCTTTCCAGCTTGGTCTGTGCAATGCTTGGGCTAAAGTGAAATTTCTGTGGGGGGTTGAGGACCATGAATTTCGTCTTGGTGGTGTTGATTTCTAATCCATGGGCCTCACAGAAGTCCACAAAGCCGTCAAGGATGCGCTGGATGCCTTTTGCCGACTTGGATAATAGCAGTGTGTCGTCGGCAAACATAATGGCTGGGACCCTCTCAGCAGCCAGTTTTGGGGCGTCAGAGTTAGGTACACCCGCTAAGTGGGCGATTACCCCGTTGACATAGAGGCAGAACAGGGTTGGTGCGAGCACACAACCCTGCCTTACCCCCCTGCCAACGGGGAACCTCTCGGATAGTTCCCCCATCCTGCCGCATCTAACCTGGGCAAAGTTGTTGGAGTGGAGGCGGATTATCATGTTCAAAAGACCTTCAGGGACCCCCAGTTTGTCAAGGACCTCCCAAAGCTTATTCCTCGGGACCAGGTCGAACGCTGCCCTCAGGTCCACGAATACAGTGTAGAGGCTGCCACCCTCCAACTGCACCGTTTTCCAGTATATGAGGACAAGGCGAAAGACCTGGTCCACAGTGGAGACCTTCTCCCTGAAGCCTGCTTGCAGGGGGCTAAGAATGTTGGAGTCCCTGATCCACTCGTGTAGGCGGTTTAGCAAGAGCTTGGAGAAAAGTTTCTGAGCTACATCAATTAGGCTTATTGGCCTATAGTTTGCCGGGAGAAGGGGGGACCCCTTTTTAAAAATTGGCACTATTTCAGCCCCTGGCCAGGTGGAAGGAATTGGGAGTCCCTTCAGAATGGAATTGAATAGCACCCCAAAGTAGGGAGCCCAAACTTTAGATTCGTGCTTGTAAAGGTCGCCTGGGATCCTGTCTAGGCCCGGCGCCTTACCTGCAGACAGGGAGGAGATTGCCAGGGTGACTTCCTCTACGCTGAAGCCATCCATTGCAGTCTCACTATTTTTAAGCTTGGGGGGCACTCCTACAGGTTCACTTTTCCCAATATCACTACTATGTGGTTGATATAGATTTTTAAAATGTTCCTCCCAGACAGCTGGTGCTATGTTGGCCTCGACTGCTGCAAGTGGTTCAGCCGAGCCGTGCCTAACAATCTGCCAGAAGGTCCGTGAGTCTCGGCAAGCAAGAGCAGCTGTTATTTTTGACCAATTCTCCTCATCCCAATCTATTTTTGCAGTGTGAAGAGCGGCTTTATAGGCTACTCGTCTCTCCCTAATAGTGTTTGATGGGTCTCGTGCTTTGAGTGATTCCAGCAGAAGGGTTTTTGCTTCCCTGCAGGTGGCATTGAACCAGCTCGCTCTTCTCTGTTTGGGTTTGTGTGGCCTGACGATTGGATTCAGTACCTCTGCAAGATTAGTGCATAACTCAGAGTGGATGTTACCGAGAACGGACAATTGCGCCTGGGTACCCGGACTGGCTGTAATACTGGTCTCGGAATCGCTGGCCGAGAGGTTCATACAGCGCTCTACTTTTTCCAGGGTAGGGACAACTAGTGCATAAATTCTCTCAATGTTGTTATGGTTTTCAAGCAATTTGGCCCATTTAATTCTACGCCTGTTGCTGGATAACACAAGGTCGGGCTGTGGTGGTGCATTGATGTCTACCTCATCTGTATGCCGACCAAGGATCTCAAAGTTTAGTGAGAGCAGGTTGTGATCACTGTCAAATCTGGGGATAACTTTAAAGTCTTTCACCCTCCTCCAATCCCTGGTTGGAACCATTATATAGTCAATCCGTGACTCATGTCCTGGTCTGTTAAAAGTATTTTTTGGCGGGATATCACCCTTGGTCCGACCATTGAACGCCCTCAGCGAATGGCATAAAGTGAGGGCCATTATCTGAGTAGCAAGGGGGGACCATGCCCTGGTCACTGTTTCTGCGAGAGTAGGAATTTCCCATAGGTCATCCTCCTCACTGGATATGCCCTCCAAGTAGTCAGGGAGCGGTTCATATTGCTGATTGAAGTCTCCACCTATGATTAGAGGGGAAGAAAAGTTGTGAATGTCGAGGAACTGTGCTAAATCTTCCACTGGACCCGAAGTTGCTGCAACCCCCACTGGCCTTGAATATATATTAATTAGTGTGAGCTTCCCTCCACAAGGCCAAACAAGGGAGACACACTGGAAGTCACAGGAGTTGGTTTCCAGGTGTGTGGCCCTGCAGCCCAAGTGGGACCCAACCCAGATCGAAAGTCCTCCTGAGGGTCGGCCCTTTCCTCCCCATTTCGCTTCAATATTAAAGATAGCGAATCCCTGGCGGCTAAATTGTTCTCTAGCCCATGTCTCTTGTAAGAGACATATATCATAGCCCTCTACTAGATCTGTCCAGTCAGGGGTATCTACTTTATTGGCTAGCCCTGCCACATTCCAGGATAGAATAGAAATTATACCCGTGGCCTTTGGTGTAATACTAGTGTCCGATATCGTGGTGCACTCTTGGGCTACAGGTTTTCCACATTGGTTGGGTGGGTGGGCGTCCAATAGAACACTATTTAATTTAGGACTATGTAGGATGGGAGGGTTATGTTCCAGCCTAAAGTGGATATTAGTGATTGCACCTTTGGGTGAACATGTGGCTAGACTACCTACCACTACTCTGGGATCGTCGGTCATTATATGGGCAGCAGTTTGTACGTGGGATAGAACACCCCTGTGTGTTTTTAAAATACTGTTGGGTAGTATGCCGCCCATATGGTGTATGTTGACGGTATTTGGAGTGGGCGGAGGGGGTTCGATGGGTGTCGAATGTAGAAGTCAATCCACTTCCTCAAGACACCCATATCTATTGGACATCGGGACCCCATTCCATCCACCGAGTGTGTCTTCCCAACAACTGCTTTATACTCCCCATGTGTAGTTCCTCACCGGAATCCTACTCCAGTTCCCCCCCTGAGCTACAGGGGGGCTTGGTGGATAGAAAAAAGTGAGTGGTCTTGCTATTATAGATGCAGATGAGCTATGGTTGGTCCATGAGTAAATGGCAGTAACAGTGTTAGGATCCTCAAAGGAAACAATCACACAGTCGCCACAGATGGACTTTTGCGTGGTCCCTACCCAGGGTACCCTCCGTACCATGAGGATTTTGCTCCTCAGGTGGTTGGGTATTGGTTTATTGGCGTCCAACCAGTGGGTCACCTTATTCTTTAGAGAAGCAAAGTTTTCCTGCTGGTTGTACGTCAATTCAGTTACCCCGGTCAGCACGACAACATAGGGGCTGACCTCAGGGGGAAGATCTACAAATCCCCTGGACCGTATAAAGCTAGTGCTTGCTCTCTGTGATATTAGGGGGTTTGTATTCTGGCCATTTTGCCTTGGTTTGGGATAGTCAGTCGAAGGAGGTACTCTTTGGCCAGATGTAGTTGAGGGGGGTGGCGGGAGAGATACGGCCCCCGATTGCATTATGTTTTTCTTTCCCCTACTAGGAGGATTATGGGTTTCTACCTTGGTGCGTGGTTTAGGTGTTGGTTTGACCTTGGGTGTAACAGTGAGACTAGCAGAAGAAGAGGTGGCAGCAGGATAGGAAAGCGGGGGTGCGTTAGTTGTTCCTAGGGGCTTGGCTTTGGGGGAGGCCCGCAGGTTCGCAGCGACTTGAGTGATAGGACCAGGAGGTGCTACTGGTGGCGGGGGTGCATTTGAGCATGTTGGTTTAGAGTTCTGCATAGTGATAGTAGCTAGATTTAGTATGCTTTTTTCTATTTCCAGCAGTTGTGTTTCTATGTGTGTGAATCTCTTCTCTAGTGGGGAAAGTAGTTTTTTAAGTGTTTCCCAAACTACAGTGAGAAATTCAACATCCTTCCCTTTAATGGTGCAGAGCGGAGTTCCTGCAGTGTCACTTTCAATAGTCAGGTCATTATTTTCTCGGATGACTACTGTGTGCGAGGGAGTATGTTCTGGGCACATTTCTAAGGGGGAAGATTTAGTCACTGTCGGCGTAGCAAGGGGAGGTGCCTTTGTTGGTAGCTGCGCCTTAGCCACTTTGGCCCTTTTCCTTGAGTATGCCGAGGTGGGGTTGCGCTTCCTTTTGTTGAGTAGCTGGTTTTGTAATTTGGGTGGACTAACACCTTTTTCATTGGAAGCTAGAATGGTTTCGGCTTTGGAAGGTGTGCCCTCCTCTGCTCCCTTCTTTTTTTCTACAGATGCGCCCAGATGAGATTTTGGGGAGGGAATAGTGATTTGTGGAGATCCCCCCTGTGGTGCAGGTGTACTATCTGCTTGTGCTACATGGATCACAGCATTTGTGACAATCAGGTTGGGTGTAGAGGCGGGCGGACGCTCTGGTGTTTTCGCCCAAGCAATAGGACCTAGGGAGGATTTTTTGGCGGTAGTTAACTCAACTGACAGTCTTCTAGCTGCTTCAAGTTCCAGTGAAACCCTGTGTTGCATCTTAGTGATTTCATTGTCGATAGCAGTGTGTGTCCTGGTAATAAAGTCGTCCAAAGTTCCATTTTTTAGTTTAGATTTGGCCGCTCTGTCTCTAAACTCGCGGGCTGCCATGGTGGATGCAAGGTGAGCGTGCAAAGAGAGTGAGGATGTAGGATCAAATGGGGTGGCCCAGTCCAGTCTCTAACTGCCTCTAACGGCCTAAAACGGCCCGCTCTTTGCCCGGTCTTCGCCCCGGGGATCGCCCCGCGCGCGTCCCGCGGTGCGCGAGACCAGGGCTCCTAAATATGACAGGGGGGGCGTGGCACTAGGAGGGGGCGCGGCGCGGGCGGGAAGAGGAACCAGCTGTCGGTGATCTTCAGGAATGCTGGTCCTCGCAGTCCCGCTCGCCGCGCCTCTCACCTCCCTTGCTTTGTCCAAGACCACAGGGAACGGCAAAGACACTGCCCACAGGACACAGCTCCCAGCTACACCAGTAGCGAGCAGGGCAGACTCCAACAGGTCAGTTTCACTCTCGAGCGGGCCCCGCGAAGCGGGGGCCGCGAGAGGTTAAGTGCTCTATCAGGCAGGGGGCGTGGCACTAGGAGGGGGCGCGGCGCGGGCGGGAAGAGGAACCAGCTGTCGGTGATCTTCAGGAATGCTGGTCCTCGCAGTCCCGCTCGCCGCACCTCTCACCTCCCTTGCTTTGTCCAAGACCACAGGGAACGGCAAAGACACTGCCCACAGGACACAGCTCCCAGCTACACCAGTAGCGAGCAGGGCAGACTCCAACAGGTCAGTTTCACTCTCGAGCGGCACCCCTCATATTCCTTCGCGACACTATACGGTAATAACGCCTAGCAAACATCACTTTAGGGGAAGAAACAAGAACACACATGTCATTGCACAGGAAGCAGGAGTAGCAGCCCGCACCTTCTACCGGCATAATAGCCTAGTCGCAACTGCGCTCTGAAAGCACACTGAACACTGTATACATACTCATTCGATCACTTAATGTCCCTTTTGTTTTGATTTATTATTTGTTGTTGTTAGAGTGCGGTTGAACTGTTATGAAACTTAATATCTAATGAACATGTTAAACATCTGCATAGATATAATTGTCCTTACTTATGAAACATTCTCTGATGCCGCTCGAGAGCTGAGTCCAGTTATGTATAGCCTTAACCTGTAAATATTATTGTTTTCATGCATTGTCACGGGGAGATGTGTGAAGGCGCGTTATACACCTTTATTCCGACCCTCCATTGGAGACGGCGGTCTGTGCAGGCTACAGGAGCCCAAGGCGACTTATTACTGTATGAATACCATCACACCGCAAATGAGAACGACACTGAAATCATAAGATAGTAATGCCCTGACTTACTTGTATAGTGCTGTCGAGTAAACGATAATGTGACTGAAGAGAAGTAAATGCGGATGATTGTATACTACTGTATTGGAAAAAATAAAACAAAAAATGCAATAAAGATATTTAAAAAAAAAAATGAAGGGACAAATTGAGAGCAGAAACAGTGTCAACTAAGCATGGGCGAATTTTGCGAATCTCGCGTTCGCGAATTTTGCGGATTTGCGAACTGGCAATCCGCAAAATCCGCGAATTCTCGCGAATTTGCAGATTTTTTTTTTTTTGTGTGTTCGCAAGTGTTTCTACCAGTTCGCGAGGATTTGGTACTAGTTCGCAATTGCGAACTTACTTGTCGGCTCGCAACGGTCGCGACTATGTTGTTTCTACGTCTGGTTCATCATCACAGCCTCCCAGCACCCTCTGTTTCACCACTGGCACCCTCTCTTTGACCCATGCCACCCTCTGTTACATCAATGCCACCCTCTGGTTCATCATCACTGTAGAAGATGGGGGGGGGAAAAGCAAGCCCACCTGCCCTGCTTGAACTGACATGAATTAATTTGGGGTTAGTTTATTAACAAAACCTGCCCTGCCCCAACTGACAATAATGAATTAGGGGCTAATTAATGTGTCACTGAAAGAATTTCAAGTTCCAGCCTGGCACCTGCTTGTCTGCTCCTTTAGCTGTAAATCAGGACCTTTGTGGCATACAGTTAAGGTCAGAGCAGGGTCACACAATAGTTGCAAGCAGGCAACCGAATTCTGGAGGGCCCCCTCAGGAAGCACTACAGAGAATCGTTACAAATCATGAGGTTGACCTTTTGCACCTGCTCATTGCTTTTGCTTTTGCTGAAATCGTTTTTCGTTTTTTTCGCGCTATTCGCGGGGCGCGGCGTCGTGCGAAACCGACCGCGGAAGCCGCCAATTCGTGCGAATGAGCATTTTATTTTGTTGCGGCTTGTTGTTTCGCGAGTTTTTTTGCAGTATTCGCGAGCCGCTTGCAGCGCAACACGCAAATTTACCCCAAGGTCGAGTACGGGTGCGGCCATTTTGTTTGCGTGACGTATTTCCGTTTCCGCCCGCTATGTATAATCTCGCGCAGTAAGCGCATTGCGAGTAGAGGTTCGCACGAGATCGCGCGGGAAATCTAGAGGTTCGCACGAGATCGCGAGGAAAATCTCGCGCGAACTTACTTTCGCGCTCGTGAACGGGCGCCGGCCATCTTGTTTTTCATTCATTTCCTGTGTCTGGGCATGGTGTTTAATCCTCTTGGTATCTTTGCCATCCTTTGCTTGTTTTCAGTTTTTTTTAACGATTTTGCTTCTTATCTATCCCTCTCTTTTCCTAGCTGTATATTTTTGTCTTTTCTGCTATTTTTCTTTACTTTTAAACTACTTTTTTAAACTCTTTTCTTTTCTTCTTCCCTATCCTATTCTTTCTTAATTTTCTACTTCTTCCTACCTTACCTGCCCAGACCATGGTCAAGCCAGGCGCCGTGAAGCTGCCCAGGCACTTGAGGGCCGCAGCGGCGGCGGGGAGTAGTGCTGGACCCAGTGCCAGGACAGCATGCGGGAGATTGAGGGGGGAGCAGGTGACGCGACGGGAGATATTCAGCCCGGAGGAAGTGGGCGCGCTGGTCTACTTCGTCCAGCGCCGCCTGCCCAGGACCATCGCGGGAGGCGGCAGGATCGCGGCCGGCGGCTACAACATGCGGGAGCGCCGGAAGCGGTGGGAGAAGGTGTGCTGGGCCATCTCCCACCTCTACGGGGTCCAGCGCACCTACAGCCAGGTCACCCATCGCTGGACGGACCTCCTGGACCGCGAGCGCGACCTGCTGGACCAGCTCGGCTTGGAGATCCCCGGGCTTGGTGAGTAGTAGTAGCCATTTAATCACTCACTACTATGATGTTTTCTCCTGCTCTGTGTTGTTGTATTGCAAATATTTGTTTTTTACATGGAGCAAGCCAATAATGCCGCTGATGACGATTACATTGTAGTTAAATTATATTTCAAAATCTTCTGTGCATTTCAGGTGCACTGCTCTCCTTCTCAGTGGCGTTGCTACTATGCTTATTTGTTTTCTATTTCGTGGTCTCATTGGCCTGAGTAACTATTATGTATGAGTGTACTTTACAGAACATGCGTAATGCTAGACACTAGGGGGCAGATTACATTTACAAGCCCCTTGCGCCACGTTTACGTTGCCTTGCGTGACGCAACAGCGGCGTAAACGTGCCGCATCCCTGCGAGTCATTTACGACATGACGCATCTAGGGAGATGCGTCACGTTATAAAGCCATGGGCCTGCACCACAATGGGTGCGTTCCTAGTACGCAGGGTGGGCGGTCCGGCGGCTGTGCGCCTCGCAAAATTGCCTGCGTGAAATCTACAAGATTTAACGCAGGCACTTCTGCGACGCTGCTACGTCAATTCAATTCCTTATGTCTGCTCGAAGCAGGCGAAAGGACTGACACAGCATGTTAAGTATTGGGTGGCCCTGAGCATTACTGGAGTTGCATTGCGTTGGCGACGTGACTCCAGCGATGCGCCGCTCTTACCTGACGAGATGCGTCACGCAAGTGCCTACCCTTGCGCCAGGGTGCGCCGCATTGTAAATGAGGCGCATCTGCCGTGTCGCAAGGGTAGTTTTGCGTGACGCATTTGATCTGGCGCATCTCTGGAGATGCGCCAGAACGCGTAAGTAAGTATGCCCCTAAGGGGCAGAATTGCAATTACCGTCGCATCCCTGCAAAGTAGCAGGGATGCGCCATTAATTGTGCGGCCCGCTACCACCACCAAACATGGTGCGCCGAATTTGCAATGTGGCGCACCATGGGCCCAAAACGTCACCTAAGCTTTACTGCTGGAGTTGCGTCGCAACGATGGCGCAGCTCCAGCAATGCTCTGGGGTACCCTATCTCCCCAATGCTGGGTCAAGCCGTACGTCTGCTTCAAGCAGGTGCAGGGTTTGTGTGACGCATCATTGTCCTAAAGGTGACTGATTGAAATTTTGTAGATTTCCCTCAGCCACTATTAGGATGTGTTCCAGCGCAGGAATGCCCTCCCTTGCGCCGGAACGCCCCCTGATGGCGCAGGGCTTTATAACGGGATGCATCTCCCAAATGCGTCAGGTTGTTATAATATTATACGCCGCACCATGGCGCCCTTTTTTGTTTAGCTGCTGCGTCACAAAAGTCACGCAAGAACGGCGCAAAAGAGCCGCAAGGGGCTTAAATCTGCCCCTTCCTTTGTACCCCTGACAATAAGAAAAATAGTGGCGGTGGATTGATAGTTTGACTATTTAAATGACTGGTAATGTAGCAGGCAACTGTTAGTGTTGTCACTGATCTGACTGAAATCACAATGGAGTTTGTCTGTCACTTTGCGTCTTGCCTGCGGACTGCTGCCTGCCAGTCCTAGGTGAACGTTTCAGTACTTTGTTTAGTGAGTTACGTGACTTTCGAAGTCACAGGTCCGCAAATAAATGAAAACTAACCCTAATCAATATAATTTCGCGGAAATATTTTGTTATTGTTCTTTTGAAATGTTTGATTTGGTTGACATTGACAAGCAACAATCATCCATGTTTTCTGTTCTTTCTTTCATGTTGTACGTCAGCTCCCCCCAGGGGCGAGAGGAGGACACAGGAGCAGCAGGCGGCGGATGCTGTTCAACGGGGCCAGGATCGGGCAGGCGAGGGCTCCTCTGCTGGCCCCAGTAAGTTTTCATTTTAGACTAGTACCTATTTTTCCTAGCGTTCCTCATTTGACTTTTTTCAAAATTGTCTTTGCTCTTCTTGTAGACTGTATCTAAATTCTTATCCTGCCTCTACTATGACTCCCTGTGGTATTACTAGATTATTCTTATTAGTCTGTCTGTGTAGCTAACTAAGATTGCACGGTTGGCGAAACTCCCATGATTCTAGTCAGCAATAGCTCTATCAACTTAGTGCAGTCCTCTGGGATTGTCCATAATGTCTTTTGAAGTGTTCTATCTGGACTCATGCTTGCAAAAATTGCAAAACCTTTCGCTCAGTCACTCTAGTCTGGACCAAAATACACAGATTGTATTTAAGTTTAAAAGCTTTATTAAAAGTAAACACATTTATTAAAATGAAGTCATAATAAAACTAAACGTTTAACTCATAATGGAAAAGTGGTTAGTGCTGATGATTAATTGAAGACATTTCTTGTGGTCGAGCCGAGCTCTCACCTGGTTTCAACTTGATCTTGTTGTTAGAAGTCCATCTTCTGTCTGTGTGGAGAAAAATGGTGCGTGTTAAAAAAACAGCCTTCATCAGTTGTGCCAAAAAGTGCAGCAAGACAACCTTCCCTGGAAAAAGGGACATTTTTTTTAACTTTAACGTAGACAGTCACAAATTACATTGTTTTCACGTGTCTTCATTCCTAGACCAAAGACTAGTGAGTGCTTTATTCTAACATTCTTAAATGTACTTTGTAGGTGGAACATCTGGTGGCGGGGCCAGTGTGGAGGTGGTGGTGCTCGACACGGAGGCGGAGGGCGATTCTTCAGGGGAGGAGGCGGCGGCTGTGAGAGTTGAGACGGTGGTGGTGGCGGCCAGAGGTAAGCTCTTATATATTCCTTACTTATTGAGATTGAAGACTAGCTGGGAAGGCAAGAATATGAGATGCATGGCTGGGTGAATGATGAAGCAATGATGGGTGGAAGGACAACAGCCTGGGTGGGTGACACAGAAACTGTATGTGTCCATATACCTGGATCATGCTACTATCTGACTCTTAGATAGCATATGTGTATCTAGAGCAGGGGTACTCATAGTACGGCCCACGGGCCGGTGGTGGCCCGGCAAGCCTTCCTTGGCGGTGCGCAGACCTTGCAGACAATCACTGCTCCCCCGGCCCCCACAGAGCAGAGGCTTTTTTGTATTTCACCTGTTAGCGCCCCTGCATCTCCACTCTGACAATCACTGCTCCCCCGGCCCCACAGAGCAGAGTGGAGATGCAAGGCCACAAAGAGGTGAAATAGAACAAAGCCTCTGTGGGGCCGGGCAAGCAGTGATTGTCAGGGTGGAGAAGCAGGGGCGCTACAACAAACAAAGCCTCAATAATATGTTAATGGTCTTTTAAAGACCTGTTAAGTACTTTGGTGTTGTTGTCTGTGTGTGCGCGTTGAGGAAGCGGTCTCAACCCGGGCTGAAGGCTGACACAGATAGATACACACACAGTGAGATGACAGAGGGGGAGGTAGAGGGAGGGCAGGAGGGAGAGAGAGATGGAGAGGGAGGGCAGGAGGGAGAGCAGGAGGGAGAGAGATGTATGTAAATGCTGGGTCTGGTGGCTCAGTGGGTGAGGGCATCTGCTGCAGGGACCTGTGTGCAACCTCATGGTCACAAGTTATCGTTTTGCTTTAGCCCCGCCCCCTCTGACTCCGCCCCCACCAGTGCGGCCCTCGGCCCCAAACTACACTGTAAATGTAGCCCCTGAGAGAAAGTTTGTGAGTACCCATGATCTAGAGAGAGTAGACGGTCAGTGGATGAACTAAGTGTAACTTTGAAGAGCATGTAACACTGCACCCGCACGTCCGTTCCAGTGTAGGAAAGGCAAGGAAAAGAACTTTTAATTTTGTCCAAATACTACCATCAATAGTAGCAGTAGTTTGTATTGCAAGCACTGCATAGATCCGGTTATTACGGTGGCCACTCCCTACCTCTCTTAATAAGTTTAGTAGTACTCAGTCATTCATGTATGGATGTATCACTGGTCACTCAATAAAAAGCAAAGCACCTAAAGTCATCCCATATATAAGCAAAAACATCCCATGTGAAGTGATAGATAATCAGATTATTTATCTTCTTCAATTTTCCATTTCTAGTACTCATTTCCATTGTAGGGTGAAAGTTAAATTAATTAAGCAGTAGCCCTTGAGTTGTAACAGAGTATTCTCAGTGCCACCCGTAATAGAAAAGTAAGAGCTTCACCACCTGCATGTACTGGACGGGTACAGTAACGCAACGCAAGTCTAGGTCACTCCTCATGGCGTGCGTCTCTTTTTCTCGGGTGCAAGTTTACTGCGCTGGCATTATGCCGGCTTGCAGAAGATAACGTACCAATTTTCCAAAACAAGAGACAAGAAGAAGAATAAGACTGGTGTACTTTCATAGTCGACTCCAATGGAAGTCCATAGTGCTCGTAGAATTTGTTCCTTAAACTCCCACTAATGTTAGAGCAAGGATGAAGAAGTGTGAGGTTAGATAGATACTGGCCTCAATAGTTATGTAATGCGTTTGCAAGTTGCTAGTTGTAGTGCAACACAAATTTCTGCTGAATGATTGAGTTAATCTTAAGGAGCATTGGTTACAGACTATGTCTTTCTTTCTTCATATAGGTTCTCCTTCCAAACGAACAAGGAGGAAGGAGCTGGCTAGAGCGGCCCGGCAACGGAGGATCGATGCCACTGTGGCCGAATATCGGCGGCTGGTGGCCCTGGAGGACGAAGAAAGTGTGCAGTCGACCACAACAACTACGTCGTCTGCATCGGCCTCCGTTCCCCCACGGGCTGCCAGTGCCACCCAGCACAGTGGTCCACCCAGACTGAGCCGGGCTGCCAAAGCCAAACGCCACCGCCGAGTAGCAAGGACAACAGCTACAGCTTCCTCTCACAGCCGTTGCACCTACAAGGCATTGAAGGCACGCCTGCGCCGCAGTACCCTGATGGTGTCCCGCCTCCAGCAGGAGCTCCACCACTTTTCCAACCAGTTGGAGGGGCTCCGCATAGAGCACGCCTTGCTCCGCCAGGAGCATGATGCCCTGGCCCAAAAAGTTGACAGCATCCACCCATAGTGTCCCTTGCCCCTTTTTTAGAGACTTTTGGGGGGTGGGAATTGGGAGTTGGGTTTTTGGGGACTTTTGAAGGACAATCGTTGGGGTTAGGGAGGGTCTTGCGGGAGATTATTTTGTTAGGGATATAAATATGCTTTTTCAAACTTTATCTGAGCATACCCGTTTCTTACTGCTTGCCTGGTGGGTGGGGGTTTAACGTTGACTTTGTTTTCCTGAAAGTTTAGTTCCATTTTCTTCCTTTAAGTGTAAATGCCCAAATGTTTTCAACACTAAGTGCCTCTCACAGACGAAGTGAATCCAAGAGTCCTAGGACTTTAGTAGTACTACCTTCAGTCTCTCGTCTCTCGTACTAATACTCCATTATACCCCCAAACCACCAAACGCTTATCTTACCTGTAATTTGTGTTTGAAAGTAGGGCTAGACCCAGGGCTGGCTCCACGGGAAACAGCGAATATGGTTGGCAATCTTGGTCGGATAAAATTTCCTCATAGCGGTGGTACTAGTGGTGTGACACAGTGGCAGTTGCATGCCTATGAAAAAAAAGAAAATGAAATCTGGTTTGTCCTCCTGAGCAATTCAACGGTACAACTGAGAATATAGCAGGTGACAGAAGTACAGTAGAACAGTGCCACATTGTAGCCTAACAAATGGTAAAGTATAACTACTAATTCGGTTGAAGTTCTTTCACATTAGCAATGGTTCTTTGTCAAGCAGAGTAAGAATATATCCTCGGATTTCTTCACCAGCCTGTTGCTATCACCTTATCCTCCCCAGCAAGTGTGTGGATTTATTGCTGTCATTTAGTCACACATCAATCAAAACCACACAGCCCGGGGGAAGAGGGTTAGGGTTTGAAAAATGGATGGGTACGGGGGTTTTTGGGAAAGGTTTTGGGAGACAAGAAAAAATAGCACAGCATAGACAAACAATTGTGAACATAAACAAATCTTTGGGTACAAACCTATCCATCAATCTTTGAAAGTGCATGCACTACTGCATACATGTCAGTGAAAAGTAAGTAGTACATTCGACAACTGTGGAAGAAAGAATGCGACAGTACAGGGCCTGTGTGGAATTATTGATAACGATATTCAACATAAGGTCTCTGTAGCCAGATACCCGAGAGCCTTGCTGGTCACTATAAATCCATTCACAACAACACTCAATGGGGTTGGTCTGGAAGGTATAGTAGATAGAAAAGGAGAAATTGCTTTTTTTCTAGGTGTCCCCTCACTCACCAGGGTTGCCCCTTGGTGACATGCTTCATCATTGGGGCCATCCCAGTCCTCTACGGCCTGGGGCGTGCTGCGACTTGCGAATTACGTAGGAGCACTTACAAATGACTATGTGTGGTGCAGATGTGATAGTGGAGTGGACTAAGTGATGTGTTAAGGGATCAATTTAGAAGCAGAGAGAGATCCAAGAAATGCATTCACAGTCAGAGAAAAAGGCAAGGGATACTGTATCTATGTGGTTGTAGTGGTCCTGTTGGAAGTGGTAAGTAAGTTGCCTGCAGAAAAAAAATCCTCCTTTTAGCGGCACTCCTCCATTGCAGCCGACGCTTCGTCCATCGATGTTGGTCACCAGAAGACACCCTGTAAAAAAAAGCACAGCATAGACAAACAATGGAACATAAACAATTCTTTGGGTACAAACCTATCCATCAATCTTTGAAAGTGCATGCACTACTGCATGCATGTCAGTGAAAAGTAAGTAGTACATTCGACAACTGTGGAAGAAAGAATGCGACAGTACAGGGCCTGTGTGGAATTATTGATAACGATATTCAACATAAGGTCTCTGTACTTAGCCAGATACCCGAGAGCCTTGCTGGTCACTATAAATCCATTCACAACAACACTCAGTGGGGTTGGTCTGGAAGGTATAGTAGATAGAAAAGGAGAAATTGCTTGTTTTCTAGGTGTCCCCTCACTCACCAGGGTTGCCCCTTGGTGACATGCTTCATCATTGGGGCCATCCCAGTCCTCTACGGCCTGGGGCGTGCTGCGACTTGCGAATTACGTAGGAGCACTTACAAATGACTATGTGTGGTGCAGATGTGATAGTGGAGTGGACTAAGTGATGTGTTAAGGGATCAATTTAGAAGCAGAGAGAGATCCAAGAAATGCAGTCACAGTCAGAGAAAAAGGCAAGGGATACTGTATCTATGTGGTTGTAGTGGTCCTGTTGGAAGTGGTAAGTAAGTTGCCTGCAGAAAAAAAATCCTCCTTTTAGCGGCACTCCTCCATTGCAGCCGACGCTTCGTCCATCGATGTTGGTCACCAGAAGACACCCTGAGCCGTCAACCCAGGAGAAAACGAGTAGAAGACCCCCAAACAGCCAAAGAGCAAAAGTACAAAAATGGGGACTTAGTAAATTTTTCAAAAATTTCACAAATCACTCCGCGCGCGCTCTGCAGCTAGGCCCTAACTCCCCTCTGCCACCATGGATTTGCTTCAAACCTCTTGCAAAGTAAAGTATATATAGCCAGCAGTGCGCCCAGACCCCGAAACCCACCCACAAACACCAGGAAGCCCCCCAAACAGGCCCCCGAAAACGCTACATTGAGCAAAATGTCAGAAATAGCCAAAAAAAAAATCGGCCTGGATTTTGTCCCAACCACTTCTACCCGGTATTAGACCTTCCCAGGAATGCCCCAAGACCCGCCAACCCACCCGCCAAGAAGCATAACACCCCCAAACAGGCCAAAAGCAAAATCTCATACTTGCAATATTTCTCGGCCTTCGGTCCAAACGCGCTGCGTAGCTAGGCCATAAGTCGGGGTTGCCACGACGGATTTCCTGAAAAGCAAATGCAATCAAGATTAGAGTGTCCCAGCAGTGCTCCCAGACCACGAAAGTCACCCACAAACACCAGGAAGCCCCCCAAACAGGCCCCCGAAAACGCTACATTGAGCAAAATGTCAGAAATAGCCAAAAAAAAATCGGCCTGGATTTTGTCCCAACCACTTCTACCCGGTATTAGACCTTCCCAGGAATGCCCCAAGACACGCCAACCCACCTGCCAAGAAGCATAACACCCCCAAACAGGCCAAAAGCAAAATCTCATACTTGCAATATTTCTCGGCCTTCGGTCCAAACGCACTGCGTAGCTAGGCCATAAGTCGGGGTTGCCACGACGGATTTCCTGAAAAGCAAATGCAATCAAGATTAGAGTGTCCCAGCAGTGCTCCCAGACCACGAAACTCACCCACAAACAGACAGAACCCCCCCCTAAGAGCACCTCAGAGGCAAGCAAATCATCAAAAACACAAAAAAATTTCCGCCTGGGATTTGGTCCAAAACACTTTTATCCGGTATTAGAGCTTCCCAACAATGGTCCCAGAGCCGTCAACTCACCTGCAAAGAGGTACAACAACACCCCCACAAGTGCTGAGTCTTTCTTCATTGGGCGTAAACCAGCCCTCTGGTTTGATGGAAATAGGAGTCTGGAGGAGGAGGATAGAGGAGCATGTTCTTCTGAACTTGTGAACCTGAGGAATGCAGACTGCGGCAACTTCAAATCAATTAGCAAACCAGCGAAGACAGTTCTGCTGATGGGCTTGATTTTGTGATTATCTGATTAAAGTTTGAAATATATTAACTGTGCACAACAAAGAAAGACAGACACACAGGAATAAAAGTGAATAGGGACGAAAAAGAAAGTTATTGATTCGTTGTCTCATTTTCAGGGCTCGGTATCACGGTCCAGGAATGAGAATAAGGCTTCGTCATCATACTCTGCGAATTCAGGCAGGGTGAGCTCAGTGTCACCTGACAGAGTAGAAATTCCCTCATCTATGTTGCAGGCCACCTCCTCTTCATCCGGCACGCTCTCTCGTACTCTGAAATCTGGTGGTATGAGGTGCTGATTCATCTTGATCATTGTTAACCTCTCCACATTTTTGGGTGAGAGGCGGCTCCGTTTGGGAGTTACAATGCCACCAGCAGCACTGAAAACCCGTTCAGAAGACACGCTTGCGAGTGGGCAAGACAAGTAGTTTAAAGCCAGGTTGGTGAGCTGTGGCCACAATTCTTTTTTCCCATGCCAATACGCCAATGGGTCAGAATTAACATAGACCTCTGTTGAGTCATTCAGATAGTCCTTCACCATCGACTCAAGGTCCTCATCCAAGGTTCCTCCACTTTGCTTAGCTCTTGCTGTGCCTCTGACCTTTTGAGAACCAAACCCACGCAGAGCTAGCCAATCCTCTTCAGCCTCCAATGTTTCTGTTGTGTTTCGTGCAGATGATCCAGTTGCCGGTGTCTTTAACGGCTGAGAGGTCACTTGTGCCACAGCCACAGGTGCAGAAGTGGATTGTTTTGACTGGGGATGGCCTGCTGATGTACTGCCATTTCCTTCAATTTCCAGCCGTTCTCTTTCAAACCTCTTGGCTGACAAGGCTAGCCAACGTTTGTACTTTGGAACATGTTCATCATCAAAAGGAAAGAATGCTTGGCCTGCCAGCGCCTTTTTGTAGCGTGGATCCAGAATAGTAGCACAAATGTAATGCTGTTCTGAGTGGATCTTTTTAAGACGTTCATCACCTTGTAGGAGCTCTAATAATTGCTCAGCCAGAAGCAAAGAGTCTTGGTTTTTGTCATCTTTTTCAAACACAGAACACACCTCCTTCAGTTGGTCCTCCAGCATGTACAACAATGGGATAGCTTTTCCCAAATTAGAGTCCTCCTTGCTGACTGCACGCGTGAAGAACTCAAAAGGACGAAGCATGCGTGTCAGGCCTTGAACTATGTTCCATTGCGGCCCACCCATCCTCAGCTCCTCTGTACCCTCTGTAAGGAAATATTGATCGAGTTCCGTAGACTGCTCATACAGACGCTCAAGCATGTAGAAGGTTGAGTTCCAACGTGTTACCACCTCCTGGATGAGTGCTTTCACTGGCCTTTTACGTTGATATAGCAGGCTCCTCAGCTGCTTCCGGGCCTTAAAAGAATGGCTGAAATGCTTGCACATTTTTCGGCAGTTGTCCAATACACTGTACGCTGCACTGGCTTTATTAGCCAAGAATTTTTGGACAACCAGGTTTATACAGTGCGCCAAACACGGCACTCTGAAATAGTCACCGTCCCTCATGGCCTTAACTATATTGGCGCCATTGTCCGTGGAAACATAACCAACCCGGCGTTTTAGTGGGGACAGCCAGTTAAGGACCTTTGTGTTAAAGACATCCAAAATGTTTTCTGCTGTGTGACGTTTCTCCAAACCAAACATGGCTAGTGTTGCATGTTTCCGAGCAGCTTTAAAAACAATGTTCGTGTCAACACCTGTGTTTAGCTTTGCTTTAGCCCCTGAAAAAGAGACCCAGTGTGCAGTGATGCACATGTAATCAGCGCCTGCGCCACTGGTCCACATGTCTGTTGTCAGATGTATAGTGTGAACAGCACTCTTCTGCAAAGCTGCCCCAATCACCTTCAGAACATCTTCATGTAGTGCTGGAACCGCAACTCGGGCAAAATAGAACCGGCTAGGAACCTTCCATTTAGGGCAGAGCGCTGCCACTAATTCTAGAAAACCAACCCCTTCTACAAAAGAAAAAGGGAGAAGGTCCAGAGCTAGCATTTTAGCCAGCTTAGTGTTATACAGACGCGTCATTGGGTGGTTGCGTTCATATTGCGCTTCTGTAAACAACATCTTTTTAATGTTGCCCTGGACCAAGGATTTACGGGATGATGATGATATCTTCGACCCAGTTACGCTCGCTGATGAACTTTTCCGCATTGATGTCTCACTCTCTCCCACACTCTTAGTGTGGCTCACATGGGGTGTGCTGCTGACAGGGGTACTGGGTGTAAGTGAAGTGTTTGAATCGTCTTCTTCCTCCTCGTCATCATCAGATGAAAAATCAACGTTTTCATTGCGTGCAATTCGGGCTTCCTTGATCGCGTGTAGGTGCGCAAACCATTGGACATCGTGCGTTCTCCTAAGATGACCTCTCTGGCCTCCGGTACCATAGTTGGTACCAAACTTACCACGACTAACTCGAAGCTTACAAATGCTACAAATGGCTACGTTTTCCTTTTTTGGGCAAACACTAAAGAAGTCCCAAACTGGAGACTTGAAATGTCTTTGGGGGCCGGAGGAGGCGGCGATACTGGTGGTGGTGGTCCTGCTGCTAATGCCAGATGAAGTGGAGGATGTGGATTGCCGAACTTCAGTACGTTTTGCACTTTCACCACCACGAATTGAGGTCGAGGTGGGTACCTTCTTGCGAGGAAGAAATATGGAAGCAGTAGGTTTTGGTGTACTACTTAACTCCAAATCTAATGATTCCATTTCCATTGCCTCCTCGTCGACATCATCATCACGCTCAGCAGCTTCTCGGGATAGGGTCAAAATGTCTCTTTGCTGCATGCCCGGTGGGGCTGCAGTGACCTTTGTGATGACTGGCTCGTCGTCATCGTGAGAGGCTTCATCACCAGCAGTATCTGTCACTTCTTGTTGAGCCTCATCACACTCCATAGCTATGAGTTTTTGGACGACCTTCCTTTTACGCTTAGGTACCTGTGTCAGATCATGGTGTGCCTCACTGTCAGACCGCAGTTGTGGTTCCCAAGACTGATCACTTGCATCAGAAGGAGGTGGGCTTGAAGAAGATGTAGACACCCCCCTTGATCTTTTCCTTGCTAGGGATGTGGAAGACAATGAATGATCATCAGGAGGAGTGGCTTCCAATGATACCTCGGCTTCATTGTTGATTTCCTGATGTGCCCCTACTTCGGGAGGAACAACTATTGTGGGCACTTGTGAACCTCCATGCACCTTTGCTTGCGCATCTCCTTTTGCTGCCTCTCCTTCCACATGTACTTGGGCGTGTACTTGCACATGGTGTTGTTGTTGTGGCTGTGGTTGTTCAACACTTGTCAGATGAGTTACAACAACCTGTGTTGATTCAGGGACATTGCTGCTACTTTCTTGCGATGAGCCAACATCACTGGTCGATGGTGATTGGAGAAGTACACTGACTGCCTCTGAAGCACTCAAGGGCTTTGACTTAAGTTGGCGTGGTGGTGGAGGCACTGAACCCAATGGAGCAGGGGTGCTGCTCCCAGCTTGGTCCCCAGCAGATCCTGCTGCTGCAGGCGTACTTTTTTTTTTCTCCCAAAAAACGTGGCGGGTGGCACACCAGCCTCCTTGGTAACTTGCTTCTTCTGCTCCTTACTAGCAACTTTCTTGCTAGAGGAGCTACTGAGACCTTTCTTTGGGGCCATCTTCTTCAGAGCAGGTCAGACAGCAGGCCGCAGTTGCACGAATTGTAGAGTTGTCTGAGGCCAGACGTGACGTCGCGTGACGTTATGCTGCACACACACACCGCTGCAGGACTTCTTCCTGGCACTGGTGGTTCTCTTGAGTCTTGTGCACCTAAAAAAAATGGAAGACAGAGGAACATCAGTTCAGTTATACAGCACAAAAAAATCGAAAAACACTGCAAAATCAGCACAATCCCAATCCATCCATGCCCTCCATAATGTTTAAATTCAAGACAACCCACAGAAAGACTAGGCCCATGCAAGACTCACTACCCCTGGGCTTAAATAAAGGTTGAAAAGTAGGCAAAATGGTTGCAGGCCTAACAACAAAGCCTGCATTCAAAATGGCCACTTGCCTGCCAGCACATGGCCAGTGCCTGTAGCTGCACTCAAAATGGCCACCAGCCACATGGCCTGTCCCTCCCCATGAACACCCCCAAAAATCGAAAAACACTGCAAAATCAGCACAATCCCATTCCATCCATGCCCTCCATGATGTTAAAGTTCAAGACAACCCACAGAAAGGCTAGGCCCATGCAAGACTCACTACCCCTGGGCATAAATAAAGGTTGAAAAGTAGGCAAAATGGTTGGAGGCCTAACAACAAAGCCTGCATTCAAAATGGCCACTTGCCTGCCAGCACATGGCCAGTGCCTGTAGCTGCACTCAAAATGGCCACCAGCCACATGAGCTGTCCCTCCCCATGAACACCCCCAAAAATCGAAAAACACTGCAAAATCAGCACAATCCAATTCCATCCATGCCCTCCATGATGTTTAAGTTCAAGACAACCCACAGAAAGACTAGGCCCATGCAAGACTCACTACCCCTGGGCTTAAATAAAGGTTGAAAAGTAGGCAAAATGGTTGGAGGCCTAACAACAAAGCCTGCATTCAAAATGGCCACTTGCCTGCCAGCACATGGCCAGTGCCTGTAGCTGCACTCAAAATGGCCACCAGCCACATGGCCTGTCCCTCCCCATGAACACCCCCAAAAATCGGAAAACACTGCAAAATCAGCACAATCCCATTCCATCCATGCCCTCCATGATGTTTAAGTTCAAGACAACCCTCAGAAAGACTAGGCCCATGCAAGACTCACTACCCCTGGGCATAAATAAAGGTTGAAAAGTAGGCAAAATGGTTGGAGGCCTAACAACAAAGCCTGCATTCAAAATGGCCACTTGCCTCCCAGCACATGGCCAGTGCCTGTAGCTGCACTCAAAATGGCCACCAGCCACATGGCCTGTCCCTCCCCATGAACACCCCCAAAAATCGAAAAACACTGCAAAATCAGCACAATCCCATTCCATCCATGCCCTCCATGATGTTTAAGTTCAAGACAACCCACAGAAAGACTAGGCCCATGCAAGACTCACTACCCCTGGGCATAAATAAAGGTTGCAAAGTAGGCAAAATGGTTGGAGGCCTAACAACAAAGCCTGCATTCAAAATGGCCACTTGCCTCCCAGCACATGGCCAGTGCCTGTAGCTGCACTCAAAATGGCCACCAGCCACATGGCCTGTCCCTCCCCATGAACACCCCCAAAAATCGAAAAACACTGCAAAATCAGCACAATCCCATTCCATCCATGCCCTCCATGATGTTTAAATTCAAGACAACCCACAGAAAGACTGGGCCCATTCAAGACTCACTACCCCTGGGCATAAATAAAGGTTGAAAAGTAGGCAAAATGGTTGGAGGCCTAACAACAAAGCCTGCATTCAAAATGGCCACTTGCCTGCCAGCACATGGCCAGTGCCTGTAGCTGCAGTCAAAATGGCCACCAGCCACATGGTGTGTCCCTCCCCATGAACACCCCCAAAAATCGAAAAACACTGCAAAATCAGCACAATCCCATTCCATCCATGCCCTCCATGATGTTTAAGTTCAAGACAACCCACAGAAAGACTAGGCCCATGCAAGACTCACTACCCCTGGGCATAAATAAAGGTTGAAAAGTAGGCAAAATGGTTGGAGGCCTAACAACAAAGCCTGCATTCAAAATGGCCACTTGCCTGCCAGCACATGGCCAGTGCCTGTAGCTGCACTCAAAATGGCCACCAGCCACATGGCCTGTCCCTCCCCATGAACACCCCCTAAAATCGGAAAACACTGCAAAATCAGCACAATCCCATTCCATCCATGCCCTCCATGATGTTTAAGTTCAAGACAACCCACAGAAAGACTAGGCCCATGCAAGACTCACTACCCCTGGGCATAAATAAAGGTTGAAAAGTAGGCAAAATGGTTGGAGGCCTAACAACAAAGCCTGCATTCAAAATGGCCACTTGCCTCCCAGCACATGGCCAGTGCCTGTAGCTGCACTCAAAATGGCCACCAGCCACATGGCCTGTCCCTCCCCATGAACACCCCCAAAAATCGAAAAACACTGCAAAATCAGCACAATCCCATTCCATCCATGCCCTCCATGATGTTTAAATTCAAGACAACCCACAGAAAGACTGGGCCCATGCAAGACTCACTACCCCTGGGCATAAATAAAGGTTGAAAAGTAGGCAAAATGGTTGGAGGCCTAACAACAAAGCCTGCATTCAAAATGGCCACTTGCCTGCCAGCACATGGCCATTGCCTGTAGCTGCACTCAAAATGGCCACCAGCCACATGGCCTGTCCCTCCACATGAACACCCCCAAAAATCAAAAAACACTGCAAAATCAGCACAATCCCAATCCATCCATGCCCTCCATGATGTTTAAATTCAAGACAACCCACAGAAAGACTAGGCCCATGCAAGACTCACTACCCCTGGGCATAAATAAAGGTTGAAAAGTAGGCAAAATGGTTGCAGGCCTAACAACAAAGCCTGCATTCAAAATGGCCACTTGCCAGCCAGCACATGGCCAGTGCCTGTAGCTGTACTCAAAATGGCCACCAGCCACATGGCCTGTCCCTCCCCATGAACACCCCCAAAAATCGAAAAACACTGCAAAATCAGCACAATCCCATTCCATCCATGCCCTCCATGATGTTTAAGTTCAAGACAGCCCACAGAAAGACTAGGCCCATGCTAGACTCAAATACCCCTGGTGAAAAGGCCACAAGTACAGCCCCAAAAAACGAAAATCACTAAAAAATCACCACAATCCAATGCCATCCATGCCCTCCATGATGTTTACATTAAAGAGACCCCACAGAAAGACTCAGTCCATGCACCACTCACTACCCCTGGGCAAAAGGCCCCAACAGCAGCCAAAAAAATCGAAAAACACACTAAAATCAGCACAATCCCATGCCATCCATGCCCTCCATGATGTTCAAATTAAAGAGACCCCTCAGAAAGACTCAGTCCACCCACCACAGAGTACCCCTGGGCAAAAGGCCCCAAATCAGCCCAAAAATCGAAAATTCTAAAATTTTTGTTGCAGCAACTGTAATGCCCCAAACAAACTTACTTGTAAAATTTCTAATCCAACAATGATCCAAAGAAAGTCAAAAAGGCCTCAAATCCAAATATCCAGCAGCATCCACAAAAAGTATTCCTTCCAGCTCCAGATCCAAATGAAAAGTGACCAGGAGATGGACAAAGCACTGGGAGGAGCCTGCTGGACAGGAACAGGAAGTTGAAGACTGTGGGGCACTTCCTTCCTCCCACCCCCCTCCCCCCTCCCCAAAATGGACTCCTCGCTAAAAAAGTGCAGGCAAATGTCAACCTAAGGAGTTATTCAGATAAAAATCATCATTTCAAGAAGGTTTATGCTGCTTGCTGGTGGATTTCTTGTGCAGAATTGCACATTTTATATTTTCGTTTGTGCGAGATTCTTGCTGCTCGCCGCATCTCAAATCTCGCAATTGCGAAGTACCGCGAGACGTGATCTCGCTGTACTCGCGTTGACAAACTCTCGCTCGCAAGCCGCGATGACGTAATCGCGCTCGCCAAATGCCGCGGGATCACACAGCAAGATCCAAAATGGCGCAGCACTCGCAAACTATCGAGAAAAACAACCCGGCAAACGATGATAAACGCCGCGCGCCGCAAAAATTGTATCACCAACGCCGCGCGCCGCAAAAAAAATCCGCTGCGTGCGAATTTGCGGATTTTGCGAGAAATTCGCAAATCTCGCGGATTGCGAATTTCCCGAAAATCCGCAAAATCCGCGAGCGTAACGGATTTTCCGCCCATGCTTAGTGTCAACACATGCCAGTCAGTACACATGCTGGTGGAAATGGAGGGTGCTGCGCACAATAGTACTCCAATCTGCTGTGTCATAGGGGAATGCCCACCAATAGTGTCAACCTTGGGTAATGAAGTCCTGAGGATATTGCTGGACTGGAGATGATGTACAAGTAGGAGCCAGACAAAATCCCATCACTACCCTCTGTATGAAAACCCCAGCTAAGTCCACAGAGGGGCCTGTGAAGGACATCAAGGACCCACACAGCCATTCACGCAAGCAATCACTGCCCTGACTCCTGCATTACCAACTTGCTGCGTCACTGTATGGCTGACAAGACAATACATGTCCCTCCAATCTTGATGTGGAGGCAGGGAGATGTGTGAAATAGGCTACGCACCCCTTTCCCCAGGACACATCACGCTAGGCACGGCATGACACAACCCCACACTCTCAGGCACATACTGCAGTAGATCAACTTCATGTGTGCCCCACACTGCACTCTCACTCCCACTCTGGAACACTTACCATGACATTTGGAGCACCATATAGTCTTAGATACCGTGTGAGCACCTCGTCCACCAGGACCTCCAGATCCTCGCTGGTGAAGGGACTGGCACAAATCTTCTCAGTCCGCGACATCACTGTGGCCAGGAGACAGGATCAGCAGCAGTTGGTGGTGAGGGGTCTCAGTCAGCAGTGTTTGGAGCCAGGAGCAGCAGC
The DNA here is from genome assembly GCF_964263255.1 of Lissotriton vulgaris. Lineage (NCBI taxonomy): Eukaryota > Metazoa > Chordata > Amphibia > Caudata > Salamandridae > Lissotriton > Lissotriton vulgaris. Next base: position 468,382,753 of record NC_141698.1, read on the forward strand.
AGTTGGTGGTGAGGGGTGGTAGGCAGCAGTCTCTAGAGCCAGGAGCAGCAGCAGCAGTTGGTGGTGGGGGGTGGCAGGCAGCAGTCTCTAGAGCCAGGACCAGCAGCAGCAGCAGTTGGTGGTGAGGGGTCTCAGGGAGCAGTATCTGGAGACAAGAGGAGCAGCAGTGGGTGGTGAGGGGTGGCAGGCAGCAGTCTCTAGAGCCAGGATCAGCAGCAGTAGCAGTTGGTGGTGAGGGGTGGCAGGCAGCAGTCTCTGGAGCCAGGAGCAGCAGCATCAGTTGGTGGTGAGGGGTCTGAGGCAGCAGTCCTTGGAGACAGGACCAGCAGCAGTTGGGGTGAGGGGTGGTAGGCAGCAGTCTCTTGAGCCAGGAACAGCAGCAGTTGGTGGTGAGGGGTCTCAGGGAGCAGTCTCTGGAAACAGGAGCAGCAGCAGTTGGCGGTGAGGGGTGACAGGCAGCAGTCTCTGGAGCCAGGACCAGCAGCAGTTGGGGGTGAGGGGTGGTAGGCAGCAGTCTCTAGAGCCAGGAGCAGCAGCGGTTGGTGGTGAGGGGTGTCAGGGAGCAGTCTCTGGAGACAGCAGCAGTAGCAGTTGGTGGTGAGGGGTGGCAGGCAGCAGTCTCTGGAGCCAGGACTAGCAGCAGTTGGGGGTGAAGGGTGGTAGGCAGCAGTCTCTAGAGCCAGGAGCAGCAGCGGTTGGTGGTGAGGGGTGTCAGGGAGCAGTCTCTGGAGCCAGGAGCAGCAGCATCAGTTGGTGGTGAGGGGTCTCAGGGAGCAGTATCTGGAGACAAGAGGAGCAGCAGTGGGCGGTGAGGGGTGGCAGGCAGCAGTCTCTAGAGCCAGGATCAGCAGCAGTAGCAGTTGGTGGTGAGGGGTGGCAGGCAGCAGTCTCTGGAGCCAGGAGCAGCAGCATCAGTTGGTGGTGAGGGGTCTGAGGCAGCAGTCCTTGGAGACAGGACCAGCAGCAGTTGGGGTGAGGGGTGGTAGGCAGCAGTCTCTTGAGCCAGGAACAGCAGCAGTTGGTGGTGAGTGGTCTCAGGGAGCAGTCTCTGGAAACAGGAGCAGCAGCAGTTGGCGGTGAGGGGTGACAGGCAGCAGTCTCTGGAGCCAGGACCAGCAGCAGTTGGGGGTGAGGGGTGGTAGGCAGCAGTCTCTAGAGCCAGGAGCAGCAGCGGTTGGTGGTGAGGGGTGTCAGGGAGCAGTCTCTGGAGACAGCAGCAGTAGCAGTTGGTGGTGAGGGGTGGCAGGCAGCAGTCTCTGGAGCCAGGACTAGCAGCAGTTGGGGGTGAAGGGTGGTAGGCAGCAGTCTCTAGAGCCAGGAGCAGCAGCGGTTGGTGGTGAGGGGTGTCAGGGAGCAGTCTCTGGAGCCAGGAGCAGCAGCATCAGTTGGTGGTGAGGGGTCTGAGGCAGCAGTCCTTGGAGACAGGACCAGCAGCAGTTGGGGTGAGGGGTGTTAGGCAGCAGTCTCTAGAGCCAGGAGCAGCAGCAGTTGGTGGTGAGGGGTCTCAGTGAGCAGTCTCTGGAGACAGGAGCAGCAGCAGTTGGTGGTGAGGGGTGACAGGCAGCAGTCTCTGGAGCCAGGAACAGCAGCAGTTGGTGGTGAGGGGTCTCAGGGAGCAGTCTCTGGAAACAGGAGCAGCAGCAGTTGGCGGTGAGGGGTGACAGGCAGCAGTCTCTGGAGCCAGGACCAGCAGCAGTTGGGGGTGAGGGGTGGTAGGCAGCAGTCTCTAGAGCCAGGAGCAGCAGCGGTTGGTGGTGAGGGGTGTCAGGGAGCAGTCTCTGGAGACAGCAGCAGTAGCAGTTGGTGGTGAGGGGTGGCAGGCAGCAGTCTCTGGAGCCAGGACTAGCAGCAGTTGGGGGTGAAGGGTGGTAGGCAGCAGTCTCTAGAGCCAGGAGCAGCAGCGGTTGGTGGTGAGGGGTGTCAGGGAGCAGTCTCTGGAGCCAGGAGCAGCAGCATCAGTTGGTGGTGAGGGGTCTGAGGCAGCAGTCCTTGGAGACAGGACCAGCAGCAGTTGGGGTGAGGGGTGTTAGGCAGCAGTCTCTAGAGCCAGGAGCAGCAGCAGTTGGTGGTGAGGGGTCTCAGTGAGCAGTCTCTGGAGACAGGAGCAGCAGCAGTTGGTGGTGAGGGGTGACAGGCAGCAGTCTCTGGAGCCAGGACCAGCAGCAGTTGGGGGTGAGGGGTGGTAGGCAGCAGTCTCTAGAGCCAGGAGCAGCAGCGGTTGGTGGTGAGGGGTGTCAGGGAGCAGTCTCTGGAGACAGCATCAGTAGCAGTTGGTGGTGAGGGGTGGCAGGCAGCAGTCTTTAGAGCCAGGACCAGCAGCAGAAGCAGTTGGTGGTGAGGGGTGGCAGGCAGCAGTCCCTGGAGACAGGAGCAGCAGCAGCAGCCGTTGGTGGTGAGGGGTGGCAGGCAGCAGTCTCTGGAGCCTGGAGCCAGGAGCAGCAGCGGTTGGTGGTGAGGGGTGTCAGGGAGCAGTCTCTGGAGACAGCAGCAGTAGCAGTTGGTGGTGAGGGGTGGCAGGCAGCAGTCTCTGGAGCCAGGAGCAGCAGCATCAGTTGGTGGTGAGGGGTCTGAGGCAGCAGTCCTTGGAGACAGGACCAGCAGCAGCTGGGGTGAGGGGTGGTAGGCAGCAGTCTCTAGAGCCAGGAGCAGCAGCAGTTGGTGGTGAGGGGTCTCAGGGAGCAGTCTCTGGAGACAGGAGCAGCAGCAGTTGGTGGTGAGGGGTGACAGGCAGCAGTCTCTGGAGCCAGGACCAGCAGCAGTTGGGGTTGAGGGGTGGTAGGCAGCAGTCTCTAGAGCCAGGAGCAGCAGCAGTTGGTGGTGAGGGGTGTCAGAGAGCAGTCTCTGGAGACAGGAGCAGCAGCAGTTGGCGGTGAGGGGTGGCAGGCAGCAGTCTCTAGAGCCAGGACCAGCAACAGAAGCAGTTGGTGGTTAGGGATCTCAGGCAGCAGTCTCTGGAGACAGGAGCAGCAGCAGCAGCCGTTGGTGGTGAGGGGTGGCCGGCAGCAGTCTCTGGAGCCAGGAGCAGCAGCAGCAGCTGCAGTTGGTGGTGAGGGGTCTCATGCAGCAGGCTCTGTGAGCTGTGGAAATGTGGGTCTCTTTCCCACATATATATATAGCCTCTGGGGTCATTTTAGTGGTTCTAAGCTGCTGCAATTGGTGTCCCAGGTCAGCCTTTTTCAAATGCATCCAATGACCGGCTCCGCAGTGGTGGAGCACTCCAACTGCGATTTTCAAATCTTTCATTGGGCTACCGCAATTGCGGTTTCCATTGGCTGTAAGGGCATGGTCCATGGCGGTGCCACACTGAAGGGGTCAGGCGGGCGCTACCGTGGTGGGGCATCTTTAAACGGCAACAAATGACTGGCTCCGCTGTGGAGGAGCACGCCTACCGCGAATTTCAAATCTTGCATTGTGCTACAGCAATTGCCGTTCCCATTGGCTGTAAGGGCATGGTCCATGGTGATGACACACCACTGGTGCCAGGCAGTAGCTACCGCAATTTGGGTGCCATACATTAACATGAATGACAGGGATTTGGGTTGTGGAGCATGCCAACCATCATTTGAGCATGTGTATATGCCTTTCACTACCGCACTTGCGTTTTCGGGATTGGTGGTGACACACCGCTGGTGCCAGGCGGTAGGTACCGCGATTTGGATGCTATACATTGATATGGTGACCGGGATTTGGGTGGTGGAGCACTTTGACAGCACCTATGGACACATCACACTGTGGCAATGGCCAATGGGTAGTTATCAACAATACACAGTGGCCACATGATTAATGCACATCATTGTGCACACAATGCCAATGGAACATTTACCCCACTACTGACTACACATGTTTTTGTATGTGATTTTGGACTTTGGGATGTACTCCCTCACATGTCACTTGTGATATTGATGTGCATGTACACAGAACGGTGTTGTGATGGACTCTCCAATGTGTAGTGCTGGGGAAATCCCAGTGATGTATGTCTTAGTGACAAATGTGAAGATTTGATGGTCTAATTTTCTTATATCATGCACATACTTGTCAATATACGCACAGTCTTGGCTCATTGTGTTGTTGATGTGTACCATGTTCAACTTACGCCTGAAGGTGTGGCAGGTACCGCAGCTAGTTATGAGACAATAGTGTTGCTGTTTCACACATATGTTGTATGAAACTCTGTCAGTTGTCAATAAAGTTTTCCCCTTTGGGTGAACTTAAAAGCAAACCACAATTTTTATACAAAACAGAGACAATTGACCTAAATTTACAAATGTGGAGCAAATATTGAAAAAAACATGTAATAGTCATACATAAAAAATGTACATTTTATTTCAGTAAATTAAAAACCAGATTTTAGTAAACATATTATAATACATCAAAAATTCATTACACAAAAAAAGGGGACAATATAAAAGGAAAATAATTCCAATTAAAAAGGAGAAAAAGAACACCAAATTCAATGGTTCAATAAGATATGCTTCATGAAGATATATCCAAATTCACAGTCACATGAGCTTCTTATCTCTATTGTAAAATATTTCTCAAAAAAACAGTTGATAGTAGTTTTTAATTCCCTGTATGTGCAGATGTCCTCTGCACATGTGGCACAAGACATATGTAGTGATTAACCACTAGTATGATGTCCTGACCTTCAGAAATATGTAATTAGTCCATTGGAAGGGAAGGGTTAGACTGGATAATAATCTTGATGCCCCAGGAGCTTCAGTGCCAATTTGCCAGGTTTAGAACTGCACATAATAATCAGCAAAATATTAATGATGATTTCCAGCCACTAGTAGTGAACTTGGCTTCGCTCTGTGTTATGTGGTCCAGTAGTGTATGATCTGGGGCCTGTGAGTGGTTGATTTTGGCCCAACAGTGTTTGAAATTGGCTCGGTACTGTATGATCTTGACCCATGATGTGTTGCCCTGCGCTAGTAATCAGGGAACATGGCTCAAAACAGCTTGTTTTTAAGCCATCCTTATCTAATCCTGAGCCTTTGCTGTGATTTAGGCCAGCAATAATACTGAACCATTGAATTACTATCTTGTGCCAGTGATGTGGGGTCTTAGCTCAGCCCTGTCTGATCTTGGCTCAGTCATTTTAGATCTTTGCTCAGTGCTTTGTTTTAAACAGAGGACATAATGAAAGATTAGGGTAAGCTGATGAAGACCACCATTTATTTCTAATTGCATGCAAGCAAGACCTCATGTGGGGAAGTTAAAATTATATTTCAAGTTTTCCATGCTGTCTTCATTCTGATGAAAGCTAAGAAAAAAAAACTGTTTTTGCAACGTTTGTCTCTAACACTATTAGGTATTCCCAATATGTTGTCAGGTATAGAGGTATAGAGTAGGATGTGTAATGTGAGAATTTGGCCTGGTATATGCTGTCCACTAATTATAGTGGGCACCTTGTACCAGTCCAAACAACCCTTATTGATGGTAGGTTTAGACAACCTTTATTGAAAGCTATCCTAGGGGTAGATATGGGGAGCCGCCTTCAGGCTAAGTCTCAGAGAAATGTAAAGCAGCTTGTTTTACCAGATCAGAACCTCGCGAATGACCAAATGAAAGGAGACAATGAATGTGTGCGGGTACTGCACTCTATTAACCTTCTTTGTACGTTGTGCGATATGTGTGCTGTGTTAGATTAGTGCCTGCTCACTTACGTAACTAGTTGTATGTGGCCTGGCTCCAAAAAGGCCGCCAGGACTCTAACACGCACGACTACAAATTGAGTACTCCTTTTATACGTTTCAATTCAGTTTTATCATGATATCAAATCAAATCATCACATTTCTCTCATTGTTAGTACATGCGTTGAAGTTACTTACAATATAGTCAATTACATTTGCGTTACATAAATGTACATTCAAACAATAGTTTCAAAATACAATAAAACCCAATGCATTTCGGGGCATCAGCCCCTTCGTCAGGGGTCTGTTTAAAAAGAAAAAGGAAACATAGTTACTTTTGGTGCTTTAAGGATTCAGTGTTGCAATAGCGTTTACAGCTTGTGGTATTTACTGATTTCGTGCATTTCTTACCTCGTGTGCGAGGTAGCTCAACAGGTGTTGTGCTATGCAGTTTGTAGCGTAGCTATAGTGAATCTAAAAGGAGGCGATTATGTAGGTCACTTGCTAATTTATTAAACTGTGTGCAGAGTTATTAGTACTTATTTCACTAGTTAAATTATTTTACCTGAGTCTTGCTTGCTTAATGCATATCTGTAAGAAAAAATATATTTTGTCTTGCGGTCACTTCAAAAGGGGTGCCCAAAATAATCAGGGTCATAAGAAAAAGCATATCTTGGTGATATATAGTGCTCACCTGTGGGTCTTCTATTTTCACGTCAAATAGTTACCCTGCAGAATTAAAACAAGGGAAGTTCCATTGAACGTTATTGCATACGTTAGGGGATTTTGTGGCTTTGTCTTCAAGTTTGCAAATGAAGTTTTTACCTGCGAGCCTCTGTAGAAGTGGGTTGGTCTCGCTAGTCAATCGTATGCGGTTGACTGTAAATGAAAATGAACGCGATCATTAGCCTGTTGCCGATTTTCAAAGTGGCAGAATGCACGCTGTTTCGTAATTATAACGCGTTAAGCGAAAAGCGCTTTGGGCTTACCGTTTCTAAAAACGATGCTGCTCTATGCGGCGTCTCAAGTCGGGTGTGTCGACCAGGGCTAACTTTCTACACTACTAGTCCCTTCTTACTTATTACTCACTATTCCCTTGTATGTAGCAATAGACGAAGGACTTCCTTATTGAAAGTTTTACGGCCGCCATTACTGAGCGGTGGAAGTTCAATAATGCTATTGGTTTTAACCTATTGTGGTGTGAGTCAAACAATACGTTACAGTGTATTGACACATGGAGGGCATTCAGATATTATTAATTGTTCATGTATATATGCATTAAAACATAATGGGATAAAGAAAATAAAGTAAAATAAAGGTAATACACACTGCTTGACATTATTCTGGTTTCATTATATGCATTCCTGCCTATTTACAATCTCACTCAAATAGATTATATTCTTTATTAACTCCTGCAGCGCTGTTATACCTATGTGTACATAGGGGTGTGTAATTGTATGTTGTTGTATGTCGTGTGAGCATACGTATCACTGCGAATTCGAATCCCTTGAGGTTCTAACTGTATACATCTGTGATGTTTTTGATCTTATAGAAAGCAAATCATCTCCATTTTGTCGTTCAGCCCATAAGGGATCAGTGTCTGGAGCTTACGTATCCAAAAGGCCTCCCTCTGGAGTAGGATCTTAGCATTGTCCAGTCCTAACCGTTGTGGAATAAGTTCAATAATTTGAAATCTAAGCTGCGCTATTGTATGGCCTGCTTTCATCCAGTGCTTTGCTAGTGGTGAGGTGGAGGTTTTATTACGAATCCGGCTCTTGTGCTCCGAGAGCCGCAACTTCAGTTTTCTATCTGTCTTCCCGACGTACAATAGTCCACAGGGACATTTAATGGAATAGACCACGTGTTCTGAATTACAGTTAGTGGTGTGTCTGAGCTGGATTTTTTCTCCTGTCCGTGGATGCAGTAGAGTATTACCTGGTATGACATTATTGCAATTCTTGCAATTATAGCATTGTGTGGTGCCTTTGTAAGTTTCTTGCTGTTGAGTGGTACCCACAAGTTGTGCGGGTTTACTTAGTAATTCTTTCAGATTTTGCGCTCTTCTGTAAGAAAATAAGGGCTTGTCAATGAACAGTGTTCCAAAATCTTTCTCAACTTGCAAAATATCCCATCTTTTCTGGATTATTCTTTTTATATCCCTCAACGCTGTCGAGTATTTGCATACAAACACCATTCTCTTATTAGTAGTTTTTGTTTTTTTCTGTAAAAGTTCTGCTCTTGGAATGGTCTTGATTTTCTCAATCTGTGCATCTAACAGTTTTTTAGGGTATCCCCTATCTAAGTATCTTTGTTTTTGTTCTTCAAGACTTTTCTCACACTCTGGGGAAAGGACGCAGTTCTTACATTCAGTGCCCTCCAAGAAAAGTACCATCTACAGGAGAGTGAGCACTACTGATACCTTCAAGTTAGACATGCTCTGCTTGCACATATTCCCAGAGGTGCCGAACTTCCGGACGCCTCCCCCATGGAAGATGGAGTGTTGGACGGGCTTCTCCCGGAAAAGACTATCTCGTCAATATACAAAAAACGTATTAACAATATGGGAGACCCAATGGCAGCCATTAGGATATAATGAGTTGCTGATGGCTTGGAAATAGACAATGAGGATTGGAAGGAGGCAGTCTCTTCCCCAAAGGTAGTGGCTATTCAAATGAGACTTAGGCTGGTGCCATTAAAGATTCTCCACAGGTCTTATGTCACGGGGCCCTGGCTAGTGCATATGGGTCGGGCGGAAAGTGAGGAGTGCCGGAGGGGGTGCGGAGAGCTTGAAACTTTCATGCATATTTTGTGGCATTGTGTAGACATACAGGAATATTGGGTCAAAATTCATGAAAAGATGCAAGAGGTGTTGGGGACAGAGATTCCACTGGAGGCTCGAAGGTGTGTCTTAAATGATTGGGAGCCTACGGATTTGAGTGCTTAGGAGAGACAGTGGGTGACCCAGGCGTGCATGATTGCTAAGCGTAACATTGCTCAGTTGTGAGGTGCCAGCAAGCCGCCCCAGATTTGGAGGTGGATGGAGGACCTGGACTGGTGCGTGTACAGAGAAAAATCGTTCTACGTTGCTAGGGGCTGTCCTACGAAGTGGGGGAAGATTTGGGGAGCCTGGAATAGCTATCGGGGATATCTGTGTGCCACCAGTTGCTCAGGACGAAGCAGTAAACACTAGTCCCTATGATCCCTAAATGTGATTCTGTACGTATTTTTTTGTAATTTGGTGATGTTTATATGACAAATGTAGACATGATATATGTCGCTTGACGCCTTTTCTTTTTGGGTTGGTCAATAAAAAGATTTTAAAAAAAACTTGCCATGGTAGTGCAGACTAACCATAGCTAAAAAGGCTTCTAGTCTACTTTTCTTTCATTCTGCATGTAATGTTTACTTTGTATGAGGAAAATAAGAACCAGCATCTGGGTAAATTAACTGACAGTTTAAGTCAAATTAAATAAGGAACATTAACTTAGAGCGCACTCTCCTTGTGTTTTGTTTTGTACTAGGGTGCCTTTAAACCTTGTTTTGAATTTGGTATGCCTGTTTTGGCTATAACAATTCTTTAATACCTAGGTGTTCGAATCACGCTCGATTTACATAATTTTGTTCAATAGAAAACATTCTACACAATAGTGTGATGCTGATTTGCCTTGGCAATGCCTATGTGCATATCAGCTGTCTTTGTTTTTTTGTTTACCAATTTGGCTCTAAAAAGCAAGCATATAACATTATGCTTTCTTCCAAAATTAGAGACAGACAAAGATAAATCATGCTTGAACAGTAGCACACCTTTGTCACAGAAACCGACTTGACCAAATGATGAGAAGATAGGCAAACAATGCAGCTCAATAATTGTAAAAGCCCAATCACATCCAAAACTGTTCAACTTGTGTGTTTTTCAGACATACCCTTTCGAGCGAGTAGAGATTGTTTAACATATTTTCAGATTTAAAATTACATCTTTTGTTTTGCTAGAGATGCGCTCTTAATTATTCTCTTACAGACGTCATTAAAAGCAATTTCCACATAAATCTTTCAATGTGCTGAAATGCACATTGATTGGCCAGGCTTAAGAATAGGAGTCCCCTTTCCTGTTACTCCACACCGAAGAGCATTACACTTCCAACGAGAAAAGAAATCGCTAGTCCCTCTCCCATCCTCTGAGACAGTCCCTCCCCCTCCTGTTGATATGCAGGTGAAGGCTTCCATTGTCATTACAGCAGCTAAGGAAGAGGTGTAAATAAGCGCACTCCCAGGCTCCCCTGAATGACAAAGGGCCTAACTTAGACACTCCCAGCTCAACCCGAGCTGCTTTGACCTCCTGGCACCTGTGTCTGCAGATTTCTATGCACTGCACTCACTTAGCAAACTCTTGCAGTTCCACCGCAGTGAAAAATAAACATTTTCGAAGCTGCAACCGTTTAAAATGTTTTTATCCTTATTTATCAATTACAAACTAAAAAATCAGCAATGGTTTTGAGAAATAGTTACACATTACTGTTACACATACTGCACGACAGAGTGCAATGGCTATATTATTATTTTTAGGAGTTACAATCCGACCCCTCAAGTGTGACAGTCCCACTAATAGAGCGGCAGTGGGCTCTTTAGCCGATTATTCGCATTTCTATAACTTATGTGAATAGGCAAATGGCTAAAAAACACATTTATGTTGCAATTTGATGTCAAAACTTTTTTACAGAAGCAAAAGGAAGACCTATAGCTTAGACTTAAAATATCGACCTCCTGCTAATGTGTGTATGTTTTTTATAAGCAGACCCTTAAAGTCTAATAGTCTTTTTCTTATCATACCCGACCATTTGTAAAACCCCTCCGTCAGCAGCATTTATTTTAGTTAAAAGTCTTTCAGTGGATGTTTTTTTTTCACATCTCATGGTGTTGTTCGCTATAGTCAAGGACATATAATTGTACATTAGTAGGCATTATTTCTGCCTTTCAAAAAAAAGGTGCATGGCTACCTCCCAGAGCACCAACTCCCATCATTACCATTTGGCATAATTTTGAGACCTGGTTGAAATTTAAATGAAGCTGCTTAGTTTATATAATTTCTAGAATTCCATGCTATGCTTTTATACAAATTCCAGTGCCACCTCACAGAACTATGTGGCATTTGTGGCAAAAGTTTACCGCAAATGCATGGGACTAATGCAAATGTCCAGAACATGAGTCTGATCCTTATACCACTTATGTTTTTTCATGCTATGGTTTTACTGCAGAACTCATTTTGTGCTCAAATATAGCACTAAAGCACAAGTTACCTTCGGTAACGATATATCGGTAAGAAACATTGGTTAATGATAGATTCCTTACCTTAGAATATCCCAGGCGTCAGACTGGATCCGGAAAGTTTTTGTCACAGTACCTCTGTGCGACGGAAGGTGGCGTTGTGCGGCTCCGCTTCCGTCCCTGGCATCGTAGGCACCGAGATGACATCACAGAGACTACTTAGGCGCCAACCATGCGCGCTGACGTCAGTTCTGTACACGACTTTCCACGCCAGGAATGCAGAGCCATGCAAGAAACTGACCACTGGTGCCATAAAACTAGGGCCCTGAAAGGGCTGACCTTAACCCTAGAAATCAGTTCGCAGAACGGGGAGGATGGGTTTGTCGGTAAGGAATCTATCACTAACTAATATTTCTTACAAGGTAAGGAAGTTGTGCATCTGAAAGAAACACGTTAGTGATAGATTCCTTACCTTAGAATAGATACCCCAACAATACCAACCCCGGCGGAGGGTCTGTGAACCAAGATCACACCAGAAAATCTCGGAGAACAGAACGGCCAAAGAAGCCGTTTCTCAGGACTTGGCTGTCCAGGAGGTAGTGCTTGGTAATAGTGTGCAGCGAGGCCCACGCAACTGCCTGACAGATGTCCTGCAAGGGAACGCCGTGTCCCAAGGCAGTAGTGGCTGCCGTTGCCCTGGTAGAATGGGCCGCAACCCCACAGGAGGCTCCTTCTTAGCCAACAAGTAACACGCTTTGATGCACAGAACGACTAACCAAGAGCTGGGCCGTTTGTGCATGGCCCTTCTTTCTTGGTGCCCACGTAGCAAACAAAAAGTTGGTCATCCACCTGGAATTGTTGTGTGCCCTTTAGATAGAACAAGAGCGCACGCTTTGGGTCCAGACGGTGGAGCCTCTCTTCCTCTTTTGAAGGATGCGAAGGCGGAAAGAAGGTGGGCAAAGTGATGGTCTATTCGATGTGGAAGGGCGTGACAATCTTTGGCAAGAAAGATGGAAGAGTCCTTAAAACCAATTTGTCCAGGTGAAAAGAGAGAAATAGAGGTGATAGCTACCAGGAAAGCCTTTTTTAGAGTGAGAAGACGTAAGGGACAGTTATGAAGTGGCTCAATGGGAGAGCATATCAGATAGGTTAAGACAAGATGTAAGTCCCATTGAGGCATTATGAAAGGCCTTAAAAAGAGAAGGCTGATCTGTAAGCCGTAAAAAGGCGGAAATGGCAAAGAGATAACCTTTGATAGTGCCCAGAGCAGAGCTCTGCTGGGCCAAATAGAGAAGGAACAGAAGAACCTCGGAAAGAGGGGCAAAAAGGGGATCCACAGCCTTCGCTGCGCACCATGCCACAAATTTGTTCCACCTGCAGGCGTATACCGTCTTAGTGGAGGGACGGCTGGCTGCCAGAATAATATCACAGCCTTCTGAAGGAAGGTCGAAAGCTGTCAACTGTTGCCGCTCAATCACCACACGCGGAGGTGGAGGCTGGACAGGTTCGGGTGCAGGACCCTCCTCTGCTGCTGCAACAGAAGATCCTCCGAAGAGGCAGTCGGATCGGGGGATCGATTGCCATGCTGAGTAGCTCGGGATACCAGTATCTTTGTGCCAAATCTGGAGCCACAAGAATGACTTGGGCCTGGTTGTGCTGGTTCTTCTTTAGCACGCTGGGCATAAGTGGTATAGGTGGAAAAGCGTACAACAGACGGCAGCGCCACTTGTGACGAAAACCGTTGTTGAGCGAGCGCCGCCTTGGAAATTCCAACAAGCAGAACTGATGACATTGCGCGTTCTCTTTGGTGGCAAATAGATCTAACCAAGGCTCTCCCCACTGCAGAAAGAGACCTTGCGCAACGCCCGAGTTCAGACGCCATTCCTGATCAATCCTGCACCGGCGGCTGAGTTTGTCAGCCCTGACATTCAAAGAAATGCCTTGATGTTCAAGCCATGTCCAGAGGCGTAGAGCCTCCTAACATAGGGTCCACAACCCCACCCGCCCTGTTAGTTGCAGTAACATATGGCGGTGGTGTTGTCCCTGAATACCTGCATTACACTTCCCCGGACAGAGGGAAGGAAAACTTTCAGTGCAAGTCGGATCGCCCGAAGCTCCAAAAGGTTGATATGGAGCCGAGACTCCGGCGGAGACCAGAGGTCTCTGATCTCTGCCTCTCCCATGTCGCTGCCCCATCCCAGGAGGGACGCATCCGTCACCACTGTGTGCTCCAGTTGGGGAAGGGAGAGGGATCTGCCATTGACCCAATCACGATTCCTGAGCCACCACTGCAATAGTCGTGCAGTGCCTTCCGAGATCTGGACGTGATCAGACAGGTTGCCCTGATACTGTGCCCACTGGAACTTCAGGTCCCATTGCAGAGCCCGCATATGCCATCTGGCATGTTGCACTAGCAGGATGCAAGAGGCCATTAGGCCCAGGAGCCGGAGGGTCATTCTGACTGAAACCCGCGACAGAGGCTGAAAGATCGGAATAATAGCCTGAATATTCAGAACTCTCTGCTCGAGAGGATAAACCTGAAACTGCGTCGAATCCAGAACCACCGGATGAAGGGGAGCTGCTGAGAGAGACTCAGGTGTGACTTCGGCACGTTGATGGAGAACCCCAGCAAATGCATGAGGTCGGCCGTAGTCTAGAGGTGGTTAACGACTAACTGGAGCGAACCTGCCTTCAACAACCAGTCGTCGAGATACGGTAAGACTGGAACCCTTGACGTGTGCAGATGAGCTGCGACCACCGCCATCACTTTCGTGAACACCTGAGGGGCACTGGTAAGGCCAAGAGGGCACGACTTACTGCTGAAGAAGTGCAAAATGGTCCCCCGACATGCGGTGGTACTGAGGTGGCATGGCTGGAGGGGCAGTCTCGAAGGGGAGGGAGTAGCCCTTTCGGACGATTTGCAGCACCCACATGTCCGAGGTAACAGAACGCCAGTGGGGAAGGTGATGGCAAATCCTGCCGCCCGCCGGAATGGGATGTGCCCCACAGCTTGGACTAGGAAGGCTTTGAGGCAGACGCTGCTGGAGTGAAGGTGGACTGACCCGCACGCTGGCCCCCTGTCCCGCCACGACGGGAACCACGTCCGCGCTGAGGTTGGTTCTGCACAGGCTTGTGGCTGAAGTAAAGTGTCTGGCCACCCCTTCCGTGGCCACGAAAGGAACGAAAAGCAGACATGGGTCGGACATGTGGTGGAGAGACCTAAGGACTTGGCCGTAGCCCAAGAGTCCTTAAAACGCTCCGGCGCACTATCTGCCTTATCGTCAAACAGGCGAGTGCCATCAAAGGGCATGTCCATAAGAGAACTTTGTACATCCCCTGAAAAACCAGCAGACCACAACCAGATGAGGGCCACTGTCGTGGAAATCGCTCTACCCAGTGAGTCTGCGGTGTCCAGTCCACACTTGATGGCAAACTTTGCTGCATCTTTCCCCTCAGCAACAGCTTGGGAAAGCACTTTACGAGCCTCCTTCAGACACTGAGGCAGCACCTGCGCAACCATGTCCCACACAGCGTGGGATTAGCGGCCCAAGAGGCATGCAGTGTTCACCGACCGCAGCCCTAAGCTGGCAGATGAAAACAGTTTCTTGCTGAACTGTTCCAGCTTCTTGGATTCCTTATCCGGGTGAGCAGTAGGGAATGCACTCTGGGAAGTTGAGGCCTGGATGACCAGACCCTCCGGGGTGGGTGGATAGGCAGAAATGCAGGGTCACTCCGGGGCCGGGAGATGGCACCTGGCTACGTCCACGGGTACCGCCGTGGCTGGTCTAGACCAGGTGCCCATCAAGACGTCAGCAGGGGCTCCTAAGAGCTTGCCGCCGGCTGAGGTACTTCAGTGAGATTAGTCTTGAGGGTCACTGTAGGCAGGTCGAGGTCAAGGGCCTCAGCTGCTCTACAGAGTACCACAGTGTATGTAGCCCCCTCCTCCATGGCCACAGCAGGAGGAGAAAGAAAACCAGGGTCAGAGGAGAGGTCAAGGCCACCGACATATTCTAGCTCTTCTGTCCATTCCTGTTCCGACCCACACTGCCGTGCGAGATGGTCCTCAGACCCCTCCCAGTCATCCCCTTCCTCCACTGCCCGTGGAACAGGCTGTGGCAGTGGGGGAGGGACAGGGGAATACAAATTGCTGTTCCCGGCTCCGGACGGTGTCCGTCCGGCTCCGTGTCCCAATTAGGGTGCCAACTAGGGGAAAAATTGTCCGGAAACCCGGGCAAAGGCGGTGGAGGAACGAACAGAACCCACTGCTGTGCCGGGGCCGGTGCCTGTGCCGCCGGCGGAGGCCCCTGCAACGCCAGGGCCAGAGCCACTGGTGGCGCTGGCAGCAGAGTCAGCTGCAAGGGAGGGCCCTCAACTGGGACCGCGGAGCCAGAAGGAGCGCCGATGGGAGCCCGAGGCCTGAAGAGGTGGTCCATGGCTGTAAAAAAATCTTGCACCTGGGCAGGAGTCGCCGACGGACCCGGATAGGGCTGGTAGGCCACAGGAATCACAGGCTCTGAAGGAGCAGTGGGGGTGGTACCCCCTGTCCCCTCGTCTGTGTCTGGAGACCGACTGGGGGACGTCGGAGAGCGGAAACGCTTCTTCGAATTCTTCTTATGTCTTCTCTTATCAGACTCCGAGTGTGAAGACTTCAACCCCGAGGGGCGATGATGATGGCTCCGCGATCGGGCCCTCGATCGATCCCCGGACTACAAACGGCACTGAGACTACTGCCGGGCCTCGAGCAGCTTACGGGACTGCTCCCGTAAGGCCTTCGGAGCCATGGCCATACAGTCGGAACATGACCGGCAGTCATGGTCGTGCTACAGACAGTAGAGACAGACTCCATGGGGGCCGGCCATCGACATCGTGCGGGGACAGGCCCGCAGGACTTAAACTGAGGCATCCCTACGTGGCACCAGGAGTCAAACACTCAAAAGGAGAAGACAAAAAGTCTCAAAAGGATAGTCAAAAAGTGACTAGGGTACGTGCTCCAACAGGATCTGCACTTGCTGGCGTGAAAAAAGAAAGAACTGACGTCAGCGCGCATGGGTGGTGCCTAAGTAGTCTCCGTGACATCATCTCGGCGCCTATGACGCCAGCGACGGACGCAGAGCCGCACAACGCCACCTTCCGACGCGCAGGGGTACTGCTTTCCGGATCCAGTCTGACGCCTGGGGATATTCTAAGGTAAGGAATCTATCACTAACGTGGTTCTTTCAGATTCATTGATTTGCATTTGCTTAATTTTATATGATTTTCGCATAATTTTCCTGAACATTTGCATAATTAAACAAAAATAAACTAAGCAAATTTTGTACACTCTATCATGGTTTTCCTTCTTTCTTTAGTGCATCTGCACACACCACCATGCTGTCCATCTGGCTAGGCGAGTGCTGCCAATACATTTTAGTTCTAACTATATTATATTTTGTGTGCCGATCACTCACAGATCCTGCACCGTCCATACACACTTTGCCCCAAGACAAGAAAAGAGCACCTCTCTGGTCACTCACGCATGAAATCAAAACACTTACTACATAGAATGATAATAAATACATCTTCTGCCAGCCGCACACTCCCTCATGGGGTATCATGCTACCTGTCCAAAAATGTGCTTGAGCACCCCACATGAATCACTGTACAATACAATACAGTAGCAGCGCCCCAATTCTTAATGTCAAGATCAGGCTTTTGTTGGCTCTTCATCCTGCCTCTGCACAGTGCCACTGTACCTGCTGCACTAATGATAGCTGCTTCCTTATGCTCCATGTTTTGACTTGGACTAGACTGCAGGGATATTTTTAATGCATTCATCTCTGGTGTCACTGTGGCGTAGAGTAGATTTGAGGAGAGAGTTATAAGGTGAATTGTCGTACAGTGGAGTGTCCTAGAGTGGAGTAGAGTGGAGTGGCATGCAGCGGAGTAGACTGTTGTAGAGTGGAGTGGCATAGAGTGAAATGGGGTGGAGTAGCATAGAGTGGAATAGTGCACAGTGGAGTGGTGAACAGGGGTTTGGCATAGAGTGGCGTATAACGCAGAGGCTTGGAGTGGAGTGGCGTAGAGTGGCATGTTGTAGAGAAGAGTGGAGTGGCATGTCGTATATTAGAGTGGAGTGTTGCGCCTCGTCTCTTCTCAAGTCATCTGGACTCATGGAGGGCGGGAGTGAATCAGCTGGCTTTCTTGGAGTGTTGCTTGCCCGGAGTCTTCTTGAGGGGGTCAGAGTATAAGTGCAGATGGAGATCCATTGGTGAAGATTTTGCACTGCGGTGTTGACGTCTATTGGTGTTGACGGAGTGGTCGTGCTGAGGAAGTCAACGAGATCTTCTGTGACCTTGTTCCAGCTATGATGGGATGATGAGGGCAGTAGTGCACAGTGTGCATGGCAAAGGTGAGATGCATGCAGTGGTGGTTGGTCCAGTGGAGTTTGGTGGTATGGCTGTAGGTGATGTTCTTGCTGGCGGAGAAAATGGGTTGAGCATGTGCCCAGCTGAGTGGGTTGGTGTGGTGACTAGCTGCTTGAGTCTGATTTTGGTGAGGTTCACCAGTAGGGAGGCAGTGTTCTGGTCACTGGGGTTGTCCAGGTGGAAGTTGAGGTTTCCAAGCAGGATGTAATCAGTGGATGCTAGAGCCTGGGGTGCGATGAGGTCTACGATGGTGTTGGTGAAGGGGGGGAGGGCCGGGGGGCCTGTAGATGAGGGTGCTGCAGAGGGTGTTGTTGGTCTGGATCTGGAAGTGAAGGTGTTCCATGGTTGTCGATGGGTCATTTGAGTGCGTGGTCAGTTGGAGGGTATTCTTGTGGATGATGGCGATGCCTCCTCCTGGTCGGTCAGTGCAGTCCTTGTGGGTGATTTTGTAGCCATCGGGGATGGTGATGGCGATGTCTGGTCCGGAACAGCGGATCATCAAGGTTTCAGTGAAGAAGGTGAGTTCGGGAGAGGCGGCATCAAGGAGGTCCCAGATTTCTGTGGCATGTTTGTGGAGGGATCGTACGTTGAGGAGGATGCAGTTGAGTCGTTTGAGTGTGCTGTTGGTCAGTTGGGTGGCAAGATCATCTGGCATGCTGGCGTGGGTGAGGATGTAGCTGCAGTTCTGGCAGGAGAAGGATCCTTAGGTCTTTTTTGGTGATGCAAGGTGGCAGGCGGCATGGCGTCCTGAGTTGTGGGTGAGGAGGGTGCTGGCGTCATAGTGGTGGAAGGTCCGAGAACCAGGGTCCCAGGTGCTGGGCATTGCTCAGGCATGGACGGGCACAGACAGGCCTACCTTTGGCTTACCAGTGGTGCAGCCACGCAATGGCCACCATTAAGTAGTACTGGGGGGGCTGGACAGCTGGGAGGCAGGAAATGCAGGAGCGGATCGGGTCACTGGAGGGGGAAAGGCCATGGGGATCACTGCAAAAGTGGCGAGGGCGGCAAAAAAGGGGGAAAAAAGTAAAAAAGGAATCAGCTAAATAAAGGCAGAAATCAGAAAAAGTAGAAAAGAGAGGCGGAGGGGTGGCCCAACAGTAGAGAAGTGACTCTCTATCACTAGACCACTATATATGAGGTGCAGGCAGGAACCTGCAGTTGGAGGTAGGCTTCGAACTCCTGACCAAGGGTCAGCAGCAGTAACAGGAGCAGCAGCAGCTATCAGGCAGAGCTTCGCTGTGAAGGGAGCAAGTCCACTAGGAGGTCAGTGTTTGCTGCTTCGACTCCAATCTAAGTAACAGTAGGGAAAGTGTTGGACTTCAGAGTGGTTCAAATGGCCATTTCCACTCCAGTCTAAACAACAGTAGGGAAAGTGTTGACCTCTGAGCAAATTTACTATTACCATTCCACCCTAAGCAAAAGCAGGGAAAGTGCTGAATTTCGGAACGGTTAGATTTACAATTCCCACTGCAATGTAAGCAACAGCTTGAAAAGTGTTGGACTTCAGAGGGATTACATTTTCTATTCCCACCTCAATATATATACAAAACTGAAGGAAAAGTATTAGACTTCAAAGGGTTTATACTTACTATTCTCACTCCATCCTAAGCAACAGTATGGAAAGTGTTGGACTTTGAAAGGGTTAAATTAAGTATCCACACCCCAATTAAGAAAATCACAGGATTTTGGTGGACTAGATTTACTATTTCCATTCCAATCTAAGCAACAGTAGGGAAAGTGTTGGACTTCAGAAAGGTTTCATATACCACTCCAAAACAGTCATTAAAAAATATTTAAATACCTAAAAACATAAAATGATTAACCATAGCTAAACTAAAAAAAATATTTGTATAATTTAAATAAAATGCACAATTTATTATAAATTTACAAAATAAATGTAGAATTAAATGAAATATTTAAATAAACATATGTAGAATTCAATTCTCTTGCTACTACTGAAAAAAACATGAACACCAAGAAGGAAAATTAAAACATAAATAAAACAATAATAAATTAAAATAAATGAAACCTATAAAAATAATAAATATAATATACGCTTGCTTATATATATGACTAATTATTTCTTACATCCTCTACATAAAACATTTTTCATAATAAATATTCCATGAAAAAATATAATGATTTATAAATAAAATATTTAAATATCAAAAAATTAATAAAGAAAACAATTTTCATTTAAATAATTTCTCACCCTAGTCCCCTAAAAACCGAACGTGATGCTAAATTAGCCATAACTACTTATACTATACAAAATATAAATTACAAAATCAGAAATTAAATCCAAATAAATGAAAGAACAATTAAACAATTAAAACATTACATAATAACCATATAAATATTGATTTTACCTTACATTACAATACATTAATTTTTTTTGTTAAAATGTAATTAACCTTCCACCATAATACCCTAACACCCAACAACCAGCTACTAAATTATAAACTATTTAACATAGGAATTTGTAGATCACACATTTACTATTAGGCATCTTGGCGCTAACAGATGCTTATTGTTAAACTCAATGGTACTCATTTTATCATGACCGTGAGGGTAATTAGGAAGCCTGCAGTAGACACATTAGTCCACTGAGCCTCCAGACCCATCTAATTACCTTTGCAAATTAAATTACACATTTAAAATTGCAAACTATGTTTAAAAAAAGACAATTTTACTAATAATATTAGTGTATGAATATTTAATTAAAAACAATGTTTATTACAACTTTACTGACGTACACAATATTTTTTACAACAATTTTCTTCATTACTATATTGTATACAATAAAACCTGCATTTTTTATTTTGATATTCTGTTCCACTATATATTTTGGCAGTGGTGATATCTTTGACAACATATTTATGTCACATTATGTTTTGGAATCAATATTTGTTTCATTGACCATATTTAACATGTACCCATTTTGAAATTGTCCCTTTTCTCATGAAAAGTGTAGTTACACAACTTTTAGTGATTTTCTCTACTCCAGCCCAAAGGGACCGTAAACCCACTTGCAAAATGATAAGCTTAGTAAGGAGCCCCAGTGACACTTTCATGCCACCTGCACGATACTCCCTCCACACTGATAGAAGCCATTTTCAGCCAGCTATCCAATGGCAGTTACGTTATGTTAAATGATCACAGCTGCTGTGGAATGGTGCCAGGAAAAGTTTATCAGGTTAATATGTCGTCCATGGTCACTTGTTGTATGCAATTATTGTATCCAACTCGCAAGTCAGACAGTCAGACGGCAATATGACCTTCTTTGAATATCTCTTCTATACGAATTGATACTTTAAGCAGACTAAAGTCTATTCTTTTGCAAAAATCTGTGCCACTGACATCATCAAAAGAAATGTATGATCTGCAAGTAGCAAGGACATCTGCAGAGATACATGCATTATTATCAACAAACTGCCCTGTACATTTCGCAGAAATGTTAAGTCAAATCTTAAACATATCCGATACCAGGGGCATCGCCCATGTATTTAAGACGATTATTTTTGGGACTGTTAGCACCATTTGAAGCAGTCCTCTGCATTTTCCCAAATTTCGTGCACTCTGTGTTCGGCGGCCTGCCTCTCATCTTGGGACTCGTAGCAGGAATACTATTTTTATTTCTTCAGCTCCGATATGGCAAGTCCAGTAACTGGCGCAGAAGTGTGCCACTTAGTGAATTTTTACATTTTTTCCCACTAAGGAATATTTCTTTCCCCTTATTCCAACAACTGTGTGTATATGGTAAAGTCCATGTTGACTTAATGTATTCTTTACCCAACCTTTCATACAGGCCTTCTGGTATATGCTGTAGACAATAATGAAACTGGAAAATCGTCACTAGAATCATGAAGGTGCCATGAATTATCCATTCTATTACAGTTTTCTCAGAAACTGTCAATTTTAATGTTAATGTTAATGTTAATATTACTTGTACAGCGCAACATTCATCCCAACAGGGATATCATGGCGCTAAAATTGAAAGTGTGTACAATGTACTGGTGCGTGTCACTCAAAAGATTTAATCCGTTTTGGGGAACAGTAGGGTTTTCAATTTCCTTCTAAAGGTGAGGTAGCAATCCGTAAGCCTTAGATCCATTGGTAATCTTTCCAGTTTTTCAATGCTCAGTTATGTTATGTTACGTATCTCTTATATAGCGCATGGCTACCCCAGCAACGAGGCGTCCCAGCACTGTATAGTCTGCTCCTCTTTGTGCCAAAGAGATTTGTTTATCTGTAAGGTTAAACTCAGTAAACAATGTCATTGTGTTGATAAGCCTCCATGGCACGTAGCCTGAACGCAGATTTTGCAATGTTCAGCCTAGCTGCATTATAGAACGTAATTGAGACTGGCCATGTTGTAACATTAGCAAGTCTTGTTCCATTATGTCAATTGCAAAGGATACAATGCTGTCCAATGAATATATTCTGGAGGACAGAGTAGTTAACCCATTGTCCACTACAGAGAGAGCTTTCTCCAAGTTAATACGATCAATTGCTCGTATTCTTTCTGCAGTTTCTAATTGTGTTATTTACCAAGCCTCGTTGTACGCAGCATATATACCGATGTGTATGAAACGTTTTTGCCGTGGTTTGCGAGGTCCCAATAAGAAATCTCGCAAATCATTGCTTTCTTTAAGTAAAGTCAAGTGTTGTTTAATTTCTGGAAGTGTAGAAGTTTTCAGCCATTCAAGGCATAGTTTCCCTACACTATATGTTGCTACTATGCCTTGATGTTGTCTATGGGAGTATCTTAGATCTGGCCTGTTAAGAATTAAACCCTGTGTTTTGTTCAGGAATCTTTCTTGACAGTTATTGGTCTCTGTGGGCCAGATTAACCATTTTTTCCAAATAGGACTAGTTCTGTTCAATTTGAAAACGTATTGTACGTCTATCTCCCCTTCTGTAGTTTTGTTATTTTCAGGTATGGGCTTTGGTATAGACGGTTTATTTAAATCTTTTATTTTTGCTATGCCAAGACAAGAGGTTTGTTGCACAATGTCATTTAAAACATTATTTGTTCAGGTATAATGCAGGCTCTGAATAAAGCTTCCAGACCTTGCACCTGCCATTCTTTTGTGCCCCAGACAGTTTTTGTCTCGAAGTTGTCTTTCCAGAAGTCGTAACCCAATGTGGACAACTTAGCATAAAAGTTTGCAGAATACATTTGTTTGGTATTGGTCAACATTGTTTTCAATCCTGTCTTCTTTATATTTTTTAAATAAAATGTTTCTGGATCTGTAACATTAAACCCTGAGAAGTAAGGACATTTTTCATAAAATGTTTTCGAGCTGCCTTTTTGTGGTGTTGGACAATGTTCCCATTGATTATACATAAAAACATTTCTCGGGCTTTGCAGATTTGTGCAAATAGTGATGACCAAAATGGTTAAAACAATACATTTGTTCATAGTCTGATGATCCTTCTAAATAGTCATTTTCAGTATATTTCGCAGACATTTCTAAATCTCACATCATATTATTAATTGTCTCAAAGTCCCAATCATCAGAGAATCTGCTGGGTGTTACAAAGTCATTCACAGAAACCTTGAACTGATGTGGAATCCTCAGCATCTCTACCGGGCCATAGATATCATAATCAGTTCTATCCGATACTATACCTCCTGGTATAGGGATGGCTGTGATGTTTACTGATGACAGTTCTCTTTTTTCAACATGTGATGATTTGTGCCATTTTTAGGACCAAGTTGATTTTCTGACTTGCTGTGTCCATTGTACTGTATTTTCCATCTATCATTTGTCCCAGGCATAAAACCAATATTAGCCAGAGCAGGAGGAAAAATGCACCTAAACCAATCCAAAATTCAGTCCATGGTGAAACCAGATATATTTTTTCAAGTTCATGAAAAAGCTCTGTCGTTTTTTGTTTGAGAGATTTCTTTGTTCTTGTATCTTCAGGTTCACTTGGATCCTCAGAAAAGTTATCAAAGTTGATGAAATATCCAGATGCAGTTCTGTCAATTGTTTAAATGGCATTGGGGTTTCTTGAAATCTCTGGAACTGATTTCTCCTTTGTCAGTCAGTCAGTCAGTCAAAATACACTTTATTCGGTTTATTAAAACCATAAAAGGCCATAAAATTGCACACAAGGACGCTAGCAACCAAGATGGCCGCGTAAGCTCCTGGCTCCGCCGACCTCGGCCTCCCGCCGGAATATCGTGCCAATTATCCTGTCTTTGCGCCCCGCCACAATGTGTATGAACCTGCTGGGAGATTAATGGCACTATCCCGAGATCTCTACTTGCTCGGCTGACGAAGACATGTCGAGTGGAAGTTTGCGGCCTAGATCTGCCCAGAAGCCGGGGTCTCAAGTACTGGCCCATCCGGGTTTCAGTTCAACAACATCGGCTGTGGTGGAGTGATTGGGTCCGGTCTACCGGTGTGGACAAAGACATTGTTCTTTCGGTTTTTCGAATTGATGTGACGACGGCGGACTGCCTTGGTGAAGGTCGGAGGAGGGGTGACAGCCTAACGCTAGCAGTTGTGGACGGGGGCCCTGCCCGGTGACCCAGTAACCGGCCCGCTGGTGTTCGCTGGGTTTGGTTCTCTGCCTGCGGTGGCAGCCCCAGGATACCATCAAAACTATACATAAGTCTCCCTCTGCAGTCGACCGTTTCCTATCCGCCCATTCCCCTCTGAGAGATCGATCCACGGGGAAAGCGATCATGATCGACACCGATCGAAGAGTGGCTGAACAGACCGCGAGTGGCCCGTCGCTGCGGACGGTGTTGGCGGCCATTGAGTCACTTCAGGTGTATGTTGAAGACCGCATTCAGGCGACGATGGAG
Organism: Lissotriton vulgaris; assembly: GCF_964263255.1. Taxonomy (NCBI): domain Eukaryota; kingdom Metazoa; phylum Chordata; class Amphibia; order Caudata; family Salamandridae; genus Lissotriton; species Lissotriton vulgaris. The sequence goes on from NC_141698.1 coordinate 468,406,875, forward strand.
CGCCTGGTAGAGATGCTACGAATTGGACTGGACCCTACCCCACTACAAGACACAGCGACAACCGAGACACCCAATATGGCCACTCTGATGAAGGAAGTAGACCCCCCTTTGTGTGAGGTATCGGAGCCTTTGTCCAGTGTTTTGGAAAACGAACACAAGTTCAAAGCCACCAATGGATTGTTAAACCTACGATCGTTGCCGACCATGGAAGGACTAATTGATATTCCCACTCCAGAAACTTCTGATGAGAACCGTTATCGGAATGCCACTGCGTCACTCCCCCATGTATCGGAGCCGCTAAGATGGAGGACAAATTAACGCTGGGAGTTCGTAACGGTGAATGGAGTCTCTGGACCCGACTGTGTTCACGGCACTTTCGTTCCACTACTTTGTTTTGCATTGAGTTCTATTATAGTTTCTTCGCACTCGGACTGTCTTGTGGAAGAGGTGATTTATCAGATGGGGACTCATGTGTCTGATCGGAAGGGGCAAGGATGAGACCGAGAGACTGGGTTTGACTTAAGTATCGATGGGCACGGGATTTGCTAAACTAATGCTATAGTACGGCTGGGCGGTGTTTGAAGACTCCCTTGTTAAGACACATATTTGTTGTCCGATTGATTTCTTGACTTCAACTTGGGGGTCCTTGGTTCTGGCGGGGGGGGGCAACAGGGAGCCTGTACGACTATGCCCTCCTCCACTTCTCTTCTCTACTTTGGTAGACTTCTTCTTTTAGTACCTAGTTAGTTGGGGCGACAGGCACACTGCTACTGGGGGTTAGGCGACAGCCGTTTGCAGCGGTGCAGGGTGGGGGGATGGGTTTATTGTTTTCTTTCTGTTATCGCCCATATGGTTTTCTCCTTCTTTTTCAATATTTTCTCAGTCTTTCCTTTACTCGTAATATTGCCGATATATCCTGACGTTGATCCTTAACTTCTAGTACCTGGTTGATATGATTCTCCTGCTGTTTTGATTTTATGGGTGGGAAGGTTTTGAGGATTCGCAACTGAACTGTTAACCGGTTATACTGATGCAATTTATTTTGTGCTTAATCGTGCGAGCCTCTCGAATATTTTTGCTATTCCACGACTATCCTGTTTTTGTACCAATTCACCCTGTCATTATTGGATGTAGGTATGGCACCAGATATGTCTGTTTATTTTTTCTTGCTTTAAACAATAAAAAGATTTATAAAAAAAAATAAAATTGCATACAAGATTAAAAATCGACAATTCATTAATATACAAAGTCAGTGCTGAACCCAAATAAACCATTATACAACATATTTACACAAGTTAAAATCAGTAAAATCGATACCATGATTAGTGTAAAGCATTCGATGGGACATATTTATCCTTAATTCTAAATGCTGCCGCTAAGAAACTTGCAACACTAAAAATGATGCGAGTACTGCCCAACATCTGGAGGTAAATAAGTGCAGGCCTGACTTGGATAAAGCCGGCCTCCCTCAAAACAGGTAATAAATATTTCTTCCTTCCGGTAGCATAAAACCCACAGGACATCATAAAATGCATGGTATCTTGATTAGAAAATGTATCACATTCACAGGGAGGGGCCTCTTCTGGTTTTGCCCATGTTTGATAACAACCTAGTGAGTAATGAATCAGGTTGAACCTGAATTTTGTCAATAAAAATCTGTGTAAGGGTTTAGTGACAATTTTTAGGTACGGTTACAGAGAGGAGGTGGTGGTTAACACTAAGTGTGTTCTTACCGAAGGTTCACTAGTTCCTTCTCCTCTTTGTCTAAACATACCCTCTCCAACAAATGACACTTAATCCATTTAACGTCCTCTCTCCTAATACTGGACGGTAACAAGAAAAGATCAGGTCTACCCAGATATGCAAAGGTATTTTTTAGGTAGTTCAACCAAGGTATTTTCATTCCATGATCCATGGACACCACATCCGACAAGATTGCATGGTTCAGAGTTAGTTCTGATTTAAGCCATGTTTTTGCCCAAAATACTAGGGGTGCCAATTTCAGTCTGTCTGAGATGTATGGCAAGCCCACCTCCGCATGGATGGAAAAAGTAGGGGTGGATGTCGGGACAGAAAGAAAATGCCCTAAGAGCCTTTTTTTTACCCTTTGAATGTTATCTTGGGCAACATAACCCCATAAAGCAGACCCATAGGTCGCGAAGGGGATACATTTACTGTTGTAAACGTTCAAAAGGGCCTCCATCAGCCTGGCCCCTAATCTTTTTGAAAAGCCCATCAGGGAGGACGTAGAATGGGCCAGGGATAAGCTCTTAGCCTTAGTCTGGGGAACCCACAACCCCCTCTCATCGAACAAGACCCCCAGGTAAGGAAAAACTGTAACCCTTGAGACCGCCTCCCCCTTACAAATGAAAATTTTGGGTTTAGGCTTGCTTCTCTGTTGGCCAACTATCATAGAGTGGGATTTTTTTGCATTAACTCTTAGGTCAAGGTTGTCCATGAAGACCCCAAAGAGGTCCAGCAGGGTCTGATGCCCATTACCAGTGCGCGCTATTAAGACTGCGTCATCCGTGTATAGGAGGGCCGGTACTTTGGCTCCTCCTACACGCGGGACATCTGCTCCCCCTACCTCTAGATGTTTTCCCAAACCGTTGATATAAATGGTAAAGAGGAGGGGGACCAAGATGCAACCCTGGCACACCCCTTTCTCTGATCTAAATCTAGATGTGCACCTGCCTTCCTTGGTAACCCGTACTGTGGCGAATAGCTCCTGGTGCAAAGAAGCCATGAAATTGACTAGCGAAGCATCAATCCCCATCTCCAGTAAGATGGACCACAACTTAGACCTATTTACCAAGTTGAAAGCCGAGGAGAGGTCCATAAAGGCCAGGTAAACTGCCCACTCCCCGGCGACCATATATTTGGAAATTAAAAGGTGCAAGTTGGAACATTGGTCCAGAGTGCCCCGTTTCTCTCTGAACCTATATTGTATGTTCGAGAGACCCCCACAGACCTCTAAATTATCCCTTAATTTACACAGTAAGACTCTGCCTAAGATATTAATGGCAGAGTCAAGAAGGGAAATGGGTCTGTAGCATGCTGGGTCCTCACGTTGCCCCTTCTTGAATATTGGCACTATAATTGAGGTAGCCCAAGTGGCGGGAAATGCATTATCGTTGGCCGCACAAAAAACATTTGTTAACACCTGAGACCAAAAGGTTGGGGAATAACTATATAGGTCTGCCGGTACGCCGTCCGGCCCCGGCGCCTTTTTTTTCGAGGTTTCCAGAATGGCCTTCTTCACTTCGTCAATGTTGAACTCTATCGTGGCGGAAACCAGGGCTGCCGTTGTGCCACAGGGGGCAACACAATCCTTGTTGCCATATACTTCTTTGAAATGGAGAAGCCACCTCTCTTCAGGGATGACGCAGTCTGTAACTGCGTTGTCTACGCCTGCAAAGAACGGTTGATTTATGGTGTCCCAAAATTGTTTGCTACCTCGCAGAACGTCTATTGAGAGTAGCTTATTCCATGCATCACTTTTAATGGCGTTTTTCGTCCTGTTTAAGATATTTTTGTGTTCTCTCCTCAAGTTGGTGATGAGGGCCTTATCTCTCGGGACGGTTGTGAGTGCATGCTTCAGGCGCCTATGGATTCTTGAGCAATTGGCATCGAACCACTTAAAAGGCCTGGCCATTCTCTGGGTTTGGTTTGATGTCAAGTCCCTCGATATTTGTGTGCATACTGATTCAAATGCTTCTATGATTGCTCGGTTGGGGGCCTTAGGGTCCAAACAAGTCGCTATATGACCCTCAATTTTAGGAAGTGAATTTGCAGTAAAACTTTCTGGGACCACCTTACCCCATTTGAGCCGTCTGCCCTGATCTGTAGGCACCACTGCGGCCCATGTCTGGGAGGAGCCTGCCAGTTTGCACGTGGAATCTTCCCTAGACATCTCCAGCAACAAAGGGTTGTGGTCACTATAGGAAGATGCGATAACATTATACTTCCTAACCTTAGCGATCATCCCTGGGGATACAAAAATGTAGTCTATGACAGACCCAAGTTCGGTCCCCTGTATGTGCATACTTCCCCCCCGTGTAAGATGGTTCATATAAGTTAAGCTTAGCTAATAGGGCTTCAAGGGCTTCACCTGACTTTGTATGTTCGAAATGAGGGGCCATTGCACCTGAGAAGCCCCCGTATTCTCCTGTATAACAGGGAGATTTACATAAGTGAATATTAAAATCGCCCATAAGGATGAGCTCAAAAGTAGTGTATTTGTTTAGACTGAAATTACGTAAACATTTATCCAGGGAGGCAATGTGGTCGTTACCACCGCCCTGTCCCAGGAATTACAAAAATTAATTAAAAGGAGTGTGCAGGACGGTGAAACAATCCATTCCACGATTAAAAGGTTGGGAGAACCTGACTCTAATTGCTTAAATGACCCGGCAGGCTTTAAGGAAAAGAAAAACAAAAGACCCCCCTTAGCTCTGCCTGCAGTACCGGGTGTTGCTGAGATGGAGAAGCAGGAAACCCATCCAGCCAAGAGCTTGCTGAGGTGTCCCAAGATTCTTGTATGGCTATCACATCAAAGCTAGAAACAAAGTTAACCCACGCAGTATCTGCCCTTTTGGCTCTAATGCCAGCAACGTTCCAACTAATGAATTTGCACAATGCTATGCCCTCTTCCAGGAGGGGCCCATTTATGGAGGGCGACAATGGGGCTGGTTGTCAGTCAATTTCCTCTATGTCAGCGAGTGGGGCGAATCTATTGAACAAGGCTGGGTCGGGACCTACGCCAGAGATAAGGGGTTTACCTTGTGTGGCCCTGTTTGTTACTACTCTCCAGCCATTCCCGACTGTGGCCGGAAGGCTTAGCCTAGGATATGAATCTACGGGTAGTTGGTGTCTGCCAGGCGGCGGGTAAAAAAAGCCCAAAGGAACCGATCTCATGTTCCCAGTGTCTTGGATTGCTTATCCGTCCCAAAACAGACTGTCCGCCTGGTTTGCAATACCAAAATTATCTATGACGCAGTCACCCTTCACGGTTTTGGGGCAATGTCCAATCCATCCTACCCTTCTAGCCATTATGATCCTGTTAGAAATAACTGTTCCCCCACTGCTAATGTCGGCACACCATTGGCTGGCCTTTTGTATTAGTGCCACTGTGGATTCTGACTCCCCGATTACTAACGGGGGACCCCTATAAACGCAGCAACAAGGGGTGCAGCCGCCGGGGGCAGATCTAAATGTAATTGGCACCCCTTAGGCCTTGTACTAGGTGCTTAGGAGTTATACTCATTGGAATTATCAGTGGCGCCTGAGTTTGGCTGGATACTAGGATGACTACTTAAACGATTACCAGGCGCCCGCTCCCTAGTGAGGTCTTCAATCCTTCCCTTGCATGGCACTGGTGGGACCAAGGGAATTGCTGGATTATGTGTGATAGTATCTATACCACTCTTGTCCGGCCTAGACATAACCTGGGCGAGATCAAGTTTTTTGGCTAAATTGTCAATTAGGGCGCATTTCTTTAACAGACCGGCGAGGCAAGTGTTCATAGTATCAACAATGTCCTTTGCTATGCCCACTAACAAGGGTTCAATTCGGGCAACAAATAATGCTTCTAGATGCTCAGCAAAGGTGTCCATATCTAGTTGTTCCGCATTGGAACCACACTCGGTCTTTTTCCTCTTTTTGGTGATCACTTTATTCTGCGGTCCAGGCCCCTAGGGCCGGGTGGGGGACGAAGGTACTGGAGCACAGACTTGGGCTGGGCAGGGCGTGTTAGCAGCACAAGTGTTGGGTTTAAGAACTACCACTTCAGGCTCTAAGGGTACACCAGGTGCTGAGATAGAGACCGATGTACTGGGCTGAGTGATAGGAGGAGGTGATATCAAGCCCAGCTCTTGTTGAGCTGTTGCTATTTCTTTTGACAAAGCCCCAACCGCAGATGTAAGATAGGATAAAATTGACTCGGAATGTCTTGCGCCTTTGGCCTTTTTCCCACACTCCTCTGTATTTGTAATGATCTTACGCTTACCCATGATGAAATGTCAGTGGTGTGGCCCAGCCCTGCCTCCTCCTGCCCCGGACGGCCATAGACGGCCGCCCTTGTCCCAGGCTTCTCCCGGCGCGCGTCCGCGCGCGTCCCGCGGGGCGGGAGGCGTTACCTATTCTTAAGGCGCCTCGGGGCGCACTGCTGACCTCACTCCCGCGCCGAAAGCTGGGGCAGCTGGGAGTGGTAGTTTAACCCAGCCGTTGCCCTCACGGCACTCGGCGGAGCTTGCGGGTAATGGCAGCAGCAGGCAGCAGGAGCCGTTTCCCTCACGGCGCTCGGCGGAGCTTTCAGGTGGATTATGCACAGCAGGTGCCGTTCCCCTCACAGCGTGACCACTCGTCATTTCTGCTAAGTCCCCCAGGAGCTTCAGGCGCTCCCTATTCTTAAGGCGCCTCTGGGCGCACCGCTGACCTCACTCCTGCGCCGAAAGCTGGGGCAGCTGGGAGTGGTAGTTTAACCCAGCCGTTGCCCTCACGGCACTTGGCGGAGCTTGCGGGTAATGGCAGCAGCAGGCAGCAGGAGCCGTTTCCCTCACGGTGCTCGGCAGAGCTTTCAGGTGGATTATGCACAGCAGGAGCCGTCCCCCTCACGGCGTGACCGCTCGTCGTTTCTGCTAAGTCCCCCAGGAGATTCAGGCGCTCCCTATTCTTAAGGCGCCTCCGGGCGCACCGCTGACCTCACTCCTGCGCCGAAAGCTGGGGCAGCTGGGAGTGGAGGTTTAACCTAGCCGTTGCCCTCACGGCGCTCGGCGGAGCTTGCGGGTAATGGCAGCAGCAGGCAGCAGGAGCCGTTTCCCTCACGGCGCTCGGCCGAGCTTTCAGATGGATTAAGCACAGCAGGAGCCGTTCCCCTCACTCCTTTGTCATGTTAGTGTATTCAGGTGCTACATCATTGTAGACCAGTGTTTCTGATCGAACAGATATTTGGGTCTCAAGAGGCACGAGTTCCATTGCTTTGTTGCACAGTCATTTTCTTACTGCAGGTTTATCAAAGGTGATAAGTCTTTCAGTCTTGGATTGTAGCAAGATTTGGCTGTCTGCTACATCTTGGGAGTCCACTTGGCCTACTGCTTATTATTGGCCACATGTTGGGGTTTTACCAGGTCAATGGACACGACTCTGTTCTCCGTTTTACCAGCAAGGGGCGGTAGTACTACTGATCTAATTCCTTGGATTGCTAAAACAGGTACTGCTTTTCTGTAGTAGGCCCAAATTCCTTCTTCACCGCTATCTTTTCCCTGATTAGATCCCCAATCTTTGTAATCCAGACAGGTCTTGCTGGGACAGGTGGTTTATCATCAGTGGCTGTTGGCTTTTGTGTTGTGTTACTCAGACTTCTTCTTGTTTCATTTAAGTCCAGTAAGACAGACAAACGATCTTTGACATCAAAGGGTTTCTGTTTTACCACTGAAGTCTGACAATCGAGATCCTCGATTATCATTCTAGTACCAATTAGTAGCTCATAAGGAGTAATTACCCCCAGAGAATTTCTTGGCATATTGTTAAGACTACGTTGGACACTTACTAGATATTTGACCCACCCATCACCCGAACCAATACCTTTGCTGGTATGGTTTGCTTTATGTCATGGTTTTTTCTTTCCACTACCGCATTACCCTCAGGATGGAAGGGACTAGAATACCACAATGCAACGCCCAGACTAACCATGGCCTCCTTGTAAGCTCAAGAGCTAAACGCAGGACCCTCATCAGAATGTAGAGTGCCTATTGCGTATGTGCCGATAAAGACTCGCAAATCATTTATAACAGTTCTGGCGTCAGCCGAGCGCTGGGGCCATAACCAAATAAATCTCGTCCTAGTAGTTGTGGGACCGCATTTGTCTGTAGGGACGCCTGCGGGTAGATAGCCTTATGCTGTCTAACAGAGGTGTCTGTATCTGGCTGGCTACTCTGTAGTCAGGTGTTTGGGGCGGTTCATTACTGCGATCTCTGTTGCAGTCTGGGCAATTAATTGCGAAATTGTATACATCAACTCCCAGTCTTGGCCACCAGTAAATTTTTTTTAACTCTATTAAAGATTTCAAGATCCCTTGATGTCTCAGACCCTCTTCCACATGTGCTTCTTGAATCAAGAAAGCTCTCCGCTTCCTGTTTGGAATTACTCTGTCCCCCACTCCAGGGATTTGAGCAAAAGGAACGGAGTTTGCATCCAATATGTATGTATTTCCGAGTGGATAGTTTAGAGGTTTGCCATCCATTGAGGCTTTTACTGCTAATAGCGTTTCACAATCTATCGATCTTTTTGAGCGTTTAATTGTAGCTACGGAAGCAGCTTGCACAGCTGACTTCGCTGCTTCATCAGCCAATGAATTCCCTGCAACGTGAACGCCATCACGCTGATAACTCAGTGTATGTATCACATGAGTCTTTTGTAGTTTTTTCTGTAAAAGAACTACTTGTTCCCAAAGCAACGTATGCTTGATTGTGTCACCTTTAGCGTCTTTGAATCCGTTTTGAACCCAGTTCTGCAGATACTCATTGTAAGATTGGACGCAGTAATACGAATCGCACACTTTGTAGTAACACATGGCGGTGGTGTTGTCCCTGAATACCTGCATTACACTTCCCCGGACAGAGGGAAGGAATGCTTTCAGTGCAAGTCGGATCGCCTGAAGCTCCAAAAGGTTGATATGGAGGCGGGACTCCGGCGGAGACCAGAGGTCTCTGATCTCTGCCTCTCCCATGTGGCTGCCCCATCCCAGGAGGGACGCATCCATCACCACTGTGTGCTCCAGTTGGGGAAGGGAGAGGGATCTGCCATTGAACCAATCACGATTCCTGAGCCACCACTGCAATAGTCGTGCAGTACCCTCCGAGATCTGAACGTGATCAGACAGGTTGCCCTGATACTGTGCCCACTGGAACTTCAGGTCCCACTGCAGAGCCCTCATATGCCATCTGGCATGTTGCACTAGCAGGATGCAGGAGGCCATTAGGCCCAGGAGCCGGAGGGTCATTCCGACTGAAATCCGGGACAGAGGCTGAAAGATCGGAATCATAGCCTGAATATCTAGAACTCTCTGCTCGAGAGGATAAACCCGAAACTGCGTTGAATCCAGAACCGCCGGATGAAGGGGAGCTGCTGAGAGGGACTCAGGTGTGACTTCGGCAGGTTGATGGAGAACCCCAGCAAATGCATGAGGTCGGCCGTAGTCTAGAGGTGGTTAATGACTTCCTGGGGTGAACCTGCCTTCAACAACCAGTCGTCGAGATAGGGAAGGCTGGAACTCTTGACGTGTGCAGATGAGCTGCGACCACCGCCATCACTTTCGTGAACACCTGAGGGGCACTGGTAAGGCCAAGAGGGCCATGACTTCCTGCTGAAGAAGTGCAAAATGGTCCCCCGACATGCGGTGGTACTGAGGTGGCATGGCTGGAGGGGCAGTCTCGAAGGGGAGGGGGTAGCCCTTTCGGACGATTTGCAGCACCCACATGTCCATGGTAACAGTGGGGAAGGTGATGGCAAATCCTGCCGCCCGCCGGCATGGGATGTGCCCCACACCTCGGACTAGGAAGGCTTTGAGGCAGACGGTGTGGGAGTGAAGGTGGACTGACCCGCACGCTGGCCCCCTGTCCCGCCACGACGGGAACCACGTCCGTGCTGAGGTTGGTTCTGCGCAGGCTTGTGGCTGAAGTAAAGTGTCTGGCCACCCCTTCCGTGGCCACAAAAGGAACGAAAAGCAGACGTGGCCGGACGTGTGGTGGAGAGACCTAAGGACTTGGCCGTAGCCCAAGAGTCCTTAAAACGCTCCGGCGCACTATCTGCCTTATCGTCAAACAGGCGAGTGCCATCAAAGGGCATGTCCATAAGAGAACTTTGTACATCCCCTGAAAAACCAGCAGACCGCAACCAGATGAGGGCCTGATAAGCGTGGCTCAAATCCACCCGAGTGACTTACCGCACTCACCTATAGTAACTATATAGGTAGTCTGCCGGACAGTGGAGAAGAATAAACAAAAGTCTTTATTAGGCCAAACAACACTCATATGAGAGGGCCCTGTCCGACCTCACTCCTAGGAGTGCGAACGAGAGGACTGACTCTCTGCATCACAGCAATACATTATAATGCAACACAGTTCATTAGGGTACGCCCCTTCTGGAAAATTACTGAAACCCAGACCAGTGAACAATGCCATCATGCAGCAGGCATCTGCACCTGCAAAGGATACATCGCTATCTTTACTCAAGGCCATGGAGCTAGGCTTCAGCGTCTCTGGGGCATGAGAACATTACTGATAAAGAGACTTGTTAGTTTCGGCCACAGTAAGCTGAGAAACGAAAACTGCTGTCTTAGTGAAATTCTCTATTCCTGCGGGAGGGGCAGATGAGCGAGTAAGGCTCGCGGACACAGAGGGATACACAAAATGGCAGCACACAAGCTAAGCTAAGAAACTAATATCGTCACACATACATTTGAATAATAAGGTAGCAACAGGAATTAATCACAGTACGTATATCATCAGTTAGCCATATGATGCTAACTCACATATGAGTACGGGGATGATTGGGGCATCGAAAAGTGAATTCTATCAGGCCACTGTTGTGGAAATCGCCTTACCCAGTGAGTCTGTGGTGTCCAGTCCACACCTGATGGCAAACTTTGCTGCATCTTTCCCCTCAGCATTATAGACAGAGTGGTCCCAGACTGGGAGGGGGGGGGGGAAAGGGTTTACAACGAATAATAACACATTTATACGTACATACATGAGACAAAAAATGCTGTACCAAGTTTTAATTCACAATGTACTGAGGACCATATTAAATGGCTACACATTAGAGAGAACACATTTATGAAATTTGTTATAAATAAGTGCCCATATGCAGAAAGGGGGGAGGTAAGGGGGGAAAGGGATTGCATTTGCTGTGGGGGTGTATTAGTGAGGATATACACACAATCTTGTAATCTTAGATGAAAAAAGGGAAAAAAACAATAGATACAATTATTTTAAAGTTCCCAACAAATTTTTTTTTCGGATGATCTCCTAACCTCAGGGTCATACACAATGTATAAATCAGTACAATAGACTTTATAGACACCATGCTCCTCAAACAGCTGTATACATCATGCTTGCGGTAGAAGCTGGTGGAGTGAGGTAGAAGTCTACGTTTCGACCCAAAGTATAGTGCAGGGAAGGTGCCCCTTGCAGCGAGGGTCTTCTTCAGGACAAAGAGGTAGGAGGGAAGGGGTACCTGATATCCCTTTCTTTGTCTGCATGTTTTGGCTCTCCTTCACGGTTTCCCTAACTACCCCCTTTGTACGGACATCGACATCGAAGAGACACCCGGGAACTTAAAAACCCACAAGGTGACCCAAGTCAGTCACAGCTTGACCTATTTGATATACACAATTAAAGAAGTTCTAGTTGTCTGCACCATGAGAATGTATAAGCTGAGTGATCTATGGGAACGGCATATCACAGCAGGGTATTCGTGATGTTCCTAATGTCCTTAATTGTGTCCATAAAGTGAATCTGGCTGTTGCCCGATAGCTTGTATGTGATGCACATGATACCCATCTAAATAGCAAAGAGACTTTAAGCGCTAAGCTAAAGTCCCTCCCCCTGAATTCAATAGGAGGTGGAAATGCCAGCTTATTACAGCAGCACAATGTTATGTGCCTTGTAAACTAGCTCGTATCGCAAAGGAGGTCTCATGGAACGTGGTGCACAGCATGCACTTAACCTCAAGTATTTGAAAATTACAGATTCCAAATGCACGCCCAATGCTCTTCCAACTACCAAGGTTAGGACAAAACCTAGATAGTCGCCGTCAATTGGACAGTAAGTCCAACACCAAGCTCTTTACCCGTACTGAGGTGATTACAGGTCAACAGTGTTCGGTTATATTTTACTTACCACCGACCGACGGCACAAGTAGTCTGCGGACGGAACCATTTTTGAAGAACAAAGCCGAAGCGCCGGACTGGAAACAGTCTTGCCCTAGCTTTACAATTCCTTCTTAACATAAACATGCCCACTATTAATAGTGAACATGTCACTAGCAGTCAAAAACCTGTGACATTCGTGCCTAAAATTATGACCATGTCCTAGGTGCCAAGCGGGGTTTGGACATACTATCACCGCTGTGTAAGGATTGGTTTAAGCATTCACGCAACTACCCTCATGCTTTCCCCTGGGCTTTGCGCGCCTCCGGAGCAATCGTATGTGATTCAATGTCGCTGACTAAACTTGGTGCTTGAGAGCACCTTATCTGCATAATGTTGCCTCACCTGGGCGACAGCACTTCGTCCTTGGTACGTCTAGCAAGGGAATACTGCCAGAGATATCCCCCCTTAGTACCTATTAACCCGGCAGTCAAGGCGACTCTGGTGTGGCCCAAACCCACACCTTTGATTGTGTCCACGTCTCTAGAAGACCCATGCGCTATCTATGGCACCCACAG